>NC_060142.1:512636840-515038090 GCF_021461385.2 Schistocerca piceifrons | reverse complement strand
CTTCAGCTGTGGCATATCCATTTGCTGCCACTCATAGGTTATTGGAACCCGCAGAAATGGGTCTGAGCACTATGTGACTTAACATCTGAGGTCATCAGTCCCCTAGAATTTAGAGCTACTTAAATCTAACTAACCTAAGGACATCACACACATCATGCCCGAGGCAGGATTCCAAACTGCGACCCTAGCGGTCGCGCGGTTCCAGACTGAAGCGCCTAGAACCGATCGGCCACAGCGGCCGGCCGGAACCCGCAGAGCTTCTAAACTGCGGAGATGGCGGTTGTTAGTTTCATCCTCTGTTCTAATTAGCCTGACACGTTTTCTTTGGGAGTAAGATCGAGTGATTTAGTCGGCCAGTCGAGTTCCGATAGTGCGCTCCGGTGTTTTTCAAACCAGGATCATAGCCGGAGATCGCTGTTAACATTGCTGTTGTTATCTATGGAACCGGAAGTGTACACAGCATAGTCATCGCGTGCACGCAGAAGAAAGGACAACATTTAGTCACCGAGATGGTTCAAATTGCTCTGAGCACTATGGGACTTAACTTCTGAGGTCATCAGTCCCCTAGAACTTAGAACTACTTAAACCTAACTAACCTAAGGACATCACACATCCATGCCCGAGGCAGGATTCGAACTTGCGACCGTAGCTGTCGCACGGTTCCAGACTGTAGCGCCTAGAACCGCTCGGCTACCCCGGCCGGCAGTCACCGAGAACGTTGAGATAAAATCGTCGTTCATGCTCACTGTAATCTGACTGAATTGGCACAAAAGTCATGGCACGAGAAACACCACCATAACGTCACATAACCGTGTCTGGTACGAACTACATACTCAACACTGCGGGTTATACATCTCGACGGATCGCAGATGGAATCGATGTGTTGAATCGTTTAAAAAGAGGTAAAATCGAGACTCGCTGAGCGACATTGAGGATGACACGGCGGTCGGATGGTCGCGATCGGCCACTTGTGGCCTTAAGACGGAGTTTTTTTTTTTTTTTTTTTTTTTGAGCTTCATTAAAACGCCTCCCATCAGCTATTGTCCAGGTATTTGCCCATTGAAAACGAACCGCCTTATGAGTCGTTGTGAGCAATGTCTCTTAGGTATTCTACTCCGAAAGTCCATTGCATGCTGTTCGGCCGACAAGCACCTACATTCACGGAAGCAGTAAATCCTGAAGCAGATTGTCATCAAGAAGGCGTGATACTCCAGTTCCTATTGGTTAGAATATTTTTACGACAACTGTTCCTACACAGCGTCACTCGAGTGCGAGTGGTACACCGCACCTTGTCCACGTGATATCCAACAAATTGGGAAGCTTCATTCACGTTGTAGCAATAACTGTGTCCAAATATGATAGTTCTTTTCTGGTACGCCGACCAATGTTGTTGTACTGATTCCACACAACCGACGGGCACGCACCCACCACTCACTCTCATGACTCACGTCAGCGATGGGGGTTCACATGACAGCCTGTTACCACGACTGCACCATCAACAGCGCTCCAAAGTGACCACTGTGCTCTTGTAAGGGGATGACCAATAATTTTCCGGTGACCTGAGTCTTCGAAGAAACAGCGACATCACATCCTCTTCCACTTACACTTGGGACACATTGTCAATATGCTGTCTCCAGGCAAGTACCATATTGGATTCTTCATACCGACAGCTTGAATCCACGGTTCTGCTCACACGTAATGTTGAAGTATCCCTAATGTTTCTACTTCGATATTCCACTCTTACTGAAAATTCATGTATTAGCTATCAAAAAGGGTTACTGTCTAATTTGTCAACAAGAAATTCGACACTGAGCAGTTCCACGAAACTTGGATTGACGGTGGGTTGGTTCAAATGGCTCTGAGCACTATGGAACTTAACTGCTGAGGTCATGAGTCACCTAGAACTTAGAACTACTTAAACCTAACTAACCTAAGGACATCACTCACATCCATGCCCGAGGCAGGATTCGAACCTGCGACCGTAGCAGCAGCGTGGTTTAGGACTGAGGCGCCTAGAACTGCTCAGCCACAGCGGCCGGCTAAGCGTTTTCTTACTGCACCCTACTTTTTATCCGTATCAGTAAACTGTGTGGCATCCATCACTTCATGCAGCTGCCACATCTAACTGTGCGTCGCATCTTTTGAACTGTGGAGAACAAAACATGACAAGGTTCGCGGTTACTGCAATCTGCCTAACCGAATTTCACACGAAAGCGCAGAAATTTGCCAGACTTACAGACGTACTCGCACGATATGTGTTACCCGTCGTGAATCACGCCAGACGTGGTTTATTTTTTGCTTGGAGCAGGGTTAGAAAAGAACTGGCGCATCACACGGAACGTCCTCATCGTGATTTGCACACGTTGCGCTATCCGGAGGCAGTTGTCGGCTGTATCTGGCGCCAAATAACACAGCTTGTTTCTTGGGACACGCGTAAAATTGCTACGTTAGCTTTATTAAAAGACATGTTTCCTCCATTGTCTATATGTGACAGACGTTTTTCTGTCTGTAGTATACATAAATGAAACTTAAAGACAAAGAAAGGAAGTTCCACGTCAAATCATTAAGGACATCAGCTTTTATAATTTCTGTTACGAACAGTGCAACACAAATGTACAACAGTCTTCCACGTAATACAAAATTTATTTCATCATTATCACTTTTTTGTAAAATATTAGGGCCACTCTTACACTGCTTGTATTCAGTAGTAGAAAGTTTAGAAAATGTGAAAAAAAGGACGTGCAGCAAGAAAGTTTATAGCCTCCCACTGCAAGTAGATAAAGCCAAAAACTCACACACAATGTGTGTGTGTGTGTGTGTGTGTGTGTGTGTGTGTGTGCAGTGACGTAGAAAGCGATCTTGCAGAGTTCAGTGTATGATGTTCCCTCTCATGTTCACGAAGTCTAAAGCCAATAAACTCATTCCTGACAGGGGGATAACACATAATATTAAAGAACATATTCTATTAAATTAATGAGAAAATCGCACAATCTTTTAGAAATTGTGAAGGTAATAAAAAGTTTGCAAATAACAGTATGCGAATCCTTTACATTTGGGTTCTCAATTCTGTGCCTGTATACAAGTCTATGTCCTTGATTGTATGCTGTGATAAAGCATTTAATTGTCGTTGTTGTTATTAACTGACATTTCATAACAGCAAACAGTACCAAGGACGAAGCAGTTTTGATAAAGTTTCAATGCACTAATGCCTTGAATCGGCATACTTTCATAACAGAGTTGTTGTAATGCGAAAAATAACATAGGAAAATTCTTTAACCACCAACATGCCATTTCTCGCCAAGAAATCGCACTAAAAACTTTCAACAGAGCCTCAGTGTGTTAATGCTTTGAAACAGCGTATATTCATAGCACTTAAGTTATAACATAAAACTTACCAATTACGGGTTTGAAGTGCAAACCGCGTAATCCAGTATGGTGTCTCGTAAGTCTTGCTTGTGAGGTGTAAGTCGACGCCGGCCGAAGTGGCCATTCGGTTAAAGGCGCTGCAGTCTGGAACCGCAAGACCGCTACGGTCGCAGGTTCGAATCCTGCCTCGGGCATGGATGTTTGTGATGTCCTTGGGTTAGTTAGGTTTAACTAGTTCTAAGTTCTAAGGGACTAATGACCTCAGCAGTTGAGTCCCATAGTGCTCAGAGCCATTTTTTTGTAAGTCGACCTTACTTCTCACTGGCTACTTTTTTGCCCAAGAAGTAAATATCTGACGTGTCACATTCAGTATTTCAGGTTGTAGATTGCCGTGGAACGTGGATTTTCAATTTGCGGCGTCACAAAATTCGAAAAGCGTCACGTTCAAAATGGTTCAAATGGCTCTGAGCACTATGGGACTTCACTTCCGTGGTCATCACTCCCCCAGACCTTAGAACTACTTAAACCTAACTAACCTAAGGACATCACACACATCCATGCCCGAGGCAGGATTCGAACCTGCGACCGTAGCGGTTGCGTGGTTCCAGACTGTAGCGTCTAGAACCACTCGGCCATCCCGGCCGGCGCGTCACGTTCACGAGAAGTTTCGCGTCCCCAGTGAAGATGGCTTGAATGTGAAAATGTCAGCTGTAGGGGTGGCCGAGCGGTTCTGGGCGCTGCAGATTGGAACCGCGCGACCGCTACGGTCGCAGGTTCGAATCATGCCTCGGGCATGGATGTGTGTGATGTCCTTAGGTTAGTTAGGTTTAAGTGGTTCTAAGTTCTAGGGGACTGATGACCTCAGAAGTTAAGTCCCATAGTGCTCAGAGCCATTTGTCAGCTGTACCAAAAATACCAGCGTTAGATCTTTAGAGTCGGTGGGGCGCTAGAGGATCATTCACATGCCGCTTCAGTTTCGCCGAAGCGCCGCCACTATAATGACGACGGCGGCAACGGGACAGACGGCTGGCTGGGCGCAGCGGTCCATCCCGGAAGGCCTGCCGGCGGTCATTACCGGCTGCGGCCTTGCGTTGCTAACACGTCACGTCGCGTCACAGGGAAGCGGCCGGCTCATCTGCCACGGTCGGCCGTCGCGGAGGAACACGTCCGGGGTTCAACGGCCGTCACCAGCTGCCGGCGGGCTCCGCACCGGGGCATCTTGAGAGCTTAAATATACTCCCCTCATTGTTAATGTTCTGCTCAGGTTCTTCACCTCGCCGAGCCACAATTTATTTTAAGTTCCACGCTGAACCTTCCTAAGTACGAGCCACTGAAACATGTACACTACTGGCCATTAAAATTGCTACACCACGAAGATGACGTGCTACAGACGCGAAATTTAACCGACAGGAAGAAGATGCTGTCAAATGCAAATGATTAGCTTTTCAGACCATTTACACAAGATTGGCGCCGGTGGCGATACCTACAACGTGCTGACATGAGGAAAGTTTCCAATCGATTTCTCATACACAGACAGCAGTTGACCGGCGTTGCCTGGTGAAACGTTGTTGTCATACCTTGTGTAAGGAGGAGAAATGCGTATCATCACGTTTCTGACTTTGATAAAGGTTGGATTGTAGCCTATCGCGATTGTGGTTTATCGTATCGCGGCATTGCTCCTCGCGTTGGTCGAGATCCAATGACTGTTAGCAGAATATGGAATCGGTGGGTTCAGGAGGGTAATACGGAACGCAGTGCTGGATCCCAACGTCCGATTATCACTAGCAGTCGAGATGACAGGCATCTCATCCGCATGGCTGTAACTGATCGTGCAGCCACGTCTCGATCCCCGAGTCAACAGATGGGGACGTTTGCAAGACAACAACCATCTGCACGAACAGTTCGACGACGTTTCCAGCAGCATGGACTATCATCTCGGAGACCATGGCTGCGGTTACCCTTGACGCTGCATCACAGTCAGGAGCGCCTGCGATGGTGTACTCAACGACGAACCTGAGTGCACGCATGGCAACACGTCATTTTTTCGGGTGAATCCAGGTTGTGTTTACAGCACCATGATGGTCGTATCCGTGTTTGGCGACATCGCTGTGAACGCACGATGGAAGCGTATATTCGTCATCGCCATACTGGCGTGTCACCCGGCGTGATGGTATGGGGTGCCATAAGTTACACGTCTCGGTTACCTCTTCTTCGCATTGACGGCACTTTGAACAATGGGCGTTACATTTCTGATGTGTTACGACCCGTGGCTCTACCCTTCATTCGATCCCTGCAAAACCCTACATTTCAGCAGGATAATGCACGACCTTATGTTGCAGGTCATGTACGGGCCTTTCTGGATACAGAAAATGTTCGACTGCTGCGCTGTCCAGCACATTCTCCAGATCTCTCACCAACTGAAATCGTCTGGTCAGTGGTGGCCGATGGTCAATGGTGGCCGAGCAACTGGCTCGTCACAATACGTCAGTCACTGCTCTTGATGTACAATGGTATCGTGTTGAAGCTGCATGGGCAGCTGTACCTCTACACGCCATCCAAGCTCCGTTTGACTCAATGCCCAGGCGTATGAAGGCCGTTATTACGGCCAGAGGTGGTTGTTTTGGGCAGTGATTTCTCAGGATCCATGGTACCAAATTGCGTGAAAATGTAACCACATGTCTGTTCTAGTATAATATATTTGTCCAATGATTACCCGTTTATCATCTGCATTTCTTCTTGGTCTAGCAATTTTAATGGCCAGTAGTGTAACTAAGCGCAGTAAAGTTGGCAGTTTGACTGACAAACAAAGGAGGAACGCGAGGCGCTGAATCTTCTGAACCAATTACAGCCAAAGAGACAGAAGCCGCTTCTGGCGTCGGTGCTACCACGTTGCGGGCTTCTGTGTGAACGTCCTTTGTTAACGCGTCACCGGCTGCTTGTGTATAATTGTGTTGTATTACCCCCTCGGCTGCTGTTTCTCGAAAACGACGTCGTTCACCAAGTGACAATCCGTTGCGTCGGAGTGTGCCATTAAACAGTCTGGCTTTGGAATTGCTACAAAGGACGCGTGAGATTTACGAGCAAGAAAAAGAATTTACTTCTGTTCGTGGGCAGTGTCGGTTCCTGCTGATAAAGTTTTAGAGCGTACGTGTAAACTCTGGGACTCAGACAAAGAACTGTTATAAGGAAAGGGGTGCTATTTCAAGACTTGCAAGATACTGAGGTAAATCGTGACGAACAACGTATCTGTGGAGAAAAGTAATCCTGGAAAGAAAAAAAAGGAGCCACTTCCACTTGCAGATGTTAATTCGTGATGAACCGATGTAGTTCGTCGGCACAAAGAAATGGTTCAAATGGCTCTGAGCGCTATGGGACTTAATTTCTGAGGTTATCAGTCTCCTAGAACTTACAACTACTTAAACCTAACTAACCTAAGGACATCACACACATCCATGCCCGAAGCAGGATTCGAACCTGCGACCGTAGATGTCGCGTGGTTCGTGACTGTAGCGTCGTCGGCACACTTACGGATATTATAGCTGGAAAGCATACCCCACAATACCGAAGTAGCTGATATCTTTAGAAGAATGTGAAGTTTTCTGAGGGGGAGGGGCGGGGGGGATTAAAATGGCGTTAAAGATTGGTGGATTTGTGGGAGGGGACCAAACAGCGACGTCATCGGTTTCATCGGATTATGGAAGGATGATGACGGAAGTCAGCCGTGGCCTTTCATAGAAACCATCCCAGCATTCCCTTAAACTGTTTAAGGAAAACACGGAAAACGTGAATCAGGATGGCCGGACGCTGGTTTGAACCGCCGTCCTCCCGAATACGAACCCAGTGTGCTAACCAGTGCGCCAGCTTGCTCCATCAAAATGTTATGAAGTATCTGCTTCCTCTTCACATGTTAGACATTCGAAAAAGCTCACGTTGTTGCGGCTTTTAATATTTTCTCACGTAAAAATGTAGGAAAGGAATACATTCACTTATGTGGTTAGATGATACCTGGCTCAGCGCTTCAGAAGCAGTTGACAAATGCTGGACAGACGATACTCCGAATAGCAGAAGTCGCCAGCCAACGGGAAGAGGATCCTGATTAATTGTGGCCCATGGATGTTCTTTCAACGGTTTTGTGCTTGAAAGTTTTCCGATCGAGACAAACCTGTGACTATCATGAAGACATGGACAATCCACGATTTCTGCAGAGGTTTGAAAATTTGTTGCTCCAATTTAGTGTTCCTACAGTGTTTGTAACGGAAAAGCACCTTACCATTCTGTGATTTTAGACAAAATTCCAACGGCTGGTGATGGGAGAGGAACTATGGTGCAGTTGTTGCAGGCGAGAGACGTTGCTGCGAACATGAACATGGAATAGCTGCTGTTACATTTCTTTGTAAAACAAAACAGGCCTGTGACACCTACATGGATTGTAGATGAAACTGCAAAGGAACAAGGTCATATGGTAATTAGCACCTTATTACTGCCATTTTAACCTAATTGAAGTGGTTTGGAGTAATGTCGACGCTTACATTCGAAATAACAAGTCTTTCGCAATAACAGAAGTGGATAGTCTGCTACGTGAAGGTCTTTCTGCTCTTGAAGTCACCTCATGGAGGAAGAAAGTAGACTATGTTGGTAAACTAATAACAGAAGCACAGACTACAGACTCATTTATAAATGAAAGCGAACCATTAATGACTTCTTTTGATGATGATAGACGATAGTGAAAGAAGACTGGATGGAATTGCTCCACTGACATCGTAAATTGGTGAGTGTAAAAGTATACAAAGTTAATTCTTTCTCTCTGCAACCTAGTAGTCTGTGCATCTTTTGCTTTATTACGTTTTACGATGTGGATAGTGTGTTCATTAGTATACTTAAGTTTACTTTATTATACGACGTTCTATATGCAACTAAATTTGGAACGACTTCTCATAGACATTCTCATTAAGTTCGGGTGTTGTTTATTTACCGTTTTCATATACTATCAAACGTTTTTTCTCCGCCGTTGTTCTCTCCATTGATAGGGAAACGTACTTCGTTTTACTTACGTATACATTATTATGTGATGGGTCATATACTCGTTGATCGTGGATTACATTTACGCCGGCCGAAGTGGCCGTGCGGTTAAAGGCGCTGCAGTCTGGAGCCGCAAGACCGCTACGGTCGCAGGTTCGAATCCTGCCTCGGGCATGGATGTTTGTGATGTCCTTAGGTTAGTTAGGTTTAACTAGTTCTAAGTTCTAGGGGACTAATGACCTCAGCAGTTGAGTCCCATAGTGCTCAGAGCCATTTGAACCATTTTTTGATTACATTTACAAAACACGCGTCTTAGTTGTGCGCGGGTGCGGTGGCAGCTCTTGCAACCTCGTACTTGCAGTATAGACAGCTGCACGCCAGCTGTCACGTGACATGTTCCACCGGCCCAGGTATAGCAGATTGAAACTGTGTGACGGAATGGGACTTGAAATGCGGGCAAGTGCTCTACCGACTGAGCTATGTGAGCAAGACTCAAGACTCGCACTCACAGTTTCACTTCCGCCTGTACCTCATCGGCTTCCAAACTTCCCAGGTTCGAGTATCGGTCCGGCGAACAGTTTTAATCTGCCAGGATAGTTCAGATCCGCCAAAATTCCGCTAGACTTCCACTGGACGCCACTTCCTCTCAAAATGTGAGCACCGGAGAAAGATGTCACGTTGTCCATAGGTGTCAAACCAGCCGATCTTGAATAGTGAGTGTAGAAACCATCCCATGAGAATGGATTAAACCGTATTAAAAACTAACGTGCATCATACACCTTAATGTAATTTTACAAAAAGATAATCTAATTAAACCATGTGAAATGACTTCAGCAGTTTAAAATCGGCCGAACACTTGTAAATTATATTCATCGCACACAACAATGTCTCGACCGAAGTGCTTCAGAATCGCCAGTACACCTTATTGGCGAAAACAGACGTACTTGTACATAAAAGGTGACTGTTTTTGATTTGCGTAAAGTTAGTGAGCGCAGAATCATCCAAGTTCGCTTGCCAAAAGCGTCTTCGCGGTGGATTACTAAAGTGCTAGAAGACTTCTACAGGATGTCCCACCTGACTTTGACACCGCATATATTTCCGAAATGAAAAAAAAAAAAAAATTCGAAAAAAGCAATTGACCAAGGATGCATCTATGTCAGGAGCCCACATAATGGGGAGGAATGGACAGTCACTACATGTAAGCAAACATCACTTTCAACGTAATGTAATTTTTTTTTAATGGCACATGTATTTTTCTGCAGAAATGAAAACTAGAGGTACAACTATTAGTGATGGCGATCTTGGTTTCATTGCTATAAACCTACCTTATATCTTCTGAAGTATTAAGACTTTAAATAATCGGAACGTTGCCACTGTTTCTCTCGTTGTGCGGTAATGCCTTAATGATAGCTGCCAGCACTGTCCTGAAGTCTCTTGTAGGCAATCCTTCCTTTATGCATCATGGCATAAATAGTGGCGCCGTTGCCATCCTTTAAAGTCTACGTATTTTAGAAGGTATGAGGTTTAAAGCGGCGAAGTACGGTGAACAGTATCGTCCTCCATCTCGTCGATAAGTGAAATAAGCAGTTTGATGCTCTTCCAAAAGGTGTGATTCTGCTATCCGATTTTGCCCGCCGCTGTACTGCTCAGAAAACGCAAGAGTTAAAGACTTTCGGATGCATCTGATTTTCATCTCCTCAGTCATTTCTAAGACCTTTACGCGCGGCACCAACGTGGTCAAAAACGCCTTACTCGAGTGATTTAGGCGATGAGATCAAGAATACTCCAGCACTGGAATTAGAAAAGTCTTAAAGGCGGACAGTAAGCGGAAAAGTAATGTTTTATGACAGAATAATTGTTTTCGTCACAGTTTACATCTTGTTAGTTATTGAAAGACTCTCATACGTATGCTCCTAGAACATGTTTTCATTTACATTCTTGTTTACGGTAAGTCATTCTACAGCTTCCACCATCACCACGTTAATCCGAGGAATAAATTCAATTGCTTACTGAAATAACTTCAGCCAATATTTGAGTTTCGATCCGTTATATTTGTTTAAGTCGTTCTCGACCGTAGAGAGGCAGCAGACATCACAATGCCTGCCTTTCATCATAAGATAGTTTCATAGCTTGGTTTTCTAAAAAAACGTACCAACTATCAACCTCTTGTTTTGTGGTTCGGAACGGACGCTTTTCTACAAAATGGATACTTACCAAAATCGATTTTTTTTGACGTGTAGAACAGGCAACAACAATTAACTTTGTTGGCGATGTGATGTTTGAGTTGTAATTTTAAATTCAGCGCTAAATGGAATAACTCTTGTAAGAGTACATCGCAATATAGCACAGTGATAAGCTGAGCTAGGTTACAAAAAATGGCTCTGAGCACTATGGGACTCAACTGCTGAGGTCATTAGTCCCCTAGAACTTAGAACTAGTTAAACCTAACTAACCTAAGGACATCACAAACATCCATGCCCGAGGCAGGATTCGAACCTGCGACCGTAGCGGTCTTGCGGTTCCAGACTGCAGCGCCTTTAACCGCACGGCCACTTTGGCCGGCAGCTAGGTTACAGAACGAAGGCCGAGTGTGTTGTGTTCTGGCTAGCTTTTATAGGGTGTCCTATTGTGATGCATTTATATTTGATAGTGGAAGCAAACTATGTCTTCAAATGCAAAACTTTTCAGAAAAATTTCCGCTGGTTTTCGATGCCACAGAAGTGTAAGAAGAAGTTCCGATATTGGCTTTCTTCATCCTCTTCACTCTGTTCTTCTTCTGATACCCACAACAGGAAGTGGAATGGAGACTAAGTAGTTACTACCATGCTCGAGAATATTGGAACATTCTTTTCTTTAGATAAATGAGGCAGCAGGAAAAGCTTAGCAATCTGCAATAATTTTCCTGTGAATATGTTCAATATGGTTTCCTGTGGCACCGCTAAAATTAATATCTTTCTGTACGGTGGAGAGGAAGATGTTTCGAGAAAATGTGGATACGGTCATAAGTGTCTGTCACTTCTGACACAAAACAATGTTGTTGGAACTGGGTACGTTGTGCGATGTAAGGTAACAACGGCGGATTATTTCTTGCGGGTTGCGATAGAAATCAAGAACGTTATCCAGATCTGAACATGAAATTCGCTGCGGCGCTGAGTGCATGAAACAGCTGCGGCGGTGTGAGAGTCTGGATGCCGGTGTCAGCTTTCCACTCGTGGAAAGAGTGCGTGAAATACGGCAGCCATTCATAATCTCTGAACTCGCTCTAAGTTCCGGCTTCACGTAGCTATTTTTATGCACATCTCTTACGTTACGGTGAGGAGAATCATTCCTCTAAAGATCCAGTTGCTGCTTCTCCAAATACGGAGAAAGATCTGCACGTAGCTTCGGCATTGCCTTCCGTTACATGTGAATCTCAGCTTGTACCTTAGCTTCAGTTAGCAGCTTCTTACAATGATCATATTTGCGACGTAATATAAGTTGTGGGCCATGTAGTAGGTTTACGCGAAGAAAATACATGAAAATACGGTTACGTGCTGACCGTTTCCGCAATTGTGATTATAATGTAATCATGCCACATGATGTGTGATTAAATATTCATACGTATGAAATCAACAGTTGCTCGTAACACTCCCAGCGTAGAGATGTCTCATAGCAAGGGATTACGGTAAGGAATAAAGAAATAATCATGTAAACATTTTTCGCTTTATGGAGGTAAGAGCTTTCTTCGGGCAATGGAGCTTGCTTCTGTTTATTTGCATACATTTTCACTTAATTTCAGAAAGACAGGGGTGTATTTTTTCAGTTTATTGTAATAAGAAGTGACTCCGAAAGACATTGTTACAAGTTCTGTGCCTGCTTTAAGGGGTTATTTTTAGGAAACGTTAATTGACTACCACAAATAACTTTGTTACACATGTTACTCTCAGCATATAGTGTGACGAATATCTATTTTTTGCTTTCAAATACTACTGTCTGCCATGTATCCTTAAAAGCTCTCTTTGCTTTCTTGGTCGTTGGTCGGTGAGATCCTGATTAGTGACAAACAGCCAATTATAATGCATTTGTAACTCCCTGAATGTAAGTCTAGTATTTCTGTCCCAGTAATTTTCTCACCTCATTTTAGTGTTGGGAATCCAAATATAAAGCACACATTAGGTTAGGTTTGCGCATGAACTGTAAGTAGGCTGTTTAGGTTTTTATGTTGGTAACGCCACGTAGCGCTCTATATGAAAATCACTGACTGTGCTGTGTGAAGTCTGTGGCTGCTTTGAATTGTTGGAATATTCGCTATTGTAGTGTTGGGAAGTTGGAGGTGAGCCGCGAGCAGTGGTGGATGTGGGGAGAGCGATGGCAGATCAGATGGTAGAGATGATGATTTTTTTCCGCCATCAACAAATATTCATACAGTTTGAGAGGTCATCGAGTAACGATTGGGGTTCTACAAATTAAGATTTTTATACAGTCCTAGAAGGAAAAGTCGATCGCCATCATATCTCATGATCACACTACTATTTGAAAAGCGGTCCCCAAGATGTCTCTTTCGTTGATCACAGCTAGTTAATTACGACGTTCCACAGAATACGGTGGCTGGCGGTATCGTGTCATGTTTACATCACATAACCCACTTACCCCGAACGACATTTCCACGAACCGTTTGAGGAATTTTTGCTAGACGTCTCCATTTAGTCTCTAGTGACATTTAATTACACAGCAGCCAGCTGCTTTGTGCCTGGTATCGAATTACTGATAAAAAATGTCGGAAAGGAAAAGTGCCAGACGCTCATTCTAGATTCTTGTGAAGATGTTTATGTCAGGTAAATTCAGTAGCATTAAAAACTGCAAGGAAAAGGTCAGCACCATCGTTCTTGCACCCTTAGCCGACTAGAGGCTAGACGGCCGTCGCAGTCCTCTGTTTGAAGTTGTTTTCAGGTTCCTTCCCATTGATATTAACTCCACGCTGCACCGATGAGTGGTCCAGATGAAATTCTTTGGGTTTCACGGTCTGCCTAACCCGCATGGAACGCACACTACATCCAGCAGTTAACTGGTCTTCATATGAGAAAGAGCTGATTGTCTTATATACGTGCATGACAACATATATTGTTAAATAAAATGAAATCTACTTCCGTTTCTTACAACTGCAAACTGAATTATGAATTTTACGAAGCTTAAGCTAAAGCTCTCCGCAAACCGAAGATTGGTTTGAACACTGCAGTGCTGCACTAAACATTATCCTATTGGATGTGGTATCCCTTACCTTCGTCCGACATTTGAACTGACTTACACAGTCAGTTGTGAGGGAACTGCCGTTTGACCTAGCCTGGGCGCCATGGTGGAACTTGGCATGTTTCTAATAACCAATGATTGTCAATCGAAAAATGACGGGCAAAGACTTACGGTGTACTGAGCGTCGAACTCTGTATTTTTATATTGAGGTGACGAAAGTCACGGTATACCTCCTAATATCGTGTCGGACCTCCGTTCGTTGGTCGTTGTTCTACAACTCGACATGGCATGAACTCAACAACTCCCCCGCACAAGTATCTATCCATACTGCCTCTATAGCCACCAATAATTGCGGAAGTGTTGCCACTGCACGATTTTGTGCACGATTATGTCCAATGGGATTGATGTCGGGCGATCTGGGTGGCTAAATGATTCGCCCGAATCGTCCAGAATTTTCTTCAAACCAGTCGCGAACAATAGTGGGTCAGTGACATGGAGCATTGTCACCCATAAAACGTCGATCATTGTTTGGGAAAGTAAAAACCATGAATTGCTGAAAATAGGCTCCAAATAGCCCAAAATTACCATTTTCACCAAAGGACCTAGTCTATTCGATGGACACAGAGCCTGCAACATCATGGATCCACTGCCAGTTTGGACAATGCCTTGTTGGCAACTTGGGTCCGTTGCGTTCGTTCCCTGCGATCAGCTCTTACCAACTGAAATCGCGACTCATCTGACCAGGCCACGGTTTACCAGTAGTCTAGAGTTCAACCTATAAGGTCAAGAGTCCAGGAGAGGCGCTGCAGTCGATGTCGTGCTGTTAGTGAAGGCACTCGCGTCGGTTGTCTTCCGCCACAACCCATTAACGCCAAATTTTTCAGTGCTGTCCTAATGGATACGTTCGTCACACGCCTCATATTGATTTGGTTCAAATGGCTCTGAGCATTATGACACTTAAGTTCTGAGGCCATCAGTCCCCTAGAACTTAGAACTACTTTAACCTAACTAACCTAAGGACATCACACACATCCATGTCCGAGACAGGGTTCGAACCTGCGACCGTAGCGGTCTCGCGGTTCTAGACTGTAGCGCCTAGAACCACTCGACCACCCCGGCCGGGCATATTGATTTCTGCGCTGTTTCACGCAGTGTTGTTTGTCTCTTGGCACTGACAAACTTTACACAAACGCCGCTGCTTTCGGTCGTTAAGTGAAGGCCGTCGGCCACTGCGTTGTCCGTGGTGAGAGGTAATGCCTGAAATGTGATGTTCTCGGCACACCCTTGACACAGTGGATCTCGGAATACTGAATTCCCTAACGATTTCCGAAATGGAAAGTCCCATCCCATTCCGCGTTCAAAATATGTTAATTCCTGACGTGCGGCCACAATCACGTCGGACACCTTTTACTATGAATCGCCTGAGTACAAGTGATAACTCCGCCAATGCAGTGCCCTTTTATACCTCGTGCACACGATACTACTGCCACCTGTATTTGTGAATGTTGCTGTCCCATGACTTCTGTCACCTCAGTGTATATTTGTAACGTGCCATCCACGTGACCACTGAGCCACAAAATAAAACACATCAATCAAAATATCAAATCCCACACTCTTTACAATATAGTGTTCCGTATTATGTGATAGTTAAATGATGACATCACTGTGGCATTCTGTTTATTCTTCTCGTACGTCCCGAACTCAGAGAGTCGATTTCCCCGTGTAATAATGAAGCATTGATAATAGTCTTCCAGTATCAGCAGCCCCTCTACTAGCGTTGCACAGGTATAATTTCAGACTATAGAATGCGTTGTGTTGTAAAGTGACTGGGGTTCTCAATAGGATTGAGCTTCAGTAAGTTTGCGAACCGTTCGAGAAAAACAGTCTGCAGTGTGTTTCTCAAAGCATTTTTTTTTTTTACTACGTGCCAGATAACTATGGTCAGTTGGGAAAAAGTTAAACGTCTTCGAAGGTACAGACCCTGCAAGAAGATAGCGATAAGGAAAACCAAACGAGACTTTCTCGTTAGGTACCGGAAGACCAACGTATATTCAAAAACTTGCAGTTGTGTATTAGAGCGACAGCAATTTTATCAACAATTTTACGTCACATACTAAAAGTTAATATATAATAAACTATCAGCCTCGATTGTGGTAATGAAACTAACCTTTACCTAGGTTTCAGCCCAAGTAATTGACCCTTCTTCAGAAGATAAACCTGATTCTATTATATGTCTACGAGGGAATGGTCTAGAAATAAAACTAAAACAGCCTGAATAGGCGTAGTCACATTTTAAAAATGCGATACATAGGTACAAAGTCACCACCAAGACTTAAGCTCTGGCGTGTGCCTCGTCTCCATGGACGCCGAGCGTAGGGCCCCGGGAGCTCATGTGAAACTCAGACTTATTTCTAGATCATGCCCTCGTAGACATATTATACGTGGGGGAGTTGGAAAATAAGTTTCCCCTGTCGACTGTGGTGAGAGTTGTATGTGAAAGGAAAAAAAGAGAATGAGACATTAAAGATAAGACATATCTTTATTTTTCTACATAATTTCCAAGTATATTGTGACATTTGTCATACCGCTTTATAAGCTTGAAAAAGCCTTCCAGGAAAAAATCAGGGCGTTGTATACGGAAGAAGCGTTGAACGGCTTGTTTGACATCAGCATTGTTGCCAAAGCGCCTTCCGCCGAGAGTCTTCTTCAAAGCAGGAAGCAGATGAAGGTCACTTGGTGCGAGATCCGCACTGTAAGGTGGATGGTGTAGGCGCTCCCAAAAAAGAGTTACAATAAGGTTTTGCGTTGCCGTCGCCGTGTGTGGTCTCGCATGGTCATCCAACACCAGAACGCCCGATCTGAAAAGGCCAGGCTGCTTTTTCCGAATCACCTCTTTCAATTTCGACAGAGTGGCACACTACCGCGCATCATTGATGGGTGCATCCTCCAGAAAGTCCAGCAACAAAACTCCTTTGGTGTCCCAGAAAACGGTGAGTAGCACTTTACCTGCAGACGGAGTGCTTTTGAACTTCTTTCGGACAGGTGATGGATGTTTCCACTCCATTACACAACTCTGCTCACAGTCGACAGAGGAAACTTATTTTCCAACTCCCCCTCGTAGAATCAGGTTTATCTTCTGAAGAAGGCTCAATTACTTGGGTTGAAACGTAGGTAAAGGTTGGTTTCATTACCACAATCGAGGCTGATAGTTTCTTATATATTAGATTATCACGATTGCTGACGGGGCTGCAATGTTGAAAGTCCTTAAAAATTTAAGTTGTCCAGTGCTTTCTTATTTAAACAGTTTCTGCCATTATATTATATAATAATGGAGGCTAAATGGTGTAGGGGGTGGGAGGCGGGTGTAACGAAAGAAGACAAAAAAATACGAGTATAAGATCGGTTCTCTGAAAACGATAACGTTGTCATCCAGACAGTCAGTTACGTCTCAATCAACTGGCACGAGGAAACACTATAGGAACACACATTTCGACATGAAGGGCTCCTATGAAGTGTGGAGGTGAATGAATACCGGTCAGAGATACAGCGGTAACGACTCATTGCAATACCTTCTCTGAGAAGAAAGAAACCATTTAAAATAGGAATTGATGTCTTTGTTGATGCCGAAATTGCTGACCATTATAAGAGGCTACATTTATTCTGAACTTTTTTTTATTTTTTTCGACGCTCACTTCTTCTTGTTTCTCCGATAAGGAAGCTGCGGACCCAGACGGGCCGAGTAAGCAAATGTGGTGCTGAATGGGGCGGTCATCCGTCATCATTCCCCTGCCGCGTGTCTCATCAGCAGCTGAGAGCTATTCCTCATCCGGCAGTCGCATCAGAACTCGCCCATCTCGCTAGCGCTGGCCTCAGCGAATGTTTTGGTAATCTCGCTGCCATTCATCTGAGAGGCTTTTTTGCCTTTGCCATTCAGTAAGAAGCAAGTAATCACGAGTCGGAGAAAGCGTTATGTCCCTGAATTGTTAATCATTGCGACAAGAATGTCATTTCATAAGAAGTGGCCGGACAGTTTCGGTATGCGTTTAGTGCCATCCAATCAAACATGACAACAAAACTTCTGTCTCCGTTTTCCTACACTCTGTGTGTGTGTGTTTTACTATGAAATTCCTGTACTCAATGTCACACAAATGGAATCTTCCCAGTGGTTCACCCTATTTTACATAGATTCTATCAGCTCTCTCATATCATTTCACATTACGAATGGCTGTCCGACAAGGAAAATCACAAATGACGACAGTGCAACGGCAGTCCCAAAAATTACTGCGTAGAGCATAACTGCACAATGTTGGACCTTGGGTCATGAATTGGAGGCTATCGGGATATGATCAGGGGCTGTATATAGGTTAACACAACGGTCTGCAACTCTGCACATTCACCCACAATTGATCGTACAATGCGTTTCAATAATAATAGACTAAAATCAAGGATCGACAATTTATCTGTTTATGACGCAAGGAATATTAGTGTCTAACGTCCTACTCACTAGGACATCCTAGCTGGAGAAAAATTCATGTAGGGCAAGTATGGGAAAGGAAAACGTGCATGTCTTTTCGAAAGAACCATATTAATATATGCATCTTTAGATTCAGGGGTGCAACAGAAATTCTATATCAGGAAGGCACTTCAGGAATTTGAGACCAGCGCTTTCTCAATACAAGTCCTGTAGATAGAACACAGCGTCATCCAGCTAAGTTACCGGTTAAGTGTACAGGAACACATATGTTTATGTGTCTATTTCCCTGCTGCACCGTGTTTTGATGTACCATATCTACATGTTTAAGGTAATTCATAAGCTGTTTGGTTTCTTTGCGATATCAACAGCTATCAATGATGAACGATTATAATGTATATTGTACAGAGCAGACATAGTTAATTATTAAGCAACTACATGTAACTATAATATCAACAACTAATATTTCGTAACTACGAAGATATAACATAAATGAGTTAACTGCAACTGTTAAAAAGAAAAGACTCATTTATTATTCTGCAAATATTATTTATTTTATCACGAATTGGCTTACGGATTCCTAGGCTCTCGGCAAGTCACGATTCTGATTAAATAAAAAAATGTTTGCAGAAAATCAGGAAGAGGAAGAAAATGACACCGTTTTTGACTGGTGGATCATTTGCACAAAAGCAGAAACAAGACGATCTGCAGCCGCGTGGGATTGCCACGCGGCCTGAGGCGCCTTGCACGGGTCGCGCAGCTCCCCTCGTCGGAGGTTCGAGTCCTCCCTGGGGCACGTGTGTGTGTGCTGTCCTTGGCGTAAGTTAGTTTAAGTTAGATTAAGTAGTGTGTAAGTCTAGGGACCGATGACTTCAGCAGTTTGAACCCATAGGAACTTACCACAAATTTCCAATTTCCAAAAAGACGACCTGCGAGTTTAATGCTCTCTTTCGACAGACTAGAAAAAACGTCACACAGACCCTCGTTGCATTTCCAGCTTCTGGTGAGACACCTTCGTTATATTTTATTTCTGTTCTTATTTCGTACAAGTCTTCCCATTGGTCGAAATAGTTCTGTCTTTCACGAAGCTTAATTCTTAAAAAATAAACGCCAAACAGCTTCAGTTCATAATCTACTTTACTAGTCTAACAGAAATCGACTTAGGATCAGGTTTTTTTTTATAATTTATTCTACTAGTTCTATAGAAATGGACTTAATCAGAATCACAATTTTTTAAAATTTGGTTTCCGTTTCTGACTGGCATAAATCTACATTCAGATCATATTCCACAGGAGGCGGTATTGTTTTCTTTCTATTATTTTTCATTTAACTTGAAACTCATGTCAAGCTCAACATCAAACTCATACTTTTGTATGAAGTTTTTGGTTCATATGCTCTGTGGCTGATTACTGGTAACTCCATAGTATTTTTCAGTATTAATTCTGTTGCCTGGTACTGTATACTAAAGAAACGTAGTTCGAGCAGTCTTTTTTAGTTAGTTAGCTCCTTACATATACAATGACTTACATTTGAGACAACACTTTATGGTGTGGAACGATTCTGTTGGTTTGCAAATAATATACGTTGTTACATGCTGGTCATTTACACCGTTTGATTTTAACTTTACGCTTACTCCACACAAAAATTTAATATACAGGCTGTTTCATAATTTTTATTACAGTCTTATTTAGAGGGGAATTAGTACAAAAATTTTGATAAGTAGCACAAATCTAGAAACGAATCGTTTGCCTGCAAAACATAATTGAAGATCGTATCACTTTCAAATCCCTCGCCCCCTGTCGCGCACTCAGTGGAGACAATGCGTTCTGACCTGTATGCTCTAAGGAGCACAAGACATGGGCAATGTTTCCTGAACTCGTTGCCGTGGCTTTTCTACGTGACGATGGACGTTATCTTCAAAGTCGAGAGTGCGGCAGATATAGATGTTCAAAATCAATAGTTTCGCACTTGAGCACCGAGAAACGGTTGTCCCATAATAAAAGGATGAAACACATGGAAATAAGTCCTATCATGCCCTGCCAGAAGGAAATCTCATAAAACACAGAGAAGTAAAAATTTAATGTAACGGACTGTATTGCTTTCTTCTACAACGAAAAGTACAATGAAGAACATGTGCCACTTGGAAATTATGTGTCAGTCCATTAAAAACTTATATTCCAATATTTAAAAAAAATAATAAACTCCTCCCGAATAGGCCATGAAGGCCCAACGGTTATCCTCAACCCACAGACGTCACTGGATACGGATGTGGAGGGGTATGTGGTCAGCACACCGCTCTCCCGGTCGTATGTCAGTTTCCGAGACCGGAGCAGCTACTTCTCAGTCAAGTAGCTCCTCAGTTTGCCTCAGAAGGGTTTGAGTGCACTCCACTTGCCAACAGCGCTCAGCAGACAGGACTGTCACCCATCCAAGTGCTAGACCAGCGCGACAGCGCTCAACTTCGGTGATCTGACGGGAACCGGTGTTACCACTGCGCCTCTTTCCTGAAATAGTGAAGTTGGCTCAAATGGCTCTGAGCACTATGCGACTTAACTTCTGAGGCCATCAGTCGCCTAGAACGTAGAACTAATTAAACCTAACTAACCTAAGGACATCACACACATCCATGCCCGAGGCTGGATTCGAACCTGCGACCGGAGCGGTCGCTCGGCTGCAGATTGTAGCGCCTAGAAGCGTACGGCCACTCCGGCCGGCGGAAATAGTGAAGTCTTGGGACGTTGTTGTAGCTATTCCCCCCCCCCCCCCCCTTCTTTATTCCCTTTCTATGGAATAGCTAGCAATTCCTTTTGGTCTCTGAAGCACAGTGTTTAACGAGATTTTCGATTCTTCGTTTGCCTCCTCTGTCGTAAATTTAATGGCAGTGGATATAATCAAAAGATCCTGACCATGAGTTTAACCTGGTGCTATGGTGCATGAGGAGTATAGTGCTACTCATGGTAGCAAAAGAGAGCAACGAGAACACTCGAAGTGCAGAGATCGGCAGGTGGTAGTCCACTGAAGCAGCCACCCCTTCACATCAGTGGGATGGAATTGCTCAATGCTCAGGACGAGTATATATCTCTGCACCAGGCAAACGTTATTACGCAAGAGCTCTAGAATAGGCCTATGACACCTCATACAGAGGTCTTTAATGTAATTTAATGATGTAGCTACATCTGGATTTATATTTCGAAAGCCACCTAATATTATGTTGTGGAGGGCACTTTGCGAACCACTGTAACTCATCCTTTTTCCGGTTCCAACAAGGAAAAAGAAATAGTTTGTAAGATTATTGAAGAGTCTCCATGTAAGCTCGAATCTCTCCCATTTTACGTTCATGGTCTTTTCGTGAGGTAAGTGTAGGAGCAAAGGATATATTTGTTGACTCATCTGAGTATGTGCACTGTCGGAACTTCAAAAGTAAGCCACATCGTGATGCAGACTGCTTGTTTTTCAACGTCTGCCACTGGAGTTTGCTTAGCATCTTCTTGCTTGCTAAACGAACCTGTAACGCTATTCTTAATGCACTGATCTTCTTTGGATCTTCTCTCTTCCCTCTATCAAAAGTGCCTGGTACGAATCGCAGACTGGAGAGCAATACTCAAGCATTGATCGAATGAAGGTTTTCTGAACTGCCTCCTTTGTTGATGGACTACAGTAACTGAGGATTTTTTCAATGAATTTCAGTCTGCCTTACATGCGACTAAGTTTGTATGGTCTTTCCACTTTAAAATGCTCAGTACCCGTACTCTTAGATGTTTATGGATATGAGTACTTCCAGGGATTGCTCTACAGAGATGTAATCATACAATATTAGGCTTTTCTGCCTATTTATGCGCAGTTCGTTACATTTGTTTGTGTTGAGGGTAAATTTCAACTCCTTGCAACAATCTTCGATACTCAGTGGAGGCTTCGGCATTTCGCTACAACTTTCTAGCGTTGTTACTTCCTTGTACACTACAGCATGATCCGTAAAAAAGTCGTGGAACATCCGACGTTATGCACTAGCTCATTTATACACCGTAGGTAAAACTGATATTTTTAAAAACGCCGGGAATCCGATGTATTGATATTTAAAAGAATAACTTTACCCGTCCACGATATATGGAAAAAGTTATCGATGTATCGACGGAGAAAGATATCGATGAAACAGCATATAAAAATATCGGCTGCCCATTGTATATATACTGCGGCTTTTAGAGCTGTATATTTAAGTATTGATATGATATTAGATATTGTGTACATCAACAAGCTAGCACCCTGCTTATGCCCGTTAGAGCAAGAAATGAAAGGAAAAAGAAGCACGTTCACAGATGCCGATAACCGCTTTGCTAACAGTGGTAACTGCATGTAAGTGGCACAATGAAAGATGTCTGATGGGTCCGTCGTTCCGTTGCGTCACATATCAGATTTGCCCGGAACACTTCACTTCGACTTCCCTGATTTTTCATTTCTGCAAACGCCAGTGAACTAGCAGCTGTAGTGTCAAAGGTGCGTGGTGAAGTTGAACGTTACAGATTTTGTTGGCAGCCCGGAGCGCCGATTACGTCAGCATTTCCCCTCACACGTCTCTGCCCACCGCAAAGACCAATCTTGTCACTTAGATTTTTGTTCATCATTTTCTGCAACTGTTTTTGAAGAATGCCGATGTGAAGAAGCAGCACAATATTTGCGCTATTTCTTCACGTCGGAAATCTTGTTATTCCTATCACGTCGCCACCCCTCCACCGCCTTCGGTGCAACCGGACTTGTTCTATGTGGCATCTGTACATGTTCACACAGTCAAAGAAAAAGACTCGACGTGATGGAAGCTCCAAATGTAATAAGATTTCTTCACTCAATGATAGTAAAATAATGTTCATCTACAATAACTGACAAGAAAAATTTCAAATATTTACCGAGAATTGCGAAAAAATATAACATAAAATAAAAATATCGGCACTTGACTCTGAAATTTCGATGTTAATATATCGACGCGTCTGGGACATTATCACTGTTACAAATCGCTGCCTAGTAAAGCTACCGATATATCGATATTTTATCAACAGCGCTAAACTATACCACAATACCTCTCATTTTTTTCATTATCACATGAGCACTCCCTGGTGAGACCTTCCTGTGAAACAGCTCAACACAGACTGAGCAAGTTAGCTTCAAATGGTTCAAATGGCTTTAAGCACTATATAACTTAACATCTGAGGTTATCACTCCCCTTGACTGAGAACTACTTAAACCTGACTAACCCAAGGGCATCACACACATCCATGCCCGATGCAGGATTCGAACCTGCGACCGTAGCGGTCACGCTGTTCCAGACTGAAGCGCCTAGAACCGCTCGGCTACCCCGGCCGGCCACGAACCAGAGTAATAAGTGTCGTAGTAAGACGAAAAACAATCATTTTCACAGAATCGAGCACACCATACAAATGATGCATTTTTACATTTGCTACTGCACCGTTAAAATATGAACCCATCAGAACTGATATGCAGCCAAGTTAAAGGATTTGTCGCCAGAACTAACAAATCTGTGAAACTTCCAGACCTACTGAAACTAACGCACGCAGCTTTTTCACACGCTAGCCGAAACTGGTGGGCACGTCATAAAAGAAGAGGATAAAATGCAGAGTCTGGATAGCTTCGTGGGTTCTGTTGTTGATCGACTCGTTATGACAGTTCCAGAAGTGAAATGTATATCTCAGATTCGGATAAGGAAGGAGCTAAGACATTACCAGACGACTGACTGTAGTTAATACCTTCAGTGACTTCAGTATTCAACAATACGGTGAAATCTCTGCAGTATGCTTTTGCATCAGACGTAGCTCGCTCAGAAAAATTATCCTGTGCTTAAGTTAGGAGAACCATTTAAGGTGAGAACTAGAGCACTGTATGCTTTCCGTCTGCTCACTTAAGAATCGTAAGGTAGTGCTGGAGTTTTGCCGAATATTATTTCATTGTCTTTAAAAACTGAATGACATTCGAAGCTATGTTGTTTCTCTGCTGGTCTCTTGTTACATCTGAACTGCAACTAGTCACATCATTGCAGGTCACTCGGACCAGCTAGCTGGTCATTGCAGTCCAGGTTAAAAGCGCAGGTAAAACTGTTGCTCCCCATTAACGCTCAATGTATAAGCGTGTAACGCAGCATAAAACTCATGATGTTACTTGACTGTGCTCGACACAGCTCGGCTTCCGCTCCACATGAAACGAAATCCAATGAGATTCAAGCAAACGCGGAAGAATACACGGCGCAATGTTTACATCAGGTTTATCCTTATGCTGGTCACAGTATTCAGTACGTGGTGCTATACGTTACCGTGGATGTCGTCCACGCAGAGCTGGAGGTCGTCGCGGAAGACGGGCGCGTGCGGCGGGCACTGGCAGGCGCAGTCGGCCGCGCCGTGGGCTGGCCTCGCCACGCGCGACCAGCACACCTCCGGGCCGCACTCGGCCGCGCCTGCAACACCGTGTAATGGCACTTGAATTACGTATCCATTACGGTACCTCACCTCAACCCCTCGGTACCAGCAATATTCTACTGTATTTCTGTAAAATAGTTAACATATTTCTGTGACAACATTCAGATTTGATTTCATTAATGTAGAGGTACTTCGATACATCGATATGTATATATTGCAATGATATTATTCTTATGTGTATTCTTTCTTTTGTCACTATGATCTTTGACGTACTTGTAACTCTGATTTTTGGTCGCATAATCGGTTATTTAAGAGACTCAAGCTTTGGTCGTCATGTTAAAAAGTCGCAAATTGTAGTCAGTTTATGGAATGTGAACTTTAACAGTGAGGAAGATATTTTCAAGTACGTTTTCTATTGTCAAGTGATTTTTTGGATCGAGTTACGTGATACTGCAACAAAAGTAATAAAAAAGAAGTGTAACTTAAATTCAGAGTGCTGATTACTTTTTTACATCACCATTGTCGTAACTTGCAAAAGTTTAATCTTCAAGAATGGTTTATGAAACACATCTATAAAACTTTTGAATATCGCCGAATAACACCTAGACCTCTTTGCATCCGAGCTTGGAATCATCACTACCTAGATTTTCGACGATTGAGCCATGAGTTCACAGCGAGACCAGCGTGGGAAACACGAAAAAAAGAGTGCCTAGTTTATCCATTACTTCAAGAAATGACTTTATTAACTGTGCTCTAATGACACCTGCCACATAATATAACTTTGCTGTTGCCCCAAAATGCAATATTTAGCAGCGTGAGCAACACTACAATCATAATTAATTTTTGACCTTTGTTGTGGTAGGATTGCTAGAACCGACACCTGGCCTCACCTGATTGCCGATGCACTACCACCTGGTGGGCGCTTGCACTGCGTCCGCAGCTATACCCTAACTAATCAGACCTATCCAGATATCAATTACTGGACATTAATATGGGGTGTGTGCACCCTTCGTCTTTTTAAAGGCTTGAACTCTGAGAAACTTTCACCGTTACGTCTGAATGTCTACGCAGGAACGACAGCACATTCTGCTTCAAGACCCAAATCCAGAGATGTTTGAACTTCGGGGACTGGAGCCAAGTCGCCATTCTAACTCAACAAAAGGGTGCCCCACGGTGCAACGGAACGCTGGGCAGGCCAGTCCATTTCAGGAACGTTGTTGTCTACACATCGTGGTCTCACAGACGCTGATACGTGAACTGTGCGTCATCATTCTGATACAATCATTATTTATGAACTATTCCTCTACCGTATGTAGCCCACAGTGCTGCGAAATCTGTTGTTGTTATTCCACATTTGCCGATTTCTTAAGCGAAATAAGGGCAACGGCCTTGTCGCAGTGGTAACACCGGTTCCCGTGAGATCACCGAAGTTAAGCGCTGTCGGGCGTGGTTGGCACTTGGATGGCTGACCATCCAGGCCGCCATGCGCTGTTGCCATTTTTCGGGGTGCACTCGGCCTCGTGATGTCAATTGAGGAGCTACTCGACCGAATAGTAGCGGCTTCGGTCAAGAATACCGTCTTACGACCGGGAGAGCGGTGTGCTGACCCCACGCCCCTCCTATCCGCATCCTCCACCGAGGATGACACGGCGGTCGGATGGTCCCGGTAGGCCACTCGTGGCCTGTAGACGGAGTGCTTAAGCGAAATAAGGGGACCCTCTAGCCATAAAGTAACACAATCACACATTCGTTGTTCACTGTTGCACCACACATGACAGCACGTAAAGTTCCCCGGGCAGTCACCAAACCCAAACCATTCCATCGGGTGTCCACAGGGTTTAGCGAGATTTTTCGGTTTAATTGTTTCCAGTCATCCACAGTTCAGTGGTGTCACTCCTGACACAGCCTCAAGCGTCGTTTAGCACTGACTATGCAAATGTATGGCATATCAAGAGCTAGCTGCTGAACCATTCTATCCCATTCACTTGAACTCCCCATGCGTAATCATTGGACTAGCTGTACTCTTGAGAGATTTTTACAGCCAGAGAGTAATTCTTTCGGCACATTTCGTGTGATATTTTACAACCACCCTCCGCAACAGTCTCACGGTCCCTGTACGTTAGTACATGAGATCTGCCTGGTCTTGTTCTAGCTATGGTTCCATCGCGTTTCTGCTTCACAATCACATCACAGACAGTCGATTTGGGCAGCTTTATCACGTTTGAAGTGTCCCTCGTGGGTTTCTTACTAAGGCTACACCCGAAGGCTCTTCCCCGTTCGAAGTCACTGAGCTCCCTTCACCGATTCATTCTCTTGTTACTTCTTCTCTAGTGACAACACATGCAGTCACTGTGCTGCAGATCCTCCTGTCTGCAATGAACAAAAATGCTGTCATCATTTCAAACAAACAGAACCTGGATTCGTCCGAAAACACTATCTGATGCCATTCCTGTCCCTGGTAACGTCGTTCCATACACTATTGCCGTCTAGCATATTTCTGCACATTCTTCAAAGGCGGAGAAGTGGACGATGCGCAAGTAACCCATGCCGTAATAAACGGTGACGTACTGTCATCCCCGATAGCGTATGACGTGTTACACACCTCCAGAGCCGAGGAGGAACCTTCTCAGGAGGTTATTCAGATGATCAAATGTGTATGAATTGCTAAGGGACCAAACTGCTGAAGTCAACTATCCCTAGGCCTACACACTATTTAAACTAACTTACTCTAGGAACAACACACACACACACACCCATGCTCGAGGGAGGACTCGAACCTTCGACGGGAGGGGCCGTGCAATCCGTGACGTGGCACCTCAAACCGCGCGGCTACTCCGCGTGGCTAAGGGGTGGTCTGGATGGTGCAACCTGACCCATCTCTTTGAGTTCTACAGCCTTCTGTGAACCATTCTGCACACACCCGTTCCAATTCGTCCCACATAAGCCATCAATTTCCCCGATGGATGCATCCCATTCTCTCATGCCAATAATGTGACCTCTTTTAAACGCATTGAGTTGACCGTATGGTTCACGTGTGCATCTGCGAGGCATCCTGCAGAACCGCTCAAGTCACACTGATCAATTACCTTCAGTTTAGAGCGACAACACGAGCTGCAGGCACATTTTACCTGTAGGTGGTGTTGCGCCACAATATCCGTGTTGAAGTTGAATCAGCGGTCGGACATGGTTCAAATTCTAATCGCTTCTGCAGAACATACTAATATACATGTCTTATGAATATGAACGTACTATTTCTAGTCTTTTGTTTTTCCTGAGCGCGAGAGTAACAAACGAATAGCTAAATTTTGATAATTTCCACAGTCATAATAAATCTATTGTTAGAGTTACGTGGGAGTGAAAAAATAGTGCCAGCAATGAGATTCGATCCAGAGGCCTTGCCCATACGAAACTACTACGCCTTTACTTGTTTCCATTTTTTTTTCTTTCTCTCTCTCCTGGGCAAGAAAGGGCACTACAAAGAAAGATCCACTCGCTCCGGCCATTTTTGTCTTAAGAAAATAAGGAACTGCACCTCCTCAGTTCTTGGCGTCTATCTAAGCCTATCCCAAAAAACTAACCTATTACTAAAATGGGTGTAAGAAAGGAAGAAAGTATGGGTAAGGAACACACAGGGGAGCGATTAAAAAGAGAGGAATTGTATAGTTGTTTTATACACCGAAATTCCGGGATAGCTAGCGCCTTTGACGGTAGAACATCCAAAACTGTCTTCTCGAAATTTTTATGGAGACTCTGTTTGCAGTTCGTTCAGGGCATCTTTTCGGCAAAATAAACGTCAGTATCTCAGAGTTTGGACGGTCCAGCTGGAAGGTAGGTCATGAAAGACGCTCCAAAGAAAATCAGGAAAGTACTGCATCATTGGTTGCGAACAACCGCTCAGTGCCTATCGTTAAGGTACGTCCAATAACCCATTTCCGATTTCTCATCAGGGCCAAAAAGGTTGCGGATCGTATGGTCACATATCAAATGCACAGCATTAGTTTTCGTTGATGGGTAATGAATCAGGTCCAGTAATAAAAATATCTGGAAAATGATATGAACAGATGTCTGTCGGGTAAGCAAAGCAAAGATATGCTGTGCGAGCCACCAGAGTCAGGTTGACTATATGACAACTAGTGGGCGTCTGCGTCGTCCTCACCACAGTGAACATATAGGGGCGTGTCAGCGAGGCAGATACTGTGTAAACGAAATTGGTTGAGCTATTTGCCTTTGATGGTGATACACCAGGCGAATTGGACGCTAGTGTCGAGGAAACCTGCATGCACCACTTTCCGTAAACGACGACATATCATCTAGGGAAACTTGTGTTCAATGGGATTGGGGTGCCAATGTATTTATAAAGCATCGTGTACATTCTTTCACTGGAGTATTCGTGAGAGTGGTATGGAGTGGAGGATGTAACTTAATTCCAGAAAGAAACGCCGAAATTGAAATGTCTGATAAAATGGCTGGATCATATTCATATAAAAGCAATCTGGTGAGGCTTGTTGGCCAAAGGCACTGAGCCCTCGTTTGGGAGCTGGCTCTGGTTCAAATGGCTCTAAGAACTATACTTAACACCTGAGGTCATCAGTCCCCTAGAACTTAGAACTACTTAAACCTAACGAACCTAAGGACATCACACACATCCATGCCAGAAGCAGGATTCGAACCTGCGACCATAGCAGCTGCGTGGTTCAGGACTGAAGCGCCTAGAACCCCTGGGCCACAGCGGCCGGCGTTTGGGAGCTGACAAAAAGTGCCGAACGGTGTCTGGCGTGAGGAATACGCCAACCCCACCACGCTCCGATGGGAAGGCAAGGGAGGCATGTTGAACACTGAATAACATCTCGGTACAGACAATGGTTGCCACTGCCATGAACATGCGAGAGGCGAGGCTAATGGAGACCAGGAATACTTGTGCCATGAGAGGGATACGAGAGGCGTGGTAGATATTCATGTATCGAATACAGTGTACAATGTCGAGGGATCTAAGCTGGCAATCAACGAAGCCAGCCCTGATAATTTGTCGGAGACGTCTGGTGTTCGTTGCCACCAAACATCGAAGATCATTCGTAAAATCAACGCCCAAACAGCGGCTGGTGGTAATCAGTCTTAGAGGAGGGACACATCTCTCAGACAGACCCTCCTCAGCAGAACCTGCGATTTGCCAATGTTAAGAGAACTACCATGTCAGAGCCGTGTGGACATCATCTTCACTGCATGGGTAGACGACGAGATCGTCAGCATAGGATATACAACAGAAGCAATGAGAAGCCCACCAGGCGTTGACGAAGTCGCTGGAGTAGGTGTTCTAACGCCAAAGCATACAGTACCGTGGAAAGTGGGAACCCTGTTGGAATGAGCACTCGATCGCTAGAGGCGTGATGAGGCGTCCTTTATAGAGTATTCTTGAATTCGCGCCACGCAGGGGCCGTATTAATGCTGTTACTATATGAGCCAGAAAACACACGTGCAGGAGGACTGTCATCAAAAATATGTGATCGACACAGCCAAATGCCTGACTCAAGCCAATAAATGCCAAAGCACCAGGCAGATGTCGTGACCTGGTGAGTACGATCATATCCCTGTGATGGTAAAGGGCTGTATGAATATTGTTGTCATCGCCCAGGAAGTCTGACCGAGGGATGTGACGTATAGTGCCTTCTGCACTCGTGATGCCAACAAGCAGATGAAAATTTTCTTGTTGCGTTAAGTAGAGAGATAGGCTGGTAATCACAGATTTATAGTCACCCATGCCTCAAGGAAGATGGATGGAATCGTCGTTGTTAGGGACATCATGTCGCAACAAATGGGTGTCCAAGCAAGTACCAACAGATAGCCAAACACTTGTAAAATTCGAATGAGAGGCCTTCAGGTCTTAGAGACTTATTGGCGACTCCCGACATGATAGCACTTTGGACTTCATTTGTGGTAATGTCTTCCTGAAGTCCTCCAGTAAAGTGTTTATATTGAGTGCCGCTAACTCCACAATTAAGACTGGGCTAAATGGGACAGCAGTGTACAGTCGTATGAAAATGGAAAGGAAAGTGTGACCAATGGTCCACAGAATAGTATATCGTTGTCCTTCTGTTTGAGTGAGGTTGTATATGAGACATCGACAATGATACATGTGTTCTGGTACATCAGCGGCGTTTTGTGAGCTATACGGCCAAGGTCGTGGGACCTAACAGTTGTCCCTTCCAAGTGTCTTCAAATGAGTGGAGTGATCCATGCCTTAGGATAATGCACAATCACATAATGGATAGGAGAGAACGTCATCGAAGTACAGTCACATAGGATCACGTAATAGAAGTACAAATTTCTCAAATGTCAAGACATCTTTGCCATAACCCTGCAATGACCTGCATAGACTCACCACGAGAAGGTGAATATGTAAGCGGGGCGATGTCGATGACAGGAGGTCAACGCATGCTCAATGACCTGTCGATAGTCAGGGGCAGTCATGTGGTTAACGTTAAATTTCTACAGGCAAGGACTGTGCCACGCCTGTTGGCGAGCAAAGGGAACATCACAGATGTGGTCAGAGAATTCCAGAGGACAAATTTCGGCATGTTGGGTGTTGTCAGCAAGGGAGTGTGTGAGGTAAATATGTTCCAGGCGACTGGAAGAGTGCGCCAACCCATATATGAAACCCGAATGGGAAATGTGAAACTTTCTTCATGTGTCAGTAAGCTGCAGTTGGTCAATTATGATGGAAAGGGATGTACATAGGGAATGTCGTGGGAATTTGTCAGTGGGGCCCTTGTGTGGAGTTTAAGTCCCGACCAAGGACTAGATCATCCAGGGGACCCTCAGAAAGCAGCTTTAACTCGTCAGCAAAGAAGGTGTATCATTGATGACGTCAGTGCATATGCATTTAGGATGCAGGATATACCCCTAGTATTAGGGTGGTATACTACCCCTAAAGAGGGGCAGCAGCCTTTTCAGTAGTTGCAAGGGCAACAGTCTGGATGATTGACTGATCTGGCCTTGTAACAATAACCAAAACGGCCTTGCTGTGCTGGTACTGCGAACGGCTGAAAGCAAGGGGAAACTACAGCCGTAATTTTTCCCGAGGGCATGCAGTTTTACTGTATGATTAAATGATGATGGCGTCCCTTGGGTAAAATATTCCGGAGGTAAAATAGTCCCCCATTCGGATCTCCGGGCGGGGACTACTCAAGAGGATGTCGTTATCAGGAGAAAGAAAACTAGCGTTCTACGGATCGGAGCGTGGAATGTCAGATCCCTTAATCGGGCAGGTAGGTTAGAAAATTTAAAAAGGGAAATGGATAGGTTAAAGTTAGATATAGTGGGAATCAGTGAAGTTCGGTGGCAGGAGGAAGAAGACTTCTGGTCAGGTGACTACAGGGTTATAAACACAAAATCAAATAGGGGTAATGCAGGAGTAGGTTTAATAATGAATAGGAAAATAGGAATGCGGGTAAGCTACTACAAACAGCATAGTGAACGCATTATCGTGGCCAAGATAGATACGAAGCCCACACCTACTACAGTAGTACAAGTTTATATGCCAACTAGCTCTGTAGATGACGAAGAAATTGAAGAAATGTATGATGAAATAAAAGAAATTATTCAGATAGTGAAGGGAGACGAAAATTTAATAGTCATGGGTGACTGGAATTCGAGTGTAGGAAAAGGGAGAGAAGGAAACGTAGTAGGTGAATATGGATTGGGGCTAAGAAATGAAAGAGGGAGCCGCCTGCTAGAATTTTGAACAGAGCACAACATAATCATAGCTAACACTTGGTTTAAGAACCATGAAAGAAGGTTGTATACATGGAAGAACCCTAGAGATACTAAAAGGTATCAGATAGATTATATAATGGTAAGACAGAGATTTAGGAACCAGGTTTTAAATTGTAAGACATTTCCAGGGGCAGATGTGGACTCTGACCACAATCTATTGGTTATGACCTGTAGATTAAAACTGAAGAAACTGCAAAAAGGTAGGAATTTAAGGAGATGGGACCTGGATAAACTAAAAGAACCAGAGGTTGTACAGAGTTTCAGGGAGAGCATATGGGAACAATTGACAGGAATGGAGGAAAGAAATACAGTAGAAGAAGAATGGGTAGCTTTGAGGGATGAAGTAGTGAAGGCAGCAGAGGATCAAGTAGGTAAAAAGACGAGGACTAGTAGCAATCCTTGCGTAACAGAAGAAATATTGAATTTAATTGATGAAAGGAGAAAATATAAAAATGCAGCAAATGAAACAGGCAAAAAGGAATACAAACGTCTCAAAAATGAGATCGACAGGAAGTGCAAAATGGCTAAGCAGGAAAGGTTAGCGGACAAATGTAAGGATGTAGAGACTTATCTCACTAGGGGTAAGATAGATACTGCCTACCGGAAAATTAAAGAGACCTTTGAAGATAAGAGAACGACTTGTATGAATATCAAGAGCTCAGATGGAAACCCAGTTCTAAGCAAAGAAGGGAAAGCAGAAAGGTGGAAGGAGTATATAGAGGGTCTATACAAGGGCGATGTACTTGAGGACAATGTTATGGAAATGGAAGAGGATGTAGATGAAGATGAAATGGGAAATACGATACTGCGTGAAGAGTTTGCCAGAGCTCTGAAAGACATGAGTCGAAACAAGGGCCCGGGAGTAGACAACATTCCATTGGAACTTCCGACGGCCTTCGGAGAGCCAGTCCTGACAAAACTCTACCATCTGGTGAGCAAGATGTATGAAACAGGCGAAATACCCTCAGACTTCAAGAAGAATATAATAATTCCAATCCCAAAGAAAGCAGGTGTTGACAGATGTGAAAATTACCGAACAATCAGTTTAATAAGCCACAGCTGCAAAATACTAACACGAATTCTTTACAGACGAATGGAAAAACTAGTAGAAGCCGACCTCGGGGTAGATCAGTTTCGATTCCGTAGAAACACTGGAACACGTGAGGCAATACTGACCTTACGCCTTATCTTAGAAGAAAGATTAAGGAAAGGCAAACCTACGTTTCTAGCATTTGTAGACTTAGAGAAAGCTTTTGACAATGTTGACTGGAATAATCTCTTTCAAACTCTAAAGGTGGCAGGGGCAAAATACAGGGAGCGGCAGGCTATTTACAATTTGTACAGAAACCAAATGGCAGTTATAAGAGTCGAGGGACATGAAAGGGAAGCTGTGGTTGGGAAGGCAGTAAGACAGGGTCGTAGTCTCTCCCCGATGTTATTCAATCTGTATATTGAGCAAGCAGTAAAGGAAACAAAAGAAAAATTCGGAGTAGGTATTAAAATCCATGGAGAAGAAATAAAAACTTTGAGGTTCGCCGATGACGTTGTAATTCTGCCAGAGACAGCAAAGGACTTGGAAGAGCAGTTGAATGGAATGGACAGTGTCTTGAAAGGAGGATATAAGATGAACATCAACAAAATCAAAACGAGGATAATGGAATGTAGTCGAATTAAGTCGGGTGATGCTGAGGGAATTAGATTAGGAAATGAGACACTTAAAGTAGTAAAGGAGTTTTGCTATTTGGGGAGCAAAATAACTGATGGTGGTCGAAGTAGAGTGGATATAAAATGTAGACTGGCAATGGCAAGGAAAGCGTTTCTGAAGAAGAGAAATTTGTTAACATCGAGTATAGATTTAAGTGTCAGGAAGTCATTTCTGAAAGTATTTGTATGGAGTGTAGCCATGTATGGAAGTGAAACATGGACGATAAATAGTTTGGACAAGAAGAGAATAGAAGCTTTCGAAATGTGGTGCTACAGAAGAATGCTGAAGATTAGATGGGTAGACCACATAACTAATGAGGAAGTATTGAATAGGATTGGGGAGAAGAGAAGTTTGTAGCACAACTTGACCAGAAGAAGGGATCGGTTGGTAGGACATGTTCTGAGGCATCAAGGGATCACCAATTTAGTATTGGAGGGCAGCGTGGAGGGTAAAAATCGTAGAGGGAGACCAAGAGATGAATACACTAAGCAGATTCAGAAGGATGTAGGTTGCAGTAGGTACTGGGAGATGAAGAGGCTTGCACAGGATAGAGTAGCATGGAGAGCTGCATCAAACCAGTCTCAGGACTGAAGACCACAACAACAACTACATCTTCAGTGGGAAGCCCTGCATGGAGGAGGATAGCCGCTCCACTATCACTGTCGGAGGCATGGGGGAATGTGGACTGTGTACCCAGTGGGAGTCTAGAAATCAGCGACTATCACTTTTGATAGATGGCAAAATCGACACCAACAGCATAAATGGAGTCTCTGAGCCATGCCAGTTAATGTGGAGTCCAAATGCTGGCCAGATTGATCATTAGATTTTTTCTGGCTGGTATGAAACATATGGCACTGCCGCTATGGCCATAATCACTGGGTGGAAGATATGTCGGGCGCCACTGTGGGGCACTCACTGACAGGTGGGCCAGCATCTCAGTCTTCTCTGTCATCATCAGCCCGAGAGATCAAAAGATGTCGCACGCGCTGCGGCTCGCTTACCGGTGTCGACGAGCATGTCGCCCTTGTGGTGCCTGTGGACGGCGAGCGCCCGCGCGGGCGGCCAGGGCAGCAGCAGCGGCAGCGGCAGCAGGAGCAGCAGCAGCGGCCGCCGCCTCATGGCTGGCGCATGGCCGCTCGCGGGGGCCGCGGCCCCACCCTCCAGTCGCTCCGGCCGCGACCGTCCGGCGCCGCGGGCTCGCGATCCTCCACCACCTGCAGCACCCAAGCACACCGCGCCGTCTCAGGGCCAGCTCGACAGGCGACGGTCAGGTGGTCAAGGTTAACTCGTCCAAAACAGTGGTGTCTAACTTTAAGGGACACACCCGCTGACCTCAGAAGATGGCGATAAAACGGCACAAATTTACAGTTTAAGTACTTACAAGGGGACCTTAAGCATTGGTCGTCTTCGATTCTTCAATTTTCTTCATACTAACAATAAATTATCGCTAGCTGGTATTTTTGTGATCTTCCCAATGCTTTTGATTGTTTACACCATGATACTGTCTCAGAAAAAAATCAGGTTGTAAGGAAATAGCTTGAATGAAACATAACAAAGAGAATGCAAAAATTTGTGCTGAACAATTAAAACAGTGTTGGAATGATAATAAATTTTATTGCCTGAAGAGAAATAACAAAGTGAGTCCCACAGGGTTCAATTTTTTATCCACTTCAGTTCCATAAGCCAACGGCTTTGCCGCAGTGGTAACTCAGGTTCGCGGCAGATCACCGGCGTTAAGCGCTGTCGGGCTATGCTAGCACCTGGACGGGCGACCATCCAGTCTGCCGAGCGCTGTTGGCAAGCGGGGTGCACTCAGCCTTTGTGAGGCAAACTGAGAAGCTACTTGATTGAGAAGAAGCGGCTCCGGTCTCGTAAACTGACATACGGCTGATAGAGCGGTGTGTTGACCACATGCCCCTCCATATCCGCATCCAGTGACGCCCATGGGCTGAGGATGACACGGCGGTCAGACGATACCTTTGGGCCTTCATGGTCTGTTCGGGAAGAGTTTAGTTTAGTTCAATTCCATAAGTTATTACGTGAATCACCTGCCACTTAACATTCAACAAGCAGAACACACTAGCATTATAAATAACAAGCTTAGCGACTGCTGGTTCGCTCGCATAGAGTGCGTCCTCTGCATAGATTTTTTTCTTTTCCTTTAATCAAATTTCTATGATTTGTCAAAACTGCAACGCTTTTTCAATTTATCAAGCCAATTAAGGCCATTAAGCAAGGCCTTTTCCGAATGTACTTCAGACCAAAAGACGACTTTGGTACCTGGTTCAAGTGGTTCTGAGCACTATGGGACTTAACTTCTGAGGTCATCAGTCCCCTACAACTTAAAACTACTTAAACCTAACTAACGTAAGGACATCACACACATCCATGCCCGAGGCAGGATTCCAACCTGCGCCGTAGCGGTCTCGCGGTTCCAGACTGTAGCGACTAGAAACGCTCATCCACTCCGGCCGGCCGGGTACCTGGAATCCAAGGTTTTTATTAATCGTGCCTTTTGTGTTCTGATAGTAATACTTCCATAGAAACTTCCATACCCTTACACACTTTTCTTTATATCTAATCGAGAAGTGAAATAGTAGTTTACATGCAGCCAACGTTGTAGGTAGGGTAACCATAACTATGAGCAATCATCTTGGGTATTAATAAACCGCTTCAGCTGTATTTAGAAGCGGACCCATCCACCATTTAGCAAACTAAATGTTTTATTCTATGAAATACCGCCTTTTAGCGATGTTTTGTTCTGACGGACAACGAATGTTGGGTACAAAGTTCCAAACTTTTCAGCTCTCATGTTTTAGTAATATGATCACCTGAAGATGTGGCTTTTAGTGCCATGAAACCGGTATTGATCCAATAATAAAGGACTAAATACAGCTGAGGAGGTTTATTGATACCCAACGTGAGTAATTTACATTTATTTAACTTTAATGGTTTATGTAATATATCGAAATATTTTCTTAAAAATTTTTCATGCACTATTTCATCTCTTTAGGACTCAATTTCCAAAAACAGTGAAACACATTGTAAATGAGTAGCCTCTAGTTGTGTGTATGTGTGTTATCGTAAACACAAACCTGAGGAAGTGAACTGAAAACCTAAATTTGCTACAGAGCTTAAAGCCACATCACTTACGTAAAACTGAAAAGAATCCTGTGTGTGTGAAAATCGACCTCATTCACAAGCAAATAAATAAGCAAACCAATAGTTTCACACTCCGTAGACTTGGCCTGTGTGAACTGTTTGAAAAAAACCGTAACTCTATAAAGAAAAACAAACTGTAATGTCGAGCTCTATAAGAATGTAATCTCAAAAACAGGAAAATGGTTGCACTGACCTAAGGCCCTGATAAAATAAAAAATAAAAAAAACTGACTCAAACTACATTGCTAAAAGCAAACGAAACAGTCACGTATTATGAGTCTCACCTACAAAATGAAATACTGGCAGAAACAGCAACCAGCAAGACTCCGCAACGGCTAAAAAGAATCCTGCTAAAGGCTAACTACAGTCGGTCTTGGGAAATTGGGTTCATAATCTTGACACAGACTGCCAATGAAACACAACACTCAACCTTTAAGTACTGAAATTTCAACTAGGAAGGAACTTATCAAAGAAAACAGTTAAAGACTCTGATATCAAAATTCATTTAATCTAATGGCTTCCATGGAATACAGTAAATTAACTCACAAGATCAATCAATAGAATAATTATCAAAAACTCGACTGTGATGAATGTGACGTGGACCAACAATATAATTCTACAAAAATAAAAAAATAAACTTTTTATCTCATCAAACAATACTTTGTTCTCACCGTTTTCAGTTAGATTCTTGATTTTTCGTTTTCGTAAGTTTTAAGATGTTTTGCGAACTTTTCCTTACTTTTTTTGCTCTCGCGAACTTCTTCTTCCGCTGTAAGTGGTACTTTAGAGCATTTTTTAGATCTGCGTCGTACTGGTTTTGGAAACTGGTACCTGGAATATAGCCTCCATATCCACTAAAATCAAGGAAATCGAAGGTGGGAAGTTTATAAGGTCGTTTTGTTAGATCAGGATTGCCCCCCCCCCCCCCCCCCTCCAAAGATACATTAAAATATTTAATATTGTTATCAGTAACGTATTACAGAACTGAAATGACCAGGAATCGTTTTCAACATTTTCCTCAAGCATTTAAATAGCACTATAACTGTTTTTACCGCAGCTCGTAGAGCTCCGAGAAGGCTTAATTGGGTGAGTCCAACAGTGTCATACCAACTTCCACATCATTTTCACGTTACGCTGCTTAAAACGAAGGGGAACCTTGCCGAATCTTAGTTCCCAAATCACGGTCTGTCTAGCTCTGTGTATCTCCCTGTAATTACGACGATTTCTATTGCCTCTACATGAAGTAAATTTTGCTGGATTTCTAAACGTGAGAGTTACATAGCACTGCCTAAGACACGTAGTGAGAGACATATTTTGAGGCTGAAAGTTGTTTAAGTTTCCCAGCACTCGAGTATTTGTTGATATCGTTTACAGGTTGCAGCCTCCTCGGTACAGAACACGAGAGCCGCATCACAATGAACTTTTTGTTCCTTTATTGTCATTCCATGACAGCTGCACAATTCGCAGCTCTTCAGTCAAGAGATTACATAAAATACAACAGAAGAACATTACATATATAAAATACTGGGGTAAAAGATGAAACGTAGACATGAGAAGGGGGAAGCAATTGGAGTTAAAATATACAGAAAAGGGGTAGTCGGACGAGGCACGTTTACATAAAATTCACAGACAGTGAAAATGGCGCTCGATGAAGACGTAACATGTAATCATTGGTGGCACGAGTAGCACCATAAAAAACGGTGTTTACAGTATGGGACGACGACACTAAACACACACTGCGCTGATGTCACATACGTGGTGAGCACCAAAACATGGCAAAGTAACTGCATTAAAATCTGAAGGGCCTGCCAAGTGAGGGGAGGTCAGAGAGGAGGGAGAGAGGAAAGAGAGATTGGGGTTGAGGAGGAAGACGGCCAGGAAAAAGGGGGGGAGGGAAGAAGTGGAATCAGTAGTACACCAAGGGGCAGGAGACGGGGAGGGAGCGCAAGGACTGGGAAAGGATGAGGATATGGGAGAGGAGGGAGAAAACAGCAGAGGGAGCAGGGGAACGAGAGAGACTCCAAAGGGGGAAAGGGAGGGAAAGAGGAGAGAGGAGGGTCAGAATTGGAAGGAACGATAAATATCGAGAGGAAACACATCATCTGGGACGTGGAGACCCTGGAAGTTCTTTTGGGAGAGAGAGGGGGGAGGACACATCGGTAAATGGGTGGCAGCAGGTGGGGAGTGGAGAGGAATGGAGACACCAGGGAGTAAGGGCATCAAGGTAGCGGTTGGTGTAGAGGATACAGATGTGTTTTAGGAAAAGGAGGAGATGTGGGAAGGGGATGAGGTCATAGAGGATCCTTGTGTGGGCCAGATCACAGATACAGAAAGCAAGGCAGTTCACATGGCTTTCGAGGATTTGGACGGCTTTATAAAATTTAGGAGGGGTGGATATCCAGGCAACACTAGCGTAACAGAGGATGGGCTGAATCAATGATTTGTACGTATGAAGGATGATGGAAAGGTGCAATCCTTATGTCTTGCCAGGCAGGAGATTTAGGAGGTGGAGTCTACTGTGGGCTTTGCGTTGGATGGTAAGGAGATGGGGACTCCAGGTGAAGTAACGATCAAGGGTGAGGCCAAAGTATTTCAAGATGGGGGTAAGTTGGATCAGGTGCTCTTAGATGGAGAGGTAGAAATCATGGAGCCAGAAAGAGGGGGTGGTACATCCTGTAATTATTCTCTGGGTTTTGGAAGGATTGATTCAAAGGAGCCACTGGTAGCACCAAGCACTAAACTGGTTTAGGTGAGTTTGGAGGGTGCGCTGGGACCGTTGTAGGGTAGGATAGAGGGCACGTAAGGCGGTGTCATTAGCATACTGAAGGAAATGAACGGGTGTGGGAGGTCTGGGCATATCAGTGGTGTACAAGAGATATAGGAGAGGAGGAAGGACAAAGACTTGGGGCACACCTGTTCTTGAATTATTGACACCTGTGGTAGGTTAGAAGGTACGGAAATTGGCATTATGAATGATGACTTTGGAAGGATGCCTCGAGAGGAAGGAGGCAGTGAGATGGATTAAGTTGACAGCAATGAAATGGAGTCCGGAATGCCATACGCCGTCATAGGTGTTCTGGAGGTTCACAATGAAGCAGAGCAAGGTACAAACTAACGCAGAAACGTCAGTAATTAACGAGTGTGCAAACTTACGTGCCAGTTTTTTAGGTGATGCGAGGGCAGTCGAGAGATAACAAATAGGTAACCATAATACGTGGGACTAGACTTTTGCTGATCGATACATAGTTAAATTAAAAAATTACGATTTATCGCCTTCAAGTCTTTGCATAAATTTCAATGCTTTCAGGTGGGAGGATGCCTGCAAGCTGAAGACGGTCGTTACATGGCGCCAGTACCTGCGAACTTATAGTTCCAGAATGGACCTTCCAAAGCTGCTGCAAAACACAGATTGGCCAAAAAAGTGGGGCCTCTTGGGTCTGTCGACCGATTTCTTTGGAATCCGAGGTTTTAAATAGCACTCAAGGCGAGGAATAGCTCTACTTTTTGCACCACGATGGAGAAGTCAGCACGCACTTCCGCGATAATTACTCTCAGCCTTGGACCACTTGAAGCAACAGTTTAAGCGTCTTGTTGTAACACTGTTCCTGAGAACAGAAGTTTAGGGAAGGCTGCCGGATGTTTTGACGAGCAAACCGTTTAAAGAATTAACGAATGCTACAACGACATATCTAAAGTACGACCACAACAGAACAACCGAACCATCCACGCTGGCGCTCACATTACGCTAAATGTTCTGCTGCTGTCGTATCAGCGTTTGACAGAACTTCTATCCCGTCTGCATTTCCCACTGCATTTCAATATTTCTTATATGTGATTTACTCTTGTTGACTGACCGGTGAATGCCGCTCCAATAACTTATAAAGTTGAACAGCTCAAGCACCCGTTGCCATTCATTTCAGTGCTACAATATTTTTCGAAATGTACTCCCTGTATCTGTACTTGAGACTTTTGTTTAATATTTATGTTAACTGAGTATGTCTACAATTCTTTTTAACATCCGCTGCAATGTTCCCACCTGTCCTTAATTTCTGTTAGTAGCTCGATCTTTATCACAGTGATTAAGTGAAAGGTCTGCAAGTTCCAGAGGAAGTTGATGCCTGGGTCATGGTCAGGATAGGACGCTGCAAGGCAGGTATCTATTTTAGCAAGAGCAGACGGCACTGTTACGGTAGGTTTTACAACCTTCTTCATTAGGCCTTATACAATATGAACTTTCATTTAGGGAGGTGCTGTACATACAGGGGATGGACAAAAAAAAAAAAAAAAAACAAAAAAACGGAAACACCGCAAGAAATGCCAGCTTGAAGATAAATCGGCTGCTAGCCAAGCCTGCAGGCCGTGCTGTTGCATTTGGCTGGTCGGAACTGTGTTCTGTGTAGTTTTGAGTGCCTTTTTTGGAGCTGAGTGAACTGAAACGTGGGCAAATTGTTGGTTCTCCTATGGTGAGTGCTTCCGCAACCAGGGTAGCCGAAGTGTTTGGTGTTTCAAGAGGCACTGCACCAAAGATCTATTCTTCATTCGTTATCAGTCCCCCCATTTTTAACATTCTTCTGTAGCACCACATCTCAAATACTTCGATTTTCTTCTTTTCCGATTCTCTCATAGTTCATGTTTCACTATCATACAATGCTGTCCTCAAAATGCACATTCTCAGATATTTGTCTTAAAATTAAGTCCCAAGTTCTATACTAGTAGACTTCCCTTGACCATGAATGCCCTTTTTGTCAGTGCAACTTGGCCTCCTTGCTCCGTTCGTCATGGGTTATTTTGCTGCCTAGATAGCAGGTTTCCTGAACTTCATCTACATCGTGATCACCAACCCCGATGTTATGTTCCTCGTTGTTCTCATTTATGTTACACCTCATTACTTTCATCTTTCTTCGATTTACTCTCAATCCATATTCTACACTCATTAGACTATTCATTCCACTGGGCAGATCAATTAATTCATCCTCACCTTAGCTGAGGATATCAATGTCATCAGCAAATATTAACATTGATATCGTTTCACTTTGAATTTAAATTCCACTCTTGAACGTTTCTTTTATTTCTGTCATTGCTTCTTCGATGTACAAATTGAATAGAAGGGGTGAAAGACTATATCCCTGTCCTAAAGCCTTTTTAAACCGAGGACTTCGTTCTTCATGGTCCACTTTTATTATTCGCTCTTAGCTCTTGTACGTAGTGTATGTTACCCGTCTTTCCTTATAACTTACCCCTATTTTCCTCAGATTTCGAACATCTTTTACCATTTTACATTCTCGTACGCTTTTTGCAGGTCGACAGATCCTATAACGTGTCTTGAATTCTCTTTAGTGTTGCTTCCATTATCAACCTCAACGCCCGAAATGCCTCTCCGGTGCTTTTAGCTTCCCTAAAGCCGAATTGATCGTCATCAAACAGGTCTCAGTTTTGTTTTCCATTCTTTTGTAATTATTCTTGTAACTTGGATGCATGAGCTGTTAAGCTGATTGTGCGACAAATCTCGCACTTCTCAGCTCTTGCAGTTTTCGGAATTGTGTGGATGATGCTCTCCGAAAGTCAGATGGTATATCTCCAGTCTCATATTTTCTACAAACCAACGTGAATGGTCGTTTTGTTGCCACCAATGATTTTAGGAATTCTTATGAAATTTTGCCCCTACCTTCTGTCTTATTTGAGCTTAACTATTGCAAAGCACTGTTTAATTTTGGTTCTAGTACTGGATCTCCTGTGCGTTCTATATCGACTGTTGTTTCTTCTGTCACATCATCAGACACGTCTTCCTCTTCTCAGACGCCTTCAATATTCTCCTTCTACCCATCAGCTCTCTGCTCTGCATTTAACGGTGGAATTTCTCTTGCACTCTTGTTACCACCCTTGCTTTTAATTTAGCCGAAGGTTGTTTTGGCTTTCCTATATGCTGAATCAGTTCTCCCGACAATCGATTTCTTCACAGTTTTCATACAAGTATTTCGTCTTAGCTTCTCTGCACTTCAGCCGATACTTCATAATTATTCGTCAGTGTGTGGTCTTTAAGAGTTAGGATAAATACATGAAAAAGAGAATATCGAAAGAAGGGAAGTGCGTTTCGTCACAGATTCGTTTAGTAAGGGCGAAAGATTCACGGAGATACTCGCCCAACTTCAGTGGCACATGCTACAAGAGAGGAGTTTTGCATCACTTCGCGGTCTACCGTTGAAATTTCGAGAAGAGTCAACTGATATAGTGTTTCCTCTTTCGTATATTTGACGAAGAGACCATTAAGGTAATATCAGAGAGATTCGAGCTCGCTCTCAGGTTTACCAACAATGTTTCTTCCCGTGCACCGTTCACGAATAGGCAGTGGGCGAGATGACAGTGGTACTAAAGTCCCCTCCGCCACCTACCATAATGTGGTCCACAGAGTATTGGTTTAGATGTAGATATAGTTTTTCTGACTGTAGATTTAGATGTAATCGTTACAAAGTGTGAAGCATAGGACTAAGAAAGTGAGGCAGTTCTCACCATCACCGGTGCTTTGTCCTGAACTATCAAAGAAGCTACTGTCGCACGTGCTGGCACCGTCCATCGACTTTGGCACGAGGCACGACCGCCGTCTTTGGGGACAGAGCCTTCCCGGGAAGAGCCAGCTGCGCACAGCGTCGTTTCGTTGCAGAGACACGCAGCCACCGACGTCACATTCTTCCCTTTTTCTTTCCTTGTGTCGCGCCGCCGTACGGAGAAGCATCTGACCTATCAACACAACGTTTTTCCGGAAGAAGTGTACACAATGGCTCGAATCGAAACGAGAGATACCGTTACCAGGGTGGTGGCTGCTCCCTGTACCCAGAACTGAGTTCCTTGGATCACGATGGAACAAGAACATTTTAAGACAGTTCTGCTTACGGCACAATTATTACTTCTGTTATCAGTTTTATAGTGCTATAAAATACAAACTACACACGTAAGAAACTAGAAAAACGAAACAAGGCTTACGTCGCAGACGTTCTGCACACAATCTGCCCTAGTGACAGTAACAACTTTCCTCTTCTTCTGTGAAGATTGAAAAGTAAGAGAGAAGTAGATTCACTGTAGAGGCAGTTCCTTCTTTAGGAGCTTCAGTCAAGTCTTGAAGGTCATTGAAAAGAAGAGAGCAGACACTGATACAAAATTTCCTAGCTATTGAGTCGTTTCCGAATGGATTTTGTTGGAAAACTCAAAGATTCGTCCGCACTTACGGAGGACGACTTCCAGAAGATCGTTTCTTCGATTCACTTCAACCAGTGGTTCGATCTTGGGACGTTCTCAGCAGACGAACTACGAGCCAATATCCAAGAAATGTTAGTAACATTTCCTGCAGCGACAACTAACATATTACGTTTCCGAAATCGAAGTGCTTGTTGAATTCATGTCGCTCAGAATTGATACTGTATTGCGTTATAAAGGTGCACCAACGTGGTGTATAGTAGGTGGTCATAATGATCTGGCTCGTCAGTGTGTGATGTGGCAGGGTTACAATATGATTTACACAAGAATATTATATATCTGAAATTAAATCGCTACCAAATACGTATGAATGTGATACTGAAATGGAAGGCAATGTTCGAAGGAACATTGCGTGGTACGTCTTCAAACAGAGGCAATGGAATTTCGTATTTCTCTGCTGATACCGGTCCTGCGACTTACAAAAATGAGTAAAAATGTCTCCCCGGTACGGGAATAACATTAATGGGATATACCGGTACAGGTATGACACATGGGCGGACGGCATATGGAAGTGTGGGTCTAGCCTTGAGACGTACTCGGATAGCCGAAGCTGTAAGGCGATTGTTCGCGTAAAGGAGGAAATCTGGGTTCGAGTACCGGTCCGACACAAATTTTCATTGTCGTTCCATTATGTAGCTGTAGGCGGCTCATATCCGCAATTGCGAATACATTTCCTGTCGCTCACCTTTCATGTGGAGTAGTTTGTAGTATCAGACGCTAACAGCCGGTCAAATATGTTCCTAGTAATACCAATTCTTGAGATTATCGTTAGATTTCAGAACACTACTTCTCAAGCGATTCAGCGTCTTACATATTGTACACTTCAATTTGTTTATAGAGCCTAGAGTTTCAGGAGTCACCACCAACTCACTGGGATATCGTTTTCTGGGTAGACACAGGTCTACGTTTGGTGTTGTCGGAGATGTTATCCAAGGTGCAGGAGCTACGGTCGAAACTTTCCCTGAAATGCACTCTTCTTGTTGGAGGTCGATATACACGTTCCGCCGACAGCGCAGTCATTAGAGACGGAGTACAATGTCGGAGGACGAGAGGATGGGGAAGGAAATTGGCCGTCACCTTTTCGAAGGAATTGCACCGGCGTTTGCCTGGCGCGATTTAGGTAAATCACGAACAACCTAAATCTGGATGGCCGGACAAGGATTTGAACCGTCGTCCTCCCGAATGCGAGTCCAGTGTGCTAACCAGCACGCCACTTCTCTCGGTGATGTGTACTTATACTCTTCTCTTTCCTTATGTCAGAAATAAACCTCTTTCAGCTGCACAGAAGTACGACCGGGTTAGTGATGTCAGATCATAAACATTAAGCCCACAACACGGGAAGGAGTTGGACTCATCCTTCTCAGAATAAAATACTGTTATCCACAACAAGCAGGGTGTCATAGACCAAAGTACTATGACATGTTAAAAGTGCGGCAACTTCATACTATGGAGCGGTGGACAACAACCGTCCAAACGCCTCGCCCTGCAGGGCCGCACTCAGTTCTATGGATGAGTGGTGTCTGTTCTTTCGGACATGTCTGAGAGAACAGAAACCGCGCGGAATCCGCATCTGTGACACATATTATGTAAACTGAAGGAGGAGAGGGAGAATGGAATGGAAAGGGAAGGGAATATTGATGTCAGCTGCATCAGGACTTAATGCGGTCACGAGCGAAAATATGTGCCGGACCGGCAGTCGAATCCGGGGTATTCAGCTTACGAGGGATTTGCGTTAACCACTACTCCACCCGGACACAGCGTTTATCGCAATTTCACGGCCTATCTCGGCACGCCTGAATACGAGTCCAGTGTGCTAACCACAGTGCCACCTCAGTCGGTCAAGGCAGAAAAGATTCAGTTTCAGTGTTAAAGGCAGATTCTAATTTCTCGCAGGATTATAGGCGACTACTGCGATGTGGCACAATGCAGCACGAAACGTTTATATTTATGACTGTACTTACCCAGTCGTAACGATGAACTGCAGTCTTAAAAAATTCGGCTTCACACAGTATCATGTGAAGCTTATCTAACCTAAGGCGATCTCCGTGATTATGATAACTGTATATGTGGCGCTAGATCGCGTCTCGTGCGGAAGTATCCAGTACTGTTTGGTTAGTGCTGCGAATGAAACGTGTTTTTTTCATTAGCATCGTTGTGTGTGTGAGTTGTTTTTGGTGTGGTTAGCATGTGAATGAAATACGAAATGCAAGTCCCAGACCCGTGATTTGGCATTCAAATACATCGATAAAGGATGCCGGACAAGGAATCGGAAGTAAACTGGCCTATTGTAGTGGCAGTTTGGCAACGGCGAACTGTTCAGGCGTGACGTTGAGCGCTCTGATTGAAGTAAATCAGCTCCAATGTGTGAAGCGTCAACTGTCAAGCAATTTTAATCGGGCTATAGACACATGACCATGTTGTAACTTGTAACATGTTTTCGCGTTTGGAGAAAACCTTAATTTGCAATTACACGAAAAGACTGCAACACTTAAAACCGAAATGCACGTAATTTCTACATCTACATCTACAGCTACATGGATACTCTGCAAATCACATTTAAGTGCCTGGTAGAAGGTTCATTGAACCACCTTCACAATTCTCTATTATTCCAATCTCGTATAGCTCGCGGAAAGAATGAACACCTATATCTTTCCGTACGAGCTCTGATTTCCCTTATTTTATCGTGGTGATCGTTCTTCCCTATGTAGGTCGGTGTCAACAAAATATTTTCGCATTCGGAGGAGAGAGATGGTGATTGGAATTTCGTGAGAAGATTCCGTCGCAACGAAAAACGCCTTTCTTTTAACGATTTCCAGACCAAATCCTGTATCATTTCTCTGACACTCTCTCTCATATTTCGCGATAATACAAAACGTGCTGCCTTTCTTTGAACTTTTTCGATGCACTCCGTCAGTCCTGTCTGGCAAGGATCCCACACCCCGCAGCAGTACTCCAAAAGTGGACAGACAAGCGTAGTGTAGGCAGTCTCCTTAGTAGGTCTGTTACATTTTCTAAGTGTCCTGCCAATAAAACGCAGTCTTTGGTTTGCCTTCCCCAGAACATTTTATGTGTTCCTTCCAATTTGTAATTGTAATTCCTCGGTATTTAGTTGAATTTACGGCCTTTATATTTGACTGATTTATCGTGTAACCGAAGTTTAACGAGTTCCTTTCAGCATTAATGTGGATGACTTCACACTTTTCGTTATTGAGGGTTAAGTGCCACTTTTCGCACCTTTCCAATATTTCTTCTAAATCGTTTTGCAGTTTGTTTTGATCTTCTAATGACTTTATTAGTCGATAAACGACAGGGTCATCTACAGACAACCGAAGACGACTGATCAAATTGTCTGCCAAATCGTCTATATAGATAAGGAACAGCAAAGGGCCTATAACACTACCTTGGGGAACACCAGAAATCACTTACGTTTTACTCGATGACTTTCCGTCACTTACTACGAACTGTGACCTCTCTGACAGGAAATGGAATAAGAAAACGTATTAAACTTCTATTGCAGGGCTGGCCAGAGGCGGAAGTCTGGAAAAGTCTAGTAAAGTACAACACCTCCTCCTACTAGTGGGCCCCCTCCAGTATCTTCGGCAGGCAGGTTCCAGAGGCTGCCTACGGGCGAGGCTGATCTGTGTGTACTCGGGTGTGACAGCCAGGAACAGGTCCAGTGGAGGAGAGGCGCGTGGCAGACGCGTGCTTTGCATTCTTCTGACTGGCTCCACGGCTGCAGAAATGTGGCCGAAATTCCGCCTGCTCCTCCGCTCGTGCCCATTCGCGCCTCGCCGCTCCATCTGTCCGCTCAGCTAAGCGTTTGCACAAATAATGTAGCCCAAGAATCTAACAATAAATTACATGCGCAGGTAAAGCAGAGGGATCTCAGCGGTGTGTTGGATCTTTGAGAAACTGACGATCAAGAACAAAAACTGTATGCAGACAACATTATTCAAACCAACAGTAGGGGCTCAATGGCAGTGCCGCAGTTCACCATGTATTTGTTTAAATGTGTCTAAAAACCTTTCAAATGAGTACGTGAATGGATCCATCCATCAGCGGCGTCCTCTCCCGTCGTCACTGAAAATTATCTGATCCCTGATTCTTAATGACTTTCTTGGACTCGGGAAGAGATATAGAAGGAGGAACAGACAATAGTCAAAACTATGAGCAGAATAAAGGTTTAGACCTCATACCTCTGAAAACGATAACGAGGTGACAGCACACATCTTGAGTCAAAGGACAATAGGAATGATACGTAACTCGACACACACACACACACACACACACACACACACACACACACAAAGAGAGAGAGAGCAAGCCATTGATGTTTTTACCTAGGAATCTAATAATCTAATCATCAGTACTCAATCACCGCTCATTTAGATGGTACAAGAGAAGAAGGTCTGTATCTTCTCTTTATTACTTATGTTTGTATCAAGTTGTTCTTTCCCATGCTCATCCTCTCCCACCACTTCACTCAGTCAATTGCTGCCAATGCCCTCAGCTTCAATCCACCTTATGGCAATTTGCCTTTATTGTTCTACTTTTCATGAACTACTGTAAACTCTAAGGGGAAGGAATTTATTCTGCAGCTAACATCACCAAATATTATTTATTTCACGATGTCAGATTTCGACAAAAGCTTGCTCCCATTATCTGATCGTCTTAAATTTAAAGCACATGCATGTTAATCACACAGGCCATCTGATGACAGTAAGCTTCTGTCGAAACTGGTCATCTTGAAATAAATAATAGATGGCGATATTAGCTGCAGAAGGAATTTGTCTCCATGAAACAGGCCTATAGCTCGCATTACCTAAACATGTGTAACCTATATACTATAAACTTGGATATTCTCTACTACTCCTTTCCATTATTTACGTTACGGTTACCACTAAATATTGTATCATATGTCAAATTTAAGCCTTTTATATCATCTGTGACGTTACGTGAACATAATGTAGAAAACTTGAAATTCCTGGATAGATATAAAAATGCCTGGTGGTCCTTATCTTGCCATGATAAATAAATGTAGAAATAAAATAAATAAAAATAAACTGGGCTATATATGGAGTAGCGGCGCCCCCGAGAGAGCAAAATAATAGTGATTTTGTTGTATTTCCAAAAATGGAAAAAACTAATTATCGAGTCCGAGCTGTGTTTCAGACTACAGTATTTCTGTGTGTATAAAGCTTTGGTAAAGCTCATCTTGGACTAGGACACGTCGCTGGTGACGTTTAGCTCATGCAACATTGATTTAGATCAAAGTAGCATAAAATAACGAGTAACCGCAATACGACGTCACATTTTGTGTAAAAACAAGTGTTTAACCGCAAATGGGGCTTGGCAGAAACGCATCGTTACACGACGTACTCGTACAATGACTCTGAGCACTATGGGACTTAACATCTGAGATCATCAGTCCCCTATAACTTAGAACTACTTAAACCGAACTATCGAGGACATCACACACATCCATGCCCGAGGCGGGATTCGAACCTGAGACCGTAGCAGTCGTGCGGTTCCAGACTGAAGCACCTAGAACCGCTCGGCCACCGCGGCCGGTGTAATCGTACACCTCCCGCGAACATTACTCCAGGTTCTAGAATGAGATTTTCACTCTACAGCGGAGTGTGCGCTGATATGAAACTTCCTGGCAGATTAAAACTGTGTGCCGGACCGAGACTCGAACTCGGGACCTTTGCCTTTCGCGGGCAAGTGCTCTACCAACTGAGCTACCCAAGCACGACTCACACCCCGTCCTCACAGCTTTACTTCTGCCAGTAGAGCACTTGCCCGCGAAAGGCAAAGGTCCCGAGTTCGAGTCTCGGTCCGGCACACAGTTTTAATCTGCCAGGAAGTTTCATTACTCCAGGTTTTATATCAGTATTAAAAAATTAAAATTTTCATGACAATTATTTGCAGAAAAAATACAGTAATATGAAAACAGAAAGTACTTATCTCGCAGAGTATGCTGTTTCGTAATATTAGTATAAATCCAAATAATTAACACCTATTAACTATTTTGTGCAAAACAAGGATTATGTAAACAATTATTATATTTGTTACTTGTTAATCTGTACAGAAACTGAATATTAATCCCTTACCTTTAGCTATCGCACTTTAAAAGCATTCATATAGCAGGCCGTTTAGTTCTTGTGCAAATTTAACAGTATGTAACGGAACTGAAATGATGGTGGGCTGACAGTAATTTGGAGCCCGCGCGTCGGAAACGGGCGCGCTGGTGTGAGACTGCCAGGGAGTGCACCCTGATGCCATCTATTGGCGAAACTGGGAATTAGCGCTGCCTGTCAGACAATGCACTAAGCTCTCGGAGTCAAATGTATTCTTTTTCTTGGTAATTATAAGCTATTACTGTATGATTTAATGTTATAAAGCGCTAGTAGTAAATTATTATGACTGGTATGAACTCCAGGGTAATAAATATAAATATTCTTAAATACTAAATGATTTCGGTGGAAAGGTGGTAGGGGAACGCCCCCACTCTTGGTGATACGAGCGTAGCTAGAGGTAGCTGGAGACACAGGGACGGAACAATGGAATGGCCTGGGGAGTGTTGACGTGACCGGATGTGCGTAACTGTGCTCACGCAAAAGTGATTGTGCAACAGCGAAGAGGTGAATATCGTTGCCGTTTGTGGAGTAGAACGCGACGAATGGTTGTCGAAGCCGTCTCTATGCCACTGGGGCTGATTGTAAGAGTTCCTGCGCCCAGATTTTATGGCGGACGTGCAGTAGCTTATACGAGAGCTACAGCTTGTAGTTCCAGCCGCCATTGAGGGCATGAGGCGTGAAGAGCTGCGTTAGCCACAGGCATCTCACCACCAGCACCGACACGTCTACCCAAGGCAAGACTGCTTGCAATTGTTAAGTCGAACTTTGTATACATGTAAAAGGAGAATACCAGTTTTCTTTTGTGCAAGTGCAGAAGACAGAATATAGTAATGAGTAAAATTACGACGCATGTTGTTCATTGTAAAGTGTAGTAACCTGAAACATAGTGTAGTGAAATCAGACTGAGGCCACCATCGCCTCTTTCATTTACAATTCTTTTGGGTGTAGAATACTTTAGCGTATAAGAATGTTGAAAAGAGCAATGGTCACACCAGAATGAGTCGCCTATTTATAGTTACTTAAATTTTTCTGAGTAACCTTTCAAGTAAAGTCACTTAACTAATTCTATATCAATTGTCCAAAGAGTAATATCCAAAATCATTAAATAAGTTGAAGGATAGAATTTTGTTAACCTAAGTTGCATAAGTTGTCTTGGTGGTAATTACCAAGCCAACTCACAGAAATTGAGAGAGTATTTGCTTTGTAGAATCACCTAGAATGATCAGAAATAGTAATATTCAGAATTAAGTTTAAATTCAACTCAAGCCGTTTCACTTTGAAACGAGCCAAAAAACTGATTTATTCTTTTGCTCCTTCAGAGCTGGCGACCGTAGTTATAAGTATTTTCAGGAGGATTCGATGGTAAGTCTGCTGCTCTCGTCGTGCTGATGGGATTACCCACTGCTGCTAGCAGTGGTGATTGGATACATAAGCTCACTACCAAGTTAAGTGGGTCAGGTAGGCAGTGTTACCGTGTGAACTGTAGGGCACTGTAGGCCGTGGATCGAACCTGTTCAATCATTACAGCTCTTTGGGAAATAGTCCGGTTAGGAGTGTACTAATCATTAGGTAGATACTGGCGAGTAACAGTCAAAAATGTATACGCGAGTGAATTTAGCAAGGTCCATATAGCACCTAATTAATGTGGTGCAATGGCGAGGGTAGGAGTGGAGTAAAAGTGAGCTGAGCTTGTGGCAGCTGTGCTGTCTTCAAAGATTAATAATGTGAATTCACTACTACCTCTTACCATTAGGGCTGAGCTATTTACGGTTAAAATACGTAGCAGTAAGCGCAAAGGCGTGACAGCTACAAGTCCGTATTGGCTTTATACATACGGAAGTAGGAAGCGGGTCATTCCGTCAGTGGAGGGGTTAAAACAACCGAGTTAGTTGAGAACATACCCCATTTACTGATGGAAAGATTCGGCGGTTCGGTCGCATGTGGCGACCGTGACAGGACTTACCAAGTTTGTAGAATAATGGCTGCAATAAAAGTGTTTTATATAAACTTGTAGTTTCAAGAAAATTTTAAATTTGAAATTCTGTTGTAGACAAATATACCACAATTGGTAAGTTCAAGACGACAACCTGCAAAGCAGCAAAAGAAAGTCCAATAGTAGGAGTTAAACAAGTAATACTTGGTTTAATAAACATTTCTATTAGGCACGAAATACAGCAGCATAAGATGGAGTCGAATAGTAACATGCAAGACGAAAACATTACAAGGTCAGACACAGAATTAGGGACCATAGATACTGTTGTAGGGTTGGAAAATCTTATAGATGAATCCACACCCACAAGACAGGAGGAACAGGAAGTGAAACCAAAGGTAGTGAAAAGTGAACCCAATGTATCTGTGGATGCAAGTCACAAGGGAGAGGATTTGGAATTAACAAGTTTGTTAAATAGGATGATGGCGCAAATTCGAGAAGGGAATACTAGTTTGAAAGCAGAAATGGCTAGTCATATATCCCAATTGGAGGAAAACCTATCTGGTAAAATAAAAGCCAATATAGATATTTTGAATACGCAAAGCCAGCGTATCACAGAGGTAAACAAATCAGTAAATAGCATTAGGGCTGAAATAACAAATGTTCAGAGAAAAGTCACAGAAATAGAGAAAAGATTTGATACCGAAATTCAGAGAATAGAGAAATCAGTGGAACCTTTGGTTAGTGAAAAATTAGAACCGATAATTGAAAGTAAATTACAGGTGATAGTACCAGTTGTAAAGAAAGAGATTGTTAAAGAAACGGCAGCTGATATTGAAACACTGCGCAATACCATGTTGAGTTTTGATGCATGTGTGCAGGAGCAGGAAAATACACTGCGTAATGAGATAAAATTGTTAAGTCAGCAAGTTCAGAATCAGACGTTTCTTAACTGTAGTGGTATCCCATTGGTAATGCAAAAATCGGAAATACTGAGTAGGGAGGAAAAATACGATCCTCAAAAGAAACAAGGTGGATGGCATCCAATGGATTTTATAAAAAATTGTGAACGTGTCTTACCAACAGACATGTCGGATAAAGAAAAAATTAATTTAGTAATAGACGCTTTAGCAGGTCATGCTAAGCGTTGGGGATTGAATTTGGATATCGACAATTTGAAGTTTACAGACTTCAAAGAAAAGTTCCTTGAGGAATTCTGGAGCACACAACAGAGAGATAGGTTGTGGAGAGAATTCGTTGTCGCCAGAATGCCAGAACATGGGCGTGGGCTCATGAAAGAATACTGTGAAGGATGGTTCAATCGTTTGGAGTATCTTAAAGATAGTAGATCAGAATCGGAGATAGTGTGGGAGTTGTGGAAAAAGCTACCTGACGATTCAAAGCGTTATGTAGGAGGCACTCATCGAACATTCGATGAATTTTTAGAAAAAATCGAGAATGAAGATAGGTGGCGTGAAACTAGAGAGTTTCGAGGTTTCAGAAATCAGAATGGAATAGTAAAAGGCGGTAGGAATGAACCGCAAATTAACATGATGAGAGGAAGAGGTCGAGGAGGTGACTCTCAGCGAGGGAGAGGACACTATCAGGGAAACGGGATGCATTATCAAAATCAGGAAAACTAAATACCGCGCAGGTCAAGGGCCTAACGCGCGCGGAAAGAAAGAAATGGCCCAAATATCGGAGTAGTCAGTACTATAGTAGGATAATGCGTCGTTCGCCTGAAGAGCAGTTACATAAACGAAACTTTGCGAAGTATAATGCAGGGATACAAACAGAGGAGAGAGAGCAGGGAGGAATTATTAAGGGAAATGAAGTAGGAAAAGAATATCGGTCGGATGTGAAGGCTCACGTGAATGAAATAAGTACAATTCGAGGTCAGAGTGACGAATTGATGATGGAAGAGTCAGAGAAGGCGTTGTTTGTCGGTAGGGATGGCAACTGTGCAGAGAGGCAGGGGCAAGGTAGGAGTGATGTGACTTATGGTAAAAGGTTCGTACGAATAGTCGACGAATCGCATCGAGAAGTAATTAAAGAGGGAAGGGTGGATAAGAAAAAGGGGCATAGTGCAGAGACACATGCCGATTCAGAAATTACCTCGTATGCAGAATATGTACATCAGCTCAAAAGCCAGCCAGCACAATTAGAAAGATCTTCCACTCAAGTGATTAATTTGGACACGAATATGACAGTGTTAGAGAGCCATACCGATTATGATGTGTACCTAGTGACAGCAAGAGTACATGACTGTGATGAAGATTCTTTTAGAGAAATTAGAGAAAGTGTATCTAACCAAGAGAAAGAGTGTTGTGATCCCTGTAGTACTGAAGCAAATGAGTTGAGTGAGACTGGAATTCCATTAGTAGGGGAAAATAATGAAAGTAAGAGTGGCGAATGCACTGTCCAACAAAGGGAAAGTAGAGAAATGGATTATAATTTGCGAGAATTATTTGAATCCGAAGAAGGTCATATTTCTAAGGAGGAGGAATTATCGTCAGAATCATCAGAAAGCATCCAGGGAGAAAAAGAAGTAGAGGAAGTTTCCGATTCCGCAACCGAGAGTTCAGGCATGACAGATTCGAATGAGAACGAGATAACATTAAAGAGGCTAGACGAAGGACTATTGGAAAAAGTGGTGAAAGAATTTAGGATGAAAAGGAGAAAGAAACCTCCAGATGGAATGGTCAGTATAAAAACCGGAAAAATAATATGGCAAGACTTGGCGGTGGAAAAGGATTTATTATGGGAAGATAAAGGTCAAGTTTGACAATCCGGACGCAACTAACATAAGGGCTTCATATAAAATACACAAAGGTGTACTGTATCTTCAAAGATTAAATAATCCAGGGAAGTGGAGAGTATGTTGGCCGGAACAACACACTGAAGTGCTGATAGATTATGTTCACTTGGCATATGGCCATTGTGGTGGACGGAAGTGTACCGATAAGTTAGATGAATGCATTACCTTTAACAACATGGCACGAAGGGTAGCACAGAGGATAAGATCTTGTGATCTACGCCAAAAGGCGAAAGTAACAAATGCAACCAATCAAGGGCCCATGCAATCAATAAAACCTGATGAAGTATTAGAAATAGTAGCAGTAGATATCTTTGGACCATTACCGAAAACCATGGGGGGTTTTGTGTACATATTTGTAGCAGTTGAACTTTTCTCAAAGTATATAAAGCTATATCCCTTGAGAAAAGCTACTGCCAGAGCTGTGTATGATAAAATGCTGTGTGATTACTTTGTGAAAGTAGGGAAGCCAAAGAGAATACTATCAGATAATGGTGTTCAGTTTTGCTCAAAAATGTGGAAGGATGGGATAACTGAGAAACAGGTAGAAGTGGTACATATCTCAGCTTATCACCCATCAAGCAATCCGGTAGCAAGATATATGCGTGAGATAGGTTGGTTATTTAGGACGTACTGCCATAGTAACCACAAGAAGTGGGGCATGTATGTGAGTGAATTCGAAGAAATCATGAATTCATTAACAAACGAGAGCACTGGATTTACTCCAGAAGAAATCCTGAAAAAGACAAGAAGTAAAAGTCTAGTAGAAGACCTACTAGAATTTCCAGATAGAGTTGAATTAGATTATGATATTAAAAAGAACTTAGTAAAAGACAAGATGAGAAAACAAGCAGATGCGAGAATTTGTCGGCATGACGAGAAAGTAAGGAATCCTAAATTCAAAATAGGTGATCTCGTTCTTGTAAAAACACATGAAAAGTCAAGTGAAATTAATAACGAGATCAACAAATTTAAATATATATATATATAATGGACCATTTAAAATAGTGTCCATACCCAATGTGAATGCTTATTATTTAGAGTACCCATTAACAGGCAAACGCCTGGGAGTAAGAAACATAGTGGATCTCAAAAGGTATGAACCACGAATTCTACCAGATTGAAAATAAATATATAAATAAATATTAAAGTAAACCAATATATAATTAGTTTTGTTTCTTTTGTTCTATGTGAAAGGTAAATGTTCACTAAAATATGGTGCAGTATTCTAATGAAACTTCTGGTTTAAGTAGAGACTAAACAGACCGGGAAAGACTGAGCTTCTAAGAAAGCCTTAATAGATGTGTAAATAAGTGTTGTGGAAGAGGTAGAAAAGTGAGGAGGTAAAGTGAAAAGGACGGGCTCTAAAGTAATAGGCGCATAACGTGTGTTTTACTTGCCTGAGATAAAAGAAGTGTATTTAAAATTTTTGTAAAAAAAGATGTTTAATGTGTACTGTGTTTAGAAGTAAGAAAATTGGAAAGAATGTATGTAAATCATTTATGTAATGTTTAGCAGGAAAGATAGAAAGAATTGGTGTTTAATTTTAAATAAGTAATATAAGTACCGAGGTGTATCAGTAAGAAAGGGAAAACCCTTGGTAAAAAGCTTAACGAAAATTTCAGATTCATTATAGGAGAGACTTCTTATTGAATTATCACTGTTAGATACTTCAATAAGAAGTGGGGCATGTGTAACGGAACTGAAATGATGGTGGGCTGACAGTAATTTGGAGCCCGCGCGTCGGAAACGGGCGCGCTGGTGTGAGACTGCCAGGGAGTGCACCCTGATGCCATCTATTGGCGAAACTGGGAATTAGCGCTGCCTGTCAGACAATGCACTAAGCTCTCGGAGTCAAATGTATTCTTTTTCTTGGTAATTATAAGCTATTACTGTATGATTTAATGTTATAAAGCGCTAGTAGTAAATTATTATGACTGGTATGAACTCCAGGGTAATAAATATAAATATTCTTAAATACTAAATGATTTCGGTGAAAAGGTGGTAGGGGAACGCCCCCACTCTTGGTGATACGAGCGTAGCTAGAGGTAGCTGGAGACACAGGGACGGAACAATGGAATGGCCTGGGGAGTGTTGACGTGACCGGACGTGCGTAACTGTGCTCACGCAAAAGTGATTGTGCAACAGCGAAAAGGTGAATATCGTCGCCGTTTGTGGAGTAGAACGCAACGAATGGTTGTCGAAGCCGTCTCTATGCCACTGGGGCTGATTGTAAGAGTTCCTGCGCCCAGATTTTATGGCGGACGTGCAGTAGCTTATACGAGTGCTACAGCTCGTAGTTCCAGCCGCCATTGAGGGCATGAGGCGTGAAGAGCTACGTTAGCCACATGCAGCTCACCACCAGCACCGACACGTCTACCCAAGGCAAGACTGCTTGCAATTGTTAAGTCGAACTTTGTATACATGTAAAAGGAGAATACCAGTTTTCTTTTGTGCAAGTGCAGAAGACAGAATATAGTAATGAGTAAAATTACGACGCATGTTGTTCATTGTAAAGTGTAGTAACCTGAAACATAGTGTAGTGAAATCAGACTGAGGCCACCATCGCCTCTTTCATTTACAATTCTTTTGGGTGTAGAATACTTTAGCGTATAAGAATGTTGAAAAGAGCAATGGTCACACCAGAATGAGTCGCCTATTTATAGTTACTTAAATTTTTCTGAGTAACCTTTCAAGTAAAGTCACTTAACTAATTCTATATCAATTGTCCAAAGAGTAATATTCAAAATCATTAAATAAGTTGAAGGATAGAATTTTGTTAACCTAAGTTGCATAAGTTGTCTTGGTGGTAATTACCAAGCCAACTCACAGAAATTGAGAGAGTATTTGCTTTGTAGAATCACCTAGAATGATCAGAAATAGTAATATTCAGAATTAAGTTTAAATTCAACTCAAGCCGTTTCACTTTGAAACGAGCCAAAAAACTGATTTATTCTTTTGCTCCTTCAGAGCTGGCGACCGTAGTTATAAGTATTTTCAGGAGGATTCGACGGTAAGTCTGCTGCTCTCGTCGTGCTGATAGGATTACCCACTGCTGCTAGCAGTGGTGATTGGATACATAAGCTCACTACCAAGTTAAGTGGGTCAGGTAGGCAGTGTTACCGTGTGAACTGTAGGGCACTGTAGGCCGTGGATCGAACCCGTTCAATCATCACAGCTCTTTGGGAAATAGTCCGGTTAGGAGTGTACTAATCATTAGGTAAATACTGGCGAGTAACGGTCAAAAATGTATACGCAAGTGAATTTAGCAAGGTCCATATAGCACCTAATTAATGTGGTGCAATGGCGAGGGTAGGAGTGGAGTAAAAGTGAGCTGAGCTTGTGGCAGCTGTGCTGTCTTCAAAGATTAATAACGTGAATTCACTACTACCTCTTACCATTAGGGCTGAGCTATTTACGGTTAAAATACGTAGCAGTAAGCGCAAAGGCGTGACAGCTACAAGTCCGTATTGGCTTTATACATACGGAAGTAGGAAGCGGGTCATTCCGTCAGTGGAGGGGTTAAAACAACCGAGTCAGTTGAGAACATACCCCATTTACTGATGGAAAGATTCGGCGGTTCGGTCGCAAGTAATTCGCCATAATATGATGTAATTTCTTCGCCTCTAGTCGTGATGAAAACTTTAACAGAGTCTAGTCAGCCCTGTAATAGAATTTATTCCATTTTAAAATTATAAGCATTACCAAAGATGAAAGCGACTGCAACTGTGGACTAGGATACGGGTTGCATCCTTCATAACGATCGAAGGTACAGACGCTTTGTCTACCAGCAAAGCGCTGGTAACTGCAATGTGCTGTGACTTTTTAAATGTCAAACTATCATGAACATTTTTATCCGATTTTCTGATCACAAGTGTGCAGTGACTCAACACTACGTTATGAAGTACGTATGCTACTGTTCATGACTACTTTTCAGTTATTTTTCTCGATTTTGTTATTCAGGCAAATATTCTTCGCCTGTAGTGGACAAATTTAATCTAAGACTGGCAGTTAATGGTGGTAGCACTGAGCAATATTAGTACAGTATCTGTCTGTATGCATACAGTAATTGCCTCTGGTTCCTCTATATTTGGATAATGAAGTTAACCTATTTTTCTTTTCGTGTTCAAATATAGTATCAATCAGTTTTCTTGAATTACATTGGCGCTAATTCACATTTGCATTTGCTTTCGTGATTACCTTAGTTTTTCCAAAGTTTAGCTGGCACTGCATATGGTTTCGAAAGAAAGCTATGACCTGTAGTCTCCGAGTATCTGATATGATTTTAAGCTCATCTTTTCCCACATATTTCACTATCGCTGTTGGTAGAGGAGCAGGAAGACGAGATAGTGAATATTGCTTTTCGTTTCCCATATCAGGTGATAACAGTTCAGAAGGAATACATATAACACACATCCCCTCCAACCTCAATATGAGTAATTAGTTGTATGCCACATCATCATCAAGAGCTGTAAGTTGCCGTAAGAAAAGGAACACAGTTCAAATCAAATTGTGCTACACTCAGTCTTATATACTGAGATAAAATGGTTGAGTGTTAATCACGTGTCAAAATGCTCAAATAACTTACACCCGCGTGACGTCGTCCACAACCATCGACATTTCGACAAGAGAAACCCTGCCATTTTCAAGTCATGACTCAGTCTCATATTGAAAAATTTTTGTACCTGTGTGTACTACTTGCAAAAATCTCGTTTTGATGTGCTGAACAGATTTTTAAAATAGGAGTGTCATGACCATGGCGACTTACGATCTCTCTCTCTCTCTCTCTCTGCACCGTAAGTCTCCCTAAAATGAATGAAGTTGACCGATGTAGTCATACTTACGGCTGATATTGTTTCGAAACTCTGCAGGCGTGATATATGAACGAGAATATTAATATCCCCTTGAGGTTAAAGAGTTAATTTCTGCACTTGTCGCACATTGCTACAGAGTCCGGACAGGAGAGACAGCAGAATGGCGGTCTCCAGCTGCGAAGCAATCTGGTGATGACATTCTGGCCACAGAATAGGTCATCAGCGTCTTCCTCGCGGCTACGGCTGGCGGTTCATTTGTTGCGAAGGAACCGCAGCTTTCTCGACTTTACTCGTCCGCGTCAGTTCTGCACCGTGCTCTCTGTTGTGACGGGAGAGATCTGCGAAGAGCAGCCAGCAATATGCAAACGTCGAAGCCATACGATCAATATGAGAAATGGCTAGGAAGTATCAGCATAATCTGTCTCAGGGGAATGCATGTCATGCTGTGATTGATCTATCGATTAACAAATATCGTTATTTTGAGGACACCGTCTCTGCAGATATATTTGGGATTTTCACGTGATTTTTTTAAAATCTTGTGTTGGGTAGACTTCCATTCAGGCTTCTTTTACTGATGAGACTGGTATTACATAGTAAATTTTGGGAATATACAGTCCCATCTGTGTATGTCCATACAAAAGTATTGAATAAAATAAATACGCGTATGTCATCCAGATCAAAAGGACAGTGATAGCGGGATATGTACAGGGCAATTGGAATCATACAGGGGGCAGAGAAGATCAAAAAAATAGCACCGGATTTTGCAGCAGGTTCGCTTAGTTGGCCTGTGGCAGATACTACAAGAAGGCATTGTGCATCACGGAAAGGTTTACAGCATACGTTCAAAGAAAATTGAGTTTCTCGCACATAAATCTCGAGATACAAACCTGACAGGAAAATCAGTGCAATTCCAGCTTACGTTGAATCTTGCCGACAATCGTTCTACTAGCGCACTGTTTGATTGGAAAAGGAAAGCGAAGTTCTTATTTGTTTTTCAACGACAGGAGGCAAAAAATGCTTTCGTAACCGGTTTCGACGTTTTTTAGGTCACTAGACGACCTGTTAAAAAAATAAAGGAAAAGTGGGGTAGCAAAAGACGAGTAAATTGAATTACATTAAAAGATGGTCGTAGTTGTGTGTAAATTTCCAAAGGACCAACCTGCTAAGGTCTTCGGTCCCTAGACTTACAGACTACTTAAACTAACTTACGCTAAAGACAGCACACACACACACACACACACCCACCCATGCCCGAGGGAGGACTCGAACCTACGCCGGGAGACACCGCGCAATTAGTGACATGGCGCCTCCAACCGCGCGGCCATTCCGCGCGGCGGTCGTAGTTCATTCTATTTATTTTACCTATAGCCATTGATGACATTCCTTTATTAAAATACGGGAATCGTCTTCTGCATACAGCATGAACTTTATGAGGTCAATGTGCTTCTTATCATGACAAGGCAATGCCTGTCTGTTCGCAAGATCCACTGTGTCCAATGTCTTCTGAAAACACTAGGAGAATTTACAGGAATTAGATCCAAAAATTTACTTATAATGCGCAACGAAATCTCACTAAGTGATTTCAGAACGACTGCCGCAGAAGGAAGCTCAGTTACACATTTTAAAAGACATTTCTCAAGTAGTCAGCTGTTGTTAAAATTCAGTTGGCTGAAAGGGATGGTGAAAAGCATGAGCTGTGTTTATGACAGAGAACATTTATTATCAGAGACGATATCTCTTCTCGATTTCAGCAACATTTTAACAAAGTGAAGATAAGTTATAATATGGTTCTTTATGGCGGGTGGGGGGGGGGGGTGGGGGGGTGGGGGGTGGGGAGGGATTCTTAGCAAAGTCTCTCGTCAGGATTCTTTTAGCGAAGGATCGTGTCATCAGAAGACTGGGACAAGAATGAACTGGTGAAAGCGCTAACACTCGCTAAAGGGGCGGAAAGAAACCCACTGGAAACGAAGTTCATCGTGTCAAGGAAAACCCTAATAACATCTACGAATTACAAGCTATTGCCGTCAACCATGCTCTGTGAGCATTCATTCTGCTCGAGAAATTCTATAGAGCACAACGTGGGTGGATACTGAAATTACACAGTCTTTCTAAAAGGTAAGCTGAAATAGATAAAATTTATACAAGCAAAATTTAGCTACGTAAGTCCTCTGGTACAAAGAAGGTAGCTGCGAAGAAACCATGGGTAACAGAAGAAATACTTCAGTTGATTGATGAAAGGAGGAAGTACAAACATGTTCCGGGAAAATCAGGAATACAGAAATACAAGTCGCTGAGGAATGAAATAAATAGGAAGTGCAGGGAAGCTAAGACGAAATGGCTGCAGGAAAAATGTGAAGATATCGAAAAAGATATAACTGTCGGAAGGACAGACTCAGCATACAGGAGAGTCAAAACAACCTTTGGTGACATTAAATGCAACGGTGGTAACATTAAGAGTGCAACAGAAATTCCACTGTTAAATGCAGAGGAGAGAGCAGATAGGTGGAAAGAAAAAAATTGAAAGCCTCTTTGAAGGTGAAGATTAGTCTGATATGATAGAATAAGAAACAGGAGTCGATTTAGAAGAGATAGGGGATCCAGTATTAGAATCGGAATTTAAAAGAGCTTTGGAGGACTTACGGTCAAATAAGGCAGAAGGGATAATAACATTCCATCAGAATTTCTAAAATCACTGGGGGAAGTGGCAACAAAACGACTATTCACATTGGTGTGTAGAATATATGAGTCTGGCGATATACCATCTGACTTTCGGAAAAGCATCATCCACACAATTCCGAAGACGGCAAGAGCTGACAAGTGCGAGAATTATCGCACGATCAGCTTAACAGCTCATGCATCGAGCTGCTTACAAGAATAATATACAGAAGAATGGAAAGGAAAATTGAGAATGCGCTAGGTGACGATCAGTTTGGCTTTAGGAAAAGTAAAGGGACGAGAGAGGCAATTCTGACGTTACTGCTAATAATGGAAGCAAGGCTAAAGAAAAATCAAGACACTTTCATAGGATTTGTCGACCTGGAAAAAGCGTTCGACAATATAAAATGGTGCAAGCTTTTCGAGATTCTGAAAAAAGTAGGGGTAAGCTATATGGAGAGACGGGTTGTGGTGTCACCGCCAGACACCACACTTGCTAGGTGGTAGCCTTTAAATCGGCCGCGGTCCGTTAGTATACGTCGGACCCACGTGTCGCCACTGTCAGTGATTGCAGACCGAGCGCCGCCACACGGCAGGTCTAGAGACACTTCCTAGCACTCGACCCCAGTTGTACAGCCGACTTCGCTAACGATGGTTCATTGACAAATTACGCTCTCATTTGCCGAGACGATAGTTAGCATAGGCCTTGAGCTACGTCATTTGCTACGACCTAGCAAGGCGCCATTATCATTTGCTATTTATCTTGTGATGCATGTACCGTCAGACCGATGTTCAAAAATTATGGATTAAAGTTAAGTATTCCAGAAGCTACGTACCTTTTTTCCTAGTCTCTATTCCTTTAACTGTTCCAGACCTCACGCCAGCCTGCGTGAGCTTAAAGGAGTGCCTTCGGCTTTCTCTCATAGTGGCTTGGCTGTCTTGCCAAGTCACAACACGGGTCATATACAATATGTACAACAACCAAGAGGGAATAATAACAGTGGACGATCAAGAACGAAGTGCTCGTATTAAGAAGGGTGTAAGACAACGCTGTAGCCTTTCGCCCCTACTCTTCGATCTGTACATCGAGGAAGCAATGATGGAAATAAAAGAAAGGTTCAGGAGTGGAATTAAAATACAAGGTGAAAGGATATCAATGATACGAATCGCTGATGACATTGCTATCCTGAGTGAAAGTGAAGAAGAATTAAATGATCTGCTGAACGGAATGAACAGTCTAATGAGTACACAGTATGGTTTGAGAGTTAATCGGAGAAAGGCGAAGGTAATGAGAAGTAGTAGAAATGAGAACAGTGAGAAACTTAACATCAGGATTGATGGTCACGAAGTCAATGAAGTTAAGGAATTCTGCTACCTAGGCAGTAAAATAACCAATGACGGACGGAGCAAGGAGGACATCAAAAGCAGACTCGCTATGGCAAAAAAGGCATTTCTGGCCAAGAGAAGTCTACTAATATCAAATACAGGCCTTAATTTGAGCAAGAAATTTCTGAGGATGTACGTCTGGAGTGCAGCATTGTATGGTAGTGAAACATGGACTGTGGGAAAACCGGAACAGAAGAGAATCGAAGCATTTTAGATGTTGTACTATAGACGAATGTTGAAAATTAGGTGGACTGATAAGGTAAGGAATGAGGAGGTTCTACGCAGAATCGGAGAGGAAAGGAATATATGGAAAACACTGATAAGGAGAAGGGACAGGATGATAGGACATCTGCTAAGACATGAGGGAATGACTTCCATGGTACTAGAGGGAGCTGTAGAGGGCAAAAACTGTAGAGGAAGACAGAGATTGGAATACGTCAAGCAAATAATTGAGGACGTAGGTTGCAAGTGCTACTCTGAGATGAAGATGTTAGCACAGGAACGGAATTCGTGGCGGGCCGCATCACTGGTTAGTCAGTAGACTGATGACAAAAAAAAAAGTCCTCTGATAACTGAATTTAATTACTCCAGAGGTTGTCTACATTATATATCGAAACAATTATCTGGAATCCCAACCAAAATATATTGTCCCAGGTGTGCTGAAAAGAAGCACGACTTCCTCATACCACCATCAGGGCCCAAAATTATCTATAAACTTCCAGGACGCTGTGGGTCTGATGAAAAATCTCTGAGTGGGGGTGAAGGGCAGCTAATCGTCAAGAAACAACACTGTACCACCATGCACTTTGTTCAGTCGGGTGGATGATGGAAGTGCCCGTGCCCATTGCTCAAGCTTCCAACCAGTTTACAACAAAAATCTGAACAAGATTTGGTGAAAATTCCACATCCTGTGCGTCGGTCTGCTGACTAGTTGCAGGACATTCTTTAAAAAGAGTGAGATAAACATTGGTATGCGTCCGGTCACACGACAAGCCCGTCTGAAAAATAAATTCAACGGACGCTCCCACGCTTCCACCACAAGAGCCAGGAATGATATTCTTATTTTACTGTACCACCTGGACTTGCAATTATCCACACATTTGTACATCACAGAACTCTCCACAGTTAGGATTATGAATAAGGGGTAACTTAGGATGCCGATTTGAAATAGTAAAGTGCATAAAATCAATAAACTTGGTTCCATACGTATTCCTTCTCCCACGCACGACTATTATGTTAAGGAAGTAGCAGAAAAGCAATCCGATGAACTAAATGAAGAAAGTTAATAAATATGAAATGTGGCTGAAACAGCTAGTGTAAAACAAACTGTTAAAATAAGTTTTCATTAAAAAAGTGCGAGTGGAAAGAGAAAGGAATGCCCCCCCTCCAAAGAGAAGAAGATACAAGACTGCATAGAGCATTTTCAACCACATTTGTTTCACATTACGCATACGACTTAGTACCAGGAGATAATCACCTTGAGGGTAAGACATCTGCAGAACCACCATTTCTGTGTATTGGGGAAGGCGGATGGGGGGGGGGGGGAGGGGGTGCGAGAGCAGGAGAAATGGTTACACGTAGGGATAAATTGGAAATGCCTACAACAGTATCTGCCTAACCTTTTACGTACAAAAGGTATACTGTTGGATAGCACCAGTAGAAGTTTCTTTGACAAGTAAAAATAACTGAAGACGACCGATTCTTGTACAAACTCATACTTTTCGATATTACTGTGTTTGCTGGCAGTCCAGGTTACACTTGAACCGTTGGTGTGAGTGTGTAGGCAAGGGTGGAATTGGGAGGGGGAGGGTGTGATCTATGAGATATAACTCTGAACACTTAGAACGCTTCGTTAATATATGACTTATTATGGCGTTAAAAATCTTCTGGAGCTAGGGTACTCATGAGATACGTCGGGAATGTTTATATTACCGTGAGAGTACACATCACCATCATTTTTCTGCTTTATTGGCAGGTCCTTTGTCTCTTCATTTCCTGCGAACCATTGCCTCCTTGTTAATGCTGCTGTATGTACTACATCCCTGCTTGTTTCTTAATATATGTCCTTATTTTGTTCACATTCAGTAATAGTCTTGGCTCCCCCATTCTCCTCAGCATGTCTTGGTTTTTTATACTGTACAGACAGCTTGTTCTTCCATAGTCCGCCATTCCCACACCTCAAAGACCTCCAGCCTCATTCTTAGTTCCTCAATATCCACGTTTCAACACCACACAGGAGGACACTTCAAACAAAACTTTTTATTTGTCTTTTCCTTAAATGTTTGTCCATATTGCTGAAGAAAATTTTCCTTCGTGTGACTGTAGATAAATCTTACTATCCAGTATGAGACTGGGATAAATAAGAAGCTAGACAACTGTTAGCAATCAACTAGTGCTAAACATTCATATAAGCCTTATCTTATTTTGAAATGTTTGGTCATTTTCGCAGTTTTCGCCCATAATCAACGAATCATTACGAAACAGTGTGTAATTCTGCTACAAGCTGAGTAAGACGTTGAATCGAACCGGCTTTGATCGAAAGGTTCCACCCGCCGGCTCGTCATTGTGACGGGCGATAAAGTGCAAAATAAAACAGCCATCCCAACAAAAGCTTTTGAAAGGTCAGTCGCTGCCAATTATAGCTGCTCCTCTAGCCTCTCTTCCGCAAGCGAGTCCTGAATGTGGTGTGTGCCCAGACCGCATACAGCAAATTCAATATTGAGAGACGGGAGCACTCAGCGCGCAAAACAAACGCAAGGCACAGCCCGCGGCGCGCTTTAATGCTGCTGTCACGAGCAGCAGAAACAATTTATCTGCCAAGTTCAATTAAGGCAGCGGCGGCGGCGGCGGTCACGCCAGCGAAGCCCTGCTCGCTGCCGGACTTCGAACCCGTTCCCGTGTGCGGTGGTCTCTCGCCCGAGGCGCCATCCACAGCTTTAATATCGGCCTCGAAACCTCTGCGTTATAACGGACAGGCTCTTAATGGCCACCTGCCCGCCACGACAATCACCCAAGGCTCGCTTCCGTCCCCTGCGCTCTCAGTGAGACAGCGGCGCACCGCCTCCAAAATTATACCAATAGCCCAGGGACGGCGAAGGATCGTGCGAGTCTCCTAGCGCTGATGAACTAAACGTCCCCGTATTCCGCAATACGTTCTAGTATATTTTAACGCATTATTTTGCTTCCGTGTAACGGTTTAATGAAAAAACCAGAAAGATATAGCGGAGATACAGCATTGAATTTAGAGATTTTAAAGATGGAATATGTGGTAAAAGGATGGAGGACTGGTGCGTAGCAGCAGTAGGGTATGAGTGGCTGGTAGGGCAGAAGATCGGGTGGAACAGAGGGGGGAATTCGTGACGTCAGTTGCCGGGAAACGGAGAGGGAACAAGTCAAATGGGGAAAAAGACCGGGGTAAGGAAATATGGAGAGGGATGGGAGTGGAATCCCTGATTAGGTGGAATGGGTGGGGTGGACCTATAGCAAGTAGAATGGGTAAGTGTGGGATCAGAATTAATGACCTGGGAAGTTGAGCTGCCTGAAGGCAGCAAAGTGTGTGGGAAGGCGTGTAGGTGGAGAGTTGGTGGGATGTGTTGCTAAAGGTGCGGAAGCATATAAGGACTGGAAAGTAGAGGGGAAGCGATAGGATTATTGGAGTCGAGTTTGTGGATGATGTAGATTGTTCGAAGGTGTTCAGTTTGAGTGAGGAGAGGTGGTAATTTTTGAGTTGTTAAAGAAGCCCTGTGGGGTGGTAAACAGAGGCAAGGAGGAGTGCGTGGCGTTCCAGGATCTCGAGGGACTGACTGAACATGAATGTGGCGGAGATCCATGAAACGTTCGCATAACAAAGGATAGGATGGATCAAGGATTTACAGGTCTGTAGGGTAGTGGAGGTGTGGGATCCGAAAGTTCGGCCAGTTGATAGTTTCAGTAGTTTTAGTCTCCTATGAGACTTCTGTTGGATGGTTAATAGGTGAGGATTCCAGATTAGTTGCATTCACAGTGTACGTGTAATTGTTAAATGTGGTGGTTCCGCTTACAATTGTCAAGTATTTTTATTTGCTGTGGTAGTATTACTTACTTTCAGGCAATTGGAAGCATACCACAAACCACTATAACAGCAATTCACAAATATAAACGTGTCTTCTGCATAAAACAGCAGGAACTGCGACTGAGCGGTACAAACAAATTTCAAATGGAAATATTCCGTCACGCATAATTAATGTAGTCAGTATCTCAAACATCAAGATAGTACGAATGAGGTTCAGTATCGACTGCGCTTGTGTCTTAGCACAGTCACTCTATCTTAGAAGCTGAGACTGGCTGTTTCATTTGTTATCCAAAAGGTACGACGCGAACGTAAGAAATATTTTACAGTCGTTGTTTTTATCTGTCTTTGTTTTTATACGTGTACACTTTGACCAGATTAAATCTCGTTCTCGCTTCATAGTCGGACTAACAGCTGTTTTTATACCAGTGTGCATATTTCCCTTTGAGATTTGTAACTACCACGCACCCACTTACATGTAGAACACAGCTTTTTGGGAGTCGCTGTGTATTCTGATTTGCCCCGTATGCTTCCAGCTGTCCAGAAATAAGTAATTCTCGAAACTGCAATTGCAAAACTAGACAAGTGTGACTAGGGCAGGGGCTCTGAGGGTTCTATACAAACTTAATTACGTATGTAGATAATAATAATAAGTTCATGTCGCTCAGTGGCCTTGTGGCAGTCTCTATTTGACGCCACTATGGTGACTTGTGTGTCCCTAACATAACCCAGTTATTCATCTGGCGAAAGTGGACCTACAGTTCAACTTAGAAACCAAACCACGAATTGTTTATGTCGACTCCTCACATAGGTGATCTCCGTAGTACGGGGTGCATTTTGTGGGAGCTAAGTGACTTCGAACGTGGACAAAATTGTTGCTGCTCATATGGTGGGTGCTTCCGTAACCAAGGCAGCCGAAGTGTTTGGTCTTTCAGAGGCACCGTATCGGAGATTTGTGCCGCTTACAGGGTAAGCGGAAAAAAAGCATCCGCTAAGTCATAATGCGGACGAAACTGTGTTTTAAGCGACCGTGATAGACAGTCATTGAAGAGGACTGTAACAAAAAGTAAAGGACGACAGCAGCAAAAGACACTGCAGAATTGAATGTTAAGCCGGGAATTGCAAGACCAGCTGGAAGTGCTAAACCACTCATCAGTGATGCAATTGCCCGTAACAGGAAAATGTGTTGCCGAGATCATAAAACCTAAGCTACGGGGCAATCGGAGAAAGATGGCTCTTGTTGCACACTATTTCCGACTTCCCCCCGAGTCTATATTTCAGGAATGAAAGATGGCGGGGGTTCGGCGACTATTTGGGCAGCCATATCGCGTTATTCCATGGCCCCCATGGTTATTCCGTAAATTCGCATTGAATCCAAGGATTATGTGACCATTTTGGATGATAAGCTCCATGCCATGGTACTAAATTTATTTCCTAATGGCGATGCAGTATTTCAGGAACACAGGGTCGTTGTTCACGCAGCCAGAGCCGTTCATGATTTGTTTTGTGAGCATGAGTATGAAATGTCGCATCCTTCGTGGCCGCCACAGTCACCACATCACAATACTATTGAGCGTTTGTGGTCCACATTAGACAGAAAAGTTTGTGATAGCCGCCGGCCGGAGTGGCCGAGCGGTTCTAGACGCTACAGTCTGGAACCACGCGACCGCTACGGTCGCAGGTTGGAATCCTGCCTCGGGCATGGATGTGTGTGATGTCCTTAGGTTAGTTACGTTTAAGTAGCTCTAAGTTCTAGCTGACTGATGACCTCAGAAGTTAAGTCCCATAGTGCTCAAAACCATTTGAACCATTTTTCGCGATAGCCATCCATATCCGTCGTAGTTACCTGAACTTGCCTCAATTTTGCAGGAAGAATGGTATAAGAGTCCCTCCAAAACTACGCAGGACACAAGTTTATCCACTCTGAGACGACTGGGAGCTGTTCTGAATGCCTTCGCTCTATTTGGCATGGTAGTTTATTTTATTTTAGGTGTTCCATATTTTTGTTTGCGCCCTATATCTTAACTTTTTGTTTACTACGTTGAACCTATTCCAGTTTGAAAATATGGTGCTACCAAAGCAGCTGTAATTGTGTGTTTTGATCACCCATGACCTGGCGATCGCCTACTTGAGAGTTCAGAGCGTTTTTTTGTCGGTCCGCTCACATTCTGCCAAGGTTGTACGCTGCAGAAGTTTGGCATCAAAACCCTAACACATTCTCCACATTGTGCCGATCCCTCCCCAAGCTGTTTCCATATTTTCGGAGCCCTGAAGAAAAGCATTCGTTGCCGTTGATTTGCTTTGGACGAAGAGGTGCACCACTGGGTACAGTCATGGTTCCTTAGGGAACCGCTTACATTCTGCAAAGAAGCCATTGGCCGTCTTGTCTCACAATAGAGTAACCGTATTAATAGTTATGGCGATTAGTTTTATAATAATAAACAATTTACTTACTTTTTCCATATGTTTCCTTTTAGTTTGTCTCACCCTAGTACTTAAATGGATCAGTTCACAAAAACAAATATCTTTCTTGGGTCAGCTGTGGGGGTGGTACTGTCGTGAACTTCCACGGAAAATGGTTGAAGGGTGATAAAATCACGTTTCGGCGAGAAGTTGTTGGACGTCCACGCATCATCACGGCACGTGAAGATCGAAGGCTTTTCCATTCTCTAAAGGGGGATAGAAGGGTAAGGGGAGGGGGGAGATTTGTGGCTGATCTACACCTACATCCATACTCCGCAAGCCACCTGACGGTGTGTGGCCGAGGGTACCTTGAGTACCTCTATCGGTTCTCTATCGGTTCTCGTTTTGTTCGTGGAAAGAAAGATTGTCGGTACGCCTCTATGTGGGTTCTAATCTCTCTGATTTTATCTTTATGGTCTCCTCGCGAGATATACATAGGGGGGAGCAATATACTGCTTGACTCCCCGGTGAAGGTATGTTCCCGAAACTTCAACAAAAGCCCGTACCGAGCTACTGAGTGTCTCTCCTGCAGAGTCTTCCACTGGAGTTTATATATCATCTTCGTAACGCTTTCGCGATTACTAAATGATCCTGTAACGAAGCGTGCTGCTGTCCGTTGGCTCTTCTCTATCTCTTCTATCAACCCTATCTGGTACGGATCCCACACCGGTGAGCAGTACTCAAGCAGTGGGCGAACAAGTTTACTGTAACCTACTTCCTTTGTTTTCGGACTGCATTTCCTTAGGATTCTTCCTACGACTCTCAGTCTGGCATCTGTTTTACCGACGATTGATTTCATATGATCATTCCATTGTAAATCACTCCTAATGCCTACTCCCAGATAATTTATGGAATTAACTGCTTCCAGTTGCTGACCTGCTATATTGTAGCTAAATGATAAACGATATTTCTTCCTATGTATTAGCGACACATTACACCTGCCTACATTGAGATTCAATTGCCATTCCCTGCACCATGCGTCAATTCGTTGCAGATCCTCCTGCATTTCAGTACAATTTTCCATTGTTACAACCTCTCGATATACCACAGCATTATCCGCAAAAAGCCTCAGTGAACTTCCGATGTTATCCACAATGTTATTTATATATACTGTGAATAGAAACGGTCCTACGACACTCCCCTGTGGCACACCTGAAATCACTCTTACTTTGGAAGACTTCTCTCCATTGAGAATGACATGCCACGTTCCGTTATCTAGGAACTCTTCAATTCAATCACACAATTGGTCTGATAATCCATATGCCCTTACTTTGTTCACTAAACGACAGTGGGAAACTATATCGAACGCCTTGCGGAAGTCAAGAAACACGGCATCTACCTGGGAACCAGTGTCTATGGCCCTCTGAGTCTCGTGGACGAATAGTGCGAGCTGGGTTTCACACGATCGTCTTTTTCGAAACCCATGCTGATCCCTACAAAGTAGATTTCTAGTCTCCAGAAAAGTCATTATACTCGAACACAATACGTGTTCCAAAATTCTACAACTGATCGACGTTAGAGATATAGGTCTATAGTTCTGCACATCTGTTCGACGTCCCTTCTTGAAAACGGGGATGACCTGTGCCCTTTTCCAATCTTTTGGAAGGCTACGCTCTTCTAGAGACCTACGGTACACCGCTGCAGGAAGGGGGGCAAGTTTCTTCGCGTACTCTGCGTAAAATCGAACCGGTATCCCATCAGGTTCAGCGGCCTTTCCTGTTTTGAGCGATTTTAATTGTTTTTCTATCCCTCTGTCATCTATTTCGATATCTACCATTTTGTCATCTGCGCGACAATCTAGAGAAGGAACTACAGTGCAGTCTTCCTCTGTGAAACAGCTTTGGAAAAAGACATTTAGTATTTCGGCCTTTAGTCTTTCTCTGTTTCCGTACACTTTTGGTCACAGAGTGTCTGAGACGACAGAGTACCATGCCGCAGCAGGCAGAAGTGGTTCGAAGCACACCGTTGAGCGCACATCCATGAACATGGGGCTCCGCATCAGACAACTTCTACGTCTTCCCATGTCGACCCAATGATATCATCGTATCCGATTTCAGTGGGCACTGCAACATCGAGATTAGACGGTGGTTCAATGAACCCTTGTGGAATGAATTACGTGTCTTGTTACACCAGGTTGATGATCGTGTCCAGATGCGCTGTCATCCAGGCGAATGTCTCCTCGAAACTCGCACTGCGTCGCGTACGCAGACCGGTACGAGCAGTATTATGTTATGCAGGACTTTCACCTGAGTTTACATGAGACCTGGTGGTAATCGAAAGCAACATGATAACTGTGGACTACGTGAACATTATTGCGTACCACCTGGACTGATTCGTGCTTGATGTGCTCCAGACGGCGATGGAATCTTTCAGCATGATAACTGTCACTATCAGAATGCCAATATCCTTCAGAAGTGGTTCGAAGAGCACAACAGTGAACTGACATTGATGTCTTGGCCACCAAATTCGTCTGCTCTGAGACCGATGGAACACATAGGGTACAGCGGGGCTACTCCGCTCATTTCAGCTATAAGCCCTATATAATATGACACGAAACATTTAAAAAATCTGCCTGTGTGATGCAATTATGGTATGTTAATCGCAAATATATTCGAGTATATGAAAGGTCGAAATTCCTTTACACGAACAAAGTATTAAACAAGCATCTCAAGAAGGCAGAAATCACGGTATATATAAATGGTGGGGGTATTCCACCAAGACGCTATACCACCCAGCGTATTCCAGTGTCAAAATCAGAAGCATTTATGACAAGTGAACATTTTTCGTCCTTTTTCAGCCACATACTTCTTCGCGAAACCATTTAGCATATTGGTGGCACTTTATCCAAGAGGACCTGCCCACAACACTTGTTAGTACTTGTTCCATATCTCGAACCATGAGGCACTTGGCTTTATTCCTTTGGATGTACGGGTGGCCAAGACATGAATGTGAGTTTACCGTTATGCTCTTCGAACCACGTTTGCACGATTCTGACGCCGACAGTTATCAACCGGCAGCGGTGGCCGAGCGGTTCCAGGCGCTTCATTCGGAACCGCGCGACTGCTACGGTCGCAGGTTGGAATCCTGCCTCGGGCATGGACGTGTGTGATGTCCTTAGGTTGGTTAGGTTTAAGTAGTTCTAAGATCCAGGGGACTGATGACCTCAGATGTTTAGTCCCATAGTGCTTAGAGCCATTTTTTTTGGACTGTTATCAAGCTGAAAAGAAACAAGAAAACATGTTCTCTGGAATTTAGGAGTAAAACATAACTTAAACTAATAATTTGACTTAGCGGAAATAGCCCCACGTGTATGGGGCGACATAGGTCCATGTGCAGACGTATCGAAAGACGCCGCAAATCAGACCTCTGTGGAGAAAGCCAGCAGTGTTTGTTGATACACACACTACACAACCTGTGTTCTTATAGAAGTAACAATACGAGTTTAAGATTTCACCTTATTGTACGTGGAACACTTCAATTTGTTAGGTTGTATTTTTAACTGTGACAATAATCGGTCACAATTCGTTTCCCTCTAGAGTTCGTTCTTCTGTCCTGTCATTAATGTAACGGCAAATACCATTACTAAAATCACAGACACAGAGATACCGGCACAAACTTACGGCGAAACGACCGTGGCTCTATGAGGAAATAGCGCACTGTTGCTAAATTTCTTATTTGAGACGTATTAGCCCCTTGAGAGGAATATCATCGCTGTGCCGTATGGAAGGGTATCGGGCGCCCCTAATGTACGGGAACTGAACGATCTGTGCGTAGACATCTTGTGCCAAGTATCATCAACCCACCAGGGAATTCTTGTATCGATCCAGCGCAGAATCGCTGCTACATGGCGTTGGAAGGGTCGACCAACACCGTAGTAAGCAGCTGGTCGTAAGGTTTTGGCTCGTTAGCATATTTCTCACTCCGTCTGCACGTTTCCGCCCTTCGTAAACAAGAGATATATCCACTAGAAGTTAAAAATTTTTTTTTCCTTTCACGAGTTATGCTCGAGAAACAGCCACAGAAGACGTTTTGTACTTTGTGACAGATCGTCTTAGTCCGGGAATATTCCTGCTTCCAGTCTCCCAACCCTCTGTTCCGGAGTATGGGCCAAGCAGACGCGAAAGCTGAGTCACACTTCGTGTCGAAGAGATGCTTTGTATTGTTACAAACGTAAAACTGTGGCACAAAGTAAATGGTACGCACTGTACGTGAGTTGTAGATTGGCACGATTATTAATCCAGACTGGCAGGTCCGAGAAGAAATATAACACTCTTGACGACACACGTATTGGAATCAGTATTGTGTCGGTCAGCAACGTCAGAGTAAGTACAGCCACGCAAAACAGAATCCAAGCGCGAGCAAAGTCCGTGCTGAAGTGGTTACTGAATATTTTCAAGGATGTTATAACAAAATGGGCAGAAACGCAGAACGGATCGGTCGCTGCTCCAGTAGCCCGTTCCCGTTATTACAGTTACCACTCTCATGGGCCTCTGGCGCCAGTGGTAACGCGAAGTGTAGAGTTCTTCTGTGAAGAGAGTGGTATAAGTCAAACTTCCATAGCTTAACACGAGACACTTACATCATTCTGCATTAAGTTAATTTGTATTTCTGCATGTTAACCCCAAATGCAAAAAAAGAAAGCTTTCCTGTCTGACGTACTCAAAATAAATTTGTATTGCCCTTGTTGTCACCATTACTTGTGACAAGGTTGTAATCCCACCTTTTTCCTGCTTCCAAAGATACAGCATTTTGTAGTAGGAGACCATGGATAAGGGCTAGTCAAATGGAAACGAGACAGCTGGAAAAATTAAGGAAACTGTTTATTTTTTCAAAAAACAATCGACCTAACTGTGACACAACATGGTTAGTGCTTTCACAGATAAATTTTGGTGGTTGCCTACAGCACGATCATTGTACTCAGGTATGCAACTTGCGGTCCTAAATAAACTGAAGGCCTATAAATCACATTGGGAGGCATTGGGATTGAATGGAGGATGTGTAAGGCCTTTCCAGCGGAACTTCTGCACGTGTTTGAAACAACTTGCCCACAAAACGCCTGCCCAAATTTTGCCAACGTTGTTTCCGGTACGCTAAATAAAATGTCGTGTGACTAGGGCCTCCCGTCGGGTGGACCGTTCGCCGGGTGCAAGTCTTTCGATTTGACGCCACTTCGGCGACTTGCTCGTCGATGAGGATGAAATGATGATGATTAGGACAATACAACACCCACTCCATGAGTGGAGAATATCTCCGACCCAGCCGGGAATCGAACCCGGGCCTTTAGGATTGACATTCTGTCGCGCTGACCACTCAGCTACCGAGGGCGGACTCAGGTACACTACAGAACTTTCTCTGGGAAGCTCTTAGACATTCCCCATACAGTTCTCATTTCTCCCCATGCAATTTCGATGGTTTAGAAACCCGGAAGAAAGTCGTTCGTGGTCTTTGATTTGCTCCAGACCAAAAGGTGCGCGCCTGGGTACAATCGTGATTGCGTAGGCAACCGCAAACGTTTTTCCATGAAGGCATTAAGTGTCTTGTATTACAGCGGGGTAAATGTATTGAATAATGGCAATAACGGTTTCCTCACTCTTTTTCCATCTGTCTCGTTTTCATTTGACTGCCCCTAATACATACTGCCGTACCTATTACGATTCCGCTTTCTGCTGCCTTCATCTCATTATCTGAAGGCAATAGTGAATTGTAGAGGTAACCTACATTGTAGGTTGTAGAGGTACCTGTAATTGTAGAGGTACCTATACATTAACAGTTTATTAAATGACGTTTTCAAACAAATTTAAAAAGCTCACATAGTTTATTTTATGGGACATATTGGTACACGTAGTATAATATTATGATCTGTAGAGTGAGTTGTGTCAATCTGAGGAAGCAAACAAACGTTTTCTCTTTTCTTCCTTGTGACATATCGCCTCGTACTTGGTGTCTCCTCTCAACTTCGAGAAATGCATACTTTTAGGTGCCTGCTTTAAAATATGGATATAATTCCTTTTACTTGATTTTTTTTCTTTCAGCAAGTTACCTATACGTTACTGCGTCAGCGTTACAACACATCGAGGGCTAAGTTATACTGTACGCCTACTAAAGAAGCAAAAACCGGTCAGCGTGAATTTAAGGTGTTTCGTATCATCTTTCATTTTCTGTAAGCATCATAACCTGCTTCCAAAATGACGTAACTTTACTTAAAATCGTCTCTGATATTTCCTTTACTGTTATTCTTTGTAACTCCATCCTGCTGTCTGTTAAAGCATTACTTAAGGTAGCTCCTGCAGGAATATATAGAACCAGAAATCCACCTTTCTAGGGCGGTAAATTACTCTGAAAATTAAGAAATCAGCAGCTCATAGCGAATTATTGCATTAAATGACTTCAGTCGCGAACAGTGATCTAAATAATACCTCTGAAGCCGCATGTCCCCTTATTAATGTTTGGAATCTTTTACGAATCTCAGCGAAATTCGACTACTCAGTAAGCAATACAAGTATCACGCAGAGAAATGTTGCAAAGGAAGACTTTTCAGAACAGAGCTTCTGCCTGGTAGCCAGAAGGTGAATCTCAACGAAAATAACAGGTATCCTTTACATCACGTTGCGCCCGATGCTATCGGCAAACCAGCGTTGCAGCTTCAGCGAAGCAAAGCGGATCCTAAACAGCTCCTGGACGATGCCATCTTTATGAGCGTTAATAGCTGACACCGGCAGTGCCCCGAGTCGATAGACCAGATAAACTGTACTCCTGATTACTAGCTTCGAACTGCGTCCAGTAACATATCTAGGGGATCAGTATGGCCAGTCAGTGCCGCTCACTTCTGCACACGCTGTTTACACGGGTCCAGAGCGTGTGCTCACATGTAGGTCGATTTCACTTGCTTTATATCGAATATGGACGCCAGTCACAATTTTACACCTTCCATAATACGTCAAATTAAAGAGAGTGTCTCCACGTTTAGGGTTACACATGTCTGCACGAATCTCCATTGACATAATGACATCACAGTAGTCAATGTTGTGCACATTGACACCTCAAAAGGGAATTTTGAGACAGCTTAAAAACTGAATTCTATAAATGGCACCTGAGGTGGGTTTGGCCTCGTCAACAAGTGAGGCATCGTTGCACCCACACTTCGCGGGCTCGAGTATGGTGGCCTCTTAAGCAACATTTTCCGAGAATAATAGAGGATAGGCTGGCGTCAGCTGCTACTCTTGTCACTGGTTTCGAAGCTGTCTGGCATTTCGTAAAGCGTATTTATAAAAATTAGAAAATTTTCGTACAAAATGGTAATCCAAGAACTAAAATGTCGAATAACAATATTATCTAAAAAGCACTAAAAACAAACTTTAGAGAGATCTGTCAGATTTCGCTCATATATTTTTGCTTTTGTAAAGTAGTCATTGGCTTCTGCCACTTGCTGAACATCTGCGAATATAGAATGGCAGAAGTGAAGCTGTGAGGACCGGACGTGAGTCGCGCGTCGGTGGCTCAGTTGGTAGAGCACTTGCCCGCGAAAGGCAAAGTTCCCGAGTTTGAGTCTCGGTCGGGCACACAGTTTTAATCTGCCAGGAAGTTTCGGTATCTGCGAATATCATCAACCTCTTGGAAAGAAATGTGCCATTTTGTTCTTTAGATTTGCATGTTTGATAAGTGATCATCTGATTGCGCATTCCTGACTCATTTCCTAACCTAGCCAACATGAAAATCCAGTCAGACAACGGACGACAAAGGTGTAGATTAATAAAGGACACACGCGTGATGCTGACGAGAGTGTTTCACTACTTGCACTTTGATCGAGACATTCGCGTGGTGCTATTAAATGTCGATTAAGGTTGGTTTCCATCAGTAATTTCAGGTTGAGCGTAAGCAGAGCAGAAGAAACTACGTTCAATCTCGTAATTAGCTCCTTCTAATAGAATCTAGATAGATTATTCGATACTCATCTTAATGGAGCAAGGAATAAGCAAGAGAAATTTCACTGAATTAACCGTACTTTCGTCTGATAGACCGAATTCTTACTACAGTCTTGTGCTTCTAAGAACAGAGCAGATCTTTTGAGTCCCTCAGGCAATGGAGAAACTCTCTCAAATTGTGGATAACACTCTGCCTTTGGCTGTCACTTACGAGTCCCTTTTCAAACTCGCCAGGAATCCGTCACGTCAGGATTGTGGTGGAATGTGCCGTGGAGGTCAGCCTTCTGTTTAACAGTGGATTTACGCCTCCCGCAGACACGGTGGCACCAACAGCAAGGAGACAACTTGTAAACGATGGTTTACGTCGACGAACGACTTACCGGCGCCAGTGGAGAGCTGAAAGTGTATCACTAAAGTGGGAAGTTATGCCCTCGTCAGACGTAGCGACTCAAAAGGTGTTTATACGAACCGAGAGAACTTTCGTGGTTAGTTAATATGCTTTCGAAAATAGTCTGAATGATACCGGAAGGTGTACGCATTTGCTCATGTCTCATAGGCTAATGCTGAGACGAGAGCTCTCACTGGCCGCTAGTATGTTGCGTGGATTTATCTAAGTTGTCTCCTTGCTGTTGGTGCATTCGTGTCTGCGGGAGGCGTAAATCCACTGTTAAACAGAAGGCTGACCTCCACGGCACATTCCACCAAAATCCTGACGTGGCGAGAGGGGGGGAGAGTAGTGTGGCAAATTTTGTCTCTTATAATAGGAGAACGGTGAAGAGAGCATGCTGTTGCAAAGAATGTTGGAGGACATGGGTTTTCTGGTTCTGAAATCGATTGAGAGCAGATCGTGTCTGTTCCAAACCCGAGACTGCAATCGGAATGGTGTTCTCGCTGCCCTGTTAAGTTTAACTGAAATTGGCATCGTGTGAAGATTAGAAACCTTGCGATCGAGTTAGACTCGTTTCATAGCCGCAGTCACGGTTCTTAATTTTGTCATTTCAATACCCCGCAGATCCGCCATACATGTATTACTTGTAACTGGGACAGTTCAATACTTAATATACAGTATTTCTTTTTATTTTGAACGAAGACGTTTGTCATGTCTAGTATTTTCCATGTGTGTAAATTTATCTGAAATAAATGTTCAGGAATGGAATTCCTCTTGATATCATTTCGGTAGTTACTTAACCCCCATGTCACTTAAATATGGAGAAACCAAGGCCTTCAGCCACACTCATATGTAAGGGACATTGTTTCTTATGATAATTCTGCATTGCAAATAGCTTCCAGTCAGCCTACAAGCCATTGTACATATTCCTTTCTTTTGTATTAATCACTGACGCTCAAGCATCTAGCGACCCTGGTAATCAGGAGCCGCCCCCCCCCTCCCCCCCCTCCCACCACCAAGTGATTGATACGTTTAGAAGTGCATTCATATTGTGTCGATCACATGACATGTTAACTGTGCACCTATGTATGTTTCTGACACGAGAATAATAAAAAAAAACGACTTTCCAATACCCTCGTTATAGAAGACAGCCGCCTTTTCTTTCCGCCAATTCTCTACATTAATCTACAGCTCGTTGTCTGTGTCAAAATATTGTCTTCATAGCTAGCGATTCAAGTCAGCAGAGGTGAAATACACGGAAAGCCAATTATGGGCTATCTTGGGGATGATTACACACTTCCCATTTAAAACGCTGCAGGGGCATCTTCATTACTCCTGCACAGAGCGTCCGAGAACTGTCATGAAGAAGGAAATGGATGACAGTTACGTTGTGTGGGCTGCACAATATGAAGCTAAGTGTCTCACCATGCAGTCTTACTTGGCTGGAGACACTATTTTCTAGGTATCTTTACGTATTCACTGTGTGCTTAGAACTGAAAAGAGCGACGTGGAGCAATTGACGGGCAGAATGGAGACACAGTCCAACACGCGAGTACAAAAGTTAATCGGATTTTCATTGTGGTCTCCTTTTCGCGGCCTATCGGATGGTTCAAATGTCTCTGAGCACTATGGAACTCAACATCTGAGGTCATCAATCCCCTAGAACTTAGAACTACTTAAACTTAACTAACCTAAGGACATCACACACATCTATGCCCGAGGCAGGATTCGAACCTGCGACCATAGTGGTCGGGCGGTTCCAGACTGAAGCGCCTAGAACCGCTCGGTCACAGCGGCTGGCCCTATCGGATCTTATTTACCGAATAGCCTTGGTAAGAATGAGACTGAGTTGACAATGTTTTAGAGTTATTGGACCTTCTTGCTGGAGTGTAATTCTTTTTCTAAGTTCTTTCTTAGATTCATTTACAGTTTGCTCAGTATAGAGGTGATAAAGTCGACTACAGCCTCCCTTTAATGTATTTCGACTTAATATCTGCTGTCAAGTTTCAGTCAAAGTTCTAGATAATTTACGGTGATCAATCTACGTCTCCATTTACATACATACTTCGCGAACCACAATACGGTGTAACGAGGAGGCCACCTTGTGCTGCTACTAGTCGTTTGCTAATTTCTCTCATCTTTTCTTCGAAGTCCTTCCGCGAAATGTACGTTGGTGGCAGCAGAATTGTCATCAGTGTAATCCGCAAATGCCGGTTCTCTAAATTTCCTCAACAGTGTTTCACGAAAAAAACGACATCTTCCCTCTAGGGATCAGCATTCATTTGCTGAGTACGGGCTTGGTGACCCCGGGGTCCTGAGCTGGGGACTGGTCAGCGCCGCCAGTCTCCTGTCACCGTAACCCCCGGACATGCTTCAGCGACCACCGTATGGCGCGGCGGTGGAATGTTGTGTGCTGCGGGGAATGGTAATCTTGGCTTGACCGCCTGGATTGCGAGGAAGGTAAACCTCTATAAAATCCCCTCAATCTTACGGTGTGCTGCGCGCCTATAAGATGCATGGCTGTTGGGGTGGAACAGTCGCAAGCGGGCAACCTCTGGGGCACCTGCCGCGCCCCAGTTGTATAAGGCTTACCTAGGCACGCGTGGCTCTGTCTAGGTGGACTTCTAGTTCCCTAGCTGCTCGTGGGACCGAGATGGAACCCTCGAACTTTTATTCTTCTCCTGACAGCGGAAAGGGTGGACCGCTGGTGGGTTCTAACACCCAATCCAACAAGAGGGCTCGTGTAGCCAGTCCTCCTGATTCAGGTAGTAGTAACAGAATGCATGCTGCTTCGCAGAATGTGTTTTTCATAATTAAAAGAAAAGATGGGAGTTTTGAAAAAGTTTCGCCATTTTATATACAGAAGGGCTTAGAACGTATTGCTGGCACATTAAAATCTGTAAAGTGCTTGCGAAATGGCATCTTGTTGGTTGAAACATCTAGCTTCCAGCAAGTCCAGAACCTTCAGAAGGGACAATTTCTTGGGGATTTTGCGATAGAGACTGAATTTCACACCTTGAACTACAGCAAGGGTGTTGTGACTTGCAGAGATCTCGTTGACATTCCCCAAGACGAACTGAAGGCTGAATGGTCCCGGGAAGGAATTGTCGACGTGCAACACATTATGAAACGAGTGGATGGTGCTCTCATAAAGACTGACTCATTTATCCTTACATTTAACAGCACCAAATTGCCAGAGCATGTGAAGGCAGGTTTCCTACGTCTCAGTGTACGGCCTTATTACCCCAACCCCATGCGGTGTTTTAAATGCCAACACTTTGGACACACTACTCTCGGCTGTAGAGGGGAAGTCACTTGCGGGAATTGTGGTAAAGCCGCCCATGAGGGAGTTGGTTGCTCCTCTCCTCCCAAGTGTGTCAACTGCTCTGGGGATCACCCTGTGTGGAGTAGGGAATGCAGAGTTTTCCTTGAGGAACGGAAGATCCAGGAACTAAAAACTACAAAACGCATCCCGTATGGTGAGGCGAAGAAAATCTACAAGTCCATGCAGCCGCCCACGTTCGCTGCTTCCTTTTCCTCCGTTCTCAAACAACCAGTCTTGAAAACCGATGCCGCTACACAAACGGAGGTTGCTACTGTCAGCACTAGCACCTGCGCTTGTCAATGTACGTGTGCTGCTGCCGTTCCTGTGAAGCCTGCTGCTCCCCCCCGGCCTTCTGACCAGGCCGTGGTAGCTGACATCATGGAACTTCCTGCCCCTTCCCGGGTCCAGTCTTGTGCACTGCCCAGCACTGCTACACCCCCTACTGCTTCTGAGGTTTTGACTCCAATGCCACCTCAGGCCAGAACATCGAAGCCAAAGACAAAGGTGAAGACTCGCCCACTAAAGGAGACTGCAGTTATACAGTCTCCTGATGTGGATGTCATTCTCTCTGACGTCTCTCTCGACTCATCTTCTGAGGCGATGGAGGTTGATGTCAGACTGGGGCAATCATCTCGCCCCAAAACTGAGCCTCCACCTGTTGTGGGCTGTCCTCCCCAACAGAAAGTGAGAATGAAGGTACTCCCACCCTGATAGATGGCTCCCATTATACAGTGGAACATGAATGGATTCCGGGCACATGTGGAGGAACTGAACCTCCTAGCACGGCAACGCCCCCTGTGCTTGTGTTTACAGGAAACGCATTTAAAACCATCTGATGCTCCTGTACTAAGGGGCTATACGTCATATCGCAAAGATGACCTGACTGGAGAAAGGGCCAAAGGCAGAGTCGCTGTGTTTGTCAATAATGACCACCACTCCTCTGCCCTCCCCCCGGATACTGACCTGCAAGCAGTTGCAGTTGAAATTCATTCACCTCGGAGGCTTACCGTTTGCTCCCTTTATTTACCCCCTCTGGATGCAATGACCTTAGACGCTCTCACAGATCTTATCGACCAACTCCCCCGCCCATTTCTTCTCCTGGGAGACTTCAATGCCCATCATGTCCTGTGGGGCTCCACTTCTCTTTGCGCTCGAGGTCGAATTTTGGAGAGCCTCCTAACATCTCAAGTGTTGTGCATCCTCAACACAGGTACTCCGACTCATTTCTCTACTGCTACAGGGTCATTCTCAGCCATTGGCCTATCTTTCTGCTCTCCAACCCTCACCGACTCTGTTCACTGGGAGGTCATTGACGACCTTCATTCCAGCGATCACTTTCCTATCCGCATTCATCTCCTGGATGGTGTATTGCTGGAGCAGCGGCCACCATCGTGGATGATTGGCAGGGCTAACTGGCCACTGTTCACTCGGTTGGCTGTCTTTGACCGCCATAATAACGTACAGGAATGGGTGGATCACATCACGCTTGTGGTCCATCATGCTGCTGACCTGTCCATACCACAGTCTTCTGGCCCTCCTAAGCGGCGCCTTGTACCTTGGTGGACAGAAGAGTGCCGTTCAGCCATCCGGGACAGGCGTGCGGCTCTTCGCCGATTTAAATGCCGCCCAACAGCGGTCAATCTTACCGTCTTTCGAATCGCGAGAGCTAGGGCACGCCGTGTCATTAAAGAGAGCAAGAAAACGTCATGGTAGGAGTTCCTGGACTCCATCAACCGTTCCACTTGTTCCACAAGAGTATGGGAAGCCATCCGGAGGATTTCTGGTAAACATAGCCGTTTACAAATAGCTGCTGTCCTGAACTAGGGATGCCTCCAAACGACACCCAGAGCCATTGCTCACTGCAAATCAGGATCCAGCGTTTCGTCGCTACCGTGCGACTGTCGAAAGAGCGACCTTGGACTTTCGGTCGAACAGTTCTGAGGCCTACAATTCCCCTTTCTCCATGTGGGAACTTGAATCGGCACTTACTGAGACTTCTGACACTGCACCAGGTTACGACCGCATCCGGTACTCCATGCTTCGACATCCGCCAGCGGCGTCAAAGGAAATTCTCCTCGAATGTTTTAATCTCATATGGCAGACAGGAGTGTTCCCCACCTCGTGGAGGGAGGCAATTCTCATCCCTCTCCTCAAACCAGGAAAGGACCGCACATGTCCCGGTAGTTATCGTAGTATCGCCTTGACAAGCTGTGTCGGAAAGACCCTGGAACGGATGGTTAACCGGCGTCTGGTCTAGCTGTTAGAGACCAGACAGCTCCTTAGCTGCTTTCAGTGTGGATTCCGAAAATTTCGGTCCACGGTCGACAACCTGACCCTCCTAGAGGCGGCTATTCAGCAGGCTTTTCTCCGTCAGTATCACTGTATCGGTATCTTCTTTGATATCAGTAAGGCATATGATACTACTTGGAGACACTGTATTCTTGCACAAATGCATCAATGGGGCTTTCGTGGCCGCCTCCCGATTTTCATTCGGTCTTTCCTGTCTCAGCGGTTTTTTCGGACCCGCGTTGGTAACACACTGTCTGATCGCTTTGAGCAAGAGAACGGTGTCCCCCAGGGCAGTGTTTTAAGCGTTACCCTCTTTGCCATAGCCATCAACAGTATAACGTCTACAGTGAGGAGTCCTTATTTGTGGACGACTTTGCTGTTTTCTGTTCCTCCTCCAGTGTTGCAACCGTGAGCCGTCAGCTGCAGCTAACAGTGCGGCGGTTAGAGGAGTAGGCTGCAAAGACGGGTTTTCGGTTTTCTGCCGAAAAGTGTGTTTGTGTTCATTTTAATCGTTCTCGTCATCTTTTTACTTTGCCTGCCTTGCATATGGGGGATACTGTCCTACGTTTTAGAGACACAGTGCGGTTTCTGGGCCTAATTTTTGACTCCAGGTTGTCATGGCTGCCACACCTACGTGACTTGAAAGCCAGAACGCTGAAGGCACTGAACATCCTCAAGTGCCTCAGCCACAGGTCTTGGGGCGCGGACAGGGCGCGTCTCCTACAGTTTTATGGAGCTTTTGTGCGTTCACGGCTGGACTATGGGTGCACAGTATATGGGTCAGCGAGGCCATCTTATTTCGGATCCTTGACGCTGTTCACCATGCTGGGATCCGACTGGCCACGGGTGCTTATCGGACCAGTCCAGTACCCAGCCTCTGTGCTGAGTCTGGCGAACCGCCACTTACCATCCGGCGGCAGCTGCTGCTGGTGCGCCAGGCTTGTAAGTTTCTTGCAGCTCCCAGATCGCCTGCTCACCATGTTGTCGCCCATCCACCTCTGGACCGCCTTTTTTCCCGCCGTCCCCGGGCTACGTTACCGTTTGGGACCCGTGTGCAACGTGTACTAGAGTCCCTCGGTGTGGAGTCTGTACAACCCCAAATCCAAGGTTTTAACCGCCTGCCACCCTGGTTACTGAAGAAGCCCGGAGTGATTTTAGATTTATTGCAGTACAAGAGAGATTGCACTCCTGCCACCGTTTTTAATGCAGCATTTTCTGCCATTTCATCTGAGCACCACGACTATGTAGCTGTTTTTACGGATGGGTCGAAACAAGGGGATTCTGTTGGTTGCTCAGTTGTTTTTCCATATCGTGTCCTCAAGGTCCGACTGCCTCAGACTTTTACTGTCTTTGATGCAGAATTGTTTGCGATCTTGCGGGCACTGGAGCACATGAGACGTTCTTCCTCTCCTAAATTTCTTGTCTGTTCCGATTCACTTAGTGCCCTTCACTCATTGCAACGTTTGTATGCGGGAGACAAAATTTTCCAGACCATCCAGGATGCCCTCCTCCGACTGCAGCGACTGGGGAAGGTTGTAGCTTTCTGCTGGGTTCCGGGGCATGTTGGCATTGTTGGGAATGAAAGGGCAGATCTCGCAGCCAAGGAGGCGTGTCTCGCCCCACAAGTATCTCAGTGTGCTATCCCCTTGCACGAACTCACCTCGCTGTTGAGCTCACTGGTCATGCGTCGGTGGGAGGATGAGTGGCTGGAAGTGACTGACAATAAGCTCCGTATAGTCAAGCCCACAACGCGTGTGTGGTGTACTTCTTTTCAGCCCAATCGACGGGACGAGGTTCTCCTCACTCGGCTTCGAATAGGCCACAGCCCAATGACGCATGGCTTCCTTCTCCGGCGAGAGGACCCTCCAATGTGTGGTGCTTGCGGCGTCCAGGTCACTGTGCGCCACGTTTTATTGGATTGCGTTTTATTTTCTGACCAGCGGGTCGCGGCTGACTTGCCAGCGGACCTGCCATCTCTTTTAGGCAACACTCGGACGAATGTGGCTAAAGTTTTAAAGTTCTGTGCCCTGTCAAATGTTTTTACAAATATTTTAGGGAGAGGATTTTAATTTGCTCACTGTGTGACAAGCTCGCCCATATTTTATGTAAGTGGCCAGCCAATAACACTTTCCTGTGACATTCTTGTTGCTATGTTTCCCCTTTCCTTAGGTTTTACGTTCTTAGGTAGCATTTTCCTTCTTTTCCTGCTTTGTTTGAGTGTGTGCTTTAGTTTTCTTAGGTCTGTCCACATTCGTTCCTTTTAATGTGTGTCAGGGCGCTGATGACCTCGATGTTGAGCGCCCATAATCCCCAACACACCACCACCACCACCCTCTAGGGATTCTCATTCGGGTTCAGGAATCCTCTCCGTAATACTATCGTGTTAATCGAACCTGCTCGTAAAAAATCTAACAGTGCCCCTCTGAATTGTTTCAGAGTCCTCCTATAGTCCGACCAGGTGGGAGTCCAATACATTCGAGGATTACTCAAGACTGGGTCACACATGTGTTCCATGGGCGGTCTCCCTTATATAGGAAGAGAGAAAAAAGAAGTTTGCAAACTGACGTGGAAAATTGGGCATACAACTAGGACCAGTAATTAGATATTAACCCGGGGATGGCAAAGACCAGTGCTACAGGTGGAAACCATCTACAGGAGTTGCTCAAAGTTTTGTCCAGATTCATCGAGATACGCCTGACGTCGGCGTTGCTTTGAACGGCACACCCTGTGAGAGATATCTGTTGTATGTTGAAGACATCCTGCTGTCACAACAACCCTGCCCACTAGGTCCTCCGTCGATTTAATGGGTGCTTTTTACCACAAAGCCCTTCAGATACGCCCACACGAAAATATCTACTGGAGACAGATCAGTTGATCGTCGTCGTCATGCGACTGGTTCACTGCGACCAGTCCAGCGGACGGGAGGCGTTCCCTGCAGATGTGTCCTCACTTGTCCGTTGAAATGCGCAGGGGCTGGGTCGTGCTGAAATCGAATGCGCATGGGAACATCAATCAGCATGTCAGACAGAACTTCTCGCAGGTACGTGCGACCATAAAGTCAGTCCAAGAGAATGTACGGCTTAATTAAACAACCTCCAACGATGCCGGATAACACTTTAAGCGTAAATTTGCTGTTTGAGGCATGGGTACGTGTAGCATGTAAGTTCACATCCGTCCACGTATGTAGGCGAACGCTTATCACACTCTCCAGCGAGAAAGCCGCGCGGTCAAAGGAGCGTTGTCACGGTCCGCGCGGCTGTCCCCGTTGGAGGCTCGAACCCTCCCTCGGGCATTGGTGTCTGTGTTGTCCGTAGCGCAAGTTAGATTATGTAGTCCGTAACCTTAGGGACCGATGATTTCAGCAGCATGGTCCCATAAGACCTTACCACAAATGTCCAAAAATTTGCAGCGGATACGTGCAGAAACCACCTAGCAAATCCCACGCGCTTGTCGTAGTCTGATCGCATTGTAAATGAAACGGATACACCAGACGGAGGGTTGGGGGCTATCATTGTTGACGGTACACGCTACACCGTCCCGAGAATGCTTTCCTCCGCCGCAGCTATCCGTGTTGTTAGTTGGCGACCAGCAGCAGTCTTGTGCACGTGGAACGAGCCGGTTTCGCACAATCGGCGATGCAGGGCGGCGAATAATGTGTGGCACGGCACCTTTCTATCGGGATACTCCGCACGATACAATCACACGGCTTCTCGTCCATTGCAGTCGGCCGCGCCATAAATCAGATATATCTCAGCCATTCCACGGTACGTGCAGCTAGCCACGTTACTCCCAACACTTCCACCGCCTGAATGACGACGGTCTCCGTGCGATACGCTAGCAACACTATCTTCTGACCGTGGCTCACTCTCGTGGTATTTGCGACCCCCGTTTCCTGTCTGATTACTTATCCTTTTTGTACGCGCGATGTGCCATGAGAGTTTGTAAACGTTTTCCTCAGTCACCCTGTATACGAACTACACTTTCCTAAAATTTCCTAGTAAAGCTAAGTCGTCCATTCGCTCTCCCTTATGCCGACCTTACGTGCTCGTTCCATTACATATAGCATTGCGACGTTGTCCCTAGATATTTAAATATGGCTGTGAGAGCCAACACACCACTAATACTGTATTTGAACATTATGAGATCCTTTTTCTAACTCAATTGAGTTAGCTTACATTTGTCAACACTTAAAGTAAGCTGCCATTCATCACACAAAATACATTCATGCTCATAAATTAAGGATAATGCTGATACATGGTGATACAACGCTCTGGTGGGCGGTTTGCGGTTTTAAATCACCTCGGGGTGTGACCATGCGTGCATTTGACCTGCGGTCGTCACACAGTGGCGCTGGCAGAGGTTTGTTGGTGCATGTCAGAGTACGGTGCACCGAGTTAGTGTGCAGACGATTTCAGACGTGCTAATGGTGACTGTGTGTTGAAAATGGATCAAAGAACGCATATTGATGAAGTTATGAGGGGTAGAATACTAGGGCGACTGGAGGCTGGTCAAACATAGCACGTCGTAGCACGGGCTCTGTGTGTGCCACAAAGTGTGGTCTCAAGATTATGGCAACGATTCCAGCAGACACGAAACGTGTCCAGGCGCTACAGTACGGGATGTCCACACTTTACAACGCCACAAGAAGATCAATATCTCACCATCAGTGCCCGTAGACGGCAACGGAGTACTGCAGGTAGCCTTGCTCGGGATCTTACCACAGCCACTGGAACAGTTGTCTCCACACACAGTCTACAAACGACTGAGCAGACATGGTTTACTCGCCCGTAGACTTGCAAGGTGAATTCTACTGACCCCTGGTCACAGGAGAGCCCGTAAGGCCTGGTGTCAAGAACACAGTACATGGTCATTGGAACAGTGGTCCCAGGTTATGTTCATGGCGAGTCCAAGTAGAGTCTGAACAGCGATTCTAGCCGGGGTTTCATCTGGTGTGAACCAGGAACCAGATACCAACCCCTCAATGTCCTTTAAAGGGACGTTATGGCGGTCGTGGTTTGAGGGTGTCGGGTGATATTACGATTGGTGCACGTACACCCCTGCATGTCTTTCACAGAGTAACTGTAACAGGTCAGGTACATCGGGACGTCGTTTTGCAGCAGTATGTCTGCTTTTTCAGGGGTGCAGTGGGTCCCAACTTCCTCCTGATGGATGATAACACACGGCTCCACAGAGCTGCCATCGAGGAGGAGTGAGTACCTTGAAACAGAAGATATCAAGCGAATGGAGTGGCCTGCCTGTTCTCCAGACCTAAATCTCATCGAGCACGTCAAGGATTCTCTCCGTAGACGTATCGCTGCACGTCTTCAAATGCCTACGACACTTAACGTGCTCCGACAGGCGCTGGAGCAAGAATGGGACGCTATACCCCAGCAGCTGCTCGACCACCTGATCCAGAGTATGCCAACCCGTTGTGTGGCCTGTGTAGGTGTGCATAGGGATCATATCACACGTTGATGTCGGTGTACATGCGCAGGAAACAGTGGGGTTTTGTAGCACATGTGTTTCCGGACGCTTTTCTCAACTTATCACCAATACCGTGGACTTACAGATCTGTGTCGTATGTGATCCCTATGTGCCTATGCTATTAGCGCCAGTTTTGTGTAGTGCCTCATTGTGTGGCACCACATTCTGTAGTTATCCTTAATTTATGTGCATGGGTGTAGAAATCCTCTCTAAGGCATGCTGTATCCTTCAACAGCTACTCAACAGCGACAACTCTCCATACATTACAGCGTCATAAGCAAACAGTAACAGATTGCTTCCCATCCTATCCGTCAGATTATTTTTGTATGTAAAGCACAAGATAGCTCCTGTTACCCTTCCATGGGGTAACCCTTGCAGTACCCTTGTTTTCGCTGTCCAGGACAAGGAATTGGGTTCTATTGCATAGAAAGTACAAAATGGTACAAATGGCTCTGAGCACTATGGGACTTAACATCTGAGGTCATCAGTCCCCTAGAACTTAGAACTACTTAAACCTAACTAACCTAAGGACAGCAGACACATCCATGCCCGAGGCAGGATTCGAACCTGCGATCGTAGCAGCAGTGCGGTTCCGGACTGAAGCTCCTAGAACCGCTCGACCACAACGGCCGGCTGCGTAGGAAGTCTTCGAGCCAATCATATACCTGGGAAGCAATAAATATATACTACTAGGCATTAAAAAGGCTACACCAGGAAGATGATGTGCTACAGACGCGAAATTTGACAGACAGGAAATAGATGCTGTGATATGCAAATGATTAGCATTTCAGAGCATTTACACCAGGTTGGCGCCGGTGGCGACACCTACAACGTGCTGACATGGGGAAAGTTTCCAACCGACTTCTCATACACAAACAGCAGTTGACCGGCGCTGCCTGGTGAAACGTTGTTGTGATGCCTCGTGTAAGGAGGAGAAATGCGTATCATCACGTTTGCGACGTTGATAAAGGACGGATTGTAGCCTATCGCGATTGCGGTTTATCGTATCGCGACATTGCTTCTCGCGCTGGTCGAGGGATCGGTGGGTTCTGGAGGGTAATGCGGAACGCCGTGCTGGATCCCAATGGCCTCGTATCACTACTAGTCGATATGACACGCATCTTATCCGCATGGCTGTAACGGATCGTGCAGCCACGTCTCGATCCCTGAGTCAACAGATAGGGAAGATTGCAAGACAACAAACATCTGCACGAACAATTAGACGACGTTTGCAGCAGCATGGACTATCAGCTCGGAGACCATGGCTGCGGTTACCCTTGACGCTGCATCACAGACAGGAGCGCCTGCGATGGTGTACTCAATGACGAACCTGAGTGCACGAATGGCAGAACATCATTTTTTCTGATGAAGCCAGGTTCCGTTTAGAGCATCATGATGGTCGCATCCGTGTTTGGCGACATCGCGGTGAACGCACGTTGGAAATATATATTCGTCATCGCCATACTGGCTTATCATCCGTCGTGATGGTATGGGGTGCCATTGGTTACACGTCTCGGTCACCTCTTGTTTGCATTGACGGCACTTTGAACAGTGGACGTTACATTTCAGATGTGTTACGACCCGTGGCTCTACCCTTCATTCGATCCCTGTGAAACCCTACATTTCAGCAGGATAATGCACGACCGGATGTTGCAGGGCCAGTACGGGCCTTTCTGGATACAGAAAATGTTTGACTGCTGCACTGGCCAGACATTCTCCAGATCTCTCACCAATTGAAAACGTCTGGTCAATGATGGCCGAGCAACTGGCTCGTCACAATACGCCAGTCACTACTCTTGATGAACTGCGGTATCGTGTTGAAGCTGCATGGGCAGCTGTGCCTGTACACCTCATCCAAGCTCTCTTTGACAATGCCCAGGCGTATCGAGGCCGTTATTACGGTCAGAGGTTGTTGTTCTGGGTACTTATTTCTCAGGATCTATGCACCCAAATTGCGTAAAACTGTAATCACATGTCTGTTCTAGTATAATATATTTGTCCAATGATTACCCGTTTATCATCTGCAATTCTTCTTGGTGTAGCAATTTTAATGGCCAGTAGTGTAATTGCAAACGATTGGTTCAGACTGTTTTGATTGTTTAACAGGTGTACGTTTACTATTTATTCTGGACCTGTGAGTAACACATACCTGTTTTAAAGCCAGGTCTGTATCGTCTTCAAGTACAGCACGGTTGGGAGGAAGGGTAAGTAGTGTCGACAGGCTCTGACTGCCGTATAGTGTACCGTAGTAGCCCGAGGAAAGGAATTTCGCGTCCCGGACGAGCGCCACTTCCAAATTACAGACCTGAAACCTGGTGACGTGCGCGGTGTCGCCGCTACGTACCCCGGGGCGAGTGGAGCACCCGCCGCGTGGAACCAGTCCGGGAAGCGCGGCGCGGCGCTGTACGTGATCTGGGGCACGCGCCGCTTCTTTACGGCCTACGTCTGTGAAATAAAGGACTCTCCTCGGCCGCTGCGGGGCTGCTTCGAGTCACGTTAATCGCGAGGATTTTCCTGTAAGAGGCACCAGTCCGACCGGTAGACGCGCGAGACTTGTAAACGCAACCAGTCGGAAATGGTCGTTCAGCATGCTGGTAGTGTTCGCAGGTCGAAAGCAGGCAAAACCAATCAAAAGCTACGTGCTGTGTTTCGTCTGGTACTACTTACAAGGTGCGTCTAAAGCGTTCGTTGATTCAGCTTCGCACAATACCACCAGTTGCAAAGTAGGTTAGAAATCAGATTAATAATGTTGCTCACGCGGCATATGTTCGCTTTATCGGGCAACAACGAAGTTATTGACTGTGGATGGTATCGCCAGAATGGAAATATGGAAGTCACTGTACAAAAAGTCATTAATTTTTGGCACTTAGATTTCGTCAAAGATGTTATGGCTCATCTTGTTGATTCCAGGGTGATTCCACTTTGACTGCTAGAAGGTCCACATCTGCATTTTAGCAATATTCGAAGACCTAACAAATGCCTTTTTCAGGAAATTCTTAATGATCAAACAATCCCTGATCGGAACAATGGTATGGTAGAAATAATTTTTGATTTGGTGTTCACGATCCACATTTTTATTAAACTTCTTGTAAATTCACATATACTTCTACTTAATTGTCACATCATCAAGAAAACAATTTTGTATCAATCTTAATATATTTAATTTCCACTTTAACCAAACGCAAGACTTGACTGTTATTTTACAAAGCGAAATAAGAACCTAACTTCTACAAAGTGAAACAAAAACTGCTCTGTGAGCAATCGCGCCAAAACGGTTACAAGTAAGTCAAAGATTATGACAGTCTCACAGAAATGAATACACACAAGAACCATATCACTTTAATATGTCGATACATCGGAGTACCTGTACATTAATAAAACCAAATGTGAATATTGTCACTAAAAATATGTCTGTTACTTCGCAGAAAAGTGGTACGATATTTATTGGTATCGAGAACTCGGGTTGGAGTGCGGTAATGGTCACGTAAGTAAAGAACCATTATAAGCTGACATCTAATAAAGAACGCACTTTAAAACAGTGTGTAATCATATTCTAGCTCTACGTGTGGGAGCGAAAATTTATCTGCAAGTTGTGTGCGGAAACGTATCATTTACGTTCTACGACGTTTTCAGTTTAATGTTTAGCTCATCAGCTCCTCCTTGAAAAACTGAAATAGATGTGACACAGTACAATTATTAGGTAACAAATTGAGAGGAAACCTAACGAAACATCCATTTATCACTTGAGCACATTTGTTTGTGTTAACAGTTACACATCGCATGTTTACGTTATTCCAAAACATGAAGGAACCCATGATACCGTACGTACAGAACAGTACTGACGCAACAGCTGCTCGATGTGGCGACCACCAGTTTTGTTACAGACATTGAATCTACGAAGCATGTTCTGCTACACACTTTCCATCCCAATTCGTCTCTACAGTTTCTAGTGCGGCGGCCAGAACTCGTGTCAGCAGATCTTCCTCTGTTACCACAGGAGTCTAGTAAATTAAACTCTGCATACGACCCCACATTACGTGACCATCTGATGTAGTACACATCATCCTGTCAACCCTTTAGTGTACCAGAACAACTAGCTCTGTGACCTTTCTCTTTCCCTCAGCAGACATAGATGCATTACACATTTGAATTGAAACCCTCGTAGAACGAAAGCAGTATGTTTCCACATGTTGTTGTTGTTGTGGTCTTCAGTCCTGAGTCTGGTTTTATGCAGCTCTCCATGCTACTCTATCCTGTGCAAGCTTCTTCATCTCCCAGTACCTACTGCAGCCTACATCCTTCTGAATCTGCTTAGTGTATTCATCACTTGGTCTCCCTCTACGATTTTTACCCTCCACGCTGTCCTCCAATACTAAATTGGTGATCCCTCGATGCCTCAGAACATGTCCTACCAACCGATCCCTTCTTCTGGTCAAGTTGTGCCACAAGCTCCTCTTCTCCCCAGTTCTATTCAATACCTCCTCATTAGTTACGTGATCTACCCATCTAATCTTCAGCATTCTTCTATAGCACCACATTTCGAAAGCTTCTATTCTCTTCTTGTCTAAACTATTTATCGTCCACGTTTCACTTCCATACATGGCTACACTCCATACAAATACTTTCAGAAACGACTTTCCTGACGTTTAAATCTATACTCGATGTTAACAAATTTTTCTTCTTCAGAAATGCTTTCCTTGCCATTGCCAATCTACATTTTATATCCTCTCTACTTCGACCATCATTAGTTATTTTGCTCCCCAAATAGCAAAACTCCTTTACTACTTTAAGTGTCTCATTTCCTAATCTAATTCCCTCAGCATCACCCGACTTAATTCGACTACATTCCATTATCCTCGTTTTGCTTTTGTTGATGTTCATCTTATACCCTCCTGTCAAGACACTGTCCATTCCGTTCAACTGCTCTACCAGATCCTTTGCCGTCTCTGACAGAATTACAATGTCATCGGCGAACCTCAAAGTTTTTATTTCTTCTCCATGCTTCCACATATGAGTTCCTATTCAAAATATTTTGTTCTCACTCCCTCAACAAGTCCTAGAAATTTGTAACGGAAATTTCCGAACACGCGAATTTCCTGTCACGCGAATTTTCGAAAACCCCGTATGCAAAGAAACTTTGACAACAGTATTATAATCTGGAAGCGTACAACTGTACAACTATATACCAGGGTTGGAACTTAAATAGTGGCAACTATTTATTCACAACCGATACAAAAGTTACATGTTTGCATCTGTTACTGACTTTCACCGTAGTCACTAGCGTTGTGTAGAACCCTTTGCCGGCGATGTGGGAGGCGTAGTATACCGTTAGCAGAACCTCTTCTGTTGATGGTGCGAATGGAGAGGTCTACCGCATGTGGAATCTCTGGAACAGTTCTGAAGCGAATACCAAGAAGTGGGTCCTTCATCTTCGGAATCAAATCAAAGTCACAAACACTTAATCCGGGGAGTATGGTGGAAGGCACAGTACATCCCAGTCACATCGACCGAACAGAGCAGCCACAGCTTGCGCTGTATGCGCCCGCGCATTGTCGTGCAAAATGATGGGTGGTTTGCCCAGAAAGTATCGCAGCTTCTTTCAAAAAGCTGATCGCAGGTGATGGTTCAAATGGCTTTGAGCGCTGTGGGACTTAACTTCTGAGGTCATCAGTCCCCTAGAACTAAGAACTATTTAAACCTAACTAACCTAAGGACATCACGCACACCCATGCCCGAGGCAGGATTCGAACCTGCGACCGTAGTGGTCCCGCGGTTCCAGACTGTAGGGCCTAGAACCTCTCGGCCACCCCGACCGGTCGCAGGTGATGCTCCAAAAACGAACAATAATATGTAGGTTGGAACATAAATAGTGGCAACACTGCTGTGGAGACACTAACGCATTACGTTCCTCAACGGTAGACCGTCAATGCACAGTACTGCTGATAGTTCAAAAAAACGGCTCTGAGCACTATGGGACTTAACATCTATGGTCATCAGTCCACAAGAACTTAGAACTACTTAAACCTAACCAACCAAAGCACATCACACAACACCCAGTCATCACGAGGCCTACTGACAGTTTTTGGAGCATACCACTCCAACTGCACACGCCCCTCACCATTACAGAGCCTCCACTAGCTTGAACAGCCCTCTCCTGTCATGCAGTCTCCAAGGACTCACGAGGTTGTCCCTACACAGGTACACGTCCATCCGCTCGATACCATTTGAAACGAGACTCATCCGACAAGACAACATGTGGCCAATCATCAACAGGACAATATCGATGTTGACAGGCCAAGGCGAGGGATAAAAGCTTTGTGTCGCACAGTCATTAACATTAACGAGTGGGCCTTCTGCTCCGAAAGCCCATATCGATGACGTTTCGTTGAATGGTTCGCACGCTGACACTTGCTGATGGCCCAGCATTGAAAACTGCAACAGTTTGCGGAAGTGTTGCATTTCTGTCAAGTTGAACGATTCTCATCAGTCGTCGTTGGTCCCGTTCTTGCAGGATCTTATTCTGGCCGCAGCGATGTCGGAGATTTGATGTTTCACCGGATTCTTGATATCCACGGTACACTCGTGCGCCGACTGTAACACCACTTTCAAACTCACTTAAATCTTTATAACGTGCCACTTTAGCAGCAGTAACCGATCTAAAAATGGTTCTAATGGCTCTGAGCACTATGAGACTTAACATCTGAGGTCATCAGTCCCCTAGAACTTAGAATTACTTAAACCTAACTAACCTAAGGACATCACACACATCCATGTCCAAAGCAGGATTCGAACCTGCGACCGTGGCAGTCGCGCGGTTCCGGACTGAAGCGCCTAGAACCGCTCGGCCACCGCGGCCGGCAACCGATCTAACAACGGCGCCAGACACTTGTCTTACAAAGGCGTTGCCGACCGCAGCGCCGTATTTTGTCTGTTTACATATCTCTGTATTTGAATACGCATGCCTATACCAGTTTCTTTGGCGCTTTCAGTGTATTAAAGTTAAAATGACCACAAAGTTTCATACACCGGCCAATCTTAGCTCTTACAGCCAGAAATGAAATTATCTCTGTCTGTAGCGAGTGAATACTAGGTGCATTTCGTTTCTCAGTATTTTCAGCGACCTATACACGGGGTGAAGAGCACAATTCTGTTTTAGCTCAAATAACTTTTAACCCGTTCAAGATATTTGTAATCTGTGTTCACCTGCACGATTCGTGTTCGGGTCTGACGAGACATAGGCCAAGACAGTGAAATATACTCATTAAATGTGTCTTAGTGAAACTAAGTTACATTTTACGAAAGATTCTCAGTCCTTCAGTCATCTCCTCCAAAGCGCTCCATAACGTTCATCAAGTAGCTCTTGACGGAACTGTTTTCCGTAGAAAGCTGTGTAAGCATCACTTATCGTTTGCCATACCGCCATTCATACAGCCCACACAACAGCACAAAAGCGACATATTCAATGTATTTTTACTACACAGTTTCTTATCAGACCCTCGAAGCAGCTGTGTCACTGAATTTGTTTCACGAGGCAGCTAGGATATAGGCCTACATGTTAAATGTGAATTCTTGCTTCAAGGTTCGCTAAAGATCTTGACGTCTTCCTAAACCGTTGCACAAAAGCTTTTTGAAACCATTCACTTAACGAGGAGCTTCCAGCACAAGTAAGGTGACGGTAAATTGTATAGAATGTGGCAGAACAGATCCGTATTGCTTTACTTTCCGTTTGTTCTGGGTAAAGAATATTTCGTTAACTGCTCTGAAGCTAAGCGGATTAATGTGGCACATTTATTGGCGATGAAGGTGTTCTGCTGGCCGTAGCCGAGAAAGAAATCACCAGCTGCTACGGAGCCAAATTGTATAATTTTTCCTACAATGTTTACAGCGATGCCTTCTGACCTCAAGACCCTTTGCAAGTTGTCGTTAACTTCTTTTAGCTGTGTTTACAACACGTTTCCACGTCCTGTCGTAACTCTCTGCACAACACGTCTGTGGTGTTTTAAAGGGTCATAACAATTTTTTGGACTATTGCAAGTTTATCTGAGTAAAGAACGCCGATTCGGCAGTATATCACTGATTTATACGAGGGGTGATGATCTTTTTACGTTCGTTGCTTACATTCTCCACCAGGGAAGCTCAGTCACAAGAGATCTGTATTACGTGCGATGAGGCACCTAATTCAGCAGAACAGGAAAATATTCTTAGAAATTACGGCGTAGGAGGAAACAGGTGTAGGACATGGAAGTGACTTCGACAGACGTGAATATGTGTACTGGAGACTAGTTATTTATTTTCGTAGCTAAAACATCTACATCTACATTTATACTCCGCAAGCCGCCTAACGGTGTGTGGAGGAGGGCACTTTACGTGCCACTGTCATTACCTCCCTTTCCTGTTCCAGTCGCTTATGGTTCGAGGGAAGAACGACTGCCGAAAAGCCTCCGTGCGCGCTCGAATCTCTGTAATTTTACGTTCGTGATCTCCTCGGGAGGTATAAGTAGGGGGAAGCAATATATTCGATACCTCATCCAGAAACGCACCCTCTCGAAACCTGGACAGCAAACTACACCGCGATGCAGAGCGCCTTTCTTGCAGAGTCTGCCACTTGAGTTTGCTAACCATCTCCGTAAGGCTGTCACGCTTACCAAATAACCCTGTGACGAAACGCGCCGATCTTCTTTGGATCTTCTCTATTTCCTCTGTCAACCCGACCTGTTGCGGATCCCACACTGATGAGCAATACTCAAGTATAGGTCGAACGAGTGTTTTGTAGGCCACCTCCTTTGTTGATGGACTACTTTTTCTAAGGACTCTCCCAATGAATCTCAACCTGGCACCCGCCTTACCAACAATTAAATTTGTATGATCATTCCACTTCAAATCGTTCCGTACGCATACTCCCAGATATTTTACAGAAGTAACGGCTACCAGAGTTTGTTCCGCTATCATATAATCATACAGTAAAGGATCCTTCTTTCTATGTATTCGCAATACATTACATTTGTCTATGTTAAGATTCAGTTGCCACTCCCTGCACCAATTGCCTATCCGCTGCAGATCTTCCTGCACTTCGCTGCAATTTTCTAATGCTGCAACTTCTCTGTATACTGCAGCATCATGCGCGAAAAGCCGCATGGAACTTCCGACACTATCTACTAGGATACAAATTCAAAAGAAATACGGAAAATCACGAATATTAAACACTAAAATGATCACTCGGCTGCTTTTTTTCAGGGACGTGATTCATAATGGCTGCAAATCATAAATACATGCCACTAGATTTTACTTCAAATAGCCGAACCATTTAGATAAGAAAAGAAAGTGCTATAAATTGTTTGGGAAGAGGCGTATATACATAACTGAATCAGCTGTAAACTAATCTGTATCCTATCCGTAATGTCCAAGATATTCAGTACAATTTTTATCAACAACATAGAAAAAATTTGTAATCTGTTGAGGCACAGGAATAAGCTGACGTCAGAAAAGAATGTGTGCAACTCAAAATTTACAATTGGTGAGAGAAATTATTGAATGAACAACTAAATGTGTATCGGCATTTAGTCACAAATTCATAGATTTTGAGAACTTTTTGGGTTCAAAAAAATTACGAACCGCCATTAAGAAACAAGGTTTTGTTTGAATAATGCTAGTGTACTGAAGAGTATACTGTATATGCCAACGCAGTAAATAAGACAAAGGTCAAACATTAACGAAGCATTGAAGAACGGCAAAGTCTGCAAATGGCATTTGTAGTGTCGGTAGCTGGACCGACACCGTGATGTGGATTGCTGAAAAGGAATGCTAAACTAACGCTGTGGCCGATAGTGCACTCACGGCAGAAAGCATACGGGCGTGAAGTCTGGAACATTAAAACTTATGAATGAATACGAAGAAAAGTATGTAGATGCTTTTTACTTAACTTTTATTGATTCCTTGGAATACATCTCTCTTGAATACTCGTAAGCTATAGGCACTGATACAACTGGCGCCTTGCTAGTTCGTTGCCATTAACTTCTGATGGCTATTCTGTCTCTCGGCTAATGAGAGAGAAAGGCTTCGTACAACTGGGCGATAGCTAGGTTCGCGTACAACTGGTCGGTAGCTTGGTTCTCGTACAACTGGGGTCGAGTCCACTCTCGTATCACGAGACCTGCCTTGGTGGTGGCGCTAGGTCTGCGATCACAGTGGCGACACGCGGGTCCGACATGTACTACATGGACCGCGGCCGATTTAAACTACCACCTAGCAAGTGTGGTGTCTGGCGGTGACACCACAGCATTCTCCCATAGATGCATCACGAGACATACCAAAATCACTGTTTGTATCAGTTATCGATGGAAAAACACAGGAAGAAACTCGTTTGATCGTAGTGTACGTGCGATCTTTAATTACACGTTACCGACGATGACAAAGTGTGAGCAGCCAGGCGTCAAGTGAAATTTGAGGCATAAATAAGAGAAAGGCCTGCTGAAACTAAGCGCCCAGATTTTGCTTCAGTACCGCTCTTTCCTACTGGTTTACGCCCTCTTGCTTCCACCTAACAGGTTTAATCTGGCAGCGGAAACTTACTCTCTTTTTACACGACGAGGTCGGCGGAATAAACTGCTAACCCTCAATTTAACAAGGATTAGTCTGATCACGGGAACTGCTGTGTTTTCCAGTCCATCATCACCCGCTTATAACGAGTAGTTACACTTGTACCGGTAGAATAAACTGTCTACTATATAAACTGGTTTGTCTTACGGTGTTTATGTCCTGGTCTTTGAATTTTACAAATATATGACATTCAATAACTCAGAATGTCGCTCTCGTGGGTTAACACTTTCTTCTGCCGACTTCTCCACTTAAGAAGTATACAGTAAATAAGTAATTAAACATGGGCTCTAAAATGCATACCTTAAGAGCTAAGACTATTTCTTTATTTTCGATAGTGTAAAAACGCACCGTCTCTATAAACAGTTGCTCATATTTGTTAAGGAATGCATCTCAGAGCCCATATTCACTAGAGTTCCTGTGGTATCTGTGAATATTGACCACCTTCTGTGACACCCTGCATATAGCATAAAATCAGCTGGACACAATGTTGAAAGAAACAGCCTGTGACCGTTCAATGTCAAGAAATGATTTACAAACGAGATGGACAAACTAAATCGCTGTGTCCGTATACTCTCCGAACGCATTTCCTTTGGTTAACGGGCCCGTGAATTCTCACTTGCACGCAACAGGTTTCACCTAGGAGAACACCTAGTCCCTCATTGTATAGAGTGAACAACGAGTACAAGAAAATTCACGGGAAAAATAAACTACTATACTCGTAGGCATCATTCGTTTGTGCTTCACCATCTGGGTATCATTCTGAGACGATCCTCCACGAATGTATTGTGGAGTGAGGCGTATTCCTAAGGGAATGTCTTCTCGAAGAAGAGTGGCAGAAATGAGCAGTAACAACGGTCAAGTCTGGTTGGCGCCTAGGTGAACTTTTTTCGTGCCGTTCGTTGCCACGACGTTTTCCTCATTTGCGTCCCATCTTGAGCAAGTGACTACTCTGGTAGCCCACAAAACGTAGCTGAATGGTGATGGCCAGAACGCTTTACCCACAGTAAATGAGTTTTTGCGGTCGTCGAGTTGTTAGCCAGATCATTCCGTAAATGGGGACAGCCCAGTCACGTAATAGCGCGAACCACAACACAGTCGCACTCCCGTTTGCCTGCGTCGTGTTTGCCTCTGGTCTGATTGAACTTCTATGGATGCCGCGCTACATTTTGCACGTATAAGCAACCCTGGTCGTTACTAGAAGATCTGCTTTAACGTGTACGACTTATTTCACGTAATTTTTATGCTTTCTTCAAAAGAAACGGCGTCTATTATTATACTAATCACGGTTGCCTATCGCCGGCCGGAGTGGCCGAGCGGTTCTAGGCGCTACAGTCTGGAACCGCGCGACCGCTACGGTCGCAGGTTCTAATCCTGCCCCTGGCATGGATGTGTGTGATGTCCTTAGGTCAGTTAGGTTTAAGTAGTTCTAAGTTCTAGGGGACTGATGACCAGAGCAGTTGAGTCCCATAGTGCTCAGAGCCATTTGAACCAACTGTTGCCTATCAGCTACCACTTTCAACTTCTCGGTGAACAATGCTGTAGAAATATGTTTTTAGATTACCTTTCCCGTATTAGTAGACCGAGACGTATATCTAAATAGCGAACTGGTGAGCTACGAAACATAGCTTTTGATGTCGTTCATTGAACATATCACACTGTCTGGCAAGCGTAAAATTTAATCTGTTCCATTAAAAACTTACGAGGATGTCCGTTACGACAGTGTTTTCTTCCAAAAATTTTGTCAGCAGCCACGTGTATAACTGAATATAATAGTCGTTCATAAATCTGGCACTGTAACAAAATAAACTCTCGCACTGATTCAGTTGTGAAATACACCTCCTCAGTATTCTCATATATATAAGAGTCTATACTTCAGCCTGTAGGTTACAGTTAAATATTTTTCTCGCTGTTTTAATTATTCAGTTTAAAATCGTCTTTTCCCGAGATGAATTCTGTCTAACTTGTGACAAATCACAAAAGCACTATGTCTAGCTGTAACATAGAGACTTGCACTAATTTTGTTGAACAGGATGCAGATAATGAGGTTGGTTTATTAAAAGAGGTGTACTAAAGGGCCGGCCGCTGGTGGCCGAACTGTTCTAGGCGCTTCAGTCTTGAACCGCGCGACTGCTACGGTCGCAGGTTCGAATCCTGCCTCGGGCAAGGATGTGTGTGATGTCCTTAGGTTGGTTAGGTTTAAGTAGTTCTAAGTTCTAGGCGACTGATGACCTCAGATGTTAAGTCCCATAGTGCTCAGCGCCATTTTTTTGTGCTAAAGGATGATTTCCTACTACGTATAACCCAATAAACAGTTATGAGAATCCTAACAACCTGTCAGTTGAAGAATGAAAATTAGTAAAAGTTTGTAAAATGTTTGCTCGTCCTAAAACACTAACGATCTAAACTGTTCCAAATACCATAGCGCTGCCACATGTTTTTGCAGCATCGAAAGGAATGCATAAGAAAATGTTTGGAGTGCCACATATGAATACGTCTATCAAAATTATGAGTAATTGTATAAAATTCAAGCCGGCCGCTGTGGACGATCGGTTCTAGGCACTTCAATCTGGAACCGCGCGACTGCTACGGTCGCAGGTTCGAATCCTGCCTCGGGCAAGGATGTGTGTGATGTCCTTAGGTTAGTTAGGTTTAAGTAGTTCTATGGTCTGGAGGACTGATGACCTCAGATGTTAAGTCCCGTAGTGCTCAGAGCCATTTGAACCATTTTATAAAGTCCAGCACCCTCGCAGCATAGTTCCAGAGTTCAGCTACTAAATGCCCGCACAGTGTAGGCCTGATGACGTCTTTTTAATCTGGAAACCGCTCAACAAAATAAATTAAGCGGAGAACATACACAATTTGTTTAATTTTTTTAAAAATTAATACTAGTTAATCCATTGTGATACGATCAAAGGCAGGAAGTACTACTCCAGTCACCACACAGCACTAACCCCACGAATATGATTTGTAACTAAAACTTCATACCAATTGTGGTGTTCGTGGTTTTAATGTGACAGCGAAATTCAGTTTCAATCACACATCGGTAAAATTTTAACAAATCGGCAACTAATGCTCACAGGAGCATGAAACTCCGGCTCATGCGGTAGTTACACATCTGTAACACAAATCCGTAATCAAAACAACAGATCCTCATAGAAAGGTATTTCAGTAATCTGAATATTTCTGACAAGTTGGCTCGCGTCTAGCTGCTCGCTGAACGGCTGCGGCGATTGCAGAGTTCGTACTACGGCCTCGTATCCCGACAGTAGAAATATTTAAAGGATCTTTTACAGAGATTGGTGTTGGATTTGGTATTGTCCATATTCCATTACATACATCATGTGCGAGAAGAACCAATGCGTCACTTTTACCCGCTGACCTCTAAACTGCTAGTATTCCCTCCCGGAGAAAAGAATCCAGCAGAATTCCTGAGTTCTCCGAAATTAAATGTCGAGAACAACTTCACATGGCCAACGGCTCTCGTAAACTTCGATTTCAAAGCTCGTATCCCAAATTTCTGAAAAACCTTGGTCTGCCGCCTCGCCTTCCTTGCATCTCCAAGCATTACACATAGTTCCCCAATGCAATTTTAGTGACCTCCTTCTCAAAGACCATGAAAATATCACTAAATATATCCACCCTTTAATTGTTATCTCTCGTCTGTCCTATCGCAAGTGAAGGTTCCTAGTCAATCTCATCCGCCCTAACTGAATTTCTGCTCGAAATTCTACGATCAATTCCTCCTTTGATACACTATCCGATCAAAAATATTTGGACACTTATTAGTTGGCAATAGTATAGGATCTAATAGCCTTAGCGTTTATGACAGTTTGAAGTCTACTTGGGACACTTCCAGTGAAATGTCCGAATGCTGTGCTGGAGCGGCAGACAACTCAATCCTCAAGAGCCGAACCTAGAGAAGGTAGTGGTTTGGAAGCTGGGACGGAGCGAAGTCGACGTTCTAACTTATGGCAAAGATGTTCAAGGTGTTTCAGTGTCTTCAGGTCGGGTCTCTGACAGGCCAGTCCATCTCAACAACGTTATTGTCCACAAAGCATTGCCTCACAGATGGTGCTTTACGACAGGTTGCATTGTCAAGCTGATACAATCATCATCCCGGAACTGTTCCTCTACTGTACTGCGGTACCCAATACCATAAAGTGTGCTTATATCCATCTGCACATAAAGTTTTCTTAAGCGAAATTAAGGACAAAATCGTAACACCACATCCTCCATACTTATTACTATAACTACACATGGTGGAAGGTTACGTCCTCCAGGCGCTCGCCAATGCAAGCCGTTCAGTCGAGTTGCCAGAGGATGGAGGTTAGGTACATTGATCACTCCCAATAATTAGTTCCAAGTCGTCCTCTGTTCAGTGCCGTCGCTCTTTCCACCACCTCACGTAGCTTAGCATTGAATACGGAAATGTATGGCTTATGGAGAACTGTTCAGCATTGTATCCCAGTAACTACCTGGAAACAGCCACTGTGCTAGCTTGCCAGCTGGCAGTACTTTGGAAACCACAAGCGATTCGTTGCGCTGCTTTCGTGAGGTTTTTACAGCCACTCTCTGCAATTCTCGCCGGTCCCTGTCCGCCAGTATGAGTTCTGCTGGGTCCTGGTTTAGGGGTGATTGATCCTTCGTGATTCAATTTCACAATCACATCACAAAGAGTCAACCTAGGAAACAGAAGGGTTAAAATTTCCCTGATGAATGTGTTACACACTTGAGATCCAAAGACTAGTCCACGCTAGAAATCACTGAAGCCATTCAACTGTTACTGCTTCTCTATTACAGCAAAACACTCCCCAGCTCCTTTTAAACTGGAGGGTCCGCCTCTCGTGACATCTAGTGGTAGCCAGTTTCGCATTACATTTGAATCTCTGGATACTTTTGATCAGACAGTGTATCCATTCCACATCCTATTTCATTGAACATTCTTCCTCAAATAAGTTCCAGCCGTGAAACTTCCTGGCAGATTCAAAATTGTGTGCCGGACCGAAACTCGAACTCGGGACCTTTGTATTTCACGGGCAAGTGCTCTACCATCTGAGGTACCCAAGCACGACTCACGCCCTCTCCTCACAGCTTTACTTCCGCGAGTATCTCGTCTCCTACTTTCCAAACTTCACAGCTCTCCCGCAAACCTTGAAGAAAGTAGGAGACGAGGTACTGGCGGAAGTACAGCTGTGAGGAGGGGGCTCGGGTAGTAGCTAGATGGTAGAGCACTTGCCCGCGAAAGGCAAAAGTCCTGAGTTCGAGTCTCGGTCCGGCACACAATTTTAATCTGCCAGGAAGCTTCATATCAGCGCACAATCCGTTGCAGAGTGAAAATCTCATTCTGAAAGTTACAACAGTGACCAACGCGACTAATGTGCAGAAATGAAGAGGCTTGCACAGATTACTCTACGGTGGAGAGGTGCATCAAACGTGTACGGAGTGAAGACCTGAACAACACGCAGCGTCAGAGGTTGAATCTTGGGAAGCAGGTAATCCTGCGTTCCTACATCCCGGAAGCAGGAGTACTTGCTTTGATGCAGCTCTTCACGCTAGAGTATTCTGTGAAAGCCCCTTGCCGGCCGCGGTGGCCGTGCGGTTCTAGGCACTCCAGTTCGGAGCCGCGCTGCTGCCACGGTCGCAGGTTCGTATCCTGCCTCGGGCATGGGTGTGTGTGATGTCCTTAGGTTAGTTAGGTTTGAGTAGTTCTAAGTTCTAGGGGACTCATGACCACAGCAGTTGAGTCCCATAGTGCTCAGAGCCATTTGAACCATTTGAAAGCCCCTTGTATCGATATTTATAAACGTCATCGATATTATACAGACTTAAATATTGATATTTTGATATATCGATGGTTTTGTCCCCTCCCTACACATGTGAGAAGTCTCGGGAGTGAAATACTCCTCATATGTGTTCTGCGCTTGAAATATTGTACTTAGCATGATCATTTCAGACAACAGTAGACCGTTTTCCGTTAAATACCAGCGCATTAATGTGTGTGACTTTTGTGCCGAGTCTACGTTACACTCAGAGTGCATCTACCTTTTCTTGATCTGTGCACTCAGTAGTTAACTAGAGCGAATATTCTGCCCCATAGTTGGCAGCAGGGAGTGGTAATTTCCATTCATTCTCATACAGTACTGTCGCCAAAAGTGTTGGTATTGCACCTCGTACCTGTCATTTGCAGTGGTATAAATGGTACACGGAAGTAACAAAGTTTCATGAATATGGAGTACAGATACATTCGTGATCAAACCTTGTGCTGATTTGTAGTACTAAATATTAAATTAAATTAAGCCCACTGTAAAGCATCTACTGTTAGACTGAAAAGATTGGTATCAGCTGAAATATGTAAGAAATCTACCGATGAGAACTATAGAGACCATGAGTCAAGAAAAGCATCTCTTGAACGATAAGTGCGCAATTTAGATGTCGACGATATAAGTCGATATGATTATGAGAAAATATCGATACTTAATACACAGTGATTTTTGTACATCGGTAGGTTTTTCCGTCGCTACCTGGACGCGACAGCGCCGAGCTGGGATGAGCTCAGGTGCGGCAGACGCAGCCCTATCACGTGGAGGCAGGTGCCTCGCTCATACATTATTAATGTCTCCATTACCGTTCGTACACGGCTGCCCGTAGCTGTCGGTGCGACCATACTTACTCCACAAACTCTAATGATCGCCTTCTCAGGAAGTTCGTCGCAGCTGAAATAATGGGAAATATTGGGCTCCGCACAGTGATCAGGACGCTCTAGTTTTCCACAATTTCTCTTTATACCCTAACACAATTGAATACAAACGCCGCTGCGTTTGACAATTCACACAGTGTAAGAGAAAAGTCAATAATATCTAATCTGCTTCATAAGGATACGAAAGAAAGTTTTAACGAAAAGTGTGGTAGTGCTTCATTGCTCGATACGTCACAGTGCAGAAAGTATACACCGACATTGGCTGCACCACGCTGGCACGGATAACCTTGTTGTTGAGGATTGCAATAAATCTGCTGCTAACGGAAAGTACCTCAGGGAGGAAAAATACTGACCTGTAAAGTAAGTCAACCATAGAATATAAGGAAGGCAGCTACGACTATACACTCAGAATAAGAACACAGTGATCTGTAATGCAAAATAACTACAATCGCTTTGTAGTGGGAAGGAATCAGGACCAGATGAGATTCGTATAAGATGCTGTACAGATTATGTGAAAGAACTTGCTCCCCTTCCAGAAGCTTTTTATTGTAGATTTCTGGAGCAACGATGGGTGCCTAGCAACTGGAAAAAAGCGCGGATCAGTCCCGATTTCAAGAAGGATCGCACGTAATTATAGGCCTATATCGTCGACGTCAATCTGATGTAGAATTATGGAACACGTTTTATGCTCAATATGGTTCAAATGGCTCTGAGCACTATGGGACTTAACATCTGAGGCCATCAGTCCCGTAGAACTTAGAACTACTTAAACCTAACTATCCTAAGGACATCACACACATCTATGCCCGAGGCAAGATTCGAACCTGCGATCGTAGCGGTCGCGCGGTTCCAGACTGAAGCGCCTAGAACCACTCGGCCACTGCGGCCTGCCGTTTTATGTTCAAGTATTTTGTCGTTTTTGGAGAATGAAAATGTCCTCTACAAAAACAAAATCGATTCCGCAAATAAAGATCTTGTGAAATTTAGCTCGCTCTCTTCCTCTATGAGATCCTCAGCGCTGTTCAAAGTAATGCCGTATTTCTCCACTTCAGGAAGGCATTTAGAAGAATGACTCGGGAGCTGTTTGAGTTTGTTGCGTGCATTGACAATGCGCTGACGCATGTTGTGAGGCGTTGTCGGTGGATCACGATAGCAAATATCCTTCAGCTTTCCCCACAAAAAGGAATCCGGGGACCTCAGATCCGGTAAACGTGCAGGCTATGGTATGGTGCTACGACGCCCAATCCACCTGTCATGAAATATGCTATTCAATACCGCTTCAACCGCACGCGAGCTATGTGCCGGACATCCATCATGTTGGAAGTACATCGCCATTCTGTCACGCAGTGGAACATCTTATAATAACATCGGTAGAGCATCACGTTGTAAGTAGGCTGTTTAGGTTTTTTTATTGGTAACGCCATCTCTGTATAAAAATCACTGGCTGTGCTGTGTGCAGTCTGTGGCTAGTTTGCATTGTTGTCTGCCATTGTAGTGCTGGGCAGCGGCAGCTGGATGTGAACAGCGCGTAGCGTTGTGGCAGTTGGAGGTGAGCCGCCAGCAGTGGTGGATGTGGGGAGAGAGATGGCGGAGTTTTGTAATTTGTCATGAACTGCTATATATATTATGATTATTAAGGTAAATACATTGTTTGTTCTCTATTAAAATCTTTCATTTACTAACTATGCCTATCAGTAGTTAGTGCCTTCAGTAGTTTGAATCTTTTATTTAGCTGGCAGTAGTGGCGCTTGCTGTATTGCAGTAGTTCGAGTAACCAAGATTTTTGTGAGGTAAGCGATTTGTGAAACGCATAGGTTAATGTTAGTCAGGGCCATTTTTTTGTAGGGATTTTTGAAAGTCAGATTGCGTTGCGCTAAAAATATTGTGTGCCAGGTTAAGCACAGTCTTGTACAATTTTTCTAAGGGGACGTTTCAACGTAGGAAAGCAGCATACATTGCACCATTTAGACTGACATCGATAAAATGGGGGTCAATTATCCTTCCTCCCATAATGCCGCAACATACATTAACCCGCCAAGGCCGCTGGCCATCGTGGATTTTCCGTTGCCCAATAGTGCATATTATGCCGGTTTACGTTACCACTGTTGGTGAATGATGCTTCGTCGCTGAATAAAACGCGTGCAAAAAATCTGTCATCGTCCCGTAATTTCTCTTGTACACGACGTTAAAAGTCGTCGCCATGCAATTCCTGGTGCATAGAAATATGGTACGGGTGCAGTCAATGTTAATGTGGCATTCTCAACACCGACGTTTTTGAGATTCCCGATTCTCGCGCTATTTGTCTGCTACAGATGTGCGGATTAGCCTCGAGAGCAGCTAAAACACCTACTTGGGCATCATCGTTTGTTGCAGGTAGTGGTTGACGTTACACATGTGGCTGAACACTTCCTGTTTCCTTAAATAACGTAACTATCCGGCGAACGGTCTTGATACTTGGATGATGTCGTCCAGGATACAAGGCAGCATACATAGCACACGCCCGTTGGGCATTTTGATCACAATAGCCATACATCAACATGATATCGACCTTTTCTGCAATTGGTAAACGGTCCATTTTAACACGGGTAATGTATCACGAAGCAAATACCGTCCGCACTGGCGGAATGTTACGAGATACCACGTACTTATACGTTTGTGACTATTACAGCGCCATCTATCACAAAGCGAAAGAAGTGGCCCAACTAAAATATTCATATTCCTTTACGTACTACACAAATATGTAATAAAAATGTGGGTTCCTATTTAAAAAACGCAGATGATATCCGTTTGACCTATGGCAACGCCATCTAGCGGGCCAACCATAGCGCCATCTGGTTTCCCCCTTCAAGCTAGACGAGTTTCGTTCTTCGTAGTTTTTTCGTTTGAAGCTTATTTCGTGAGATATTTGGTCCAGTCACTATCAGTGGACCACCCTGTATAATAATAGGAGACTCCTCGGAAGACAGATAATAACTACTTACTGATAAGTCTCAATGTTTCAGTCGATCTGTTGGCAGGGCGCTAAGCATCGAAGGATTATTGTAGAATCGTAGTCGAGAATAGGATTCTGAGGTGTGCAAATTATCTCATGGCGTCCTGTGAGCAGAGCACTTGTTCTATGCAAATGAAGTGTGCTCAGAAGTGGCGACAGCTTTGTGCCTCATTAATTAAGTCTTGCACTTTGTATCAGGAAGTGCCTGAGCAGTACACGGCATGTTGGCGCGAATTCCGACCAACAGGAGCAATCAATAATATTCTTGGAAAAGGTGAATTTTTACAGCCAATTTTTAAATTGCAACTGTCCTAGATCTACTTACAGCGACTACATTTTTATTTTCGGTACACTTCTCATCTGATGTTACAAATAACATGTGAAGGCGCGCCAGTTGAGTTCGCCTCACGTGCGAAGTAGGTGGAACGAGTTACCTACTATGCGATGTAGTAGGTAGCTGAGCTTTTATTTCATCCATCCCTCATGTTCTCCGGTATCTCCCAGAGGGCGAATTTGCATAGGCTTGTCGTTATGTTAATGGAAACACTAGATGTATTTGTCGTGCCGTTAAAACAGACATGATAGTTTACAGTTAAATATTCGTGTTCAGAGTGCTAAACGGTACTGATATTTGGCACGCTTACGTCGCAAAGGCCGAATAACGAATCTTGGAGTTTTAAATATGGTTTAAATGATGTATTTTGATGATCCCGTAGGACACATGCATACGAGCAACAAGTCCGTAAGGCCGCAACTGGTGAACACATCGAAACTGTCTCCGATTTAGAATAAAAGCCGCAAGGGTTCAATGCTTAGTACAGAGATTACCAAAGAAATCAAAGACTTTCCGTGCCTTACCGTGTGTCAGAGATTCATTTGTGCTAGAGTCACCACAAAATACCTAAAAGTAAGTAAGTCCTACTCCCAGGGTTCCAGTGTTCTTAAGACAATGCAGCCGGTGACCAACTGAACAGCATATGTTTGTTTACACAAGGGTAAAACTTAGATAAACGAAGTATGGCTGTCCTTGAGCACAATAATTAACAACTCCCGTAATATTTTTAATTTGCCACAGAAAGCTTCTTCCTGAATTTTTTTCTTAATGATTACCTGACATTGTCAACTGTATTGGAGCCGCTCTCAGAATCTAAACGCGATTGTTCTTCTTATTACTGAAGTTCAGTCGGAAATTAAAGCGCCATCTTCAGATAATTCGTAAAGAAAAATTTTTTACTGCGCCGACACATTTCGTCGACTGTTCACGTTAATTGTTAACTGTAATGTACCTAAGGGAGCAATTACGGAAAATTCTAACATCAAACCAAAATAAAACGCATATACATTCATTATAGAGACGATATTTAATAGTACCGTCTCTCGTCATTCAATAAAAGAATCGCTGTGAGAGCAGTACACAATAGTAAAAAATAAAATACGTAAGGCGTGTATAAAATCCGTTCAGTCTGCGTGCTTCTTGACATCTGACAGGAAACTTACGAGGCAATCAACGGAATGCATTGTGTTTTCAGGCGCCACCAGAAAGCAGCAATCTTTTGCAACACACGATTATATCTTTTAAACAGAATGTAGAGTATTATATATTTTTTATATTCTTTATACTTATAAAATCCACAAAAGTAAAACGATTATATAACTGGTTTTCCAAACGTATACGTAAAAAATTATTACAAAAGTATTTTTACTGTATCTTATATCAGTGTTATGGTCATTGTTACCAGGTAGATAAAGCGGTAAATTGTTAAATTCTTGGTATACAGAGATTAAAAATATGAAAAGGTGTTGTGAGAGTTAATTACATGCGATTGTAGAGTCTCATACAATAACGTGTCGTCAGTGATTAGCTGATGCTTTGCTGAGTAGCTCAAGGTATATGTTATTTATACTTTAAATAGCAGAACTGACACTTTGGAACAGCAAAAGGGAATGGTTGGAGAGGCATGCAAATTACGTACGCTCCCCATCTTTCCTGTTTGTTTTCTCCATTTTCACGTTTCTCCGCAATACTCAACCGACAGTAAGGGGAAGCTTTCGGCCAAACAGAGTACTTATTTTAGCACCCTCTCGCCAACTTACAGTAACAAATGGTTCAAATGGCTCTAAACACTATGGGACTTAACTTCTGAGGTCATCCGTCCCCTAGAACTTAGAGCTACTTAAACGTAACTAACCTATGGACATCACACACATCCATGCCCGAGGCACGATTCGAACCTGCGACCGTATCGGTCGCGTAGTTCCAGACTGTAGTGCCTAGAACCGCTCGGCCACCCCGGCCGGCCAACTTTAACGTAGCAAGATAACAGCAAGAATTCTTTTGTTCAACATGAGTTGTGTAGGCGGCAGCTGTATGTTCAAAGGCCACTGTTGCCACGTAAACCATGTTAGCGATAAATATTTGTTCGGTAGTAGTAGTTCCTTTATTATGCTACTTAGACGAACTAGCACCTTAGGAATGACTCTGGTACAACAGCGTGTGTTTACTGTCACAGACTGAGGAAAATCCTTGTTTCGCAGAAAGGCTGTAACAATACGAAGGGCAGAGGATTCACATGACTCTCCCGGTTAATTTTCAAACCGACATTTTTTCTCGGTAAGTTTCTGCGCCCCCTCTACGACTGAGCCTCGACGGTCCCCAATCTCGGCCTCCCCTCCCCGGCCCCTAGGTACGACCATGGAGGTTAGGTGCACAACAGTGTTCTGCATAGTGCAATCGTTTGAGAACACGGATCAGAGATTAAGCTTTCATGCCTACAAAGTGCTATTTCACGTGTTATTGGCTACGTATTGATATGTTATAGTTACCTGGGATATGTTAGTGATTTCCGAAAGTTACCAACTAATTATTTAGCTAAATTGTCGTTAAAGAGGGGAAAGAATTTCTAGAGAGGCGTTCAGAGCAACTAAAGAACTAAAATTAGGATTCTGTATGTCTCCCACTTTCTTTAAGATGTATCTGCAGAAGGTGCCGGATCTGGTAGTGTACAGAATGCATGGGCATGGTGATTGAAATACGCACTTTTCTTTGCTGACGATCAGGTCGTTACGGCAAGCGATTAAGAGGATATATTTGAAATCCTTAAGACCGTTGTTGCCAGAAAATAGAACAAGTGGAGATTGAAAATTAGTTTTGAGAAGACGGAATATCTATGTTGCTGTGAGAAGAGAATTAACTTGGAAGTTGGCAGAAATCAAATTAGAGATAAGTACCTGGGTAGTAACCTACCACATGATAGAAGATGTAACAGAGATTTCCAACAACGGACGAGGCATGGAAGGGCAGTTACAAAAAATTTAAATTCTATACTTTGGTCCTCAGAAATGAGTTCAAAGGTTAAAATGTGACTACACGAATCCCACGAGGGACTGTTTTGGGAATGAATGATGGGCACTCACAGAAAGAAATAAAATGAGACAGAGCTTTAGAAATGGAGCACTTGAGAAAAGCATGTATAATTCCCGACTTGGCCGCATAAGGAATGACGAAATAAGAGAAAGGACGCCGATCCAGTATAGCATTAGGGACGGAATAGAGGAAAGATCGCGAGGACGGTTAGGGCTTTTCCAAAGAACGAAAGAAGAGAGATGGTTAAAGAAAGCCCTTTCATGGCAACCTCTTCGAAGGAGAAGGAGTGGAAGGGAAAGGGTGGCTAAGGGAGTCTAAGAAGAGATGGAGAAAGGAGGAATAGAGGAGGATGAGGAAGAATCGGGAGATTGAGGCTTTTCGCGACAGAGATGTTAGATGCGGTGACAGCTGTAGGACCCCAGCAAGAACAAGAAGATGAAAAAGAAGAAATGCTAGTTACTGTTTTTCTGCATCTGATTAAGTGCTCTACATTCATCACAAGTAACATTTATCCCGGTGTGGACTGGTCAAGCATTGCCTAAGACAAACTCAAATTTGTGAGTAGCTTCGTCAAGCTATTTACATTTATTTTATCCATCACTCCCCCAAATAAACTCAATGACAAAAAAGAATCTTAAAAGGAGTGGAAATGGTGAGACGAAATTTCTCACTTCGTGTAGCTATGTGGTTTTATTTCGGTGATTACAAACCCGTGTTAACGACGAAATTGGGAGTTCACGTGTGAGCTGGTCCACAAATGTTCTATCAGGGACAGATCAGCGGATCTAGGAGGTCAAGAAAGTATCAAACATAACGTAGACAGTTAACAGACGCCCGTGTCGTGTATGGACGAGCAGTATACTACTGCAGCCTGGTAACTAGAATACGTCTGAGTGACAACACAAGAGAACGCAGTATGCCTGAGACTAACAGCTGTACCGTCAGAGTTGTCACAGTCAGTACCATAATTGACATAATTGACCCTATGCGTCCCCACACCGCGATGCGGGCGGTAACATCAGCGTGTCTCCAAAATATTGATACATACTGGCAGACGATAGTCTTTCGAGATAGTGACGAATCGTAATTCATCACTGGAAACGATGCGACGCCGCTCTTCACGACTCCATACTTCACAGGTAGAGCCCATTCCTTCGGCAGTTGTCTATGTTGTGTTGGCATCAGCATATTCATGGGTTGGCGATTTGTTGGTTGCCTTCTGCTAGCTTCTAACCATTGGTGCAGGTTCGCGAGACGCCTTAAAAGTGAGTCCATTATTTGTACCCAGTTGATGTATAGAATTGTGAAGGGTTATCATGCACTTAATGCGTAATGAGGAAGTCTGTTGTTCTGTTTAGACTTGGTTCACACGCAGATTGACGACGAGTGTAGTGTTTCTCACGTTCCAAATCAGTCCAATACCGGAAGACTGGCATATTCGAACATCCTATATGCTTGGATATTGGGTGATTCTGTGAGCTATCCACATGCAGATTCACAATGATCTCCCTCGCTGATGTCGTTATTTCTCGTGATCATGTAGCTGCTCCGATGGTCTTTCATAATGTTCGGTATCATCAAGACGCACAGCACTTTCGTCGCATCTACACCCTGTCGGGCCAGATAGCATGATTGCATTGTGCGAACACAAATACACTCTGCTAACCGCTCTAGCTGCTATCAATAGGTACAACACCAAACATTTGCATATCCGCTAATGGCATAATTTGTGGGGAATAGCGCTTCCATCGTATCATGCATACCAAGCGTTTAGATTTTTCGTGTGAGTGTAGTTTGAGGCTCTTGTGACGCTTGCTCATATGACAAGGCCATTGTCGCTTTCTTCCCCATTTCCCCCGATTACGGACAGATTATTCAGTAGCCGGTGTCATACACACAGAAGAGAATGTAACTTAGATGATATTTTCATTTCATTGAAGTCGATAGTGGCTTCTAAGTACATTTTTAGAAATATACTGGTGCCGCATCCACGCGGCTTTAATAGTACTTACTACCAGTTATAATGCAGACATCTGTGTAATGGGAGGCTTTTTTTAATTTCTGTATTTCCAGCAAGCGTCGTTTATCCATGAGTAATGACATGAGTTTTGCAGAGGGTTCGTCATCACATCAATGTTACATTAGTATAATGGTCACTGAGAAAATTCACTCATGAATATTGCGGACTGAGATTTGAGGGGCATTAATAGGTAATACAACACTGTTTTTCTGAAAGCTATTCAGGATTCCAGTATACTATACTATTAAACTTCCTGGCAGATTAAATCTGTGTGCCGGACCGAGACTCGAACTCGGGACCTTTGCCTTTCGCGGACAAGTGCTCTACCAACTGAGCTATCCAAGCACGACTCACTCCCCGTCCTCACAGCTTTACTTCTGTCAGTACCTTGTCTCCTACCTTCCAAACTTTACAGAAGCTCTCCTGCGAAGTTTCATATCAGCGCACACTCCGCTGCAGAGTGAAAATCTCATTCTGGAAACATTCCCCAGGCTGTGGCTAAGCCATGTATCCGCAATATCCTTTCTTCCAGGAGTGCTAGTTCTGCAAGGTTCGCAGGAGAGCTTCTGCGAAGTTTGGAAAGTAGGAGACGAAGTACTGGCGGAAGTAAAGCTGTGAGGAGGGGGCGTGAGTCGTGCGTGGGTAGCTCAGTTGGTAGAGCACTTGCCGGCGAAAGGCAGAGGTCATGAGTTCGAGTCTAGGTCCGGCACACAGTTTTAATCTTCCAGGAACTTTCATATCAGCGCACGCTCCGCTGCAGAGTGAAAATCTCATTCTGGATACTATACTATTCACTACTCTTTTGGTTGCAAAACCCTATTTTTCAACACAATTCCGTACATTGCGAAGGCCTTATGCAACTGGGAGTGCTTGTATGGTCGCATGGTGCCACTCTACATCGAATTCTGTGTATTGCTGCATCAATAACCTCCCCATAACCCACGTACTGCTTCCCGCGGAGTACATCGTTCATTGAGCCAAACAAGTGGAAATCGGAAGGTGTGCGATCCTGGCTGTAGGGTGGATCAGAAAGTTCTGTCAAATGAAGTTTTTTGAGCTCCTCCCGGGTGCGTAGACTTCACTTAGACTCTGCGTTGTCATGGAGAAGAATAGTTTCGATTGCATTTTTTATAACGACGAACAGGTGTGTGCGGCCTGCCGGAAAGCGGGATACAGGGCAGGTTTGCGCGATCTTGTTGCGATGATGACAGACGCCTCATTCAACGACTCACCGTGCTTTTGTTCACTGCCAGGTTTCCGTAGACATTCTGCAAGCGCCTATGAATATCTGCGGTGCCTTGGTTTTCCGCCAAAGGAAACTCAATGACGGCTCCCTGCCTGGGAAGCACATCTGTTAAAGAATTTTGAAAGTTACGTATAGCGGCGCCACATGTCAGAGCTTCATGAAAGTGTGGGTGTTAGAAGTGCGAATATTCCACGATGTCCCATAGCAAAGTCTGCAAGTTTTTCAACTGAAAATGGTCGAGAAAAATGTGTCGCATTACTTATTGAACGCCCATCGTATTACCTGGCATCTCGACAGCTGGAACACTGGACCAGTTCTAGATGCTGTGAAACATAACGCCAATATATTTATTCGTAGCGTTGACGGCGAAATCTCGTATGTTAAGAGGGACAATGAAAGTAGTTAGTGTGAGCCGGTCGCCGATTACGGATAGCCGCAGGCGTTTAATTAGCGCGTGTCTCTGGACTAGCACTTCTTCGCGTTCCTGAGTTACTGCGGCCGCATTTGTTACAGGGGAGAGGAATGAGAAGCCGCAAAGCGACTCGGCATAAAAAGACCAAGGCGACTGGCTGATTGATTTGGCGATAGGCACCACACGGCCGGCGCCATCTGCATCGTAATGGAGCGCCGGAGGGACCTGTGCCGAGCCCAAGAGCTGCTACGTGAGCCAGATTCCGGAGTGGCAGTGCACACTCTGCCGTAGATCCCTGCTGCTGTAGGACGCGTTCATCCTCGAAAGTAGCGCAAACCCGAAAAGAAAACGGCGTAATTTCAGCTCTGGGCATCTCGGTTCTGACCTCCACTGCAGAGACTTAAGAGAAGGGCTGAAATGTAAGAGTGTCTGTGACGATCTTTCCATTCCTGTGACACATCCACCGTGGCGTTGGGCAGAGCTGTGGGGATATTTGGTACCAATACGACGTCATTAAACACTTTACACGCGTGCGTCGGCAGCTTTCTGTCTCGTGCGTCGTCAATCCGAGGATGACGTTGCAGGACTCCACACAATTGTACTATTACAGAGGAATGTTGTGGACACCTATCAGCCAAATTTCAAAGACAGGCGTCGTAAAGGGAGAAAATTGTGGGTTTTCAAATAAGTGATCCATTTATTCTGTTGTGCAGTGTATTTTCTACGACAATTTTATTTTACCCACCCTATATAAAACGCATTTCTTGTGGCGCTTTTAAGCTGAGGTGGCTGAGCATCTTCGTAACACACTCGCACTTCGTAACGATCCCATGACAAAACGTGCCGCTTTCGTTGGGTCTGCTGTACCCGTTCCAGCGATACAATTCGGCAAGGGTTACAGATGGATGGGCAATAATAGAGAATCGGTCGAACATTTAAAGAATCTCACCATGGCATCTGCTTTTCCTGAAATTTGTTTTATATGATCATTCCTCTTCAGACCACTTCGGATGGTTACATCTAGGAGTTCTATGGCAATTACGGTTGCAGTGATCTTTTGTTATTATTATATTCGCACAGTCGCGGATGCATTCACTCACATATGCGCACTACATCTCATCCGTTTACATTCAGGACCAACTCACTTTCCCGCACCGATCATCGATCCTCTGCAGATCTGCTTGTACTTCGCTACAGTAACATGGCGTTGCTACTTGTTATACACATTGCACCACCTGCCAATAGCCTCATGAAGCTGCCAACTTTATCCAATAGATAATTTACAAAGGGTGTTGGGAAATTCCAGTACGAAATTCTAGATAGAGGGTAATGAGTAGATAATATTCTTAATTGGAACCTGCGTCCGGAAAGGTACCATTCCGTGCTAAAACCATTTGAAAACATGATGGTAACGCGACCACTTTTACTAGGTGAGGCCCGGTACATCACTTGTTCTACAATTCCACTCATTAACAGCCAAATACACTCCTGGAAATTGAAATAAGAACACCGTGAATTCATTGTCCCAGGAAGGGGAAACTTTATTGACACATTCCTGGGGTCAGATACATCACATGATCACACTGACAGAATCACAGGCACATAGACACAGGCAACAGAGCATGCACAATGTCGGCACTAGTACAGTGTATATCCACCTTTCGCAGCAATGCAGGCTGCTATTCTCCCATGGAGACGATCGTAGAGATGCTGGATGTATTCCTGTGGAACGGCTTGCCACGCCATTTCCACCTGGCGCCTCAGTTGGACCAGCGTTCGTGCTGGACGTGCAGACCGTGTGAGACGACGCTTCATCCAGTCCCAAACATGCTCAATGGGGGACAGATCCGGAGATCTTGCTGCCCAGGGTAGTTGACTTACACCTTCTAGAGCACGTTGGGTGGCACGGGATACATGCGGACGTGCATTGTCCTGTTGGAACAGCAAGTTCCCTTGCCGGTCTAGGAATGGTAGAACGATGGGTTCGATGACGGTTTGGATGTACCGTGCACTATTCAGTGTCCCCTCGACGATTACCAGTGGTGTACGGCCAGTGTAGGTGATCGCTCCCCACACCATGATGCCGGGTGTTGGCCCTGTGTGCCTCGGTCGTATGCAGTCCTGATTGTAGCGCTCACCTGCACGGCGCCAAACACGCATACGACCATCATTGGCACCAAGACAGAAGCGACTCTCATCGCTGAAGACGACACGTCTCCATTCGTCCCTCCATTCGCGCCTGTCGCGACACCACTGGAGGCGGGCTGCACGATGTTGGGGCGTGAGCGGAAGACGGCCTAACGGTGTGCGGGACCGTAGCCCAGCTTCATGGAGACGGTTGCGAATGGTCCTCGCCGATACCCCAGGAGCAACAGTGTCCCTAATTTGCTGGGAAGTGGCGGTGCGGTCCCCTACGGCACTGCGTAGGATCCTACGGTCTTGGCGTGCATCCGTGCGTCGCTGCGGTCCGGTCCCAGGTCGACGGGCACGTGCACCTTCCGCCGACCACTGGCGACAACATCGATGTACTGTGGAGACCTCACGCCCCACGTTTTGAGCAATTCGGCGGTACGTCCACCCGGCCTCCCGCATGCCCACTATACGCCCTCGCTCAAAGTCCGTCAACTGCACATACGCTTCACGTCCACGCTGTCGTGGCATGCTACCAGTGTTAAAGACTGCGATGGAGCTCCGTATGCCACGGCAAACTGGCTGACACTGACGGCGGCGGTGCACAAATGCTGCGCAGCTAGCGCCATTCGACGGCCAACACCGCGGTTCCTGGTGTGTCCGCTGTGCCGTTCGTGCGATCATTGCCTGTACAGCCCTCTCGCAGTGTCCGGTGCAAGTATGGTGGGTCTGACACACCGGTGTCAATGTGTTCTTTTTTCCATTTCCAGGAGTGTAAATTGCTCGTGTACTCGTTGAGAAGTTCTCTTCAACGTGCAGTACAGCCTCTTCCAATTATGGTGTGCGGGGTCTCCTTGGAGCACCACAGTCGCGCCTGATGACGGTGACGGTACCTTTTCTCGAAACCGTTGCGTAATTCTGGCGAAAAGGGCATGCGATGTAGTCAGTCGTTGTGGAGAACGCTGTAGATAAAGGTGACGAGTCGCTCTTCCATTAACGTGAGCTTCGCCTGTTAGAATGATCATGTCGGTGTATTGTGCAAAGGTGTACTCAGCCATGTTGCTCTAACATACTCAGACACGTGAATGAGGCTCAAACCCGGCCAGAGAGGTATGACAGACGTCAAATGACATCAGCCGATCCGAAGTAACCACCCTCGACACAACTGCTCTGTAGCGTATCTACCTGGCAAACATGTTTTCAAACGGCTGTAGCGCTGATACGCTAAGTTTCCGGAGATGGGTACCTGGTCAAAATATTATGTTCTCGCTCTCCTCTACAAGTCCTACACTCTTGTAACGGGAATTTCGGAACACTCTGTACGTATCTAAACAATAACAACTCTGTCGCACATCCCTGGAGTAGCGAACTGTTGAGTTATGTCTGCAAGGAAGTCCTGCAGTCAGTCTCAGATTTGTTTCTATACTCAGTATTCGAGAACTTGATCAAAATATTTTGTCCCCCATATAGCCCAGTCACAAAAGAGCTAAGAAGTCAAATAGGGGAAAATATGTGTAGTCGCAAACGTTTGTGAAGTGGAAGGAGGGAGTGCCATAGACAACATACTAGAAAGCCCGTCAAGTGTGGTGTGAGCATGGGAATGGGCTGGAGCTTCTAGAAAGCCCGTCAAGTGTGGGGTGAGCATGGGAATGGGCTGGAGCTTAAAGGTCATTTTTCAGCGTTTCTCCTCATAACTCGAAAATCGCAGCTTGTAGCAAATACGTTTCAAAATTAAACTGCATCAAATTTCCTACGAAATAGGTCTGTTAATTTTTCTCTAGGATTATTAGTTCCCACGTTACAGAATTTGGAAAAATCCCAGGTTATTGAAAATAGTGTTTTAATGGTATAACATTAATGTTGAACAGGTGATTCTCCACACTGTATAACCCACTACGTAACAAGAAGCAGCTACAGGGTGTTTCACAAAGTCATATCAGCCCTCGCCAGTCCATGTTATGAGTCACTGGTGACACAACGCCCACACATGCCAGGAGGGTGTTTGTTTTCCACAAAGCGAGTTAACACAACATGGAATATTGACATGAGTTACTAATAATACTGACGCAAGAAACACATGTGGATGGAAACTACATAAATCTCTGCACGCTGTTCTACAGTGCTACAGGGGAAATTAGTTCTCAGTTAGCCCGTACGCCAGCTGAGAGTTATTCCGAGAACGCAACGTCCCCTTCCACAAGCGCTGCTCGCTTTTCAGGTTAGATGCAGGCTATACTTTCCCACCATTTCCTGTCCTATTATATTATGCGAGCAGACAACATAACGTCATTGATATCATTTTTATTTAGTGGAGTGATTTTAAGTTTCATACGTGAGTACCTGTTTGCAGTTGTTAAGTGAATTATTACATAAAAAACTCAAAATAATGAGCTGAGAAGCTCATGCTGTCAGTATGTACTCAATAGTATCGATTTCGTTGTCCGATGCATCTACTATCGCTGGTTAGGATACCTTTCGCAGCATGGGAGGTATAAAATACGTCACGCCAGCTTCTGCTGCCCCAACATCTGAAGAGGCCCAGAGACCAAATCGTCTCCTTCTGCAACAGAAGTAGGTCATAGAGGTGCTATACAACTTCATGTATTTCAGTGTAAGTCAAGCAGTGAATTACAGCTGATAACTGATCTAGAGTTGAACATGATCGGTCCCATTCCATCACACATACACTCCTGGAAATGGAAAAAAGAACACATTGACACCGATGTGTCAGACCCACCATACTTGCACCGGACACTGCGAGAGGGCTGTACAGGCAATGATCACACGAACGGCACAGCGGACACACCAGGAACCGCGGTGTTGGCCGTCGAATGGCGCTAGCTGCGCAGCATTTGTGCACCGCCGCCGTCAGTGTCAGCCAGTTTGCCGTGGCATACGGAGCTCCATCGCAGTCTTTAACACTGGTAGCATGCCGCGACAGCGTGGACGTGAACCGTATGTGCAGTTGACGGACTTTGAGCGAGGGCGTATAGTGGGCATGCGGGAGGCCGGGTGGACGTACCGCCGAATTGTTCAACACGTGGGGCGTGAGGTCTCCACAGACATCGATGTTGACGCCAATGGTCGGTGGAAGGTGCACGTGCCCGTCGACCTGGGACCGGACCGCAGCGACACACGGATGCACGCCAAGACCGTAGGATCCTACGCAGTGCCGTAGGGGACCGCACCGCCACTTCCCAGCAAATTAGGGACACTGTTGCTCCTGGGGTATCGGCGAGGACCATTCGCAACCGTCTCCATGAAGCTGGGCTACGGTCCCGCACACCGTTAGGCCGTCTTCCGCTCACGCCCCAACATCGTGCAGCCCGCCTCTAGTGGTGCCGCGACAGGCGTGAATGGAGGGACGAATGGAGACGTGTCGTCTTCAGCGATGAGAGTCGCTTCTGCCTTGGTGCCAATGATGGTCGTATGCGTGTTTGGCGCCGTGCAGGTGAGCGCCACAATCAGGACTGCATACGACCGAGGCACACAGGGCCAACCCCGGCATCATGGTGTGGGGAGCGATCTCCTACACTGGCCGTACACCACTGGTAATCGTCGAGGGGACACTGAATAGTGCACGGTACATCCAAACCGTCATCGAACCGATCGTTCTACCATTCCTAGACCGGCAAGGGAACTTGCTGTTCCAACAGGACAATGCACGTCCGCATGTATCCCGTGCCACCCAACGTGCTCTAGAAGGTGTAAGTCAACTACCCTGGCCAACAAGATCTCCGGATCTGTCCCCCATTGAGCATGTTTGGGACTGGATGAAGCGTCGTCTCACGCGGTCTGCACGTCCAGCACGAACGCTGGTTCAACTGAGGCGCCAGGTGGAAATGGCATGGCAAGCCGTTCCACAGGACTACATCCAGCATCTCTACGATCGTCTCCATGGGAGAATAGCAGCCTGCATTGCTGCGAAAGGTGGATATACACTGTACTAGTGCCGACATTGTGCATGCTCTGTTGCCTGTGTCTATGTGCCTGTGATTCTGTCAGTGTGATCATGTGATGTATCTGACCCCAGGAATGCGTCAATAAAGTTTCCCCTTCCTGGGACAATGAATTTACGGTGTTCTTATTTCAATTTCCAGGAGTGTATTTGGTCTATTCACATGACAGAACAAGACAGGAAATGCTGGCGAGATACAGTCGGTCTGTAAACTGAAACGTGGGCAGTACTCGTAGTGAGACTAGTTGGCTTTATCCTGAAGAATGCTACAGCTGCCATACATAATGACTAAGAATCAGTTTCCTATCTGGGAGTGTGGAACAGTCTGCAGAGATTTACACAGCTTCTCTCCAGACGCATTTCTTTTCATTAGTATTATTCGTAATTCATATCTGCATTCGGTACAACTTTGTGAAACATTCTGTAATTACTTCTTGTGGCGTAAGGGGATAGATAGAGTGGGGAACCACCTGATCGTTCTTCGGTAAGCAGATCCATGCAGGAAGGAAGTGCATGAGCACAATCCGCCGACCTACGTACGTTCCCTCGAACATTTACACTTCACCCTCCCCCTCCCCCCCCCCCCCCCCCCTAAGCCCCCGTTTCCTCGACCCTGTGTAACCCCAGAACACGATTCATCCTTTAATGTGGCTCTACTGCACGTTCATGTGGTACGAACATTTAACATTTGTTACTAATCTAGTTCATTTAACAATAAACATTAAATCTGTATCATTAAAAACACTATTTTCAATAATCTGGGATCTTTCCATTTTCTGCAACGCTGATCCTACAGAAAAAATGAGCAGAACCTATTTTTTAGGAAATTTAATGTAGTTTCATTTTATACTGGGAAACATTTTTGCTAGAAACCTCGGTCTTCGAAATATTCAAGGAAAATGTAAAGTTACCTTTAAACATCCTCACACCCACACGTTCACAATCCACACCTCAAGAGTTTTCAGTTCGTTGTTCGTGACACTGTACAAAAATTTGCGACTACACGATTTTTTCCTTAATTATTCGTTCGTTGGCTAGACTAATATGGAAGATGGTGGTGGAAGCTCCGCAATTACTTGGGATGAAATGACACCACGAGTTGTGTTCTTACTTTTATTTTTAGTTACCTTACCAGCTTCTGCCACCAAAGCGATTTTCCAATAGCTATACGTCTATCGTCGTGGGAGGATACAGATTCCGCCCATGGTCCACGTAGTCGTAAGAAATGAGTACGTCATACATGAATTTATTTCTCGGCTCCTGGAGAAAATGGCGAACTGTTATTGTATTATCACTGAAAGCAGATTATTCCTGAAGATACAAGAAGTCATGGATAGCTTCGTCCTTTACAGTGAACTACATCAGTGTCAGGGCGATAACACAGCTCATAATTTTTATTTTTATTTTTTGGTACCCACTCTTACTTTTTTAATACTACTCAGGCGCAACGCAGTTATCGTCGTTGCTGATACAGGAGTACAAATGGTCACAAACTTCGTTAGAAAAATGTCATTGGACAGCTAGGAACTTCATACATGCCACCGAAGCTACCGTCTCAATTTGATTATAAATTTTACGTGTGATGGGAGGATGGTAGGTTGATGATAATCATATAATGCTGATACATAGGTATATAAGTATTTTTTCACGCTTTTGCTGGCCAACACTTAGTGGCATTGAAATTTGCTAGTTATTGCAAAGAGAGCGATTTCGTTAAAAGTAAGACTTTATAGCAACTATACGAATAAAGCAGTTTCTGTGTCAGTCACTTGTTTATTTGCTACTGCGCGTATCGATGGCTGACACCATGATGTTCAGGTTGAGGAATATTTATTTATATGGATGGTGTAGGTGTAGAGTGCACACGTCTTTTTATAGTCGCGGAGTAAGGGCAGTGTAAATTATTTTCCATCTTTTGCTAATGATAAAAATGGCTTATGTGAAAAGGCATTTTAGAGGTTAAAAACACGAATTTCTGATAGTGAACTGTACTTATAGGGACGGCAGAGTTGTAAAAGGTCTGCATGCTGTTGCCTGATGTACGTCCTCTCCACTGCACTTTATGTTAACACTTTCACACTTTTGTTTCAACATTGCACATGTTACATTGGATACGGAGATACAGAGATGCAAGATTAAATGGTTTCTACAAAAATATGTTTTTCTTCTTTAGACGTATGAACTCTGTTATTATATCAGGTAGCTATAGATACATCCTGTTCTTGAATATAGATGTGTGCACACTTCAATTATTATATTAATTTTTTATATATAAAAAGATTACAGCAGATAATACATATGTACTGTAGGTTGAACTTATTGAGGGATAAATGGGAGTGGTACATTAATTGCTGAGGATTTAACCAGAACAGACAATTTTTAAAAAAAAGTAATAAAGCAAATAAGAAAGACAACAAAAAATCTCCAGAGTGAAATTTTCACTCTGCAGCGCAGTGAGCGCTTCCTGCCAGGTTAAAACTGTGTGCCAGACCTGGATATGAAACTGGGACCTTTGTCTTTCGCGGGCAAGTGCTCTACCAACTTTTTTTTTAAATCTAATTTTTGTTCGCTTTTTTTCGTTACATCTGCTCAGAGCGGACGTCGTACGGCACTCTTTCAAGTTTGCTGTTGATCGATTAACTCAGTTTTTTTATTACAGGGAGCAGCTACCCCTCTGACCGAACATGCTGAGCTACCGTGCCGGTAACCAACTGAGCTACCCAGGCATGACTCACGACCCTCCACACAGCTTCAGTTCCGCCAGTACCTCGTTTGCTACAATGCTAACGTATTCCGCCAGAACGCTGCTTCGCACCCGCTCAAAACCACTCTTGGGTATGCTTCCACATATTCAATTTCCCACATCCTAAGCGCTCAAAAGAAATTTCAACGATGTGCAACGACTTAAATGAATTCATCAGTAGCTTGAAGAACCTATCACGAACCATTTGCCCATGCCGCATACGTGACTGGCTAGCTTTCCTTAGAAACAATCGTAGCAAGTCTATTTATACTACTCATAAACCTTTACCCGTTACCGTAAGGCCTTGCATTGCCATGTTAACTTTTATTAATGGAAGGAGAACTACTTTACTACGTGCATAGAAACGACAGGTAGTAACACTGAACAGTCGTTTACCCCTTGACGTCATTGGGCACTGGTGATGCGTTAGCTGCAGGAGCGAATGCGGTACCGAATGCCACTCATTCCACAGTTCAGGGTAAGAGGAAGTGACTGACTTGTCCCATTCCCAGAAACAAATCGCTGCCTGCCACACAAGAATGATAGCTTCCGAATGGATAAATGTCGGATGCTGGATAGTGGTGGCAGTCAGTAGCTCATCCGCCGGTGGTCATCTGTCTCGCGTGTGCAGCGTAGCGTGGGATAGTGCGCCGTCGGGAGCAGTAAAATGTCAAGCACCGCAGGCTGATTGTGAGCGCTCGTCCAGCCCTCAAGTCGATAAATAATGCACTAGGACGACTTCGCCAGACGCCTGGCCGACTCAAGTCCGACAGTTGTGTAACAAGTAGGGCAACCAGTGGGGGCAGTTTTGCCGACAGCTTGCTGTAGTTGCCAAAGCAGTGACTACAGCATACGTAGGTGCACAGGTGTCACTGTACAGTAACAACTAACATTGGACCACAGTGGGAACCAACTTTTATGTACGAGAGAAGAGGATAAATGAGGAGAAAGAGAGAGAGAGAGAGAGAGAGGGGTACGGGGTACTTTTGCCAAATGGTGCCTCATGAAACTCATTATTTGTATGTACACTGTCTGATCAAAAGTATCCCATGCGGATATTGACATTTCGGTGTCACGAGAGGTAGGCCTACCAGTAGAGAAGGATGTGGGAAGTACTGTGTTGACAGAAGCAGTATCAGCAGCATGGGATGGTTAGCAGAGCTCAGTGGTATATATGTGGCAATGTCCGAAAGATCAGACACCATATACACATTCATTTAAGGCGGGGACGGCCAGTGATCTCTTCTGCGCAGACGCAGACCAGGCTCGAACTCTTACGAGAATCGGCGAAATGTCGCGAGTAATGAGGATAACTACGTGGATAAGTTGACAGTTTGGGTATGACGGAAGGCGTGCAAGGGTAGTCTGTGCAGTTGCGATGACCTCTGTGTCCGGATGGCTTCTTAGTCCGAGCATCTGCCTAATAAGCAGGAGACCCAGGTTCGGATCCCGGCCCGGCAAAAATTTACAACTTTCCCGACGCTAGTCACGGCCTATCAGAGCCAATGTCTGTATTTCCTTTGTGTCTTAGAGCTCAATGACTACGAAAGTCGAGTAGTCATTGGATGTCACAAGAGCAACAACTCCATCAGGGACATTTCAATCCTATGAAGTTCCCCAAGATGGCCGTTGGTGATGTGATTCTGGAAAGGAAACAGAAAGCAACAACCATAGCTAAATCAAGACCAGGAAAACCTCATGTCGGGGAGTGTGTTGTAGCTTGGAACATTGTTCAGATTTTGGCCTCTAGCCAGTCCTGTAATAGGAGTTTAAGATATTTTCTCATTCTAGTTTCCAATGATGGCGTTCACTTATTGTGTACTGCATTATGTTTCTGAGAGTACAAAAATTACTCCGTAAAAGTAACGTTTTTCCAAAAGCGACAAAATTATAACACTGTCTTGCACATAGGAACAGATATTCTATTCAAACATAAGAGATTTACATTCGAGAATTACGCTGCTACACGCCAGTAGATAGTTAAGTAGAAGTATTATTAAAAAAAATGGTTCAAATGGCTCTGAGCAATATGAGACTTAACATCTTAGGTCATCAGTCCCCTAGAACTTAGAACTACTTAAACCTAACTAACCTAAGGACATCATACACATCCATGCCCGAAGCAGGATTCGAACCTGCGACCGTAGCAGTCCTGCGGTTCCGGACTGAAGCGCCTAGAACTGCACGGCCACCGCGGCCGGCAGAAGTATTATTAAATAACTGTTTAAAAGTTAGATACATTTTCTAACCTGACGGACAGGAACCGTCGACCATCGCGGAGGCTGGTTGTAAAAATCGAATGATATCAGCGAAAGGAATCACCTTTGGGTTCCAAAGTGGCACCAGCAGCTCAGCTACCAACGTGGCTGTGTGTAAGATATTTAAAAAATGGGGTACCACGGTCGAACAGTTCCTTCTTAGCCATATATTTCTATAGTAACTGCCAAGCGATACGTGAGAGCAACGCCATTAGACAGTGGATGACTGGAAACGAGTTGAGTGATGAATCATACTACATTCTGCAGCAGTCTGATGGAAGAGTTTGGGCTTGGAGAACGTTGCCTGCCATCATGTGTAATGCCAACAAAGAAGTATAGATGAGGTCGTATTTTTCCTAGTTAGGGTATCGTTACCTTACTGCGCTTAAGGAAACGATAAATGCGGAAGGGTATGATCATACTTTACAGCATTGTGTATGGCGTACAGTACAGGAAAATTTTGGAGGCGGTGACGGATTGTATCAGCATGACAATGCACGCTGTCATAAAGCAGCACCCTCGAGGTAATGGTTTCTGGGCAGTAATATTCCTGAAATAGACTGCCCAATGCCCCGACCTGAACCCAGTGGAAAACCTTTTGGATGAGTTAGAATAATGATCTGCAATTCCTCCACAGACATTCAGACACCTCACTGAAAGTGTCCAGAGTTCCAGACATCATAAATACAAAATATGGATACACCCCACATTAGTGTCCACAAATAGTTTTCGGATGCTTTAGTCAGACAGTGTACGTTAACAGTAGTTATGCACAAAAACATCACCAAAGTGCACCAGTTTCCACATTATGACTTCCAGACATGTTCGTCAAGGTAACCTCTGTCGTAAGTTCCTTAAAATATCATTTGAAAATAAACTTCATACTAGATATCTTTAATAGGTGGCAAGTATTGCTCTTGTGCTCTTGACAATGTTCGTTATAATCGCTTTAGCATCTAACCACTATTGTTAGGAGCATAATCCTCTGCAACGTGTTTCGGGAGCCAAGCTCCCATCATCTGGCTGTCTGTGTTGACCCTGTATAGACGTGCTCTGAAAAGGCACACAAAATCAAAAAATAAAACAAAGTTACTCGTACTTGAAGTCCTCGTCTTATATTAAAAGACGGCGATACCAGTAAGAAGAGAACTTCATGTCCGAATACCTTTATTTGGTTTTCTTTTTGACTTTGTGTGCTTTTTACTTTCACGTTTACATAGGGCTGCCAAAGGCCTTGCCGCTGTGGTAACACCAGTTCCTGTAAGATCACCGAGGTTAAGGACTTTCGGGCTTGGCTAGCATTTGGATGAGTATCCGTCGGATCTCCCGTAACCTGTTGGCACGTGGAATGCACTCAGCCCTCGTGGGGGCAATATTAAGAAGCTTTTGACTATGAAGTAGCGGATCCGGTCACGGAAACTGACAACGGGCGAGAGAGTCGCATGCTGACCACATGCTCCACCATATCCGCATCAAGCGACGCCTGTTGTTTGAGGATGACACGGCGGTCGGTCGGCACAACTGTGCCTCCGAGTCCTGCACGGACGGAGTGATGTACGGTTAACACAGATTTCCCGACTTCCAGAATGCGTCGCTGAGGATTATGTTCCTTACATTTGCGATTATCTTAACAATTGTTACAGCCTGTCCTTAAATTGGACAATATTAGATTGCGATATCAATAAAGAACAACGTAAACGATACTGCAGTCAAAACAATGAAGTGAAGAATAGCAGAGCACAGCCCACCATTATCCGTACGAGTAATACGGCTGCGGTAGCTAAATTGGTGTGATTTCTTGCTTAATTTATTCACACGATAATCTTTTAAAATACATTGTTGAGTTATCCGTGAAAGACCATAATAGCATTATCATTTTTCTGAACAATATCGGAAATAGTTACTGATATTCTGTCATTTAAATTAATCCTGACTCGCACAAAAAAGAAAATAAAAACGAAAAACAACAATTACATGTTATCGTCCACGGTCGTAGACTGAAAATATTTTTTGGTAATTTGTGGTAAGGTCTTATGAGACCTAACTACTGAGGTCATCGGTTCCTAAGTTTACACACTAATTAATATAACTTAAACTAACTTACGCTAAAGACAGAACACACACGCCCATGCCCGATGGAGGACTCGAACCTCCGAGGGGTAAGCCGCATGGACCGTGCAAAAGGGCCCTAGACCGCGCGGCTACCCCGCGCGGCTCTTAGTTTGATACTGACTACTATATCAGCATTAGTGCCGATATGGAAGTAGCGATTAGAGCAGACACAGATACCAATTTCGATCTCTCATTGGTTGATGATATGCCAAGTGTTCTTTAAACGGCTTACCGTCCGTCACTCTGTTATTCTGGTCCAGTTATTTTTTTTATGGTTCGCTTCGGAGGCTTTGCTCAATCGTTAGGTGGCAGAACAGATAGCAAATATAGTAGCAGATCAGATGTTCAGTTCAGATGCATTTCTCCCAGGAAATCAATTTTGTCGAAATTTCTGCCGTGCTGTACCTCTTCGTTGCGCAATTTCCTTGAGAGCACTCCTTGTGAGGTTTACATATTCACTGTTTACAACATTTAGCAACAGATTATGAGGTGGTTTTTATGTGTATTGTATACAGACAGTCATGGAACAGCTTCTCAAACATGTGTTATGTGTAAAATAAATATCTGTAGTTCTTTCCCGTAATACGTACAAGGCGTAGACGATGGCTGTTCACAACGTAGCACTATGTTGTAAGTGAAGTCGGTAAGAACAATTTGATGTAGGATATAAGATATGATTCGTATAGCCACCTAAACTACAGAGTATTCGCGCGGCGGCGAGATGCTGAATGTTCTATCTCCCTCTTAACGGCTTTCGTTAACACTAGAAAGTTTAACTTTGCCGTGAGGGTAGTGAAAGGAAAAGATTTTCACAAATAAAATTTCCAATTCCATCTAATCTTAATCTTTGAAAGTACAGTCGTCTCGCGGTAAGGAGGTCAGAAAAAACGATTTAATTGTTGATTTTACGCTTTTAGAATTCAGAAAAGTGTGAGGTCAAATTTCATAAAACGTCGAGTTAACAATTTTTAAGTGCACGACTGAGCCGTTGGCTTAAGGGCGACAGGATGTACCAAAATCTCGCAGGGCGCACATAAGCTGTGGCTTAGGAGGCCAATTTGACGCCGTTCACTGCTTGACAGATCACAAGTGTCTCATATTAAATTCTTCTTCTGCACTTACACCATTGCGGCACGTTGTAAAACGTGCGCTATATCAAATTGTTCCTCTCAATTTATAGCACTGTGGTATGTTGTAGTATGTTGTAAGCAGTTAACATTTACACCTGGTGTTGTCAAAGAGCAACATCTGCGCTGAAACTTCGTGGCAGATAAAAGCTGAGTGCCGGACTAAGAATCTAACCTGGGACCTTAGCCTATTGCGAGCAAGTAGTCCATCACTTGAGGTACCCAAGCCTGACTCATGATCCGTCCTCATACTTTACTCCCGCCACTAAGGAATCTCCTACCTTTCAAACTTCACAGAAGCACTTGGATAGCTCAGTTGATAGAGCACTTTTCAGCGAAAAGTAGGTCCCAATTTAAAGTCCTGGTCCAGCACATAGTTTTTCATCGTCCAGGAAGTTTAGTATCAGCGCACTCTCATGGTAGAGTGAAAATTAATTCTGGAAATCACCTAGGCTGTTGCTGTGCATTAATGTTGTTTTGACACTCTTCATGAGTCCACTTTGTGTTTTGGTGCTCTTCTGTCCTCTGGGTGATTCGATGCATGCCGCCACCACTTCCTCACCCGCCCTTAATCTAACAGTAGTACTTAGAACAAACATCCTTAATTATTTATCTGCTGTAATCCAATCTCGGTCTTTCCCTAAAGTTTTTGCGCTCTGTAGTTCCCTCTAGTACCATGGAGGTCGTTCCTTGATGTCTTAATACACGTCTTATCATTCTGTTTCGTGTCAGTGTTTTCCGTATATTTCTTCCCTCGAAGGTTCTGCGGGTAACCCACATTTCTTGACAGTGCAACTACTTTGCAGCATCCTACTGTAACATCGCGTCTCAGACGCTTCGATTCCCGTCATTTTCAGCTTTTCTCACAGTCTATGATTCACATCCACACAATGCTGAAATCTATTCGCACATCCCTAGAAACTGCTCATTCAATTTAAGGCCGTTATTTGAAACCAGCACATTTCTTGTGGTCAAGAATACCCTCTTTCTTGTGCTAATCTGCTTTTTATGTCACCCTTGCTTCGTCTGTTACGCGTTATTTTGCTTCACTTCGTCTATTAGTGGTCATATTTTTCGCTAAACTTAGTTCTGCAGCTCCTCATTACTTTCATCTTTCTTCGGTATACTATTAATCCATAATGTGTGCTTATTAGACCGTCCGTTCCATTGAAAAGGTCGTTTAATACTTCCTCATTTTCACTGACGATAGTAGTTTCATCAGCGAATCACCTTCATTCTTATTCTTAATTCCAATCCTGACCACACCTTTTATTTTCGTCATTCCTTTTTCGATTTAGACTGAACAGTAATGGAGTAAGGCTCAGCGCTTCTATAGTTCTTGTTCCATGTTGGATCTTAGAAATATTGCACGAGGGGACTTCAATGAGTATGTTAAACCAAGTAATTTTTCATGAATGCTTCACCAAATTTCAAAGTGACACAAACAATTAACACTAATTTCAGTACTGTTATCAAATCTGTACAAATAACGGTTGGAACGTTCAACCGATCGTGCAGTTTGTCGACGATATAAATCCGTTCCATGTCACACAAATATTCGAGAACCGCTGTGTGGCAGTCCTCATCTTTGGAAAACGTGCGATTGCTGTGAGTGAGATCATCAATTACCTCACATTGTCGTTTGTCCTGGCCTCCTTCCCTATCAGTGTCACCGCGTCTGTATGGCGTTGGTCTATCTGAAGGCTCGGAACGGCATCGCATTTGGCCCAGATACCGCCAGAATTTCATTATGAGTCTATGTGCAATTTAAACGTTTATCCCACTAGAATTGTACTGTCCCGAGTACTTCAGCTTTGGAATTCGTTTCCAGCTGACGCGCTACTTCATGCACACACTGTGATGTCCCTTTATCCGTACCACAGCAGAGCTGTTATATCACCTCTCTCTATTCTTCGGTATTAAAATGTTTTGATTTTAAAGTGAGACATGGTCGGGGTTGTCGGGAAAAACGTAAAGGGTATACCTGCCGTCGCTTGTATTCTGCAAGGTCGTAGATGCGGCTTAGATATACGACGACGATAATCAAAATTGCCACACGGGCACGAACATTAGTAAAAATGGGTACAGCTTTGCTTGTAATGATTTAATTACGTTATCCAAACTCGCCGCTAACTCAAAGATAATCAGAAACAGTGCGAAATTATTACTTTTATTGCTCTTTAAATTAACTGTTGCGAAGAGAAAGGCGATACAACAAACTACGTAGCGTAACGATTTGCACTCATGATAAGTAATTTCACTGATGTCACACAGACTTCATTTTGGGTTACGCATTTCCTTGACTGAAATAAATTTAATTGCAAACTCAAAAATATCGTAAAGCAAACGAAGCCTTGTTGCCTACTGCAGTTGAAACTATCCGTGCAATTCCGTAAAAATTTTGATAAAATGAACTTTAAGCGGTTCTGGCGCTTCAGTCTGGCACCGCACGACCGCTACGCTCGCAGGCTCGAATCCTCCCTCGGGCATGGATGTGTCCTTAGATTAGCTAGGTTTAAGTAGGTCTAAGTTGTAGGGGACTGATGACGTCAGATGCTAAGTCCCATAGTGCTCAGAGCCATTTGAACCGTTTGAACAAAAATAAACTTTGCAAATATTGATGCTTGAAAATTATTATCAATATTCAAAGTATTTGTTAAGTTGAGGATATAGCCTAATATTTAATATTTTAATTAATTTCCAATTAATGGCCGCCTGTGCGCCTTTACGACAAAAGAAAGCTAGATGGGCAGTCTTCTACACAACTCACTTTCAATACTTATTTTTCAGTTAAATGTTTCCACAGGGAGGGAGAGGTTTTAAATAAGAACAGTAGAAATTCACTTTTTACAATTTATCGTAACAGAAAATACGTACCTACATGACCGTGCGTCACTACAGCTAGGCGACTTAATCCTTCAACAGCAGACACAAAAGTAGTATTTCATCTTTGAACCAAGTCTTTTTTAACCTTAACGAGATAAGATTTCCACTGCTACAAATAATATCTTTACTTTGTACAGCTACCCTTTGATATTAAAATACATATCTTATTAACATTTTTAACATAAAAATATCATATGAACAGTTGTATGTTTATAGTTAGCTATCATATTAGCTATGGTCTTTATCGACAGAAATACACTCGGTTTTGTACTTTCTTTATACTTCACATTTACACGTCTGGCATAGGTTTAGTTTAATATTTATAGGGCTTTCCAGGAAACGTCACCCTAAAAAAAATGGTTCAAATGGCTCTGAGCACTATGGGACTTAACTTCTGAGGTCATCAGTACCCTAGAACTTAGAACAACTTAAACCTAACTAACCTAAGGACATCACACACATCCATGCCCGAGGCAGGATTCGAACCTGCGACCGTAGCGGTCACGCGGCTCCAGACTCACGCGCCTAGAACCGCACGGCCACACCGGCCGGCGTAACCGTCACCTGCTTCATACTCAGGAGCCATACTCTCTTCTGGTAAGCATCGCTCTTGTTGGACATGTGTAACTTACTTTTTGAAGTTCCCTCGTATTTTTTTCTCGAGTAATTGAAGATATATCACGTACAAAGCATTTCAACTGTCGAGTCAAATATAAGATCTTCTCGGCGTCACGATTCTCGTATGACACTCTCTGCTTCTACACTACTGGCCATTAAAATTGCTACGCCAAGAAGAAATGCATGTGATAAACGGTTATTCATTGGACAAATATACTAGAACTGAAATGTGATTACATTTTCACGCAATTTGGGTGCATAGATGCTGAGATATCAGTACCCAGAACAACCACCTCTGGCCGTAATAACGGCCTTGATACGTCTGGGCATTGAGTCAAACAGAGCTTGGATGGCGTGTACAGGTACAGTTGCCCATGCAGCTTCAACACGATACCACAGTTCATCAAGAGTAGTGACTGGAGTATTGTGACGAGCCAGTTGCTCGGCCACCATTGACCAGACGTTTTCAGTTGGTGAGAGATCGGGAGAATGTGCTGGCCAGGGCAGCAGTCGAACATTTTCTGTATCCAGAAAGGCCCGTACGGGACCTGAAACATGCGATCGTGCATTATCCTGCTGAAATGTAGGATTTCGGAGGGATCGAATGAAGGGTAGAGCCACGGGTCGTAACACATCTGAAATGTAACGTCCACTGCTCAAAGTGCCGTCAATGCGAACAAGAGGTGACCGAGACGTGTAACCAATGGCACCACATACCATCACGCCGGGTGATACGCCAGTATGGTCATGACGAATACACGCTTCCAATGTGCTTTAACCGCGATGTCGCCAAACACGAATGCGACCATCGTGATACTGTAAACAGAACGAGGATTCATCCGAAAAAACGACGTTTTGCCATTCGTGCACACAGGTTCGTTGTTGAGTACACCATCGCAGGCGCTCCTGTCTGTGATGCAGCGTCAAGGGTAACCGCAGCCATGGTCTCCGAGCTGAGAGTCCATGGTGCTTCAAACGTCGTCGAACTGTTCACGCAGATGGTTGTTCTCTTGCAAACGTCCCCATCTGTTGACTCAGGGATCGAGACGTGGCTGCACGATCCGTTACAGCCATGCGGATAAGATGCCTGCCATCTCGACTGCTAGCGATAACGAGACCGGTGGGATCCAGCACGGCGTTCCGTATTACTCTCCTGAACCCACCGGTTGCATTTTCTGCTAAGAGTCATTGGATCTCGACCAACGCGAGCAGCAATGTCGCGATACGATAAACCGCAATCGCGATAGGCTACAATCCGACCTTTATGAAAGTCGGAAACGTGATGGTACGCATTTGTCCTCGTTACACAAGGCATGACAACAACGTTTCATCAGGCAACGCTGGTCAACTGCTGTTTGTGTATGAGAAATCGGTTGGAAACTTTCCTCATATCAGCACGTTGTAGGTGTCGCCACCGGCGCCAACCTTGTGTGAATGCTCTGAAAAGCTAATTATTTGCATTCACAGCATCTTCGTCCTGTCGGTTAAATTTCGCGTCTGTAGCACGTCATCTTCGTGCTGTAGCAATTTTAATGGCCGGCAGTGTATATTCCCTGATGAGTTAATGTATCAACTGACAACATATGTCCAGATTGTGAGCAGGATGGAGCAAGATACTTCCGAGGCTACACAGATCGGAGTCTCTCTATTTGGGTTTCACTTGTTAGAGGAACAGCAGCGCAGGTTTAACCGACAGCACAACCATCCACCACATGATGTATTCCACCGAGCCAACTTGCTTCCAGTTTTTAGACACGGTCAGCGCGTTAGCGCGGCCAGAGCTTTGTTTCGTCGGGAGACACGGCGAATGCTAGAGGAGAGGGTGATGTATAGTGATGAGGCAGGGTCGAGTGCGGGCACGACGGCACTCGACTGCGCAGCGTGTAGTACGCACAGGCTAGACGCCGCGGCGTTCCCGCACGTCGGCTGACACGAGGCGGTGGCGGTAGCGTCCATCACTCAGCTCTGCTGTCCGCGACCCCACCGGCTGTGTCTCGCCCGGCTGACATCGCAGGGATAGAGCAGTAAAGGCTAACGAGCCACCTGCGCCTTCTGCGGCAGGTCGCTTACAGCGGCGGTGTCAGTGCCTTCGAGAAACACTCCGCATCCAGGTGAGTAATGTGCGCGTCTTTTCTCACAATAATTCTTCTCCATTTCCTGTATGTCTTACGCGGTCGAATCTCATTGATGTGTTCACCGCCCATGTTCGACGTCGACGTGCAATAACCAATCACAGACAGCAGTTAGCAGCACTAGCAGTCTCAGGGTCTGAGGTTGGTTTGCAGCAGAGTGCCGTTCCTCTCTAGTCTGTCTTCCTCTTCATTTCCACGTATGTGTTACATCCAACGTCATTCATGATCTGTTACATGAATGGTGTCACTGATCGCCCCCTCCGACTCCTTCCCTCAATAACTACTTCTTTTATTGTTCCAATGACGTTGTTGTGTCGTAGGAAGTTCAAAATGTTCAAATGTGTGTGAAATGTTATGGGACGTAACTCCTAAGGTCATCAGTCCCTTGCAGCGAAATGCAGGAAGATCTGCAGCGGATAGGCACTTGGTGCAGGGAGTGGCAACTGACCCTTAACATAGACAAATGTAATGTATTCCGAATACATAGAAAGAAGGATCCTTTATTGTATGATTATATGATAGTGGAACAAACATTGGTAGCAGTTACTTCTGTAAAATATCTGGGAGTATGCGTGCGAAACTGTTTGAAGTGGAATGATCATATAAAATTAATTGTTGGTAAGGCGGGTGCCAGGTTGAGATACATTGGGAGTGTCCCTAGGAAATGTCCATCAACAAAGGAGGTGGCTTACAAAACGCTCGTTCGACCTACCTATACTTGAGTATTGCTCATGAGTGTGGGATCCGTACCAGATCGGGTTGACGAAGGAGATAGAGAAGATCCAAAGAAGAGCGGCGCGTTTCGTCACAGGGTTATTTGGTAAGCGTGATCGCGTTACGGAGATGTTTAGCAAACTCAAGTGGCAGACACTGCTAGAGAGGCGCTCTGCATCGCGGTGTAGCTTGCTGTCCAGGTTTCGAGAGGGTGCGTTTCTGGATGAGGTATCGAATATATTGCTTCCCCCTACTTATAACTCCCGAGGAGATCACGAATGTAAAATTAGAGAGATTCGAGAGCGCACGGAGGCTTTCCGGCAGTCGTTCTTCCCGCGAAACATACGCGACTGGAACAGAAAAGGGAGGTAATGACAGTGGCACGTAAAGTGCCCTCCGCCACACACCGTTGGGTGGCTTGCGGAGTATAAATGTCGATGTAGATGTAGAACCTAAATTATCCTAAGGACAAACACACACCCATGCCCGAGGGAGGACTCGAACCTCCGCCGGGACCAGCCGCACAGTCCATGACTGCAGCGCCATAGACCGCGGCCTCGTAGGAAGTGCTCTACAAGTTTGTCTCTTCTTGCTTGGATGTGCCTCCACAGAGATGTGGTTTCCTGTACTCTTCTAAGCACCTCTTCGTTTGTTACTTTGTCTCTCCAGCTGATCTTCATAATCATTCTACAGCACCACACCTCCAGGGCCTCTAGCCGTCTTCTCTTCCAATTGCCCAAGCTTCACATCCGTATAGGGCCACACTCCAAGCGAAACCTTTCATGATTCGTTACCTTATTTTCAGACTGATGTTCTTGCTGGTGAGTAAGTTCCTTCTCCGATTACATGCAATTTTTTGCCTGTTGTATTCTGCTCGCAATTTCTTTCCAGCCTCTACCATCCAAAATGGCACTGAGCACTATGGGACTTAACATCTGAGGTCATCAGTCCCCTAGAACTTAGAACTACTTAAACCTAACTAACCTAAGAACATCACACACATCCATGCCCGATGCAGGATTCGAACCTGCGACCGTAGCGGTCGTGCGGTTCCAGACTGAAGCGCCTAGAACCGCTCGGCCACAACGTCCGGCGCTTCCACCATCCCTTGTGATTTTGCTTCCAAGGTAAGTATATTCTTCCATCACTTCCAGCTCCTCTCTTCCAATTCTCATTCTCAGAGGTTAATATTCTGCTCCTGTACTGCATACCATCACATTAGTCTTTTTCTTGTTTATTCTCATTCCATACTGATTGCATAGAAATTTTTCCATTGTCTCCGTGACTATAGCAAGATCATCTGGATATCATCATCTCGGGTTATATGAAACATATTTGTCTGGGGGTGGAGGGGGGAGGGGGGGGGGGAGTGCAGTCCTTACCGTAATATGCGGCAACAGAGCGATATGTGTGAAATCCGAAGGGGTACGATCATAGGATTTCGGGCCAAGGGTGGAAGTATATCTGAAACGGCGAAATCTGTAAGCCGTTCGCTTTGCGCCGTGGTTAAAGTGAGTCGTGCATGGCAAAATGACGCTGTCCAAAACAGACACCGAGGTAACTATTGTGTACCGCGGGATATATATGACAGGGGTGAATAACGGCTGTGGACATGTGTGCTGGCGAACAGATGTGCAACTGACCGCCTGGATGAAACAAGGAGCTACCAAACGTACCTTCGCAATGACCACCGTTGAACGAACGTTGCTGCCTGCGGGCCTCCGCAGCAGATGCCTGCTACACGTACCAATGCTGAATGCTGCTCGTCGATGACGCAGGCTGCCATTTGCACGCCATTACCGAAACTGGATGTCCACTGACAGGCGACAGGTGTCTTTTTCAGATCAATCACGTTTTATGCTCAATCGGAGAGATCGCCGTTGGCGTGAAACCTACACTACTGGCCATTAAAACTGTTATACCACGAAGATGACGTGCTACAGACGCGAAATTTAACCGAGAGGAAGAAGATGCTGTGATATGCAAAAGATTAGCTTTTCAATTTACACAAGGTTGGCCCCGGTGGCGACATCTACAATGTGCTGACATGAGGAAAGTTTCCAACCGATTTCTCATACACAAACAGCAGTTGACCGTCGTTGCCTGGTGAAACGTTGTTGGGATGCCTCGTGTAAGGAGGAGAAATGCGTACCATCACGTTTCCATCTTTGATAAAGGTCGGATTGTAGCCTATCGCGATTGCAGTTTATCGTATCGCGACATTGCTGCTCGCGTTGGTCGAGATCCAATGACTGTAAGCAGAATATGGAATCGGTGGGTTCAGGGGGGTAATACGGAACGCCGTACTGGAACCCAACGGCCTCGTATCACTGTCAGTCGAGAGGACAGGCATCTTATCCGCATGGCTGTAACGGATCGTGCAGCCACGTCTCGATCCCTGAGTCAACAGATGGGGACGTTTCCAAGACAACAACCATCTGCACGAAGAGTTCGACGGCGTTTGTAGCAGCATGGACTATCAGCTCGGAGACCGTGGCTGCGGTTACCCTTGACGCTGCATCACAGACAGGAGCGCCTGCGATGGTGTACTCAACGACGAACCTGCGTGCACAAATGGCAAAAAGTCATTTTTTCGGATGAATCCAGGTTCTGTTTACAGCATTATGATGGTCGCATCCTTGGATTTAAACAATGTCGAGGAACTGTGGCACCACTTCGATCAGGCTGCTCGCACCATGGATCTTCAGCCGAGAAACCCAGTGCAGCTGGTCAGCGGAACTGGAGTCGGCATGGCTGTACATCCCTTCTGCAACCTCATTGATTCTCTTCCTGCATATCTTGCAACGGTCTGCGCTACAAAACGTAGTTGTTCAAGCTTTTGACAGGTGGTCACATGAACGTGACTGGACAGTGTATAGCCGCGAGAAGTGGCCCCGCGGTTTGAGGCGCCACGTCACGAAGCTGGCCGCCACTCCCGCCGGAGGTTCGAGTCCTCCCTCGAGAATGGATGTGTGTGTTGTGGTTAGCGTAAGTTACTGAAAGTAGTGTGTAAGTCTAGTGACCGAGGGCCTCAGCAGTTTGGTCCCATAGGAATTCACACACATTTGAACATTTGATTTTGGACAGTGTATAAGCATAAGAAATGTAGCTTGTTCTCTATATATATTATTTTCAGTCATTTAACGCATAAGCACTTAACTACAGTATAACTATCGGTTTAGATAGTTGCTGCGCGGTGTGGGACCCTTACCAGGTGGGATTGACGGAGGACATCAAAAGGGTGCAAAAAAGGGCAGCTCGTTTTGTATTATCACGTAATAGGGGAGAGAGTGTGGCAGATATGATACCCGAGTTGGGATGGAAGTCATTAAAGCAAAGACGTTTTTCGTCGCGACGAGATCTATTTACGAAATTTCAGTCACCAACTTTCTCTTCCGAATGCGAAAATATTTTGTTGAGCCCAACCTACATAGGTAAGAATGATCATCAAAATAAAATAAGAGAAATCAGAGCTCGAACAGAAAGGTTTAAGTGTTCGTTTTTCCCGTGCGCTGTTCGGGAGTGGAATGGTAGGGATATAGTATGATTGTGGTTCGATGAACCCTCTGCCAAGCACTTAAATGTGAATATCAGAGTAATCATGTGGATGTAGATGTTAGCCATCTTCAGGCCTCTTACAGTAAACGGGAAAGAAAAGCCAGAGTTAACAACTGCATCATAACTAATGTGATAAACTTCAGTTCAGTTTACGTCTAGCGCCTAGGTATGATGTGCAAACATACTAACTACCCGCTACTCAATACAAAATACACCCACTCGGTCCAAAAAGTTTGCAGACTGGATTAATAAAAAAAGTTAAAGTGGCGATTTTAAAGCTACCCCAAGCCCCCTCCCCCTTCCCGCCACTTGACTTCACTACGTTGTTCAACTCGCGCTTCACATTTGCGTGAATGTCGGTTATGTCGCACAAGGATTGACCTTCCATATGAATTGTGCACTTCATCGTTTTGTAGTAAGATCGTATCGATAACTCCAAGACTCGCCACCTGCCATGATATTTTCCGGAAAAGAACTGTCCGCGTGTTTCATTTCGGTAATGCAGCGGCAGGCGTCTGTGAGTCATTGTTTTTGGTTCAAATTGAAAAGTGGTTCAAATGGCTCTGAGCACTATGGGACTTAACATCTGAGGTCATCAGTGCCCTAGAACGTAGAACTACTTAAACCTAACTAACCTAAGGACATCGCACACATCCATACCCGAGGCAGGATTCGAATCTGCGACCATAGTGGTCGCGCGGTTCCATACTGAAGCCCCTAGAACCGCTCGGCCACCTCGGCCGGCCGTTGTTTTTGCTGGGGAGTCAGAGTGTGAAGGGAAAAACTTCTCTCTTCTTTCAAAACATTCTGGGTAGTGGTTTGAGATGTTTCTGCCTTATGATTTGTGACACAACAACGGTGACACACTAGGGCCGTACGTCCGTCCACAAGTTAACACTGCCTGCTCGCGACTCAGTGATCGAATGCACGTATTTTGTTTACGGCTGTTAATTTAATTTCTCACAGTAGTTACTGAGGTGACGCCGCTTATACGTCAGGAATAAAATCAGTCTCGCAAAGTATTGGAAGAAAATGTTTCCTGTCGTAAGTTTTGCTGTACATCAAGTACACATCACCATTTAAAAGTGCTCGAGATCTATGTAATTGAAGACAAGCGTGGAACAACAGGCTAACCCTCAAATGTAAAAGCTTAGAGATAAGTGTTGTCATCAGTTGCTGGGTACGGGAACTATCAAAATTGACATTGGTCTCACCCCTAAGTGGTATTGAGGGGTGAAGCCATTGTCAATTTTGATAGTTCCCGTACCCAGCAGCAGATGGTAACACTTAAGTTTGTACATTTGAGGGTTAGCTCGTTTTTCCGTGCATTTCTTCAATTGTGCAATGATAAAATACATGACGCACTTCATAATATATGATATACCAAATAAGTAACTTTAAAATAAGTAACTGTTTAAGAAACACGTGACTTTTGATTAAAATTAATATGATTATGCATTTTAGTTTTACAGCTATAAAAATTACAAAAATGAGAGTAAAATAATACCAAAGAAAATGGTATGCACCGTTACTTCATCTTACTGAACTGAAGGAAACACTAGCATGGAACGCATCCATCACTGCTCCACTAAACATTTACCGAGCGAGGTGGTGCAATGGTTAACACACTGGACTCGAATTCGGGAGGGCAACGGTTGAAACCCGCATCCGGCCATACAGATTTATGTTTTCCGTGGTTTTCCTAAATCGCTTAAGACAAATTCCAGGATGGTTCCTTCGAAAGGGTACGTCCGCTTTCCTTCTGCATCCTTCCCGAACCCGAGCTTGTGCTCCGTCTCTAATGACCTCGGTCTCGATGGGACGTTAAACACTAACCTCCTCCTCCTAAACATTATCTGTATTACTAACCGACTAACCTGGATTATGGTCCCACTTGCAGGTTGCTTTTTAATGGATTGGAGGGGCAACAAAAATTTGATTTTAAGCATTTCATATAATTACTGACCGAACTTAAAATTTAATACGGTTTCATAATTTACTCATTAACAGGCATAATCATACCTACGATGCCGAGCGGGGTGGCGCAGTGGTTAGCACACTGGACTCGCATTCGAGAGGACGACGGTTCAGACACGTCTCCTGCATCCTGCTTTAGGTTTTCCGTGATTTCCCTAAATCGCTTTAGGCAAATGCCGGGAAGGTTTCTTTGAAAGGGCACGGCCGACTTCCCAGCCTTCGCTAACCCGATGAGACTGATGACCTCGCTGTTTCGCCTACTCCACCAAATCAACCCAATCCCAAACGCCTTCTAAACTTTCCCTAGCTTGTGCGATTAACCCCAAATGTTTAACACTTTAACTCTTATGTATAATAATCAGACTTTAAGCTGTTTTATAGATAGTAGACCAATTCTTTAAAGAATCGGGGGCTTGCTGGTTTAGCTATATTTTTGATACTGTAATCATAATAAAATGCACATACAACCATTGACTCAAAATAATTTTAAGGCAGATGCCACCACGATCACGAGCCGTCACTGTCACAGTATGTCAGCGTTTGAGAAAGAAAGCGTTTTTCAAAAAGTTTACCCAAAATCTCTGTAGTGCATCTTTCACAAGAATTAATATAGAAATATGTGACTTGATTTAACTTCCTCATGAAAAATAAAAGGTTGCTCTGGCACTATTTGTAAGTCTCTGATTCATGTGGCTGCTGTAGGGGTCGTCCAAGTCCATACTAGTACTTTGCCAAATTAGCGTCGATTCAGGAAAGCGGCAACTCAGCTACAAAAGCCGTTTCGCATTTTTCTTTTCAACAGGAACAATTCAGTTACAACAGTGAGTAGAGACTTCCACCGAGAGTCCAGCAATGCGCCTCTTACAGGTCAAAGTGTTCGTCAATGGCACTAGCAGTTTCAAGATACTGGTTATTTAGGTACAGGAAAATCCTTATGTCGTCCCCCTGCACTAACTGAAGCCGTAGAGCGTGCCATCAGAGAGTTAGCCATTTCTCATGTGTGTTCCTCGAGTGTTTTGCGGCAAAGTTCGTTTTTCAAACAACACAAAGCTGCTACACCCTCTTCTTGACGCTGACAAAAATGTGTATAATTTTGTGAATTCATTCTGGACTGATAGGTGGAAGATAATTTCGCGCAGTTATCAGGATATCTTCCACGTATGTGAGAAGGTGAGCCACTAAAACGTAATGGTATGGAGAACACAGCAGTTACATACCATAGTCGACTACAAGAGTAAATCTCCAATCTTTCACGTTTGCACCATTACCGAGAAATGATCTATGGCTTGCTTTTTTTTTTTAAGGGAGAGGCGGTTATAGGAACCTCCTACTTGGACATGTTGGGGATCTGAATTTTTCCATGCCGAAATTTTCACTTTTAAAGAGGAAAGAGCATAAGGGCACAGCTCCAGCATTTAAGAGCATCTGTTAACAATGAGCTGCCGCCGGCCGCAGTGGCCGAGCGGTTCTAGGCGCTTCAGTCTGGAACCGCGTGACCGCTACGGCCGCAGGTTCGAATCCTGCCTTGGGCATGGGTGTGTGTGATGTCCTCAGGTTAGTTAGGTTTAAGTAGTTCTAAGTTCTAGGGGACTGATGACCTCAGAAGTTAAGTCCCATAGTGCTCAGAGCCATTTGAACCATTGTTGAATGAGCTGCGTCAGCCACGGATCGCTCATAAGAAACGTATAGATCTTGCAGTTCTCCAGTGGTCTGCAAGGTCGCCTTATCTCACGGTATATGATTTATGTAAAACTACTCCTCCAGGGACTAGGAAATTAATGCGACGCTGCATAGACGCAGCAGTCAGAGACAGATCCCAAATATATGGGTGAGTCTGACTATCATATTGACATTTGTTGTACTTTCAGTAGAGGGCACATGTAACGTAAGTCTGAGGCAAGATATACATTTTCAAAAGCGAATGGTTCTTTTGGAAACAAAGAAAAAAACCTTCGTAGTCCGAAGACATAGCCTTATCAGCTCTGATGAATCCGTTTTTGAAATACCATGAACAACAAGATGTATGTGCCGGTAACATATTATGTGACACGTGTTACAAAATAAAATAAATAAATAAATAAAATGTTTCCAGACGATTATTTTACTCTACAGCACAGAATCCGCTATCCTGAAAGTGCTGTAGAGGGTTGAGTACGTTATGGTGGAGGATGGTGGGTGGGGATGAGTTAGAAGCCACACGCAATATGTATAATCCCGTTATTATGCCCAGCACATCGTAGTACAACTCAAGCCCATACAAGGTTGGGCTGGAAGTTGGGCCTCGGCCCACGGACCCAGGCAGCGAAGTTTGTGTTAGGACTCTGGCCACTGCTATACGCAGCGGGCCCCAGCATGGTGCAACCTTCCTTACTCAGCGGTCCCTGCCGTCAAGTGTGAGGCGCCAGGATGACACGGTCTACTGAGTGTGGGAAGCTGCATCCCACCCGGACGTGGAGGGTGACGGACGCAGACATCCACGGTTGATCCTTGAACCGGCGGCTGGTTAGTGACGGCTGGCGATGACGACCAGACTAGTGGCACAATGGCTAGAAGGGCCTCAATTAGGTTCATCAAGCGGCGGCTGGACCCCCCTCGGCAGGTGGTCCTGTCAGGATGACAGCAGAGTGGCAGCGACCTCACAACGGAGGATAGCATTGACAGTTGACGACTCGATAACTCACTGCTTCGACGAATTCCCAGCCTGTCCAGACGGTCAGGACTTGTTCTCACTAAAACGTATTTGTTGTGTAGTTGAGGATGCACAAGTCGCGTGTTCCTCGTGCCGGAGTGAGTTTACGGGTACTGATCGGCAGGCGAACACTGAGGCACGGAGAGAGCCATGGCGCAATTCTATGTCGACGTTCCGCCGTAAGTGGCCCGCATTAGAGCATCTAGCCCATCTGTCGTTACAGCTCTTGACAAATCAAAACTGTGTGCGTGGGTGGGTTTCGAACCCAAAATGTAAAAAGCTCTTACTGACATTTGTTTTTCATGAACTCCAATTCTTCAACTCAACCTACGAGCTGTTTCCAGAATGACTCTTTTGCTCGCCAACCCAGTGTGCGGTGTTTTCACTCTTCCTGTCAGATTAAACCAGGTGCAGTTTGGAAATTGAGAGAGAATTACGGGCAGAATTAAGCTTGTAAAGGCGAGTGTGAGTCATGCTGGATAGCTCAGCACGTAAGTACCTTTTCCAGGAATTATGAGGTTCTGGGTTCGAGTCCTAACCTGTCTCACAGTTTCAGTTGTGAAAGAACATTTCACAATAATAAATTTCGGAAGTATTAACAAATAGTCACATGCGCTTCCGTCGTGTTTAAGTGGTAGACACTTTGCGATTGTCACAGCACCAACTTTCTCATTTCAGATACGTGGTTCCGTTCACTACTTCGCATGCAGTTAAACACACTACTCTAAGATCCTCAGAACTCTTGTAGGTTTTCATAATCCCTGCTACAAAATGTTGCAGCGCACATTGGCTCTACATTAAGAGATTCACAAACTAAATAATACATGAACTTGGTTCAAATGGCTCTGAGCACTACGGGACTTAACCTCTGAGGTCATCAGTCCCCTAGAACTTAGAACTACTTAAACCTAACTAACCTAAGGACACCACACACATCCATGCCCGAGGCAGGGTTCGATCCTGCGACCGTCGCGGTCGCGTGGTTCCAGCCTTCAGCGCCCAGAACCGCTCGTCCACTCCGGCCGGCAATACATGAACTAACATGCAGGCGTCTTAATATAAAGACAGGCTGCGACATACCATTTAAAATTTATTATGCGTGGTTTACTTTATTATGTACTCTCGTGTAAAACATTTTGAATTATTTTAAATCCGTTTTATATATAGTACTGACATTTAAATTAATGCGTTATTAACATTAGTGTTTCTCAACGTAACGACGAAATACTATGTAACATTTACCATTTTATTATACGTAGTTTACTCTACTCTGTACACTTAGGTAAGATGTTTGTTTCTTATTTCTAATGTCCCTTTAATTTCCATTGTTTGTATTTGTTTGTATTACATGAACTGTGTTCTAACAGATTTGTTGTTTTACTTTATACATGACTACTACTGATGGCCTTCGAAGCCGAAGCCGATTATGTGTAAAGTAAAAGTGCAACTGCTGCTGAAATTCTATTCATATCATTCTCTGTAACTGCTTATCACCTTTGCCTTCACGCTTATCACGTTAAACGTGATGGTCAAGATAAAACTGATTAGTTACTCTACTGAAACTATGTAACAACAGACACCCTTAGTCCAAGAATCAACATACGTAATTGCAATTGCGGAGGACAAGTGACGGTGTTATTGCCAGTATTGCGTCCCTTTCGAATTTTGCATTAGCACGCCACTGGTTTGTTAACCTTTTCTTCTCTAGATTCAGCATCATGAATGTTCTGCCCCAGGGCAGGTGTTCACATGTACCTCTCAATGCAGTCCTGTCATATGCTACCTCTTCATTTTCTCATTATCGTTTCCTGTCCTCTTTCTATCCAGCAGCTGGTATCTTCTACATCTACATCTACGTCCATACTCCGCAAGCCACCTGACGGTGTGTGGCGGAGGGTACCTTCAGTACCTCTATCGGTTCTCCCTTCTATTCCAGTCTCGTATTGTTCGTGGAAAGAAGGACTGTCGGTATGCCTCGGTGTGGGCTCTAATCTCTCTGGTTTTATTCTCATGGTCTCTTCGCGAGATATACGTAGGAGGGAGCAATATACTGCTTGACTCTTCGGTGAAGGTATGTTCTCGAAACTTCAATAAAAGCCCGTACCGAGCTACTGAGCGTCTCTCCTGCAGAGTCTTCCACTGGAGTTTATCTATCATCTCCGTAACGCTTTCGCGATTACTAAATGATCCTGTAACGAAGCGCGCTGCTCTCCGTTGGATCTTCTCTATCTCTTCTATCAACCCTATCTGGTACGGATCCCACACTGCTGAGCAGTATTCAAGCAGTGGGCGAACAAGCGTACTGTAACCTACTTCCTTTGTTTTCGGATTGCATTTCCTTAGGATTCTTCCAATGAATCTCAGTCTGGCATCTGCTTTACCGACGATCAACATTATATGATCATTCCATTTTAAATCACTCCTAATGCGTACTCCCAGATAATTTATGGTATTAACTGCTTCCAGTTGCTGACCTGCTATTTTGTAGCTAAATGATAAAGGATCTATCTTTCTGTATATTCGCAGCACATTACACTTGTCTACATTGAGATTCAATTGCCATTCCCTGCACCATGCGTCAATTCGCTGCGGATCCTCCTGCATTTCAATACAATTTTCCATTGTTACAACCTCTCGGTACACCACAGCATCATCTGCAAAAAGCCTCAGTGAACTTCCGATGTCATCCACCAGGTCATTTATGTATATTGTGAATAGCAACGGTCCTATGACACTCCCCTGCGGCACACCTGAAATCACTCTTACTTCGGAAGACTTCTCTCCATTGAGAATAACATGCTGCGTCCTGTTATCTAGGAACTCCTCAATCCAATCACACAATTGGTCTGATAGTCCATATGCTCTTACTTCGTTCATTAAACGACTGTGGGGAACTGTATCGAACGCCTTGCGGAAGTCAAGAAACACGGCATCTACCTGTGAACCCGTGTCTATGGCCCTCTGAGTCTCGTGGACGAATAGCGCGAGCTGGGTTTCACATGACCGTCTTTTTCGAAACCCATGCTGATTCCTACAGAGTAGATTTCTAGTCTCCAGAAAAGTCATTATACTCGAACACAATACGTGTTCCAAAATTCTGCAACTGATCGACGTTAGAGATATAGGTCTATAGTTCTGCACATCTGTTCGACGTCCCTTCTTGAAAACGGGGATGACCTGTGCCCTTTTCCAATCCTTTGGAACGCTACGCTCTTCTAGAGACCTACGGTACACCGCTGCAAGAAGGGGGGCAAGTTCCTTCGCGTACTCTGTGTAAAATTGAACTGGTATCCCATCAGGTCCAGAGGCCTTTCCTCTTTTGAGCGATTTTAATTGTTTCTCTATCCCTCTGTCGTCTATTTCGATATCTACCATTTTGTCATCTGTGCGACAATCTAGAGAAGGAACTACAGTGCAATCTTCCTCTGTGAAACAACTTTGGAAAAAGACATTTAGTATTTCGGCCTTTAGTCTGTCATCCTCTGTTTCAGTACCATTTTGGTCACAGAGTGTCTGGACATTTTGTTTTGAACCACCTACCGCTTTGACATAAGACCAAAATTTCTTAGGATTTTCTGCCAAGTCAGTACATAGAACTTTACTTTCGAATTCATTGAACGCCTCTCGCATAGCCCTCCTCACACTACATTTCGCTTCGTGTAATTTTTGTTTGTCTGCAAGGCTTTGGCTATGTTTATGTTTGCTGTGAAGTTCCCTTTGCTTCCGCAGCAGTTTTCTAACTCGGTTGTTGTACCACGGTGGCTCTTTCCCATCTCTTACGATCTTGCTTGGCACATACTCATCCAACGCATAATGTACGACGGTTTTGAACTTCGTCCACTGATCCTCAACACTATCTGTACTTGAGACAAAACTTTTGTGTTGAGCCAACAGGTACTCTGAAATCTGCTTTTTGTCACTTTTTCTAAACAGAAAAATCTTCCTACCCTTTTTAATATTCCTATTTACGGCTGAAATCATCGATGCCGTAACCGCTTTATGATCGCTGATTCCCTGTTCTGCGTTAACTTTTTCAAATAGTTCGGGTCTGTTTGTCACCAGAAGGTCTAATATGTTATCCCCACGAGTCGGTTCTCTGTTTAACTGCTCAAGGTAGTTTTCAGATAGAGCACTTAAAAAAATTTCACAGGATTCTTTGTCCCTGCCACCCGTTATGAACGTTTGAGTCTCCCAGTCTATATCTGGCAAATTAAAATCTCCACCCAGAACTATAACATGGTGGGGAAATCTACTCGAAATATTTTCCAAATTATCCTTCAGGTGCTCAGCCACAACAGCTGTTGAGCCAGGGGGCCTATAGAGACATCCAATTACCATGTCTCAGCCTTCTTTAACCGTGACCTTCACCCAAATCATTTCACATTTCAGATCTCCGTCAATTTCCTTCGATACTATTGCACTTCTTATCGCTATAAACACGCCTCCCCCTTCACTGTTCAGCCTGTCTCTACGGTATACATTCCAATCTGAGTTTAGGATTTCATTACTGTTTACGTCTGGTTTCAGCCAACTTTCTGTCCCTAGTACTATATGGGCATTGTGACCGTTTATTAATGAGAGCAGTTCTGGGACCTTTCTATAGACGCTCCTGCAGTTTACTATTAGCACATTAATATTGTTATTCCCTGTTGCATTTTGCCTACTCCTACCTTGCCGCGTCTCAGGAGGCGTCTTGTCGGGCCTAGGGAGGGGATTCTCTAACCTAAAAAACCCCCATGTGCACTCCACACGTACTCCGCTGATTTTGCCGACCTTCAGCCAGACGTGGCCCGGGAACGGAATCCATGGACCGCAATGTGCGTTCGAAACGTCGATGTTCATGTGTCCTGCAGTTCACATGTCGACGCGCAATTTGCTGCGTTCTTCATCGACCCACGAGCCGAGTGATCCACCGTTGTTGTTGTTGTAGTTGTTCTTCCAATCACCGTTCCTTCCATAACATCCATCAGTAAACCACCTCTTTTCATCTAGTGTCCAAGCCACGCCTGGTTCCTCTTCCTGATTACCTTCAAAATTTCTCTCTCTTCACTCACTTTTCTCAACACCACCTCATTCTATTCTTTCCAGCCTTCTCCAAATTCACATCTAAAATGATTCCAGTCTTCTTTCTTTCTCTTTCATCAATGTATATGTCTCAGCTCCGTACAATGCCCCGCTCCATTTGAAGCACTTCGCCAGTCTCTTCCTCAGGTCTTTGTCTATACCCCCACATAGAAGCTTCCTCTTCTTACTAAATACCTCCTTTTACATCTTATGTCGTCCATAGAAATGCTTTCCAAATATTTGAAAGCACTTCTTTGTTCTATATCGTATGCCCTGTCTTTATAGTTGTCCTTAATTTTCTTGCTCTTATCACCATGAATTTTGTCTTTTTCTTGTTAATTTTCATTCAGAATTCATCCTAGGTCTTATTTAAATCTTTTAACATAACAGTCGTAGTTCATTCGCTCTCTACCAACAGCACCACTTCAGCCGCACTATTTTGTCTCAAACATACGTGAATCGTGTGCTCCAAATATAGGTTAGAGAGTCTCAGAAAACCACAGAAAGGGCGTCCGTCTAAAAGGGGGCTGGTAAAGCACGGTAAGGTAGTTGTAGAAACGATCGGTACTGTAGTTGTAAATTGTCGTAGCTGTGTTGGGAAAGGACCAGAGCTCCAAGCCCTAATAGAAAACTCAAATAGTTGTAAGTACGGAAAGCTGGCTAAAGCCGGAAATAAGTTCAGCTGAAACGTTTTCAAACAACCTAAGAGTGTTCAGAAAGGATAGATTAAATACAGTTTGTGGTGGAGTATTTATTGCTGTCAGAAGTTGTTTACCTTTTAGTGAAATTGAATTAGATAGTTGCTGCGAAATTGCATGGGTGAAGGTTATACTAGACAATCGGACTAAACTATTAATTGGATCGTTTTACCGACCCCCCGACTCAGAAGATGTAGTTGCTGAACAGCTAAAAAAAAGCTTGAGTGAGCCGGCCGACGTGGCCGTGTGGTTAAAGGCGCTGCAGTCTGGAACCGCAAGACCGCTACGGTCGCAGGTTCGAATCCTGCCTCGGGCATGGATGTTTGTGATGTCCTTAGGTTAGTTAGGTTTAACTAGTTCTAAGTTCTAGGGGACTAATGTCCTCCGCAGTTGAGTCCCATAGTGCTCAGAGCCATTTGAACCAAAACTTGAGTGTCATTTCAAATAGGTACCCCACTCATACAACTATGGTCGCTGGCGACTTCATTCTACCCTAGATATGCTGGAAAAATTATACGTTTAAAACCGGCAGACGGCCGCTGTGTCCGAGTGGTTCTAGGCGCTTCAGTCCGGAACAGCGCTGCTGCTACGGTCGCAGGTTCGAATCCTGCCTCAGGCATGGATGTGTGTGGTGCCCTTAAGTTAGTTAGGTTTAAGTAGCTCTAAAGTTTAGGGGACTGATGACCTCAGATGTTGAGTCCCATAGTGCTTACAGCCATTTGAACCATCTTAAAGCCGGTGACAGGCATAAGCGTCATCCGAAATTGTTATGATTGCTTTCTCAGAAAATTATTTTGAACAATTAGTTCATGACCACACTGGAAGCGTAAATGGTTGCGAAAGCATACGTGAGACAATCTGAGTAGCCCTCTTAGATTATTTGCCGATGATGCTGTCATTTACAGTCTTGTAAAGTCATCAGATGAGCATAACGAATTGCAAAATGATTTAGATAAGATATCTGTGTGGTACGAAAAGTGGCAGTTGACCCTGAATAAAGAAAAGTGTGAAGTTATTCACATGAGTACTAAAAGAAATGCCTCTAAATTTCGATTACGCTATAATTCACACAAATCTGAAGGCTGTAAATTCAACTAAATACTTAGGAATTACAATTACAAGTAACCTAAACTGGAACGATCACATAGGTAATGTTGCGCGTAGAGCAAATCAAAGACTGCGATTCATTTGCAGAACACTTAGAAGGTTCTACTAGACTGCTTACACCACACCCTATTCTGGAGTATTGCTGTGCGGTGTGCGATCCGCATCAGGTAGGACTGACGGCTGACACCAAAAAAGTTCAAAGAAGGACCGCTCGTTTTGTATTATCGCTAAATAGGGGAGATAGTGTCAGAGACGTCATGCGTGAATTGGAGTGTCAATCATTAAAACAAAGGCGTTTTTTGTTGCAACGGGATCTTCTCATGAAATTTCCAAAACCATTTACTCCTCCGACTGTGAAAACATTCTGTAGGCACCTACCTACATAGGGAGAAATGATAATCGCGATAACATAAATCAGGGTTCGCACAGAAATATTTAAGTGCTTATTTATCCCGCACGCCGTTCAAGAGTGGAGCGGTAGAGACAGCTTGAAGGTGATTCATTGAACCCTCTGCCAGACACTTGATTGTGAATAGCAGAGTAATCACGTAGATGTAGATAGATTTAGATATGTTAAGCAGTATTGGGGAGAGACAGTAGCCTTGCCTCACTCCCCTTCCAGTTGCTGTGCTGGACACTTGCTTTAATTGCCCAAACCCTTGAGGTTTACCTACCTTCATTTGAGATATGTCCTCTGGTCTGAGCCACACACAGTCTGGAAATAACGTAGTACTCGATGGCTTCACTATCACGTTTCTGTCTCTCAGCGACCTCTGGTCAACTCTGGCTTATGCCGGAGTAAATTTCTTTGTCAAGGACTTGACTTGCCATCACTGGCTGTATTCGCTAACGAGTTTATGATCCTTAAGATATGTACGTCTACTCCTAGTTTTGAATACTATAAAAATTTAATAGTGATCAAACTCACTTTCGTACTTACTACCAGTTACTATTATATAAAATAGTTGAAACGGATTTATAAATTTTTAAACTTTCAAGCACACAGAATTTCCTAGAAGGGTAGGGAAACACATGTTCATGAGCCAGATGCGACGTCAGGGATTAAGATGGCTGCTGGAGAGTAGTTGTGCTGTGCTTTGCTACGAAACTTCACGCTCTGTGTTCTACAACTGTGATTGAACGAACTGGAATGGGAGTAGTGAGCAGTAATTCGTTGAAACTTTCTGATAGGATTCGGAAACGGCAGGTGGTATTTAAGGTAGATCATGCCGTGGCTGCTGAGAAAGAAGATCAATGTTGCCTTGATCTTAAATATTCGGAGACTATTCTTTTCGACGCATCGGAAAACTAGGAAATACTGCTTGGATCTTAAGATTCAGACTGTACTCTGAATGCCAGGACGATGGGTTTGAGTCGGTTGTGCCAATAAAACATCCAGCGGATTCCATCGCGTTGGCACGTATCATCCATTTAGCTAAATCTTCGAGTATGTTGGCAGTGAAATTACCGCTCCTAATCCCAAATTGCTGCAATACGACTATCAAAAGCTCATTTTTCGCCCTGAAAGCGTCTGAACCGTTCTCAAACACATTTGCTACTCATCATTTCTGTGAGGTACATTACATCGCCGCAATATGCGGCTTCTTCATTTTTTTTTTTTTTTTTTGACACTCAATGTATTAGAATAACATTCGCAGGTATGTTTGCTTCAGATCAGTACATTCGATATCAAATTTCTCTTATCGAGATGTTTCTCCATGTGCATGAATATATTTCCAAGTTTTCTGTTTAGTTATTAACGAACTCTCTACATAATTTAGCCTTATTTTGTATAAGGAAACACGGGACACGGGACACCAATTTCTCTATTAACAACGGAACGTCACGACTGACGCAAAGTAAACATATGACTGGCAACCCAGTTCCAGTCACCAGTTTGCCGGCCGGGGTGGCCGAGCGGTTCTAGGCGCTACAGTCTGGAACCGCGCGACCGCTACCGTCGCAGGTTCGAATCCTGCCTCGGGCGTGGCTGTGTGTGATGTCCTTAGGTTAGTTAGGTTTAAGTAGTTCTAAGTTCTAGGGGACTCATGACCTCAGAAGTTAAGTCCCATAGTGCTCAGAGCCATTTGAACCAGTAACCAGTTTGGTTCTACAGCATAGGTATTTCCTACGTGACGAATTTGAACACCACTTCCTGTTCACATTTATTGAGACCTACAGTGAAGGTCCGAACATTGGGCTGAATTTTATTAAAATCTTGGAAACTTACCATTTCATCTGGTGCATTTTAGTCAATGTTCTCTGGAGTGTAACATCTCAGAATCACAGTGTCAACAATGTGTCTTAAAAAAATAAACATATAGTTTTTCAATATATTATTACACCTTCCCCAAACTACGCCAGATGCTTAGGTTTCACAGTTTTACTCCGCAGAAACAGATACTCGACTCGACGAATTCTTGAACCTAGGGGAACTCCCGGGGACATCTCAACGTTTGCTATGTCCGCCGAGAGACACCGCATTTACAGGGAGATCACTAACATTTACTCCTGTCTTTCCACTGAAAACATCGTTTAAAATAAATGAGTTATATCTCAGCAGTTACAAAAGATTAAAAATACTCTGCACGAATGGAAATAATGAAATACGATTTTCTGTGTATAATGGATTAGTGGAAGACTAGACGCAAGTGTTACACAACTTATCAGTAAACTGTATTTTATAAAATTTAAAAGACGCTATTTTAATTTAAAAATACAATAGATGGGGTACAACCTATCACTGTGTGTATAGACGCCTAGATGAAAGCGGGAAACGGAGTAGAAACTGTAGGAAAACTGACCGTCAGGTCGACGCTAATTGGATTTGTATTGAGACTAATAGCAGCTCTTTGACTCGCAAAAACTACGTACTGAAGAACGCACAACAAGTCCGTGCTTTTTCTTCACGGAATGCAGCATTAGACGATCCACCACAAGTCATTTGCTAGTGATGGCACGAAACACATCCCTGTCGCGTAATTGCTATACGTATCCACATCCTGCTTTCTTGGCGAAGAATGAGAAAAGGCGTTCCTATACCCTTCATAGGGGTGAGAGAAAATGAGCATAGTTCTCACTTGTCCCAGGCAGTGCTCCTCAGCAAATAAGCTCTATCAAAGTAATCCCCGACGGCAAGGGACGCCGCGCCGTGAATGAGACCAACGTTTCTTTTCCTTTAGGAGATTGGAATGAGGCAAGGAGGAACTTGTTAAGGCCCGGTGTGCCCGTGAAGGCGGGTGTTGGGTCGCGGTGACTGACGTTGCAATAGGGTAACCGTGAAGTGCAGCGGTTGCTCGTTATGGGCGCAGTCGAGCTAATATACAGGGCAATCTACGAAAGAAAGAAACGGGCTATACGAGGAAGGTATCAATGAGGACACATTCGGAACTTTTTGCTTGTTATCTCTCTAACGCTGCAACTTCTTACCAGGGATGTCTGTATCCCGCTAATCTGCACAGAATTGTTTACCAGGGGAAAAGAAATAACTGCTTTTAAATTATTTTTTCTTTGTCTTTATCTAGTCATTTACACACAAGAGTGGACACCAAAAGCCTACAAATTATCATGCCTAATACGGTGTACTCTAACTGTTGGCACTCAAAACAGTACCCAATCGTCTTGGAAGGGGTAAACGTATGTCCTGTATGGTTTTGAAGAGAATCTTATTTCATTCTTCCTCCAAAAAGTTGTAAGTAGAGGCAACGATGATACAGGTGAAAAGCAATCACGGACTTTTATCTTCAACACAGACCACAAAGGCTCGACAATATTGAGACTGGTGTCTTGTGGTGACCAAGGGAGATATGACGATCCATCCTCGTGCTTATGATACCAGTCTGCACAATGCCAGCTGCGTGAACAACGGTCCTATCTTGTTGGAAAACAGCATTACCTCTGGGGAAAAAATATAGTACCATGGATTGGAGCAAAAATCGTCATATAATCGTTGGCAGTAATGCAATATTGCAGAGTAACCAAGAGATCCAAGGAATTCCACGATATGGCTGCCCAAAACATCACCGAACCTCAGTTGTATTTCACTCTTCGGACGTAAACTCGGCCAGAATATGGAAACAGTATGTAGCAAGACTCATCCGACCAAATGACTTTCTTTGACTGCTTCACAGCCCATGTTTTATGGCTTTAGCACTACATTTTCCTGTTACGAGCGTTTTCATCTCTGATCAGTGGTTTTGAAATTCCAGCTGGCTCTGCAATTCCCAGCTTCTGGACCTCCCTTCGTGTTGTTTGGTGCTATGAGCCATCGCGAATGTGACATTGATGTCTACTGTGACTTTTGCAACTGTCGTCCTCTTATTTTTTTTTTGTCACAGTCCTCTTTAATGGGCGTCGGTCAATGATGACTCAACACAGATTTTTGTCTGCGTTGCGACTTAGGGAATGACGTTTTTCCGCTTTCCTAGTATGCGGCATAAATCTTCGATCCACTGTCTCCCGAAACACCAAACACTTCGGAAACCTACCATACGAACACCCACGTCGAAGTTACTTAGGTCCGACATAACGCACTCGCAGTTACACAGAACATTATTCTGATCACGGCTGCAGAAGCGTACTGAAGACATTGCACAGATGCCGTTCGTAGTCAAATGTTACAACGCACCCTGCAGGTTTGGCTAGCATCTGGGCATTTATGTTCAAACATGCATTTCTCACAGTCTTTCTATATTTTTGTCCAATCCCTATACATATTCAGCAAGTAGCTATACAGTGACTGGCGGAGTGTATTTCGCACCAAAATTAGCGATGCTGTCTCCTGTCCCATTCGCGAAGTGAGTGAGGGAAAATGATTATATGTGTCTGTCTGCTCTCTGATCTCTCTTTCCTTATTCTCATGGTCCCCGAGTGAAATTTGCGATGGCGGCAGCATAACGTTCGTTCAGTCTTCTATGAGTAGATGTTTTGTAAATTCATCCAGCAGGGCTCCATGAGAAGTATGTCACCTTTCCAACAAGGATTCCCAGTTAAGTTCCCTGTTCGATGTGTATTGTCATACCTACTTGACATGATCTCCAAACACTGGAACAATACTCTAGGATTGGTCGCACGAACGACTTGTATGCCATTTTCTTTACAGATGCATTCACTATCCGAGAACCTTTTCATCAGGTCGAAGTCATCCGTTAGCTTCACTAAATCAGTTTTGTCGTAGTCCTTTTTCATGTAGCTTCTTAGTATTAGCCCTAAATACTGATACGATGTGCTCTAGATACTACCCACTAATCTTGCTATCGGATACTGCTCAAAATAAAGGATGCCATGAATGTTGTCGTTAGCTAAAGTTTAAAAATGAAAAAAAGACGGATGGTAGGAGGTTTAGCGTCATAGAAGACGGGACAAAAGCTCGGACAGGGGAATGGCTTGGAAGGATATCAACAGCGTCTTTTACCATACCGGTATTCGTCTTAAGCGATTAAGAGAAATCGCTTAAGTGTTGAAGTTGGATGGTCTGACGACGACATGCACTGCCATCTTCAGCAAAGCGCGTCCAGTATACTACCCTACGCCAGCTCCTTTGCTGCAAGCTAAAGTTTAAAAGTGCGACCTACGGCTTAGAATATTACCAGGGGCTAGTGCCGAACATGAACCTTTCTCCCAGACTCACAGAAAATTCCTTTTTTGTTATTTGGCTTGTTTATTGAACCATATTGTGCTACACATCGAAGGCCTCTACGACGTGGGGAAGGGGGGGGGGGGGGGGTCGGGAGACGGGGGATTTGCCTAATGGCAGGACCTAAGATAAGGATATCGACGGGAGTTGTGGGTTTGGGAATCTACGTTAACGTGGTGCAAATTTAAACACAGCTACATAGAAATATTATGCCACAGAGAATAGGCACGTATATTACAGCTAAATAACTGTGATTTGATACCAGCTGCAATCTGAGGAGTGAACGGAAATGCCAGATCACCATAGTTTGGGGAACATACATCAGAAGGCTACCATGTTAATTCAAATAGTGATTAGACAACAAATAAATAAGTATCCGTTACTGGGCCGTATAAAATCAAAAAGGCCTGCGTATGTTTGTATATCTGCATGAAGCATGAAGATTGATGCGACTTTTGAATAGGAACCCTTCACTGTCTTAAATTTTGGACAAAGTCTTTCCGTTGTATTTCGAAAAACTCTGTTCCACATTCCTTCTGTCAATCGCAGAAACGATTATCCTTGATACCTATCCGGTGTCAGTGGAATACTAAAAATGATAGGGACGCAGCTATCAAATCCCTACTCGCCTGAAAATTTCGAATTAGAGGTTGAAGCTCATCGTGCTGTCCATTACGGCAGACTGAAAGATGCCAGTCCATTGCCATTTAATCAACGGACAATTTCCGTGACCTCGTCCCACAGTTTTTTATGGACATTGATGATTGGAAATTCTTTAACTTATTGCACTATGGATCAATATCAAGAAATATGCCTTCAGTGCGACGTCAATGCAGTGGGAATTCGGGAAAACGGTAGATCGTAGTGTAAGTAGTAGTGTGGCACATGCTTACGGAGGACCTCGCAGCACGCCAAATACATGCTAAGTGGCCGAGTTCAGGTCGACAAAAACATTGTTTACTTCTGAATTAATTTTGCTTTCCACAGTTGTAAATGTTCCTAATAATGATGTTATGACCCGCAGACGTCAAATGCATTGAGAGAGGTACCGTCCCAAGTTTCCTGCACTGCACAGATCGTCCGAGTCCTCACCTGTCTCAAGCAGTTCCTATATAGGGCATCTTTTCTGGCTAAAACTGTACAGAACAACTGCGGAAGTTCGTTTCTCCTGGATAAATCAGTTAGACGCAAATATCCGGATGGTTCTTGGTGTAAATCGCCTATTGACGAAGAAACCCCTGTGCCTTAGTTCATTAGCTACTGCCGCATAAAACTCGTTAGCTTCTGCCGCCTAATACTCACTTTAAGACAGAGAAGGAAAGCAATTAACCCTCAGCGTCTTCCAGTCACTTAAAGTTCCTGATGGGCTGTGGATAGACAAGAATTTCATTGTACACTGTTTTCTTGCGAGGTATTTGTCTTTCCCCCGTTACCCTCAGAGCTCCATGCTTGCAATCAACATTCTTGCAGTTATACTGGTTATTAATTTTCTAGCATTTCACATTTGCAATGGCTTATCTCGCACTTATATTAACCTGTGATCTTGCAAAGGTAAACAGTTAAATTGTTGATCGGTTTTTCTTAACTGTCTGTTGAATCCTTAAATTCCTTTTTAATCTCGACCATTCAGGTCCACTGCAGATGCAAATACATTAAAGAGAGGTGTAACACAGTACCTATTAGAATTAAACTTCCCTCAGCTTCGGCTAATTTTTACTACAGGCGTTGCTGTTTCAGTAATGTTAGGGGTTGCAAAATGACTTCTTGGAATTTAAATTCCTAATGAACAAAAAATATATATCTGTACTTTTCGAAAAACAGAGCTAAAAGCCTCATGAGGAGCTTATCCGAAAAGCAAGAAGCTGGATTATGTTGCAGAAGTTATAAAGATCAGTTTGCCGGAGCTTCTTTACTGTCTGAATTCTACACAACATTAAAGACGTATTGGTAGAAACACTACGAAAATTGATAAGTAGCTGTTTCTGACAAGAACGTGATTTTATTGACTTTTTATAAACACTTTTCTTGTGTGGTATATTACCAAACGTCACGGTACACCTGACAGGCCCTCTGGGGATATTCTGTTCAAAGAAGAACGGGCCGAGAATAAATGTGCTCCTCAAGCTACACCACATAGGGCGAGTGCAATGACTCTTAGTGCCGAATACGTCGTTTAACAGTACTCCAAATTCGGAAGTTTGTATTCACTGCACCCTCTAGCATAAAATGTGCCTCGTCCATAGAATACCGCCCAGCCACATGTCATCAATTTCGATCCGTGTCAGAAACCGAAGAGAAAATTCAGAACGTTGCTACGGATCACGAAGTTTCAGCTGCTGCACCGTTTGGATCTTATACTGGTACCAGTGTAATATAGACCGCAAAACTTTCCATATTGTTGACCATGGGAAGGACAATCTTCGTGGCAGTGCACGAGCGCTAGCACTACCCAGGGCATATCCAGTATGGTCAGTTACAGCAACAGTAACTTAGTAACTTCCACCGAGATAGGATGCCTTCCTCTTCCAGACACCATACCAAGCTCACCTGTGTCTTCGAATTTCATTATCATCTTCTTTAATCCATTTAGTCAAATGAGGACTATCTTCAGTTCTTTCAGTTGCCGGCACACTCTCAATGCAGCACAGTGATTGCTGAAGTTCACATAAAACATTTTCGCTAACAAAGCACGGTATCTCTTCTCGGTAGCCATACTGTTCACTCCTGTTACGGCTTATCAAATGACAGCGTGGATGTCACATCCTCATTCAAAGAGCGTACAGCGCCAGATTTGCACCTGGTGGCACAATTGTAGCTAATCCTTCGACCATAGATACTTGTAGACTGGCCTTGCTGTGCAGAAGCTATAGGGCTCGTGTAGCTCCAACATAAACCACGTGACTGTTGGCAAAACGTGGCGGAATTTCAAATCAGCGGTCTGCCATCCTATGTTTGTATCGTATTTTACCCACATTTCTCAATTGACTGCCAAACGCTTCCAACAAAAATTACTTTTTTATTTGCGAAAAATTATGCCAGAACTACATTTGACCTGGATTTGTTCACAGTACCAATTATAAAATCTAACAAATACATCGAACGCCACTCTGGTGGGCAGCGGGACGAAATTACCATAAACTATCAATTAAAGAAAAATGTCGTTAAAATTCTTTTAAACAGTAAGAGTGGGCTCGTGTCAAAACTTTAAACATTGGATTCGCCGCGTTTTGAGCTGTAGTCACTTATAAAAGAAAATGGGATATGGGAATTATTCTAACAACGTTCAGACCTACAGGCATTGGAAGCACATATTTCAGAAGACAAGGCATCATCTAACGAACGCCTTCTAGTGTGTGATTTACGGAGCTTAGGCCTCTTCGATTTCATATGCTCTGGAAAATCAAAAAGTGTCGGGATAGCATCACTACTTAGCCAATTCCCTCCAGACTTAGCCCTATAAAAACATCAGTTTTAAAAATGACAGACACTGTAAATATAAATTATAAATATGCATTGTAAATAATAACTAACCTATCAAAACACTTCTCCTCGAAGTGCTTCGAGTAAAGGCGCGTATGTGCAGATGGCTTAAAGTTGTTCCGTTTCAGGGCCTGTATCCAAAGCCATCCTTAGGGAAACTATGAGTAGGAACGAGGAACAGTTATGCTTGCTTCTGCAACCGAATTATCACAGATACTTTCCAAAATGTAATATGAGTCTGACTTTACAGGCATCACTTTCAAAACTTTAATTTACGTGATACCCTATTTCAAGTGTAAAAAAACATATAAAAGCCACTTCATCAGATTTCAATAAACGCATCTGCACTATCATATGAACACACGTGAAATGTAATGCCATTTCCCGCGACAAAACGCTGAGTACAGCCATAAGCGCAACACGAAATAACCATGTTTTGCCAACATTCACGTGACTTCAGCCCAGAGATGTTGGAGCCACGAAAATGACGTCAGGACCAGTCTATTATATTTATGGTCGAAGAGCTAATCTGATTTCCTGCGTAAATAGGTTCCCGCATTAACGCGTTAGCATATCTACCAAGTTACGTACCGTAGGATAATTACAGTCCGTAGTGAACCTCTGTGAGTCACTGCACTATAATTATAACCACCCAGTTCGACTGATGACACAAGCTCACAAATGAGTCAGTAATCAAATTGGATGTGGAATCTGCAAAATGTGCATTGCTTTTTTAATTATTCTCGGGATTATTTCTTTGTTAGTGGCCTCATGAGAACACACACGTGCATTTCTCGACATGTCACGAGTCTTCCTTGTGTCCTGGCATTACAACGTGTTAAGGAACGGGCGCACAGGTGGATACTAGGTAACTGCCATTTTGTTACAAAACAGACGGCATTGCGAAGGTACTTGAATGTTGATCAATGTTATGGAACCCATACCACGTCGGTTAAAAGGAAACACTGAGTGTGCGTTAAGAGAGGTGGTGCGAAATTCACATTGTCAAGAGCGTGCAGAGAGTATCAAATTCACGGTATTACTTCTGACCACGGAAAACAAAGTGGCAGACGACCGAGAACAGCGCCGTTTGCCTAGAATTTGTCATTACTAATAGACAAGTAACGCAGCGTGAAATAATCGCAGAAAACAATGTGGACTTTTAGGCCTGTGCAGTAACTACAGAGGAAAAAGTGTACTGGACTCAGCATACAAGGTGTACGCTAAGATTTTTAATACAAGACTTAAAAACATAGCCGAAGCAGTGCTGCATGAGGAATAAATGGGTTTTAGAAAAGGATGCTCCACAATAGATCCAGTTTCTATTCTACAGCAAATAATAGAAAAACGCAGAGAGTATAATAAAGGAACACACATTGCTTTTATTGACTTTAAAAAAGCTTTTGACAATGTCAATAGACAGAAACTTTGGGAAATAATGACGAATCGTGGACATCCAAAACATCTAGTAAATGAGATAAAAAGTTTATATCAAGACACAAATATCACTCTAGATCTCAATGGTAGAGCAGCTAGTGGGATACCAACTAACAGAGTGGTACGACAAGGCCGCTGCATGTCTCCAACTTTGTCCAACATCTACATTAATGAAATAATACATATATGGAAATCAGAATTTCAGAAAGGCATCTACCTAGACAGGAAATTTCTTCTAAATAATTTTATGCCGATGATGCAGGGATCCTTGCAGATAAGGAAGATGGCCTCCAGAAAGGAATCTACTTGCTAAAACAAATAAGTGCAAAATTTAACATGGAAATATCAAAAGAAAAAAAATAAGACAATGGCCTTCATGGGTAAAGAACCAATCAGAACCAAAACAGTGATAGATCAGATGATTTTAGAGTAGTAAAACATTTCAGGTATCTCGGATGTGAAATGACATATGGGTACAGCAGAGATATTGAAATTAAGCTTAGTAAATTCAGCTGGGTATGTGGAACAATTAACAGAAACCTAAAAAACAAAACCAGGAAAGAAACTAAAATTAAATTTTACAAAACTGTTGCAGTTTCCACACTGATCTATGGAAGTGAGACATGGGTGATTTCCAAGAAGTAAGAAAGACCGATTCAGGCACAACAAATGAAATTCCTTAGAGGTGTTGAAGGTTGCATGAGAGAAGACAGGCTAAGAAATCAAGATATTAGAGAAGAGCTGCAAATCTTTAGCCTCAATGATAAAATTCGAGATTACAGAAGAAAATGGAACGAACATCTACAGAGAATGGAGAGTGAGAGACTTCCCTTAAAGGCAAGAAATTATAAGTGCCATGTGAGGAGAGACAGAGGAAGACCCCAACAGAGATGGGTACCGTAACAGGCAATTCCTGTCTAATACCTGAAGAGAAGATGAAACGAAATATCCGATAGGATAGTGCTTGAGAATTTGGTGTTTAAGGGCTGTGGGAGCAGACGACCGATGCGACTGCCTTTGCCAACAGCACATCGCCTGCATCGCGTCTCCTGGGCTTGTGACTATATCGGTTGAATCATGGACGACTTAAAACGCGTGACCTGGTCAGAGGAGTCACGATTCATGTTGCCTGTTTGTCTCCCTTCATCACTATCAAAGTGATGTCCTCTAAAGTGTTCTTTAAGTTTTGGAATAATGAAAAACGGATGGGGCCAAGTTAGGTCTGTATGGACTGCCAGTCGTGTTAAGTTTTCTGGCCACTAGCGAAACAGACCAGTCTCTGGGCTTTGCAAAACAAATTGCAGCAAATACAACATTTATAATAAACACCATCGACTTTTGAGGTAATACTTCTATCAAATGAGTGTGAAAGACCCAGAATCCTTCAGAAAACAAAAAGGCAGATAAAAAATTGGAAGCATGTGGACGCATACCTGATAGCTTTCTCTCCACAGCTCATAGCTTGCGACGCTGTCATCTGCGCTACAGCTTCGAGGTGGCAACTGGGCCTCCGTATGCACCGAGGTGACAAAAGTCTTGGAAGAGCGATGTTCATGTATACAGAGGGCGCTAACATCGCGTACACGAGTAAGAATGAAGTTACGAGGCATTGGAAGAACTGTCATTAGTACACTTGTGATTCATGTGGAAAGTTGTCCGATATGATTATAACCGCACTACGGGAGTTAGCGTAGAATGGCAGTTGGAGCTAGGCGCATGGACATTCTATTTCTCAGATCGTTAGGAAGTTCAATATTCCGCGATCTACAGCGCCATGAGTGTGCCGATAGTACCTCATTTGGGCATTACCTCTAGCTACGGACAACGAAGTGACAGTTGGCCTTCACTTAACGATCGAAAGGAGCAGCGTTTACACACAGTTTTCAGTGCTACGAGACAAGCAGCATTACGTGAAATAACCGCAGAAATCAATATGGGACGTATAGCAAACGTATGCATTAGGACAGTGCGGTGAAATCTGGCGTTAATGAGCTATAGCAGCAGACGATCGACGCCGATGCCTCTGCTAACAGCACGATATCTCCTGCAGCTCCTCTACTGCACTCATGAGCATATCGGGTGGACCCTAGACGACTGGACAACCGCGGCCTGATCAGATGAATTCCAACTTCAATTGGTAAGAGCTGATGGTAGGGTTTGAATGTGGTGCAGAACCCACGAAGCCATGGATCCAAGTTGTCAACAAGCCACTGTACAAGCTGGTGGTGGGTCCATAAGGTTGTGCGCTGCCTTTACATGGAATAGACTAGGTCCTCCAGTGCAACACAACTAGTTGAGGAACATCTGCAGCCATTCATAGAATTCATGTTCCCAAACAACGATGGAATTTTTATGGATGGCTATGTACCATATCACAGGACCACAATTTTTCAGGTTTTGTTTGTGGAATACAATAGACAGTTCAAGCGGACGAGTTTGCCACCGAGATCGCGTTACGTGAATCCCATCAAACATCCATGGGACATAATCAAGAGGTAAGTTTGTAAACAAAATCCTGCACCGGCAACACTTCCGCAATTATGGAAGGCTATAGAGACGGCACAGCTCTGCTTCTGCAGAGGACTTCCTACGACTTGAGTCTTTGCCACGTCGAGTTGCTCTTGGGTGAAAAGAGGTCCGACACGATGTTAGGAGGTATCCCATAACTTATGTGACCTCCGCGTATTTTACTCGGTCGACTTCTGTACTTAGATGACGCAAGTTGCAACCATATTCCGGTAGAGGGCTCTGAATAGCAGCATGTAGCGTTTTGGTGTGTAAACTAACTTTGTCGGCGTGTGACAGACCCCTAGAAAAACGAAAACGTGAATTCGGAGAATTTTTCCTCGCAGACCGGAGTGGCCGAGCGGTTCTAGGCGCTTCAGTCTGGAACCGCGCTTCCGCTACGGTCACAGGTTCGAATCCTGCCTCGGGCATGGATGTGTGTGATGTCCTTAGGTTAGTTAAGTTTAAGTAGTTCTAAGTTCTAGGGGACTGATGACCTCAGATGTTGAGTCCCATAGTGCTCAGAGCCATTTGAACAATTTTTGAAGATCTTCCGCACATCGAGTTCTGTCTCGTTCAGTACTACACGAACGCTGCGAGAGCTGCAACAATTCGATGCCTTGGGTTTATTGTCATGCATCGCCCTCCATATAGACCCGACTTGGTCCCATCCGATTTTAATCTGTATCCAACACGTACAGAACACCTCCGAGGACCACTTTGATAGTGATGGAGGGGAGCGAACAGAGGTGAGGTTGTGGCTTCGTCAAGAAAGTCAAACATGCTCCAGTTACGGTATCAACAAAGTAGTCTCTTGTTGGGAGAAGTGCGTCCGTAACCAGGGTTACTATATTGAGAATTAAATATGCAGACATGAAGAATAAAAATGTGGACTATTACTAAAGCTTCTCTGTTTTTAGATGCTTTACGACGTTTCACATGCAAGTTCCGAGGCATTCCCTTTCAGCGCGCTCTCGTAGATGTAGATGCAAATGTCAACAGCGTCACTTTTCTCTACGACAGTCAAACCTTACTGATTTGCTTCACGCAATTTTTCTTTTACCTGGTGATAATTAATTTGAAAGAAGTGGTTCTAAGCGTGTCATTTTGACCACATGTACCTTCTGTAAATGGAAGGTCTTAATAACAGTTAATGATTTAGAATATCCAATTCCAGTTCCTACGCAGTTAGGAGTTGCCCTTTGTGTAGTTCATATGATTTTCTTTCGTGAGCAGAAGTCTCTCATTGGTATTGTCATTTCCGTTCTTCGCTACACTACTTACACAAACACACACACACACACACACACACACACACACACAATATTGTATTAGCCTGAAAATAGTTTTGAATATGATGGGAACTGGACATTATTAATGGAGTTTATGGTGCCACTTTCACCGGCGCTGATTACTTCCGCCGTTCACGAATATACGAGCGACGTTAATTTAACAATTTAGGGAGGGAACTGTCAGCAAGACGGTGTTACAGCTTTCCGCCCGGTGTAAACAGCGCGGTATCTGGGATCTCTACGAGGCGAGGAAGTGTCGCAAGTCCATCAGGACGTGTTTACAGGACACCGCGCGGGGGGAGACCCCTGCGGCCAGGGACAAAACGACGACAGCGGCGTAACGGTGCTGCCCGCTGGACGACGGCGCCGCTCCAGCTGAAAAATTTTAACTGCCGGGATTAATAACCGAGTTTACAGCGGGCGTAAATGAGGAACGCGCGGTATCCGCTGGCCGGCGGCGAAGATAAACGCCGGGTCGACGTCCCGGCGGGCAGCGGGCTCTGTCCACATGAAATACCGGCCACGTGTTGCCGCCCAGCAGCCCTAGGGTAGGTAGTGAGAGCCGCTGCAGCTGGCAGCGTGGGCGGCGCCTGGGCTCTGCTAGCCAGCTCCGCTAATCAAGTCTTCTGCGAGTCTCAGGTCGATTAGGGTCGATAATGTGGCGTAACCTTTCGACAACTCGTTTATTACCTTCGTTTATAGACGTCGAGTTCAATAGCTGTTCGACACGTCTTCCCTCTTAATTATCTTAATCTTAAGGAGACCTTACGGGCTGTCCCTCTGTGATTTTTCTTCATACTTGTAGAATATGGAGGGCATTGCGCGACACATGTTTCTTAAACTAGTACTGTTGTGTCTGTGCCCTCTTGTAATGTATTGTGGTACCTCTCTGTATGAGGAGAGGGTGGTATAATGGGCGGGTGGCCGGTTTCCTCTCACTACTACACAAAATGCACACGTAATTAGAATATGCTTCATTACAAGAACCAACTGAGTGCTTAACTTATATGATGCCAAATCTGAAGTTCTGTGGTTAGCAGCAATCAAATAACATCTGTTAGTTCTTGAATCTTGTCCGTGTCCATATCACAACTGTATACAATCTACATCTACAGGGATACTCTGCGAATCACATTTAAGTGCCTGGCAGAGGGTTCATCGAACCACCTTCACAATTCTCTATTATTCCAATCTCGTACAGCGCGCGGAAAGAATGAACACCTATATCTTTCCTTATTTTATCTTGGTGATCGTTTCTCTATATGTAAGTCGGTGTCAACAAAATATTATCGCATTCGGAGGAGAAAGTTGGTGATGGGATTTTCGTGAGAAGATTCCGACGCAAAGAAAAACGCCTTTCTTTTAATGATGTCCAGCCCAGATCCTGTATCATTTCTGTGACACACTCTACCATACTTCGCGATAATACAAAACGTGCTGCCTTTCTTTGAACTTTCTCGATGTACTCCGTCTGTCCTATCTGGTAAGGATCCCACACCGCGCAGCAGTATTCTAAAAGAGGACGGACAAGCGTAGTGTAGGCAGCCTCCTTAGTAGGTCTGTTACATTTTCTTCGTGTCCTGCCAATAAAACGCAATCTTTGGTTAGCCTTCCCCACAACATCTTCTATGTGTTCCTTCCAATTTAAGTTGTTCGTGTTTGTAATACCTAGGTATTTAGTTGAATTTACGGCTTTTAGAGTAGACTGATTTATCGTGTAACCGAAGTTTAACGAGTTCCTTTTACCACTATGTGGTTAACCCCGCACTTTTCGTTATTTAAGGTCAACTGCCACGTTTCGCACCATTCAGATATTTTTTCTAAATCGTTTTGCAGTTTGTTTTGATCTTCTGATGACTTTATTAGTCGATAAACGACAGCGTCATCTGCAAACATCCGAAGACGGCTTCTCAGATTGTCACCCAAATCGTTTATATAGATAAGGAACAGCAAAGGGCCTATAACACTACTTCTGTTTTACTCGATGACTTTCCGTCAATTACTACGAACCGTGACCTCTCTGACAGGAAATCACAAATCCAGTCACATAACAGAGACGATATTCCACAAGCACGCAATTTCACTACGTGCCTCTTGTGGGGTACAGTGTCAAAAGCCTTCCGGTTATCCAGAAATACGGAATCGATATGAAATCCCTTGTCAATAGCACTTAGCACTTCATCTGAATAAAGAAATGTTCAAATGTGTGTGAAATCTTATGGGACTTAACTGCTAAGGTCATCAGTCCTTAAGCTTACACACTACTTAACCTAAATTATCCTAAGGACAAACACACACACCCATGCCCGAGGGAGGAGTCGAACCTCCGCCGGGACCAGCCGCTCAGTCCATGACTGCAGCGCCTTATAAAGAGCTAGCTGTGTTTCACAAGAACAATGTTTTCTAAACCCATGTTGACTGTGTGTCAATAGACCGTTTTCTTCGAGGTAATTCATTATGTTTGACTTGCTGCATATCGAAGTTGATGATATGGGCCTGTAATTTAGTGGATTACTGCTACTACCTTTCTTGAATATTGGTGTGACCAATGACTAACGTTCCCTCACAGCTAGCTAAGTTGCGAGACAACGACTATCGCTGTGGAAGACTAGGGCACAGTTCGACGTATTGAGGTGCTATGCGAACTGAGTCCCGACGCGACGCACTCAGGTACGGAGATTGAGAGACTGAGGCAGCTCGGTCGGCCGCGGCGGCCTATAAGCGCGCGGCCTGGGGGCCTGCCTTGGTCTCCTCTTGTCATAGGCGCACCGAGTTCAGCGCCTACTATACAATGTTTCCCAGTGCCGACCTGTATGCTGGCGAAGGCGTACGCCAGCACAAATACGACACAATTTTCAAAAAAGTCTTAAAAATCGCGTTTGAAAATCAGATGATTTCCGAGCACTGCCAAGTATAAAACATTTCTGTTTCACGTCTGAATTCGTATGTATACAGTTTAATTAACAAAAAGTAGAAAGATCATTTCCGTCTACAAAATATCATACCATATCATATCTTTGCTATGAATATCGCTTCTATATGTTCTTGTAACACGTGTAAAATTCCTACTTCAAAAACATCCTAAATCCTATAAAATTGTTCAAATGGCTCTGAGCACTGTGGGACTTAACTTCTGAGGTCATCAGTCCCCTAGAACTTAGAACTCCTTAAATCTAACTAACCTAAGGACTTCACACACATCCATGCCCGAGGCAGGATTCGAACCTGCGACCGCAGCGGTCGCGCGGTTCAAGACTGAAGCGCCTAGCACCGCTCGGCTACCCCGGCTGGCGACGATGACAACGATGATGATGATGATGATGATGATGATGACAACGACGAGGTCTGTTTCTTTTTCAGTTGTGGAAGGAAACTGTCTTTGTATACGCAGTGCTGCATATGTTTCAATTCGAAATACGGGGGATTTGAAGTCATATTTGTAGAGATATTTTGCGCCCAGCGCCGCAAAAAAAAAAAAAAAAAAAAAAAAACCGCTACGGTCGCAGGTTCGAATCCTGCCTGGCGCATGGATGTGTGTGAAGTCCTTAGGTTGGTTAGGTTTAAGTAGTTCTAAGTTCTAGGAGACTGATGACCTCAGATGTTAAGTCCCATAGTGCTCAGAGCCATTTGAACCTAAATTGACAAACACACACACCCATGCCCGAGGGAGGACTCGAAGCTCCGCCGGGATCAGCCTTACAGTCCCCAGCGCTGCAATTTTGTTGTTTCACTTCTCCATATCACACCTCAAAACACTGCAGATAACATATAACATATCGTAAAGACTGGTGCCTATTTGCTGCACTCGGAAAATGTAAGTGTCGCTCAGGCCCTAGCACAATTCATGTTTTGAGCACCTTGTGGTTAATTAACTCTGTTGCGCACACTGTGTCTTCACTTCTTTGTATTTAGTATTTGTCTCGTTTATCTTCAATTTGCGAGGTGCCAAGATGAGGAAGTCTTATTCATTTTTCTTCCTGCTGTATTTCAATGAATAGCTACTCCGTCGGTGCTTATAGTCATTTTTGCTTTAGTTTACTCCATTTTTAGGCTTCCGTACCTAAATCCGCAGAAACAGAACCCTAGAGGATCGCTTTGTTATAAGTCTGTCCGTCTGTTAAGAACCCTTTCTCGCAGGATGATTCATAAAGTTGAATTTATGTCATACACTAAGGTGTGTGGATTTTGGAGGTGTAAACGATTTAAGCTTCTAAGTCGATGCAATTGAAAAATATGGTCATTTATGTCACAAATTTGCAAACTCACTCTATCAGATCCCATAGAATACTTCCCATTGACGCAGAACAATGAAGTTTGGCAAGAACCAAAGTTTCATAGCACAAGTAAAGCGAAAAAATTCGGAAGTTGTTAAATTCTACCTGTATCACACAAAAATATTTTTTTTGCCATTAGAACTTACATTCATCAATCGTCAAAAAATAATAAAACAATATTACTGCATGCAAGCATAAACTATGAGTTGTTGCAACATTTCAGTAAGTAAATAAAAACATTGTGTTATATCTTCTCTGTCGGCATATACGGGGTGAACAGTAATAAAACCGAAAAACTACGGGATGGATTGTTGCCTGTAAACGGAGGAAAATAGTCCTATGAAAATGTATCCGGAAATGCATCGTTGTCAAGTTCTGACGAATGACAGTTCCTCTGACCACACGATGTGTGTTCCTTGTGTGTTGCAGGCTGAGCGATTGACGCAGCGTACTGTAAGCAGCAGAATGGTCCGGAATTCACATGGGAAAGGGAACGAGATGGTGATTGTGAGCGGCCAAGTTGAAGAAAACGGTCGAGCGGCAGCACGGTTATTCCGAAACAAATACGCTCACAAACACCAACCACATCACAACACATTTCAAGCCCTTTTTGGGGGTTTGTGTGATCATGTATGGGCAGGGAGGCGACGGACTTTGCTTACATCATATCTGGAGGACCAGATTCTACAGGATACTGAGACGGGCGAGTTTGACCGCCAACATGGTGTCAGCCAAAGCACGATTGCGCGTTGCCTGCATGACAACCACTACTGTCCCCATCAGCTACAACGAGTGCAAGGATTATCAGCAGCGGATACGGGAAGGATTTTGTGGATGATTTTGCACCAGCCCAACACAATTGTGGGATTTCTACACCTACATATATACTCCGCTAGACACCAAGCGGTGTGTAGCGGAAGGCACGATTCGCTCCAAACTCATATTTCCCCCCCGTCTGTTCCACTCGCGGAATGCGCGAGGGAAAAACGGCTGTCTGAAAGTCTCAGTATGAGCTCTAATTTCCCTTCTCTTTGGATGGTGATTATTGCGCGGTTTGAAAGTTGGTGCTTTACATCCTCGGCGAAGATTGGATTTCGGAATTTAGTGAGCAGCCCCTACAGCTTAGCGCGCCGTCTACACTCCTGGAAATGGAAAAAAGAACACATTGACACCGGTGTGTCAGACCCACCATACTTGCTCCGGACACTGCGAGAGGGCTGTACAAGCAATGATCACACGCACGGCACAGCGGACACACTAGGAACCGCGGTGTTGGCCGTCGAATGGCGCTAGCTGCGCAGCATTGGTGCACCGCCGCCGTCAGTGTCAGCCAGTTTGCCGTGGCATACGAAGCTCCATCGCAGTCTTTAACACTGGTAGCATGCCGCGACAGCGTGGACGTGAACCGTATGTGCAGTTGACGGACTTTGAGCGAGGGCGTATAGTGGGCATGCGGGAGGCCGGGTGGACGTACCGCCGAATTGCTCAACACGTGGGGCGTGAGGTCTCCACAGTACATCGATGTTGTCGCCAGTGGTCGGCGGAAGGTGCACGTGCCCGTCGACCTGGGTCCGGACCGCAGCGACGCACGGGTGCACGCCAAGACCGTAGGATCCTACGCAGTGCCGTAGGGGACCGCACCGCCACTTCCCAGCAAATTAGGGACACTGTTGCTCCTGGGCTATCGGCGAGGACCATTCGGAACCGTCTCCATGAAGCTGGGCTACAGTCCCGCACACCGTTAGGCCGTCTTCCGCTCACGCCCCAACATCGTGCAGCCCGCCTCCAGTGGTGTCGCGACAGGCGTGAATGGAGGGACGAATGGAGACGTGTCGTCTTTAGCGATGAGAGTCGCTTCTGCCTTGGTGCCAACGATGGTCGTATGCGTGTTTGGCGCCGTGCAGGTGAGCGCCACAATCAGGACTGCATACGACCGAGGCACACAGGGCCAACACCCGGCATCATGGTGTGGGGAGCGATCTCCTACACTGGCCGTACACCACTGGTGATCGTCGAGGGGACACTGAATAGTGCACGGTACATCCAAACCGTCATCGAACCCATCGTTCTACCATTCCTAGACCGGCAAGGGAACTTGCTGTTCCAACAGGACAATGCACGTCCGCATGTATCCCGTGCCACCCAACGTGCTCTAGAAGGTGTAAGTCAACTACCCTGGCCAGCAAGATCTCCGGATCTGTCCCCCATTGAGCATGTTTGGGACTGGATGAAGCGGCGTCTCACGCGGTCTGCACGTCCAGCACGAACGCTGGTCCAACTGAGGCGCCAGGTGGAAACGGCATGGCAAGCCGTTCCACAGGACTACATCCAGCATCTCTACGATCGTCCCCATGGGAGAATAGCAGCCTGCATTGCTGCGAAAGGTGGATATACACTGTACTAGTGCCGACATTGTGCATGCTCTGTTGCCTGTGTCTATGTGCCTGTGGTTCTGTCAGTGTGATCATGTGATGTATCTGACCCCAGGAATGTGTCAATAAAGTTTCCCCTTCCTGGGACAATGAATTCACGGTGTTCTTATTTCAATTTCCAGGAGTGTATCTGCAAGTGTGTCCCACTTCAAACTTTCTATGAGATCTGTAAAGCTCTCGAGATGGCTAAATGTACCAGTCACGAACCTTGCCGCTCTTCTTTGGGCGTTTTCAATTTCTTGAATCAGACCCAACTGGTAAGGATTCCATACAGATGAACAATACTCTAAGACTGGACGAACTAACGTATTGTAAGCTATTTACTTTGTTGAAGGACTGCATCGCTTCAGGATTCTACCAATACACCTCAATCTCAGTGCGACAATCCATGACTCAGTGTGGCAATGTGTGGACGCGTGCATCCAACGAAAGGCACTTTGAACATCGGTTGTGACGTGGATGGCATGTAGCTCGGTGCTTTGTTCGGGTCGATTTGTTGTCTTTGCACGCACACGTCAACTTCCGGTCAGGTGTCCTTAGGTCCTTTGTCCTATACTTCCAGTCAGGAGTCCGTCCCTGCAGTTTGCCGGTTTTATTAATGTTCACCCTGTATAAACAGAAGTCCCATGCCTGGGCTAGTCGCAGTTGATACGGCTTTGAATTCCCAGGAGCGACATCTTGCTAGTATTGATATCGATAACAGCCAAAAATCATCGAGAATCTCGATTTCCGGGATGGTCGAAATATTCATATGTGTAATCATGTTTGTAAAGAACCTTCAGTGCGTTTGTCCTACTCGTACGTGGCCAGTTTTTAAGGATGCAACTCTGTGGTGGTGGTAAGTTCCTATGGGACCAAACTGCCGAGGTCATCGGTCCATAGGCTTACACACTACTTAATCTAATTAAACTAACTTACGCTAAGTTCATCCACATACACCCATGCCCGAGGGAGGATTCGAACATCCGACGGAGGGAGCCTCGCGAACCGTTGAAAGGCGCCCAAAAGACCGCGCGGCTCCTCTACGGTATTTTGTTGTCAATTATTCACTTAACCAGAGGAAATAAAAGTTTTGTACTCACAATCTCCCCACAATTTCCCCTAGGTTATGCGACTCGTAACTAGTTAATGTAGCTAGCTGTATTTTTGGCGTGTTGCTTCCGTGTGATGCATTTCCGTTGTGTGCAAACCTCAATATAAGATGGCAGTATATGCGAAATTCGGAAGTGACAACGAGTGAATAGCGCTCGCATTTCTTGATTGTGCACAAGGAATTGAACCTTATTTCGACCTCTTTCAGGTCTTTCATTGAGCCATTATTTATGTAAATTGTCTCACGAAAGCTGTGACGGAACTTTTGCATACTTTTCGTTTAATTTCCGGATGCAATTAATCATAGCTGATTATTTGTTTTGTTTTATTGGTGATAGTCCCGTATAATTTGCTTCACTTTACGAGAAGGTTAATGTTTCATTGCGAAGCCCTTCCGAGGAAGTATCGAGTTAAATTTCACGGTAGGCTTGTTTCTGGGATAAACTCAGAAACAAACAATTTTCGAAATACTTGTGGTTGGCTGCGTTATTCTCCAATCATTATCAGTCGCGGAGTTCAAACGATCCAGCATGAATGATACAACTCTGATTACAAGAGTGATGCACTTAGACACCGACGACTATGTTAAAACCTTAGAAATGTTTTAGATTAACAGCACTTGAAAATCTAATTTCAAAGTTGATTTTCTTCTAATTCCTTTGACAATAGCGTCTTGCTGCTGTAGGAAAATTGATGTTGGGCACTGAATTTCAAATCCAATAAATGTAAAGAAAATCGATGACGGCCTGTCCGTGAGATCCAGTTGTTACATTTTTTACAAATCGCAGAATATAACTAGTGTCGTCTCTCTGTTTCTTGGTATAACTTCTTTACATATTCTCTGATAATAAACCAAAAGAAATGAGTGGGCAGAAGATATCATTTCTTTCAAGGGAAGAGGATCAATATATGACCAGTTTCAGGCCTCCATCACCTTATATTTTAATATTCCTACCCATTTCTATGGATGCGAGGTAGCGCGTGGATTTTCAATAGCCCAGTGGTGGCTGTAAGTTCCTTACATCAAAATGTTCAAAATTCGTCCTTCAAAATCTCCAAAAAGTTTAAAACGTCATTCTTCTATACCCTGCATATTCTACAAATTGACTGTCATTAGCAAAGTTGCTCTCTTTTGCTTGTTCCCTGTTGGAGGACTTCGACTAGAAGAAGTTTGGAAAAACGTCACCTTTGATATTGCCATACATTCATACAAGTTTATCGTCGCTTAAAACTTGTCAAAAGTAACGACCTACATGCACACATGAAATGACGGTAACGAGTAACGGGAAGAAGGGCAGGTAAATGAGCAAAGCTCATCCACAACCGTAGAAATGTAATAGAAAGATTAGGGGCTAACCGACTCGTCTTGGTTCGTCAGTCATGTCGTAGACAGGACCGTAACTACTAATTTTTCTTGGAATTGTTTTGGCTAATCGCCCCCAGTTGACATCTGCCAAACGTGAAACATGATGATGATTTATTAGTCCATCGTCATTCCAGCCAAATAATGCGCTTTATGAGAACCGTAATGTTGTGCAAGGTGGAATAAACTCAAATCGATGCAATCACACACTGGGTGCTTGGTCGGACAAGTGAAACGACTGATGTTTCTCGCCCCATTGGCTGCTTATAGGAATGCCATTGTGGAGATGCTTTGCCTTTTCTGACCTCTGATTGGTTAGCATTCGAGACTAGAGACCCCAGAACTACCTGACAGGAAGGGATCCCTAGGCAAATTGAGGGGGAACGAGCACGACGGAAGACGTACGTAGTGTGAGCGCATGCTGTAAGTAGTACTGGTTTTAATTATGTTTTATTTCACTTGTATGATATTCTTATACAAAGTAATTGTGAAGACAAATGGTACAAGGAATGGTCTTCTGGTGAACAAATAGCATTTGAATTATCATTGCCAAGAGTCTGTTCATAATTTGTAGCGATCCTCACTGCAGTCAAAGCGAATGCTGTCAATTAGTGGAAAGAATATTCGCGGTGTACACGTTCACATGCACCTAGGCCTCAGCAACCGCACCATCTTACTCAGTAACTCGCACAGAAGACACATTTGGTTCTGTTAGCAACAAGGTGCTTCATCTTGTTACAAGTTGTTCCGACTAAATGTTCGTGCGATGGATACTCGAAAAAATATAATAAAAACACGAATGCTCTACAAAATGTGTAATTCATGAGTAACATAATTCTCCGGTCTTTAAGGCACCAAAAAAGTTTTAAAAAGTCATATTTATCTGCGAAAAAAACTAAATAAAGGCAGGTGATAGAGGGTCAAGTTTTTTTACGCTGTTAAATCTCAGCAGCCGTTACTGCCAAAAACAGGTAATCTGGTGCCAACTGCCCAGAAGCTGAACCAGACTTGACCTCGGTCGTACATCACGACATAACAAGACGTTTCTCTGAAACCCAGCACGCGCCTTTTCTCTGAAGCTGGATGAAGTATCACAAAATTAGTTTTGTGATGTGTGTAGTACGTGTCATCCCAAAGTCAATAACTAATGGAATGTTCCATGCCGTGTTTGGCTTTGAGGGAGACAGATAATTTGCTTTTCATGACGAATAGATTTATGCTTATATCCTGATTTTATGTTACCAACAGACAGTGAAACCTCACATTAGTACAACACGATAATCAGCACTAATATCTTTATGATCAGCAACAGAAAAATACGAAAAATAGCACTGGTCTACAAAATGCAACATTGTAAAATTTTCCGACACCAAAACAGGTTAACATCGTGTATTTCGACCTGCTGAACATGAATCTGGCATTTGTGTTTCCGCATCACCCACAGTTTTTGGCTAAATCGTACTAGTCACTATCTACTTGTATTAGATTTCTGTGTTGCTTAAACAATATAATTTCTTCTGTAAATGCTAATTTATCAACACAAAGAGCACGAAATGCCAATGAAATATGTTTTCGTATGTATATAAATTATTTCTGGTGTTTGCTACGTCTCCTATGTGTGACAATGCTATCCTGCAGTAGTGTCCAACAGTAGTCATCCATCATACTTGTTGCAAATTGCCCATGCTAGCGTTGCTCCAATGTGGATATGGTCTGATGAAATCTTCCTCCTTGTTCGTCGGAGACTTGTCAAAGAGCACCAGCAGGAAAAGAAACCAAGTGTGAGAGAAGAATGTGAAGTTTGCAGAATATATCACAACCGAGATTAGGGTAAGACTGTAATAGTTCGTTGATTAACACATCACTACTGTCTCTGTTTCCAAAGAAATCAGAACACAGTTTTTGGAAAGAATTCCAACAGTACAGTTCATGAAGGCTCAAAGCTGTGACCAAATCCGGATTGTGAATAAGTTGACTAATTTGAGGGCCAACAAACCTGCTTTCACTTCTGATTGACTCAACGCAGGGAATTTGTGAAGGAACCAGGTCACTTTTGTCCATCACAACAACGAACGACTTCATAAGTCCAAGCTTTATGTGCAGGGACGGTAACAAAATGTCACTCAGATTAACAAATGGAACGTTTGCTATGTTCTTCCAGCCAGGTTATATTTGAGTAAGGGCAGGCCACATCTTTCTGTTGCAACGACTCTTCCGATCACGAGGGGAAACAGCAATGTTTGTATACCCAGTTGGTAAACCTTTAGGTATCGGAATTACTTTGAAGTCATCACAGTTCTGCTACTCTTGGTTGCTGTACTGAATTTTATTCAACAAAAGTTAATTACTGCTGTGCGTTTCCTTCAACAGGAACAGGAGAGTATACATTACTGTTATGAAAGAGTACCGCTTTGAGTCATCAAGAAATAGCCATCATTCCGCTGATGTATGTTTCATTCCGACAGCGTTAAACAGACCATTCACATCATTGCAGTAACAGAGTAAGTCTTCCGTGTCAAAGAATGGTGCGAAGGCAGCCTGACGATGTAGAAAGAAGTAAATTCCACTGTGACTGTAGTGAATGCAATTATCCTTGCGAGTACGACAAATCTGAGTTGACTTATACGAAAACGTCGTAAAGAATTAGCGAAATAGCCCTCGAGATAGGCAGCACATTTTATAATTTATTTGAATTTTCACGTACCACCCTGATTCATACATTTATTGTTCTCATAAAATGTGGCCATGGGATCAGTGTTAACCTCGTAGTCACCTGCTGATGTTCAGTTGAGTGCTACAGAAAACCTGGGCAGCACTAAAACGATCAAAGAGGCCTTATGAAGACACAGGGCATGAGTTTAAAACTAGGAACAGTGTCGCTTATTTACGTAGACACTGTACGCAGAAAAATAAAACCTATGCAAGTTTCACACTCCGTTTGCTCCGTCTCCTATGTGTGACAATGCTATCCTGCAGTAGTGTCCAACATTAGTCATCCATCATACTTGTTGCAAATTGCCCATGCTAGCGTTGCTCCAATATGGATATGGTCTGATGAAATCTTCCTCCTTGTTCGTTGGAGACTTGTCAAAGAGCACAAGCAGGAAAAGAAACCAAGTGTGAGCGAAGAATGTAAAGTTTGCAGAATTTATCACAACCTAGATTAGGGTAAGACTGTAATAGTTCGTTGATTAACACATCATTACTATCTGTATTTCCAAAGAAACCAACTAAAAGAAGAGATCAGTTGGTAGGCACTATTCAGAGTTCAGAATAAAGTAAGAAGGTTCCAAAGAAAGTAGGTTGCAGTAGTTATTCGGAGATGAACCAGTTTGCAAAGGATAGAGTAGCGCAGAGAGATGCATCAGATTAGTCAATTGAAGACCACAACAACAACCTACCCCATGCTGGAAAGTGAGGCAAACGATGGACGCCACAAATCCTCATCCACCATTTTCTGACTAGAAACATTCCACAATAATGAAAGATGTTATAACTATCGCAGCTCACTGAAATGTGAAATCTGTTAATAGCCCCGAAACGACCGCCGTACAGCTTTCTCAATCATCGCACATTAATTGTGCTGCAGTCACCACAGATGCCTTCTGCAGCGGCAACACCGCAGACAGAGCAGGGATGCGAGATGCCGACTCTGCTGCGAAGTCTGGCCGTCGCAAGATTGTTTACAAGCTAGTACCACAGTTGACAACAAATACGTAGGTGCGGCCAACGTCCATAGGAAAGCATCAACCAGCAGCAGAGTAACGGGACGCGGCGATCAACGAATTGTTTCATGACGATTACGTGTGTGCAAACAGTACCAGAAATATCGTTCTGCCCTGGGCTAGAAAAAGCCGGCGCCCGTCCGTTCAGCAGGCAGTTCTCGACTCTCCGAGTGCGGAGAAGATCGGTAACCCAGCGGTGTGCCGCCTCGACCATTCTCCCTTCCGCAACGACTGTGATACTTAGCTTTCCTCATTTTAGACTATCAAGCAGCTGCTAACAGCCACTTCGACGTGGAGCAGTTGTATGGGTAGAGTCGAAGGGAACTCTAATTATAGGAATTAGTTGTTATTTGCTTGATCTGCAGAAGGGACCCTTATTGTTTTGTTTTGTTTTGAAGAGTGTGTTACTGTTGGTGGTTTTTTGTAGTTTCCTTAATAAAAAAAGAGTTGGTAAAACGAGTTGGTTCTTGCCCCATAAATATACCAGTGGCGATGAGTTTGTTCGACTTTCTGCATTGCTCCATTCTTTGTTGCCATGGCTGAAGGTATTCCAGGTTTGGATGTGCCAAGGGCTCGCGTCCTTCAGCTGTTGGATCGTATGCAACACATGAATGAACTTCTGATTCAGAGTCTGCAGGCTTTGACTAGCTTTCCTCCAGTTTTTTCTTGCCTATGTGGCTCTTGACATCTATCGCTTAGTGCAGAAGTTGCATTTGGAGGTAGAAGCCAATGTCCTCCCTTATGATCACCTGACCACCAGTTAAGCAGAGTGTTTTGATGGCCAGGTCCACATCGTGGCAGTTCATCACAAGTTCTTCAGCTGCCAGAAGCTCCATCGCAGTCTCACAGGGAATGGATCACTTCCCTTCAGCGCTCTTTCAAGAGGGAAAAGAAGTGAATTTCGTAGACAATCAAACGGAATCTGCACTGTACTTCAGACGACTTTAATGGATCTGAGAGACGGATATTCTTGTTTTAGTAACCAAAAATTTTTGGCTTTCCGTGATATCAGATGGTTCAAATGGTTCTGAGCACTATGGGACTTAACATCTTAGGTCATCAGTCCCCTAGAACTTAGAACTACTTAAACCTAACTAGCCTAAGGACATCACACACATCCATGCCCGAGGCAGGATTCGAACCTGCGACCGCAGCAGTCCCGCGGTTCCGGACTGCAACGCCTAGAACCGCACGTCCACCGGGACCGGATCGTGATATCAGAACTGAATTTACTTTCGTAATACTGGAACCGAGTTTTGGCATGCCATGAGCTCAGAACTGAAATAACTTTGATAACAGAGGAACTAAGTTAAGTGGTACGTTCACTAACTTGAGCATCGTTAATTTTGTAAACTCTTGGGAGAGAGAAAAAGAATAATCGAAAGGTTGGTTGTATAACGCCTTTCCAGTTACGTATCTGGGATCTGTTTTAACTTGGCTCTCATATAACGAAACCAGTTACCTTTACCGTCGTGGTAATATACGCGATAGCAAGGTAATTTTCAAGTATCAGCTCCCATAAAAAGTGATAAGTACATGAAAAATATCTCCAGATGTTTTTGGTGGTGTTAGTTCCTTCTTGTCGCCTGTAGCACTACACAACACAATTTTAATGGGTTAGAGAAAGCAGATAGCGTGAGTTTATGGGTTTTTTTGTTTGATATGGTACGTACTTAGCAACTGGAAACATTGCGGAATCTAGCCACTGATTTCCTTACACGATAGCATAATTATTTCTACACTATTAATAAAATGAGAGGTCTGATATTGAAGTGACTATTATTGCCAGGCCAGAATTATAGATTCTGTAGTTTAATTAATAGAATCAATTTCTGTATTTCCGTCTATGATCACGAATTTGTTATGTCCTCAGACTATCGATTTCGGTCAGCAGTGACAATCTTCAGATCTGTTTTAAAAACATGTCCTAATATAATGGAGTCATAGTGGTATCATGAAAAGATAAACACAAAAGCAGGTTAGCGTTATATTAGGACATGTTTATAAGACAGATCTGAAGATAGTGACTGCTGACAGGCACCGGTAGTCCGAAGATATAAATTTGTGGTGTTAGACGGAAATAAAGGAATTTATTTCACACTTTCTGGATCACTGTTCGCGATCGTATTGTAGCTTTTGAGGCTTAATTTGTAATGTCCTTCAGACAAGCTGTTGACAACTATGGCTGACAATTCTACCGTAGCTACCAATAATACCATTACGGTAATAGATGGACTCGATCCACTACATACTCTTTACGAGATTAAAAAAGCCCTCTAACGATCCATCTTCGAAAACTAAGAACATATCAAAGTTTTCTTCAAAAGTGAGTGAAGTTGGCACACACAGAAATATCGAGAAAGGCATAACGATAAGCAAGAGAGCTCTTTTCCCTTAGGCTATCGGGAAACCCACTGAAACAGTCGATGATTTACTGCTCAAGTAATTCTTATTGCATTCCCCCACTCAGTCTCGGTATCTTGCGCTACTGAGAACATGTCCGCGTACAGCAGCGAAGTGACAGAGTAAAAACACCTTCGATGCCTTAATAAAACCCTGTTAGAATTAACAAGAAGAAAATCTTTTCAGAATAATGTCATCACAAGTTTTTAGAACGCAGGTGTCTGCAATTATGAGCAGGATAATAACATACTCAAATTGCTTTTCACCTGTAACAGCTCTCGATAGAATCGCAACCTGTCCGTAGATAACCATCGGTGTATGCAGCAACCTGATGTTCATCTATCTCAATTATTAATAAGAAGATAGGCCTTGAACGGATTTCTCTTCTATCGTCAATCGACGCGATGCACCGCTTTGTGTTAGAGACAGGTATGAGGGGGACTTCAAAAAGATGCACATTATTATTACAGGCTAAGAACTTGTTGGCACCATTTCATTAAGGCTGGATGCAGAATTCCCTTTGGTCTGTATACCATTCAGTTTTCATAGTGAATGTGTATGCAGTTTAGACGTTTTGCCTACTAGAATCGTACTGTCTGGCGTATTTGAACTTAGGAGTACATTTCCAGTTGCTGAGACATTTCACTCCCACACTGTAATGCATCAGTTAACCTTACAGCAGCAAAATTGTGTCGGCAGGGAACCCAGAACATATACTCTCTTCTGACAGTGTACCGTGGTTTGAGCGCAGGGTGACACACGAAATACTGGTCGGAGGTGATTGGGGCTTTACTCGAGTTGCAAAGCATGATAAGTTTCCGATATTTCCTCTTCTGCGTAGTCGTGTGATTCCCTGTTGTTTCCAAAACTTGATAAAACTTAACAGTAAAATTGCTATGGCTCGATGAATTTTCTTCGTATACGAGGGCGTGCTGAAAAGTTACGCTTCCGAATTTTTGTGTGAAAACTCTGAAAGCTTTTTAAATAAAACAAACATTATTTATATTCTACGTATTCACCCTTCACGTCTACATATTCTTTTCTCAACATAGTCACCCTGGTGATGAAAGAATTTCTCCCAAAGAGAGACCATTTTGCTGATAACCGTCACTGTAGAATGTTCGACATTATTGACGGAGCTACAACCTCACTGCTGCTTGGACCGCTTCATCACTATCAAGGTGCAGTCCTCGTAGGTGTTCTTTAGGTTTTGGAACATGAAAAACGGATGGGACCAAGCTGCGTCTGTATGGAGGATGATCGATGACAGTGAAACCAAGGTGTGGGATTGCTGCAGAATTGTCAGTGCTCGTGTGTAGTGTAGCATTGTCATGATGAAAGAGATGGTGCTCCATGTGTGGACGAACTTTTCGAACTCGAAACTCGCATACTGCACGCTGTTCCTCGCGCACCAATGTAGTTACGGTACTTACCGCCATGTTACGCGCTACGATAACGGAACCCTCTCGCGAGGGCTTAAAATATGTACACAAGAAGAATAAAGCTGTAGTAAGTTAATAAAGTATACTCTATTTAAAAAAGCTTTAACGGTCTGCATATAAGAAATTCGGAGGCATTATTTTTCAGCACTCCCTCGTATGAAACCACTGAGTTTCAAATATCTGTATTTTATACAACTTTCAGTCTATTTTCTGATATGTTTGGGATATGATTTCGTGACATATTTTGCCTGCCTACTTATTAGTACGATGTAACAGCCTGTTATCAAATATTTTCGTGGTACAAGCAGTTAGATGCACTGTAAGTATGTCACCGTGGAGTATGAGTGTACAGTTCAGCATCATGTTTGAGTAGTTGATGCTGATGATGATTATGGTAAGAGGCCAAGTTTCTGTACATAGTCTATTTCTCTTTAATAGTACCAATGTTGTCGACGAGTGTACCTCTCCACATCCGAAGACATTAGTTGACATGGCGGCAAAAGGAGGGACACTTGCACTAAAATTAACGGATATAGCTTATACTCCGTTAGCAGCACACTCTTCAAATATAATTAATATGATATTCTGCATCGCATTATAAAACGCCGATTCTTCTACACGACGATAAATGTAGAACAGAAGTAAAAGTGAAAGGAGTATAGCGTTTCCTTGTCCATTAAATTAGCCGCCTGATGGCAGATTAAGTATATAGCTGTTTACGCAGGTTTTATTGATGTTAATACACTTAAGCCTTAGTTCTTGCACCACAAACGTGGAAACGTTACAGTCTTCCACAAGACTGAAAGAATTATTTCAAACTACTGTAGTGCTCTTAACACCCTTCCTCTCCTCTCGGATGCAACTTTTTTTTATTTGTGAAGTAGCAGGGTGTTACAGGTAAGAGATAAGTAATATCCAATTCATCAGTATCCTTAAAAAATTCTGTGTATGCCTTTGAACGGCTAAATTTAGCCAGAGTTGGAATGTAGCATGTTCTAATCGATATCGTTGCCGAATCAAAACCGTTACACAGTTTGCGCTTGGAGACAGTAAGTATAAAAGAAAATTTAACGTCTTGTCGACATCGTAGCTTTTACAAACGAAAGACCTGCAACTGTGGAGCATCGACCACATACTATTCAAGTGATTTAGGGAAAGTACAGGTTTGTAACAAGATGGCAGTACAAGATATTTACCTAGAGGGTGTAACTGTTGTGGCCCATCGCTCAGTGTTCGGGAAAGATGAAGACAAAGAGTTAGCAGATCAAGTACGATTACTTAACAATGAAGAGACAGAGAACCTATAAGTGCAAGAAAAGTTGTCGTCTAAATTGGTTTCAGGTATGTTTCTAATTTGATTCCACATCGATGCCATTATTTTCTTTCGTCTTTAACACTCAGGCTACATTTATCTGGAGGAACATACACACTTCAACCAGGAGACGGAAACAGAATAGCCACTGTAAATGTATTCAAACTGCGTTATCTAAGTTGCCTCTCGCTCTGCAGCAAGTGTATTAAGGCAAGAACTGATGTCAGAAGCTACAAATATAATGTAGCTTGTGTCTGACAATTTCTGCCGTAGCAGAACTCTAAAAAGTTATCACTGGTCTCGAATACTTCTTATACAGATAACGCTGTAGGGACACTAGACTGAGTCTGTGTCTGCCACATGTATTTATGGAAGCTAAAATTAGTGATACTCTGAACAATAAGGGAATAAGGGAGCTAGACTATCAGTAGCGTACAAACTACTTATGAGCAACGATGTTTCCTGACGTTTAGTTAATCAGGTAAATGTAAATTGAAGGTATACTGCTAATGAAGATATACTCACTCGTATGCTAAATCAAATAGGTAAGAGCCTGACAAACTGTACTGCTTATCAAAGATGTCTGATTAGTATTTAAAGCACTATTATATCGTAGTATACTACAGTCTATAGACTATACAGATATATCGTATACACACTATTATTTAAATAAAAGCATACCAGTAACCATTCTTTGATTAGTATTTAAAGCACTATTATATCGTAGTATACTACAGTCTATAGACTATACAGATATATCGTATACACACTATTATTTAAATAAAAGCATACCAGTAACCATTCTTGGTGTACGAAGTGTATAAAAATTAATAAAGTTGATTCTTAGAGTGTATGGAAAGGAAATTCCAGAGGCAGGAAACGGATTACATCATACGAGCGTAACTCTCAAACAGTTCACAAAAAATATTCGTGGCATACACGGAACAAAGAACGTGAGACTTTACCAGGTGGACGAACGGAGGGTACTACCACTACCTAATGAGGTGTTGGTGTATCATCAAATATTCTCTATAAAATCTAAGACAAAGGAGCTAGCGAAAGATGTTTTATTTTAACCGAATAGTAGACATCGTTTTGCACTTTGTTCTTATATGCGGCACGTCCAGTACATTAGGCAAGAGAGTGGCTAGTTGATATATGAACCTGCTCTGGGGGGGGGGGGGGGGGCAATTACTAAACTGACCGGCGAAAATAGCATCCCATTCATAGCACACATAATATACCATTTTCAGTGAAAATGAAAAAAAAAACGAAGATTACATGGAATGCAAAAAATTTGGAAATCACTTAAGGTAAATTGCGAGATGGAAACACTGACACAGAACTCAACATTCTTCTCTAAATCGTTTTCTCAGTCCCTAATGAGATGGTCGTTGATGTGACGTTAAACTCCAATATTGCTTCCCTCCTTCCGCAAATTGAGTGTCATTCTATCTCGCCGCCCTCACATGATGTAAAATACTCAATATTAGCATATGAGCCTTTTCGAATGATCGGTCTCCAGTGAGTTTGACATATCAAGACATACCGGTTCCTGCACCTGTGAAACCATTGGATAAAAGAGAGTCGTAACTAGCAACGAGCTATTGGACCACGCATTATGGCTCTGAGCACTATGGGACTTAACTTCTGAGGTCATCAGTCCCCTAGAACTTAGAACTACTTAAACTTAACTAACCTAAGGACATCACACATATCCATGACCGAGGCAGGATTCGAACCTGCGACCGTAGCAGTCGCGCGGTTCCGGACTGCAGCGCCTAGAACCACGCATTGTGATCACAGCAATAGACCACTGCCGACTATCCGCGTGGCCATAACGTTCCACACAGCTTCGTTGCCAGCGCTGACAGTGCGCTGAAGCACTGCAACAGACCTGAACCTTCCTGCGTCGAAATTCCATACAATGTGATACGACCAGGATTGGTGGAACGCATAACATTTTGTTATCTTCCATTGCCTAGAAACCATAAAATACATTTGATGCCTTGAGACGGGCTTACAAATTTTGTGACAGCGGTTTCCCCTGCGTGTAACTAGGTCCTCTTTGATCATACGTCAACAAGTAAGAGACATGGGGGATCGCATCATACTGAATTGTCAAACAAAGTGATCAAACGCGGTTCTCTTACTGTTATCATTTATGAATTTTCATTCACCATATAGATGCTATAAAATGCACTTCAGTTACATGTATGGTGATACTATTTTCGTAAGCATTAGTATTTTTTCTTTCGCTGTTCCTCATTCAGTCACGAGGATTTGGTAACATTAAGTGTTTTTTGCTAACGCACTTTCTGTTCTGGATTTCCTTTTAATACTTTTCCACATGTACCTGTACGTAACTCTGTTCTGTGATTGGTCGGCCGGCCGCTGTGACCGAGTGGTTCTAGGCGCTTCAGCCCGAAACTGCGCCGCTGCTACGGTTGCAGGTTTGAATCCTGCCTCGGGCAGGGATGTGTCTGATGTCCTTAGGTTGGTTAGGTTTAAGTAGTTCTAAGTCTAGGGGACTGATGTTAAGTCCCATAATGCTTAGAGCCATTTGAACCATTTTTGTAACAGGTCGTCGGAAAAGATCTGTAAAAGGTGCGATGCGGCTGCAATGTTCACGTTTAGGTTGATGTTTTAGTGAAATACACTGCTGTCTAGAATTCAAGCAACAACCGCTATTTCCCCGTCCTGTGTCTAACTCACAACATAATCATACAAACTGTCAAAAAATGTCCGTACGAGCGCGTTCTTCATGGAGGGAGGCATTCTGGTCAAAGGAAACCACACCAACGATGACGTCAGGTCACCTATCAAAGCCTGGAACCGCGCGACCGCTACGGTCGCAGGCTCGAATGCTGCCTCGGGCGTGGATGTGTGTGATGTCCTTAGGTTAGTTAGGTTTAAGTAGTTCTAAGTTCTAGGGGACTGATGACCTCCGATATTGAGTCCCATAGTGCTCAGGGCCATTTTTGAACACCTATCAAACGGGGTTTACAGTGTAGTCCCACATCCAAAGTCGCTGTGTACACAATCATAGGCAGTGCCGTATGGCACAGACACCTACAAGGCTTCTGAGATGGATTGCCATAGGAAGAATGGAAGCAGAACAGTTGCAAATTGATGTGGCCCGATAGCTTAGTGTGAATCGTTCTGTTGTTTCTTGGATGTGGCGGCATTTTATAGAGATCGAAATCTTATTCCGAAGGCCAGGCCACGGCCGACCGCGTATGACATTAGAAAGACAGGACCGTTATTAGGCTGTATGGACACAGCGATACTGCACTGCACGGCAGCTGGGTTGTGGCCTCTCAGCACCCCCTGGACGTGTTGTACCGAGGTAAACTGTGTACAGAAGGCTTCAACAGAGTGGCCTTTACTGTCGGAGACGTGCTGTATGTGTACTTCTGACGCGTCTTCACAGAACGGAACGTCTAGAGTTGAGTAGTTCACATGCCACCTGGACGGTTGAACAGTGGGCCAAAGTTGTCTTCACCGACGTGTCCCGATTTGGCCTGGGGAACGATTCCCGACGGATTCGCATCTGGAGGGAACGTGGAGCACGACCTTTATATGTTGCAGTTGTTAAAGTTTTGTTTTCTTTACATTGTTTTTTAGTTTACTAGTATCTGTTTATACTGCTTTGCGCCAAAATAAACGTAACCTTGCATATTTTTCGTTCGATGCTTTAATTTTGGACACTGGCATATTTTCTTTCGTATCTACTCTGTGTACACGTAGTCAGACGTGTCTGTAATGATGGCGTGACCTGCTCGCTCTCCCAGTTTGAATCCCACAGAGCACACCTGGGGTACACTTTGGAGACTGGTTGCATCACGTCACCATGACCATCCACTCTCCAAGACTTGCGTGCAGCTGTCCGGGAAGTATGGTCATCATTGCCTCGACATGAGATTGATGACATCATTCATAACATGCCATATCACTGTCAGGCCTATATTTCTACCACAGGTGGTCAAACCCCATACTGAGCACATTGACCAGATGTGTGCAAATCCGTTAAATTGTCTTCCTTTATATGTTGCAGTTGTTAAAGTTTTATTTTCTTTACATTGTTTTTTAGTTTACTAGTATCTGTTTATACTGCTTTGCGCCAAATTAAACGTAACCTTGCAGATTTTTCGTTCGCTGCTTTAATTTTGGACACTGGCATATTTTCTTTCGTATCTACTCTGTGTACACGTAGTCAGACGTGTCTGTAATGATTAACATAATGATAACGTCGGCCCCATGAGAGATCCGGAAGTTGTTCGTTTCTTAATTTAGTGAGACACGGCAAAGGTATTCTCTGCGACATACACATTCTGTATGGTAGTATTTCTAACAAATGACATGACTTGCGTATGACGAGAGGTGCTATTATTTGCGATTAGTGGTTAGTGATCTTGCACATCCCTGTTAGAGGGCGTCTGCGTGACGATCCTAAATTAGTTGCCACCTACTGATTATTCCTGGATGCATAAAATAGAAAAAATCAAATAAAAGAGTTGTTAGCTGTCCATGACTGGCAGCTCACTAATGAAGGCAATTAAGCAGTAAAGTAACGGGAGGACTTACACGCCAGCACAGTAAATTTATTTCTCGTGCATCGGATTGCACATGACCTCCGTAACTGAATATGACTAATAGCTTTTTACGAGTGTGTTAAGCGTACGATAATAACTCAAATACTATTTTTATTTTTCTTGCAGAACTGCCTCTCACGTTGATACTGATTTCTTTTTACACTTTGATATCGGCTTCTATCAAATAGATTATAACACCGTGAATGCTATAGGTTATTACTGGCTCTTCCGATGTTACTATAATTACTACAAATACTGAAACCAAGTAATGCTCGAGGCTGCTTCTCCATTTGGGTCAGTTTCTCAAACTCTGAGATAGAGACGTTTCTTTTTATTATCTTGTGTCCTCTTGCTTTATCTTCACAGATTGTGAACTGCAACGATCTTAAAACTTTACACACGAGGCTCTCCGTTATTAGTTTATACGAGGGTTATACGGAAAGTAAAGAAAGATCGGTTGCAAAATGAAAAATACAGTGAAAATCTGATGAAGCTTTGCACAGATGCTTTGGGCACTGTGTCTAGTACACCTATCGATCGCATCATGTTGCTCTTTTGATTTCTGAGCTCACAGTGAGAACGTAATTTAGCGTCTCCCGCCAAGTATGAGGGCCTGGCGAAAGATTTCGCCTGCAGCTATGCACTCCACATAACATAACTGTCATGCAGTTCGTTCTACATGACAATTCTCGGACGCACGCTGCAGGGGCATTGAAGATGCTCCTGCAACGTTTTCGATGGGAAGTGTTTGATCATCCAAGACACAGCCTGTAACTGGCTACCCCTGAGGTTCATCTCTGTTCACATGAACTGCTAGCTATGAAGACAATATTTTGATAGAGACAAAGAGCTGCAGTCCAGAGTAGAAAATTGTCGAAAAGCAGTGGCGGCTGTCTTCTATAACGAGGGAATTGAAAAGCTGGTACAACGCTATGACAGATGTCTAAGTCTGGGCGGCGACTGTGTAGAGAAGTAGCTGGAAGGTGTAGCTAACCTTTGAAAATAAAACAGTTTTAATTTTCACTTGGTTTACATTTCGTGACCCATCGTTCCTTGCTTTCCGAATAGCCCTCGTTTAATTCTCAGCTAATGATTATGGCACTGCGTTGGATAACATTATATGTTAGTGATGTAGAAATCTCGCCGTAGTATGACGAAGGAAAATACAGAAACAGTGGTGACTGAACTTTTTTAAAAAAACACATATTATTCCAGCAGGTAATAATAGAACTTTTGATATGAGGAAGAATTACGGCATAAAATATACAAAGTATGCTTTGTTTAACTACAAGGAAACTAGTGAACATCAGTTAATCACTGAAAAATTATTGATTAAGTCAGGGGATTACTTTTTCGACTTCAGTTTTTCATTTTTGTTAGTAACAATACAGCGTACTTCACTATTATTCCAGTTTCTGTTACAAAGATAATGGTAAAAGACAAGGTTTTCAGCAGACTCGTTTGATGCGTTTTGGGTTCTGAGATTAAACTCACATGGCCGTGCACTGTATAAAACCACCTAGGCACTCGGTAGCAAGTGATTCCACAAAAATTGCTTACGTAATAGCGAGCATGTACAATAGTGTCTTCTAAATCCACCGTAAAAAGTCAAAATTTGGCATCCAGCTTCATTTAAAAATGAAATCGGAAGGTATATCTTTGCAATAAAAGTGTATCAACACAATTATACTAGTATCCGACCTGTAATATCGAATGTTAAGGGCAGTTGTCTACCTGTAACAAGTGAATCTGTGACTGATGCTTAATGCTATAGGCGCTTCACTCCGCATAGCATTTCTCAACGGCAGAAATTGAAATGAATATTTCACCAAGCAACCAATGAAACTTGCCACCTACCATCACCGTCAAAGGAAAAAAAACGAAATTGACCTGTTGGGAATGTATTCTTACAAAATTTTGTATAATTCGTAGAGGAGCAGCCGATGTTGACAGCATGCTACTGAAACACGTACTTATCAATGTTTTACAGTGCTCCAATTTAAACAGCACATCGAGTGTATTAAAGAAAATACGTGGTTTATTGTATATTAAACCAAGCTCTGTGTGTAAATGTAAGCTATGTTTTGATGTATGATAGTTCTCTATGAAGAGGAAAGCAATATGAGGGCTTAACGTCTTTCGACGACCAGGTCATTAGAGACAGAGCACAATCTCGGGTTGGGAATGGCTGTGGAAGAGAATCGGACATGTCCTTTTCCAAGGAATTATGCAGACATTTGCCTTAAACGATTTAAGAGAAATAACGAAAAAAAAAAAAAAGAATCTAGATGGTGTGAGGAGGGCTTTGAACCGCTGTCAACCCGAGTAACAGTTCAACCTCTTACTAATGCGCCGTCTCTCTTCATCTGTTATCTGTTACGTTAGGTCTAAACAGAATAATAAAATTGCTTACACTTACTCAGAGCTTTCTTTACTGCAAATTTTTTGTTACAAGACAAAGAAAGTAACTTCACCACCTAACATAACAGGCACACAAGAGCAGCAAAAATAACTACAAGTACATCGTACTTGCGGCAAATGTAAAAAGACTAAATAATGAATACTCTGCAGATGATGTCTGTATGTTGCTGAAATGCGTCGTGACGGAGTAAATGTGACTATCAAAAAGTCATTTGTGATACCGCCACCACTGGCAGATGGAGGCAGGGTGCAAGGGAATGTCTCTGTACTTTCCTGCCATTTTTGTTATTTCGAGCGATTAGGCAGTAAATTGTTTTTCAGCAGTGTAGTAGAATCTTATCAGGGATCATAAAATATCTCTTATCGAGAAAAATTGAAAAAACACGAGGAGACGTCATTCTGTTCTGACTGTAGAACGCCATGGACGTAAAGACGAAAGATAACCAAGCAGCATAGAAAAGGAAAACGAGTCAAGAACTGACGAGTCCTAGACGTAAGAATAAACTACCTTTGTAAATTTTTCAAACATCATTAACCTATTACGCAAAATTTTGAATATTTTCAGTTCCTGCTGATTTCCGGAGAACGATTAATATCCAACCGCTTGGAAGAAAAGTTTGTTGTTGTTGTTGTTGTTGTTGTTGTGGTCTTCAGTCCTGAGACTGGTTTGATGCAGCTCTCCATGCTAATCTATCCTGTGCAAGCTTCTTCATCTTCCAGTACCTACTGCAGCCTACATCCTTCTGAATTTGTTTAGTGTATTCATCTCTTGGTCTCCCTCTACGTTTTTTACCCTCCACACTGCCCTCCAGTACTAAATTGGTGATCCCTTGATGCCTCAGAACATGTCCTACCAACCGATCTCTTCTTCTAGTCAAGTTGTGCCACAACTATTCAATACCTCCTTATTAGATATGTGATCTACCCATCTAATCTGCACCATTCTTCTGTAGCACCACATTTCGAAAGCTTCTATTCTCTTCTTGTCTAAACTATTTATCGTCCACGTTTCATTTCCATACATGGCTACACTCCATACAAATACTTTCAGAAATGACTTCCTGACACTTAAATCTATACTCGATGTTAACAAATTTCTCTTCTTCAGAAATTCTTTCCTTGCCATTGCCAGTCTACATTTTATATCCTCTCTACTTCGACAATCATCAGTTATTTTGCTCCACAAATAGCAAAACTCCTTTACTACTTTACGTGTCTCATTTCCTAATCTAATTCCCTCAGCATCACCCGACTTAATTCGACTACATTTCATTACCTTGTTTTGCTTTTGTTGATGTTCATCTTAAATGATGGTTTCGTGCCTTTTATTTGCTATTTGGAATAATAAAGGAATAAGACCAAAAATTTTGTTGTTATCCCTCAAGTTTTCTCCTCGTGAATAATCAGAGGTGTATATCTGCGTGTTCAGCACAGTTGTTGTTTCCATTTCCTGCACAATATTTCGACGAACGACGCAGTCGTCTTCTTCAGTGCTGCTAGTTATGATCCACGCACAAGAGCTAAAGAAACTGGTACACCTGCCTCATACCGTGTAGGGCACCTGCGAGCATGCAAGTGCCGAAGCACGACATGGCATGGACTCGACTAATGTCTGATGTAGTGGTGGCGGGAACTGAATCCTGCAGGGCTGTCCATAAATCCATAAGACTTGGAGGGAGTGGAGATCTCTTCAGAATATCACGTTGCAAGGCATCCCTGACATGCTCAATAATGTTCATGTCTAGGGAGTTTGGTGGCCAGAAGAAGTGTTTAAACTCAGAAAAGTATTCCTGGAGCCACTCTGTAGCAGTTATGAACATGTGGGGTGTCGCATTGTCGTGATGGAATTTCCAAATCCGTCGGAATGCACAGTGGACATGAATGGACGCACGTGATCAGACAGGATGCAAAATTAGGTGTCACCTGACAGGGTCGTATCTAGGCGTATCAGGGGTCCCGTAACACTCCAACTGCACACGTCCCACACCATTACAGATGTTCCACCAGCTTGAACAGTTCCCCGCTGAGATGCCGGGTCCATGGACTCATGAGGTTGTCTCCTTACCGGTATACGTCCATCCACTCAATACAACTTGAAACGGGACACGTCCGACCAGGAAACATATTTCCAGTCATCAACAGTCCGATGTCGGTGTTGACAGGCCCAGGCGAGGCGTGTGTGTCGTGCAGTCATCAAGGATACACGAGTGGGCCTTCGGCTGCGAAAGCATACCGATGATGTTTCGCTGAATGGTTCGCACGCTGACACTTGTTGAAGGCCGAGCACTGAAATCTGCAGCAATTAGCTGAAGGGTTTCACTTCTGTCACGATGAACGATTATATTCAGTCGTCGTTGGTCCCATTCCTGCAGGATATTTTTCCGGCTGCAGGGATGTCGGAGATTTGATGTTTTACCGGATTTCTGATATTCACGGTACTCTCGTGTAATGGACTCACAGGAAGATCCCCATTTAATCGCTACCTGTGAGATGCTGTGTCCCATCGCTATTGAGCCGACTATAAACTCACTTAAATCTTGATCAGCTGCCACTGTAGCAGCAGTAACCGATCTTACAACTGCGCCAGACGCTTGTTGTATTATACAGGTGTTGCCGACCGCAGCGCCTGTTTAGATACTCTTTATTTGAACACGCGAGCCTACACCAGATTCTTTGGCGCATCAGTGTATGTGTCCTCGTTACCTGGGCTGCAATCAGACTGTCAAGTGTTGGTCTCGTATCGCCATTTATAGGCGACTGTGACCTCGATTGTGGACGCCCATTTATTTTTCAGAGACCGCACTTATATTTCACGAAACGCACATTGTCGTAACGGCGGTTCTCAGTTATGTTCGATCTGATGGCCGGCTGTGTAACAATAGAGTGTCGAACCCCATGCCTTGTTTAAAATGAAACCACGGTCCTGTTTATTAGGTTTTCCAAGATTTTTAATTCCATAGTCTGCTTAATTACGCAGTCCCTCGAACTTGGCATTTACACCACGGTACTAGGCCCATGCACTAGGTGACGATCAGTTTGGCTTTAGGAAAAGTAAAGGGACGAGAGAGGCAATTCTGACGTTGCGGCTAATAATGAAAGCAAGACTAAAGAAAAATCAAGACACTTTCATAGGATTTGTCGACCTGGAAAAAGCGTTCGACAATACAAAATGGTGCAAGCTGTTCGAGATTCTGAAAAAAGTAGGGGTAAGCTATAGGTAAATGGTTCAAATGGCTCTGAGCACTATGGGACTTAACATCTATGGCCATCAGTCCCCTAGAACCTAGAACTACTTAAACCTAACTAACCTAAGGACAGCACACAACACCCAGTCATCACGAGGCAGAGAAAATCCCTGATCCCGCTGGGAATCGAACCCGGGAACCCGGGCGTAGGAAGCGAGAACGCTACCGCACGACCACGAGCTATAGGGAGAGACGGGTCATATACAATGTGTACAACAACCAAGAGGGAATAATAATAAGAGTGGACGATCAAGAACGAAGTGCTCGTATTAAGAAGGGTGTAAGACAAGGCTGTAGCCTTTCGCCCCTTCTCTTCAATCTGTACATCGAGGAAGCAATGATGGAAATAAAAGAAAGGTTCAAGAGTGGAATTAAAATACAAGGTGAAAGGATATCAATGATACGATTCGTTGATGACATTGCTATCCTGAGTGAAAGTGAAGAAGAATTAAATGATCTGCTGAACGGAATGAACAGTCTAATGAGTACACAGTATGGTTTGAGAGTAAATCGGAGAAAGACGAAGGTAATGAGAAGTAGTAGAAATGAGAACAGTGAGAAACTTAACATCAGGATTGATGGTCACGAAGTCAATGAAGTTAAGGATTTCTGCTACCTAGGCAGTAAAATAACTAATGACGGACGGAGCAAGGAGGACATCAAAAGCAGACTCGCTATGGCAAAAAAGACATTTCAGGCCAAGAGAAGTCTACTAATATCAAATACCGGCCTTAATTTGAGGAAGAAATTTCTGAGGATGAACGTCTGGAGTACAGCATTGTATGGTAGTGAAACATGGACTGTGGGAAAAGTGGAACAGAAGAGAATCGAAGCATTTGAGATGTGATGCTATAGACGAATGTTGAAAATTAGGTGGACTGATAAGGTAAGGAATGAGGAGGTTCTACGCAGAATCGGAGAGGAAAGGAATATGTGGAAAACACTGATGAGGAGAAGGGACAGGATGATAGGACATCTGCTAAGACATGAGGGAATGACTTCCATGGTGCTAGAGGGAACTGTAGAGGGCAAAAACTGTAGAGGAAGACAGAGATTGGAATACGTCAAGCAAATAGCACAGGAAAGGAATTTGTGGCGGGCCGCATCAAACCAGTCATAGACTGATGACCAAATAAAAAAAAACTAGGCTCATTACACACTGCAAAATAATGTTAAGCGAACAGTACACATGGTCGGATGTCAATGTAGATGACAACACACCATCGGTGGGTATGTCAGTAATTAGAATTGCAATTCGCTGTGCCAGGCACGAAGGACAGCAGAGTGAATAGGGCCAGGTGCTAAGTGATCACTGTGAAGGCCGCAGGGCCGCGCGGGATTAGCCAAGAGGTCTTAGGCGCTGCAGTCATGGACTGTGCGGCTGGTCCCGGCGGAGGTTCGAGTCCTCCCTCGGGCATGTGTGTGTGTGTGTGTTTGTCCTTAGGTTAATTTAGGTTAAGTAGTGTGTAAGCTTAGGGACGGATGACCTTAGCAGTTAAGTCCCATACGATTTCACACACATTTGAACATTTTTTTTTTTTTTTTTTTTTTTTTTGGAGGACGCGGAGATGCCGTTTACTTGTTTGAGAGACCGTCATCATCAGCAACTGACAGAGTTTGAAGAGACCTCACTGTTGGTCTCCATTTGGCGGTATGGTCGAATTGTGCAATATACCGTTTTGGGGGTAATTCGTGTATGACAGCGTCCCGATGTAGGAATGCATGGGAACGTGAACCCAGGCATAGTCGTCAAGGGTCTGGTCGACCACGTTTGACTATCACTTAGCAAGATTGTCGTATGTGCACCAAGCACATCATAGCCCTTTCAATCCTCGCCTGCTATTCGAGACCAAGTAATGGACTAATCGTAACATTTTCTGTCATCCTACCGTAATGGTCGAAGACTAGCAGCAGCCGTACTGGGGAAATACTGTTCAATGCGTAGGCTGGTGTTAGCACCAAAACACTAGAGGCTCGGTTCTGTATGGTGCCTTGACTAAAAAGGACCGTTGATAAGTGGCGTTATATTATGCTCAGCGTTGAATAGAAGCTGTGTACTACTTCGGATGATCGTCGTCGTCCAGTATGGTGGCGACGTGGGAAGACGTCCAGTTCTTTTAGTGGTATTGAGAGGCCCAGCTGTGTCATTTCTGGCGTCATTGAAGCCAGCGGGTATTACTTCATGTAGAGACGGGTAGTGACTGAGGAATGATCAACTGTGTGTCACGCACAACCAGCGTCCTCATTTGATACTTCTCATGCTGCAGTATCATCGTGTAATTTTTAATAGGATTATACTCGTCCTGACGTGGAAAGTGTCCGTATGAACTGTCTGCGTAATACTAAGGTACTCCTGTGGCCAGCAAGATTCCCAGGTCTGTCTCCGATACAATACGTGTGGGACCAGCTTGGACGTCAATCCTGTCTCAGCGCCACTATCCAGAATGTAAAGGACCAGTTAAAACAGTCGTGTTCCAGCATGCCTTAGGAGAGGATAAAACCGTTTTATGTCCCCATTTCCAACCGAATCAGTGCTTAGATCCCAGCTAGACGGGCTATAACATCTTACTGATAAGCAAGCTCATAATTCCAAGTTCCTTATAAATTTGACTTGACTTTGTAATCACTGAACGAACATCATATTTCCTCTCATCTTGTGAAGTTTCATTTAGCTTCCTCCTCCACTTCTGGGTACTTAACTTTTTTTAGCTGATGTGTTTCATTTTATAATTACACTACTGGCCATTAAAATTGCTACACCAAGAAGAAATGCAGATGATAAACGAGTATTCATTGGACAAATATATTATATTAGAACTGGCATGTGATTACAATTTCACGCAATTTGGGTGCATAGATCCTGAGAAATCAGTACCCAGAACAACCACCTCTGGCCGTAATAACGGCCTTGATACGCCTGGGCATTGAGTAAAACAGAGCTCGGATGGCGTGTACAGGTACAGCTGCAGCTTCAACACGATACTACAGTTCATCAAGAGTGATGACTGGCGGATTCTGACGAGCCACTTGCTCGGCCACCATTGACCAGGCGTTTTCAATTGGTGAGAGATCTGGAGAATGTGCTGGCCAGGCCAGCAGACGAACATTTTCTGTATCCAGAAAGGCCCGTACAGGGCCTGCAACATGCGGTCGTGCATTATCCTGCTGAAATGTAGGATTTCGCAGAGATCGAATGAAGGGTAGAGCCAAGGGTCGTAACACATCTGAAATGTAACATCCACTGGTCAAAGCGCCGTCAATGCGAAGAAGAGGTGACCGAGACGTGCAACCAATTGCATCCCATACCATTACCCGGGTGATACGCCAGTATCGCGATGACGAATACACACTTCCAATGTGCGTTCACCGCGATGTCGCCAAACGTCAAGGGTAACCGCAGCCGTGGTCTCCGAGCTGATAGTCCATGCTGCTGCAAACGCCGTCGAACTGTTCTTGCAGATGGCTGTTTTCTTGCAAACGTCCCCATCTGTTGACTCAGGGATCGAGACGTGGTTGCACGATCCGTTACAGCCATGCGGATAAGATGCCTGTCATCTCGACTGCTAGTGATACGAGGCCGTTGGGATCCAACACCTCGTTCCGTATTACCCTCCTGAATCCAACGATTCCATATTCTACTAACAGTCATTGAATCTCGACCAACACGATTAGCAATGTCGCGATACGATAAACCGCAATCGCTATAGGCTACAATCCGACCTTTATCAAAGTCGGAAACGTGATGGTACGCATTTCTCCTCCTTACACGAGTCATCACAACAACGTTTCACCAGGCAACGCCGGTCAACTGCTGTTTGTGTATGAGAAATCGGTTGGGAACTTTCCTCATGTCAGCACGTTGTAGGTGTCGGCACCGGCGCCCACCTTGTGTGAATGCTCTGAATAGCTAATCATTTGCATATCGCAGCATCTTCTTGCTGTCGGTTGAATTTCACGTCTGTAGGACGTCATCTTCGTAGTGTAGCAATTTTAATGGCCAGTAGTGTATGTACGAGGCAGTGTGCGGCGGCAGCCGATTTTCTTGTTTGTTGACGAAGACTCCCTCCAATGGGCTACTGTAAAGAGTCTCGCCCGCCTCGCTGTGTATTCCATGATATCTGGATGAGCGAAGACAGTGGCCCCTCTCCCCAGAGACCGTCCCCTGTGGGCGTGACATGAAAGACGACCGAGAGCGCTTTAATTGCCGTGCCGCGTGTCTCCCGTTCCATGGGTCTAAAACAGCACCGCCCAGACCCTCAATTATTTATTTCCGCGCAGGTCATTTGCATCAGATATTAACTATGGCGCTCGATAAATTTCGGCTGCTAGGAGAGTGGAACCTGTTCAGCAACCGACTACTTTTGAAAGTTGAAAAACGGTTTCTTTGCGTAACCTCGTCGTCCTCACAGGTATTATCTTTACGATCGTAAATCTCAGGCTATTTCTTCCACCTTTTGTTTTTTTTCTTCCCCTTTTTTGCTAGATGTTTTTATCCTCTCGTTCCCTAAACTCATCGTTGGCAAAAGATTTTACTGCGGATGGAAAGGAGAACAGATCGCAGTAATATAAAAAACATAATTGGTGGAACACATCAGTTTACTATAAAAGTTGGTACTCACGGTATTAAATTTCATATACACGGCCGTACTGCGGCAGTCGAGTCCTGGAACAAAGAAGCAAATTTGTTGTTGGCTATATGCTTATAATGCGCTTGCATGCAGAACATGACGTAAACTGCTATTCCATAACAAAATAAACTGGTCATGTACAGTCTATGGTGACAATATCAAGTTTTGATTCATGTTTATACTATGAACCGTTTTAAAGGGCATGTCTGTTTGAAATTAAGGCTGGAAATAAAACATGACACACTGAACTTTTTAACGGAGAACAGAGGACAACAGTTTATTCCCTAATCTACAGGTGAACTTTGGTAATAAACAACCCAGTAGACTTCCAGAATTCTGCCAGTAGGTGTATGAGTGGCACAAAAAAAAACACACGTGTTATTTATGTCATAAATGAACGTGAGATACTTCTATAAATAATGTGACAGGCTGTAAATTTTGAGATATTGAGGTAGAAAAAGTTGGAAAGCAAGCCTCAAAATCAACCACAGTAAGATTAAATAATGAAGTTTGTTCTGGAGTAACCACAAGCGACGGAACGAAGATGCGGAAAGCAAGACCAGAGAAGGCGATGAGGAAACGTCTGCCAATGATGCGCGGAATTGGACGGCGCGGCGCGTCACCTGGACGAAGTGAACATAAGCGCCGCTTCTGCTGTCTTTGGCCGCTGAGATCGCCTCAGAATACTGACATTAGTGGAACGTATTTGCGGAGCGTGCTACAAGAACAACTAGGTGTTCCTTATCAGTTACTTTTCTGGACTTTGACTTTAGCAAAGACTGTTACAGTTCGCACGTCACTTTCGATAGCAATGCAACGCCAATGTTAAGTATTGTCAAGCTGCTTCATAGATATAGAACTACTAATGTTATTTGTTTGAATTGTTGTATAGTATTCGGAGAACGCTGCATCCCCTGGTCATCCTATTAGTGACCAGAGGGCAAGATTCCACAAAGTTACCTTCCATTACGACTAAGTACAGAGGTACAGAGAGTAAACGTCATGAATTCCCTGGCACCCACACTTAGGACACAAATAAAGGTACACAAAGATAAGCCTGCTGGAGGATGGGAGGAGCAGTCCTGTTTACAAAATAGCTGGAAAATGCCTGAGAGTTCTTAAAACCCATTATAAATTCTATAACCAATTTTAAAAAGTTTCCAACTTATCGAGGAATGAAATGAAATTTGTTTCTGTGTATATCGTTAACTTATACACAAACGTACCTATTGACAAAACTGTGTGCCGGCCGGAGTGGCCGAGCGGTTAAAGGCGCTACATTCTGGAACCGCACGACCGCTACTGTCGCAGGTTCGAAGCCTGCCTCGCGCATGGATGTGTTTGATGTCCTTAGGTTAGTTAGGTTTAAGTAGTTCTAAGTTCTAGGGGACTTATGACCACAGCAGTTGAGTCCCATAGTGCTCAGAGCCATTTGAACCATTTGAACCACAAAACTGTGCGGGTAATTCAGCGTAATTTATTGGAACAAAACGTGCTTTCTAAGAGGGAAATAGATGAATTCATTGGACAACTTACCATGATTCTGAAATTTAATTACTTTATATTTAATGGAGACACTATCCCCAAAAAGACGGTCTAAGTATGGGGAGGTCAGTATCGCAAATGCTCGCTGACACATTTATTAGCTATCTAGAAAACAGATTCTTTCCTGAAAATCCACCATTGGAGGCAAAATAGTATACTACTTTGGGTATGTAGATAACACGCTGCTGTTAATATAGGCTACCGATGATGTCATCAATACTACAGTATCCGCTTTTAAAACTTGCATCAAACAATAAAATTTACATGTGAGATCGAAACGAATAGTTCTATTACTTTTCTAGATCAATCATTTCGGAATGAAAATGGCAGCCATACAATTGGTGTCTTTCGCCAAGAAACTTGCACTGACGGTACTATGGATTTTACGTCTAACCACCCAATTCAACATAAGAAGGCATTTTTCTATTATGCTATTAAACCGTTGTTCAAAATTCCGTTGTCGAAAGACGAACACGGTGATGAAATTGCAATAATAAGGCACATTGCACAAATGAATAACTATCCACATGAGGTTGTAGGTAGTACATGTAATAACGTAGCTAATAAATACAGAAATAAGATGACACTTTACAAAAATGTGGCTTCTAAAAAAATACTAAGTTTATTACTTCACAGTACCTTACTACGTAAAAATGAGTACAAAGATTGCAGCTGTCTTTAGAAAGTACAATGTGACAGTGTCTTTTGGAATCAAAAATAACTTAGGATGTATTTTGCAACATAATGTAGGTACAAAAAACCTGTTTCATGCGTCCGGAGTTTTTATTGCCTGGACTGTGGGGCCTGTTACGTGGGCCAAAAGGAAAGAAGGCTGGAAATTAGGTTTGGAGAACACGTTGCCTGAGGCTGAAAAGATACCACAGAGAAATCGAGTTTGGCTGTCATTTACTTACAACGAAACATAAGGTGCCGACTTTGACATCTAAAGTGAGGGCAGGATCCTCGACCTCCTGGAAAAGCTGGGTACCTTTTGATATCACAAAAACGTTAACTGCAGCCTCATTAATGATCAGGTCTTATGGAAAAAACAATGTTTTATAAATTGTTTGAGAACTGCTTCCTGGGAAGCAGTGAAGGGTTTGACCCAGGGGGTACGAAACAGCTCCTTTTTTGTTGTGTAAAGGTTTTGTAAATTATCACTACAAGTCACAAACTATTGTATTATTTATTTATTCTGCTACAGTAAACAGTAGCGTCAAATTAAAAGCGCAAGCATATGCAAAGCAGTGTTTTGCAGCTGAAACTGATAACATTTAGTGTTACAAAGTGAACATTAACGAGTTTTTATCTCATACAGTAACAACAATATTCATGGCACTACGTAACGACGAACTCATTTAAAAATAGACATTGTTAAAACATATATTATGAAACTAACAGCGAATGTATCATGACTACGATAAATATGGGCTTGAGTTGAATGCTGTTAACTGTTATTTGAGCATAAAATGAGAGCTATGGTATGTAGAGACATGCAGAGCATACAGCTGCTGTGATGAGCGAGGTGCCGCCCTTATAACGGCGGACTGTCGTTTGATTTACGCAGTGCACCCGAATCGTTGCGAACTAATGCTAGTGAGATCCATTCAAAAAGTCAAGGGGCTGTTTCGTGCCACATCTCACTTGTGCTTCGTCCGTATTGAGCACGACGTCGACAACATGTTAAACTATAACTTTTCTTCTGTCCTGGAGTCTGTGCAACACTTTGTGAATTTGTAGCAACCATATCATCTGCTAGAACAGCAAATGGCCCGCTTAACCGGGTGTGTGTGCACACAGCGATGTTTGCACCAGAACGTAATATCGTATTGCACCTAACGGACACCTGAAAGTTACAGCGTGTAAATTCAACACACACATGCCGAGAGCAAGACTAGAACATTAAAGCCGAGAAATAAAGATCGTTGTTTAAGAGCAACTGGGACTTAACAGCTTCTTCGGGAGAACGAAGTAATAGGCATTCTACTATGTTAGTTCTACTGCGTCGTCTACTTTCGAGGTGGAGCCCTCTAGCAGGGCTGTGAAACGGGACGTTAAGACAACAAGTATCTTTCGCACTCCATGGGAGCACACCAGTCACACTTGACATCTCTCCCATATCTGGAATACTATCTAATAATGTACGTCCGAAATGGTAACTGGCTACAGAATAAACAAGGAACCTCAGAATTTTTCTGCGTCATTCACCCCACACTTTCCCGTTTTTCTGGGAAATGGGTCCAGCTAGGCAGTAGCTTTTCAGTTCTTGCAGTGTACTGACACAATAAATGCTACACATTTGGAGATTCGGTTCTGAGGTACATACGTTGACTTCTGCTTACCAAAATAAATGCTCGGTTTGTTCACCACTTCGTTCAGCAGCGGATTATGTTTCAACCCGTGGTTCATAACAGAAGGTCTTTCTATTCAAAATTATTGCCATCAATGGAAACTGTTCTGTAATAATTCGAAACAACTTCCAATATGCAGTCCAATAGATCGGCCTCACAACTTTATTTGCGTTGTATTTTCCATGATAGATTGCGCACTTGATTGCTTCTATTTATCAGACATGTATAAATTAATGATTGAGCTATTATTGACGCAGAGCATTTTGAGAATTGTAGGAAAGAGAAACCGAGCTGTTTCCCTTCCCTTTGAGTGTAATAATGAAGTACCGGTATCGGCTGAAGTACTAGTTTATGTTAATCACTCAGATTTTACTGTGTATCACTAATTTTGTTTAACCTTGCACTGAAAAAAATAGTGAAAAGGTGACAAGCTCTAGAAATGAAAGTAGAAATCGAAGTAAAAACTGCAAGATATTGCTTTTACTGCTGACATTTAACGGGATAAAATTTTAAGGAAATTTGAAGGGCTGCTGTAACACTAACTAAGAATAAGACGAGAACACGCAACTTTTTTTATATCTCAATAAGAAACTTTACTTTTCTTTACATTAGGTCCTTTCAGTGAGAAAGATTACTTTTCTTTATCTTAGGTGCGCAAGTTGTAAATTCTTAGTAATTAATATTTTGTGTTCTTGGACACCACATATAAGATATGAAAACAGTTATTTTACCTCTGATCTTCCGTCACTGTTCGACAGTTTGCTGCACGAACGTACAATTTCAAAAGATTTGTAGTCATTGTCAAATGTCGAAAGGAAGACTATAATGCCCTTATCTTTAACTATTTTTTTTTCACCGCTGCAGATATTAATTTCCAACATGCAGTCAGTATACTCTAACATGACTGTGGCAATTACTTCATATGCCGCAGTAGTATCTCATTAAACTACGCTTTCAGAAAATGGCGGCTGAATGCATGGATCCGAGCTTTCAAACAAGCTTCTAATTCGTCTAACGATCCAGAACTAATATCTGACACTGTCTGCGGCTCCGCAGAGAGGAAGACAATTGAAAGTCCAGAGAGCAAAATATGAAAATCGCTGATTTGTTAACATCATATGTGGGTTACAGACACTTTCATTTATCACGGATTCTTTCATGTTTGTTAACTGTTGTTAAGGATTCGATAGCAGGTAAATACTTGTGGCAAGCTAGAGTATAAAGACGATCGCTGCTAGTTTCATTCGCAGTAATTTAAGTTGTGCTCTTAGATTCCTGTCTGTCCACACACGCTTCAATCGCTATGAATTCAGAAAAAAGTGGTGACTTATTTGTGACAAGAAAAGGTATAAATGTCACTGTCAGTAGTTTCATGCACAGCAAATGCACCTTTCATTTCTTAAACATATGGAATTCACGAAATTGATGATACTCGTTACTGAGAAAGCGCGCTTTTAGGTGTAAGTAACAACGAATATTTCAGAAAAATGCTTAACTTTGACGATTAACGAAGTCTCAGAATGTGTTACAAACACGAAGAGGAAAAAGATATTTTCGTATTCAGCGGCATGCGAACCTACGACCTCAGACACGGCACTTTGTTGCCTTACCAACTTCACTACTACTATTCACATACCTTTAGCACTTTGTTCCACATAATTCCATTTGAGAGAGACGCAGGCTGTCTTCGTTGGCGAATGATGTGCGCGTAATCCGTAAATGCATCAGATTCTGGAAGGCTTCCACTATCAGGTTTCACAAAACTCTTTTGCATTGTTACTCAAAAATTTTAAACGAGTTTCTACGGTTAATAAGTAGTCCATACGGAAAAAGTACACGAAGTCACTAGTCATTTCAGTTGATTTTTTAAACTCTTCATTATGCAAAAATAACAGGTATTTTGTGAGAATATTCGCCAGAACTATCTTTTTTATGTTACAATCATTCACTTCACTGTAACTATAGTACAAACCATATTTCTGACAAAGGAAAATAGTTTATGTATCCTGGTGATTCTTCAGTAATACAGTCACTAAATCCGACCCTAAAATTGCTGAATATGTTTGAAATAACGAATTCCAGGTGTAACTAAACCACACCGAACCGAACGGAGGGCCATATCGAAATCGAAAACCTCTCGGTACAGTTGTCGAAAAATCGGCTGGGGAACCGATCGTTAACAGGTGTGAGAAGCTTACTTAATAGGAACTTTGGATAAAGAACCGAAAATGACGTGACTGCAGAGGCTAACCTAATGCACCGTTCGGTATGAACGATACAGAATAGTGCCCCAGGACAGTACCGCACTGTGTGTCGTTTTGGCCGGAACTGGGATTGGCTGGTTGGTTAATTTGGGGGAGGGGAGCGCACAGCGAGGTTATCGGTCCCAGCATATTAGGGAAGAATGAGGAAGAAAGTCGGCCGTGCCCTTTCAGAAGAACCATCCGTGCATTTACTTGTGTCGATTTAGGGAAATCACAGAAAACCTAAATCAGGATGGCTAGTTGCGGGTTTGAACCATCGTCCTCCCATATCAAAGTCGAGTGTGAGAACCACTGCGCCACCTCGCTCGGTACCTGGAAATGGAGTGAGCTGGGTATTAACGGAGATTATCGTTGCAGTGGTCTCATGGACGCCGCGTAGGGCGCACTTCGTGAATTGTGTGTTTCGTAGGTAAAGTTACTTTTCCGTGGCTTTTCCTTAAAAATGCGTGCAGTTTGTCTTCCTGTAAGTCTATGTCTGCCATTTCTGTTATCATCTGCAGCTCCGTTGTTTTCTTCATCTCTTTGCATAGAAAACAATGCAATTTTTTAACTTTATGATAACTTATCTCAACTCCATTTCAATATTCTTCTTCATATATTACAGCTTTGTTCTAGGACAACCGGAAAGAGAAGCCTGCCAAAGATTCCTGAGAGACGAGCGCTGGAGAACGCGCCGCCAAGTCGCAGCCGGCGCGCCATCTGGCGCTCTCGTGCTGTTTGCCTGTTTGCACGGCCTCCATTAGCGAGTGTGTGGGACTCGTGGCTGCGGCTTTGTTCCGCCTACCGCTCAGCTCGCCATCTCGCGGAGTCATCCTCTCCCGCAGTGTTTGGGAGACTCTCCAGCTTGTTAAGTACTGAGCCATTCCTCTTCGTCCGGGGTACCGGCGGTGTTAGTTTTGAAGTGATGAAGGGTCCTTTGGGGCGCCTATACCGATTTCTCGGCACGCGAATGGAAACTTAACAACAGGCTAACTAACGACCTTCCACTGATGGTTCTCTAAGCGTTCGTGCACCAGTGTACACGAGCGCCATTGTAAATCATCTTATATCCGTGAATCAAATTACCGCCAAGAGTCTCAGTCGCACAATTACGCACCTTTCAAATATGAAATTTGATACATTTGTCCCACATACTGAAGACGTCGTATGTACCCTGATTGAAAGACACCTCACGTTGGCTTCTGTGCAACTACTACACCCCTCCTATAACTTTGTCGTTTAGAAATACCTGACGAGCAGGATTAGCATTCGACGTTGGAACCAGCTATTCTGATTTGTAGTTTAGTTGCACCACACCGCTGGACGTCTAATATTGACCTCTCATATCCAGCCAGCATACGTGATTAGTTAATAATGCAATCTTCGCAAAATCAGAATTTTGGATGTAGAGAAACAAAATATTGTCTGCAGCTGTCAGGTCTGGTGGATGAGACAAAAGTGCCTATTTGGACATCTCTTTCTTTGCCTGGTGCATCAAGGCAATACAAGGCTACAGTTGTGTCGGCGTAAGTTCATCCCTCACAGTTCTGCAGTGGGCATAGTACACCAGCTTTCCGGATCTACCTCAGCCAATAATGTAACGCGATTTTGTAAACGCCTCTGTCGCAACGCCTCATTGTTGTCACAGCTTCGAAGATGGCTACTGTTCTCGTCTGCAGCCATTAATGCTAAGCAGTTGAAATCTGACAATAGAGCTGCAAGCTGTCAGGTATCTCCTTTTGCTGTCTCGACTATAGATAATCTCTTCGGTTTACGGCACGAAGCTGTGGTTACATGTTCGAAGTCTAAATATCTATTTCTGGCCTGCCGGAGTGGCCGTGCGGTTCTAGGCACTACTGTCTGGAACCGAGCGACCGCTACGGTCGCAGGTTCGAAACCTGCCTCGGGCATGGATGTGTGTGATGTCCTTAGGTTAGTTAGGTTTAAATAGTTCTAAGTTCTAGGGGACTGATGACCTCAGAAATTAAGTCCCATAGTGCTCAGAGCCATTTTGAACCCTCTGTCTGCTCATTTTCGTTTTGATTGGTGCAGTTTTCTGAATTTGTGTCTCGTGTCATCGATGTACTGCTCTTTTGTTCCTGTGCTTTTCTTGCTATCTTTGATCTATTATATCCTGTTATTGTTCCTAAAGGACCTATATGTTTAATTACGGCTCAATTTTGCTAGTGGAACTTCGTGCATGAGAAATTCCCCCACCCCACCATATTCAGTTTCTATGACGCTTCGCAGGGAAGGACGAATTTTTTATATACCTTTGGATCAGCATGGACTCTCTGATTTCAAAGTCCTGGCCACACATGGGATGTATGTTGGTGATTGTAATATGTGCCTTGTCTCATTGCAACATGGATTCTCGGGCTTTTGAAAATAAAGGAGTCGGCGGTGCACAACGCATGTCTTCTGGCGCGTCCCCCGTGGAGAATAGCATAGCCCTTCTCTGAATCTTCTGGAGAAACGTCATAGACTATCGAACAACAGCATATTCAAGAAATGATCGAACAAGATTTTATGTTAGCAACCTCGTTCTTGGATGAACTCCTCCTGTTTAGGAGTTCTTCTGATAAATGTCAGGCTGACGTGTATCGTCCCTGTATGTGGCGTTAGGTGATCATTTTATGATTCTGTCTTAAATAGCACCGGACAGGTATTCCAGTAATTTTGTAATGACACTTGTCACGAGGTGAGACAGAGGAAAATATTTGTACGCATCGTAAAATTACTAGATGCATGGAATGTAGTCACGGGTTGCAGGATGACTTGTAGACTGGAGGACGGCCTCTATCAATCTAACGCGGAACCTGAGTAGGCGTGTGGAGCGGCCCGAGCCTCTTCCTGCTGGGGCACGACCCGGCTACCTACCAGCCTGGGCTGTCCATCTCCAGGTGAGGACCATTACAAGCCCACAGGTGCGAGAGCCGGCCATCAAAACTCCATTAACGCTTTATGACGGATGTGCCTGATGACTTTCCTCCCCGCACTCGAGAAGGCTCTAGCGCTGCTTCTGACCAATAGCAGTGTCAGCACACTTACTGTAAGTAACGTCTGCTCAAGCTAGGTCAGTTAAATAGGTGACCAATAATGACGCCGTTGAGTTAAATAGAATGCACGTAATATCTCTACAAATGTGACTTCAAATGCCACGTATTTTGAATTGGAACATATGCAGCACTGCGTATACAAAGACAGTTTCCTTCCACAACTGTGAAAGAAACAGGTCTCGTCGTCATCGTCGTCAGTGATTTTCATCCAGTGATGGCTATAGGTCTCTTCTGGACTTCCCCATACATTATGAATTTCAGGTTTTTGCATACACGTCTGTCCAGCTTGTATCCGTACGTGGTCACTCCATCTTCCATTAAAGAGTCCTCTAGGTCTTTTCCTATCTACACCCATGTACCAGTGAAATACATGGCAGAACGTATCTCTTATTGTATCCCATATTAGCGTTTCTTCCTTTTAGATTCGCACATGGAATGTAGAAAGAATGACTGCTGTAATTACTATAATCTTGTCTTCGAGATCCCTCCGGCAGTGATACGTGGTGTAGTATGTTCCTAGATTTCTCACTTAATACAGGTCCCTAAAACATTTTAAGCAATTTCTTGAAGATTGTTTGGTTTCTATCTTCAAGTTTCTGCTAATTCAAATTTTAAACATTCCCGTGACGTTCTCCAGTCGGTCAAATGTAAGCGTTACTATGGACGCCACATTTCTTTGTATACGTTTAATATCCACAGTTAGTTCTATCTGATATAGCATCTTTTTCATGTACGGGTCCACAGACACTGTGAAATTCTTGAGGAACGTCATTTTTCTGGCTAGGCTGTTTTACTTTTAAATAAGCGATTTTTTCCGTAGTTTAGTGATTAAATAATCTTTTCTCTTCGGGAATTATCAAGCTACAACACAGTAAAAATTGTAAGGCATATACAGGGTATTTGACACGTCTATATTTCTGAACCTAATAAACATATACAATGAATTTTGTTTTTCGATGAATCAGAAACTCAATTTTTTTCATACATTTTCATAGGTGTTCAATATGCAGCACTTGAGATGCATGGCATATGTCAGTGCGGCATTCAGATTGTTCCCACACTGCACAGACCATGTCTTGAGTTGCAGCTTCCACAGCTGCTGTTACGAGATGTCTCAATTCATTTATTGTTGTTGGTAATGAAAGCACATAAACAGATTCTTTTATAAACCCCCAAAACAAACATCATATACAGTCAGGTCCGGAGACCCTGGAGGCCTACAATGTAAGAGTGCATGATTTGGTCCAGTGCGACCGATCCATCGTTCAGTAAAACTTTGATTTAAAAATTCCCGTACTTCCAGATGCCACGGTGGCGTTGCCCAGTCCTGTTGGTAAATGAAGTCTTTCGAATCAGTATTCAACTGTCGAACAATAAATTCTTAAGCATATCGAGATATTTGCCTCCTGTAACAGTGTTCTCGGCGAAGAAAAATGGAGCATGCAACTTTTCCTGTGAAACTGCACAAAACACATTCAATTTTGGAGAGTTCCTCTCATGTGGTACAATTTCATGTGGTTGTTTTGTACCCCATATTCTCGTATTTTGACGGTTCACCTTTCCGTTTAAATGGAATGTCGCTTCGTCATTAAACACTAAGAGTGGAAGAAAAATGTCTTCCTCCATCTTGACAAGAGCAAAATTACAGAAGTCCACACGTTTTTGTATGTCACCTTCACGAAGAGCTTGCATTATCTGAATTCTGTATGGTTTCATGTGTAAACGTCGACGCAACACACGCCAGACGGACATCGAGGGCATCTTCAGCTGTGGAGCTCCACGGCGAACGGGTTTCTGCGGACTTCCTGTGAAATTATGACGGATACGTTCGACGCCTGCCTGAGACACTCGGAGACGACCCGGCGATTTGCCTTTACACAGACGTGTTTGTTCATGCCACCGTCTAATACTCTGTGCTGTATTAGGATCCACACCATATCTAGTTCGAAAGGCAAACTGAACAGTTATTACTGACCCGCACTTCGGCAAAACGTAGATACCATTTTTGTTGCAACTGAAGTGGAAACACAATTCTGCTACCTAGCGGGAACCACGTAAAACTCGAGAGTTTGCTCTTTCCAAGAGTTCGTTCTTCACGCACCTGTTTTTGATAACATATTAGTTTTGATTTTTTTTTTAAATCGGATGATTCTTTTTGATACACACTGTATATTACACATATCTATGCGAAACGCTTATTAGGAACACCATCACGCGTTCCTTTCTCCACACAAAAGTTGGAATGCATCTTGCTACACAGGCTGTTTCAGAATGATGTTTTAAAAATATAGCGACAGGGTCCTTACAACAAAAGAAGAAAAAACGGCCAGTAAACATGGGCTCTAAAAAGCGTACCGTACCAATAATGAATACTTGTTCATCCACGATATTGCGAAACTTATCTTTTCTACTACAACGTATTTGCTTTCCATATTTTTGGAGGAGGTAGTACAAACCAACACAAACAAAAATGTTGAGTAAACATGGGCTCTAAAGTGCACACACCATGTGATCAGAAGTATCCAGACACCTGGCTGAAAACGACTTATAAGTTCGTGGCGCCCTTCATCGGTAATGTTGAAATTCAGTATGTTGTTGGCCCACCCTTAGCCTTTATGACAGTTTCCACTCTCGCAGTCATACGTTCAATCAGGTGCTGGAAGGTTTCCTGGGGAATGGCAGCCCATTCTTCACGGAGTGCTGCACTGAGCAGAGGTATCGATGTTGGTCGGTGTGGCCTTGCACGAAGCCGGCGTTCCAAACATGCCAAAGGTGTCCTACAGGGTTCAGGTCAGGACTTTGTGCAGGACAGTCAATTACAGGGATGTCAAAGTCGTGTAACCACTCCGCCACAGGACGTGCATAATGAGCAGGTGCTCGATCGTGTTGAAAGATGCAGTCGCCATTCCCGAATAGCTCTTCAACAGTGGGAAGCAAAAAGGTGCTAAAATATCAATATAGGCCTGTGCTGTGATAGTGCCTCGTAAAACAACAAGGGGTGCAAGCCCCCTCCATGAAAAACACCACAACACTGCTACACCACCGGCCCCAAATATTAGTGTTGTCACTGCACATTCTGGCAGATGACGTTCACTGGGCATTCTTCATATCCACAGGCTGCAATCGGATCGCCACATTGTGTACTGTGATTCGTCACTCCACACAACATTTTTCCACTGTTCAATCGTCCAATGTTTACGCTTCTTACACCAAGCGAGGCGTCGTTTCGCATTTATTTCGCATTTACCGGTGTGATGTGCGCGTTATCATCAGCCGCTCGACCATGAAATTCAAGTTTCTCACTTCCCGCCTAACTGTCTTAGTACTTACGGTGGATCCTAACGCAGCTTGGAATTCCTGTGTGATGGTCTTGATAGATGTCTGCCTATTATACATTACGACCGTCGTAAACTGTCGGCGGTCTGTGTCAGTCAACAGTAAAAGTCTTACGGAATGATAATTAACAAGGACGGTCCAATCAAAACTGACAACATGGGTACCACACTAAGCAAATGAGCTGTTTAAAATTTATGCAGGAACCAGATAGCAATTATAAGAGTCGAAGAGCATGAAGGAATAGTTACCAGGAGATGAAGAGGCTTGCACAGGACAGAGTAGCATGGAGAGCTGATTAAAACAAGTCTTCGGGCTGAAGACGACAACACGGGAACACAAAAACATGTGGATAACACGTGAATACAACCAGTGACTGTAAGAATGGTTGGTAAATTACATGAAGAACCGGAAAAACAGGATTAAACACCAGTGAGATCGCCAAAGCGCTTACTGAAAGCAAACTACCTGGTTACTAAGTACTGAAACGGAATAAACGGCTCCAGAAGGGGGTGGGCGAATTCCCGAACGCAATGATGGCGCAGCTTACCATATTCTCAAAGTAATGCTGAAAGCAGTGGCAGCAGCGGCTGGATCCTCAGAGTTCAGCTTTCTTCCTGTCCTTAAACCTCGAGTGGAAAAATCTTTATCTGTGACCGCAAGGCTCCCTCATCAGTCGTACTAACTCTTGCACCATCTAGCCATCGCGATTTACTCCTCCATCTCCTAATCTGAAGTGTTAACTCTGAACATGAAGTGGTCGCTCTCTCTTTGAACGCCCTGTAACCTTGGTTGTATTTCACCAGAGCAGGAACTCGCCTGCTAGACAATGTGAGTTCCGTCGAGTAAAACTCAAGAAAACCTCCTAGTCTTGTGAATTTTTGTTGTTTTCAACCAATAGCGCTCTGAGATGGGGACGAAGACCGAAAACCTTTCCCACTAAATGACACATTGTAAATCACACTCATGCTCATAAATTAAGAATAATTGCAGAAAGTGGTGCCACACAACATCTGTTAAGACGTCGCGGAATAACTTCCATAGTACCAAAGAGAGCTCTAGATGGTATAAACTGTACAGGAAAGCAAAGGCTGAACTACAACCAGTAAATAACTGAGTACGTAGATTGCAAGAGGTTGACACGGGAGAGGAATTCGTGGTGGACTACATCAAACCAGTCAGAAGCCACCCATAACCGGGACATTATGAATTCACTTATGAAAACAGGATCAGTTCCCCGAACACATTTGAAGCCATTTGACCACAAGTTTATGTCTTCAGCTTTTCGTCCGCTTGTTGTCCTCTGTATACAAATGCCACTGTTTCTATAGCTTCAGCACTAATCTTTACTATCTTGCTATCGAAGGAAGGAAGCAAGATTATTGTTTACTTCCCGTCGAAATCGAGGTCATCAGAGATACTGTCTTTACTGCCTTTACCTTTTCTGAACATCAGTTCTGTCTAGACATGTAAAAATTAAATATTGAAATCAAATCGTCTGCGAAAACGTCAGAGTCTGTGAGACTCAGGTATCACCACGGAGAAAGAGAAAGAAAATAATAGCTGGTGGCAGTATCGGGATAGTTCAAGCATGAAATGTCTGTCGGCTCACTAACGACAGGACAAAATTTCAATATATTTCCTGTTGTTAACACTAAATTTACCATTTACCAGACGTCTTCTAAACTTGCTTGCCGGAATTGCTCATACCGCAGATCGCCGTATATTACACATCTTTATTCGAATTTATTTCGCACACATTTCTTACTTAATTGTAAGGTTGCTAGATTTCGAAGACGTTATAGTTTTGACTATGAAACAGATTTCGTAGACTATTGATTGCAGCACTTTTAAGATCGCTAAAATTTGCCTTAGACATGGGCTTCTCAGAGTCTGCGTCACACCATTTTGTGTAATACATAAATCTGTACTCCTCTGATATTTACTCTGTTTAGTGTTACGACGGCTTTACACAACTGACCATGTTCTTTATTATTAGATAACAATCAAAGAAAAGCGTTTTGCTTTTTCCTTTCCTTATAACAATGTATCCTTATTTTCAGTCGCCTTTAGGAGTTGGAAGCAAGCTGACGTATTACTGTGTCAACAAAGCACCTAGAAATTACAAGAAAATTATCATTTAACTAAAACTTCTTTTCTCTAGAACAAGTTATTAACTATGATCTCAGAATTTACAATATTCTCACTGTAATACCATTGTCATGCCTAAAATTCAACCGGACGCGGTGGTCTAGCGGTTCTAGGCGCTCAGTCCGGAACCGCGCGACTGCTACGGTCGCAGGTTCGAATCCTGCCTCGGGCATGGATGTGTGTGATGTCCTTAGGTTAGTTAGGTTTAAGTAGTTCTAAGTTCTAGGGGACTGATGACCACAGATGTTAAGTCCCATAGTGCTCAGAGCCAACCTAAAATTCAAGTAGAATGCCAGAATGAAGGTGAACACGAGATGTATTTCTATATAAATTTTCTGACCGCAAAGACATATCTGTTTGGATCAAAACAGGATTTTCATAATGTAAAGTTAGCTATTATTTTGTTCTGTGGACCATTTGTGAGGTTAATAGTAATGATATGGAAAGAACCAGCTTACATTCATATTAGAAGCTCATATGTAAATACAGCTGCATGATGACAAGGTCTTCAAACAATACGCAGACTTACTAATTCCAACCCACTACCTTTTACTTATTAAATAAATGGAAATCCTTGTGCGGAACTGAAGGAGTCCACTGTGCATTTCGACGGACTTGGGCAATTCCACACGTCCAGAAATGCTACAGAGTTACTCCTGGAGCACTCGTCTGAGTTGAAACACTTTCGGTGTCACCAAACTCCCAAGGCATGAACATTATTGAGCATATCTGGAATGCCTTGCAACGTGCTGTTCAGAAGAGATCTCCACCCCCTCGTACTCTTACGGATTTATGGATAGCCCAGCAGGATTTATGGTGTCAGTTCCCTCCAGCACTACTTCAGACATTAGTCGAGTCCATGCCACGTCGTGTTGAGGCACTTCTGCGTGTCAGGGGGCGGGGGGCTACACGATATTAGGCAGGCGGACCGGTTTCTTTGGCTCTTCAGTGTATATGTGAACGTCACAACGCCCCGAACACACCACGAAACACTATACTCATCTTTAGTTGATCTGTCTTCTCTATTAATCCTGCCTATTAAGGGTTCCGGATGGGCTAGAAGCGCTGGAGAACTGGTTCATCGAACGTTTTAAAAGCCATCCCAGTTGTGAGTGAATTATATTTCTTCATTGTTTTTATCACTGTATTCAACCTTGCGTCGAGGAGAGGAGAAATACGATGATGTTTCTAGATGTATGACGGCGTCTCCATGGTCATAACAGCATTGTGATGTGGACCCAAATCCTGAGTAACATCCTGCCCGTTACATGGGCCCCATCCATTAAGAAAAACGACAATACATCTTCAAAATTCTGCGTAGCTTTCTTCCGAAATTTCGTCAAACACATGCAGTAGTTATTGAAAGTTAATCACAAACCATGAAAAGGTTTTGTAATCACATGAATCACTTATTGGATACTCATACAGAGGTTGTCTTGCGCAGTATAGATTTAGATGTAGAATAATGCAGTAGTCCAGTATTCTGACAGAGTCTAAATATGCCTCTAGGTGGCAAACGGGGAAGATGGAAATTCTTTACGTGGCTCTGCGACACCTATTTCTCTATTCTGGCAGTTTAATCGGATAACAGGAAAGCTGACCACTCAGGAATAAACAACTCAACAGATAGCGACGCAGCTTATGTATGTCATCAGAACTACCTACTGACAAGCAGTTAGTGCCCCATTAATCAGAGTTCACTAATACTCCATCATATATTCGGAGCGCAAATGTCAAGCAGTGTCAGGAGAGATTTATCAATCATAATTTACGTCCGATATACGCTACAAACATCACGTCATATCGGTTCTCTAGTAAGTTATTCTTATTGGGTTTCGAACGACGTACATTCACCTAAGCTTCCTTTTTAACGTGTTTCTTATTGATTTCCGCGCACATTGTTACTCGGATATATAATGTATTGAGAAAAGTGAATAATTCGTTTAACAAATCCGTTAAGGTCTCACTTGGAACAGAGGCAGTGGAAGAAACATAATTCAAGAATAAAATAATGTAAACGGTCTGTATTTATTTTATACTGTTTTACTTACATAAGTGTATACCAGAGCGAAAGCGTCTTCTTCAGTATTCGCAAGTTTCAATCGCCGCCTAATAAAGCAGACTCACTTTAGGAAGGTCATGCTGTTAAATAAGAAAAAAAACATGAAACGTTGCTGCAAATAACATACAACACTACAAAAGTTGAAAATTTGCTTCAGTATTAGTCCAGTGTTAACTGGTTTATGTTGTTTGAACTTTAACACAGAAATATCGCAAAAAAAACAAATATTTGAAAATGTTGGTCACAGATGCTCTTGTGGCCATGTGTGTTTCTTAAAGCACAAACTACATGAAGGAATTGACCATGAACTAAAGGTGAGGAAGATTATCTTGATGTTTTGCTCTTTTACAGTGTTGTAGTTTGATCACGGGGATTAATTGTGAGACACAACTAGTTTCCTACTCTCAAGATGTAATGAGTGCTATCCAGAACGCTTTCGACACCGTTCCTCGCAAACCTCTTCTAATCAAATTGCTTGAATATGATCATCCCAGTTGTGCGACTGGATTCAGGAGTTTCTGACAGGGAGGTCACAGTTCGTAGTAACTGATGCAAAGTCATCGAATAAAACATAAGTAATATCTAGCGTTCCCCAATAAAGTGTTACAGGCCCTCTGTGCTCCTGATACACATAAAGAACATAGGAAACAATCTGAGAAGCTCTCTTAGATTTTTTGCAGATGACGCTGTCGTTTAGCGTCTTGCAAAGTTATCAGATGATCAAAACTAACTGGAAAATGGTTTAGACAAGATATCTTTATGGATAATATAATAATATAATAATTCCAATCCCAAAGAAAGCAGGTGTTGACAGATGTGAAAATTACCGAACAATCAGTTTAATAAGTCACAGCTGCAAAATACTAACACGAATTCTTTACAGACGAATGGAAAAAGTAGAAGAAGCCGACCTCGGGGAAGATCAGTTTGGATTCCGTAGAAATACTGGAACACGTGAGGCAATACTGACCTTACGATTTATCTTAGCAGAAAGATTACGGAAAGGCAAACCTACGTTTCTAGCATTTGTAGACTTAGAGAAAGCTTTTGACAATGTTGACTGGAATATTCTCTTTCAAATTCTAAAGGTGGCAGGGGTAAAATACAGGGAGCGAAAGGCTATTTACAATTTGTACAGAAACCAGATGGCAGTTATAAGAGTTGAGGGACATGAAACGGAAGCAGTGGTTGGGAAGGGAGTAAGACAGGGTTGTAGCCTCTCCCCGATGTTATTCAATCTGTATATTGAGCAAGCAGTAAAGGAAACAAAAGAAAAATTCGGAGTAGATATTAAAATCCATGGAGAAGAAATAAAAACTTTGAGGTTCGCCAATGACATTGTAATTCTGTCAGAGACTGCAAAGGACTTGGAAGAGCAGTTGAACGGAATGGATGGTGTCTTGAAGGGAGAATATAAGATGATCATCAACAAAAGCAAAACGAGGATAATGGAATGTAGTCGAATTAAGTCGGGTGATGCTGAGGGAATTAGATTAGGAAATGAGACACTTAAAGTAGTAAAGGAGTTTTGCTATTTGGAGAGCAAAATAACTAATGATGGTCGAAGTAGAGAGGATATAAAATGTAGACTTGCAATGGCAAGGAAAGCGTTTCTCAAGAAGAGAAATTTATTAACATCGAGTATAGATTTAAGTGTCAGGAAGACATTTCTGAAAGTATTTGTATGGAGTGTAGCCATGTATGGAAGTGAGACGTGGACGATAAATAGTTTGGACAAGAAGAGAATAGAAGTTTTCGAAATGTGGTGCTACATAAGAATGCTGAAGATTAGATGGGTAGATCACGTAACTAATGAGGAAGTAGTGAATAGGATTGGGGAGAAGAGAAGTTTGTGGCACAACTTGACCAGAAGAAGGGATCGGTTGGTAGGACATGTTCTGAGGCATCAAGGGATCACCAATTTAGTATTGGAGGGCAGCGTGGAGGGTAAAAATCGTAGGGGGAGACCAAGAGATGAATACACTAAGCAGATTCAGAAGGATGTAGGTTGCAGTAGGTACTGGCAGATGAAGAAGCTTGCACAGGATAGAGTAGCATGGAGAGCTGCATCAAACCAGTCTCAGGACTGAAGACCACAACAACAACAACAATCTTTATGGTGCAAAAAGTGGTAATTGTTTCTAAATAACGAAAAGTGTGGAGTTATTCACGCGAGCACTAAAAGAAATCCGCTAAATTTCTGTTACACGATAAATCACACACACCTAAAGGCTGTAAATTCAACTAAATACTTAGGGATTACAATTATGAATAGCTTCAATGGGATCGACCTCATAGATAATGTTGTGAGTGAAGCAAACCGAAGACTTTTATTGACAGAACACTTAGCAAATGCAACTCATCGACTACAGAGACTGCGAGCACCACGCTTGTCCGCCCTCTCTTGGAGTATTGTTGTGCGGTGTGGGATCAGCATCAGATGAGACTGACGGAGGACATCGAGTAAGCTCAAAGAAGAGCAGCCCGTTGTGTGTTATCGCGAAACAGGGGAGAGAGTGCAACAGACATGATGAGTGAATTAAGGTGGCAGACATTAAAACAAAATCGTTTTTCTTTGCGGCAAAATCTTCTCGTGAAATTTCAATCGCCAAGTTTCTCCTCAGAATGCGAAAATATTCTGTTCGCTCCCACCTACATAGCGACAAATGATCATCATGATAAAATCAGGGGAATCATAGATTTAAGTGCTCGTTTTTATCACGCGCTGTTAGTGAGTGTTATCGTAGAGAAATAGCCTGAAGGTGGTTCGATGAACCCTCTGCCACCCATTTAATTTTGAATTGCAGATGTAATTGTAGGTGTCATTCCATTGATGTAAAGGTATAAACTCCTTAGGGCGCGTCTGCTCTACCAGACCATGTAAAAAAATCCCAGTGGAAACCTGTCAACCTCGAAGATGGTGCTAAAAGTTTAGTTAAAATCTCCAGTGAATGGTTACGATTATCTTAATGTATAAATATAAGGATGAATAAGTAACTATTGATCTGGAAGAAATAAAACGGCAAGACATGCTCAGTGCAGACATAATAACACAGCCATTGAAACATTTTAGTTTGCTTTTGAAACGTCACCGTTTCTTGCACATAGTTAGAAGGTGTGTGCAGTTAGCGAACGAAATGAGATCAGGACACACAAAAAGAAACCAGAAGGGAGAGGCACAATCGGAGGCAAATCTGTCATCTTTGCGCCTTGCAGCCCATGCAAAAATATTTGTACTTTCTACGGGAATTCTAGCAAAATAACGATAGCAAACTTCCATTCTGATAAGCTTGATCAGGGCAGTGATTTCTTCATAGTTGTTTTCAGCGTAAAAACGAAGCCACAGCTTTCAAAACACTTATGACAATGCTACTGCTACAACACACACACACACACACACACACACACACACACACACATACACAAAAAAACACACACACCACACACACACACACACACACTCAAATACACACTCATAATAATAGTTGGTCATGATGTTAACAGCCAACAGAGACGTAAGACTTACACCCGGGCCGGCCAGTGTGGCCGAGCGGTTCTAGGCGCTTCAGTCTGGAACAGGGCGACCACTACGGTCGCAGGTTCGAATCCTGCCTCGGGCATGGATGTGTGTGATGTCCTTAGGTTAGTTAGGTTTAAGTAGTTCTGAGTTCTAGGGGACTGATGACCTAAGATGTGAAGTCCCATAGTGCTCAGAGCCATTTGAACCATTTGTACTTGCACCCGGAGTCTTCCAAACCCATTCAAAACTATAGAGCCAAACACGTGAGGAAGAAATTATTGAAGGTAAGGTCCGCCGGTCATGCAGAACACCGTTGTGTTCTGCATTAAGTGCCTAACTGACGGACCTTACATCCACAATTTTAACTGCAAACGCGGTAAACTCAAGGAGCTGCAAATGCAAAAAATGAATATATAAGAAAGCTTTTAAAGGTAATAAAGACATGGTAGGTATAATATTGCTTAGAAGGTTGCACTAACTCAGCCTTCATCATAGGAGTTATAAACGCATTTTAGTTGCACCACTATGCCAAAGTAGAAACGCACATAATAAAGTAATAGCAACTGCAATGCAAAAGGACAATGGAAAAAAATGATATCCCTGTCGCATCACATCCTTTCAAACAATGTTACAGCTCTTTTACAACTAACAAGAATTTTGTATTTTTGGTGCCCTTTTCCCAGTCAGCAAATTTTGAACTACGTCTTGTAGAAACGTTACTCTCATAACACAATATTTGCGAGATTACGCTTGTACTAGTAATAGTTCAAAATGTGCTAAATGCGAAAAGCGTAAAAAAGATAAAATTCTTGTTGGCTGCGAAATAATTCAAAGAAAACAAATATTCTACTACTGCTAGTAATGGAAAATGGAAATGCCGTATGGCTAGGGCTTCCCGTCGGGTAGACCGTTCGCCTGGTGCAAGTCTTTAGAGTTGACGCCACTTCGGCGACTTGCGTGTCGATGGAAATGGTGATGAAAGACACACAGCACCCAGTCATCATGAGGCAAAGAAAATACCTGGCCCTGCAGGGAATCGAACCCGGGACCCCGTGCGCGGGAAGCGAGAACGCTACCGCAAGACCACGAGCTGCGGACTGCTGCTAGTAATAGTAATAATAATAATAATAATAATAATGAAATCACGAGAAGTATTACGCCCGAAGAACAAGACCTATAACTTTTCAGACTTGGAGAAATACGAACCTCTGTCGTGTCGAAGGTGTAGCTCGTCAGACTGTAGTAACACAGACGGTGGCAATGAATTTTCGTATTACCAGATCTCTGGGAACTCGCTAGAGCTTGCTGGATGAGAGTCTCAGTGAGTTCGTAGCAAACCTGCAGTGTAAGTTTGTTGTGTCGAACTTACCTGTGATTACTCGTGAAAATATTGACTAAAATTATGAATGTACGGTATGATTGCATTCCCCGTTCTGATTTATTAATAATTATCGATGAAACGGCCTTGATTGACAAACAGAAATAATTATCTGGGACATCGAGAAATTGCTAAAACATAGATCTGATCTCTCTGTCACCGCTAACTGCACTTTCAAAATATAAAATATTTCTTTTGTGAGGAAAGAAATTAATAACTAAGCAGCAATCACAACACTTTACATATGGTACTTTTGTTGAGAAAATATGATTATTTTCGGGAGTGAAACTAAAGCACAGTTATTGAATGTCTGTGGCATTTGATGGATCTTCTTTTATCTTGGTTATTGTTGTTTCACACACCAAGCGGTGTGTGGCGGAGGGTAAAATTCGCTCCAAAGTCATATTCCCCCCCCCCACCCCCCCCACCCCCCCACACCCCCACTGTTCCATTCGCGGATCGCGCGAGGGAAAAACGACTGTCTGAAGGCCTCAGTACGAGTTCTAATTTCCCTTATCTTTGAATGGTGATCATTGCGCGATTTGAAAGTCGGTAGTAATAATACATGCTCTACATCCTAGGTGAAGATCGGATTTCGGAATTTAGTGAGCTGCCCCTTCCGTTTAGGGCGCCGTCTATCTGCAAGTGTGTCCCACTTCAAATTTTCTATGGGATTTGTAACGCTCTCGCAAAGGCTAAATGTACCAATCACTAATCTTTCAGCTCTTCTTTGGACCTTCTCAATCTCTTGCATCAGACTCAACTGGTAAGGGTCCCATACAGACGAACAATACTCCAAGACTGGACGAACTAACGTATTGTATGCTATTTCCTTTGTTGAAGGACTGCACCGCTTCAGAATTCTACCAATAAACCGCAGTCTAGAGTTTGCCTTTCCCGTTGCTTGTGTAATCTAATCATTCCATTTGAGATCATTACGAATAGTCACACCCAGATACTTGACAGATATTACCGCTTCCAACGACTGGGCATTTATTTTGTACTCGTACAGTAATGGGGATTTTCGCTGTGTTACAGGCAGTAGGTTACACTTATTAATATTGAGAGATAACTTCTAGTCATTACACCACGCATTAATTTGTTCACAACTTTCGTCTGATACTACTTTCCTGTAGACTACAGCATCATCGGCAAACAGTCTACTGCCGCTGTCGATACCATCAACCAGATCGTTTAACTAAATCGTAAAAAGCGACGGAACTATTACGCTGCCCTGGGGCACACCTGAAGTTACGCTTGTTTCTGTTGAAGGCACCCCGTTCAGGAAGACGTACTGCTCCCTGTTTGTTAGAAAACTTTGCGTCCAACCGCATATATCATCGGATAGACCGTAAGCGCGCACATTTTGGAGCAAGCGAAGGGGCGGAACTGAGTCGAATGCCTTTCGAAAGTCGAGAAATATGGCACCAACCTGGGAGCCGGTATCTAGAGCCTGTTGTGTATCATACACAAAGAGGGCCAGCTGTGTCTCGCATAACCGCTGTTTCCTAAAACCGTGCTGCTTTCTGCAGATGAGCTTCTCAGAGTCTAGAAAGGTCATTATGTCTGAACACATGTTCCATGATTCTGCAACAAATCGATGTGAGTGAGCCGAGCAGTCTAAGGCGCCCCAGTCATGGACTGTGCGGCTGGTCCGGGCGGAGGTTTCTAGTCCTCCCGCGGGCATGGGTGTGTGTGTTTCTGCTTAGGATAGTTACGGTTGAGTAGTGTGTAAGCTTAGGGACTGATGACCTCAGCAGTTAAGTTCCATAAGATTTCACACACATTTGAATAAATTTTTTTCGATGTGAGTGAAATTGGCCGGTAATATGTGCATCCGATTTTCTATCCTTTTTATAGATTGCTATGATCTGAGCCTTCTTCCAATCCCGTGGAACTTTCTGCTGTTCCGGTGATCTCTAATAGACAATGTATAAGAATGGTGCTATATTTGAAGCATAGTCAACATATAATCTTACGGGGATACCGTCTGGGTCACATGCCTTCCTGGCGTCTAAGGATCTTAACTGTTTTACAATCCCAGATACACTAAACACTATATCAGCCATCCTTACGTTTGTTCGATAACTAATAGGGAGAATGGTGCTGCAATCCTCTACCGTAAACGAGTTTTTGAAAGCTAGGTTTAGAATTTCGGCCATCAGTTACATTACCGTACTGCCAGCAAAAGAAGGTATTGAATTATTTGTTGCGTTCGTAGATGTTACGTACGACCAAAATTTTTGGGGTTATTTTTAGAATCCGTAGATAAAATATTGCTTCCAAATTCGTTAAAAGAATCTCTCATTGTCATTCTGACAGCTGCTTGATAGCGGATCCTACATCACATCCGTAAAGATCGTCATTCTAACATGAATTTTTGAATGTGTTTGTCATAGGAAACAAGTATCAAGAAGAATGGTACAACTTCGCAATTAATTTTTAAGATGAAGCATAAATTATTATAAAATAAACCTATCCTGAAGAACATAAATAGAAATTTGGTTTATTTGTCTGGTAAGTGTTGCCCAATATTCTGGTTGGAAGAGATTTGTTAAAAGAAACCAAAGAGAAGAGAAATTTGTCTCTCCGTGTGCAGATACATGTAAGATATTTTGACTATTTCTTTAACATGGTAACCGATGGATCTACTGAAGGAAAAGAATATGCCACATCGCAACATATGTAACTTTATTCAAAACTCTGATCAGTTCATTTATCAGGAAGACAATGAATCGAAATAGAATAGAATCTCTGTAGCGATTTAGACTGGTTTTAGTAAGAGCGTAGAATTTAAAAATTATAAATTGACACCACAGTGTTAAGTGCGTCAAAATGTGGTGGCAGCTCCATGTGTAAAATATGTTATAATGTTTATTTAACTACAGATAGGAAGAGCGACGTAGTCGCCATGCCATATCTTTCGGTCATAGGCGACGGAACGAAGACGGAATCATGGTTCAAGTTAATGACCTAATTAGTTAAATAAGCACGCACCAAGAGACCAGAAACCAGTATACGTGACGAAGCCGATCTCGGAAATGACCATTACTCATCGTGATTCAACGATGTTATGCGAGAAAAAATTATTGTCTTTGTCTTGGACATCATATGGTAACAGTAAATGACGAAGTTATTAGTGCATATTGAGTTTTGTTATGGTACCAAATTTTTCTTCAGCATTACGCGAAATATGAAATGCTCTTGTTTCATGTATTTCGAACTAATCGTTCATAGTTTGAAGAGTAATTGCTCGTTATGTTGTTTCTACCACTGTCAGAATATTTCACGATACGAACTTTTAAGTCCTTAGAGACCGGATGCTTCAATATTAGCTTATTAGGTTTACCGTATTATTGTTCTGTTTCGTATACTTATAGGTCTAAATAATTTTTTAATTCACAGATCCACGCACATTTTCAAGTAAACGATGTTACCTACGAAACTTTCTTACTGTGTAAGACGACGTGTGAACTGAAGAGATATACAGTATATTGATAGTTTTTATAAATCATTTCCATTCTCTTACCCCTCTACTAGTCAGAAACTATTTTTACCCTCATCGATTCTAAGCTGAGCTACAATCTCATAGATGAGTTAAATTTGCTTTGATATTTATATTTTGATCATCCTCTGGGTAGTGGGTAAGATGTTCAAACTAAGTTAAACCGTTATTGAGTCGGTCTTAAGTTAAGAAAATGTGGGTATTAAGTTAACCGTGATTACGTCGCTCTCGTGTTAAGAAATTGTGGGTTGCAAACGGCTCTGCGTATATTGTTTCAGACAGAATAATATTTCCGAACGCTGGTACTGTGATTGAAACATTCTCCCTCTCCAGCCCTCGTACACTCTCCCTCGAGCTGCCCCGGTCCGCACTGAGAAGTTCCACTCTGTTGGGTTGTTTTGGGAGAGGAGACCTGACAGCGAGGTCATCGGATTAAGGAAGGAAGTCGGCCGTGCCCTTTGAAAGGAACCATCCTGGTGTTTGCCTGGAGCGATTTAGGGAAATCACGGGAAACCTAAATCAGGATGGCGGACGCGGGATTGAACCGTCGTCCACCCGAATGCGAGTCCACTGTACAAACCACTGCGCTACCTCGCTCGGTTCCGCTCTGCTGTCAGACAAATGTTTGAACTAGAACGTACCTCCAGTAGTACCTGCATGTCTTCCTCCTGTCCATCTTTTCTGGTATATATTGAGAGGGGGGGGGGGGAAGTGGACCATATCGTCATCCAAGCCATTCAACATCGATTATCACGTAAAGGCAACATCCAGAATTCTCCAAGCATTACGTTTGGCTACCAGCATACATACAGTCCCTGCATGTGTTCCAATGTTCTATTCCCAATTGCCATTTGACCATCGTCTTTAATTTTTCATATCTCGTGGAATCCAACATAGAACGCCCTTATCCCACTACTTTGTATAATCCTTAAAAGTGCTGTCATTTTTTCATAAATTTTCAGAGCTACTGGTTCTTGGTACTGGCTCTAAGCACTACGGAACTTAACATCTGAGGTCATCAGTCCCCTAGACTGAAAACTACTTAAACCTAAGTAACCTGGGAACATCACACACATCCATGCCCGAGGCAGGATTCGAACCTGAGACCTTAGAAGCAAGGCGGTTCCGGACTGAAGCGCCTAGAACCGCTCGGCCACAACGGCCGGCGTTCTTGGTACTCTGTTGCATGTTACCGAACGTGTGGCAAGCGCCAAATCAAATTATGGAGAAAAAGCTTTAAACATTCATTACTAGCTGGGGCATTGTCTTTGCGCCAAACAGTGCTTCCCCATGGAGTTCTATGTGCTATATGTCAAAGTCTCCTCGGTTTAGTAGTCGCACATTTTCTGTGTTAAGCAGAGTGCATATAAGCTTTCATTTGCATCAATGATACATCTTTGTAACGGAGAGAAGATTTTGCGTTTATACAGGGTGTGGTAGATAAGTAATGAGACTGGCCGCCGCGCGGCGCCCCAGTCGCTCGCAGGGCGGTCTCCACCTGTACGTCACGTGGTGGGGGATCTGAGCTAACAATAGAACCGGTTCGCAGTCGCGTCGGAACTCTGGTGCAGTGAGGGTCGAGCTTCGCGTATTACGTTGTTTGTGTGCCCGTGACACTTGTGAAAACGTTGAAGATGGATCGCTCGATAGAACAGCGGTATGTAATCAAATTTTGCTTTCGCTTGGGCAAAACTGCTTCGGAAACTTTTGCTATGATTACGGAGGCCTACAAAGAAGACTCCCTATCAAGAGCTCAAGTGTTCCGGTGGTTTAATGAATTTAAAAACGGGAGGGAATCCGTTGAAGACATGGAACGATCTGGACGCCCTTCAACGAGTCGTGTGGATGAAACAGTGGCCAAAGTGAAAGAACTCCTGGAGTCCGACCGTCGTTTACGTCTCAAAATGATCGCCGATGAGGTCTCCGTGAATAAATTTACGGTTCACCAAATTGTTATGCAAGATTTGATGATGAGGAAAGTTTGCGCAAAATTGGTTCCCCGAGTGCTCACCGCCGAACAAAAGCAACAACGAGTGGACGTTTGCCATGAGATCTTGAATGGTTTGGAAAATAATCCACACTTTTTAGACAACGTAGTAACAGGCGACGAATCGTGGACATTCCAGTACGACCCGGAGACGAAAGCCCAGAGCTCGTAGTGGCACACACCGGCATCCCCACGGCCGAAGAAAGCCAGAATGTCAAAGTCCCGCATCAAGACAATGCTGATTGTGTTTTTCGACAAGCGGGGGTTAATTCACAAAGAGTTTGTCCCTCAGGGGAAGACTGTCAATGCCGAATTCTACAAAGAAGTCCTTCAGCGATTGCACAGAGCCGTCAAACGGAAGCGACAGGACCTTGCTAAACGCTGGCGTCTCCACCACGACAACGCTCCGGCGCACACAGCGTTCCTCGTGACCTCCTACTTGACCCGAATTGGAGTTGAAGTTTTGCCACAGCCACCATACAGCCATGACTTGAGTCCTGATTTCTTCCTATTTCCGAAGGTCAAAAGATGCCTGAAGGGTCATCGTTTCGAGGATATTCCGAACATCCAACGTGCTGTCACGAAGGCACTAAATGGGATAACTCAAACGGACTACAGTGGGGCCTATGAAGCTTGGAAAACGCGCTGGCAACGTTGTGTCGACGCCCAAGGCGAGTACTTTGAAGAATATTAACATTTTGTACAAATTGGATCAATAAATTTGTTTTTCTAGACTGAGTCTCATTACTTATCTACCACACCCTGTAGAGAAACAAAGATAGATAATCAAGGTCTTTGTACCGCAAGATTTACACAAGACTCTTCAGACAGCTAAATCTATGAGACCATTCCATGTAATTTAACAACTAAACAACTAACAACTAACAACTAAAAGAAGACAATACTGAAAGATTTTATCTTGACTTTAATTTTGCTGTTTTCCTGGTGTAGCAGCTAGAACGTTCTTAATTTGTTATTAATTTTCTAATTTGTTTTGTGTTTCCAGTGATGAGGTCAGCAGCATAATTCTCTGGTATCAGAACATCTTGCAAATTTTCTACATCTACATCTACATGACTACTCTGCAATTCACATTTAAGTGCTTGGCAGAGGGTTCATCGAACCACAATCATACTATATCTCTACCATTTCACTCCCTAACAGCGCGCGGGAAAAACGAACACCTAAATCTTTCTGTTCGAGCTCTCATTTCTCTTATTTTATTTTGATGATCATTCCTACCTATGTAGGTTAGGCTCAACAAAATATTTTCGCATCCGGAAGAGAAAGCTGGTGACTGAAATTTCGTAAATAGACCTCGCCGCGACGAAAAACGCCTTTGCTTTAATGACTTCCATCCCAATTCGCGTATCATATCTGCCACACTCTCTCCCCTATTACGTGATAATACAAAACGAGCTGCCCTTTTTTGCACCCTTTCGATGTCCTCCGTCAATCCCACCTGGTAAGGATCCCATACCGCGCAGAAATATTCTAGCAGAGGACGAACGAGTGTAGTGTAAGCTGTCTCTTTTGTGGACTTGTTGCATCTTCTAAGTGTCCTGCCAATGAAACGCAACCTTTGGCTCGCCTTCCCCATAATATTATCTATGTGGTCTTTCCAACTGAAGTTGTTCGTAATTTTTACACCCAGGTACTTAGTTGAATTGACAGCCTTGAGAATTGTACTATTTATCGAGTAAACGAATTCCAATGGATTTCTTTTGGAACTCATGTGGATCACCTCACACTTTTCGTTATTTAGCGTCAACTGCCACCTGCCACACCATACAGCAATCTTTTCTAAATCGCTTTGCAACTGATACTGGTCTTCGGATGACCTTACTAGACGGTAAATTACAGCATCATCTGCGAACAACCTAAGAGAACTGCTCAGATTGTCACCCAGGTCATTTATATAGATCAGGAACAGCAGAGGTCCCAGGACGCTTCCCTGGGGAACACCTGATATCACTTCAGTTTTACTCGATGATTTGCCGCCTATTACTACGAACTGCGACCTTCCTGACAGGAAATCACGAATCCAGTCGCACAACTGAGACGATACCCCATAGGCCCGCAGCTTGATTAGAAGGCGCTTGTGACGAACGGTGTCAAAAGCTTTCCGGAAATCTAGAAATATGGAATCAACTTGAGATCCCCTGTCGATAGCGGCCATTACTTCGTGCTAATAAAGAGCTAGCTGCGTTGCACAAGAACGATGTTTTCTGAAACCATGCTGATTACATACCAACAGATCGTTCCCTTCGAGGTGATTCATAATGTTTGAATACAGTATATGCTCCAAAACACTACTGCAAACCGACGTCAATGATATAGGTCTGTAGCTCGATGGATTACTCCTACTACCCTTTTGAGATACAAATAAATTTATGTAAGAAAAGAGGTATATTGTTCTTTGATTCTCTTAACAAATGTGAGGTTTGGTACTTGAGCATTTGAAACTTCAACTCCTCACACACACACACACACACACACACACACACACACACACAAACATTACGTCTATGAGGGCTATTTGAAAAGTTCTCGGCCTCGTCCAGAGATCGCTGCACTGCTCGCGCGAATCTTTCCTCTTGCTTCTTTTGTACACCTGTTGCAGTAGGCGCCACGTAAAACTGCATGTCATTCCATGCAGCAGTTAACTGCAGGCAGTGATTCGCAGCACTTGTGGCGCGCGTATTGTTTAAAATGGAAAAGATCCTAGTACCCTGCAGCGACTAAATTCTTCCTAAGAGAAGGTTCACTACTGACCGAAATTCATTTGTGGCTTGAAATGTGTATGGCGGCTCTTCACCTTTAAAATTCACCGTGAAGAAATGGGCGGCCGAGTTGAAACGTGGCAGTGAAAGCGTCCAAGATGATCCGCGCGAAGTAGTCCAAGAAGTGCAAGCGCACAAGAAATCATCGACAAAGTGCGTGATATAATTTTGGAAGATCAGCGTATATAGATGCGTGAAACTGTTAATGATCTAGGAATATCAAAAGAACGTGTTGGGCATACCTTGCACCTGAAATTCAACTTGAGAAAGCTTTCTGCAAGATGGGTGCTGCGTGTGTTCACTGTGGGTCACAAACACATCGCACGACACTTTACGGAAAGAGCTTGGTTGCTACGTTTTAAGAAAAACAGAAGTAACCTTCTGCACCCGATACGTGACAGTGGATGAAACACGAATTTACCCCTACACGACCGAATCCAAACAGCAGTCGATGCAGTGGAGGTTCTTAAGCTCCAACGAAGGCAAGGACGGTGCCATCGGTGGGAAAAATCATGTTGTTGTTGTGGTCTTCAGTCCTGAGACTGGTTTGATGCAGCTCTCCATGCTACTCTATCCTGTGCGAGCTTCTTCATCTCCCAGTACCTACTGCAACCTACATCTGTATCTGTTTAGTGTATTCATCTCTTGGTCTCCCTCTACGATTTTTACCCTCCGCACTGCCCTCCGATACTAAATTGGTGATCCCTTGATGCCTCAGAACATTTCCTACCAACCGATCCCTTCTAGTCAAGTTGTGTCACAACCAACCGATCCCTTCAAGTTGTGCCACAAACTTCTCTTCTCCCCAATCCTATTCAATACCTCCTAATTAGTTATATGATCTACCCATCTAATCTTCAGCATTCTTCTGTAGCACCACATTTCGAAAGCTTCTATTCTCTTCGTGTCCAAACTGGTTATCGTCCATGTTTCATTTCCATACATGGCTACACTCCATACAAATACTTTCAGATACGTCTTTCTGACACTTAAATCTATACTCAATGTTAACAAAGTTCTCTTCTTCAGAAACGCTTTCCTTGCCATTGCAAGGCTACATTTTATATCCTCTCTACTTCGACCATCATCCGTTATTTTGCTCCCCAAATAGCAAAACTCCTTTACTACTGTAAGTGTCTCATTTCTTAATCTAATTCCTTCAGCATCACCTGACTACTTTCCATTATCCTCATTTTGCTTTTGTTGATGTTCATCTTATATCCTCCTTTCAAGACACTGCCCATCCTCTTCAACTGCTCTTCCAAGTCCTTTGCTGTCTCTGACAGAATTACAATGTCATCGACGAACCTCAAAGTATTTCCAGAATGAGATTTTCACTCTGCAGCGGAGTGTGCGCTGATATGAAACTTCCTGGCAGATTAAAACTGTGTGCCCGACCGACCGGGCGTGAGTCGTGCTTCGGTAGCTCAGTTGGTAGAGCACTTGCCCGCGAAAGGCAAAGGTCCCGAGTTCGAGTCTCGGTCGGGCACACAGTTTTAATCTGCCAGGAAGTTTCATATCAGCGCACACTCCGCTGCAGAGTGAAAATCTCATTCTGGAAACATCCCCCAGGCTGTGGCTAAGCCATGTCTCCGCAATATCCTTTCTTTCAGGAGTGCTGGTTCTGCAAGGTTCGCAGGAGAGCTTCTGTAAAGTTTGGAAGGTAGGAGACGAGGTACTGGCAGAAGTAAAGCTGTGAGTACCGGCCGTGAGTCGTGCTTCGGTAGCTCAGTTGGTAGAGCACTTGCCCGCGAAAGGCAAAGGTCCCGAGTTCGAGTCTCGGTCGGGCACACAGTTTTAATCTGCCAGGAAGTTTCTCAAAGTATTTACTTCTTCTCTATGGATTTTAATACCTACTCCGAATTTTTCTTTTGTTTCCTTCACTGCTTGCTCAATATACAGATTGAATAACATCGGGGAGAGGCTACAACCCTGTCTCACTCCCTTCCCAACCACTGCTTCCCTTTCATGTCCCTCAACTCTTAAACTGCCATCTGGTTTCTGTACAAATTGTAAATAGCCTTTCGCTCCCTGTATTTTACCCCTGCGACCTTCAGAATTTGAGAGTATTTCAGTCAACATTGTCAAAAGCTTTCTCTAAGTCTACAAATGATAGAAACGTAGGCTTGCCTTTCCTTAATCTAGCTTCTAAGACAAGTCGTAGGGTCAGTATCGCCTCACGTGTTCCAATACTTCTACGGAATCCAAACTGATCTTCCCCGAGGTCGGCTTCTACCAGTTTTTCCATTCGCCTGTAAAGAATTCGCGTTAGTATTTTGCATCTGTGACTTATTAAACTGATTGTTCGGTAATTTTCACATCTGTCAGCACTTGCTTTTTTTGGGATTGGAATTATTATATTCTTCTTGAAGTCTGAGGGTATTTTGTCTGTCTCATACATCTTGCTCACCAGATGGTAGAGTTTTGTCAGGACTGGCTCTCCCAAGGCCGTCAGTAATTCTATTCCCGGGGCCTTGTTCCGACACAGGTCCTTCAGTGCTCTATCAAACTCTTCATGCAGTATCGTATCTCCCATTTCATCTTCAGCTACATCCTCTTCCATTTCCATAATATTGTCCTCAAGTACATCGCCCTTGTGTAGACCCTCTATATACTCCGTTCACCTTTCTGCTTTCCCTTCTTTTCTTAGAACTGGCTTTCCATCTGAGCTCTTGATATTCATACAAGTGATTCTCTTTTCTCCAAAGGTCTCTTTAATTTTCCTGTAGGCAGAATCTATCTTACTCCTAGTGAGATAAGCCTCTACATCCTTACATTTGTCCTCTAGCCATCCCTGCTTAGCCAATTTGCACTTCCTGTCAGTCTAATTTTTGAGACGTTTGTATTCCTTTTTGCCTACTTCTTTTACTGCATTTTTATATTTTCTCCTTTCATCTATTAAATTCAATATTTCTTATGTTAGCCAAGGATTTCGACTAGCCCTCGTCTTTTTACCTACTTGATCCTCTGCTGCCTTCACTACTTCATCTCTCATAGCATCCGTGTTTTGAGATGCAAAAGAAATTTTGTCGATTGACTATCTTGAAAAAAGTTAAAACCAAAGCTGGAGAACACAGTCTCAAATTCTAATGAAATTGGATACAAGAATTTATGAAATTTGGTTTAAAGAAGAAAAAAAAATCGTCTACCATCCGAACAATGCAACTGCCCACATAATTCTTTTGAGACCGTGGAGATTGAGGATCTGCACTATGAAGGGCTGCATCATCCACCCTATTCTCCAGATTTGTCTCCCTCAGACTTACATCGGTCGTCAGAACTGAAGAAATTCCTCGCTGTAAAACACTTTTCAACCAATCAAGAAACCATTGTGGCTGTACTTTGTGGGTACTTTGAAAAACTTCCAGAGGAACACTACAGAGCATTAGAGAACTAGAGCACTGGAATACCACTCGATGAAATGTGTTGATGTCAGAGGGGAGTACATTGAAAAATAAGACTTCTTAGAAAGCACAAATTGGCCGAGAGGTTCTAGGCGCTTCCGCCCGGAACCGCGCAACTACTACGGTCGCAGGTTCGAATCCTGCCTCGGGCATGGATGTGTGTGATGTCCTTGGGTTAGTTAGGTTTAAGTAGTCCTAATTCTAGAGGATTGATGATCTCATATGTAATGTCTCATAGCGCTTAGAGCCATATGAACCATTTTTGAAAGCACAAATTCTTGTTAACGCTATCAGGCCGAGAACTATTCAGACTGCTACAAGGAAGTTCTTTCTTTGACGCCAAAAGAAGGCCTAATGCAATGTACGAAGATGACATAAAATATGCAGGACAATCATAATGCCTGAGAATGTCCAGATGAGGCCATTATCCAATAGTTAATATCAAGTGAAGAAACTTTAGCACCATATTGTAGCTCCAGAGATTGTACCAAGCAAGAAGTTCACAAAAAAGACGACGATAGGTCGCCACCACACAGGTACAATCATTCGCCTGGCGCCTTTCATTTCATTGCAGCAGCCTCCATATTCCAGATGGTCTTCACAAACTAGGATCCCTTCCTGATTCTGCACCATGTCCTTCAGTGCATAGTATACATCTACCGTTAGTGTGCACAGCCACCAAGGAGGGCGCTGCCAATCGTGGACTACATTGTTCCAGCGTTGTACTGTCACACATGGAGAATGTTTCGCGGAAAGACACAAAGCAAGATGTGTAGTGGACATCCACACAGTTCCGAACCAGCAGTTAGTACACTCCAGTTCAGTGGCTACAGCCAGCTCAGTACACTTGTCTACAGGACTGACTTCAGACTTAGCAGTAACTATTTATGAATAGATCAACCAGGAGTATATGCAACATTACAGCCAGTCATTACAGCCAGTTACAGTGATAATTTCATAGACTGCCAAGAGACAGTTAAGTTATATAGAATCCATTGGATTAGATTTTAGAACATCGAATGCCACGTATCAAACTGCACCAATGTTAAGCTGAGCAGTGGCACTCCACTGTCTCACTTTAACAACATTGTCAGTCACATTAATATTCATACTTTAGATCATGATCTCAGTGTGGTTTATCACTTTTTAAACGAAGAAATTTTGGGAAAATGTTCATATAACTGCATCTGTAGCCTGGAGAGAATTTATACCCTAGGGGCCGTAGTGGAGGCGACGGAGAATGGGGAGAAAGATGGGTTGCGGGCCATAAATGCTGTGTCCAGCAACATGGCTGTGCAAGAAATTCTGGGAAGCAGCGCTTTGTGGATGGAACCTGTAGAGGCACTTCAAGCCGTGGCACTTCCCTTTTCCCATTTAGGGTTGGGGCAGGAGGGCACCAGTTCGCAAAATATTTTACCTGGTCCAGGCCACAGAGCCACAGACCATTGTTAAGGTGGCCAGATGGCGAAAATTGGGTGGATGACGCCATTTAAGAGAGACTACTGTAGTTTGAGGTTTTGTCCAAACGTTGGAATCGTCATGAAACTCCAAGCATTCTCATGTTAGAAGGTGGGACGATACAGACAAAGCGGCTAGTCAACGTGTTCGGTGGAGGCAGGACTGTAACTCTCCTGACGCCAGGATGTCGCCAAGTTATTTTAGCGGGCTACGAAAACTTATATTTCATGGGCATGACTGTCTGAGAAGCTAAACAGCCTTCTTTCAGAAATTGGAAATGGTTGGCCTGGAATGATTAGATCTCTCAGGACATTGGTCCTGTCTAGGTAGACTTTGCCGAAACATGGTCATACTTACCATGTGAACGACGCCCCCCTAGCCTAAAATTTTCTTTCCTCAGAGAAGAGAGATTCTGAGTCGCTGATTGGATCCGCTCAGGATTTGCAAAGCAGAGGCTTGCTGCATCAGCATGGAAACCCCGGTGCTGTGTCTGGATTGGCTATTAGGTCAAGGTAGAGGATTCAGTGAGTAGAGGATAGCTTGATTGGTTTGTACAACATGGCTTCGGATATTCTTTTCTTTTCTTTTTTTTCTAATTCGGTTTAGTGGAAAGTGTTTGTGATCCTACGCTTCTTCGTCTTCTGGTCCTCCCCTGGTGGAGACCTTCAGGTCTGAAACTTGTGGTGGACTAAGAGCCAGTGGTAGTTTCCAACTGTATGGACAGTGGAACTGCATATCCTGTCGGACATGTCGTGTATCACGAGGGTGAACTTAGTCGTAGTGAGTCGGCCGCCTGACGTTTGACAATTCTAGCATGTACCGTGGTGCCTGTGAGTCAAATTTGTTTGGCCAGACCAGGAACGAGTGCACCCCACACTGAAGTCTGCTGGGATTTCAGGGCTTTGTTAGGGAAGTTTTCCGCGTTCTGCAATCAGAAAGCCAGACTGTGCAGTTTGCATATTTTCGTGAGCGCGTCAGAACATCACAGCTGCCCGCAGCGCGCCGCTGCTCGCCCACAGCGTGCCGTTTTCTGCTGCCGCCTGAATCGAGGTGAAAGGGTAAAGTACTGCTGCGCTGACGTAGGGTTGTTAAATGACTTTCACAGCTCCCTGTTTTCCGTGAACCATAGTTTGTGGTGTACTTGGTCGTAGTTGATGCCATTTGAATAGAATTGGGCCACACAGTGGTTTCACGTTGCGCTGTAACGGTGATTACTTCAGGGGAGAATTTGTACAGTTTCCATCGCAATGAATGCTTTGCCAATCAAAAACCATTCCTTTTCTGATTTATATTTGCCATTTTTTTGTGATTTACCGCTCATTGCCAGTATAAGAGTATGAATAAAAACTTGTAATTATTTTTGTATACTTAAATACGCCGCTGTTGTCATTCATAGTCCCTCAACTTTCACTGTTTTTATTTATTGTGGTGATACAAGGATATACCAGCAATTCAAAATTCAGTCACATTAAATTAGTTAATTTGATTATTAATTTGAATTCTGAAAGCGGCCGCAGACATAACAACAAAAGTGCCATAAGCAAATTCGCTAATTTCGTACATAAAAATTAAGGGTGTGGCTCATGATTTGCAGGTTATTGAGAAGATAATACTTTTCTTCATGTAAAGATAATAAGATTTAACATCATTTGGACATATAGTTACGATTGAAGCAAGCGACGGCTTGCAAAGTACCATTTTTTAACATACTCTTAATAAATATTATTGGTTTGTGTTGCCACATTTCCGTTTTTGTGCCGCCCTTTCGGAAGTGTTTAATTAGTAAGCCTGCAATCTGCCACCTTTAAGAACTTTCCTTGTTCCGTGGATGTTTGTGCTGAATAAATAGAAGCATTCAACTGTAACATTCACAACGTAAGTAACAGCAGAAAGAAAATAAATCGCGAATTGTATTGTAACTTGTTATAGACACGAAATGATTACTGATCATGATCTGCTGTAAGGAGAGTCGTAGTATGTAATTCTTTCTTGTTCTAATAAGAATACCTGGCATTACTCATCTCTGTTACAAACTTACAGTCGAAGTAGTTTCACAGTCCAGACATGAGCTTAGGGGAGCGGATGCAGGAATGCTGCACCGCCGATCTAGACAACGTCCTAGTGGAGGGGGTCTCTCGTTGCCCTCCTGTGACCTGCTATGGAGGATCAAAATGGTTCAAATGGCTCTGAGCACTATGGGACTTAACATCTGTGGTCATCAGTCCCCTAGAACTTAGAACTACTTAAACCTAACTAACCTAAGGACATCACACACATCCATGCCCGAGGCAGGATTCGAACCTGCGACCGTAGCAGTCTCGCTGTTTCGGACTGAGCGCCTAGAACCGCTAGACCACCGCGGCCGGCTATGGACGATCAGTTGCCTATCTGTGTCGTGTGCATGACCGTGATGAGTGCTCGTATAGTGTTGTGTTTGTGTTGCCATTGATGAAGGTAAGGGTGAGGGTTAAAGGATTAAACCTGGTGCTGGCCCATAGCCTGCTCCTTTCGGATAGCGTCCACGGGCCAGCCATTCTCACCGTCTCTATTCGACGGACGGATCACCATCAGCAGTGCAATATGCTCACACTCCATGAGACACTGAGGAGATGTCTGGATTTGATCCAGGACTTTGACTCAGGAACTTCACACCTCCACCCCCTTCACCCCTTGCCGGCCAAATACTGGCCGTGAAAATTTCATTCAGCAGCTGGATTCGAACTGGCTTATCTCAGATTCGAAGCCACCGCAGAAGAGTATGTCCGTGACCTCAGCTACATAGACGGTTTACAAATTAAATACCACCATATTAATGCTTTCGTTCTACAGCTAGGAAATGTGACTCAGTTTACCATTCATCATTTTGACTTCTTATTTAGGATCGAACATGGGCGACATTTTTTTATTTTGTTTTAATTTACAACTGATGCGCTCTGACTTCCACTGGCAGTAAATATCACAGAAAATTAGAACAACTTCATAAGGTTAACTTGACATAACAAGAATCATCGTCATGCCATCCCTCAGTGAACCCTATCACTTCCGCGAAGAGATCCCATCTCTTTCTCCCGCTAGACGTAACACGCAGACAACTTGCATTCCATTGTTGTCAAAGATCTGTCAAAAATTGTGCGCCACTCACGAAAGATGTACACAACCAAAAAGATAAAATTTAAATAATACGATACTGAAACTCGCACAAACTCGACGCATGAGGAATGCGATCCTCCGAAGTCTCTGGCGAGACAAATGGAAACAATTCTCACACACTTACTGTTCGTTTCAATAGTGACATCATGGCTGTTTAAAATAAGAACGTATATCCCAGCAACATTCTGCACAAAATGAAAGCAAACAGCAAAAGCATAACAGTAGAAATAAGAATATAACAAGACAGCTAACATTTTCCCTTTGATAACGTGAACGCTATCGAATGTGGTTTAGATGAGATATAGGTACCTCACTCCATTTCTTTGCAAAGTGCCTAGGGCGAGAGCCATCATTAAATGATTGCAGATGAACAGAAAACTCAAAGCCAACGTTGTCGCAGCGTTTAGTATTGTCCTGCTTTTAGTATTCGCCGCCGAAACGGTTCAAAGTATGGAACATCAGAATGCGCATGTAAGGACTGCAATATGCGATATATTCCACACATTACCCTTAGACAACACCTAAGGAAACCACGACAAGACTTTTCTGCTTTACTGGGTTGTCGCCAAGTATAAAATGTATCCGTCTGGCGCACTGGAACAAGCTTTGCTCTGCAGTCCACCCTGAAAGTCGCATAATGTGATGTATTCCACAGCATCTGCACGACTGCAACTCTTGTGCTAATGTTCCGAGTAATTGCAGCAGACTTTTGTATTTGAAGTTTTTTAGTTACGGTGTATAGTGCGTGTTGCATTAATATGTACGATTCTACTCATGCTTCGTGCCAGAAGATCGTTAAGTTCGAAAATACTCCCCGCAATAACTTTTACGCTTCTCTTAAATGAGGCGGTTATTGTTCTGGCAGACGCTTACCACTGAGTGAAGAAATGTGGCGAAAACGTTAGGAATCGTGTTATTATACTCCGTGCGTCTAACTAGTATTTCATTACAGGCTGAATTCCAAATTGAGCAGAGGCACTTAAGAAAGCGAGCCAAAACATTTCGTGCGTAATGGAGCTCTTATTAGCGTTCCAACTAGCGCGTTTCTACTGCTTCTCGCGTGAGTCTTTTCTCAGTCTCGTGGGGATGCTGCGTTTCAAAAAAAACTTCCAGCTTCAGGGAACAGCGCGGAAGAGTGCGAAATGAGGGTAGTTTGTGTAACTGGTTTCTTCTGTGTCTAGCATGCTGCTGTCCATCTGTAATTATGAAAATACCTCTTATTAGGAAGGACCCTTCCCAGAATACGACCTGTGAATTTCGAGTTGCTTGAAATGGAGTTGCAGCCGGAATGGGCCCAAAGCGAAGACTTGCCGTCCCATGTTCGTTCGCCTGCACCTGAGAGCTACGTCGTTAAAAACGGAGCGCTTGGACCTGTTGCAAGGGCGTGTAGGAGGAAGTCGGCCGTGGCGTATCTGATGGAACCAATCAATCATTAGCCGGAAGATACTTATGGAAACTTCATGAGCCCTTCGTAGGTATGACAGGATGGGGATTTGAAACTGTTCCTCCGAAGTAAGAGTTTAGCGTGTCAAAGAGGGCATCACCTCGCCTGGTAAAACGACTCGTGATTATGCTTTGATTATCGTTAAGTTTAATCCTTGCGCAAGTGAACGAACTCTCTGCTGTTTGTCGATGGCTGCATTACACATGCACTCTGCACCGTAATGCCACAGGAAGTTCGCTGTCTAAACTTGTATTTCCATGATTACTCTGTAGCCGGCCGCTGTGGCCGAGCAGTTCCAGGCGCTTCAGGCTGGAACCGCGCGACCGCTACGGTAGCAGGTTCGAATCCTGCCTCGAGCATAGCTGTCTGTGATATCCTTAGGTTCGTTAGGTTTAAGTAGTTCTAAGTTCTAGGGGACTGATGACCTCAGATGTTAAGTCCCATAGAGCTCAGAGCCATTTGATTACTCTGTAGTTCACACTTAAGTATTTGACAGAGGGTTCGTAGAACCACTTTCAGAATATTTCTGTTCCACTCTCGTATAGCACTTGGAAGATACGAACACCTAAATCTTTTCGAGCGACTTCTGATTTCTCTTAGTTTATTACGATTGTAACTAAAATAAGACTCACATTCGGAGACTAAACTTGGTTATTGAAATTTCGTGAATATATCTCGCGGCAAAGGAAAACGCCTTAATGGTTGTCACACCAAATCGCTAAGCATATTAGTGACACTCTCTGCCCTACTTCGCAATAATACAAAACGAGCTGCCCTTCTTAAAATTTTTCGGTTACCTTCCTCAGTCAACCCTCGTAAGGATCCAATAGCACGCAATACTTCAAAAGAGGAAGGACAAGCGTAGTGTAGGCAGTCTCTGTTGTTGAATTGTTGCATATTTTAAGTGTTCTGCCAATAAAACACAGTATTTGAGTTACCTTCACCACAGCATTTTCCATGTGATGGTTCCAGTTTATGTAGTGTGAAATTGTGTTTTCTAAGTAATTAGTGAATGGACAACTTTTAAATTAGAGTTATTTATCGTGTAACCGAGATTTAACGGATTCTTTTTGTTTTAAGGTGGGGCACTTCGCACTTTTTATTGTTTAGTGTCAACTATTAGTGTTCACACCACGTAGATATCTTGTATAAATAATTTTTCAATTCGTTTTGATCTTCCACGATTAATGGCTTTACCGTACGGTAAAAGACATCATCCGCAAACAATCTAAGATTGTCTCCCAAATCATTTATAAATAATTCGAGCAGTAAGCGGCTGTTACAACTACTTGGGGAACCCCAGATATTACCTTGTTGTGACTGACGGGAAGCAAACTAGGGAAACAGATCTGTGACCTCTCTGACAGGAAATCACGAATCCAGTCTCACAATTGAGACGATACTCCAGAGGCATGCAGTTTCATTTTGAGGAAAGATGTCAAAAGTCTTCTGATAGTCTAGGAATATGAAATCGGCTTGAGAGCCCCTGTTGATAGCTCTAGTTACTTCGTTGCAAACAAGGAGTAAATTGTGTTTTACAAGAAAGATACTTTTTGAATACGTATAGGCTATACGTCAGTAGATCTTGGTCTTCGAGCTAATGTTGGGGCACAGTAAATACTGATGAACCAGAACATAACGACAGCTGACCTAATATAGATTTAAACCAGTCCTGGCAGTAGCAGTGTCCCGTGGCGAGGAATGACTGCTAGTCAGACACATGCACAGTGCACATAGTATCAGTAACTGTGCTGTCTGTGTGTAGAAAGGAGAATGCGCGCGAGAGTTGGTTGGCTCTGAGCACTATGGGACTTAACATCTATGGTCATCAGTCCCCTAGAACTTAGAACTACTTAAACCTAACTAACCTAAGGACATCACACAACACCCAGTCATCACGAGGCAGAGAAAATCCCTGATCCCGCCGGAATCGAACCCGGGAACCCGGGCGCGGGAAGCGAGAACGCTACCGCACGACCACGAGCTGCGGACTCTACCTGAGTTTGACTGATGTGTGACTAGGGCCTCCCGTCGGGTGGACCGATCGCCGGGTGCAACTCTTTCGATTTGACGCCACTTCGGCGACTTGCTCGTCGATGTGGATGAAATGATGATGATTGGGACAACACAACACCCAGAACCTGAACCCAGACTCAGCCGGGAATCGAACCCGGACAGTTTGATGGCAAACTGTGATGACCCGGAGGCTCGGCACGAGCATTTCGGAAACTGCATGACTCTTCGGGTGTTCGAAGAGTGCTGTGGCGAGCGTCTTCAACACGTGTCGGAAACAACGTGAAGCCACGTCCAGACGTTGTGGGGTTGGGCGGTCGCCTGTCATTACAGATGTCAGACGTCGTAGGCTGTGCAGACTGGTAAAACAGTACAGGTGGCGAACTGTGGCGTAACTAACCTCAGACTTTAATGCTGGGTAGAGTACAAGTGTGTCTGAACACACAGTGCACCGAAAACTCCTAAGGATGAGTCTCAGCAGTCGACGACCCATGCATGTGCCAATGTTAACATCACGGAATTGGCAACAACGACTGAAATTGGCACGTGACGTTGACGCTGTGGCAGTGTTGCAAGGTCTGATAAACACCGATACGTTCTTCATCATGCCGATGGGAGGACACGAATGGTCCTCTTCTAGGAGGACATCCCGTTGACACCTGTATTCTGGGACGGAGAAAAGCTGACGGCGGTTCCATTATGCTCTGGGGAACGTTGAAGTGGGCATCCATGGGTCCAGTGTAGCTAGTATAAGGCACCATGACGGGTAAGTTTGCAAACCACGTACACCCCTTCAAGACGATCGTGTTTCCTGACCGCAGTAGAATTTTTCAACAAGACAATGCGCCGTGTGACAAAGCTCTGAGTGCGACGAAGTGGTTCGATGAACACAGTGGAGAGTTCCAATTGATGTGCTGGTCCCCTATTCGACAAATATGAACCTTGCCGAACACATTTGGGATGTGACTAAAAGTGGCGTCAGAGCTCATCCCACCCCTCCCCGGAATTGGAGATGTGGTGCAACTCCCTCCAGCGGTGACATACCAAGGCCTCATTGCTTCCATGCCACGATACATCGCCGCTGTTACCTGTGCTATTAGGTCGGTGTTCATAATGTTCCGGCTCATAAGTGCATGTTCCAGAACGAGTCTACAAATTTGTGTCAGTGATATGGGTCTGTAGTTCGGTGAAATATGTCCATTTATTCTCTTGAGTATTGGTGTGACCTATGCAACTTTTCAGTCTTTAGTTACGGAATAGCTGAATACAATTGCTAAAAGTGGAGACATAGGTATTTATTAGATTATTTTGTTGTTAATGTAGCGCGAATGACAACAGTGAGGCACTTTTAAATACTGAAATACTTTAATGTTATGTTAATTACCGTGGTAAATTTTTAACTCGTTTAGTTTTCGTTGCACTATGTCCCCGGAAAACTGTATTCCGTTAAATGCGTTTTTTGAGGTATGCCACAAATGTACTGAGTTCACTTAGGTAAGCGAAACTGTGGAATTTTGTTTATTTTTTTCTGTTTCATGTCACCGGGGGGAAGCCGAGGAGACCAACGTTCCACACGATGGCCGACCCATAGATGACGTCACTGGACTCGTCTACAACGTTGGTATTTAATTGTTGTACATTGTTAAAGGAAAAAGAGATCTATTCTGTTAAATGGCTGAAATAGTTTGAGACACCGTACGTCGATGAATCTGTGAACATCAGCCGAAATGTAAAGTCATATGATGAGGTTTTTATTGAAAGTCATACATTTTATTACGGGTGAAATTTATTGTATATTACGTATGGTTATTTGTGGAGAGTATAGTAAATTTAACTAAGAAACTCATTACTATTTACGACGCGAGTGAAAGACTTTTTATTTGGTGAAACTCAGTACTGTAGTGGAATGGAACTCGCTGCTTATTCCAGGTGGAATACTTCTTCAAATGGTTCAAATGGCTCCAAGCACTATGGGACTTAACAGCTATGGTCATCAGTCCCCTAGAACTTAGAACTACTTAAACCTAACTAACCTAAGAACATCACACACATCCATACCCGAGGCAGGATTCGAACCTGCCTCCGTAGCAGTCGCACTGGAATACTTCTCTATTTTTTTGTATACATGGAACCACAGCTTCTTCGACTTTATTGAGGGACGTCATTTTGCTGCTTAATCTATTTAGTTTTAAAAAAATAAACTGTTCATTCTACTGATTTAGCTGTTAGCTCATTTCGACCTTGCCCAATTTTAAATTCCCGGGTAGTGAAAACAGTATCAGAATTTACAGCAGCTTCAGGAACACACTGGAATAAAATATATACCACCTTGAAAATTTATGCACATTTGTTACTAGCATCACAGTGAAATTTATCTTTATCTAGCGTCTTATATAAAGGAAGGAACATCTGATGGAGTCCTTAGTAACAGTTTCTTAAGAGCATGGTTGTATCGCGCAAACCTGTATGTACATCGTTATTTAGCATAATTCAGTTTAAACATACAAAAATATGAATTTGGTATGATACTACTGTCAAATTACATCACAACGCACTGTCTTTGTAGTACAGTTCATATGTAAAAAAAAAAATACCACCCTTATGTTGATTTTGTCACTGTTCCACCATACAAATCATTAAATCACTTAGCGTAATATAAAAAATGAAACAACACGTAGCATGGTAAACTTTTTAAAATTAAGTGGAGAGTGTGTCAAATATTTTAACAGCTCTTTTATGTCATAAAAGTTATAGAAGTGTTATACATAAAGAAACAAGCACTTGGTCCAACAGATTAATGCTTGTGCTTAATCTAAAAGTTTAACAGAAAATCTCGTAAGAGAAAGGTAATTACATTGCAGACACCCGAAACTTAAAGATGAGGCAGATTGCAGAGTGCTCAACTTTTTTATTCCATGCGTGGGGATCAAAGAACCAGCCAAGCCGCAATAAAGACCATCGCAGAATAAAAATACTAGAGCATGGCCCAGTTACATGTCATGAAATAAAGCGCACGCAGAAAAAGACTTCCCGCAGGAAAAAATTTAAGACTATTACTCTCCGATTGACTGATTTTACGGAGGCCTAAGTTACCGATATAATAATCTCATAGCTCTTTAAGCAACTTTAATCAGCTATTAGAAATAGATAGTTGACGGTGTACCTCTTTATTTTAGGAAGATACGTGCAAAGTCTGCAGTTAATAGTAAACTTTGCGCAAAACAAGCACCAGAAATAACACGACGTACACAGTACGGTACGACTTTTAACGACTAGAAGTTCTCAGAAGTATAGGGGTATATATCTGAGTGGTGTCTGTTCCATTGGACACGTCCAACAGGACAGCCGTCACTCGACGCGGCTGGAATATACATGGTGGCAAGTTGCTATGGGACCAAACTGCTGAGGTCATCGGTCCCTAGACTTATACACTACCTACTCTAACTTACGCTAAGGACAACATACACACCCATGTCGCCGGCCGAGGTGGCCGTGCGGTTAAAGGCGCTGCAGTCTGGAACCGCAAGACCGCTACGGTCGCAGGTTCGAATCCTGCCTAGGGCATGGATGTTTGTGATGTCCTTAGGTTAGTTAGGTTTAACTAGTTCTAAGTTCTAGGGGACTAATGACCTCAGCCGTTGAGTCCCATAGTGCTCAGAGCCATTTGAACCACACCCATGTCCGAGGGAGGACTCGAATCTCCGACGGGGGGAGCCGAGTGAACCGTGGCAAGGCGCCTGAGACCGCGAGACTTACCTCGCGCAGCGGTACATACATGTAAACATAAAATGTAGGAAGGGGACGCAACGAGAAAGGATAGGTGGGAAGTCGTGATGGCTAGCTGCATAGGGCATTCTGATAACGCAATGGTAAAAGTTGAAAATTTGTACACGACCAGGACTTGAGCCTGCATGTACCGCCTCTCTGTAGGAATCAGGATACGCGAGTAGTGAGTATAACAGACGAGGGACGCTCCATTGCAAGGTGCGTTAAGTTGGAACTTTGGGTCGTTCAGGGATTGTGTCTGGATGGTCGAAACGATTAAGGCAACCGCTCATGAGAAGCGGATAGTTCATGTCTACGAAGAAGTTCTCACCTTAATGGCACGAGAGCCTAGGAAGAATGTGTGATAGTGGGTGGTGATCATGATGTTTGGTTTGTGGGGCGCTCAACTGCACGGTCATTAGCACCCGTACAAAGTTCCAACTTTTACACAGTCCAGTCTAGCCACTGTCACAAATGATGATGATGTTGACGATGAAATGATGAGAACAACACAAACACTCAGTCCGCGGGGAGAGAAAATCCCCAACCCGGCAGAGAATCGAACCCAGGACTCCGTGATCCAGAGTCAGCAACGCCAGCCACTAGACCACGAGCTGCGGACTGTGATAGTGGGTGAAGAATACAGGTCACCGATATAGATAAGCTGTCAGGCGACGGGAAAAGTCTCTGAATAATGACCACTCCGAACTGGTTCATTGAACACGACGAGAAATGGCTTCGAAGTGCACTACTCTCTCCCGTTTATTGCTAATGCACCGCAGCGGGACCAGACGGTGAACCAGAACGCTGCTCTACCGTATCTCATTGGACCGTAGCGTTCTCTGTACCGCCAGTCGTGATCACGTGATCCTGTTATACGTATGCACTGAGAAAGTGCGCGACGTTGTTTCGTGTTACACAGTGCTATTTCACATTATTTATAAATATCTAAAGGCATTTCAAATTTTATTCTTTGTCAGGTATCCACTACATTTACCAGTTACTTGTGCAGCAAAGTCCTCTAGTGGCGAGGATTCTAGCGACCTGCGATTGAGGACAGCAAGCTACACGTTAGAAGACGATGTGCGAACCCTTGTAAAAATAGTACTGGACTGTGGCGTGGTTTATGTTCCGCGAAAAACTACGTGGAGCCAGTGCTAACTCCCATGTTAAGCTTACAATGAACAGGCTAAAAACAGAAAGATGAAACTTCCTGGCAGATTAAAACTGTGTGCCGCACCGAGACTCGAACTCGAGACCTTTGCCTTTCGCGGGCAAGTGCTCTACGAACTGAGCTACCCAAGCACGACTCGTGGCCCGTTCTCACAGTTTTCATTCCGCTGTGAGGACGAGGCGCGAGCCGTGCTTGGGTAGCTCAGTTGGTACGCCGGCACGGTAGCTCAGCTTGTTCGGTCAGAGGGTTAGCACCCCTCTGTAATAAAAAAAACTGAGTGAATGGCTCAATAATGAACTTCAACGGGCGTCAGGGGACGTCCGCCACGAACGATTGCAACGAACTATAACGAACAAAATGAGATTTAAAAAAAAAGTTGGTAGAACGCTTGCCCGCGAAAGGCCAAGGTCCCGAGTTCGAGTCTCGCTCCGGCACACAGTTTCAATCTGCCAGGAAGTTTCATATTAGCGCACACTCCACCGCAGAGTGAAAATCTCATTCTGGACACAGAATGATGAGTTTGGAAAAAGAATATCTGTGCCATCAGCTGTACAATTTTATTTTATCGTCTACTGGTTTCGGTTGCTACGATCATCTTTACGGAGGTAAAGGTACAGAGAAACAACTGTAAGGTACAAAGAAACAACTATGGAATATTTGTGCCATCAGCTGTACTATTTTATTTTATCCTCTACCGGTTTCGGTTGCTACGATCATCTTTACGAAGGTAAAGGTACAAAGAAACAACTGTAAGGTACAAAGAAACAACTATAGAACATACACAAGCATCATGGCAAATGGAGAAATTAATAAAGCTCATTTTTAAACCACAATACTTACACATTGTACATCAATGGATCAACCATACATTTCCGTGATGGATGAGCCATATAAATATAGAACATATACAGCTTTCATAATAGTCTGTCTTAACACAGTTCATACAGACACACTGTGCTTTGGCACAGTTACAGTAATTCACATTTGGTGATAACTCAACGCTTAATAGTTGACACATCCCTCCGTTTGACTGATGAAGTCTTCCATTTTTAACGTATGCGACCATGCAGACTCAGCCTACAGTAATTCCATGGGAACATCTTGATCACTAAAAACTTTATTCATGATGTGTTTAGAGTAACCACCATCAGTTATCTGTGGCGAAATTTACACAATAGACAAATTAGAAAAGCTGATGTATAATAATTACATGGCCAATGCAATATCAGTATTGCAAGTACTTGTACTTACAATGTGCTCCCATTCCTGATGTTCCATTGGCCTTGTAATTATTACATATCAACTTTTCTAATATTCTTTTGCACAAATTTTGCTACAGTTGTCTTATGATAATTAATCGAAATCCGTGCGTGATAAATGAAGTTTTTAGCGATCAAGACGATTACATGGAATTACTACATACCAACTGACACATTATAACTGTGAAAGGTACAAATATTATGTGACCGTGAAGGAGATCAAGTTGAAACACATGTACGGAATGAGTGCTTACAAGATTACTATTGTTCTTTGATCTAGAAAAAGATTACAGCAACAGAAATACAGAAATAATGTGGCGTTCTTTCCCTGAACAACAACATAGTATTAGGAACTCTGCCGATAGGTTGGTTGGTTGTTTCGGGGACGGAGACCAGACAGCGAGGTCATCGGTCTCATCGGATTAGGGAAGGACGGGGAAGGAAGTCGGCCGTGCCCTGTGAAAGGAACCATCCCGGCATTTGCCTGGAGCGATTTTAGGGAAATCACGGAAAACCTAAATCAGAATGGCCGGACGCGGGATTGAACCGTCGTCCTCCCGAATGCGAGTCCAGTGTCTAACCACTGCGCCACCTCGCTCGGTGAACTCTGCCGATAGGTAAAATCTCAATTCATGTATGGCCAAATCATGGCGTCAGGTTTGCTACGTAAATAGACATTTATCATTTGTAGTCTAGGGGGAGAAATTATTTAAAATATAGATCATAGTGTACTTAGGATTACTGTATGGCTAGATTTTGTGTAACTTGTCGCCTATATTCTAGGTTTCACACGTATGCCATCTGATTATTGGGAATTAAGTTTGTTAATTTAACGTTAAAAGGAAGCGTCTACATTCCTTGGCCTTACATTTATTTGTGGACTTTTACTGAAACATTTTATTAAACAATACATAAACTGCATCTGTTACCTTCAGTGCCTCATGTGTAAACTAGTACCCACATCTAGATAGATATGTCCATAAGTATGATGACATGTCTACATGTGCTAAACGAAGATCGTTCTGAAGAGTTTTTACTATCATATAACGGTTTCTACAAGGACCAAATAGTAATTTAACGAAATTTTGTTGTGACTTTAACACAATTATGAGGCTGAACGTTTTGAACGGTTGGTTTCTACGGCTGCCTTAAAACTCTTTCATATTTTTAATGCCTTTTCCGTACTACATACATAATAACTTCATCTGCAGTTTCCACCTAGTGTAATAGTTTTTAATGTTCTACTCCAATATAATCCTTTGAATTCACTTCCTTAACATTGGTTAGGGCAGATAAATGCCTTCTTTTCAATTTTCATAATTCTAAACTCGATATAGCACATTATAACAGGTTATATATTTATGATGTTGTTCAGACAAAGGACGTCATATTATTTCTATATTTCTGTTGCTGCTATCTTTGGCTCGACAAAAGAATATTTGTAAACTTTTAGGCATTCATTGCGTGTATGCGTTTCAACCTAATCTCTTTGACGATCATGTAGCACTTGTACCTTTTGTTAAGTATGCTGTTTAGGTTTTTATGTTAGTAACGCGACGTAGTGCTCTGTATGAAAATAACTGACTGCGCTGCGTGCAATCTGTGGCTGGTTGGATTCATTGTTGGAATATTCGCTTATGTAGTGTTGGGCTGTTGGATGTGAACAGCGCGTAGCGTTGGGCAGTTAGAGGTGAGCCGCCAGCAGTGGTGGATGTGGGGCGAGAGATGTCAGTTTTGAGAGGTGACTATGAGCTGACGATCTGGCCGTGTATCCGTGAGAAAAACGAAATTTGTAAGACTGGATGTCATGAACTGACACACATATATATATATATATATATATATATATATATATATATATATATATATATATATATATATATATATAATGACTTTTGAACACTATTAAGATAAATACATTGTTTCTTCTCTATCAAAATCTTTCATTCGATAACTATGCCTATGAGTAGTTAATGCCTTCGGTAGTTAGAATCTTTTATTTAGTTGGCAGCACTGGCGCTCGCTGTATTGCAGTAGTTCGAGTGACGAGGATTTTTGTGAGGTAAGTGATTCATGAAAAGTATAGGTTATTGTTAATCAGGGCCATTCTTTTGTAGGGATTATTGAAAGTCAGGTTGCGTTGCGCTAAAAATATTGTGTGTCAGTTTAGTGATGATCAGAATAAGTAAACGGAGAACTGTCTGAGTACGCTCAGTTTTGCTCAGCTGTTTCAAAGTCAAATAACGTAACAGTTGTTCCAGCACTGTCATTCTTTACATACAAAGTTGAAGTTTCACTTTGAGTTATAATGTGTCATTTATTACGTGTGGGGCTATCACCAAATGTGCACTGCTATAATTGTGGCAAAGCACTGTGTGTTTTTATGGACTGTGTTAAGACGGACTATTATGAAAACTGTATATATTCTACACTTACGTGGCTCATATAAGACAGAAATGTATGGTTGATCCTTTGATGTACAATGTGGAAGTATCGTGTTTGGAAAATGACCCTTATTAATTTCTCTATTTGCCATGATGCTTGCGTATATTCCATAGTCTTTTCCTTGTATCTTATAGTTTTCTCTCTACACTTACATCGCTCATATAAGACGGACATGAATGGTTGATCCGTTGATGTACAATGTGCAAGTACAGTCTTTAGAAAATGACTCATTAATTTCTCCATTTGCCACGATGCTTATGTATATTCTAGAGTCTTTTCCTTGTATCTTGCAGTTTTCTCCTTGAAGATCACTGCAACATGTGGAGAATAGACATAAAATTATACAGCTGATGGCAAAAATACGCTTTTTCCAAATTATCTGACAGCTGTTGACAATCACCTACGAAAAGCTCTAGCATGATTAGTGTTTTCCAAAATAGAACATTCAAAGTGATTAAAATCTAGTGTGCTAAAAGAGCCTTCAAAAGCTTCGTGTCTCCATTAGTTGTAGTAGCAATAAAAACGTTCCATTAATTTTTCCCAACAGTGTTGACGTCCTGATCTACTTTGCGGTTTCTGATAAGTGCTCGTTAAGTTGCGGAAGTGCGGCTGCGGATTTAGATCTTGTTTAGATAATATAAAGAAAGGGGCAAACAGTCTTACCCGGGAGACGTTGGCTGCGACGATGACGATAGCTGACTGTGCGTGAGGTGAGTAGTAAGGACGTAGTCGGGGTTGAATAAGCACGCTTCAGGTCTCCACCTTTGACCGTACAAGGAGAAACATCTGTGCAACGGAAATTCCGTCTGTGACAGCCGCAATGAGCGCGGAATCCTTAAGCAAAAACCTGACCCCCCCCCCCCCCCCCCAGCTGGCTCTTCTACATGAAACGACGCAGCCACGTCTCCGATATTTACGTGATGCGGTGAACTGGCGGAACCCGCCGGGCCGTCAGTACGTGACGAGACAATGGAACGTGAGGTGGGCGGTAGCCGGCTGCCCGCCGGACGCGGCCGTGATTTATGTGTACGGCGGCGGTCCGCTACCGTGCACGCAGTCCAGCGTCAGTCAAGGTTAACGTTCGGACGGCGGCGTGGAGGGGCGTCTGCTGCAAAGTGGAATGCGAACCAAACTAGGCAAAATTCGTAGCCATTCTCACGTCCACCTCTGCATCCAGTAGGTATCTACTACTACATCTACCGCGTGATCAAAAAGTCAGTATAAATGTGAAAACTTAATAAACCACGGAATAATGTAGACAGAGAGGTAAAAATTGACACACATGCTTCAAACGACATGGGGTTTTATTAGAAACAAAAAAAAAAAAAAAAGTTCACAAAATGTCCGACAGATGGCGCTGGACAGCAACACGTCAGTGACTGCGCATGGCAATCGTGTATAAAAGGAGCTGTAATGAGAGAGAGAATCAGATACAACAGAAATAGCAGCATGTTGACGTTACCTGAAAAGGCGCTTTTAGTGCAGCTATATAACAGAATGGGGAATGTGCTAGTTCAGCGTTACGATCCTATGGCCATAGGAAGGGGATTCGAACGGGTAAAGATCCGTTGACAAATGCAGCTGCGGCGTGAATGATTTCGAAGTTAGAAGCCACGGGTTGTTTAGACGATAGACCCCGTAGTGGCCGACCGAGCACAAGGCGTAATGCTGCTGAGACAGTTCAGGAAGAAATGGAGACCGTAGCGGGTTCGTCTATGCACGGGGAAGTCAGCGCTCGTGCAGTCGCACATCGCACCTGCATTCCATACACTAGTGTTTGGTTGGCACTTAGGCGTACCGTCCGACGCTATCCGTACAAAATCCATCGGCATCATGAGCTGTTACCTGGGGATTTAGTGAAGCGGAGGGCATTTGCGGTGTGGGCATTTCAAAAGATGGCGGAAGATGACGATTGGTTGAGTAACGTGTTGTGGACCGACGAAGCTCATTTCACGCTCGGAGGGTCTGTCAACGCCCACAACTGCAGAATTTGGGCTACCGAAAATCCTAGAACTGTCGTGGAAACACCATTGTACGACGAGAAAGTCACAGTATGGGTTGGATTTACCACATCTACCGTTATCGGGCCTTTTTTTCTACGAGGAAATGCGTGATTCTGGTTTTGTAACTGCTACCGTGACGGGTGAGAGGTACGCCGATGTTACAGCATCGCATCATCCCCAGCTTGGCTGGTAAACACCTGCTGGAAGGCACGATGTTTATGCAGAATGGTGCCCCACCCCATATTGCTAGACGCGTGAAAGATCTCTTGCGCGCGGCTTTTGGTGATGATCGTGTGCTTAGCCGTCACTTTCGTCATGCTTGGCCTCCCAGGTCACCAGACCTCAGTCCGTGCGATTATTGGCTTTGGGGTTACCTGAAGTCGCAAGTGTATCGTGATCGACCGACATCTCTATGGATGATGAAAGACAACATCTGACACCAATGACTCACCATAACTCCGGAGATGCTTCACAGTGGTGTTCACAACATTATTGGTCGACTACATCTATTATTGAGGAATGATGGTGGATATATAGAGCATTTCCTGTAAGGGACATCATCTTTGCTTTGTCTTACTTTGTTATGCTAATTATTGCTATTCTGATCAGATGAAACGCCATTTGTCGGACATTTCCTGAATTTTTGTATTTTTTTGGTTGTAATAAAACCCCATGTCATTCCTAGCATGCGTGTCGATTTGTACCCCTCTATCTACATTATCCCGTGATTTATTCAGTTTTCAAATTTATACTGACTTTTTGATCACCCGGTACATCTACATAGATACTCCACAAGCCATAGCACGGCGCGTGGCGGAGAGTACTCACTACCATCATTAGTCATTTCCTTTCCTGTTCCACTCGCAAACAGAGTGAGGGGAAAACGACTGTCTGTATGCCTCCGTATGAGCCTTAATTTCTCCTATTTTAGCTTCGTGGCCCTTGCGCGCAATGTATGCTGGTGGCAGCTTCAAATGTCGGCTCTCTAAATTTTCTCAACAGTGTTTCTCGAAAACAACGTTGCCTTCCCTCCACGGATTCCCACTGAGTTTCCGAAGCATGTCCGTAACGCTACGTGTTGTTCGAAACTATCGGTAACAGATCAAGCAGCCCCTGTCTTAACTGCTTCGATCTCTTCCTTCAATCGAACCTGGTGTGGATACCAAATACTAGAGCAGTACTCAAGAATCGGTCCCACCAGCGTCCTATACGCAGTCTCCTATACAAGTGAACCACTCTTTCTTAAAATTCTCCAAATAAACCGAAGTCGAACATTCCCCTTCCATACGGCAGTTATCACATGCTCGCTTCACTTCTTATCTCTTTGCAACGCTACTCCCAGATATTTAAACGACGTGACTGTGTCTTGCAGGACACTAATAATTCTGTATCCGAACATTACAGGTTCATATTCCTACTCACACATATCAAATTATGTTTTTCCACTTTTAGGGCTAGCTGCCATTTATCAAACTAATTGGAAATTTTGTCTAAGTCGTCTCGTATCTTCCTACAGTCACTCAGCTTTGACACCTTACCATACACCACGGCAGCTTTGTCCGCCAAATCATTTTTGTATATAGAGAACAACAGTGGTCCTATCACGCTTCCGTGAGGCATTCCTGACGACACCCTCGTCTCTGATGAAGAATCGCCGTCGAGGACAACATAGCTTTCAGTCCGCGTACTTTTTGGTTTATGGATATGTAGGTCAGGGCATCCAGTGTTAAGGAACACAGTGAGTGTTAATTCTTTTGCCATTAATTTAACCGTCTTATGATAGTTGCGATCTGTGGCTATAGACAGGCTACCTTTAAAAATAAATTACAACAACAGACCACTTCCTATGGCAACTGTCGTTTCGTATTTTCACCCGTCTTCAATTAGCGTTCTGCAGTCACGTATTCATAATCATAGTACTTAGTACGACTGTTATCAATGCTACAGCTCCCGTGGGCAAAATAGCAATTACTTTACTTATCATCTCTTTCGCCAATGGTCCTGACACAAGCACCGTTTCACGTCAGATCACCGCAGTTCACTGCTTAGGTTAAAATCAACAGTCGAGATCAGAATCGCATTTGTTTATTGACCGGTTTCCAGCCATCCTCAGAATTTTTGGGACCCCTATGGCTGGTGCTGTTGTCTGCTCGGTTTTTCACGTGATACCACGATCCTACACTGTCCACTACTGGCGCAGATGTGAACGGGTTACAATGTGTCTGTTGCACAATACGGCAGTACTACCTTGTGGTGGTCAGATGTAGCTGACAGTGTACGATCGTGGTAACAAGTGAAAACAAAGGAGCTGCCAGCACCAGCCATAGGGGACCCGAAAACTGTTAGGATGGCTTCATCAAGAGCCGAAACGGGTCAATAAATAAATGTTATCGCGATCTCGACTGTTCATTTCAGCCTAAGTTTAACACCAGATCCCTGCGCCCCACAGGCAATGTTGTCTGAATTCATGAAGTTAAGGGCTTTTCGGCTTGGCTAACACTTGGATGGGTGACCGTCCCTTTCTGCTGAGCGCTGCTGGCAGGCGGGGTGTACTCTGCCGTTGTGAGGCCAGTTAAGGAGCTACTTGATCCATAAGTAGTGGATCCGGTCACGAAAACTGACCACGGCCGGGAGCGGTGAACTGACCACTTGCCCCTCCATATCCGCATCAAGTGACGCATATCGGCCTAGGATGACACGGCGGTCGGTCGGAACCGTTGGGCCTTCCGATGTCTGTTCGGGCAGACATGTTACATTTTTCGACTTCGGTTTTGCATACATTAGTACACACGCACACATACACGCACTTTCATATATGTAACTAGGTTCTCGTCGAGGCCGTGAATGCACAAGGGATGTCGAACGGCCGCCGTGTCATCGTCTGCCTTGCTGCGTCATGCGGATGGGGTATGGACAGTCATGTGGTCAGCGCGCGGCTCTCCCGGCCGTTTTGCCGGCTTTCCAAGGCGTGGAGCCGCAACTACTCGGTCAAGTAGCTCCTCAGTGGCCATCACGAGGCTGAGTGCAGCAGTGCCAGTGCTCATACAGAAGAAAAATCCCTATTTGTGCCGGGAATAGAAGCCGGAACTTCAGCATGGCAGGCATCTTCGCTGGCCGCGCTGCTACGGAGGTAGACACTTTTGTATTTACACTAACGTAATAGGTAAGCTCAGCATACATTATTACAAATTTTGTGTATGTTTGCACACAAGTAATTGCTGGAACGAATGCAGCTGCCAACCACATTATATACGGCTCATTTATTTCTAACATCAACGCGTGTTTCGGGCATTTGCCCATCTTCAGTAGGCGTTGTATTACATTTATATATCCAACAACACAGCGTTTTTACCCGCCATGTTAGCTGAGAGCACTAATGCGCTGCTTGCTGGACTCGGATAGGCGGGCCTGTCCCAGATCGAATCCGCCCAGCGCATAAACGACGTGGGCCAGTGTGCCAGGTAGCCGGGATGTGGTTTTTAGGCGGTTTTCCACATCCCACTAGGTGAATACTGGACTGGTCCCCACATCCCGCATCAGTTACACGACTCGCAGACATCTTAAACAAGTTCGCACAATTTCATGGTTTCCACTAGAAGCAGACAGCTGGCGCACATTTATTCCATCCTAGGGAGGGGGGGGGGAGGGGGTGGCGGCAGGAAGGGCATCCGGCCACTCCTTTAAATTAACCATGCCAGATCCAATTGTAACAATGCCGATCCTGCGAAAACTGCGGTACTAAGGCACAAGCGAAAGTAAAAAGAATTCAATAATACAACGTTTTTGTCGACTGCATCTTGAACACCGCAGCTACAGTGTTTAGAATAAAAAGCAGCTGCAGTGTTCAAAATGCAGTTAGCAAAAAGGTTGTGTTATTGAAGCTACAAACATATTTGACCTACTGCCGGTAGTTAAAAGCCCAAAACACGGCATCAATACAGCTGTGTCTAAGTAGAACCTATTCTTATACATTAGTGTAACATTTAAGATGAAACTGCATTTGGCGAGGTCAAGGTCTGATAGTCAAGTGGACTGCATGTGAAAGAATTTAACATCACGACTTTGTTGTCAAAGATATAAAAACTTACACAAAAAGAAACAAGCACTTGATCGAGACGTTACTGTAAACACTTAATCTAAAAATCGACAGAAAATCTCTTAAGTAAAACATAATAATTTGCGAGATATGTGAGTCTTAGAAATGAGAAAGGATGCAGTTAATAAGTAACTGTGTTCCTTCAATTAATTTACGCCACAACCACAAAACTCAAATACCTTTATCACGGATAAAATAAATGACAGAACAAATATCCGAACATACGCGTACATTGTAATTTAACTTAAGATATAATTCTGGAGCTAGAAAAACGCTTAAGTTGACGCATGGTAAATGCTGTGCTGCTATACCGTGCTTGTACATACTATAACATCACGAGCAGTGGGAGTTTTGTGATATTTGCTACAGAGAGCTTATTTGGTTACCTGAACACGTGGTTGATACGCTATTGTTGGTGGTCGGTGAAAGAGCAGTGGGGATCGCGGACGTGGTGGATCGCGGACATGGTGGATAGAGAGTATGATTTATGAGGTGCTTTCTGGTATGACGGGTTATTTCAGTAAGGTAACAAGGGCAAAGTTTTTTACTTGCTGCGAGTGCTAAGCTAAACGCACGCGCGTTAACATACATCCTGCAAACTATTATGATCACGTAAATACCAAATTGCAATCAATAATATCTGTCTGGATTTGAAGAATTAGAACGGTGATAATTTCTATGTTTTTTTACATAACCCATCAGTTGCTTTTTCTAACAGCACACAGATTTAATACGCAACAGTTGACAATTGTAGTTTTGATTGTTGATGAAGTTGTTTAGTAAATCACAGGTAGTTACTCTTTACATTCAATTATTGTTGATTTAATCACTGTCAAGCTCAGTTTCGAGTAATTAAATACCAGATATTTGCAATGAGTATGTTGCGCCAACAGTTGTCAAATGAATGATATTTGTAGCACTACATATTTCGGGACTACGCTATCCCATTATTGCCAGTTGTAATATTCTCCGAACCGATGCGTGAGACAGTTGCATGATTTCTCACTACGGACAAAATATATTTTTGGTGAAATTTACACAGTTAATGTTTATATTCGAAATTAGCAAAGTTATGGAACTTTTAGGTCACGGCATACATGAAGTTACGCCACATAGAGGGTCACGCAGATACAAACGTCAGCACCAAAAAACTTAGAATATTATGTACTGAGTGTGTGTGTGTTTCTGTACATAATGGCGGCTACTGCAAAGATTCTGATACGGTTTTCACAAAGAGGCCGACTGATTCACGTGACACAGGCGGACTGGGATGTAAAGTCGTGTTTCTATATTCGATACAAACAGATAAACTGTTAACAAGTTTCTATTTTTTAATCAGTGATGTAACCATCTTCTTTATCAACAATCCTTGTCATCTAGTGTGCGAATTTTCAATGACTGATCGATAAGAGTCAATTGGGTTTTGAGCAAATTTTTCATCTCCAGTCAACACAAACCGCTTCTGTATTGTGCCAATGAAGCAATAAAATGCATGTGACGGATTGGTTAGCTCTTTTTGTCTTTACTAATCTGCTGAAAATGTTCTTGGATGGTCGACCTATGTTCATTAAGATTGTTCGACGGTTCCTCGATTGTCTAACAGGGATTTGCTTCCGCTCCTGCCCGTAACACTTAATTGTCTAAAGTTGTTGATCTTTGCGAGCGATATGACTTGGAAAGATCAAAATTACTGGATATATAGTTAGGAAACCGCCTTTGCCATTTACGAGTGTGAATCCGGATGGATAAACATAGAAAGGTTTTTGGAAGCAACTGTCGCGTTACTACCGTTGGGAAACTAAAAAAGGGATAAGTTGCCGGATATGGATCTCTTCTGATATTTAGCTGGCCATTTCACCACAAACTTTAAAAAAAATGAATAAAAGATAAAGAAAATAAAATATTTATGAGTAGACAAACTACTCCAATCTTAAAATGTCTTTGGCGCGACACTGAAGTGACGGACGAACATCGACACCCGCAGAAACGACATTACTTTCTGGTCCTTTAACATTAAGCTGATAAAAATAGATTTTTGATATTGAGTTAATTTTTAAAGGATGTGGAGGGAAAAGATTACATAAGTAATGAAGTTTGCGCGAGACAGGCTCGTCTTCTGAAAACTTTCCTGGCATGGGCTGCTTAAATCGTTTAAGTTCTATGCTGCAGCATTCAAAATGCGGTCGGCCTAAGCATAATAATAATGAATTCGGAAATTTATGACGCCAATTGAAGATGGGTGAAAATAAAGCTAGTTACTGTATTTTTTTCACGTTATTAACTGTTTTACTCTATGCGTAGTAATTGCTGCGATGTGAAAAGCAACAGACGTCGAATCATTTACGCATAATTTGCAGCGCTCTGTCTGCGAAGGCAAGGATCTAGGTGAATCTGTAAAAGGACCTTCGCCAATATTTTTCTTTTCAGTCGTTCACCGCCCCCTTTCCCGCGGAACAACATTGTACAAATATGGGTCAGACACGATGCAACTCTCTTATTATTGTTAAACAATACCGGAATTCCTTCAAAATCTTGCACGAAAAATCCAGGACTGGAAAAAGTCAGGACATGGTATACAATTTGGCTCATTCATTGATACTATATTATTCTGTCAAATTCTCGCATAACACAATTCTTAACTATTTACGGTTAAGAAAAAGATTACAAATATGTTACAGTTTAACGTCTTGTGGGAAGTTTATATTTTTAAAAGAAGCAAACATTTTAATAACATTTTTGCTTCCAAACTTTTAAGTCTTGTTTATTGACATGGAATGTTTTTATCGTATTGGGTCCTTGAGTGGTATGATTTGTGGTTTCCTATTGTCAGTTGCAGAGTTACATGTGTCTTTAGTTATTTTAAGTTGCCGCGTAGGGGAGGAAATTTTTTGTCCTAAGCAATAATGTTGTTTTGTTAGCAAGATGGTAGTATTTACAGAAAAAGACTGTTTCAAATACTGCAATACCAGAACACCCGAACATGGCGCCACAAAATTCGAAATGTATTTACCCATACTTTAGAATAAAACTGAATACTTCGTGAATATGAAACCATACCAGACGCTAAACTCGGATTTCCTGTATTTCGTGAGCAATCCTTAAAAATTACGTTATCTGAGTGCGTACAGAACCGACTCAGTGATTGATATTGTTTCTTCTCAAATTACTTCCGAAGAAACATATGGACTGGAGGTGTACGCAGAGAGCATAATGAGTGGTAAGGCAACTGCTCTCGATAATGTGATATCACGGTTTCATTTCCAGTCTGCCCAAGTTTTCATTAGGCAGTCATGACATAATGATTGCATGGAGTTCAGCATATCTGAACGTAATTTCATTGGTATCAATTTTCGGCACAGAATCTTCAGTAGTTCAATCCTTATTACCTTCAATCATTTCATGTTGGTGACTCCATTAAAACAGTGATATTTTTGCGAATAAAGGCCGAATGTGTTCTTAGATTCATTTGAAGCACAACACTCACGATTATTTGAAACACTATGGATAATATTCAATGCTTTGGTCACGATCGGTAAAATGATTTTTTATTTGATCATGAAGCGTCTTTCAGCTTCTTAAGCCATCGTCGGACGCCAAATAATTAATAATATAATAAGAAATCAAATAAACAATATTTTGCTGAACATCATGTGTTTCCTGTTTAGTATTTCAGTCATGTTCAGCCGAGCACCGACGGAAATTTGAGTTAACATAGTAATGGATAAGATCTAAAGAATTTGAAAAACCCAGTGCCGTTCGATACTTTGAAGCCTCCAATGCGTTGCCAGCAGGTTAATGATTATCTCACGATGCACGTGTCTGCCGAGCGAAACCGGTTACAAGGAACCGAACTATGTGCGGCCTGAGGCTGTTAAATATGATTATTAAAGAAACTTGATTCAAACGGACTGCTGCTGCCAACCCAATGTTCCTACATTCCGGACTGTTTTAGAATTGTTTTTCTAGTTTGTGGAAACTACTTCATAGTCTCAGTATACAGGGTAGTCCATTGATAGTGAACGGGCCAAATATCTCACGAAATAAGCGTCAAACGAAAAAACTACAAAGAACGCAACTTGTCTAGCTTGAAGGGGGAAACCAGATGGCGCTATGGTTGGATCGCTAGATGGTACTACCATAGGTCGAACGGATATCTACTGCGTTTTTTTTAATAGGAAACCCCATTTTTTATTGCATATTCGTGTAGTACGTAAAGAAATATGAATGTTTTAGTCGGACCACTTTCTTCTCTTTGTGATAGATGGCGCTGTAATAGTCGCAAACATATGGCTCACAATTTTAGACGAGCAGGTTTTTTAAATTAAAATACAGAACGTAGGTACGTTTGAATATTTTATTTCGGTTGTTCCAATGTGATACATGTACCTTAGTGAACTTATCATTTCTGAGAACGCATGCTGTTACAGCGTAATTACCTGTAAATACCAAATTAATGCAATAAATGCTCAAAATTATGTCCGTCAGCCTCAATGCATTCGGCAATACGTGTAACGACATTCCTCTCAACAGCGAGTAGTTCGCCTTCCGTAATGTTCGCACATGCATTGACAATGCGCTGACGCATGTTGTCGGGCGTTGTCGGTGGATCACGATAGCAAATATCCTTCAACTTTCCCCACAGAAGGAAATCCGGGGACGTCAGATCCAGTGAAACTGCGAGCCATGATATGCTGCTTCGACGACCAATCTACCTGTCATAAAATATGCTATTCAATACCGCTTCAACCGCAAGCGAGCTATGTGCCGGACATCCATCATGTTCGAAGTAAATCGCTATTCTGTCATGCAGTGAAATATCGTGTAGTAACATCGCTAGAACATTACGTAGGAAATCAACATACATTGCACCGTTTAGATTGCCATCGATAAAATGGGGCCTGCCAGCGTGGCCGTGCGGTTCTGGGCGCTACAGTCTGGAGCCGAGCGACCGCTACGGTCGCAGGTTCGAATCCTGCCTCTAGCATGGATGTGTGTGATGTGCTTAGGTTAGTTAGGTTTAATTAGTTCTAAGTTCTAGGTGACTGATGACCTCAGAAGTTAAGTCGCATAGTGCTCAGAGCCATTTAAACCATTTGATAAAATGGGGGCCAATTCTCCTTCCACCCATAATGCCGCACCATACATTAACCCGCCAAAGACGCTGATGCTCCACTTGTCGCAGCCATCGTGGATTTTCCGTTGCCCAATACTGCATATTATGCTGGTTTACGTTACCACTGTTGGTGAATGACGCTTCGTCGCTAAATAGAACGCGTGCAAAAAGTCTGTCATAGTACCGTAATTTCTCCAGTGCCCAGTGGCAGAACCGTACACGACGTTCAAAGTCGTCGCCATGCAATTCCTGGTGCATAGAAATACGGTACGGGTGCAATCGATGTTTGATGTAGCATTCTCAACACCGACGTTTTTCAGATTCCCGATTCTCGCGCAATGCGGATTAGCCGCGACAGCGGCTAAAACACCTACTTGGGCATCATCATTTGTTGCAGGTCATGGTTGACGTTTCACATGTGGCTGAACACTTCCTGTTTCCTTAAATAACGCACCTATCCGGAGAACGGTCCGGACACTTGGATGATGTTGTCCAGGATACCGTGCAGCATACATAGCACACCCCCATTGGGCATTTTGATCACAATAGCCATACATCAACACGATATCGACCTTTTCCGCAATTGGTAAACGGTCCATTTTAACGCGGGTTATGTATCACGAAGCAAATACCGTCCGCACTGGCAGAATGTTACGTGATACCACGTACTTATACGTTTGTGACTATTATAGCGCCATCTATGACAAAGCGAAAAAAGTGGTCCAACTAAAACGTTCATATTTCTTTACGTACTACACGAATATGTAATAAAAATGGGGGTTCCTATTTTTAAAAAAAACCGCAGTTGATATTCGTTTGAGCTATGGCAGCGCCATCTGGTTTACCCCTTCAACCTAGACGAGTTTCGTTCTTCGTAGTTTCTTCGTTTGATGCTTGTTTCGTGAGATATTTGGCCCGGTCACTATCAATGGACCACCCTGTATACCATACTCCAAAAAACTTCAAAATGTTGGTCGGCGGTCAGCGTCTTGTACGGAAGGTGACGTAATCTGGAAAATATTCACTGATGCGAGTGGCAGCATTTATAATAGTGCTGGACAAGGCCCGGGTAATTTACAAAACTGTTGCTGATAGGCGGTATCCTGGACTTAATGAGGCGCTATCCTGCGTCGAGGCACGCCCCAACCAAAGCGCGAAAGCACGGGTGGCCCGCGGGTCAGCGTCCGTGACGGCAAATACGGAGCGACGGCCCTTTAACGGCGAATTAACAGCGCCGACGGCTAGAGGAGTGCCGCGTGCCTGGCCGGAACGGATGGGGCAATTAGGTAGGCGAGCCGCGGCCGGAGTTCCGCGTGTGTCCGGTCAGGGGTCAGCAGGGGGGGGGGGGGGGGCAGAGCAACGCAGGCTGACCCCGGCAACAAGTGTGCCGACGCCGCCGCCGCCGCCGGCGTCTGTCACCGCGGGAAACTGGAGGCTGGAAGCGGCGCGTCCACCTGCAGGCTGACCTACTGCCGGGGCAGGACGGCGCACGCGTCGCATTAATAGCGGGAGAGGAGAAAACGCGATTATAAACACGCGAGGCGGCGCAAGACGAGGCGAGGCGGCTTTCACTCTTCCTGCCCTCGCAGCGATTAGCTGGACTCCGTGCCATCCGGTCCATCGATGGCGAGCGACAAAGCGCTCCATTTGGGGCAGGCGGTTTCCCGTCGGTCAGTGTCGGCCGGCTCAATTACGGGCGATGAGTATCGTGACGGGATAAAGGCTTTCACTAGCGAACGACTACTGGTTCCCTTCTAAAATGGAAGCTCCCTCTGCAGTTTATAAGCACTTTTAGGTGATAGCTGCGTGAAATTACTTCAGACCATTGTGCTGCCACCGAGGCATTTCTCGCGTAGCGATCGTGAGAACAAGATCACAAAGATTTTGGCACTAACAGAGAGCCATTTTTCCCACGCTCTATACCCAAACAGAGTTGCAAAGCAATAAACTACACTGCAGCGCGGGAGAATCCGGCACTGCTCTTGGGCTCGCCTGCCTAAGACAAGTTATAAGTAGGCTGTTCAGGTTTTTATGTTGGTAACGCCACGTTGCGCTCGATATTAAAATCGCTAACTGCGCTGTGTGCAGTCTGTGGCTGGTTGGACTCATTGATGGAAGTTATTCGCTAGTGTAGTGTTGGGTAGCTGGAAGTGAACAGCCCATAGCGTTGAGCGGACGATCTGGACGTGTGTCCGTCAGAATAAGGGAATTTGTTAAACTGGATCAAAAAGGTACGGCCAAACTTTCAGGAAACATTCCTCACCCACAAATAAAGAAAAGATGTTATGTGGACATGTGTCCGGAAACGCTTAATTTCCATGTTTAAGCTCATTTTAGTTTCGTCCACCTACGCTCAATGGAGCACGTTATCATGATTTCATACGGGATACTCTACCTGTGCTGCTAGAACATGTGCCTTTACAAGTACGACACAACGTGTGGTTCATGCACGATGGAGCTCCTGCACATTTCAGTCTAAGTGTTCTTACGCTTCTCAACAACAGATTCGGTGACCGATGGATTGGTAGAGGCGGACCAATTCCATGGTCTCCACGCTCTCCTGACCTCAACCCTCTTGACTTTCATTTATGGGGGCATTTGAAAGCTCTTGTCTACGCAACCCCGGTACCAAATGTAGAGACTCTTCGTGCTCGTATTGTGGACGGCTGTGATACAATACGCCATTCTCCAGGGCTGCATCAGCGCATCAGGGATTCCATGCGACGGAGGGTGGATACATGTATCTTCGCTAACGGAGGACACTTTGAACATTTCCTGTAACCAAGTGCTTGAAGTCACGCTGGTACTTTCTGTTGCTGTGTGTTTCCATTCCATGATTAATGTGATTTGAAGAGAAGTAATAAAATGAGCTCTAACATGGAAAGTAAGCGTTTCCGGACACATGTCCACATAACATATTTTCTTTCTTTGTGTGTGAGGAATGTTTCCCGAAAGTTCGGCCGTACCTTTTTATGTAGCACGATATATATATATATATATATATACAGGGTTATTACAAATGATTGAAGCGATTTCACAGCTCTACGATAACTTTATTATTTGAGATATTTTCACAATGCTTTGCACACACATACAAAAACTCAAAAAGTTTTTTTAGGCATTCACAAATGTTCGATATGTGCCCCTTTAGTGATTCGGCAGACATCAAGCCGATAATCAAGTTCCTCCGACACTCGGCGCAGCATGTCCCCATCAATGAGTTCGAAAGCATCGTTGATGCGAGCTCGCAGTTCTGGCACGTTTCTTGGTAGAGGAGGTTTAAACACTGAATCTTTCATATAACCCCACAGAAAGAAATCGCGTGGGGTTAAGTCGGGAGAGCGTGGAGGCCATGACATGAATTGTTGATCATGATCTCCACCACGACCGATCCATCGGTTATCCAATCTCCTGTTTAAGAAATGCTTCTGCTTTAACCTTTTCCGTAAGATTTTCCAAACCGTCGGCTGTGGTACGTTTAGCTCCCTGCTTGCTTTATTCGTCGACTTCCGCGGCTACGCGTGAAACTTGCCCGCACGCGTTCAACCGTTTCTTCGCTCACTGCAGGCCGACCCGTTGATTTCCCCTTACAGAGGCATCCAGAAGCTTTAAACTGCGCATGCCGTCGCCGAATGGAGTTAGCAGTTGGTGGATCTTTGTTGAACTTCGTCCTGAAGTGTCGTTGCACTGTTATGACTGACTGATGTGAGTGCATTTCAAGCACGACATACGCTTTCTCGGCTCCTGTCGCCATTTTTCTCACTGCGCTCTCGAGCGCTCTGGCGGCAGAAACCTGGAGTGCGGCTTCAGCCGAACAAAACTTTATGAGTTTTTCTATGTATCTGTAGTGTGTCGTGACCATATGTCAATGAATGGAGCTACAGTGAATTTATGAAATCGCTTCAATCATTTGTAATAGCCCTGTATATATATAATGACTTTTGAACACTGTTAAGGTAAATACATTGTTCTCTATCAAAATCTTTCATTTGCTAACTGTATGCCTATCAGTAGTTAGTGCCTTCACTAGTTAGAATCTTTCATTTAGCTGGGAGTATTGGCGCTCGCTGTATTGCAGTAGTTCGTGTAAAGAAGATTTTTGTGAGGTAAGTGATTCTTAGTCAGGTCCATTCTTTCGTAGGGATGATTGAAACACAGATTGCGTTGTGCTAAAATATTGTGTGTCAGTTTAGTAATGATCAGAATAAGTAAAGTTTCACTTTGGAGTTTGAAAATCAAGTAACGTAGAAGTTTTACCAGCACAGTCATTGTTAACATTCAAAAGGGGGAGTTTCAAAGTTTCTTCCGCAGTTGCTAGATGTCTTACTGCCGCTACAACGGTAGGATATCAAGATTTAAGAGGGTTTAAACGTAATGTTTGAACGAGATTGGACACAGCGTTCCCGAGGTAGCGATGAAGTGGGGAGTTTCCTGTACGACCATTTCAAGAGTGTACCACGAATATCACGAAACCGGTAAAATATCAGATCTCCGACACTGCTGCGGCCGGAAAAAATCCTACAGGAATGGGACCAACAACGACTAAAGAAAATCGTTCAGCGTGACAGAGGTACAACCCTTCCGCAAATTGCTGCAAATTTCAATGCTGGTCCATCAACAAGTGTCAGCGGGCGTACCATTCAACGAAATATCATCGATATGGGTTTTCGCAGCCGAAGGCCCACTCGTGTACCCTTGAAGACTGCATGGCGCAGAGCCTGTCAACAACGTCGGACTGTTGATGACTGGAAAATGTTGTCTGGTCGGGCGAGTCTCGTTTCAAATTGTATCGAGCGGACGGACGAGTACGGTTATGGAGACAAACTCATAAATCAATGGACTCTGCATGTCAGCTGGCACTGGTGGAGGCTCTGTAATAGTATGAGCGTGTGCTGTTGGAGCGATATGGGACCCCTGCTACGTCTAGATACGACTCTGACAGATAACGCACATGTAAGCATCGTGTCTGATCGGCTGCATCCATTCATGTCCATTGTGGATTCCGACGGACTTGGGCAATTCCAGCGGGACAATGCGACACTCCACACGTCCAGAATTGCTACACAGTGGCTCCAGGAACACTCGTCTGTGTTTAAAGACTTCCGCTGTCCACCAAACTCCCCAGACATGAACATTACTGAGCATATCTCGAATGCCTTGCGACGTGCTGTTCAGAAGAAATCTCCACCCCTCGTACCCTTACGGATTTATGGACAGCCCTGCAGGATTCATGGGGTCAGTTCCGTACTTCAGACTTTGCGAGTCTATCCCACGTCGTGTCGCGGCACTTCTGACTGCTCACGGGGTCCCTATACGATTTTAGGCAGGTGTGCCAGTTTTCTTGCCTCTTCAGTGTTGATTATGCTGCTTCGAATCATCCTCCACCGCGCGCTGTAAACGACAACTGTTTACAACGTACCAGAGTGGTGTATTGGTACAGGATATTTGCGGTCTTTAAAACCGGGTAACAATCCGAAACTGGCCTACTAAACTCGCCCGAGCTACAGTGCGTATGCGCGCGGTGACATTTGGTATCTTCTCGTCCTCTTATGTCGCCAGTTTTCACCCACATTAACAAGTGAGGGTAAAGAGAGGGAACTATTTTTAACATGTTATACAAAAACTAATTACCTTTCCCATTTGATCTAATCGTAACCGTTACAAGCACGGTCGTCTCTTGGTAAGCACAGAAATACGAAACAGTCTCGTTGCTCATCGTACGTTTTCAAACTGCATTAAATTGTCGGGTATAGCTCACACAAAAGTCTGTCTTACGATTTGTACGTGCACGACCAAGGCGGTGAGGTAAGAGGGTGAGACGATATTCCATAATCTCGCAAGGCGCTTAAGCAGTATTGTTTAGATGGCTTTTGTCGGCCAATCTGACGTCTTTTCACGGTTTGATCGACTACAAATGTCCTATATCAAACTGTTCGTCTCAGCTTACACCACTGTGGTGCGTTGTCAAACAGTTATCGTTTACAAGCGGTTTGGTCGAAAAGCTGTAACATCTAGGATGAAAATTCCTGCATCCGGCCGGAGTGGCCGAGCGGTTCTAGGCGCTACAGTCTGGAACCGCGCGACCGCTACGGTCGCAGGTTCGAATCCTGCCTCGGACATTGACGTGTGTGATCTCCGTAGGTACATTAGGTTGAAGTAGTTCTAAGTTCTAGGGGACTGATGACCTCAGAAGTCAAGTCCCATAGTGGTTGGTTGGTTGTTTTGGGGAAGGAGACCAGACAGCGAGGTCATCGGTCTCATCGAATTAGGGAAGGACGGGGAAGGAAGTCGGCCGTGCCCTTTGAAAGGAACCATCCCGGCATTTGCCTGGAGCGATTTAGGGAAATCACGGAAAACCTAAATCACGATGGCCGGACGCGGGATTGAACCGTCGTCCTCCCGAATGCGAGTCCAGTGTCTAACCACTGCGCCACCTCGCTCGGTCAAGTCCCATAGTGCTCAGAGCCATTTGAACCATTTTGAAAATTCCTGCTGATTAAATCTGTGTGCCGGGCTAGGACTCGAGTATGCGATATCCGCCTTTCGCGGGCAAGTGCTCTATCAACTGAGATACCCAAGCAGTTCAGTGATGTTTTGAAGGTAGGAGATGAGGTACTGGCGGAAGTAAAGCTGTGAGGACCGGTCATGACCCGTGCTTGGGTAGCTCACTTAGTACGCTGACACGGTAGCTCAGCGAGTTCGGTCGGAGGGTTATATGCTCTCTGTAATAAAAAAAAAAAGAAAACTGTGTGAATGGGTCAGCGATGTAGTTAAACGGGTGTTACAGGACGTCTACCCCGAACAAATGCAACGAACAACAACGAACAAAATTAGATTTAAAGAAAAGTTCGTAAAGGACTTGCGCACGAAAAGCAAAGTCTGCAGGTTCCAGCAGTTTTAATCTCCCAGGAAGTTTCATATCAGCGTACACTCCGCTACGAAGTGAAAATTCATTTTGTAAGTAATCTATGCTGGCGTAATGGATGAATAATGATTCTGGCGTTCTTCATGAACTTTCCACAGTGGAGAGTTCAGTTCCTGTTTTGCTAGTCATCAGTTCTCTAACGGATTTGATACAGGCCGCCACAACTCCCCCCCCCCCCCCCCCCCCCTCTGTCTGCGTCCCAGACGCACTGGAGCTATGGTCTGTGGTACGATTTTGTGTTCGTGGATGCAAATTTTTACGTCAACGTCATCTTTCGAACTGCTATGATGCCATTCATGAACAGCTTTACAAGTTTTCCAACAGGATAACTCTCTACCAGATACCGCTGCCCTGACCGAACAAGCTCTTCGGAGTGTTGACATGTTACCATGGACTGCTTGAGCTCCACATCTGGGACATATGGGCTATCATAAGATGACAGCTCCAGCGTCATCCACAGACAGTATTAACTGGACGGAACTCCATCCCCCAAAGTGACATCCGGCACCAGTACAACACAATGCATGCACGTTTGCATTTTTGCGTTCAACATTCTGGCTGCCACATTGGTTATTAATGTCGACTACCATCATTTCACATTTGCATTGGCTTATCTCACGCTTGCATTAACCTGTGCTCTTGGAATGTTAATCACTTAAACCTTTTTAGCTAGACAAATGTATTCCCAAAATCTCATTACTCGGCTTTAATTATTTTTTTGGTGTTGCGAACTTTTCCGTCAGTGCGTATGACTGGCTCTAGTAATATTTGACTAGAACACAGTACTGAACGGCAATTTTACCCTTGCGAAAGTAACTCTGGGTGTGCCTCAAGGAAACGTGACAAGGCTTGAAATGATGTTGATATTTCTGTTGCTGTTGTTACTGTTTTTGTAGTCGTCGCCGTCGTATTCAGCTGTAAGACTGGTTCCATTCAGCTCCGAATGACTACTGCAACCTATTTCCATTTCACCCTGTTTACTGCATTCATGCCTAAGTCTCCCTCTACAATTTTTACTCCTATCATTTTCATCTGTAACCAAAATGACTGTTCGTCGATGTCTCAGAATGTGTTATCACCCGATTCCTTCTTTTAGTCAATCTGTGCCTTAAATTTCACCTTTTTCTGGTTCTATTCCCCATTACTCAACAAAAGCTAGGGACAAGGTCCGCTATAAATTTTAGCTTAATGTGGACACACATAATTCTGCCTTTTTTGGGATTATTGACCTCATTGGACGTTTCTTACAGTGCTACAAATGACAGAAATTCTCTCGTTATATCTACATCTTGATTAAATGTCGATTCTTTCCGCCGCTTTTCCAAGGTCTAAAGACCACAGTGTCTACAGGATGGTGTCGGGTCCAGTTTTCTGTTGAGGTGGCGGCAAACGAATCAAAATTCACTGTTAATGCTGAGGATTATAGAGGTACTGATTGAATCAGCACTTTAAGACTTCATTCCCTTTGCTATTCTTTATTCATTTCCCTGCTCTTTCGTGAATTCTATATCAACAGCCAACATCTACTTGTTCAGCTTCTTACGCATGTGCCATCATTATTGGGATCGACAGCTTCCTCAGTTCTGATGGTCTCCCTCATCTTTCAGCTGAGTATCTCAAAATGGAATTCAATTTTCGCCACAAAAGCAGTGGCCGGAGAAAATCTGGCGGCACGGAATCTGGCGTTGCGGGCCGTGCGCAGTGCTGGCAGTAAATTCTCGACGGTAAACCAGTAGTAGGTGACAGCCACCGGAGTGGACACGTAAATTACCCACTTTTACGGCAGGTGATTCGAAAACTGGTCTGGAAACGTCGGCCATTTCAGAGTCAGGTACAACACGAGGCGGACGCTCCCGTAACTGGACCAACAGATCACTGACCTCAACCGTTCGGTACTTCACTTAGAAATTGACAGATTTACACTGAACGACGGGCATTAGTGTCAGGAACACACCGTGCTCGATTTTAAGATTTTAACTGCCGAATTCATAGGAGATGCTGATTGATAGTTTTTTTTTCAGAAACTGACATTCTGTTTCAAGTAACACAGTACACCTAGACAGACAGATTTTGTTTCCACATTTCCTAAATCTGCCAATGAGTATTCTTTTCGACGACCATTACAGAGAGTGACTATACTCTTTGTACCTAGGTAGACTTTCTGACTTCTAAATTCAAACAGTTTCTCTATTTTTTCAGCTAGTTCAATCAGTTGGCGCACTGGGTTCTTCTGCCAATGCTTTACATTTTCCGGAAACAGAGTAACATACTCGTATTTACAGATGACAACATGTTATGTTATCATGCTTGTAAGGGGGTACATAACACAGCACAGCTTTATTTTCAACGCCCTGTATCGGCCACCTGCTTAGATGGGTGGTAACGTGTTTACCTCCCATGCGTTGGGCCCGGGTTCGATTATCGGACGGGTTGGAGATTTCCTCCGCACGTGGACTGGGTGTTGTGTTGTCTTCATCATCATTTCATCCTCATCATCGGCCGCAAGTCGCCCAATGTGGTTCCGACTGAAATAAGACTTGGCGGCCGAACCCGAAGGGGACCTCCAGGGCAACAATGCCATACGATCATTTCATTTCATTTAGCGCCCTCTATCGCCTATTGGGAAACCATGCAATTCAGTGGGGAGTAACCAGACACCCTGGGAAATCCGAAATACATCGTAGATCGCATTAAAAACTTCATTGAGAAAGACTGGTTTGTCGATGTATTGTTAGAACAATATATCACTCTGGTGATCGTGATGAGTCTGTGATAAACTGTAGGTCTCCCAATAGCCTGCTGGGTTATTCAAGTTCAAGATTGGAGGAGGGTGAGACCAGGCTACATTCAGTAGGACGAAACATGTCAGTAAAGCACTGCTTTCGAACAGATATTCGGGTTGAGAACACCTTCACTTTCACTTCTGTGTAACACTGCTGTCTTGCCTCCTAAATGTACGGAAGGTGACCTATATAATTCACCGTTAAGTCAACAGTCAGTACTGCTTGTGAATGCAACGCACCTGGAAAAAAATGTGTGTGTGTGTGTGTGTGTTTTTAAATTTTATTTGGTTTTAACATATTTTTGTATTCATGTTAATTGTTTACAGTCTCATCGGCTTTGGTGTCATCTACGTGAAACATTTCTGGACGAGTTTCACCGAGACCTCCATTACAGCGTCAGCGTCGAGCGAGATGGGAAAACCGTGACAAATCTAACGAGAACAGCCGGAACGAACGTCGAACTCACGTCTTCTCGAGTCCGTGTCCTGCATGTTAGCAGCAAGTTCGCCACACGACTCTGATTTATTAAAAGCGATAAGTATTCCACGTTTTTTTGTTACAGAAAGGGTGTAAGGGTCTGCAGAAATATACCTAGACAAGAATGTCAAGATCTTCAATTGCTCGTACACAATGTCTAGAGTGTCACGGATATTGTATGGCTTCGTTATCTACTAATCTGTTTTTCGCGGAACATGTGCACTACTGTTGGGATTTCAAGCAAATAGCAATGCGATAATTAATACCAGTTCTAGATGATTCCAAAGAACGAAAGAAAGAAGATTTTGAGGTAAGGGTCCTGGTCAACGTCAAAGTCATTAGAGAAGGAGTACGAACTCGGGGTATGGTTCCTTTGAAAGGGCACGGCCGATTTCCTTCCCAATCCTTCCCTAACCCGAGCTTGCACTCCGTCTCTAATGACCTCGTTGTCGACGGGACGTTAAACATTAACCTAACCTAACCTAAGTACGAACTCGGATTGGGGAAGGATCGGTAAGAAGCTGGTCGTGGTCTTTCATAAGAACCATCATGACATTAGCGTTAAGCGATTTAGCGAACATCCAGAAAACCTAAATCTGTATATTGTTGAACATTGTTGTTATTGCTCTTACGTTTGTCAGATAGTTTGTTTATTATTTACTGCGGTTTCAGTTTCGAGTATTACGTTTCATCTCCAGGTAGAAGTCTGAAATACAAACATTCACACAGGCATGCATAACACCAGTCTAGCCAATAAGTGAGTGTGACTTGTGTCCAAGTCCATAAATAAACCCATTTCTGACGTTCGTCTACCATATACACTCCTGGAAATGGAAAAAAGAGCACATTGACACCGGTGTGTCAGACCCACCATACTTGCTCCGGACACTGCGAGAGGGCTGTACAAGCAATGATCACACGCACGGCACAGCGGACACACCAGTAACCGCGGTGTTGGCAGTCGAATGGCGCTAGCTGCGCAGCGTTTGTGCACCGCCGCCGTCAGTGTCAGCCAGTTTGCCGTGGCATACGGAGCTCCATCGCAGCCTTTAACACTGGTAGCATGCCGCGACAGCGTGGACGTGAACCGTATGTGCAGTTGACGGACTTTGAGCGAGGGCGTATAGTGGGCATGCGGGAGGCCGGGTGGACGTACCGCCGAATTGCTCAACACGTGGGGCGTGAGGTCTCCACAGTACATCGATGTTGTCGCCAGTGGTCAGCGGAAGGTGCACGTGCCCGTCGACCTGGGACCGGACCGCAGCGACGCACGGATGCACGCCAAGACCGTAGGATCCTACGCAGTGCCGTAGGGGACCGCACCGACACTTCCCAGCAAATTAGGGACACTGTTGCTCCTGGGGTATCGGCGAGGACCATTCGCAACCGTCTCCATGAAGCTGGGCTACGGTCCCGCACACCGTTAGGCCATCTTCCGCTCACGCCCCAACATCGTGCAGCCCGCCTCCAGTGGTGTCGCGACAGGCGTGAATGGAGGGACGAATGGAGACGTGTCGTCTTCAGCGATGAGAGTCGCTTCTGCCTTGGTGCCAATGATGGTCGTATGCGTGTTTGGCGCCGTGCAGGTGAGCGCCACAATCAGGACTGCATACGACCGAGGCACACAGGGCCAACACCCGGCATCATGGTGTGGGGAGCGATCTCCTACACTGGCCGTACACCACTGGTGATCGTCGAGGGGACACTGAATAGTGCACGGTACATCCAAACCGTCATCGAACCCATCGTTCTACCATTCCTAGACCGGCAAGGGAACTTGCTGTTCCAACAGGACAATGCACGTCCGCATGTATCCCGTGCCACCCAACGTGCTCTAGAAGGTGTAAGTCAACTACCCTGGCCAGCAAGATCTCCGGATCTGTCCCCCATTGAGCATGTTTAGGACTGGATGAAGCGTCGTCTCACGCGGTCTGCACGTCCAGCACGAACGCTGGTCCAACTGAGGCGCCAGATGGAAATGGCATGGCAAGCCGTTCCACAGGACTACATCCAGCATCTCTACGATCGTCTCCATGGGAGAATAGCAGCCTGCATTGCTGCGAAAGGTGGATATACACTGTACTAGTGCCGACATTGTGCATGCTCTGTTGCCTGTGTCTATGTGCCTGTGGTTCTGTCAGTGTGATCATGTGATGTATCTGACCCCAGGAATGTGTCAATAAAGTTTCCCCTTCCTGGGACAATGAATTCACGGTGTTCTTATTTCAATTTCCAGGAGTGTACTTGGATATTTGTCGTACTCGCTTGGTGATTGGACTATCGCCTATATTTGCGATGGCGCAGATATTTGTATTTGACACCTATCCCTGAAGATGAGTATTAATAATCGCGCTTGAAGGAGTTAAATCTGGATCATCGGACATGGATATGAGGCGTTGTCCTCGCGAAAACGACAACCGTGTCTTACCGCTACAACACTTCACTCGGTCATGAAGCCTGCAGTGCTGAGAGACCACATGAAGTTCGTCAGTACGATACACTGAGTATGCGATACTCAAACATCCACAGAACTACCACTAATATTTGTTCTACTACCATTATATGCTATTTTGTTTGAGTTTTAATAGGACTATTTTAACATGGAGACAGGAAGCTAGAATATCTGTTTTAAATGAATAGTAATTAGATATTTAAATAATAGGAGATTAATAAAATCAGTATGTTTTTCTACAATCTATATCAGAAATGAGCAGGCATTGTATGGACTGTTCTTAGGAATGAACACGATTTTCGCTTGAAATATTTTGAGAGCAGCTTTCAAAATCTATTTAGGATACAACATTACAGTTGCGAAATGCAACTACAGTTTCTCCATACAGGGTTACAATTACTGAAATATACGCAGTAAAATCGCCATAACTTCTGAACGGTTTGCGTTAGGACGTTCAAATTGCACGGTTGGCTGCGGGGCACGATGGGAATTTGTATGGTGTGGTTTAGTGAAGAAGCCCACTTTCATTTGGATGGGTTCTTCAGTAAGCAAAATTGGCGCATTTCGGGGACTGAGAATCCGCATTTCGCCATAGAGAAGTATCTTTACCCTCAACGGGTGACTGTGTGGTGTGCAATGACTAGTCACGGAATAATCGGTGCGATATTCCTTGGTGGCACAGTGTCAACCTAACGGTATGTAAAGGTTTTGGGAGATGTTTTCATCGTCATTATCCAAAGTGGCCTGATTTCGACAAGATGTGGTTCACGCAAGACGGAGCTCGATCACATGGGAGCAGGAGAATTATGTCTTAAAGAAGCGCTTTGTGGACCGCATTCTGGCTCTGGGCTATCCAGAGGCTACTGGCGTGGGAGTCGATTGGTCGCCATGTTCTCCAGATCTGAACACATGCGACTCCTTTCTGTGTAGCTTTATTAAAGGCGAGGTGTACAGCAATAACCCCAAAACTACTGCTGAGCTGAAAACAGCCAGTCAGAAGGTCGTCGACAACATCAATGTTCCGACACTTCAGCAGGTCATGCAGAATTTCGCTACTGGTCTGTGCCACATCATCGCCAATGATGGCAGGCATATCGAACATTTGATAACCTGAATCAGAATATCTGCATGACGTTTAGATGTTGAATAAAGTTTGTACGCGCTGTAGTTTGTAACTAATTTACGTTGTGTTTTCATATAGTTCAATAATTCAGTTTTACATTACTGGTTTCGATTAGCATATTAATTATCTTCAGGTGGACAGTTACGTAATCCATGCGTGGTATTAATCTTGACATAGGGCTTATGATCCCACTCAGAGAGACTAGTTTCTTTACCTAAAACGATAGTAAACTAAACTAAACTCCGTACGAGCAGGCCTTGGAAGGCCCAACGGTACCGACCGGCCGCCGTGTCATCCTCAACCCACAGACGTCACTGGATGCGGATGTGGATGGGCATGTTGGCAGCACACCGCTCTCCCGGCCGTATGTCAGTTTACGAGACCGGAGCCACTGCTTCTCAATCAAGTAGCTCCTCAGTTTGCCTCACAAGGGCTGAGTGCACCCCGCTTACCGACAACGCTCGGCAGACCGGATGGCCATCCATCCAAGTGTTAGCTCAGCTCGACAGCGTTTAACTTCGGTGATCTGAGGGGAAGTGGTGTTATGATTGCGGCGTTGGCTAAAACGATAGTAGATGGTAAATAAATCATATCAAGAGATTTTAACTGTTTTTAAATATCTTAACATTTGGCACTGTTAATAAGTGGACAATACAGTTAAATCACGATACGGCTCTTAGCAATCGAGAATCAAGACCCGTCGACGATAGAGTCACTAGGCACACAGGGAAAGTTGCGGTATCGGAAGATTTCGGAGGGAAAAAGATCGTGTCAATTTCTGAAGAACTATCCCGGTATTTGCTTTGAGTGATGTGCTGAAAACACGGAAATCCTAAATCTGGATCACCGCAAGTGGATCTGATCTGCCATACTCTTAGTATTCTAGAATATGAAGTCAGTGTCTTAACCGCTAGTCAGTTACATGTTCCACAGAACATTTGAATGATTCTTTTATCATAACGATGTGGAACGAGTCAGTCTTCAGGAATACAGGATACATATGGTACGATGCGAGTCGGTAACCGTTAGGTTCCGAAGAGCTAAAGTTACGACATCGCTGTTAATCATAAGTGGGTGAAAGGTGGCCAGAGGATTGGTCGCCGTAGGAATATGGGCAATCAAGCAGAAGATTAGATAACACAAATACACGTTAAATAAATGAATTGTACTCAACTTGTGTGAGAAAAACTACTACACCTTTGACAATTTGTGGCAGACGCGGCTAGTCGTAAGCACAGGGATGCATCTACGTACGCTGAATGTTTTTCGGTAGAGCAAACTGTCAAGAATTGGGTGTAACGTTCGTCACCAAATAACGACGTGGAAGTCATCTTGTACTAGAAGACTGGATCCCAGGTCCCCGCCGTTGGCAACACCGTCCTGGCGGTCTTCACTGGTAGGCGGCCTGAACGTTCTTCACTTGTGGCGATGATCAAAGGGCGGTTCGCGACGAGCGCAGGTACCTACGAGGTCCCACCTCCAGCAGTATCGATGGGCTACAATACTGCATAATGAGTGGTGTTAACATTAATGAAGACTCTTTACTCCTACTGATACCACTACAACTAAAAACTAGTTCCTTTTCCAAGCTACCAATTTTTAAATGGAAACTCGCCCATGGAATAGGACTTGTCCGGGAGAACTGAACCGACCGGTGTGACCGAGTGGTTCTAGGCGCTACAGTTTGGAACCGCGCGACCGCTACGGTTGCAGGTTCGAATCCTGCCTCGGGCATGAGTGTGTGTCGTGTCCTTAGGTTAGTTAGGTTTTGGTAGCTCTAAGTTCTAGGGGACTGATGACCTCAGAAGTTAAGTCCCATAGTGCTCAGAGCCATATTTTTGGAGAACTGATTTTCGGTTGGATTTAAAACTTTCCTTGCTAATTTACGAGTCTATACATTTATGGTTGTGGGTAAATGATGACAAATTTGTACTGCTGCACGCTGAAGTCCTTTCTGAGTAACTGATACCTTTAATAACGGATAACACAGGTCATTCTCTAGGTGTTGTTGGTGTGGATATCACTACTCCTTTCAAATCGTGATGGATTATTTAGATGTGTTTCACTAGCGAATATATGCATCGTGATGGCACAGTTAAAGTGTCCAACTTCTTGGAGACGTACCTAGGTGCATACACTACAGCTGTGCCTTCTTGCTTCTTAGTTCCCCTGACTGCGAACTCGCAACGCGCTCAGCAGGACACACATACCTCGTGAATCACTCCCCAGATGAAGATATGTCTCACAAGTACGTACCAACACTATTGTTGACAAGACTAAAAGGTAATCTGCATGCACGCTGCATCCAGAGAGAAGAACTGTAAGGTGTAATACTGTCGAGGAGAACAGCGGAATGGTCTTCATTGTGATGCGATTCGGACTGGTTCCCTAATCCTGCCACGAAGCGACGATCATAACATCATCAGAGTGAAATTTATGACCAATGCTATCATCTGGAAACGCCGGTTCTACTGCCGAAGCAATTTTCTAGTGCGCAACAGCTATAGGTCGTAAGATGCGAAAGATACGTCCACCACACTATCCGCAACCGTCACTGCGTCCGTAGCTGCTAAGTTATTCCTCTGTGGTGCTTCGGCGCAGTAGCTCAGGATTTGTTTGAAAGCGGAATGGTCTTGCGGCGTGTCGCTGGTGTTCAGCGGCGACTTTGGGCCATTACTCTGTGTGTTTACGGTGAACGCGGTTGCCGGCCGAACACGGCAGCCGTGCGACGTGCGCGAAGGGCCACGTGCTCTGATAGGCGGCCGCGTCCACACCTACCGCACAGATGACAGCGTTGCACGTTCTTCCCGAGGTTTGTCGTGGAGGAAGCGAAAGGCTTCGTGCTGCTGCTGCTATTACGTGTTTCCACGTCTAAGGGCCATTTCCTCACTTGGGGAATGATTTACGAGGCGCTTTCAATATGTAAAGCAAGACATTTTTTCTCAGCCAAATTCGGTTGAAAAAATGCTGTATTTGTTGTGGGTTATCGTGGAACGAGATGGCTGTTATAAGAGTCGATGGGCATGAAAGAGAAGCAGTGATTGGGAAGGGAGTGTGACAGGGCTGTAGTCTATCCCCAACGTTATTCAATCTGAATATTGAGCAAGCAGTAAAGGAAACAAAAGAAACATTTGGAGTTGGAATTAAAATCCATGGAGAAGAAATTTAAACTTTGAGGTTCGCCGATGACATTGTAATTCTGTCAGAGACGGCAATGGACATGGAACAGCAGCTGAACGGAATGGACAGTGTCTTGAAAGGAAGATATAAGATGAACATCAACAAAAGCAAAACGAAGTTAATGGAATGTAGTCGAATTAAATCGGGTGATGCTGCGGGAATTAGATTATGAAATGAGATGCTTAAAGTAGTAAATGAGTTTTGCTATTTGGGGAGGAAAATTGCCGGGAAGAGGGGTCGAGTGGTTCTAGGCGCTGGAGTGTGGAACTTCCCGACCGCTACGGTCGCAGGTACGAATCCTGCCTCGGGCATGGATGTGTGTGATGTCCTTAGGTTAGTTAGCTTTAAGTAGTTCTAAGTTCTAGGGGACTGATGACCTCAGAAGTTAAGTTCCATAGTACTCAGAGCCATTTGAACCATTTTTTGGAGGAAAATAACTGATGATGGTCGAAGTAGAGAGGATATAAAATGTAGACTGGCAATAGCAAGGAAAGCGTTTCTGAAGAAGAGAAATTTGTTAACATCGAGTATAGATTTCAGTGTCAGGAAGTCGTTTCTGAAAGTGTTTATTTGGAAGTGAAACGTGGACGATAAATAGTTGGGACAAGAAGAAAATAGAAGCTTTCGAAATGTGGTGCTACAGAAGAATGCTGAAGATTAGATGGGTAGATTACATAACTAATGAGGAGGTATTGAATAGAATTGGAGAGAAGATAAATTTGGGGCGCAAGTAGAAGAAGGGATCGGTTGATAGGGCATATTTTGAGGCATCAAGGCATCACCAATTTAGTATTGCAGGGCAGCGTGGAGGATAAAAATCGTAGTGGGAGACCAAGAGATGAATACACTAAATAGATTCAGAAGGATGTAGGTTGCAGTACGTACTGGGAGATGAAGAAGCTTGCACAAGATAGAGTAGCATGGAGAGCGGCATCAAACCAGTCTCTGGACTGAAAGCCACAACAACAATCGTGGAATTCTCCCACTTGAGCCCCTATCGTGTCAAGAGGGTCCTATACGTGCCGCCACTATACGTAACCTTCAAAATGGCTTCTGCAAGGAGGTGCGTTCAAAACAGAAAGCTGCCATTTACCTCCCTTTGGTCGAAAACCAGAGAGCATCGCAGATATTCACAGGGCTTGCAGAATGTCTACGGAGACGGGACACTGAACTAAGGCACGGTGAGTCATTGTGGGAGGCGTGTGTCATCATCGCAACGAGGTCGCGCAAACCTGTCCCATCTCCCGCGTGCCGGGCGGCCGCATACGGCTGTGACGCCTGCAACATTGGAACGTGCGGACACTCTCATTCGAGGAGATCAACGGGTCACTATCAAACACCTCGCTGCACGACGGGGGATCTCTATTGGTAGTGCTGACCCACTCGTCCACCAGCTGGCGTTCTCAAAGGTGTGTCCCCGATGGGTTCCTCGCCGCCTAGCAGAAGAGCATAGAGCAACGAAGCATGCACTCCGCCGGAAGCACTTCGTGGATAATGGAGAAGTTTTTGACGCAGCAAGACGTTGACTCCGATGTCGACCATAGAGTGGTACCATGCGATCATACAGGCCCTCCCAGTAAGGTGGCGTAAAGCCATCGCACTGAACGGAGATTATGTTGAAAAATAGCGTATTGTAGGGAACAGAGTGGGGAACAATATGGAGTATTGGATTCCCGAATAAAACGAACTTTCATTCAGAAAAAAAGTGTATCGCATTAGTTACTGAACGCCAATCGTAAATGTAATTACTTTCTCTATATGCGTTTACTTATTATTTCACGTCATGACTAGTGAGTATCGACCTCCAAGCCAGGGGACGAAGATCTAAACCCCTCTAGTGCACGACAATAGGAATGTTGTTTAAGCTGCGATCAGTAACAGTTAGACTGAGACTGTAGTCGCTGGCTGTCGTTAGATACGCGTAGACACTGTCATGTATTCCATAGTATTCGTGGATAGTGCTAGTTACCGCTATTCAGAGGGTCATTTTGGAAGCAGAAAAGGGCAAAAGCTTAACGAAGCGGCCGGAGCGGAAGCAAAAAAACATTTTTGTGTATCGTGATTACATAGAACTATAAAGATTCTGATTGAAGGTATAACATCCACGATATATATATATATATATATATATATATATATATATATATATATATATACACTCCTGGAAATTGAAATAAGAACACCGTGAATTCATTGTCCCAGGAAGGGGAAACTTTATTGACACATTCCTGGGGTCAGATACATCACATGATCACACTGACAGAACCACAGGCACATAGACACAGGCAACAGAGCATGCACAATGTCGGCACTAGTACAGTGTATATCCACCTTTCGCAGCAATGCAGGCTGCTATTCTCCCATGGAGACGATCGTAGAGATGCTGGATGTAGTCCTGTGGAACGGCTTGCCATGCCATTTCCACCTGGCGCCTCAGTTGGACCAGCGTTCGTGCTGGACGTGCAGACCGCGTGAGACGACGCTTCATCCAGTCCCAAACATGCTCAATGGGGGACAGATCCGGAGATCTTGCTGGCCAGGGTAGTTGACTTACACCTTCTAGAGCACGTTGGGTGGCACGGGATACATGCGGACGTGCATTGTCCTGTTGGAACAGCAAGTTCCCTTGCCGGTCTAGGAATGGTAGAACGATGGGTTCGATGACGGTTTGGATGTACCGTGCACTATTCAGTGTCCCCTCGACGATCACCAGTGGTGTACGGCCAGTGCAGGAGATCGCTCTCCACACCATGATGCCGGGTGTTGGCCCTGTGTGCCTCGGTCGTATGCAGTCCTGATTGTGGCGCTCACCTGCACGGCGCCAAACACGCATACGACCATCATTGGCACCAAGGCAGAAGCGACTCTCATCGCTGAAGACGACACGTCTCCATTCGTCCCTCCATTCACGCCTGTCGCGACACCACTGGAGGCGGGCTGCACGATGTTGGGGCGTGAGCGGAAGACGGCCTAACGGTGTGCGGGACCGTAGCCCAGCTTCATGGAGACGGTTGCGAATGGTCCTCGCCGATACCCCAGGAGAAACAGTGTCCCTAATTTGCTGGGAAGTGGCGGTGCGGTCCCCTACGGCACTGCGTAGGATCCTACGGTCTTGGCGTGCATCCGTGCGTCGCTGCGGTGCGGTCCCAGGTCGACGGGCACGTGCACCTTCCGCCGACCACTGGCGACAACATCGATGTACTGTGGAGACCTCATGCCCCACGTGTTGAGCAATTCGGCGGTACGTCCACCCGGCCTCCGGCATGCCCACTATAAGCCGTCGCTCAAAGTCCGTCAACTGCACATACGGTTCACGTCCACGCTGTCGCGGCATGCTACCAGTGTTAAAGACTGCGATGGAGCTCCGTATGCCACGGCAAACTGGCTGACACTGACGGCGGCGGTGCACAAATGCTGCGCAGCTAGCGCCATTCGACGGCCAACACCGCGGTTCCTGGTGTGTCCGCTGTGCCGTGCGTGTGATCATTGCTTGTACAGCCCTCTCGCAGTGTCCGGAGCAAGTATGGTGGGTCTGACACACCGGTGTCAATGTGTTCTTTTTTCCATTTCCAGGAGTGTATATATATATATATATATATATATATATATATATATATATATATATATATATATATATATTACGAGTGGAATATGAACGTGTGGATAATATTCATTCAATTATGTAATTATTTCTTAAAAAGATGATAATTATGTAAAACAGAGACAATATTTGTCTCACATTCTTTGTTAATCTATGTCATTCTTTTCTTTTGTTTTGTACCCTTTCGTCGTCTTCTTCTGATGTACATCGCCGACGCAAGAGGCGAATCGATTTGAGGTCTGTTAAATGAAAAACATTTAATGTAAAATTATTGTACTTTTATGTTCATTTGCTGGTAAAAACAAATAGAGCCAAATACGTTAAAACTATTTATGATTAATTACTGAAAATTCACTTCCTGTTTTAATTATAATTTTGTATTAATTGTTTTATCATAGCTGCAAGAAGCGCAGCCATTGTTAGTTGCGATTATATAGCAACTTCGTCTGTACTTCTAGTTGAAAATAGCATTGGTTTGTGTTAAACTAATTTCAAAACAATTTAATAATTTTTTTATTGGTGCCATCAATTTAAATGATTTAAATGATTTATTGGGGAAAGGAAAATCTTAATTATAAAAGAAATCCTCTATATTTTGTTGGCCGCCATTACACTTTTATCACAGCGGCAAATTTAAATTATTTGAAACTGCAAACTTTCAATATTCCGATGTGTAAGAAATATATGTGCACCGGTGGTACTGAACTCTATTTATAAAAGAAAAAATTAATCGAATCAGACTGCATTTTCTAACAACAGTGCTGATGGTATTTATTGTTGAACAAGATTTCATTGCTGATGTAGTGGCCAAAATTAAATTACGCACGAATCACGGAGAAAAATATTTCTGGTAGCATACGTCAGTGTTGTGTGCGGGTGGTATTCTGTGGTTCCCTTTCATGATCAATTTGCTAAGAATAATTAAATCCATCAAAGACAAAAAAAATTATAAGCTCTGATGTACGAACTGTAATTTTAGTGATATGAACACAGGTTACGGTCAACATTATTACACTACGTCAGGAGGAATTCTTGTGCAATTTGAACAAAATAATTATCCGGGAGAAGTTGTAATTTGAATAATGCATTCTACATGTGTATAATATTGTCAGTAATGTTGTCAGTATCATTTACAAAATCAAATCAATGCAACAGATAAAAAAAAAAAAAAACAGAGTGAATTCAAACCGTAGAATACCATAGAGTATCGTATCATCCATATTCATTGCACTTGTCGATGTTGATGATACACAAAAACCGGATTAGTTTTTGAACGCCAGTCGTAATTGTAATTACTTTCTCTGTATGTATTTACTTAGTATTTCACGTCATGACTAGTGAGTATCGACCTCCAAGCCAGGGGACGAAAATCTAAACCCCTCTAGTGCACGACAATAGAAATGTTGTTTAAGCTGCGATTAGTAACAGTTAGACTGAGACTGTAGTCGCTGGCTGTCGTTAGATACGCGTAGACACTATCATGTATTCCATAGTATCCGTGGATAGTGTTAGTTACCGCTATTGAGAGGGTCATTTTGGAAACACAAAAGGGTAAAAGCTTAACGACGCGGCCGGAGCGGAAGGAAAAAACATTTTTTGTTTGTCGTGATTACATAGGACTATAAAGATTCTGATTGAAGGCTCTAGCCGGCGGGAGTGGCCGAGCGGTTCTGGGCGTTTCAGTCTGGAATCGCGCGACCGCTACGGTCGCAGGTTCGAATCCTGCTTCGGGCATGGATGTGTGTGATGTCCTTAGGTTGGTTAGGTTTAAGTACTTGTAAGTTCTAAGGGGTCCGCTTCTCGTGGTCTCGCGGTAGCGTTCTCGCTTGCCGAGCACGGGGTACCGGGTTCGATTCCCGGCGGGGTCAGGGATTTTTCCTGCCTTGGGCTGACTGGATGTTGTTGTGTCGTCTTCATCATCATCATTCATTCCCATCACGTCGGAGGAAGGCAATGGCAAACCACCTTCACTAGGACCTTGCCTAGTAAAGCGGTGCGGGTCTCCCGCATCGTTTCCCTACGCTCTGTAAAGATGCATGGGACTTCATTTCAAGTTCTAGGGCACTGATGACCTCAGATGTTAAGTCCCATAGTGCTCAGAACCATTCGAACCATTTGATTTTAAAGGTTCGGACGTATCACACACACGGTGTCATCAAAAGTATCCGGACACCCCGAAAAAACATACGTTTTTCATATTATGTGCATTGTGCTACCACCTCCTGCGAGGTACTCTGTATCAGCGACCCCAGTAGTCACTAGACATCACGAGAGAGCAGAATGGAGCGCTCCGCGAAACTCACGAACTTCGAACGTGGTCAGGTGACTGGGTGTCGCTTGTGTCATACGTCTGTAGGCGTGATTTCCACACTCCTAATCATTCCTAGGACCACCGTTTCCGATGTGATAGTGAACTGGAAACGTAAAGGGACACGGACCGCACAAAAGCGTACAGGCCGACCTCGTCTGTTGACTAACAGAAACCGCCGACAGTTGAAGAGGGTCGTAATGTGTAATAGGCAGACATCTATTCAGACCATCACACAGGAATTCCAAACTGCATCAGGTTACACTGCAAGTTCTATGGCAGTTAGGCGGGTGGTGAGAAAACTTGGATTTCATGGTCGAGCGGCTGCTCATAAGCCACACGTCACGCCGCTAAATGCCAAACGACAGTCTCGCTTGGTGTAAGGAGCGTAAACATTCGACGATTGAACAGTGGAAAAACGTTGTGTGGAGTGACGAATCACGGTACACAATGCGACGATCCGATGGCAGGGTGTGGGATTGGCGAATGCCCGGTGAACGTCATCTGCCAGCGTTTGTAGTGCCAACAGAAAAATTCGGAGACGATGGTGTTATAGTATGGTCCTGATTTTCATGGAGGCGCCTTGCACCTTTTTTTGCGTGGCACTATCACAGCACGGGCCTACATAGATGTTTTAAACACCTTCTTGCTTACCACTGTTGAAGATCAATTCGGGAAGGCGATTGCATCTTTCAACACGATCGAACACCTATTCATAATGCACGGCCTGTGGTGGAGTGGTTGGACGACAATAACATCCCCGTAATGGACTGGCATGCACAGAGTCCTGATCTGAATCCTATAGAACACCTTTGGGATGTTTTGGAACGCAACTTCGTACCAGGCTTCACCGACCGACATCCACACCTCTCCTCAGTGCTGCACTCCGTGAAGAATGGGCTGCCATTCCCCAAGAAACCTTCCAGCAGCTATCGTATGTCTGCGAGAGCGGAAGCTCTCATCAAGGCTGAGGGCGGGCCAAAACCATATTGAATTCCAGCATTACCGATGGAGGGTGCCACGGACTTGTAAGTCATTTTCAGCCAGGTGTCCGGATACTTTTGGTCACATAGTGTAGTAGACTGCCCCATGTGCTGAGCTTAGAGTAAGCTATTTGGGGACAATCCATAATAACTCCTTTTACGTCAGTTGTGATTCAAGATTATCAAACAAAACTGTTATAAACCACATTCCTGTTAGGTCAGCGCGACAAAGAGAATAAATCTTATTGATGAAAAGACAATAAGAGGTTATGGTCAGTAGAAATAATAGCAAACAATAATACGGCTCAATTACTTATTTTCAGCGTTCCTTCTTCCAGCTTCGACGCAAGGTCGGCATGGTTATTTATGGATTTAATACGGATAATTTATTAAGTGGTAACCTCCCTGTCACCAATGCTCTTGACATCTATTGACCTTATGGTGAACAAGTTTTATCTACATTCGTAGGCCCACATTGTATGAACATTTACAAAAAGTTATCTATGATATTCATTTCCATATGGGCCCAAAGCACAATTTTGTTACCTGTGCTACTCAGCTGTTGTCTAGTGTTGCCAACGAAATTTAGTGATCTAGTGTCTACATCTTGTACATTGTAGCAGTAGCAGTAGTAGCAGTCTGTAATCGGAAATATATTGGCAGTTTCATCTGGACTCAAGCCACAGAATGTGCTTCCTGAAAATGATGATAATGCGGACCATGAAGTGGTGGAATGGTCAAAAATCTGTAAGAGTTGGATTTAGTGTCTGTTCTTTGTGTTCTGATTCTACTTTCACATTAATTTCAAACTGCACAGCAGTCAAAAGACATTATTGTCACTACGATAAGATGGTGGTTCTGACAAGTAGCTACTGCTACAGATTGGCATGTAATAACTAGCTGCTGGTGGAAAGCAGGAGGTTGTAAACGAGTTCGCAGCATCTGAGAGCACTGAGCAAATTGCTGGCCAGTTTACTTATTCGGCGCACAGCACCACACACGCACACACACACACACACACTCACACACACGCACACACACACACACACACACACACACACACACACACACTGGCTGGTCTTACGTGCTCAGAATGGGGGGACGCTTCTTCCGTTCGGAGCAGCTACGTTCTTCGTTCAACTAACCGTCTCTGAGTGAATTGCACAACCAAGGCCTATCATTCTAGAAGGGTGCGAGATTAAAGGGTCAAAGCTTTCTGCGAAAGAGACTGAAGAAGGTAATTTGAATCGAATTACCTCAGAGAAACACATTAACTGGCTTCTCGGCTTTGAGTTCTATGTATTTCAAAGATACATCAGTAAACCAGTAGTCGGTCTACAGTGATGCTTGATACTATGGGATGAATGTCAAGCTTCATGAGCAATCTTTAGTACTAACAGTCACAATAAACATTTGTAGCTTTCGACGACATAAAATGTTCTGTAGCGTTTTATTTAGAAATCAAAGTTTACATTCAAGACAGTGACTATTTAGAGATATGTAGGACGGCGTGGACATGTATTTAAACTGTTACTATAGTAATGTGACGAATTCGCCGCTTTGTCTCTGAATAAATCCTGCTTTTGTTCCGTGCGAGTATAATATTTCGGATGTAAGACCTAGTGAAAAGCATTGCATTTGTGATTCTTCTCGTGTCGTCACACAGCTTTTGTCGTCATTAAAGTACTACAAATAAGCGGGCTGCAGTAGAAACTATATACTTTATACGTTGTCACCTCTGCTTGAGTGTTAGGGAATGTTCAACGTACTTCGAGGATATTAAGAATTATTACACTGAGCGTTGCTACTGATGATCATATTGTAAAAGTTACTGCTTTATGACTGGGTTGCTGCTGTTCTTATCCGTTTATGACATAGATCAACACACAGGTGTAACGGTTAAGCACTATAATATCTACGTAACAAATAACCTTCGCTGACTATATCTTGAATCTCGTAGAACACGTAAGTCATGAAATGGAACAGTCGTACTCTAACTGACGTCAAGTAATGCGCAAACATATTAGACGCATGTCTTCTACACCAGAACTGAAATGTAAATGGTGCTCCGTAGTGTTATTGGCGTTTATTTATTCGTGCTTCCGTAACAATAGTTTGCATTGGTCTCAAATTGTAATGGATGTACTGTGATCGATATCACTAATATCTAAGTGACAGTGTATCCCAAATGATTAATGACTTCTCTAATTCACATAAACTGCCGCATACGTCCTTTGGTTCCGCATTGCTATGTAAACAACTCACGGGACCATTCCGATTCTACATCACAGCTAGAGCTATTTGCTTGACTGTTGTTTCTCATACGTGAACTACAAATTGTTCTCTTTAACTGTTAAGCGGAAGCAAAGAAGTCATAAGTTTACAGCAGGCAACATTACCAGTGAGGAGCCGGCAAGACACACAAGTAAAGGAATAATGTTTGTGGTGTTATCGGCTAGGAGAGCTAGAAGGCTTTTGCAGCTGTCTAATGCTGAAGTACTTTCTTCTTCCACGCACAATGCCCCCTTTCCGCACTGTGTATTAGAGTCGTGCTGTAAGTCTATCTGTTTAGTGTAGGTGACTGTATGCATACTGAGGTGTCATTTTGGTGCTGTATGATGATGAGAGAAGGCAGAGTCCGGAACACACTGGTGCCACTTAGCATACTTTCCCTGAGCCAGAAAAGCCTGGACTCTTTAAACGATCGAAGTCCCATGTATAAAACAGCTTCAGACTACTGATTATTGAGTTAATGTGTTAAATGTTTGACGTTAGACATGTAAACGAGAAAAAGTTTAGTAAGTTCTGATATTAATTTTAAAGTATATTAGAAGTCGCTAAGTGATCTCATTAACGACAGTAGATGAGCACCGAGCGAGGTGGCGCAGTGGTTAGCACACTGGACTCGCATTCGGAAGCACGACGGTTCAATCCCGTCTCCAGGCATGTTGATTTACTTTTTCCGTGATTTCCCTAAATCGTTTCAGGCAAATGCCGGGATGGTTCCTTTGAAAGGGCACGGCCGATTTCCTTCCCCATCATTCCCTAGCCCGAGCTTGCGCTCCGTCTCTAATAACCTCGTTGTCGACGGGACGTTAAACACCAACCTAACCTAACCTAAGTAGATGAGCATAACTTGAGCTCCGTTTTAAGGGAAAGTTTGTTTGTCACGCATCGCAATGTTTCTGAAGTCATATCTCCTGAACTGTGTGTCGTACAATGATATAATTTTCAGTGACATATATCTGTAAAAATTGTTGTGATTAGAGTTAGAAGAAAAGCAGTAATAAATTAAAAGTCAGGTATGGTAAGGAAGTTTTCTGTATTAACAGAGAAAATGTAGCAAACAGTAATCTCTTTACTTTCATCACCTTTTGGGGGTATCAGAGAGAAAAGCTTCGTAAAGCTTTGAAATTATGTTTAAAGTTTGTTGCAGGTCACTAAGTGCTCTCATTCTCATATTCTGGATGAACATAGTGCGGGTATTTACACGCCCTGAGTTACGCTGCCTGAAGTGATATTCACAGTTTCTACCGGTAATACTTGTCATACTGTGTTAAAATGGTTCTGAGCACTATGGTACTTAACATCTGAGGTCATCAGTCCCCCAGAACTTAGAACTACTTACACCTAATTAACCTAAGGACATCACGCGCATCCATGCCTGAGGCAGGATTCGAACCGTGGCGGCCGAGCGGTTCTAGGCGCTTCCGTCTTCAACAGCGTAACCGCTACGTCGCAGGTTCGAATCCTGCCTCGGGCATGGATGCGTGTGATGTCCTTAGGTTAGTTAGGTTTAAGTAGTTCTAAGTTCTAGGGGACTGAAGACCTCAGATGTTAAGTTCAAAATGGCTCTGAGCACTATGGGACTTAACTACTTTGGTCGTCAGTCCCCTAGCATTTAGAACTACTTAAACCTAACTAACATAAGGACAACACACACAACCATGCCCGAGGCAGGATTCGAACCTGCGACCGTAGCGGTTGCGCGGTTCCAGAGTGTAGCGCCTAGAACCACTCGGCCACTCCAGCCGGCATACTGTGTTAAACCTTAAACTTTAGATTATACCTCTTAACCAGTAAAGTCGGTCAGCAACTGTACGAAACACTGAAAATAAAATTTTTGTTGCCCCTAAAAGTCGTTAGATTGGCAACTTGCAACTGACACTATGTGCCATCACCTTGATTACCCGTTTACTAATATAGGTGTCACTAAAGGGTTTCCGAAATTAAATGTTCCCATATGACCGATCGATCATCAACAGTGTCACATGCCCTCGCTTCATCAGGAATTACGGATAGGGTCGGAATTTAATCTAGGACATAGGCTCAGAAGCCTTACGAGCATCACCTCTCCCCCCTCCCCCTTCTACTATACGTACTTCTGTATATCAAGCGATGAAATATAGTCTTCACTTAATTCTATCTCTACGATGCAAGATGAAGTAGAACGTAGGGGTTAACATTAGGTCTTCCCGTCGATTGAATCTGAACTTAATGAAATTCCTAAATGCACTCAAATGCGTATGTGTGTATGTAGATATAAAGAAATAACCATCGTTACACAAATATCGCTCAAAAGTTAAATATACTGTTAGATTTAAATCAAAGGCATATTGCCAGACTTTGGAAGAACTGTGAATCCATTATGCTAAAGAAGATTGTCCATCGTCGAAAAACATACCTATCACAGATGATTTAGTAATAAAATGAGACTGTAAGATATTATAAGTAAATGCGATTTCCTCATTAAAAAGTATATACAACCGTAGAACGCTGAAGAGGGAAAAATGTTACATTGCTACTAAACCATTGCAAAGTTTACTATTCCACATTTTACTCAAAGGAAGTATTAGTTTATAGTTTACTTATTAATTACAAGTATTAGATCTTCAGTGGTATGATACATACAAAATTAAGTACAAAATATCATACTTCATGCCCTGCTGCAACCTTAAACTTTAGTAGGGTTTAGTAGCTAGGATTAAGCTGATTTTCGTCACAACCACATGCGACTAGAATACAGTAATATGTGTCATGGACGCTTTATCTATGATGGCAGTGGATGTGAAACAAAACTTCCAATTTGAGAGGCAGTGGTCAATATATGAAACAATTCACTATTCCCCTTCTGTGGGAGAGATCTTCAGGTAGAAATCAGCGAAATCGTTGCAGATGTTTTCCGCCGATGGGGACGAAACGTCGATGAATAGTTTTAATGGTTCAAATGGCTCTCAGCACTATGGGACTTAACATGTTTGGTCATCAGTCCCCTAGAACTTAGAACCACTTAAACCTAACTAACCTAAGGACATCACACACACATCCATGCCCGAGGCAGGATTCGAACCTGCGACCGTAGCAGTCCCGCGGTTCCGGACTGCAGCGCCTAGAACCGCACGGCCACCGCGGCCGGCAACAGTTTTAATATAAACACGTAAATTTTAAGTGAAGTAAACACTGGTCGTGAAATTCTGTAATGTATTAATGGTTATAAAATGTGGGTGAAAACATGAATTACACCGTTACTTCAGTCTAAAATCTAATGAACGTCTGTTTAATGAGGAAATCGCATTTACTTATATATCTTAGAGTCTCATTTGATTGCTAAACCATCAACTGCGGAAAGTAAACAGTTTCTTAATGAGAAGATAAGTAGTGAAACGCACTGCTACAGAGTTACAGTGCAAATTTACTTGAAAAATTTAGACAAACGTCTTTCTTTCTCATCATCACATCTTCATTGATGGGACCCCCTGTTCTTTTAGCACTTGGAACATCCCCGTCAAAAATGCTCACAGGTTGATACCAGAAGAAATTATCGCTCTGTCACTTAACTGAGTTGCGTTCTAGATTAGCCACATGAAAGTATTTAGTGCACTGCTAACCCGTTTAACTCAAAAGTGTTTCTATTGCGATCTGTGAATTAGAGTGAAAGTGTACTAGACTAACACCGCAGTCTTTCAATTACTACTGTGCGATATCTCCAGACGATTTACAGGTACACGCCTTACTGAGATGACAAAAGTCATGGGATACCTCATAATATTGCCAGTAGTAGTGCAATAACTCGACGTGACGCGAACTCAAAAAGTCATTCGAAGTTCCCTGCAGAAATATTGAGCCGTACTGCCTCTTTAGCCGTCCATAACAGCGAAACCGTTGTCGGTGTACGATTTTGTGCAAGAACTGACCTCTAGATTGTGTCCTATAAAACTTCAATTGGATTCATGTCGGGAGATGTGGGTGGCCAAATCATTCGCTAGAACTGTAAAGAATGTTTTTCAAACCAATCACGAATTATCGTGGTCCAGTGACATGGCGCATTGTTATCCATAAAACATCCAGTGTTGTTTGGGGACACGAAGTCCATGAATGGTGGCATGTGGTCTCAGTTGCTTCAGTTGGACCAGAGGACCGAGTCCATTCTACTTGAACACAGGCAGCCGTTGGGGCCGAGCGGTTCTAGGCGTTTCAGCCCGGAACCGCACTGGTGCTACGGTCGCAGGCTCGAATCCTGCCTCGGACATGAATGTGTGTGATATCCTTCGGTTAGTTAGGTTTAAGTAGTTCTAAGCCTAGGGGACTGATGACCTCAGATGCTAAGTCTCATAGTGCTTAGAGCCATTTGAATCATTTTGAACTTAAACACAGCATACATATTATGGAGCCACGGCCAGCTTGCACAAGTGACTTGTTGACAACTTGGGTCCACGGATTCGTGGGGTTTGCGCTATACTCGATCCTCTTAGCGATTCAAATCGGGACTCATCTCACCAGGCCACGGTTTTCCAGTCGTCTAGGGTCCATCCGACATGGTCACGTGCCCAGGAAAGGCGCTGCAGACGAAATCGTGTTGATAGGAAGGGCACTTGAGTTTGTCAACTGCTGCCATAGCCCATTAAAGCCAAGTTACGCGCCGGCCGGTGTGGCCGAGCGGTTCTAGGCGCTTCAGTCTCAACCGCGCGACCGCTACGGTCGCAGGTTCGAATCCTGCCTCGGACATGAATGTGTGTGATGTCCTTCGGTTAGTTAGGTTTAAGTAGTTCTAAGTTGTAGGGGACTGATGACCTCAGAAGTTTAGTCCCATAGTGCTCAGAGCCATTTGAACCAAGTTTCGCCTCACTGTTATAACATATACGTTCGTCGTACGTCCCGCATTGGTTTCTGTGGTTATTTCACTCAGTGCTGCTTGTCTGTTAGCACTGACAACTCTACGCAAACGCCGCTGCTCTCAGTCATTAAGTGAAGGCCGTCGGCTCCTGCATTGTCCACGAAATGGCGTGTCCCTTGATTCCAATTGTAACTACCGTACCGCATTCAAAAACTGTTAATTCCCGACCTGCTGCCGAAATCACGTCGGAAATCCTGTCACATGTAACCTGAATACCGATGATGGCTCCACCAATTCACAACTATTTTACTCCTTGCGTGCACGACACTGCCGCCATCTGTATTAGCACATCGCTACCCCATGACTCTTGTCACCTCAGTGGATTAGCTTTAGGTACCGGTTATTGCACAACGTTACCCAAGCTGATTAATTACTTTTACTGCTTGGCTGCTCAGAAGATCCTTGGTGGGAATTTAGCAGTTACTTAGTGTATTGAAGGAAATGTCTTCCTTGCTCAGTGCCAGTAACTTATAGTTTAATTCCCGTACACTGAATGAAGCTTAGATCCGATGCCGTAATAAAAAACAAAAGTAGATCTCTAGGTATTCTTACATCTGCACCACAACATGACGGCATGTGCAGTGGCATTTAGTCTAAAAACTTAAAACGAACTCGCACACACGACAGTAGAAAATGGTATGATTATCAGAGCAACTTAACATCAAAGCAGCCGACTTCCGTTGTAGGTACCGATTCGTTCAGTTTCTGCTAGTCATCATCCTCGTCTTTTGTTCTCTGCTTCGTCATGCTACAAAATTAAGAGACGTTAACCTTAGTCCCCGCAGACTGCGATTTGTCGTATGCAACAACGCAGTATTAGAAGAGGAAATGCCAAGTAGTAGTGCTCCGATGATTAGTTTCGTTACGATGTCATCTTAATTTTTTATTCAAGAAAATGCGGTGCTACGCTTACATAATGCGTCCAATCTTCGGATTATCGCGCTTGACGTCGCTAGTTATTACTTGCTAATTAGATGTGTTATCAGTTTAATTGTAATTATTAATACAGAATAATTGATGCTTATTCATGGGTCTCTATAGCCACACGAATTTATGTTAAACGTTTCATTTACCAAGAAAGTTAAGGAAAGTCCCCTCGAATTCCTGTTGGTTAAATTTAAGGAACTGGTATTTAAGGATGAGGAAAGAAGAATTTTGATGCAATAAGCGTATGTCTCGTACAAATATCACGGTCAGAGTGGGTTAGGACTTTTACAGTAGCTATAGATAGACATTTTTTCTAGCTAAATATGTGGATAGGACAGAATAGAAAATGGTTATTATTGGTAGGAAGCACCCTTCGCCATGCACTGTACTCTACAAGAACATGAATAAAGACTAGAGTTCTCTGCACAGTAGAACCATGTACTGTTCAATCTAAGGCGCTGCAGTCATGGACTTTGCGGCTGGGCCCGGTGGAGGTTCGAGTTCTCCCTCGGTCATGGGTGTGTGTGTTTGTCCTTTGGATAATGTAGGTTAAGTAGTGTGTAGGCTTACGGACTGATTACCTTAGCAGTTAAGTCTCATAAGATTTCACACACATTTTAACATTTTTTTTTACTGTTCAATAACAATACCATGAGGCGTAGAGCTCAGATAATGATATCATATGTCGTCTATGAACAAGAAAGCTATACATCTAGAGTGAAAGGTAAAAATAAAATATGATGTAACTTACATTAAACTGTTTGCTATTAAGAAAACGTGACTTCTTACACTGTAGACAACAAGGAACACCACCAACCTTTAGGAAGAACTGTATCCTTTTTGTTTTTTGCTAAAGGACGTAACAGAGGAGTCATTGAATTTATCTGGAAGAGAATGTTTTTCTTCACACTTCAATATTATCCCGGAAAGTTATGTATGAAGGAGGAATGAATGAAGATAATCACCCAACCTACAACTGACAAGTGTAGCGAAAAGGCACATAAACACGACTGAAATACCTCCTACGCTTTTGGACAGGCTCCTTCTTCAGATACATCTGACGAAACACAAACACTATGTGAGGCTCCATTGTCCCAGTCGATTACAGACATATTGTCCCTTTTTTTTGTCATCAGTCTACTTCTACTGACTGGTTTGATGCCACGAATTCCTTTCCTGTGCTAACCTCTTCATCTCAGAGCAGCAGTTGCAACCTACGTCCTCAATTATTGCTTGACGTATTCTGATCTCAGTCTTCCTCTACAGTTTTTGCCCTCTACAGCTCCCTCTAGTACCATGGAAGTCATTCCCTCATGTCTTAGCAGATGTCCTATCATCCTGTCCCTTCTCCTTATCAGTGTTTTCCACATATTCCTTTCCTCTCCGATTCTGCGTAGAACCTCCTCATTCCTTACCTTATCAGTCCACCTAATTTTCAACATTCGTCTATAGCACCACATCTCAAATGCTTCGATTCTCTTCTGTTCCAGTTTTCCCATAGTCCATGTTTCACTACCATACAATGCTGTACTCCAGAAGTACATCCTCAGAAATTTCTTCCTCAAATTAAGGCCGGTATTTGATATTAGTAGACTTCTCTTGGCCAGAAATGCCTTTTTTGCCATGGCGAGTCTGCTTTTGATGTCCTCCTTGCTCTGTCCGTCATTGGTTATTTTACTGCCCAGGTAGCAGAATTCTTTAACTTCATTGACTTCGTGACCATCAATCCTGATGTTAAGTTTCTCACTGTTCTCATTTCTACTACTTCTCATTAACTTCGTCTTTCTCCGATTGTCCCTCTACTGCAGCCTAATTGGCCAGAATAGACAGCTGGGACATATTAGCATATGTCTGTCTGTCTGTCTCAGTGTGTGTGTGTGTGTGTGTGTGTGTGTGTGTGTGTGATTGAAGGCAGCTGGGACAAATTAATTCTGTGTTTTGTGTCAGTGTGTGAAGAAAACCCAACAATATTTGCAATCTTGTTTATTTGCCAGACCATCACTCAGCGCCTTAACTAAACTATGAGTGTTGACTTCGCTCTCTATGTTATGTTAGACTTCACTAGATATTTACGAACTTCCAGCATTATAGAGAAGCTTGGATCAGAATCTTCTGGTAATCAATAGAACAAAAAACCAATGGAAGTTGCAAATTGTTATTTTTTATTCGCGTTCATTGCTCATTTTTGACATCTTCGCAACTGTCATTTTCGACTTTGTTATGATGATTTGAAAATGGGTCTCGGACCGAAACTAGTCATCGAATGAATAAAAAATATAAATTCGTAACTTGGACTGGTTTCCTGTTCTACTGATTCACTAGATATGCTTTTATAATTTTTATTGCCATTTTGAAAGTATCTGTACAGATGGCTTCCGCGTCAAAGTGTTCTCTGTATCGTTTACTCACCATTAGAAGCGACGGGAAATTTACCAATCTGGCTGTATGATTGAGGAACTGCCGACGACGGAAACTTTCCTCATGTTAGCATGTTGTGGGTGTCGCCACCGGCACCAACCTTGTGTGAATGCTCTGAAAAGCTAATCTTTTGCATATCACAGCATCTTCCTTCGTGGTGCAGCAATTTTAATGGCCAGTAGAGTACTTGGACGGAGGAATTTCAGTCATTTGGCCGGAAGGGTAGTGGGAGTTGCGGATTATTTTCCCAAGCCTGCAGACAATTGAGACGCGATCTCAAGGAGTAAGACCTTCACTGCTGTGGTTCACCTGGTACAGGATTCCGTTAAGCCTACAGGTAACTCCCATGCTTGTCTGTTGAAGCAAGTTACAAATCTGTCAGGGCTGTACTAATGTCTCGGCTAGGAAGGAATTGAATAGGGGAGGCTATTTTAGTTTAGAGAAGAATGACGAAACAGTTTTGAGATATCGCTGGAAACACCTCTTCATCTACTTGCTACTATTCAGTAACCTTTACATGTTCTCGATTTCCTAAACTGACACTGAAACGATACGTCCGTCTGGCGGAGCAGGATGCGAATGTTGCTTTATAAAAACAAAATCTGAAGGGGGGGAGGGCAGATACCTGGCTTGTTCTGACTCTCGCTAGTACGTGCTTAATTTGCACCACAGATCTTCAATAGCTACCCAGCGAGATGGTGCAGTTGCTAAGTCGCTGGAGTTGGAGTCTGGGAGGACAGATCTAGGTGTCCCGCGGTTTCCCTAAATCATTAACGCAAATACTGGGGTGGTTCCTTTGAAAACGATTCAGGTGTTCCTTTCACCATACTTCTCCAGTACGAGCGTGTGTTACGTCTCTCGTGAATTCTTCGTCGCTGTGATGTTAAACTGTAAACTTCCTTCTTTCCTCTTTCTTCTTCTGTCATTAATTTAAGGTGCGACTTGAAGACACTTAGGAGGCTATGAGACATTTATGCAAACTTGAGGCGTTATCTTCACCAACTGCGACATGGTCGCGTATACAAAATGTGATCCAGTACTGTCAAATGTTGTTTTATTCCAGTCTTTGATCACAATATGAATTCTTTAGATGATGACCTGCTTCAGTCCATAATGACCATCCTCACATCTTTTTTACACAATGTCCTAAAGTGATAAGGCCATAATGGCTGATTATATTTTTATGTTTTGACGATGCCATTATGGCCTTATCACTTTAGAACATGGTGTAAAAAAGATCTGAGGATGGTCATTACGGACTGAAACCGGTCATCGTCTAAATAAGTCATATTGTGATCAAAGACTGGAATAAAAAAACATTTGAGACGTTATCCACTGATCAACAAATGGCTAAATTAGTCATGAACTTTACTGTTCAGAAGTGAGCAATTGTTCTAGAGATTTATTCAGGAATTGATAAAAGATCAAAACATCTGTCAAGTCCATAAAAGTGGAAAAGACGCCAAACTTGAGTCGGAATGTCGATCATATGGCCTCCTTCGTTGTGCTATTCTCATCCTCCGTTAAAAAGCAACTCTAGCTAGTTGAATGTCTAATTCACATATTATTAAACATTAGCATATGTCGTTAACTACAAGACATGGAAGTTATGTCACGGTAGCTGCGGACGACTGTCGTGCCAAAGGTGTCTTTCATCAAATTTTCGTTTTGGGCAGCCAATACTTTGTTTCAAATGTGGTATAATGACACTGGAAGCGCTGTAGTAGATTTTAAGCCGTTTGATTTCCAGAATGTCTCGTTCAATAATGTGGACTCAATAATATGTGGCGCAACTGACAACTAAGTTTGATGCATGATAATACAGGATTATTTCCAGTTATATTAGGGCTCCACCTGAAATGATCTCTGTGACTTACATTATTCAACCAACGACGATGACGACGACAGTAACAGTTGGCACAGATATAAAGCATTTCGATAATCAAAGAAAGGAAACTAGATGAGTTATTGGATGAATCACGATTCCATTGGCCTAATGTCGGCAGTTCTTCCAGGCGACGCCTTCTTCCAGGTTACCTATTCGAAGAATTCACCGGTACTTATTAAATTACGGAAAACAGTCTCCTACCCCTTTCCCTGACATCGGCATCGTTAATGCTGTATACTGAATCTATCTTGACATGTGAAAATGCTTGACATACCACCATTCGAATATGGATCTCCTGCTTATCGCAAGCAGTCACATTAACCAAGTAATCTATACCAGTAGGCTTCTGAGAAGGACTGATAGTTTCATTGTTGGTGACATTTCTCTCCTTGTACATACATAGTAGACTTAAGACACGTCCCCCACCCCCATAAAATTCGTTCCCGTGGCGGTAATTTTCAAACACTCACCGTGAGAAAAGCTCTGATTTAAGAAGTTATAGGGAGCAAAAAAATTATCATTAAAAGATGATATTTATGCTAATATATGATGCCACAGCATTTTCTTGCTTTTATCCTCGCGACTTTCATTCGTTTCACTTAAGTAATTTTAATGCAAATGCTATATATTACTTCGGAATCATTTTATCTGCGTTCCTTCACGATCGGTGTCTGTCCCTGCGGAAATTACTTTTCTAGCAGGACAACCGTTGATGTCATAAAAATATAATCATTTTCAAATGGATTTTAGAGTATGACACTGACTTCTAGTTTATGCTTTAAGTGCCCTGCTTATCATGACTGCTAACAGTCTTAAACACCAATGAGCCAAAATCTTCTGACCACCTGCTTAATAACTTTTTGTCCATCTTTGCAGTAAAATACATAACTGATTCTGCGTATCAGGAATCCGACAGTTTGCCGGTAGGTATGTGGCACTAGATGTCTACACACAGGTCATGTAAGTCGCGTAAATAACGGACCGCTGATTTGTGTAAGCGGTGATGGTGCCAAGTAGCGACTCAGATGGGTTCCAGAGGATGTACATCACGCGGATTTGATCGCAGAGACATCGAAGTGAGTTCACTAAAATGCTCCTCAACCCAGTGTAGCACGTTTCTGGCTGCAAGACATGGATAATTGTACGACTGAAAGACGACATCATGCATGAAAGGGAAGACATCAAGCATGAAGGGCTGCAGATGGTTCGCAGCTGTCTTCGATCACTGACACGGATTCCGTGCAAGCGCGGTAAAAGTGTCTCCCATATCGTACCACTGCTCCGTCCAGCCTGCGTCCGGGGCGCGCTGCGCGTTTCGAGCCGTCGTCCACCTCGATGACGGCGATTGTGGAGACGAGCATTCACATAGTGCAGCAAAAATGTGATTCAGCCGAAGAACAGAAACGTTCCACTAATCGACGGCCGAATCCCTATGTCCCCGAGCAATCGCAGTTGACGATGTCGTTGGGTCAACATCTAAACACGTAGGGGCAGCCTGCTGCGGAGCTCCAAGTTCAAAAATGTACAATGAACAGTGCGCCCCGAAAAACTTGTGCGTGTAGCAGCACTGTGCTCTTTTGGTAGAGATGCCACAGATCACCATCTATCCTACTTTGCAAAGCAGGCAAGCGTCCGAACCCCACGTTGTGTCAAGAACAGAAACAGTAGTTGACCGGCGTTGCCTGGTGAAACGTTGTTGTGATGCCTCGTGTAAGGAGGAGAAATGCCTACCATCACGTTTCCGACTTTGATAAAGTCGGATTGTAGCCTATCGCGATTGCGGTTTATCGTATCGCGACATTGCTGCTCGCGTTTGTCGAGATCCAATGACTGTCGGCAGAATATGGAATCGGTGGGTTCAGTAGGGTAACACGGAACGCCGTGCTGGATCCCAACGGCCTCGTATCACTAGCAGTCGAGATAACAGGCATCTTATCCGCATGGCTGTAACGGATCGTGCAGCCACGTCTCGATTCTCGAGTCAAGAGATGGGGATGTTTGCAAGACAACAATCATCTGAACGAACAGCTCGACGACGTTTGCAGCAGCATGCACTGTCAATTCGGAGACCGTGGCTGCGGTTATCCTTGACGCTGCATCACAGACAGGAGCGCCTGCGATGTTGTACTCAACGACGAACCAGGGTACATGAATGGCAAAACATTTTTTCGGATGAATCCAGGTTCTGTTTACAGCATCATAATGGTCGCATCCGCGTTTGGCGACATCGCGGTCATCGCCATACTGGCGTATCAGCCGGCGTGATGGTATGGGGTGCCATTGGTTATACGTCTCAGTCACGTCTTGTTCTCACTGACGGCACTTTGAACAGAGGACGTTACATTTCAGATGTGTTACGAACCGTGGCTCTACCCTTCATTCGATCTCTGTGAAACCCTACATTTCAGCAGGATAATGCACGACCGCATGTTGCAGGTCCTGTACTGGCCTTTCTGGATACAGAAAATGTTCGACTGCTGCCCTGGCAAGCACATTCTCCAGATCTCTCAAGAGTTGAAAGCGTCTACAATGGTGGCCGAGCAACTGGCTCGTCACAATACGTCAGTCACTACTCTTGATGAACTGTGGTACCGTGTTGAAGCTGCATGGGTAGATGTACTTGTACACGCCATCCAAGCTCTGTTTGACTCAATGCCCAGGCGTGACAAGGCCGTAATTACTGCCAGAGGTGGTTGTTCTGGGTACTGATTTCTCAGGATCTGTGCACCAAAGTTGCGTGAAAATATAATCACATGTCAGTTCTAGTATAATATATTTGTCCAATGAATACCCGTGTATCATCTGCATTTCTTCTTGGTGTAGCAATTTTAATGGCCAGTAGTGTAGCTATGAGCCGAGCCGCTGCCCGCAGTTCCAAAGCTACCACATCATCAAAGATAGCCAACACGGCCCAGCAAGGCGGGATCCCCTGCTCCGTTAACACATAAGCGCGAGGAATTCCTGCCGGCCGGTGTGGCCGTGCGGTTCTAGGCGCTTCAGTCTGGAACCGCGTGACCGCTACGGTCGCAGGTTCGAATCCTGCCTCGGGCATGGATGTGTGTGATGTCCTTAGGTTAGTTAGGCTTAAGTAGTTCTAAGTTCTGGGGACTAATGACCACAGATGTTAAGTCCCATAGTGCTCAGAGCCATTTGAACCTTTTTTTTTTTTTGAGTAATTCCTACCGAGATGGCCCTACAGTGACAATTTCGCCACTTACCTCACTTCCGTCTAAATATGTCAGGCCGGCTAGATGACGGAGGCCGGCGACGCCTGCGGCCGGTTCGCGGCCGTGGATGATAACTTCATGGGCGAAGTAGCCGGTTCCATAATTGGCTGCGTCCACTCACAGACTGCGAGTGTACAGTTAGGCTGCAGCCACCAGCAAGAGGGTCATCCGACACCCACTGACACGACACGCAGGCGCATTATGCATCTCACTGCGAGGTGGCTTCTCGTATAACTGAATCTAGCTTTCACGAGCGGTGCTTCCATCAGAGGAATGCGAGCGTGAATTAACACGCGGCCGGCCGGAGTGGCCGAGCGCTTCTAGGTGATACAGTCTGGAACTGCGCTACCGCTACGGTTACAGGTTAGAATCCTGCATCGGGCATGGATATGTGTGATGTCCTTAGGTTAGTTAGGTTTAAGTAGTTCTAAGCTGTGTGGGACTGATGACCTCTGAAGTCCCACGCTGCTCAGAGCCATTAACATGCGGATTCAAAACACAAAATGGTACGTCGGTAGTAATACTGTACTTCACGCTGTTTGCTGTTTTCTCTCGAACTCAGTGATTAGGTATTTCAGCACTCCGGAAGATTTAGGTCCAGAAAAACTGTATAGATCAACCACGAACTTAAGATTTCGTGTCAGACTAAAACCAGGTAAGGGACATCTTGCCTTACGGGCATCACTCTTGCCGACTGCGCCTGAGTGCCGCCTGGATGGCTCATTCAGTAAGTGGACTGTCCGCGAAAGGAACGGTACCAGTGCAGACTCCCGGTGTGGAAATAAATCTGCAATGTTCCAGAAAGTTCCAAAACAGGGTACAGCGAAGAGTAATTTAATCCATTCAGCCAGTGATTAACGCAAAGTTTGGTAGAAGGTTTATTGACGGTCTTTCTACACGTTTTTGAGGACGTTGAATCGAATTTTCAGTCCCACAAAAACTTCTGCCCGGAAACGGGTCAGAAAAGGGAAAAAAACACGAGAAACGGGTGGCCTTTTTTTTGCATTTTTTCTATATAACTCGGAAAAGACGTAATTTTCGGGAAAACTGGGTGCTTATGAAAATAAAGAGGAAAGAAGTTTTGACGAAATTGGTCCGAGTGACATATTTCGTCAGAACAATCGTGCAGCATTTACGGTTTGCTGAATTTAGCGTAAGTCCGGGCATTACCACCAAAACCGAACTCGTCATTCCTCAGTATGCCACGTTGTTCTTTCAAAAGGCAAAATCTTAGCATTAATAGCTCATGGAATTGAAACGTATTTAAATAATTTATGTAAATGACGTTATAATTATGCTTCATTTGTTATTTGGTAATAATTCTCATAATATTATATTATTAATACAATGATAACGATATATGCGTATGTTGCAGCAAAGTGAGATTTAAGATAACTAATTTCAGTTCACATCATATAGTAGGTTAATAACCCGCCAGGGTGGCCGAGAGCGCTAACGGGCTGCTTCCTGGACTCGGGTAGGCGGGCCGGCCCCGGATCGAATCCGCCCGGCGGACTGACGACGAGAGCCGGTGTGCCGGCCAGCCTGGATGTGGTTTTTAGGCGGTTTTTCACATCCCGCTACATGAATACCGGGCTGGTCCCCCGTTCCGCCTCACTTCACAGCTCGCAGACATCTCAACACATTCATACTATTTCATGGATTCCACTAGACGCAGACAGACGGGGTACACTAATTCCGTCCTGGGGGTACAGGGTGGCGGCAGGAAGGGCATCCGACCACCCCTTAACATTAACATGCCAACTCCGATTAACCATGGCCGACCCTGCGTAACTGCGAGACAAGGCGCAAAGCGATAGATAGAACAGACTCAGATAGTGGGTTAATAATTATTTACCTATTATAATTATATAAATTAGACCTGAAACCGAAGTACAGTGTTCGTTAATAATGAGGTCATGAGATTACCCGAATAGAAATTATAACAAAAATGTTAAATATGGCTGCCTTTCTTCTGTATGAGTCTTCGTTTCAGAGTCATGTTCCTCCTCTGCTTCCAACGTGACTTCTTCTAGGCGTTACGTATACAAGTGACTGACATCCTCGCAGACTGTATCGCTGGTGGTGCAGAGTTTCGAGCAATGGAGGTCCGTTTCTCGGCAGCTACAGAAGTATCCATGACCCATGGCTTTGTATCTGCATGCGATATAGCCTGACTGCTGACTGCTGAAGTCTAGTGTTTGGAACCAGGCGATTCCGGGATCTCGTACAAACCCATTCATCGGGGTTTTTGTTTTAGCAGTTGTTCTAAATGCCGACTTGATGTAGCTGCTGTATCTGAGGTGATTAGGAGGCTCTCCTCGTATACTACCACATTTAACTTTAAAAGAAATCGATTACCACACTCCTCTGCGACCTTCTTGTCCAGGTTTGGATCGTTCAATACACTATTAGACAAAAAAAAAGATGACGCACCACGAAGGAATTGTCCGAATGTGACGGAAGTCGGTAGATGCGATGTACTTGTCAGACAAGGAAATGAATTTCAGAAAAATTGAATGATTTATTCAAGAGAGAGAGCTTGATGAGTTAAGCAAGTCAATGACACGTTAGTCCACCTCTGCTCCTTATGCAAGCAGTTATTCAGTCTGGCATGTTGAATGTCCTCCTGAGGGATATCGAGCCAAATTCTGTCCAGTTTGCACGTCAGATCGCGAAAATACCGAGCTCCCTGCAGGGCTCTGCCGATAAGCTCCAAACGTTCTCAGCAGGGGAGACATTAGGCGACCTTGTTGACCAAGGGAAAAACTCTCGCCGTGTGCGCGCGGGAATTATCTTGTTGAAATGTAAGCTCGGGACGGCTTGTCATCAAGGGCAACAAAACGGGGCGTAGAATATCGTTGATGTACCGCTGTGCTGTAAGGGTATGACGAATGATAGCCGAAGGCGTCCTGCTATGAAAAGAAATTGCACCCCAGACCATCACTCCAGGTTGTCGGACCACATGTTGGGCGACAATCGGACTGGTAACGGACCGCTATCCGGAGCGAGTCCAGACCCGTCCTCGCTGGCCATCGGGGCTCATTTCAAGGTGGGACTTATCAATAAAGACAATTCTACTCCAGTAAATGAGATTCCAGGACATTCTGTCGCTGTACAAGGACCATGGCGCCGTTTGACCTCTTCCGTTGCGTCCTGTCCTGAGCTGAGAGACTGCACTGACGTCACAACAGGCCGTGGGCCACCTGCTGCATCAGTGCCGTCCCACTCGGCACTAGAGTCCTGCAAGACCGAGTAAGCGAGCACAAAATACGAGGTGGGGCGAGCACACCCTAACTGGATAGGCTGCCCGCACTAGTTCTAGTGACCGAGCATAGAAGCCGTGACCGAATACGTAGCACATAACTTCAAACACATTACACATATCATTATCCGTGTGACATTGCAGCCAGTACGGGCTTCTCATTTGTGGTGTGTCTCTCTATGGAATCATGCAGCGCGAGGAACCAGTGCAGTGAGACGTAAGATTGAAACCAATGTTTACACATTGAAGAAACGGGAAGGTCTAAAAAGCCAAGTATGGAGTACATTTCTGTTGGTTGTAGACGAAAACAGTGCGTCTACTGGGTACGTATCGTGCCTAAACTACTCCACATTATTATGGTTCCAGTCGGGAACCACTCATTTAAAGAAACACAGTTGCAAGAAACCTCACAAAGATACACCTCCTTCAGGGATACCGACGGTAATGAAACATCCAACCACGGTGCCAATGTGATAAAGGCTTTGGAAAATCACTAAAGGATTCCTTGTGCTGCTCACTGTATAAACACAGCACTTAGCCACATTTTCGATGAAGATAACTTCTTGTTAAATCATGCCCCGAACATCGCATCAACAATAAATACTGCAAAATGCATCGTAAGGTACATTAAGAAAAGTGGCCTCTGCTCGTCTTTGAAATCATCGTTGAAACAAGAGGTCTGTACACTCTGGAACAGCTTGTACACTATGTTGGAATCCTTACACACTCAGTATAACGAAGTTGCTGCTTTGCTGACGGCGTTTAGAGATTGAAAAATTGCGTAATTTCTGAGACCATTTAAAGAGGCCACAGATAAATTAGAAGGCGAAAAAGAACCGACAGTCCAGTTATTTCTTCTTTGGTTTCACAAACTGCAACAAATTTGCAGTGTCTATGACATTGTCTGTCAGGTGAGTAATTACTGCAGTTAAAAGCACTGTTTCATTGTGATACGTGATGGATTTATAATCATCTACCGTAATTGATGTGTACTAACAGGTATGTATTTTTCAACAGGAGGTACAAAGGATTAAAAATCGAGACTTGACTTTCGTTTGTCAGAAGATTATGATCAATTCCAGAGATAAAATTGCTTCGTTTCTTTGGCCGTCTTTCCGTGATCTTAATATGCTTGAAATAAATGAAAAGCAGGAAATTCTTAGCAATGTGCGGCGAATGTGTGCTACTTACGCAGGTACAACATGCACTCATTAACATAATCGTTTTTGCATAGTTGGTGGATAGTGTATTACAGAGCAATGGGAATACTATAATTTGTATAATATTTCATTAACGTAAAACATCTCGTTTTCACGGGGACGTTTCGATGATTTCCACATCAGTTCTGTACTACTTGTCTCTTCTGTTTATTGTCATACATCCTTCAAGTACTGTGTCATCACCACCCAGAAAGAGAGATCGTTTCAAGGAATGGAGGAACAAAAGATCATCCGCAGCAGATGAAGGAGATCTCTACATTTTAATGCACCTCGAAGATGAGGATGACATCTTAAGGGGTGGAGCACACATGAAACATATCTGCCAGGCCTGGCTGCAGTTGCAAGACGTATTTTATGTATCCCAGCAACAAGCGCACTTAGTGAAAGATGCTTTAGTAAAGCCGGCATGTTACTAACAAATCGCCGCAGCCAATAAAATCCGGAACGCTTTAGTGATTTACTGCTGATCAACAATAACTATAATTTTGTTTCTATTGCAAACATGTGAAAAGTATGACAAGTTACGTTTGTAAATGTTTAATGTTCTTTATACGCTTTCTTTATGAAGATCGTTGTCTTCTAGATTACAGGGAAAGCACTTATTTAATGTTTCTTGTTAATGAAAGGAAAAATAAATCTTCTGTTTGGAAATGAGACTCGTCTTCTACCCGTGATTGTACTGAAATATCGTTTTACTTTCCAATTTAGCTGTGTCACGTACCCGTTCTACTGAACGTTACTTTTGTATTAAAAGAGAGAAAGAGACAGAGATAAATACATTATATATATATATATATATATATATATATATATATATATATGTGTGTGTGTGTGTGTGTGTGTGTGAGAGAGAGAGAGAGAGAGAGAGAGAGAGATAGAGAGGCCTTGGATTTGTACAGCACAGAGCAGCAAGCCGGGGCGGAGCGAAGTGAGACGTCGGCGGTGACCGGTCATGCTCGGTTATCCGCGTGTCCGGAATCCGGACATCAGACATGGGGCGAGTACGTGGCCGAGCCGAGTCGTGTGGGGCCGGACACGAGCGGCTCGGTCCCCGCGTCAACAAGCGAGCCGTGACCGGTCAAACACAGAGCGTTGCAGCACTCTACTCGGCACTACAGTTTTGACCGCATCAGCTACTCATTTTTGTTCCGTACAATAATCTGACAAATTGATTCGGTTGATATCTCCACGATCGGTGACTACGTCATCACCCTCTTCTAACTCCCAATTCACCCGAACTCAAGCGTTTACACACTTTTCTGACGTTCCATTAATTATGTAATATAAGATTCCTTGAATACTACAGTGCGCAGAGGCTCTTGTAGTAGTACACGAGGTTTTACTAGATAATGATTTTAAATATATAACATAGTTCTAATGCTGTGCATATTTAACCGTTTCTCTGTATTATCACAGGACTATGTACAGTAATACATTTACGATGGTTCTTTTATTGTTAAGAGGTGTGTCACGTTCTTAGAAGAATAGTGAAAATATAATAAAAGTTCACTGTATGACAGCAGACGGCGGTAATACGTCCCTCATCAGCGTAGTAAAGTCTATAATAATTGAATGAGCCGAGCTCTCTAAGGCGCTGCAGTCATGGACTGTGCAGCTGGTCCCGGCGGAGGTTCGAGTCCTCCCTCGGGCATGGGTGTGTGTGTTTGTCCTTAGGATAATTTAGGTTAAGTAGTGTGTAAGCTGATGACCTTAGCAATTAAGTCCCATAAGATTTCACACACATTTAAACATTTTTGAACAATAATTTAATGAAGGCTTTCACTACCGGATGTTTCAGCTACCGAGAATTCTTCCGGGGTGTATGGCCGTGGTCCATGGAACTCTTCTGTCCCTGACGTTTCGTCTAAAGCAACGTTGGACATCTTCGAAGGTGCTCCTGGTTGTGCTCAGCCTTGCCGACTGTTATCATGGTATACATGTTGGACAATGGAAAGCGTGGAATGGAACATCAGTGGCGTCGCGTCTCCCCTCAGAAAAGTGCTGGACTTGTCTGCCAGCTGAATATCGTCATAGGACAGTGTGCGGGCGGCGAAGTACCAACGCCCGTCATAGCATGCACTTCCACGGGATCGGTGCGGAGATGGGCTGATGTCGTGTATGGGCCTAAGGGTTGTGCAGTTTGGGTTTGGGTCCTCTAACCTATCGCCCAGCATTACCGTAAACTTCGGCGACCGTCTCGTGTTTCCAGACGATAATGCACGTAACGTGCCCAGATGGCGAAGCTTTTCAGTTACGCAGTGATAATGAAGCAACGACATTAGTGGAACTGCCTTCGGCTGCAATATTAATAATTTTCAACGTCGTTTAAAACTTTCTCGCATAGTTTTTTTTTCGAAGAAATGAAAAGTCTTAGAACTATTTTACCGGTCTCTGACCTTCCGGCATTTGAAGGACGCATCTACGCGTTCTAGCGGTAGGCGACACATTATTATTGCGTGCGTGTGTGTGTGTGTGTGTGTGTGTGTGTGTGTGTGTGTGTGAAGCAAATGGTTCAAATGGCTCTGAGCACTATGGGACTTAACTTCTTTGGTCATCAATCCCATAGAACTTAGAACTACTTCAACCTAACTAACCTAAGGACATCACACACACTCATGCCCGAGGCAGGATTCGAACCTGCGACCATAGCGGTCGCGCGGTTCCAGACCGTAGCGCCTAGAACCGCTCGGCCACTCTGGCCGGCTGTGTGAAGCACATATCGTCTTTCAGATTACCTAAGTGACTGAAAGTTTTATTTATCAATGACAAATACGATCGCGGCCTAATAGTCCTAATGATTTAGCACGGGCAGAGAGAGCAGAGCCCGACCACGTGTTTCCTGCCAAGAAGGAAGCGAAAACAACGAGCAAGAGGTAAAACTTTAAAATAAGTGGCCGTACGCTGTGGCCGAGTGGTTCTAGGTGCTTTGGTCTGCAACCGCGCTGCTGCTACGGTCGCAGGTTCGAATCCTTCCTCGGGCATAGATGTGTGTGATGTCCTTAGGTTGGTTAGGTTTAAGTAGTTCTAAGTCTAGGTGGCTCATGATCTCAGATGTTAAGTCCCATAGTGCTTAGAGCCATTTGAATCATTTTTAAAATTAATTTCCACCTAAGTCCGACTGCGTTCATGCAGAACAAAAATCCAGAGCCTGGAACAACGAGGAATGAAGCGCGCCACATCTCGCCCATTTCGTGACACCATCCTCCAGCAGACAGCAAGCAACCGAGTCGAGTGGTCTGCACTGTCAGCTGATGTGAACCACTTTTACCGAGGGTGAAACCAGCTAAAACGGGCAGAGTGTCGTAACAGAAACCTTCCATACACAGCGAGCGGATCATCTCAGTTGGGCCACGGTCGGTGAGCCGCAGCGTCTCGGTCTCGACTACCTAGTGCTAAGCACGGCAAGGAGGATCCAGGCACTTTGAGTGGCACAAGGAGGAAGCAAAATGGTATTAAAGTTTCTAATCTACCGTTTCTTTTTCAGTTTTCTAAAGCTTATTCATTCATTCCTGCTCCCCTTCAACCTAAGACTTGAAGGCCCAGGTGGTACACAGGTACAGCGAGACGTGATTCGTACAGCTTAGTTTCTGCATCATATAGGTGTTCCGATTTCACTCCACAGGGCTTACCTGCTTATTAATATATCCTCTGTGTGTGCCGGCCGGAGTGGCCGGGCGGTTCTAGGCGCTACAGTCTGGAACCGCGCGACCGCTACGGTCGCAGGTTCGAATCCTGCCTCGGGCATGGATGTGTGTGATGTCCTTAGGTTAGTTAGGTTTAAGTAGTTCTAAGTTCTAGGGGACTGGTGGCCTCAGCAGTTAAGTCCCATAGTGCTCAGAGCCATTTGTTTTTCCTCTGTGTGCGTTTCTACAGCTTGCGGCTTGAAAAGGAACAATATGACTGACACCATCTGAACGAAAAATTGAGCCTTTTGGAGATTATTGGAAGTACATTTTGCAGACTTTTACACAAAGCACGTGCCGTGGTAGTAACGAGATCCTTCGGATCAGAACCATAATGATAGCCCTGTACTTTAAGCAAAAACTTTCTCCTACTACGGTGATTATGTGAAGAATTCCGTATCGAGCTGGTCACACATCAGAAAAAAATTATTTATGCTTGAGTAAGTGTAAAGAACCCAATTACGCTCTAATTTTCGAAATTTTGATACTTACTACTTACAACGTTGAGTTTTATCTGTCTTGGTGTAACGAATGACGCGAAACGGGAACTACTTGATACGTTCTTTGCAATGAGGCATTTCCTTGACACGTAATTTGTACCAAATTAATTCTCTTATGGAGAAAATAAGAAGGAAAAATTAGCAAAAACGCTTGTTCTGAAAAATTGACCTCGGGAAACGAACGACGTACGGCTTTTTCGGGCTGACTTGTTAATTCAAAATGAGAATTCCTTCACGCAGCCTTTCCATCCACATTATCGTCGCGGGAGAGAAGTTATGAGACAGTCGGCCGCACATTTAGAGGACTGACGGTCCATTCCAACCGGTTCTGCGGATACCGTCAACGGCGACGGCTCATGATGAAGCAATCCATCGTCTGCCAAACGAGGCCGTATCCACAACATGGCGGGACATACTCTGCGACTCTCTTCTGCGAACCTTCCTCCGTGCCGGAAGACATTTTATTTTTTATTGTGTGCCCAGGCCGTCGTCTGTCAACGGAGACGGCTATGAGTAAGGCACAGACTAATGTGCGGTTTGTGCCAGCAGATTTGCTTGCTCCAGGGTCGACGAACCAAAAAGAAAAAAGAACCGAAAAAATCCTGTTTCTGTTTTAGCTCAGACCACCAGAAGATGCTTATCGTCCCTGAAGCATCGTGGTGATCGTTGTGTTTCTCAGTAAAGTGACGTCGCTGACCCCAGGATGTGCTACACAATTTCGCACTGAAATTATACCATACACGTCGCTCATCTAGTTATTCTGCAGAATCGTGCGAGGCCTGGAGTACGTGGACCAACCGAAATAATGTTTATATTTCAGAGAGATGCGTCTAAGACGACGCGTAAAGACGAAATCGCCGGCCACTGTGGCCGAGCGGTTCTAGGCGCTTCAGCCCGGAACCGCGCTGCTGCTGCGGTCGCAGGTTCGAATCCTGTCTCGGGCATGGATGTGTGATGTCCTTAGGTTGGTTAGGTTTAAGTAGTTCTAAGTCTAGGGGACTGATGACCTCAAATGTTAAATCCCATAGTGCTTAGAGCCATTTGAAAGACGAAATCTGAAGAAAGAAACTCATTACATGTCCGTTTACTACGTTACATGACTCGATATCATGTGGCAAGTGTTTTGGCCTTTCACTTCAATTGGATTCCTACAAGAACTTTAACGTCTAAATCCCATATTCTTAAATTCAAGAAATGTTGTTTCTTCACTGGATTCAGAACCGTCTTTTTGATTGTAACAGTAGGGTAGTAAATAGCTAGAATCACGTGTATATATACAAGGTTTTTCAGGGGAAATAGTAAATATTTTTGGAGGCGGGTGTAGAATAATTCCAGCAAAACATTTCATATACTTTGAGTTCAGTTTTTGTTACAGGGGCTGAGATCTTGCAGAAATAAGTTTTCATTTCCGATGTTAATACTCCAGTTGCTATGGGTTTATCTATCGAGTCATTTTTGGTGTGAAGTTGTGAAATTGTGTTTCGGTTTACATAAATGAATATTCCAGCTGTGATTCTGATTTGTTGACAGTTCTGTTCTATCGTTTAAGCGTATCGAACACACGAGGGTTGTCCAGAAACTAAGTTCCGAGCGGTCGCGAAATGGAAACCACAGTGACAACCAGGAATGTTTTATTTGCAACAGTTAGGTACACCCTCCACCTTCTTCTCTACGTAGTCGCCGCTACAACTTCGGGCGTTATCGTAGTGTTGTATCAACTTTCCAATATCCTCTTCATAGAAAGCAGCCGCCTGTGCTTTCGGCCAGTTATCTGCACTGGTCTGCAGCTCGTTGTCTGTGGAAAAATTTTGTCTTCATAGCCAGCGGTTCTTGTGAGCAGAGATGAGACTCAGGGGGAGCCAATTAAGGACTTTAGTGCGGGTGACCTAACACTTCTCATCGGAAAAGCTGCAGGAGCGTCTTTGTTGCCCCTGCAGTGGGCGGCCGAGAATTGGCATGAAGGAGGAACTGCTCTACAGTTGTGTTATGTGGGCTGCATGACACAGGCGAAATCTCTAACCAGGCTCTCATACTTGGCGGGAGACACTATTCCCTACGCATCTTTACGTGCTCACTGTTCACTCAAAACTGAAAAGAGCGACGTGACACGATCGACGGGCATACTAGAGACACTGCCCAACACATCTGTGGAAAGCTTTAGCGGATTTTTCCAGTGGTTTCTATTTCGCGACCGATCGGATCTTACTTTCTGGTCAACCCTCATATTTACAAATGCTGAGTAAGCCCATATGATGTTTGTGTACGGGTTTTGTAGAGGAAACGGTGTTGCTGCTTTTAGAGAACACGGTAGATGATTTCCTAACAGCAGAGTACCAGATTCAATAGTATTTACTCGCGTTTTATCTAATCTGCAAGGGAACATTTCTCTGTGAATGAATGGTACGTTAAGATAGGAAACCAATTGACTAGATCTGTTGTGTTACCGCATCGTGTTACGAGGCACTGTTACCTAGACTTTCTTGACAGCGAGCTGCCAGCTTTGTTACAAGAGTTTCCTTTTGTTTGAAGAACAGGTATATTCAACCAGCGTGTCGGCGCCCTGCACGTACCGATCGTCAGGTGACGCATCATATAAACCTGGTAATCTCCGGACGACTGTTTGGCAGCAATGGCCACGTTTCTTGGCCAGCAAGATCCATGGACCTTAGCGCTTTAGACTTGCTTGTAGAGCTGGTTGAAAGGCAACGTCTATTTAAAAGAAAGTGAAAAGAAGAGACGAACTGATCACTCCTATTCTGAAATGTGCTGCAGCGTAAAAGAATGGCAAGACGACCTCAGAAGAGCTGCACATGATGTTGTCAAGAGAATTCGAAAGTGCATTGTATTCGGAGGTGCAAATTCATGAAAGTCAACTTAGAAGTTTTGTACCTTTGTTTCAAACCTTTTGTATTGGCCTGCTTTAGATTCTAAAAGTTGTATCTCTGAAATTAGTAAAAGATGGACAAGTTAAATGGAATGTTTTTTATTCGAATTAGTCTACTTACTTCCTCCTCAAAAATTTTCTATTTCTTCTGAAACGCCTGATACGATAAATGTAAGATCTTTTATAAAAGATAATGTCGAATAACTCCTGGCCCTGGACATCGTAAATGTGTCAAGTTGGAGGACAAGGAAATAGACTAGAGTTCATTTTGTAAATCTCAATAAACAATGTTTTAACGACAAGTCACCTCTTTCACACTAGCGTTTTATTCTCTCTTGATAGATGTACCAGGGGCATTCAGTAAGTATTGAAACACATGTTTTTCTCAGCAAACTTGGGTTGAAAAAATGCGGAATTTGTCGTGGGACATCGTGGCATATTCAGCTTAGGCTCCTAGAGTTTCTGGAGTTCTGATAGGTGACGGCGATGTACATGACCTTCAAAATAGCGTCTGTAACGGAGATGCGTTGCAGGCTGAGATGTCATTGAGAATATTTGACGAAAAATCAGAGCATCGTACATATTCATAGGCGCTTGCAGAATGTCTACGGAGACCTGGCAGTGAACAAAAGCACGAAGAGTCGTTGAGCGATGAATCTGTCATCATCGTAACAAGATCGCGCAAACTTGTCCGATCTGCTGCGCGCAGGCCGACCGCACACAGCTGTGACTCCTGAAGTGTTGGAAATTGCGGACATTCTCATTCAAGGTGATCGACGGACCACAATCAAACATCTCGCTGCGCGACCGGACGTCTCTGTTGGTAGTGCTGACACACTCGTCCACCATTTGCGATTGTACTGTATTGTATGGTACTGAACTGGGGACGTAGAAACGACGGAGAGGCTTCGTCCCCGCCATAGCCTCAGTTTTACAGAACACTACAACAGGCTACAGCAGTCCACTCACCCCTCCGCCGTCCCACACCGAACCCAGGGTTATTGTGCGGTTCGTCCCCCAGTGGACCCCCCCCACCCCCCAGGGAAAGTCTCACACCAAACAAGTGTAACCCAAATGTGTGCGTGGTAGAGTAATAATGGTGTACGCGTACGTGGAGACAGTGTTTGCGCAGCAGTCGCCGACATAGTGTAACTCAGGCGGAATAAGGGGAACCAGCCCGCATTCGCCGAGGCAGATGGAAAACCGCCTAAAAACATCCACAGATTGGCCGGCACACCAGACCTCCACACTATCAGCCGGGCGGATTCGTGCCGGGGACCGGCACGTCTTCTCGCCCAGTAAGCCATTGCGATAGACAGCACGGCTAACAGGGCGGGACCATTTGCGATACTCAAAGGTGTCTGCCCTTTGGGTTCCTCACTACCTATAAGAAGACCATAAGGAGCACCTGTGCTGAACTACTTGCGCGTTATGAGGCTGATCGTACCAGTTTTATGCTGAAGATCGTCACAGCCGTTGAACCATGGGTTCATCATTTAGAACCGAAAAGAAAACTGCAATCTATCGAGTGGTGCCATACCACCTATCCTCTGAAGAAACAGTTCAAAGCTGCATCCTCAGCCAGTTAAGTAATGGCGACTGTCTTCTGGGACTCTGAAGACGTTATTCTGACTGATGTCGTCCCTTGTGGTGTACCGATAAACTCGGAAGTCTACTGCGCTTCCCTCAGGAAACTAAGAACGAATTTAGTGTGTTCGTCGCCACAAAAATGCAAACAAACTTCGTCTTGTCCATGGCAGCGCAAGGCCTCTCACAAGAACGCGCACCCAAGAGGAGATCACAAAATGTAATTGGACTGTTTTTCCTCATCCACCCTGCAGCCCGGATTTCGCACTTCCCGACGTTCATCCGTTTTGCCCAATGAAGGGTGCACTTCGTTGGAAGCAGTAGATGGATTATGGGGAGGTTATTGATGCAACAAGACGTTGGCTTAACGCCGACCAGTAGGGTGGTACTATGCGAGTATGCAAGGCCTTCCAGTAATGTGACATAAGGCCATCGCGTTGAAAGGAGATTATGTTTAAAAATAGGTAGCCAAGAGCGTGGGAAATGGTATGGTGTATTGGAATTCAGAATAAAAACCAACACGCTTTCAGAAAAAAGTGTTACATTACTTTTTGACCGCCCCTGGTTTATATTGTGTCTTTCCTATACCTTACATATATTTTTTCTGAGGATTTCCAACATCTTGCACCATTTTACGCTGTTGGAGAATTTTTCTATGTGTGAAAATATTTTAATTTTTCTTATGACTTGCCTCCATTATGATGTACAACATCGCTCCATTCTTATGAGCAGCTAGGATGCATGCGCTTTTAAGTTGTAATATGAGCAGCCCTGGTGTTTATCTATCTGTGATATCTTCGGGTTTGTGTTGATGATACTCGTCGCAATGTTCAGAGGTATATCATGAGTCTCATTGATTCTATACATTAAATAATCGTGTGATTACCCCTCCCGCCAGTGATTTACTAAATACTGGAGGGATGCTGTCAATGCCTTCTGCTTTGTTTGATAGGAAATCTTTAAAAGCTCTTTAGAGAAAAAGTGATAACAGGTCGAGGAATGCTCGAGCTGTCTTTCGTTGAAGTTGCAGTAGCGTACGTACCGATACTCTGTCTCCAAAGAGAAGCTGATCGTTCTGAAATATTATGCAGCAAGTTTGTGCTTCACAACCACCACTCAGGCAGCATTACTCGCTCTCCTCGTAGCTAACGCGTGCTTACGAATCTAAGATACAACGGTTCAAATGGCTCTGAGCACTATGGGACTCAACCTCTTAGGTCGTAAGTCCCCTAGATCGTAGAACTACTTAAGCCTAACTAACCTAAGGACATCACACACACCCATGCCCGAGGCAGGATTCGAACCTGCGACCGTAGCAGTCCCGCGGTTCCGGACTGCAGCGCCAGAACCGCTAGACCACCGCGGCCGGCTCTAAGATACAGCCGCGGTGTTTTTCCACCAGCATAGTGGGGAGGGATGTAGGTACTTGAATTAACAGTACCGGTTACAAGCACCATTCCAATAAAGCAGTACATTTTTCAGCCTATACTGGGAACGTATACGACATCATTCACGTTTAGACGGTCGATATATCACGTCTGTACGGCACCACAGTCTGTGTACGAAAAAAGCAAATACCACCCAGGAAGATGTCACTCGCTCCTCCATTTTCATCACTATCTGAAATGGCACTGTATTAACATCCTTATTTCTGTTCATGTTTTTCTAGACATTAACGAAAGCTACGTCCATTCAGCCATGCATCCCGTTTGCTGCACTGTATCTTATATGACGCACACGTGTATCATGCTCAGTTACCGCGATCGGTTTTAAATTCTCTTATAAACTTCGCATTCGTCTTACTCTGCAGCAGATACGTGTTTATCCCCGCTCGTTGCTGCCTTCTTTTTTGTAGTGCACAGCTTTGACTGGTTTGATGTCGTTCCCATCTGCTGTTCTCTTCTTAATAGCACTCGTTTCTGATTACCGCCCCATATTCATGCAACAGGCATTTATCGCCACTTCTCAACAAGTGGGTTTTCTTTTTGTCTCTGTTTTCTCTATACACGTTAATGAAATTTCATCGCAGCCGATTGCTCTGTCGTTACTAGTCTATTTTTAAAAGATGTCAGATCAAAAGCGTATACAGAAATTATAGAAATACTATAACTTTTTCTCTAAGATGGAAGTCAGTACCGCTCTGGCCCCGGTTTCGCACTGATAGCACTAAGCATCTAGGATCGAATGACTTGTCTGACATAGCGGTAATTTGCGGGACACTATGTGATTAAAATTTAGAGAGGAACGTTAAGCAACTAAACATCAACTCCAAGTTCTAGATTCAAGCAGCACTCATCAGGAAAGTTCTCTGAAGGCACGAGATAACCGACAAACATCATCGTAGTTCAGCCAGTTTGTACTAAACATTTATAAGTTAGACGCGAAAACATTCCTTGAGATTCAGTCTATCTATAAGTCAAAACCGTAGCAAAATCCCTAAAGTAGTTCCTGAGATTATCGTTCACTAACTTAAAATTTGTGGTTGTGTGTGGATTCACTAAAGTTTGCACAAAAAACGTAGAACATTTAAGTCAACATTTCAGTTTATCTTTCTGTCCTCTCCAAAAATTACGAGAAACGAGAAACATCATTTATATCGCACACACTTTAGTTTCGTAATGAATACAAATTCAGTCTTGTAAATGTGGCCATTACTTGCCGAAACAGTAACAGCAGTACAATAAAACAACTTTTTTTACAAGTTACTCTCTACTTCATTAATTTTAGTTCAACAGCTGACGATTTTTCCGACATCCATCACGTTAACATCAAATATTGTAACAGATATCATCTACGTACAAATGCGTATGATGAGAATTCTCTAGCCGGCCGGAGTGGCCGAGCGGTTCTAGGCGCTACGGTCGCAGGTTCGCATCCTGCCTCGGGCATGGATGTCTGTGATGTCCTTAGGTTAGTTAGGTTTAAGTAGTTCTAAGTTCTAGGGGACTGATGACCTGAGAAGTTAAGTCCCATAGTGCTCAGAGCCATTTGAACCATTTGAGAATTCTCTTTGCAGTGTTTCTGGTTCATTTTCGTAGTAAACTGCAAGGGATGAAAAGGGTGATGAAAAAAAGACTGAACAAGGCAAGGAGATATGGAATGAGGTCAACTTTTCCGCCCAACTTCGAAACAGCCTACAGTCATACTTTTTGCGTCTGCTCCGTTCTAAAATCTTCACAAACATGTCTGTTGTGCGTGTGACAGGTAATTACAGCTTCTCTGGTCTCGGTTGCTGAGTTACTAAATTACAGTTCAGCGAGCGTCAGGGTGAGGTTATATTTACCTAGTCAGCATACCGCTGCGGACGAAATGGAATTAATTATACCCGACTATCAAGAGCATTCGCTGTGGCTGCAAAAGCTACCTGTGTGATTTGTGACGCTATTTTGCTGTGATGAACTAGATCTGAGGGACTCATTCCCCAGTTTTAGAACTTTATAGAAGCTTCTGTAAGCAGTATTTCAAATGGCCGCTAACGCTTGAATGGCTACTGTAATACTCCGTAATTTGCGGCAATCTCGTTCTCAGAAGGCTAAAACCTACAGGTAATCGTACTAGGAAAATCCGAAGAAGAAGCTTGCCGCGAGGAATTGAAACCGGGTGAGTTCATTTGGAAAATACAGAAGGTGTATCGACGTATGATAAAAAAATTCGCTCTCACAAAAGCGGTGGCTGAAATACGTTGCAATAGAAACATACGCACCTGAAGAAAATGGAAACATTAACACACCGATAAAAAACCTACAGTATTATAGTCTGACGGTACTATCAAAAGCAATGTCAACGCCACTGTAATGTGTTTGTGGTACATATAGCGCATCGCTGTGCCTGTGTGCTGTAGTATTAGGACTTGATGAGTGTAAGTATCATACATAATGTGATCACACGGAAATTTCAGCAGATGTTAAAGAATTTGAACAAATATTTAACATACGTTCTGAATTGTTAAATTAATTTAGTTTATATTTTTCACGCTTCAAAATAGTCACCCGACCGCCAAGTTCCTGTTCTTTGTGGTTCTCGTAAGTCATTTCCGGAGACTGCATGATGGTTCACTGCCCCATATATGGATAGCTCGAGCTTGTGTTAAATTTATATGGCATTTTAGTCATGATGAGCCGATAACGATTCATCTACTTTTGTTCTATTTTCTTAAATTTCGTTTCTCTTCCTTTATTGTTTGTTATCTACGAATGACGCAAAAACGGTAAGTACAGAGGAAACTACGCAAATTACCAACAGTTTATTTCTTAAAATGTTTGTTACGCAAAAAGCAGAAACAGTAGGATTTCTACTATCCCTCGTATTTTACCTACTTGATCGTCTGCTGCCTTCACTCTTTCATCCCTCAAAGCTACCAATTCTTCATCTACTTTATTTCTTTCCCCCATTCTCGTCAGAGGCGTCCATACATGTATCTTGCAGTTAAGACTCACACACTGCGTACGAACATTTTATTTTTTTACATCAACCTGTTTTGTGCTGAGAACGAATCCCGAACATATCTAAGATAGTTTGGAGCCTGTAATATATTTTCTTACGAAATATATACACTCCTGGAAATGGAAAAAAGAACACATTGACACCGGTGTGTCAGACCCACCATACTTCCTCCGGACACTGCGAGAGGGCTGTACAAGCACTGATCACACGCACGGCACAGCGGACACACCAGGAACCGTGGTGTTGGCCGTCGAATGGCGCTAGCTGCGCAGCATTTGTGCACCGCCGCCGTCAGTGTCAGCCAGTTTGCCATGGCATACGGAACTCCATCGCAGTCTTTAACACTGGTAGCATGCCGCGACAGCGTGGACGTGAACCGTATGTGCAGTTGACGGACTTTGAGCGAGGGCGTATAGTGGGCATGCGGGAGGCCGGGTGGACGTACCGCCGAATTGCTCAACACGTGGGGCGTGAGGTCTCCACAGTACATCGATGTTGTCGCCAGTGGTCGGCGGAAGGTGCACGTGCCCGTCGACCTGGGACCGCACCGCAGCGACGCACGGATGCACGCCAAGACCGTAGGATCCTACGCAGTGCCGTAGGGGACCGCACCGCCACTTCCTAGCAAATTAAGGACACTGTTGCTCCTGGGGTATCGGCGAGGACCATTCGCAACCGTCTCCATGAAGCTGGGCTACGGTCCCGCACACCGTTAGGCCGTCTTCCGCTCACGCCCCAACATCGTGCAGCCCGCCTCCAGTGGTGTCGCGACAGGCGTGAATGGAGGGACGAATGGAGACGTGTCGTCTTCAGCGATGAGAGTCGCTTCTGCCTTGGTGCCAATGATGGTCGTATGCGTGTTTGGCGCCGTGCAGGTGAGCGCCACAATCAGGACTGCATACGACCGAGGCACACAGGCCCAACACCCGGCATCATGGTGTGGGGAGCGATCTCCTACACTGGCCGTACACCGCTGGTGATCGTCGAGAGGACACTGAATAGTGCACGGTACATCCAAACCGTCATCGAACCCATCGTTCTACCATTCCTAGACCGGCAAGGGAACTTGCTGTTCCAACAGGACAATGCACGTCCGCATGTATCCCGTGCCACCCAACGTGCTCTAGAAGGTGTAAGTCAACTACCTTGGCCAGCAAGATCTCCGGATCTGTCCCCCATTGAGCATGTTTGGGACTGGATGAAGCGTCGTCTCACGCGGTCTGCACGTCCAGCACAAACGCTGGTCCAACTGAGGCGCCAGGTGGAAATGGCATGGCAAGCCGTTCCACAGGACTACATCCAGCATCTCTACGATCGTCTCCATGGGAGAATAGCAGCCTGCATTGCTGCGAAAGGTGGATATACACTGTACTAGTGCCGACATTGTGCATGCTCTGTTGCCTGTGTCTACGTGCCTGTGGTTCTGTCAGTGTGATCATGTGATGTATCTGACCCCAGGAATGTGTCAATAAAGTTTCCCCTTCCTGGGACAATGAATTCACGGTGTTCTTATTTCAATTTCCAGGAGTGTATTTCAGACTTGTACGTAAAGGCTTGCCTCCATAGCGGTGTGGAGAGGGCATGTAACTGACATAAGGAGGATCCGTGTTCAGTTCGCCCCACTACCAGGAGTTTCTCTCTAGTGGGAGTGCTGGAACATGGTGCACTCAGCTCCGCGACATCAACTGTGGAACTACTTGAGCGATAAGTACCGGCTCCACAATCGTGAAAGCCGACAATGGCCAGGAAAGCGGTATGCTGATCCCGTCCATCGTACCGCATCTCAGGTGTGGCATGGAACGACAGGGCGGCCTCTCGGAATAGCGTGGTCCTCTGGGCCTAATTACGGTGATCAGTTTTAGATGTACACAGGCTAGGAAAAAAAAAGTGAAGCATTCAGAAGACGTCGTCGGACGTTAATGTAACTTCGTAAAAATGTAACACTGCTGTTCTCTGTGACCTATGGAGAGCATTACTGTCATTCGTGTTTAGTGTTGATACCAAATCTGGAAGGGTGTGTACGGTGAGGAACAGCGTGAGATTTTGGGTGATAACTAAGGAGGACACAGAAATTGCGTGTACTCGTTTGAGACAGCGTTATCAGCACATGACAGACATTGAAAGGGAGATCTTTGTGTGTCCCGTTCGCAAGCTGGCCGCATAGCGCAATGACAGGATTTGTGGGGCAATCTGATGTGATAGTGACTCAACTTGAGAGCATACAAACTCGTTACCAAGGTTTTGGTTGACAAGGGAGGATAAAGGTATAGTGCACCAAGCACATCATAAAACCCTCACATCTTCACCTAACGTCGGAGAAAAAGTAATGGACTTCTTGAGGGATGCCTCACCGTTGATCGGAGCGTAGCAGCAGCCGCTCGACTGAATTACAGTCCCACGGGAAGGCTGCCGTTAACAACATAACGGAAACACCTACATTTGGGGTGGTGTCATGGCCGGGAAGCATGGACTACTGATAAATGGCGTCGCATCGTGTTCGGCAGTGTCCCATTCTGGCAATGTTTTGAAGAGACACAGCGGTGTTATGTTTGGCGTCACGACGTGTCGAGGCTTCGTGTATGACTTCAGGTCACAGCTGATAGTGACTGAGGGAAATCTGACTGACATCGTGCGCCCTTACGTGTTACCTCTCTTGTAACTGTAACATTGTGCAATTTTTCAGCAGGACAATGCTCGTACACACACGGCAAGTGTCCTTATGTACTGTATACGTGATTCTGAAGTTCTGGTCGACTGGGGTGCCCTCTCCCTCAACAACACAGGCTTGCAGACGCACAGAAACTTATTCACACGCCTTCCTGCTAATGTCCACTGGGACACTTGAACTCTTGGACAATCGCCTCACGCATGTGCTGTTCACTGGTAATGGTATTAGCGTATACCGCCCAAACTGTGTTCCGCGGAACACAAGTCTTCCACGAAAAACCATTAATAAAATGGCGTTTTCAGCTTTCGACATTTTTCAGGATACTAATTATTTTTGAAATTTTTTTTTACTATGTGTGTGTTACTAATTATGATTTAAAATTGAGGTAATAACTGAATGAAATAAGTTTCTCTCATTCCTAAAATTTTGTTAACCTTCAACCTAAAGCGGAGAGGGCAACATTTGGTGACAGCGATCATACTGTAAATATTCTGGTTCATGTTCACGGCAGCTTGAACGAGGAAGTCCAAGCTATGGTACGAAAAGCACCCCAAAACATCACAGAATCATCTCCGGCTTGCACTATATCTCTATACATCGCTGGTTAAACGCCTCATTTCCCTGTCGATGTACTCAACGCTTTGCTGAATTTGGAAAAAGGCAGAAATGCGACGCACAGGTACACAGTACAGTACAGTGAGCTACTCTCAGTTTCTGCGTTGTCTGGCCCACTGAAGACATGTAGCATCATGTGCTGCTGTGACCGATGTCCTTTTGCGAGGTATCCGGAGCAAATATCAATTAGTTGCAGCTCCCTTAGCAATATTTTCTCGTAAACCGGTTTATATGGTCCTGCGTTTCCTGAAAGCAGCTATCTTGCCGGCTTTGTATCCGTTTGTTGTTGACAGGTGATAACTGTCTCCAGCCCCTTTAAGTGCGAATCTTGTGGCATTCGTTTTCTTATGCCGTGTTATAAAGCTGCGAATGAACTGGCATCTCCTAATGACGATATCACACTAAAGACAATTCCCAAGCAAGTTTAATCTTTTCTGAAGTTCAGAGTGTGTATCTCTATTTCACTGAAACTAGCCGGCCGCTCACGAAAGTGCACCGAGCAGTATTAATATGTCGAGCATATGAAATTTCTAACTTCTGAAAACAATGAGACAGTATTATCTCAATCAACAAAATATTACCTTCAAACCATAATCTTCCAAATGATGGAATGGTTACATCCTTACCTGCTTTACGATAAACACGTTTATATTCCATGTCGTTTAATTCGCATAGCAGATATATCAAAATCTGTAATTAGTTCAGTTAGTAAGTATATGAGGCATGTATCAAGTGCATACCACAGAGTTGAAGGAGTAAGGCTCCACACCTTTTACATGAAGGGTAAAGAATTATAACGATTCGTTACAGGTAGAAACAGCACAATGGATTTTTCACAGTATCGATAAGAGTAAAAAAAAAATATTGTCTAGAGAAGAAGAGTAAATCTCGTTGTTCTAAGTGGATGTGCCTTCCAATTTGAAATTGTTTTGGTCGATATGATGGTATCACAAAACTAGTTAACTCGTGTAGCTCAGTGTTCATCACGTACTGCTGTTATGCGGAGGACCCAGGTTCGATTCGCAGTGTTACCAGGGGTTTTTCTTTCATGGGAGGACTTCAAGAGCGTGCAATCTGCCTGGTGATGTCGATTGAGGAGGTGTTTAAGTAGCGACTCCAAGGCCTAGAAAACTGACAGCGGTCGGGAGAGCGATGTGTTGATCCTAGGCTCCTCCATTCAGCATCCGAACGATGCTATTGAGGGGATGATGCAGTGGTCGGTCGTTCCCAGCCCTGGGCCAGAATGCAGAGCTTTGCTTTCTTTTTGCGTTTCCTCAACTTCCTTACTGGAATTTTTTTCATATTGGAGTGTTTTTTTATCCTTCTGAGAGGCAACAAAAAATCTCTCTCTCTCTCTCTCTCTCTGTCTGTCTCTCTCTCTCTCTCTCTCTCTCTCTCTCTCTCTCTCTCCCTCTCTCTCTCTCTGTCACACACACACACACACACACACACACACAGACACACACACACAAAATATCCCCTACTTAACAGATAGCTTACATTGGTAAACTGCAAAAATATCTGAAACTGCTTTCGAGTAATATTACGAAAGAGGAAATTATATTATTTGAAGTGTTAAAAAAGTTGAAATTGTTATTTTGCAGGATCTTTGCTTTCCTAGACAACTAAGTGAAAAGAATAGTCTATTATTTAAATGAAATCTTCTTTTATAGTGCATGTTATGATAACTGATTTCTGAGTACATTATTTTCTATTATTTATCTGAGTTCTGTTCAAGCCAAAGTTGCTGAATAGCATCCGCTCTGTGTGGTTGTGTTAAGACAGCGTTGAAATACGTAAAGAGATTCATCCGTTGTAGACTACGGTATTCGTAAGCTAATAATGAGCAAGGCAGGTTCCCATTTTCAGATACTGAAATAGCCGGTGAATCGTCCGCACTTCCACACCAGCAGCGGTTAATAAATTACTAATACCAAAACAATTTATTAAAATGACATCAATTCAAAAAGTGACTCAGAGTGCTCAAAACAGCTTGAATTGAAAATAGGAATTCTTTTTATTCTGGTATTACTGAAATAAAACAGCTGACACTTACGGAACACAATTGCACGTATCAAGTGGAAGCGCCACAGAGAGAGAAATAGAGAGAGCGAGAGAGATAGAGAGATAGAGAGAGAGAGAGAGAGAGAAGATGTCTTACAGAATCATGAGTTCGTTATTTTTTAACAATCTCGGTGCGATTACGAATGTCACTTTTCTTGGGTCAGGTATCTAGGTACTTTGCCAATATCCCAAACATTTTACACCTTTTATTTGACATACGTAGTCATAAAAACGACTTAAAATACCAAACTGGCTTAGAGAAGCAAAAGGAGCGCCAGAACACACACGCACTCACACACACCTATGCACGCAAGCACGGATACGCGCTAGCGCTTGCGCGTCCAACCCGCGCCCGCAGGTGTGTGCGCACTTGACTGCATTGTATGCAGTGTTTACCAAATCTGATTCCAAAAGCGAAGTACTGCATCGTCACACCAAAAGGCGATTAGCGCTTCAATTAAAAATGAAAATGATGTATGTTCTTAACTCTTGTTAGCACCGCACTATGATGATAGAATTCAATGGTCATGTCGATCAGACGCTGTGGTACATGTCTAGCAGAACCTTATCCATTCGGATAACCAAAGATATCCAGATTTTCACTCTGCAGCGGAGTGTGCGCTGATATGAAACTTCCTGGCAGATTAAAACTGTGTGTCCGACCGAGACTCGAACTCGGGACCTTTGCCTTTCGCGGGCAAGTGCTCTACCATCTGAGCTACCGAAGCACGACTCACGCCCGGTACTCACAGCTTTACTTCTGCCAGTATCTCGGCTCCTACCTTCCAAACTTTACAGAAGCTCTCCTGCGAACCCTGCAGAACTAGCACTCCTGAAAGAAAGGATACTGCGGAGACATGGCTTAGCCACAGCCTGGGGGATGTTTCCAGAATGATATTTTCACTCTGCAGCGGAGTGTGCCCTGATATGGAAACATCCCCCAGGCTGTGGCTAAGCCATGTCTCCGCAGTATCCTTTCTTTCAGGAGTGCTAGTTCTGCAGGGTTCGCAGGAGAGCTTCTGTAAAGTTTGGAAGGTAGGAGCCGAGGTACTGGCAGAAGTAAAGCTGTGAGTACCGGGCGTGAGTCGTGCTTCGGTAGCTCAGATGGTAGAGCACTTGCCCGCGAAAGGCAAAGGTCCCGAGTTTGAGCCTCGGTCGGGCACACAGTTTTAATCTGTCAGGAAGTTTCAACCAAAGATATGATTGGCATCTTCTACTTATTAACAGCCGAGTACTGGGTGTGCGAGCCAAGCCATTGCAATGTTTGTTGTGTGATGAGTAGGTGTGTGTGCTGCTAACCAGAGAAGTATAAAGGTGACTGTTTGTGATGGTACATGGCTAATCGTACAGAACTATAGTAAGGGAGCTGATGACACTGTGGCTTGTCGTTAAAAACCAGGATGTACGCACATAGTCTCTGGTAGCCAGGAACGTTTTGTTACACCTGTCCCACTGTCTACAAAACTGGAGTTCAGTTTTTCCACAGGGAGTCGAAGAGGTCACATCCGGGTGGTTTTTACCGAGCTTGGTTCGGAGTCACGAATAACTTCGGTCATTCACGCAGTTAATGTTGACAGACGAGCAGTGACGAAAAACGAACACGTCAACACGTTGTAACACCTCAACCTATCTAAACTTCCCACCTGCCGACAACTGACTTCTCCACATTAATGTGTCTGTTTCCTGAGTTATTACTACAGCAAAAACTTATGAAAGCTGAAGGAATTCGAATCAAGTTAGAAGACATTAGGAACATGAGTTAGCTTTCATCATTTTGTCCAACGGTAGCAACTGTTAAATAAGAACCTAATTATGACATCTTAATGTGTTGCCCTGAGATGATCCTATGCTCCTAGCTTTAAAGTTTTCGACTTTTTGCACCTCTTATTGTCAGCGTGAAGAAATTTCCTAACGGCCGAAGAAAGATAAATCTAAATTACCTAACTGTAAATAAATGTGTAATAAATATGTGATGCAAGTATTGTATGAAAGTTAATAAGCATTTGATGCCTAAACTTTTGCGTTTCTATTCGGATTTCTGATAACGATTTATCAAGCGTAAGTAAGTAATAGTGCTTGTGCAGCACACGTAACTTGTACGATGGAATTTGTGAGTTACTGCTATGTGGTATGACGTGAGAACTAATGGAGTAGATAGTTCTGATATACATTATGACTGTAAATAAGTGGAAATAAATACTGGCCTAGACTATATGGACTACATGAGCAATGTATGCGTACGCTAAATGATATTGGGTACCTAAAATATCGATTACAAGAGGTATCCTAGTAAAAGTAGATAGCTGTAGCACCTCATTGTGATCATAATACACAAAAAAGATTTGAAATGTTGGATTACACGAGTTTTCACACCATATTCACTCTCAGTATGCAGTGAACACTGCCGTCTTCCAAGACGGCAACAGCAGTTTTAGCAGAGCTCCAAGCACACGTTTCTGCTTCGACGAACACTTGTCCACCCTACCGCACCTCGAATGGCCCGCTAAATTACCCTAAAATTAATCCAACAGGAAATATCTATATCAATTTGCAACAGCGGTTGAAACTTTAAACACTTTGGTAGCTTTAGTTTCGCTGTTGTCGGAGAGAGGGCAGTAGTTCTACTAGTACAGCATATAGGACAGCTACAGAAGACCTATTAAACAGGCGAAACATTAAGCTCTCGGATCTTTGCGTGACTTTCCACTGGAATGAAAAGAACATACATATTTAATGCCTTCAACATGTCGTGTTACGCACCTACAAAACAGTTTTTGGGAGAAGTGTTACTCTTCTGCATTCATCCCACCAAATCTGATGCGGGAAGTCATCGTTTGCTAGTGTGGAGAAAATGATCTTGAAACAACCGGTCCGCAGCTCGTGGTCGTGCGGTAGCGTTCTCGCTTCCCACGCCCGGGTTCCCGGGTTCGATTCCCGGCGGGGTCAGGGATTTTCTCTACCTCGTGATGACTGGGTGTTGTGTGATGTCCTTAGGTTATTTAGGTTTAAGTAGTTCTAAGTTCTAGGTGACTGATGACCATAGATGTTTAGTCCCATAGTGCTCAGAGCCATTTGAAACAGCCTGCAGAGATTGGTTTCGATGAGATTGGTTTCGATGATTCGAAGACAACGGTTTTGAAGTGAGTGACAAAATGCATCATGGTCCATGACCTCCTGAAAGGCTGTTTTCATCTCAACAATGTTTTCGACGTTTTTGCTGCACACCTTATCTTTAATACTTCCCCACAAAATGGAGTCGCATGTGTTCAGATCCGGAGAATATGGCGGCCACTCGAGACCCATGCCAGTGGCTTCTGGGTATCCCAGAGCCAGAATGCGGTCCCCAAAGTGCTCTTACAGGGCATCAGACACACTCCTGTTTTGACGAGGTCGAGATCTGTCTTGCTTGAACCAAAACTTGTCGAAATCAGGGTCATTGTGGATAATGGGGACGAAATCATCTTCCAAAACTTTCAAGGAACCGTTCGGTAGTCATCGTGCCATCAAGGAATACAGCACCGATTATTCCGTGACTGGACACTGCACGCCACACAATGTGTGTGAAATCTTATGGGACTTAACTGCGAAGGTCATCGGTCCCTAATCTTACACACTAGTTAACCTCAATTATCCTAAGGACAAACACACACACCCGTGCCCGAGGGAGGACTCGAACCTCCGCCGGGACCAGCCGCACAGTCCATGACTGCAGCGCCTAAGACCGCTCGGCAAATTCCGCGCGGCACTCACCACACAGTCGCCGATTGAGGCTGCAGAAACTTCTCGATCGCGGAAAGCGGATTCTCAGTCCCCCAAATACGCAAATTTTGCCTATTGACGGACCTATCCAAGTGAAAGTGGGCTTCGTCGCTTAACCAAACCGTAATGCGCATACTAATTCCCATCACGCCTCGTGGCAACCGTGCAGTTCGAATGTCCTAACGCAAACCGTTCAGAAGTCTTGACAATTTTATTTCATATACTGTTGACCAATAATTCTCATCTGTACAAAGAAGCTTGTTGAATATTTTTTTCGGCCAAGTAGCACATTAGCAAGACTAGAGACTATATGGCGCGGTATTATATTGAGGTGACAAAAGGCATGGGATAGCGAGATGAACATATATAGACTGCGGTCGTCTCGCCTACATGAGGTATAACAGTGCAATGCATTGGCAGAGCTGTGATTTCTACTCGGTTGATTCATGTGAAATGGTATGCGAAGCGATTATGGCTGCACGACGAGAGTTAGAAGACTTAGAACGAGAGTTAGCAGACTTAGAACACGGAATGGTAGCTGCAGCTAGACGTGTGAAACATTCCATTTCACAAATCGTCAGGGACTTTAATAGTCTGAGATCCGCAGTCTCATGAGAGTGCCGAGAATACCAAAATTTCAGCCATTACCTCTCATCAAGGATAACGCAGTGGCCGGCGGATTCACTTAATGACCTAGAGGAGCGGCGTTTGCGTGTTGTCAGTGCTAACACACAAGTAACACTAAAATAACCGCAGAAATCAATGTAGCATGTATGACAAACATATCTGTTAGGGCAGTGTGGCGAAATTTGGCGTTAATGGGCTATGGCAGCGGAGTCTGACAAGAGTGCGATTGCAAAAAAAGAAGACTTCGCTTGCAGCGCTTTTCCTGTTCTCGGTTGGACCTTAGATTTCAGTTGATAAGACCTGATGGTACGGATCGAGTGTGGCACGGACCACATCAAGCCAGACCCAAGCTGTCAACATGGCATTATGGAAGCTGGCTGGTGCTTCACAATTGTGTGTACTGTGTTTACCTGGTTTAACTGAACCGATCATTGGCTCAAAATGGTTATTTTCGTGTTGTGTACATAGTTCAGCGTAGTCAGCGCGTACACAACTTTCCCACTAGAGCGCGCCCCGCTAAGCACAATAGCGCAGGCGCAGCGCTTGTCCGTCTCCGCACTACAAGATGGCGCTGCCTTAGAGACGGACCAAATTCTGCTTCCGCCGATTCTAACAGTGTATGTAACGCAGCAAATGAGATGGCTGCTAACGTAGAACGATTTCTCCTTGCAGATCACACTCGCGCTGTGATACCTGAACGCTCGAGGTATTATAACGAGTGTACAGACCTCCGATTAGTCAGTCTGCATTTGTCTGCACCAGTCTGTACCAGTCTGCATTAGCCTGTACCAGTCTATAGTCAAGTTTGAGTCTGCACCTAAGAAGATTATCATATTCCTGTACATAGCCGTGAAGATAAATGTATAGACACTTTGTCAAGTATCAGAGATATGTGAGAATAAGATTAACGTACCAAACTTCAGATTGTCAATTGTAAATAGCATCCAGAATCCATTTCAGTAATGTTCATGCTTGTTATTATTTTAATAAATGTGTGTGAAAATTAATCAAGTTCTGTTTAAAGTTGGTCACTGTCAATCTGCTACTCTAAGAGTGCAAGTGACATTTTGTATCGTCTGACCTAACGGCAGAAGATAAACACGCCACGGTAAGACCACAAGACATATTGCTGACACTCGCCTACTTCGTTAGAGCGACAAGTCAAATAATCTGATGGTGAGTGTACCGAAGGTCTTACACTACGCACACCACATTTCGGCTACTTGGAAACATTTGATACCATTTCCAGCCATTCATGAACTTCATGTTCCCCAACGGGTCACCGGGCCACATTATTCACGGTGGGTTGGATCTACATTCATGACAGTTCGAGCAAACTATTTGCCCACCCAGATCGCCCGACATAAGTCCCATCAAACATTTATGGCACGTAACCGATAGATCAGTTGGTGCACAACATCCTGCGCCGGCAGTACTTTCGCACTTGTGAAAAGCTGTAGAGGCAGCATATTTCATTATTTCTGCAGGGGACCTCCAACGACCTGTGGAGTTCATGCCACGTCAGTTTTCTGCACTAGTCTGGTGAGAAAGAGGTTCAGCACGATATCCCAAGCCTTTTGTCACCTCAGCGTAACGGAATACTTTTTTCTCCCGTGTGCTTATTTCACACCGTATAGCTGCGTTAATTTTAATGACATAGAGCTGTATAGTACTGGAATGTATGCCGGTCCAGCAAAACGCTTACGTGTAGTGTATCTATTGAACCTTCTATAGCCAATGTGCAAATGGATGAAACCATATGGCGAGAGTCTTCCACGACTTCAGTTCCTTTCTATTTTTTTTAACGAAACAGAGCTACTTTGCCGTTCATGCAGATAATTTACACATCGTCTGCCTCTTATATCAGCAGACAGCGCTAGGGTGGGTTTTTGTCATCTGGCAGCCGCCCGGACGGGCGCCATTACGGCGGGATATAAAGCCGCTAATCTGCTGCCGAATCGCTTCCGGCAGCGCGTGTGTACTCAGCGCGGCGTGCGGCTCTTCAGACGGGTGCTCACGCAAAAAAGTACAAGAGGAGGCGGCGGGGCCAAAAGCAGCTATCAGGCCCGTCCGCCGGACCAAAGTGTTGAGCCAATAGGACAGACGGCGGCTCGTGCTGCGCAAGAGGCGACTGATTGCCCTGGCCGGGAGTATGAGCCTCAGCTGCGCTTCTAATGCACTGTCTGCTATGTCGTGGCACACCACACTCTGTCCTTCACGACTCTTGTCTGTGGGCTAAAGGCCTCATCTGACGCCAATACGTGATCAATGGCATGACACCGGCGGAAAATGATGACGAACGAGAGGTGTCTCTTCTCTTTACTCTTTCTGCAATCCCGTCTACCACCCTCTCCCTCTCTCTCTCTATCCACTCACCTTCACTCCGTCCGTGGCCATACTCTCCGTTATAGAGTCTCCGCGTGGTCCTTGGGTGATTGCCCGCGGCTGGCCTTAACACGGCGGTAACGCTCTTGGGCCTCGCCGGCTGTGCTTACTGACCGTGTAACATCCCGTAACGATGCTACGCAACCGCTTTAGCACGCTCCAAGGACCACAGAGCTGCCGAGCCCTGTGGAACCGTATCACCTAATAGCTTGACTTCGCAATGGATGCAACCTTAAGTACTTCAGTATTAGAATACTGTCCTCAAGGTATGTTGCTTGACTCAACCGTGTCCATTAAATAACACTCCAAAGCATTAAAATAGCAACAGAAGGGAGAATAGCAAACAATTAAATTTTACTTGTGATTATTAAGGCCTGCCGTTGTGACCGAGCGGTTCAAGGCGCTTCAGTCCGGAACCGCGCTGGTGCTACGGTCGCAGGTTCGAATCCTGCCTCGGGCACGGATGTGTGTGCTATCCTTGGGTTAGTTATGTTTAATTAGTTCTTCGTCTAGGCGACTGATGACCTCAGGTGTTAAGGCACATAGTGCTTAGAGCCATTTGCTCCATTTTTTCTGATTATTAATCTTCTCTCGGCGTATTTCACGCTGAACTTGTTCACGGGTGAATTCCCGGATGTCAGTGTCAAACAGGCACAATATTTCGGCAAACAACCACGTTGCCATCATCGGGTGCGCTGATGAACTGACTGATTGGGGACGGCGCCGCGCTTTTGTCTCCGCATCCAGCAGAAATGCGCGAACGGCAGATGAAGCAGTCGATCAGTGAAAGAGGGGGAGAGAGAGAGAGAGAGAGAGAGAGAGAGAGAGAGAGGAGGAGATAAAAATGTTGTGTTGGCAGAAGAGCCAACACCGTGTTACTAGTGGAGGTCGAAATGCACGCGTTTTAGCTCACGCAGGCTAGCGTGAGGAGGGAAGAACTATACTGGCGTGAGGTCTGCAACATGACAAGGAATAAGAATTCAGAAAGAGGACGTTAGTTTCTTACTTAACTAGTGGTGGGAATTTAAGCAGATGGGACCTGGATAAACTGACTAAACCAGAGGTTGTACAGAGTTTCAGGGAGAGCATAAGGGAACAATTGACAAGAATGGGGGAAAGAAATACAGTAGAAGAAGAATGAGTAGTTTTGGCAGTAGTGAAGGCAGCAGACGATCAATTAACTAAAAAGACGAGGGCCAGTAGAAATCCTTGGGTAACAGAAGAAATATTGAATTTAATTGATGAAAAGAGAAAATATAAAAATGCAGCAAATGAAGCAAGCAAAAATGAATACAAACGTCTCAAACATGACATCGACAGGAAGTGCAAAATAGCTAAGCAGGCATGGCTAGAGGACAAGTGTAAGGATGTAAAGGCTTATCTCACTAGGGGTAAGATAGATACTGCCTACAGGAAAATTAAAGAGACCTTTGGAGAAAAGAGAACCACTTCTATGAATATCAAGAGCTCAGATCGAAACCCAGTTCTAAGCAAATAAGGGAAAGCAGGAAGGTGGAAGGAGTATATAGAGGGTCTATACAAGGGCGATGTACTTGAGGGCAATGTTATAGAAATGGAAGAGGATGCTGATGAAAATGAAATGGGAGATGTGATACTGCGTGAAGAGTTTGATAGAGCACTGAAAGACCTAAGTCGAAGCAAGGCCCCGGGAGTAGACAACATTCCATTAGAACTACTGACAGCCTTGGGAGAGCCAGTCCTGACAAAACTCTACCATATGGTGAGCAAAATGTATCATATTGGCGAAATACCCTCAGGCTTCAGAAGAATATAATAATTTCAATCCCAAAGAAAACAGGTGTTGACAGATGTGAAAATTACCGAACTATCAGTTTAATAAGTCACGGCTGCAAAATACTAACGCGAATTCTTTACACACGAATGGAAAAACTGGTAGAAGCTGACCTCGGGGCAGATCAGTTTGGATTCCGTAGAAATATGGGAACATGTGAGGCAATACTGACTCTACGCCTTATTTTAGAAGCTAGACTAAGGAAAGACAAACCTACGTCTTTAGAATTTGTAGACTTAGAGAGAGCTTTTGACAATGTTGACTGGAATACTCTCTTTCAAATTATGAAGGTGGCAGGGATAAAATACAGGGAGCGAATGGCTATTTACAATTTGTACATAAACCAGATGGCAGTTATAAGGGCCGAGGGGCATGAAAGGGATGCAGTGGTTGGGAAGGGAGTGAGACAGGGTTGTAGCCTCTCCCCGACGTTATCCAATCTGTATATTGAGCAAGCAGTAAAGGCAACAAAAGAAAAATTCGGAGTAGGTATTAAAATCCAGGGAGAAGAAATAAAAACTTTGAGGTTCGCCGATGACATTGTAATTCTGTCAGAGACAGCAAAGGACTTGGAAGAGCAGTTGAACAGAATGGACTGTCTCTCGAAAGGAGGGTATAAGATGAACATCAACAAAAGCAAACGAGGATCATGGAATGTAGTCGAATTAAGTCAGGTGATGTTGAAGGAATTAGATTAGGAAATGAGTCACTTACAGTGGTAAAGGAGTTTTGCTATTTGGGGAGCAAAATAACTGATGATGGTCGAAGTAGAGAGGATATAAAATGTAGACTGGCAATGGCAAGGAAATCGTTTCTGAAGAAGAGAAATTTGTTAACATCGAGTATTGATTTAAGTGTCAGGAAGTCGTTTCTGAAAGTATTTGTATGGAGTGTGGCCATGTATGGAAGTGAAACATGGACGATAAATAGTTCGGACAAGAAGAGAATGGATGCTTTCGAAATGTGTGCTACAGAAGAATGCTGAAGATTAGATGGGTTGATCACATAACTAATGAGGAGGTATTGAATAGAATTAAGGAGAAGAGGAGTTTGTGGTACAACTTGACCAGAAGAAGGGATCGGTTGGTAGGACATGTTCCGAGGTATAAGGGGATCACAAATTTAGCATTGGAGGGCAGCGTGGAGGGTAAAAATCATAGAGGGAGACCAAGAGATGAATACACTAAGCAGATTCAGAAGGATGTAGGTTGCAATAGGTACTGGGAGATGAAGAAGCTTGTACAGGATAGAGTAGCATGGAGAGCTGCATCAAACCAGTCTCAGGACTGAAGGCCACAACAGCAACAACAACAGCTTCAGTGTTAGAATACTGTCCTCACGGTATGTTGCTTGACTCAACCGCGTCGATTAAATTCACTCCAAAGTATTAAAGTGGCAACACAAGGGAGAATAGCAAATAACTAAATTTTACTTGTGATAATTAAGGTCGGCCGTTGTGACCGAGCGGTTGTAGGATCTTCAGTCCGGAACCGCGCTGCTGCTGCGGTCGCAGGTTCGTATCCTACCTCGGGCATGGATGTATGTGCTATCCGTATGTCAGTTAGGTTTAATTAGTTCTTAGTCTAGGGGACTGATGACCTCAGATCTTAAGTCCCTTAGTGCTTAGCGCCATTTGCACCATTTTTTGTGATTATTTATCTTCTACGTCACGCCGAAATGTTCACGGGTGACTTCCCGGATGTCAGTGACAAACAGGCACAATATTTCGGCAAACGACCACGTTGCAATCATCAGGTGCGCTAATGAACTGACTGATGGGGGGACGGTGATGCGCTTTTGTCTCCGCACCCAGCAGAAATGCGCGAACGGCAGATGAAGCGGTCGATCAGAGGGGGAGAGAGAGAGAGGGAGAGAGAGAGAGAGAGAGAGAGAGAGAGAGAGAGAGAGGGAGAGAGAGAGAGAGAGAGAGAGAGGAGGAGGAGGAGGAGATAAAAACCTCGCCGCCGAACTCCTATCAGTCAGTTGATCAGCACACATGAAGACAGCAAGGTGGTCGTTAGCCGAAATATTTTGCTCGTGAGACACTGAAATCCGACAACATGAACTATTTCGACGCGATAAAGTGGTTCAAATGGCTCTGAGCACTATGGGACTCAACATCTGAGGTCATCAGTCCCCTAGAAATTAAAACTACTTAAACCTAACTAACCTAGGGACATCACACACATCCATGCCCGAGGCAGCATTCGAACCTGCGACCGTAGAGGTTGCGCGGTTCCAGACTGAAGCGCCTAGAACCGCTCGGCCACACCGGCCGGCTCGACGCGATACATATACAGTACAGCAGGAATAATGTATGAGGAAATTGGGCGTTGGTTTCTGGGGGTAAAAAGCGTGCGAAATTTAGTACACAGAACAGTCGCCTTTGGCAGGAACAATGGCTGGCTCTATCCCAGTTGGATGAGTCGAAGTGAGCTCTGAATGCAGATACTGGTAAGTCATTGCGATTCCACGGCAGAGTCGGGAGTTTTCAGTGCGTGAGTAAGAGACCTGGAGAAGGTGCTGAGCGAGGCAACTCTATTACCCATTGTATCGAGGTAGGTTAGAGCTGCACGGGTAACAAGCGGTCTTGCATTATCTTGTTGGAAGACAACGTTACTGAGATCCCAAAGACGCACAATCATTTGTTTTAACTAGTTGAAAAAATGACGACTGCTGTCCATATTATTAGCTTCGCGAGACAGTGGTAACTGCGGTGTGCACCCATTGGCAACCCATATCGTCGCGCCCATATGACTATGACAAACGTGATCCGCCAACGTTCTTTCTCCTCGTAGCCTAAACACACGGGTGCCTCCGTCGTGATGCTGTACTGAGAACCGAGACTCGTCTGAGGAGGCGATGCAGTGCCCCAGTTCCGTTTCCAGTGTTGATGCTAGGAACACCCCTGTCGATGTGCTTTTCTCTGTTTCTGCCTTTCTAGGGAGGCCATAACAATAATGTGCGTGCTGACAGAAGTCGTCGCACTCTCCTTTTGCTGCAAACAAGCTTGTTTCCTGATAATGTACGTGGTGTGCCTGTACAATTCTGCACAGATGAGCGAATACTATTTCGTTCCTTTTTGGCGTTAATCGAGGGGGACCGATGATATCCTACTTGACGATGAGTACTACCCTAAACCCGCCCCTATTCGCATGACAGTCATTGGAACCCGATACCTGGCAAAAATATTGCAGAACGATAAACTGCTGTATACAACAGCCATGATCCTGCTGATGTTGAAGTCCGACGCGTGCTGATAGACGCTTCTTCCACTAACACGAGGCATATCACGATCTTCTCTCAATCGGCTATCATTCAAATGTGATTTTGAACGATAAACCCTCTGAATTATCTTTCCTTATATATAGAAAGTAGATGGCGCTACTGCTCCTTTACACTGCTCCAATTTTAATTCCCAACAGTGCACCTAGTCCAGGCAAAGGTTTGCGAAACAAACGAGCTCTTAACACCATTTGTAGGCAAGGCGCACCAGTGTGAAAGACCGCGTGCAATCACTTGTGCGCCCCATTCTGGATAGAGCTCGAATGCTTGCGATTAAAGGTCAGCCTGAAGAAATACAGCGAAGCAATTCAGAGACCAGCTGCTGTATTTGTTGATGGTCGGTTCGATGAGTACCAGAGTGATACGGAAATGTTCATGAGCTTACACGGGAATCCTGGGAGGTAAGAAGACAATCTTTGTGCAGTAAACTACTGAGGAAGTTTAGAGAACCAGCGTTTGCGACAACGCTGTAGAAGGCGTCCAATACCACCGACGTTATTGCTTTCAAGCACCGCAAGCGCAAAATATGGGAGATCAGTGGTCGTTCAGGGTTATATAAGAAATCGTATTGTTATATTTGCGAGCGGGACACGAAAGGGGATGACTGGAAGTACGAGGGGCAATCAATAAGTAAAGCAACATTTTTTATCGGCAAATTTCGGTTAAAAATTGTGGAATTTTTTGTGAGACATCGTTAAATATTCCTGCTTCAGGCTCTATAGTTTAATGAGGTTCCGATAGGTGGCGGCGCTGTATGTAACCTTCAAAATGACGTCTGTAACTGAGTTGCGTTCAGAGCAGACATTTGTTACTGATTTTCTTTTGGCGGAAAACCAGAACACTGCAGTATTCATAGGCGCTTGCAGAATGTCTACGGAGACCTGGCAGTGAACAAAAGCACGCTGAGTCGTTGGATACGGCATCTGTCATCATCGCAGCACGGTCGCACAAACCTGTCCCATCTCCCGCGGCCGGCCAGCCGCACACAGCTGTGATTCCTGCAATCTTGGAATGTGCGGACACACTCATTCGAGGTGATCGACGGATGAAAACAAACTTCTGCTTCTCCACGACAACGCAAGGCCTCACACAAGTCTGCGCACCTTAGAGAAGCTCACAGAACTTCACTGGACTGTTCTTCCGCATCCATCATACAGCACGGATCTCGCATCTTCCATATGCTTGGCCCAATTAAGGGTTCACTCGTCAGAAAGCAGTACACGTATGATGGGGAGGTTACTGATGCAACAAGACGTTGCTCCGACTTCGTCCAATACGGCGATACAATGCGACCATACAGGCCTCCTAGTAAGGTGGCATAAGGCCGTCGCACTGAGCGGAGAGTATGTTGAAAAATAGTGTTTTGTAGTCATAATAATGAGGAGTTATATGGTGTATTAGAATCCTGAATCAAACTAACTGCTTTTGGAAAAAAAGTATTGTATTGCTTACTGAACTCCCCTCCTAGAAGAAAGTACTCCCTACCCAGGAGCTTGCGGGGTATACATGTAGATACGGAAAATGAATACAATCTCGGATAATTACTACTAGTTACTATCCGCCTTCCACACGGAGCACATCCATATCTCACCACTGACTTCTAGTATCAGCTGCACGCAGCTGACGTCAACAAGTGTATGGGCCTGAAGATGACACTGTTACAACGTTGAACTAGTTGCCAAAATAAAATCGACACATTAAATACACTGGAGGAATTTCTTCATTTTTAATATAAATTATGAAGGAGGATATCCACGGTGACCTCCTCGGGCCCTACATCGTAATTCCGGTTTGTTAGAATATGCACCATGGTACCGGTTCACAAGTTTCGGGTTCGCACTGATTAAAAGATATAAGCTCTCCGATTTCGGCATCTCGTCCAGTCAAACGACAACTCAGAACGTGTCCAGCGCTATGATGACTTGGCGTGGTGAACCACTTAAGGACAACTCTCTCTCGCTCCTTGTAGATGTCCAGTCAGCCCCGTTTCCCGAATCGCAGGCGAATGTCATGGGTGTTCTGCTAAAAGGGGATTACTTTCTAAACAATTCCAGAACTGGTACTGGATAGCAATTATAGTCTTCAAACCTGTAATGAACCTTTCACTATGCAGCCATCTATGTATACACTTCGCAGACAACCTTACGGTGTGTTGCAGAGTGTACTTTTTATTCCACTGTCACTCTCCCACTTTTCTCTTTCATTCGCGAATGTTTGCGAGAATAATGACAGTTGGTCAACTTACCTGTGAGCTCTAACCGTTCTAACTTTACTATCATGGTCTTTCTTACTTTCTCGCAGAATAAAATTGCGCCCTGGATTGCAGCTCGAACTGGGTAAGAAACGGGAACGTAACGATGGAATGAAAGGTAGAGGTTCAGTCGTCAAGATCTTAGCAGGCGAAAGACAGATGTTTAGACTAGAGCCATGGTGCAGCACACAGCCCTAATCCGCAAGGGAGTTTCGTAATCTTGAAATAAGAGCAGATATTGTTTTGTGACTGACGACAGTGTACTGAACAATATTCCACCACTGTTTACTTCATTTGCGGAATTATAATTACAGCTATTAGGAGTCGTATATTTTTTGACTGATTAGTACCTCCTAGAACAAGTGCCCAGAGCAAGTCATTAATGCAACAGGTTAGGTATTGAAGTGCGCACACTTGGACTCAAAACATTTAGCCTATACAGATAATTATAGTCACTTAACGGTGCAGTTAAGAGTGTGCAGAAAGTATTAAGTAGTAAATTACATGACCTGTTTGAGGGAAGACTATTAGAAGCAGAGAAAAAGCAATTAGCACACTGAAGTGAGAACGTATTAGGATACCAACTCTAACATTTCATGCACTTATATCCCTAACATTGCGCACTTTAATCAGTATACGCTCTGCTTCAAGACTGATTGTGACGCAGTTATAGCCATATGTTATTGGACACTTTCTTTGAGTTGTCAAGGCTGTATGCCTGGTTGGTTAGGAAGGAGTTGAAGTTTGTGGTATGTAACTCATATGACTCGATCTCATTTCCTGTAACGTTGAGACGTGACGAGTGTGCTGTTCACTTATGTTTTGTACTTTTTTGTAACAGATGTATGAAGATGGGTGTAATCCCGAAACGCGTAACATGTTCTAATAAAAGAGCCAATTGAACATCTCATGACTTTATTGCGATTGTACAGCATCAGTTGACAATTATTAATTTCCATCCAGTTTCTTTATGACTCAAATTGTTTCTAAATTATCTGGCTGGCTGAGTCCCTGAATGGTCGGAGTCAATTCAGTTCCACATATTTTACCCATGGAAATTATTAACTTCGTCTGAATGTTTCATCTTGAGCTTCATTAATTTAGTGGATGTCAATCGCTATAACGTGGCTACAGATTCGAATATCTCACTGTTCGCTAGCAGATGGCAAACAATGTACTTTCGTGGTAGTAATTACTCAGCTACAACTTTTTGGCTACTTGGTGCAAATTTTTCGCACAGCCAACGAAAAGTATGCGTCTTCCAGAAGGATCACTGTTGATCTTAATGCTGCGGTTATTTCGATTCAGGTATCTCATATTTACCAGTCGGAGAGAGTGGTTCTCAAGCTTAAAATCTGGGAGGATTCTTGGTCGTTCTTGAGGAAATTTACAACACACATTTGATGTCATTGTAAATTTAATTCTAAGAAACATATTAGAATTTGTAATCACTGGGTAATTCACGATCTCTGTTACGATACTGCTGCAGATATGATATTGAAGAGCCGGCCGTGGTGGCCGAGTGGTTCTAGGCGCTACAGTCTGGAACCGCGCGACCGCTACGGAAGCAGGTTCGAATCCTGCCTCGGGCATGGATGTGTGTGATGTCCGTAGGTTAGTTAGGTTGAAGTAGTTCTAAGTTCTAGGGGACTGATGACCTCAGATGTTAAGTTACATAGTGCTCAGAGCCATTTGAACCATTTTGATGTTGAAGAACGTTTTGTACATACTTTAAACGTCCCAGTTACAAGCAATGCAAGAATGCCCGTGACATCTATTATAGAATCTATAACGATTCTGTTCTACAGCTCCGTTGACACTAGGATTGAATGACCATAAGTTTTGCATTTTACTTCCCACATAAAAGTGCTTGTAGGCACATTTATAAAAAATTAGGCTGAATCTTTAATATCAACTGCTGAATTTATTTAACACTCTTTTTTAAAACGTTTTCCAATTGTAAACTGTTTTTCCTTTCTTGCGAATTCCACGTGTTTACTGCACTGTAGCACTCTTACGTCCTCCAGAGTCCCTTATTTCCCTTAACGGTCAATAGAGTGCCCCTCCCGCAGACGGTAACGCTTGATATGTGCACGTTTAGTATTGTTAATATCTTAAAAGCGTCCGAAACTTTAATGGAGAGGTGGAAAGCTCTGTTCGAAATAACTTGTGAATTCATCGGCTCTATGACGTCATAGACGTATTAAGTCGTGATACTGAAACTGAGGTCAGCCGCATGGCTAGATATGTACCAAGGCGGAGCGTAATGGGACCAGACGCGGACCTGCTGAAGTGGTGGAAGAGTGTGTGACTGAGCTGTCGCCAGAGAGTTGGTACGAGAGTGTGGAAGCTAGCTTACGGCTGCCGAAAAACTCCAGCCTCGTCTGACGGGTCACCGAAAAGGGACTTCCAATTGGGCACAGATTAAAACGGCGAACCGCCAACTTCTCCTGTCTAGCTTTCGCCTGGTCTCTGGGTTGGTGCTGCGGGTTCGTGCTAGCCGGCAGTCGACACCGGTCGCCCTGATTCACTTGCCGCACTTGACCGCCGGGAACCAGATTCGCCCTCATCTGCTTCTTTTTCTTCGGTTCGCGGACATGCTTCATCGACGGCACGGCTCGACGCGCTGACAGAGGAATGAGAACACCAACCGGCCAGTCAGCTGCCCGTTAGCCGCTGCTCCATCCTACGCTGCGTACGGTCAAGCGGCTGGGCGGTTCACCCACACAGCCCACATAGCGCGCTCCGTATAGCTCCACGGTCACCCTGCCCATTTTCGTGGGGGACAGATCACCTGTCAGCGTGTTTGGTTTCCAAATGACACTAGGTTTATGTGCGTATGACTGTGCAGTAAGTGTATAGCAATGAAAGTGATAACGCCACTGATGTAAATTTCCGGGTATTTTAGAACTCTTGAAGAAAATATGCGACATAATTCAATTCCATTATAAAAGAATTATGTAATACAAAATGGGCGCAATAGTTTTACTAACAAGTTCTGTTCTACTGTGATCTGCTGAGCATTATTACTTTCTTGCGCCACAACATTGTCAACAGAGATTATTTACTTTCAGCTACAGCTGCATGATTAGCCCGTAATTCACGATCAAGTGCCTGGCGAAGTGTTCATGGAACCACCTTCGCCGGCCGGGGTGGCCGAGCGGTTCTAGGCGCTACAGTCTGTAACCGCGCAAGCGCTACGCTCGCAGGTTCGAATCCTGCCTCGGGCATGGATGCGTGTGATGTCCTTAGGTTGGTTAGGTTTAAGTAGTTCTAAATGACCTCAGAAGTTGAGTCCCATAGTGCTCAGAGCCATTTGAACCACCTTCAAGCTACTTCTCTGCCGTTCCCATCGCGGAACAGCGCGCGAGAAAAACGAATACTCAAATATTCCCGTGCGGGTTCTGGTTTCTCTTATTTTGTTACTATGAGAATTTCTATCTTTGCGGGTGAGCTCACAGAAAATATTCACACGTTTTGCTGATTGAAATTTCATGAGAAGGTGCTGCAGCATCGAAAAATGCCATTATTTCAGTGACTGGCACCCCAATTCGTTTATCATATCCGTGGAAATCTCTCCCCTATTTAGCGATAATACAAAACGAGTTGCCCTCCTCCGAACTTTTTGGATGACCTCCGTCAACGTTTCTCATGTGGATCCCACACTGCACAGCTACACTCCAGAAGAGGGAAAACAAGCGTAGTGTAAGCAGTGTCTTTGTTGACCTGTTTCATTCTCTAAGTGTTCTGCCAGTGAATCACAATCTTCGTTTTGCTTTCTTCGGAATATTGCCTATGTGGTGGTTCCCATTTAAGTTACTAGTAATTGTAATCCCTAAGAATTTAGTAAACTTTATAGCTTTTACATGCCTGTGATGTATTGTATAACCGAAATTCGCGGATTACTTCTAGTACTCGTGTAGAGGGCTTCACATTTTTGATTATTTAGAGTCAATTTCCACCTTTTTCACCATCCGTATATCTTGTCTAAATAATTTTTCTACCCGTTCTGATCATCTGATGACTTTACAAGACGGTAAATGACAGTATCACCTGCAAACTGTCTAAGAGGGCTGCTCAGATTATCTCCTCAATCGTTAGTGCAGAATAGGAACAGCAGAGACCCTATAATACTTCCTTTGGCAATGCCAGATATTAATTTTGTTTCACTCGATGACTTCCGTCAATTATTTCGATTCGTGACATTTCCAACAGGAAAAAAAACTCTCTCTAAAATATCGTTTGTTAATATACCTCTGCAGCAAACAACGTGTTGTTGTTGTTGTGGTCTTGATGCAGCTCTCCATGCTACTCTATCCTGTGCAAGCTTCTTCATCTCCCAGTACTTACCACAACCTACATCCTTCTGAATCTGCTTAGTGTATTCATCTCTTGGTCTCCCTCTATGATTTTTACCCTCCACGCTGCCATCCAATGCTAAATTAGTGATCCCTTGATGCCTCAGAACATGTCCTACTAACCGGTCCCTTCTTTTTGTCAAGTTGTGCCACATACTCCTCTTCTCCCCAATTCTATTCAATACTTCATCATTAGTAATGTGATCTACCCATCTAATCTTCAGCATTCTTCTGTAGCACACATTTCGAAAGCTTCTATTCTCTTCTTATCCAAACTATTTATCGTCCATGTTTCACTTCCATACATGGCTACACTCCATACAAATATTTTCAGAAACGACTTTCTGACACTTAAATCTATACTCGACGTTAACAAATTTCTCTTCTTCAGAAACGCTTTCCTTGCCATTGCCAGTCTACATTTTATTTCCTCTCTACTTCGACCATCTTCAGTTACTTTGCTCCCCAAATAGTAAAACTCCTTAACTACTTTAAGTGCCTCATTTCCTAATTAATTCCCTCAGCATCACCCGACTTAATTCGACTACATTCCATTATCCTCGTTTTGCTTTTGCTGACTTTCATCTTATAGCCTCCTTTCAAGACACTGTCCATTCCGTTCAACTGCTCTTCCACGTCCTTTGCTGTCTCTGACAGAACTACAATGTCATCGGCAAACCTCAAAGTTTTTATTTCTTCTCCCTGGATTTTAATACCTACTCCGAATTTTTATTTTGTTTCCTTTATTGCTTGCTCAATATACAGATTGGATAACATCGGGGAGAGACTACAACCCTGTCTCACTCCCTTCCCAACCACTGCTTCCCTTTCATGCCCCTCGACTCTTATAACTGCCATCTGGTTTCTGTACAAATTGTAAATAGCCTTTCGCTCCCTGTATTTTATCCCTGCCACCTTCATAATTTGAAAGAGATTGTTCCAGTCAACATTGTCAAAAGCTTTCTCTAAGTCTACAAATTCTAAAAACGTAGGTTTCTCTTTCCTTAATCTAGCTTCTAAAATTAGTTGTAGAGTCAGTATTGCCTCACGTTTCCATATTTCTACGGAATCCAAACTGATCTTCCCCAAGGTCGGCTTCTACTAGTTTTTCCATTCGTCTGTAAAGGATTCGCGTTAGTATTTTGCAGCTGTGACTTATTAAACTGATAGGTCGGTAATTTTCACATCTATCAACACTGCTTTCTTTGGGATTGGAATTATTATATTGTTCTTGAAGTCTGAGGGTATTTCGCCTGTCTCATACATCTTGCTCACCAGATGGTAGAATTTTGTCAGGACTGGCTCTCCCAAGGCCATCAGTAGTTCTAATGGAATGTTGTCTACTCCCGGGGCCTTTTTTCGACTCAGGTCTTTCAGTGCTCTGTCAAACTCTTCACGCAGTATCGTATCTCCCATTTCATCTTCATCTACATCCTCTTCCATTGCCATAATATTGTCCTCAAGTACATCGCCCTTGTATAGACCCTCTGTATACTCCTTCCACCTTTCTGCTTTCCCTTCTTTGCTTAGAACTGGGTTTCCATCTGAGCTCTTGATATTCGTACAAGTGGTTCTCTTTTCTCCAAAGGTCTCTTTAATTTTCCTGTAGGCAGTATCTATCTTACTCCTAGTGAGATAAGCCTCTACATCAGTACATTTGTCCTATAGCCATCCCTGCTTAGGGATTTTGCACTTCCTGTCGATCTCATTTATGAGACGTTTGTATTCCTTTTTGCCTGCTTCATTTACTGCATTTTTATATTTTTTCCTTTCGGCAATTAAGTTCAATATTTCTTCAGTTTCCCAAGGAGTTCTACTAGCCCTCGTCTAGGCAGCTTAAAGAATAAGGCAAAAAAGCAAAATACTCCAAAAAGTACGACAGCTATTCGTTCCAGTTAAGGTTAGTTACAATGTAGCCTCTTTAGTGCGGTTTTGCTATTTTTGTGATCTTATTTTCTGCGCCTATCATTTTTACTTGAAAAGCAGCGTCTCTTTACAGTACACGTCTCATGGTTCAGTGTGTAACCAAATCAGATAGGCTCCTACGCCTGTCTGCTCATTCTCTTCTACCTAATGTCTCAGTATCATGTTTCCAGCTCCCAGCTCTATCTGCAACGCAGATCAAGTTTGCCCAACCTCTGTGTCGCGACTGGTGTTGCTAGATCCCAGTGGCAGTAAATCGGAACATTCAGACAGGTGTTTTCAAAACTCGGTGGAGCAAGAACCAAAAGGCGTTACATAAAAAGAACTGACTTACGCTTTTGCGTGCTTGGTGCTCGGCCAATTGTATTGGAATCTCTTATAAAATATGTAAATATTCGATTATGAAATATTTCCTCATAATACATTATGAACAAGGATGATGCAGTACTGTTCCCTTCATTCCGTCAATAGAGTAGGCGTTACATAAAAAGAACTGACTTACGCTTTTGCGTGCTTGGTGCTCGGCCAATTGTATTGGAATCTCTTATCAAATATGAAATTTCCGATTATGAAATATTTCATCATAATACATTATGAACAAGGATGATGCAGTACTGTTCCCTTCATTCCGTCTATAGAGTACTAATTGGTGCGACAATAGGAGTCGCTGCCAATCAAATAGTGGGTTGGGAGAGACGGAGGGAAAATTAAAGCACTATTGAGAAAACAGCGTCGTGGTAGTATTAAAGCTACAGTTGGAAGCCATCCTGGTGTATCGTAGTTTCCGTTACTGTCTTAGGCGTGCTCAGAAACCATTTCTTCAAGTGAATACGCATTATATTTCTGTTGGTAGTGCCAAAATCTCGGGACATTTGGTGTCATTTGGGTCATGACCGCCTTAAAAATAGGAACTCGCCGGAAAAATCGCGACATATGGCAACAGGGAAAGTTGCGTCGTTTTATTGTGTAGCACTGAACTATGGAGTGTGTCTGGAAATTTAGTTCTATCCAGAGTTCTAAGCTTTATAAGCTTTTAACATGCCGCATTTTTCTGTAACTCGAGTGACGGTAAAAATGTGGAATCTTTGCTAACTTAGCGTTCCCACTCAGAGAAAGCAACAGTGAGTGTACTCTGACCATTTGGCCAGTTTCAATGTACCTAGCGTTTCAAGGCGCAGTGGTCCAAAAATTTTCTTTAAATTTCATGACGGAGAAACTTCTTATTTAATTGTTCTGTGATTGAAGCTATCAAGCGTGAACTGTGACGGTTAGTTTCAGAGAACTGAATAATGTCGATGAAGTTGTCCAGATAACAGTGAAAAATGAAAGTGTATAGCATCTGCTAACATTTAAATTAGTGAAATAAAAATCTTTATTTGGATGTTACCTTCTCATATTACGTGGATGTGAAGTAACACACCTGAAACAATTTGAGTACGTATTGGTGAATAGGACCTCCGACAGTTTGCCAGTGTTACGGCCCCATAATTATTTTTAAAAAATGATCTCAGTTATAATTGTATTTAGACCGAAATATTTATTGTATCCTTCAAATTATCATTAGGCATCTGACGTCCACTGCTCGATAAAGGTCTCTAGATTCTTTTCCTGTACAAAAATACGTACATGATGCTCCTTCAAATTTTAATGTAATCATTTTACTATTCGAACGCATCCAAGAACGTCCTTGTTTCACTCACTGTCCATTCGTCTGTCTACACGTCCCGACCGTCTCCATTTTATTTTCATTACAGTTGTAAGGTGTCAGGCAAATCTAACACCTTCCATGAAAACCCTGACATGATAAGCAAATCCGGCAGTATGTCACACAGCTCCGAATAAATCCTGACATTAAATTAACCAATGTAATACGATCAATGAGTGAGCAAATGGAATACCACAGACTAACACAAGAACGCCTAAATGCATGTCATACCTCCCCACCATGAAACAGATGCAGTTCCGAGGGGAGAAACGAGAAAAGAAGCCGAGAGCAGAATCGTGTAGGCTAGGAGGCCCTACGATAAGGGACGGACACCCACGTCGCCAGCTGACCGCCAAAACCACCCCCCAGCCCATGTTAAAAGATAGAGCCCTCCAGAAGAACAGTATAGATCTTACGATAACACTAAAAGGGCCACACCAGCTGCAAATTTTAGCGTGAGACTTTTTCGCGTCTCTGTTACGTTGCAAACGTTAAAAAACATTGCCCCACCACGAAAAGTATAACGCTTCTCATTGGATAGACAGAATTTTTGTAGGCGGAGCTTAAGGTTAACATTGAGACCCTGATTGGTCAGTTGAAAACACAGCCAGATAGCTTTTTTTAAACCTACTTCGGTAAATTATAGTAAGGAGAAGACAGGAGCGAGTTGCTTCCGAGACGGAGAGGTGTGGAGCTGCGCCGCCCGCCGCCCCATGACGCTGCCTATGAAAGCACGCGATGCCGCATTTTTGAGCGCATAAGGGGTCACTCAACTGCAGACGTCTCATCCGTTACATCCCCTTTACGTAATACTAGTCTCGATCGTCAATTAAATCTCATGGTGTTCACATTTGCTACTTGAAGTAAAAATCTGGAACGCGATGATTTTTCTGTTGTATAATTATTGAGAAGCCATATCAGCCACTGTAATTTACTACAAGTTAAATAAGTAATTAAAAGATAATTGAGGGTCACTGTAGACCATTTTGATAGTTTTCTCTTTTATGAATCTTAAATCTAGGTTATAGATGTGATATGGCATAGGTCATCCTTCGATCAATTGTAGAACTTGGAAACCCATTCAGGGAATATTCGTTCACATTTTTGTTGAACGCAGTTGGTTTTTACCATCCTGTATTAAAACATTTTCTTTTATCAATAGTGCAATTTATAAACAATGTTTTGTGAGTAGAATAAAATTTCCAATGATGAACTTAACTGCTTTTTCGACGTTATTTTACCATCTAACTAAAAATAGGAAAGCCTTGAACCCCTTCCACGAAATTTAGTTAGTATTAAGATTCTTTTACAGGGAGTGCAGTGGAGCTGACGCTGAAATCATTAAGTACACTCCTGGAAATTGAAATAAGAACACCGTGAATTCATTGTCCCAGGAAGGGGAAACTTTATTGACACATTCCTGGGGTCAGATACATCACATGATCACACTGACAGAACCACAGGCACATAGACACAGGCAACAGAGCATGCACAATGTCGGCACTAGTACAGTGTATATCCACCTTTCGCAGCAATGCAGGCTGCTATTCTCCCATGGAGACGATCGTAGAGATGCTGGATGTAGTCCTGTGGAACGGCTTGCCATGCCATTTCCACCTGGCGCCTCAGTTGGACCAGCGTTCATGCTGGACGTGCAGACCGCGTGGGAGGACGCTTCATCCAGTCCCAAACATGCTCAATGGGGGACAGATCCGGAGATCTTGCTGGCCAGGGTAGTTGACTTACACCTTCTAGAGCACGTTGGGTGGCACGGGATACATGCGGACGTGCACTGTCCTGTTGGAACAGCAAGTTCCCTTGCCGGTCTAGGAATGGTAGAACGATGGGTTCGATGACGGTTTGGATGTACCGTGCACTATTCAGTGTCCCCTCGACGATCACCAGTGGTGTACGGCCAGTGTAGGAGATCGCTCCCCACACCATGATGCCGGGTGTTGGCCCTGTGTGCCTCGGTCGTATGCAGTCCTGATTGTGGCGCTCACCTGCACGGCGCCAAACACGCATACGACCATCATTGGCACCAAGGCAGAAGCGACTCTCATCGCTGAAGACGACACGTCTCCATTCGTCCCTCCATTCACGCCTGTCGCGACACCACTGGAGGCGGGCTGCACGATGTTGGGGCGTGAGCGGAAGACGGCCTAACGGTGTGCGGGACCGTAGCCCAGCTTCATGGAGACGGTTGCGAATGGTCCTCGCCGATACCCCAGGAGCAACAGTGTCCCTAATTTGCTGGGAAGTGGCGGTGCGGTCCCCTACGGCACTGCGTAGGATCCTACGGTCTTGGCGTGCATCCGTGCGTCGCTGCGGTCCGGTCCCAGGTCGACGGGCATGTGCACCTTCCGCCGACCACTGGCGACAACATCGATGTACTGTGGAGACCTCACGCCCCACGTGTTGAGCAATTCGGCGGTACGTCCACCCGGCCTCCCGCATGCCCACTATACGCCCTCGCTCAAAGTCCGTCAACTGCACATACGGTTCACGTCCACGCTGTCGCGGCATGCTACCAGGGTTAAAGACTGCGATGGAGCTCCGTATGCCACGGCAAACTGGCTGACACTGACGGCGGCGGTGCACAAATGCTGCGCAGCTAGCGCCATTCGACGGCCAACACCACGGTTCCTGGGGTGTCTGCTGTGCCGTGCGTGTGATCATTGCTTGTACAGCCCTCTAGCAGTGTCCGGAGCAAGTATGGTGGGTCTGACACACCGGTGTCAATGTGTTCTTTTTTCCATTTCCAGGAGTGTATTAGATTATATCATCGTTAGTCTCACTGAACTCTTCTGAACTCTACATGTCATGTGTGGTCTGGCGTCTCCTTACCAGCAACAGGTCCCAGGTTCAAACTAGTCAATTCCCTAAAAAAACACGCTCAGAGCGTCGTTGCGCGAAAGTGGTAGGGAGACACGACTTAGAACAAATAGACACCACGCAGTCACGATCACGTTTCCCACTCGCTTATGTTACCTGGTCGATTTGTCCCTCCACACCTCTCCTAGCAAGTCGCATCGAGTATCTCTCCCTAGCTCAGTGAGCATCTATCGGTTTCGTATGGATTCTTCGTGTAAAGTCTTAGTCTCACTAACCTAACGCAAAACTGATAATAATTACTAAATGTGAACTCTCAATTTCAGACACGTTTGAATACTTTTTTTGAAAACCCTACCTTTTTTCATCAAAAACACTGCAGCCCATTTTTGCTTTCGCGTTTATTTCTTTTGCCACCCAATAGTCCTCGTACTCACCACGAATAAATTTGACGAAATAGTTCACGGATGAACAGTCGGATGCCAGTGTCCAACGGGCACGATATTTCGACAAGCGCTCACGTTTCAATCATCAACGCACCTGATGAACTATTTCGTCATGAATTACTCCGGGAGAAGTTGAACAATCGCAGGAATAAATTTGTTAGCGAGTGTTTTCCTGATCACGATATTCGACAATCAAATGCCTGGATGTGGAGACTCAGTGATTGAATGAATATTCTGAACTTATGAAATTTGAGCCAAATGACTTGAACTCTGCGAAGACAACACTCAACGTTTAGTCGTAATGGATTGATCGGTGTCGAATATCCCTTATTGTCAGTAAACACCTTAAGATTACCAAATACATTCACCACAATTTTCATGTGCGAAGAGAGGTTTCTTAAGGTAGCGACTAAAGCAAAAGCAAAGTGCTCCAGCTGACATTTAAACGAATATAGAAACGTAACTGATAAGAAGCAGCACCAGCAGTCTCATTGACCCATATTCCTAAGTTCTGTAATAACGCTACCAGACACGTGCTGAGTTGAGCGAGCGAGGAGCGAGAGAGCGCAGGCCTACCTTCGTGACGTACACGCCGCGGCCTGTCTTTCTCGCAGGCCTCGCGAGGTCACCAGTGACGTCACAGGGGGCAGCTTTTGTGCATATTCGACCTAAAGCATTTTACTTCTAATATCTTCAAAACGGCCATCATGAGTATCAAATCAGTATCTAATGAACAACATGGCATCAAACTCCAAATGATGAAGCTTGTTATTGAGTAACTACTGTCTGCTACAATAGATATCTTCATCCAGTCCTTAACCACAAGTCCTTTCCATGAGTCCCGGAAAGAGGGACTAGTTAAGCCACTACCTAAAAAGGACGTTGCCACAACACCCTCTGATTAGTGAAATATTTGCGTTCTTCCTGCACTGTCCAAGTCCAGGTAACAAATTACCCAATTACAAACTATCAACCTACTAGATGAATACCAATCAGGTTTCCGTAAATATCGCAGAACAACATAAAGGTAACAGATGACCTAAAACTGCACAAGAGGCGACTATATTGTGCTGCTTAGACTTGAGTGAAGCTTTTGACTTTGTAGAATTTGACATTTTACTTGTCAAACATAGCAGTCTACATTTCCCGCCAAGTGCAGTACAATGGTTTCGCTCATAGCTGACGTATCACCAACAAAGCGTCATGTACGCCACCATGAAGTCACAATGGAGACAGGAAGCTTCAGGCGTCCCACGGAGATCAGTATATGGTCCTATTTCCATTGTATGTCAATGATGTGTCATCAGTTTTGTCCTACAACATATACCACATGTATATGGTGATTCAGAAGCGATAGTCAACATCCAGGGATATTACAGGAGTGACCATTCGAAATAAAAAAATAAAGTAAATACGGGCTCTAAAACGCATACCTTAAGAGCTATGAGCAATTCCTGATCTTCGATACTGTGCAGCAAATATCTTGTGCTGAAAGCTCTTTGCTTTCCATATCTTGGGGTGCTGTAGTATGGACCAAAACAAGAAACAAATGTCCAGTAAACATGTGCTCTATAATGCATACTTTAAGAGTTATGAGTGCTTATTCATCTTCGCTACTTTGCAACGCAACTCTTGTAATGAATAAACGCTCATAATTTTTAAGGTATGTATTTTAGAGCACATGTTTACTGAATATTTTTTTCTTCTTTTGTTCCATACTACCACTTCCCAAAATATGGAAAGCAGAGAGTTTGCAGTACAAGAGATTTGTTTCCAAGTATCGAAGATCAAGAACTACTCATAGCTCTTAAGGTATGCGTTTTAGAGCTATTGTTTACTTGACATTTTTGCTTCGAATGGTCATTTCTGTCATATTCCTGAATATTGGCCATCATTTCTGAAACACCCTGTGTGCTTATGACCAGCTTTATCTAAGTGCAAAACCAATAAACCTGAATGCAACTATTGAGAATCTCAGTAACGACTTGTGTGCACTATCAAAATGGGCACAGAATATGGGCTGTTAATTCTAGGCTCATTAGTCCGAAATTTCGAAAATCCCTGCCATCTTTGATCCTAAATGGGACGAATATCAACTTCTCTTCCTCAGCAAAGAGTCTAGCAGTAATAAAAGATGAAAATCTAAATTGGACTGACAAGGGGAGGCCGCCAATTGTGAAATTCCGATTCATACTGCGCATAATAAAAGCTCATGGCCAGAGGTGTAATGTGGCAAAGCACCAAGATGTACTTCTCAGCCGTTGTCGAGAAAATCGACAGTTAAAAGAAACCGTTGCGGTGAAATACTCTCTACGATTAACAATTTTATACAGCGTCGTAGTGCAGCGGTAAGCGCTCGGATTCGTAATCCGAAGGTCGCCGGAGCGAATCTCGCGCCATGCAACATTTTTTTTATTATTAGTTTTATGTAATTCAAATATATATATATATATATATATATATATATATATATGTAAAAACTATTAATGAATTGCTTATGCATGTTGGTGAAGGCGGATCGCTCTCCAATTGTACCGCCTCCATTTCTACCTTCTTTCGAAGTTGGCAGGCAACTACGCTATTATGCGGCGGCTCGTTTCGGCCCATTCAACATCTGTCCTTCAAGTGTAACCAGCGAGTAACGGAGTTTATATTTCATACCTGCCACAGCAAATTTTTGTTCGTGGGGTTCCTATTCTAATTCGAACGTTTGACTTACGCTATACGTATTCGTTTCGGAATATCGTTTCTGCGTCTTCCGTTAACTATACGTGGTTAACATTATGAAGACAATAACATTTGTGAAATACAACTTTGTTTGTGGAAAACATAATGATGTTCGAAGTCGCCAGTTTTTCCACGACTTTTCAACAACTTACTATATGCATAATTGTTGCAACTGATTGTCGGGAATTGTGTGTGTGTGTGTGTGTGTGTGTGTATACACACATTTGAATTACAAAAAACAAATACTAAAAAAAAAAAGAAAATGTTGCATGGCGCGAGATACGATCCGGTGACCTTTGGATTACGAACCCGGGCGCTTACCGCTGCACCACGACGCTATAGATAATTATTAATCATTGAGAGTATTTCACCGCAACGGTTTCTTTTAACTGTCGATTTTCTCGACAACGGCTGAGAAGTGCATCTTGGTGCTTTGCCACATTACACGTCTGGCCATGAGCTTTTATTATGCGCAGTATGAATTGAATCTGAATTTCACAATTGGCGGCCTCCCCTTGTGAGTGCATAACTGTAATGTGCAAGACGGCATCAGCATCTATCCACGCCCCACAAAAATATAAAAAGTTCACCGCTCTTGTACAAATCACTGATAACAGCGATATTATCCTGCAAGATCTTGCTCAGGAAAGCTCACGCTGCCTGCAACTGGTTATGAATGTCTGTGACCGCTGTATCTGTGAAGCTGGACTCTGTGATCATATTTCACTATCATATGCACAGCTATTCTGGCTGTGTGCAGACAAGCGCAGAGATTTCGATAACTTCTGTCTTTTCTGGACACTGCCCATCTCTCTGCTCGAGCTTAACATTTTTGCCTGAACAACAAGGCAGAAACGACCGTTCCCGTCAGAGCAAAACCCTTTCTGTCCCATTCCATCGTACTGACATTTTCGCGATGTCCTTCTCAGGAGCAACAGATCAACTCTGGAATAAACTCCCACATAATATTAGACAATTGAACTGAATAACAACTACAGCTTCATAAGATCGTTGACGACGTGTCTACTGAAGCAACAGTACTGACTGCCATTATCACTGCACGCACTTGTTATCCTGAACATCCTTCTCTCCGAGCAGATCTTCCTCATTTCCACATAATCGTGGCTGGTGCAGTCACTTTAAATTTCCGTTCCTCAGAGCTCGCTATAGCAGAAAATATCTATTTCTTGGACTTACAAATAATTTTTAAATTGGCCATTGTAATTGTTATTATTATTAGTGGCAGCAGCAGCAGTAGCAGAAGTACTGCCAGTATTAACTATATTAGTTCATTGCTTTTGTTGTGGCATTCCGTCCAAAGACTGGTTTGAGGCAACTTTCCATGCTACTGTGTCCTGTGCAAGCCTTCTGCGAGTAACTACTGCAAATTGTATCCTTCTGAATGTGCTTAGTGTATTCATCTCTTGGTCTCCCCCAACGATTTTTACCCTCCACGCTGCCCTCAAGGACTAAGTTGGTGATCCCTTGATGCCTCAGAACGCGTCCTACCAACCAATCCCTTCTTCTAGTCAAGTTGTGCCACAAATTCGTCTTCTCCCCAATTCTGTTCACTACCTCCTCATTAGTTACGTGATCTGCCGTCTAATCTTCAGCATTCTCCTGTAGTACCACATTTCGAAAGCTTCTATTCTCTTCTTGTCTTTATCGCCCACATTTCACACCCATACGTGCCTACAATCCATACAAATACTTTCAAAAAACTCTTCCTGACACTCTGTGCTCGATGTGAACAAATTTCTCATCTTCAAAAACGCCTTCCTTGCCATCGCCAGTCTACATTTTATATCCTCTCTACTTCGACCATCCTGTTATTTTGCTGCCCAAATAACAAAACTCATCTACTACTTTAAGTTTCTCACTTCCTAAGCTATTCGTAATTCCCTCAGCATCACCTGATTTAATTCGACTATATTCCATTATCCTCGTCTTGCTTTTGTTGATGTACACCTTATATCTCCCTTTCAAGACACTGGCCATTCCATTTAACTGTTCTTCCAGTCCTTTGCTGTTTCTAACATAATTACAATGTCATAGGCAAACCTCAAGGTTTTTATTTCTTCTGCCTGGATTTTAATTCCTACTCCAAGTTTTGCCTTGGTATACTTTACTGTTTGTTCAATGTACAAATTGAATAACATAGGCTACCACCCTGTCTCACTCCATTCCCAACCACTGCTTCCCTTTCATGCCCTCCACTCTCATAACTGCCGTCTGGTTTATGTACAAATTGTAAATAGCCTTTCGCTCACTGCATTTTACCCCTGCCATCTTCAGAATTTGAGAGAGCATTCCATTCAACATTGTCAAAACTTCCTCCAAGTCTACAAAAGCTATAAACGTAGGTTTGTGTTTCCTTAACCTAGCTTCTAAGATAAGTCGTAGGGTCAGTACTGCCGCGCGTGTTCCACTATTTCTACGGAATCTAAACTGATGTTCCCCGAGGTCGGCTTAACTCTGAAATTGCTAATACGGAAACGTTGCCGGCCGAAGTGGCCGTGCGGTTAAAGGCGCTGCAGTCTGGAACTGCAAGACCGCTACGGTCGCAGGTTCGAATCCTGCCTCGCGCATAGATGTTTGTGATGTCCTTAGGTTAGTTAGGTTTACTTAGTTCTAAGTTCTAGGGGACTGATGACCTCAGAAGTTGAGTCCCATAGTGCTCAGAGCAATTTTTTTGAACGGAAACGTTCTCCTCTTGTGAAAAAGGATGCTGTGAACTTTATTCTTAGAATAAACTTGCAAAGTTGGCCTGCCAAGACAAAAAATGGATCTCGCACGAATGCTGTTTGCCATACGTTACATTCCTGACATGCTGGTTAAAAGCATCACGTCACATGTCCTTTGGTGTCCCCAAGATTTGCAGAGAACCCAACGTATCACTAAACTGTGTTAGAGCAATTGTTGGAATCGCCTCTAAATCAAAGGAAATTGTCTTTATCCTAAATTACTATCTGCTTTATCACCTGTACGTCACTGTCGTATTACTACTGCTGTCCTTACGATGAGACGTTCCTGCGGCAATGAATCGCAGGAAATCAGGAGCAATATATTATTAGTCACGTTTATTCATTCTTATTTATTTTTATGTTGGTCTTCTCTTTAATCAATTTGTGCACTGATAGGCATGCTTTAGTTCTCATTTTATGCAGGGTGATTCTCATTAATGTTTAAAAATCCCCCGAAGTGACGTAGGTGACGCTGAGACGAGTAGTTTGACATACGACACATGGTGTTGCCTATGTCGCGAAATACCCTAAAAGTAAATGACAAATGTAAAACATGTGACGTCACCAGGTGACATACCTCACCGCTCGCGCAGCGGTTGGACTTGTTGATTCTACCCTCGCCGGTGGTGGGTGAGTAATACTGACTGAACCGCTAGGCTACCCTGTATCCGATCTAGCGTTATATGATGTGATACTATTGTATTCGACATATTGATAATCCAATCGGCTTACATTTACGAAAACAATGTAGTGTAGCGCAGCGATGTCGCTTCGGTGGTTTTTAAATGTTAATGAGAATCACTCTGAATAAAGCTATAAAGAGTAGGCTAAGTAAGCATTTACAGAAACCGGTATCACATCGTAACTTAGGCCGATAGAGAAATTCTAAAATTTTGTCTGTATTCAGGGACGAATTAAGTTGCAGAATCAGAGAGTTCTGTTTTTGTTACTGACCTTTTTTAGACTATTGTTATGAACGCAAGATACGCCACCCTCCACACACGTACTAATTATATTTTGAGGTTATAATTTACGCCTAAAAGTTCCAATAAAGATTTTGTGTTCTGCGACTTCAGTCTATAGATGTCGAACTATATCCGTATTATGATATATTTATCCTCAGAATACCACACACTCACTCTTTCTTGCACTAAACTTATCAGTTTCTAACATTCCAAAATTAGTGTGTGAGAATGTCGGTAGATTTAACCGAATAAGAGAAGCTAATTCGAACTTCACCGATTGTCGACCGAAGTCTGTACGTTCGGGCGATGAGATCGACTGCAGTGCTACTGCGTACGTAGTGGCACACTGGTCTTGAAAGATCGGCCATCTTCGGTCATCGGCGGATTCCACCGATAGCGGTCCAACCGTGACCGGAGCCTTACCGCTGCGTCTCATGTTTTTCTGTCGATCTCGGAAGTCTCCTTATTAATGGAAATTAATTCGCCACTTCGCTAAATGTCGTCGTTCGCCTTAGGAACGTTCGTATTAGGGATAGCGGTTATACCTGAAACAACCGGTTTTTGGTTGTTTCACGTCGGTTTAACCTCATTTTTAAAACCACTCAAAATGACCGGTTTCTGCAATAAACGATTTTCGGTTTTTTTATTCCTGTCCTTCCCCGTAAAAAACGTAAAAATCGAACGAAGACTGAAAAATTTTTACTCTCTCACTTTCAAGATGCATGGAATCCGTCCACCATTCGCTGCTTTTCTCCAAAACTTGTACAAAAAAATCGCCATTATTACCCTATTGATTCTGATTTTTTGAAACACTTCTCAAAAATCATGTTATAATTGGAGATAATACCATATTTTGGGCATTACGAATAGCAAGTGCTAAAGGGTTAAAACAGATGACGATGAACTCTGTTTTTCGCGTTAATTTGTACATTTTCAGGATCTTTTTTTTTTTGGTCATCAGACTACTGACTGCTTTGATGCGTCCCGCCACGAATTCCTTTCCTGTGCTAACCTCTTCATCTCAGAGTAGCACTTGCAACCTACGTCCTCAATTATTTGCTTGACGTATTCCGATCTCTGTCTTCCTCTACAGTTTTTGCCCTCTACAGCTCCCTCTATTACCATGGAAGTCATTCCCTCATGTCTTAGCAGATGTCCTATCATCCTGTCCCTTCTCCTTATCAGTGTTTTCCACATATTCCTTTCCTCTCCGATTCTGCGTAGAACCTCCTCATTCCTTACCTTATCAGTCCACCTAATTTTCAACATTCGTCTATAGCACCACATCTCAAATGCTTCGATTCTCTTCTGTTCTGGTTTTCCCACAGTCCATGTTTCACTACCATACAATGCTGTACTCCAGACGTACATCCTCAGAAATTTCTTCCTCAAATTAAGGCCGGTATTTGATATTAGTAGACTTCTCTTGGCCAGAAATGCCTTTTTTGCCATAGCGAGTCTGCTTTTGATGTCCTCCTTGCTCCGCCCGTCATTGGTTATTTTACTGCCTAGGTAGCAGAATTCATTGACTTCGTGGCCATCAATCCTGATGTTAAGTTTCTCGCTGTTCTCATTTCTACTACTTCTCATTACCTTCGTCTTTCTCCGATTTACTCTCAAACCATACTGTGTACTCATTAGACTGTTCATTCCGTTCAGCAGATCATTTAATTCTTCTTCACTTTCACTCAGGATAGCAATGTCATCAGCGAATCGTATCATTGATATCCTTTCACCTTGTATTTTAATTCCACTCCTCAACCTTTCTTTTATTTCCATCATTGCTTTCTCGATGTACAGATTGAAGAGTAGGGGCGAAAGGCTACGGCCGTGTCTTACACCTTTCCTAATACGAGCACTTCGTTCTTGATTGTCCACGGTTATTATTCCCTCTTGGTTGTTGTACATATTGTATATGACCCGTCTCTCCCTATAGCTTACCCCTACTTTTTTCAGAATCTCGAGAAGCTTGCACCATTTTATATTGTCGAACGCTTTTTCCAGGTCGACAAATCCTATGAAAGTGTCTTTTCTTTAGCTATGATTCCATTATTAGCCTAAACGTCAGAATTGCCTCTCTCGTCCCTTTACTTTTCCTAAAGCCAAACTGATCGTCACCTAGCGCATTCTCAATTTTCTTTTCCATTCTTCTGCGTATTATTCTTGTAAGCAGCTTCTATGCATGAGCTGTTAAGCTGATTGTGCGATAATTCTCGCACTTGTCAGCTCTTGCCGTCTTCGGAATTGTGTGGATGATGCTTTTCCGAAAGTCAGATGGTATATCGCCAGACTCATATATTCTACACACCAACGTGAATAGTCGTTTTGTTGCCACTCCCCCCAATGATTTTAGAAATTCTGATGGAATGTTATCTATTCCTTCTGCCTTATTTGACCGTAAGTCCTCCAAAGCTCTTTTAAATTCCGATTCTAATACTGGATCCCCTATCCCTTCTAAATATACTCCTGTTTCCTCTTCTATCACTTCAGACAAATCTTCACCCTCATAGAGGCTTTCAATGTATTCTTTCTACCTATCTGCTCCTCCTCTGAATTTAACAGTGGAATTCCCGTTGCACTCTTAATGTTACCACCGTTGCTTTTAATGTCACCAAAGGTTGTTTTGACTTTCCTGTATGCTGAGTCTGTCCTTCCGACAATCATATCTTTTTCGATCACATTTTTCCTGCAGCCATTTCGTCTTAGCTTCCCTGCACTTCCTATTTATTTCATTCCTCAGCGACTTGTATTTCTGTATTCCTAATTATCCCGGAACATGTTTGTACTTCCTCCTTTCATCAATCAACTGAAGTATTTCTTCCGTTACCCATGGTTTCTTCGCAGCTACCTTCTTTGTACCTATGTTTTCCTTCCCAACGTCTGTGATGGCCCTTTTTAGAGACGTCAATTCCTCTTTAACTGTACTGCCTACTGCGCTATTCGTTATTGCTGTATCTATAGCGTTAGACAACTTCAAACGTTTCTCGTCATTCCTTAGTACTTCCGTATCCCACTTCTTTGCGTATTGATTCTTCCTGACTAATGTCTTGAACTTCAGCCTACTCTTCATCACTACTATATTGTGATCTGAGTCTATATCTGCTCCTGGGTACGCCTTACAATCCAGTATCTGATTTCGGAATCTCTGTCTGACCATGATGTAATCTAAGTGAAATCTTCTCGTATCTCACGGACTTTTCCAAGTATACCTCCTCCTCTTGTGATTCTTGAACAGGATATTCCCTATTACTAGCTGCAACTTGTTACAGAACTCAATTAGTCTTTCTCCTGTTTCATTCCTTGTCCCAAGCCCATATTCTCCTGCAACCTTTTCTTGTACTCCTTCCCCTACAACTGCATTCCAGTCGCCCATGATTATTAGATTTTCGTCCGCCTTTACATGCTGCATTACCCTTTCAATATCCTCATACACTTTCTCTATCTGTTCATCTTCAGCTTGCGACGTCGGCATGTATACCTGAACTATCGTTGTCGGTGTTGGTCTGCTGTCGATTCTGATTAGAACAACCCGGCCACTGAACTGTTCACAGTAACACACCCTCTGCCCTACCTTCCTATTCATAACGAATCCTACACCTGTTATAGCATTTTCTGCTGCTGTTGATTTTACCCGATACTCATCTGACCAGAAATCCTTGTCTCCCTTCCACTTCACTTCACTGACCCCTACTATATCTAGATTGAGCCTTTGCATTTCCCTTTTCAGATTTTCTAGTTTCCCTACCACGTTCAAGCTTCTGACATTCCACGCCCCGACTCGTAGAAGGTTATCCTTTCGTTGATTATTCAATCTTTTTCTCATGGTAACCTCCCCCTTGGCGGTCCCCTCCCGGAGATCCGAATGGGGGACTATTCCGGAATCTTTTGCCAATGGAGAGATCATCATGACACTTCTTCAGTTACAGGCCACATGTCCTGTGGATACACGTTACGTGTCTTTAATGCAGTGGTTTCCATTGCCTTCTGGATCCTCATGTCGTTGATCATTGCTGATTCTTCCGCCTTTAGGGGCAATTTCCCACCGCTAGGACAAGAGAGTGCCCTGAACCTGTATCTGCTCCTCCGCCCTCTTTGACAATGCCGTTGGCAGAATGAGGCTGACTTCTTATGCCGGAAGTCTTCGGCCGCCAATGCTGATTATTTATCAAAATTTAGGAAGTGGCGGGGATCGAACCCGGGACCGAAGACGTTTTGATTATGAATCAAAGACGCTACCCCTTTTTTTCCATTTTGTTCGTTATTGATCGTTGTGTTTGGTCGTTGCTGACGTCGCAAGACATCCTGTTCAAGTTCGGTGGTTGATCCTTCCACGCATTTTTTTTTTTATTACAGGGGCCAACCTGCTCTCTCTTTTTTTTTTTTTTTAATCTCAGTTTGTTCGCTTTTGTTCGTTGTACCTGCTCGGGGCGGACGTCGCAAGACATCCGTTTTAAGTTCGTTGTTGATCAGTTGACTCAGTTTTTTTTTTTTTTTTTATTGCAGCGGGCAGCTAACCCTCTGACCGAACACGCTGAGCTACCGTGCCGGCATCCCCTAGACCACGGGTAGGTTCTTGTCAGGATCTACAAACAGATAAAGCACACTATGTGGACACATGCAGCAAGACAGCTATTTTTTTTTAATTGAAAACTGTTTGAAGTGTTCTTAAATTTTTAATTTATTACCGTTACCGTAATTTCCTTCCTCTTTTATAAATTCATAGTAATGGCAAATCTTTAATCTTTTAAAGTAAATATAGCATTTTGCTTCATTGCTACGCCACTTCGTAAAAACATTTCGAGACGAGGGCTTGTGCCATTCTGCAATAGAACTGATGTCCTGCTACGACACCGAGGATCTACCGTATAGACCAGGTGGGGGCAAGTCCTGCACCCTGCGCCCACACACATACCTTATGCTACGACACACGACAACAGGGACATTGTTCTCTAAAGCAATGCCGTACTGATTGGTATGCCATGGGTTTGTTGTTTCTGTCGGAATTGTTATCACACTAGCGCTGATCGCCTTTCCCACTTTCTATAACGACACAATATTTCTAACCAATGCAAATTTTACGAATAAAAGTACTTATTTTTTTAGAAAAAAAGTTTTAATGACTAACTGTTTCCGTTCTTTATTCTGTCATTAGTAAAAAATAAAAAAAATATTATAACCGAGATCAAACAAATACCGAAAAAGATTGGTTTTTTTTTTAGAACTAAAATACCGGTATAGCTCTTAGCCGGTCAGTTTTCCCATCCCTTGTCCGTATTTGTGCAGCGCCTGATATAATACGACAGCTTTTTTGTATCATGAGAAGTAAATAAAAACACCTACAGCCGTCCTTATGATATTATTTTATTTTGTCGGTACCAGTTTCTATGCTTCATTGCGTCATATTCTGACTGTTTTTGACGCGTTACTGGATACGCAGATAATGTGTCAGCACTCCAACCATCAACTGCCAGTTGAGTTGGCAGTTGCCAGTTGATGGCTGGAGCGCTGACAAATTATCTACGGATCCAGCAATGCTGGCAACAGATGTGTGGTATGCATGGGGATCATATCAACCTGCATCGCATAAAAAAAAAGAAAAAAAACAATGGTTCAAGTGGCTCAGAGCGCTGTGGGACTTAACATCTTAGGTCATCAGTCCCCTAGAAATTAGAACTACTTAAAACTAACTAACCTAAGGACATCACACACATCCATGCCCGAGGCAGGATTCGAACCTGCTACCGTAACGGTCGCGCAGTTCCAGAGTGAAGCGCCTAGAATCGCATCAAAAACGGCCTGAAGATAACGCACTGAAGCATAAAACTGGTAGCGACAAAATAAAATCATAGGAACGGCTGTAGGTGTTTTTATTTATTTGCCACTATAGTAAACGGCCTTCGTCCCAGACACCTCCTGCTAAAAGGATGGATATGCAAAAGGTTTTCTGTGTGGTGTCAGGCTGTATGGAGGCTTGGCAGCCGCAGAAACCTGTAGGATACTGGCTGTAAAGGTCGCCCGTCCGACTACGCGCCTAACGGCTATTGTTTACGCTCGGTGATTCTGCGGACACGCGCCAGCGACAGCTTGCGTACGTGCGGTAAGCCATACCGGACCGCAAATGGCGTGACTTGCAGCTGTGGCGCAGGCGCACAAGCGAGCGCACCTGCCGCCGCAGACATGTGCGCTGTGCCTTGCCGTGCTGTACCCCTCCACTGCATATGGCATGACTTGCAATCGACGCGCATGCGCGGGAGCGCACGCACCTGTTGCCTACAGACGCAGCGTAGTCCTTCTAGGAACTGCAGTAGCGTAGCGATCAGAGCGATGCCCTCTCTACATCCGGACCGCGAGAAGACGCAGGCCGGGTTAAGAGCAGTGAGCAGTGATTAGAAAGATAACAGTCATTCTCGGAAACAGGATCCCTTACACGATCCTTTCAAACGCGTATCTTACACGCTACCTCGGCACGGAAGTCACGAAAATCAGGAACGGATGAAAGTCTTATGTTTAGGTGGAATAAACTTTTCTTGGTTTTATTAAGAAACAGTCATCTACAGAAACAGTAAAAAATTTCATCTCTGTTATTCAACATAAACTCTCCTCAACTCGAAGGCTGAATTTAACATCACTGACAAGGGAACTTCCCCATCGCACCCCCCTCAGATTTAGTTATAAGTTGGCACAGTGGATAGGCCTTGAAAAACTGCACACTGATCAATTGAGAAAACAGGAAGAAGTTGTGTGGAACTGTGAAAAAAAAAGCAAAATATACAAACTGAGTAGTTCAAAGGAAGATAGGCAACATTAAGGACGATGTTAACTCATGAGCGCCGTGGTCTCGTGGTAACGTGAGCAGCTGCGGAACGAGAGGTCCGTGCTTCAAACCTTCCTTCGAGTGAAAGTTTATTTTTTTATTTTCAATTTATGTGACATACTCTTTGTTTTCATCACTTTTTTGGGAGTGATTATCACATCCACAAGAAAACCTAAATCGGGCAAGGTAGAAGAATCTTTTTACCCATTCGCCAAGTGTACAAGTTAGGTGGGTCGACAACATATTCCTGTCATGTGACGCACATGCCGTCACCAGTGTCGTATAGAATATATCAGATGTGTTTCCCTGTGGAGGAATCGGTTGACCTATGACCTTGCAATCAAATGTTTTCTGTTCCCATTGGAGAGGCACGTCCTTTCGTCTACTAATCGCAGGGTTTTGCGATGCGCTCGCAAAACACAGACACTAAACTTATTACAGTGAACAGAGATGTCAATGAACGAACGGACAGATAATAGCTATGCAAAAATAAAGAAAGTAAAAATTTTCAGTCGAGGGAAGACTTGAACCAAGGACCTCTCGTTCTGCAGCTGCTCACGCTACCACGGGACCACGGCGCTCTTAAGCTCACGTTCTCCATTATATTGCTTATGTGGCCCATTGACTACTCAGTTTGTATATTTTGCTTATTTTTTCACAGTTCCACACAACTTCTTCCTGTTTTCTCAATTGATCTGTGTTCAGTTTATCAAGGCCTATCCACTGTGCCAACTTATAACTAAATCTGAGGGGGGTGCGATGGGGAGGTTCCCTTGTGAGTGTGATACTACATTTATTTTAATAGGAAAGAAAGTTACAATTTAAAACATAAGAAAACGTCTCTCCCGATTTTCTGTGTGTTCCACAGACGGGGATAAGGCAGACATTACACAACATGAAACTTCCTGTCTGATTAAAACTGTGCGCCCCACCGAGACTCGAACTCGGGACTGTCGGATGTACACCAGTCAGCACTGGTCGCGAGTCGGTAGAGTTCTTGCCCGCGAATAGGCAAAGGTCCCGAGTTGGAGCCTCGGTCCGGCACACAGTTTTAATCTGCCGCCGGCCGGGATGGCCGAGCGGTTCTAGGCCCTACAGTCTGGAACAGCGCGAACGCTACGGTCGCAGATTCGAATCCTGCCTCGGGCATGGATGTGTGTGATGTTCTTAGATTAGTTAGGTTTAGGTAGTTCTAAGTTCTAGGGGACTGATGACCTCAGAAGTAAAGTCCCATAGTGCTCAGAGCCATTTGAACCATTTAATTTGCCAGGAAGCTTCATATCTTCGCACATTCCGCTGGATTACTTAACATCATTCCATTGAACAGGAATGAGGGTCAGCCTCTTAAATTATAGGTGGTCACCAAGATGGCTGTGACAGAGTGCCTCCTTGGTTTGAAGAGGCACGCCAGGAGCGCAGGGTACGTTCCGGGGAAGTAGTTGACGCTTAGGACCAGCCAGGTAATGGCATCATAAGAGATCTGCTGAGTTCCCTCAGGATTCGCTGGTAAGATATAGTTTTTTTTTTTTGCAAGGGTCGTTGGGGGCGATAACAGTGAGGAGCCTACCACGACGGTCTGCTGTGTTCTTGCTAGGGCCGAGATTCTGAATGGGACCCAGTAGGGCCACTCAGCTTCTCTTTTGTCGATGCCTTGGAACAGTCAATACGTGGCAGCCGTGTCCATCGCAGGGAGGACCTCGTGAACAACCGCCAGCCGACGGCGGCACAACACAGCGTGGTGATGCTATTACCCGCAGTAGCACTGTCCAACGTTTTAACTTACCTGGGCCACATTGGAAGAAGACGAGTATTTTTGGGCCCTTAACACTAACAGCAATCACTACTGACCAAATAAATAAATAAAATAAAAAAGAAATGCGAAGTACGCGTTGTGTGTGTGTGTGTGTGTGTGTGTGTGTGTGTGTGTGTGTGTGTGAGAGAGAGAGAGAGAGAGAGAGAGAGACTTTTTTTTTTGACCGATTGTGTGACAGGTGTTCACTTCTTCAGTCGAACTTACTTTGACGCATGTGGCCCTCGGGGCAGTGGTTGCACACCCCTGGCCTACAGGATAGATAAAAAGAGTCACTATGCTCCATTGTTACTCCTCATTGCTAGCATCTTTCTCTATCTCTCTCTCTTTCTCTCTCTCTCTCTCTCTCTCTCTCTCTCTCTCTCACACACTCACACACACACACACACACACACACTCACACTCATTCGCTCACTCGTCGCAGCATTAGAGGGCCTTCATTGGATTACATTTGCGTAACTCAATTTCGTTCATCATTTTCAGTGTTTCAAGGAGGCCTGCAACTGTGTCATACATGATTTAAGTAATGAAAACCGCACGAGTTACTTGTTTTTTGATATTTAGCACTAGGCGTTTCAAGAACTTACTCTCATTTTCGAGTGTATTTGTTAACATGACTGTGTTTGCTGATGTTCGCATGTGTATATTCTTGCCCCTCTTGCCTCCTTTTGAGGTTAGACTGCAATTGCAAAATGGAGATATTACATTATGGCTTCACAAAGGGTTTGTACACAGTCAGAAGTGTTAACAGTTTTGTATATACACACATCCAAAAAAGCTGTACAGAAAATTTTAATAGAGATCAACATGAACACCGTTTCCACCCTTTTTATTGCTCATGAAAACCACACATTGCATACTGTACCACCATACAGCGAGACCTTCAGAGGTGGTGGTCCAGATTGCTGTACACACCGGTACTTCTAATACCCAGTAACACGTCCTGTTGCATTGATGCTTGCTTGTACTCGCCGTGGCATACTATCCATAAGTTTCTCAAGGCATTGTTGTTCCAGATTGTTCCACTCCTCAACGGCGATTCGGCGTGGATCCCTCAGAGCGGTTGGTGGATCATGTCGTCCATAAACAGCCCTTTTTAAACTATCCCAGGTTGTTCGATAGGGTTCATGTCTGGAGAACATGCTGGCCACTCTAGTCGAGCAATGTCGTTATCCTGAAGGAAGTCATGCACAAGATGTGCACGATGGGGGCGCGAACTGTCGTCCATGAAGACGAATGCCTCACCAATATGCTGCCGATATGGTTGCACTATCGGTCGAAGGATGGCATTCACGTATCGTACAGCCGTTTCGGCGCCTGCCACGACTACTAGCGGCGTACGTCGGCCCCACTTAGTGCCACCCCAAAACAGCAACGAATCTCCACCTTGCTGCACTCCCTGGACTGTGTGTCTAAGGCGTCCAGCCTGACCGGGCTGCCTCCAAACACGTCTCCGATGATTATCTGGTTGAAGGCATATACGACACTCATCGGTGAAGAGAACGTGATGCCAATCATGAGCGGTCCATTCGGCATGTTCTTGGGCCCATTGTACCCCGCTGCATGGTGTCGTGCCTCGCCTGGGCATGTCAAAAGCCGCAATTGGACTGATGATGACTGGAAACATGTTGCCTGGTCGGACGAGTCTCGTTTCAAATTGTATCTACCGGATGGATGTTTACGGGTATGGACACACCCTCGTGAATCTATGGATCACGCATTCATCAGCGGACTGTTGAAGCTTGTGGAGGCTCTGTAATGGTGTGGAGCGTGTGCAGTTGGAGTGATATGGGGCCCCTGATACATCCAAATACGACTCTTGACAGGTAACATGCACGTAGGCATCCTGTCTGATCACCTGCATCCATTCCTGTCCATTTTGCATTCTGGCGGACTTTGGCAAATCCAGCAGGACAATGCGACACTCCACACGTCCTGAGTTGCTAGAGAGTGACCCCAGGAACTTTCTTCTGAGTTTAAACACTTCCGCTGGTCACCAAAGTCCCGAGACACGAACATTATTGACCATATCTGGGATGCCTTAAAACGTGCTTTTCAGAAGAGATCTTCACCCCTCGTTTTCATCCTAATTTATAGACAGCTATGCAGGATTCATGGTGTCAGTTCTCTGCAGCACAACTTGAGGCGTTACTCAAGTCCATGCCACGTCGTGTTGCGGCACTTCTGCGTGCTGGCGGGGGCCCTACACGATATTAGGCATTTGTAGCAGTTTCTTTGGCTATTCAGTGTAGTAACAGTAGAGCTCTTACATTGACGTTTACGGGGTGACTTTGCTAAATGGTGAGAAACTACAAGAAAATGTCCCTGAAATGCTTTCCAAGGGAGGTAAATCCACTTGAAGGAGGTCTTTGACAGTATATATTTCAATGACTGATAGCACGAAGGAAGACGGAAGGCAAGTGGGAACGTTTTGCCTGTACTACTGTGTTAGTTCCACGCTCAACGTGAGAGTGGGCTGGAGCACCGCCATGTCGTGTCCACAATATACTTCTTACCAACAAAGACACGTCTTCCAGCAGAGGAGACAGAGTCCCCCGCGGGAGTTCAGATGTGTCTCGCGTTTGAGGCGTCGTGGAAGGATGACTGTTCCCACGAAGCGGTCGTCAATAATCTCCGGTCACATATTGAGGCTGAAATGGTGAACATGCTTCGCTGAAACCACACTAAAGGTTGCTTCATTTGTGAATAGGATGGATGTCAGAAATCCCATCACAGTGGGAGATGGAGATCGAAACGGAGCGAGTGCGTGAGTTAAGATTCAGTTTGCGTATACCACAAGTCAAGGCGGCGCTGTAACGTCAGTGGTAACGGGTTTCCTTCGCTCCAGCTGTAGCTCCACCAGTAGACGGGTCTGGGAACAGTGCCGCTGCGGTCGCTTCACACTCGTTACTGAAGCGTACGTAGGTGACTTACTGTCAGTACCGAAAACGAGTACACGATCTTGCTGCTGTGACGTAGCACTTGTTGTGTATGAGGCGGAACTATGGGCCTCATGGAAAAAGGGTGACTCGGCTGAGTCACGCAATTTGACTCTTAGTCTGATCACAAGGGGTGGCCATTAATTGCATGCGTTGATCACGTATGCTGACGTGAGGATCAATGAACTATACTTGACTAGATGTACCTGGATCATCTCAGGTGACTGAAAAGTTAGTAGACACGAATACAGTTAAATACTTAGCTTTAATTGAGGATCAGCGGTGAACGTCGACTTTGTACAGTTATAGACTGAACTGCGAATACTTCTTTAAAATTCTGATTGCTTCACACATACATATCAATTGTCAATGTATAAACTGTACGTGGCGCCTGGCTAGGTCGTAGTTACTGACTTAGCTGAAGGCTATAGTAACTAGCGTCTCTGCAAATGAGATCTCTGAAGCTATTACAAGTGAACACTTTCTATTAAAGTCAGCTGTAGAACTGGCAGTGCGCTAGCTTGTCTCGTAAGGCCAGCCGAGTGGCGGCGCTCGGTCTGCTAGCGTCGACAGTGGCGACTCGCGGGTCCGATGTGTACTGACGGACCGCGGCCGATTTGAAGCCTACAACCTAGCAAGTGTGGTGCTTTGCGGTGACACCACAGTACTAACTGAGCAAAATGATTGACTGAGACCTGTTCAGATGGCCTGTAACGAAACTGTGTTTTGTTGTGTTCTGGTAGTATGTTCCTATGGGAGGTCATCGGTCCACAGGCTTACACACTGCATCCTTTACTGAACCTAACTCACGCTAAGGACAACACACACATCCATGCCCAAGGGGGGACTCGAACCTCCGACGGGGAGAGCCGCACAATCAATGGCGAGGCGCGTCAGACCGGGCGGCTACCCCGCGCAGCCCTGTGTTTTGTGAGAGAGTGCAGTTTTTTTTTTCTTTATTGATTTTCAATTTCCCCCGAAGGGGGCGGGCTGGCAGCAGCTTATTACGCTGCTCTACAGCCTACAGACTTTTGTTTAAAAAAGGAAGAAGAAAGAAACAAGGAAAAACAGGCGATCAAATGGTGATTTAAAGTGTAAAATGGCGTAAAAATGCGGAAAGTTAAAACAGAAAGCAAAACGGGGTTGGCAATGTTGATAAAATACACAGGAATCAGACAAGTAACATAGTAGACACACAATTAAAAAACATGTTGACAGTCTGGTTTCTGTTCGCAAGAGAGAAAAAAAAAGCACACCCAGCGACAGTATGATGGCTGTTCGCTACACTTCCCAAAAGACACAACACGGAGCACGCACTGGAAAAACACACTGTAAAACACAGCACGAAAAAGGCGGCACAAAGATGGCACTCCCGATCCAAGGCAGATGGGGGAGGGGGAGGGGGGAGATGGGGAGGGAGGACAGTGCAGGGTGTGAGGCGAAAATTAACTGACGCGAAGAACACAACCGCAAATGAGTTCCGTTAGAGGAGGAGTGAAATCTGGAATAAGTTACACGCCATAGTCCACATTTCAGAAGAAAAACATACAAATGTTGTCCAGTGCAAACAAAATGGTTGTTTTGGCGTCGATAGTTACGATGCCACAACGTAGGTGCACGCTCTCGTGAGTTGGAACTACGAGAGAAGACTAACTACGCCGACCACAGCGCCCTCTGGCCGACGCTGTGGACCTCAGGAGAACAGTCTTGATTTCGGCCCATTTCATCAAGAGCACACGGCCTGGAAAGATCGCTTCTACTACCGAGTGGTAGCTTGCTATTGAGACTTTGTTTTAGTTACGTTCAGTTAAAATTTGGACCACAACGAGTATTCGTTAGTTTTGATATTATACAGGACAGTCATCCTGACTTCACAGGATTAGACATGGACTACGGCTTCACACCTACGTGCTCATCCTAGCCAAAGTTATGTATACATTGTGTTTTTGATTCTATTAAAAGTGTTGAAGTTACATGCAGTACCGAAGTGCTTCACCTCTTCTGCTCCTACTCGCTTCTTCTACTCTCGGCCTACATCACAGTTGCAGTTCACAGGAGCAGACCCACGCATCACCTATCCAGGCGGGATACAAAAGCTGTATTCTAATTTATTCCATGTCCACTCAGAGAGAACTTGTTTGTCCTGCGACAAACGAAAACGGGGCACAAAGCAACGCCACCTCCATAACACTGCGACAAGAAGGCGTACTATTTATTAATTTGGTCATAGCAACTTGCGTTTATGGGCTTACAGCGCGTTGTGTAGCTTATCATTCATTTCTGTAGTTTAATTTAGTAATTAATCACTATTTAAAGATTCTCACGTCATGTTTTCGGGCATTGTCGTTACAGACTTGGAAACGCTTCGAAAGGAGTCTAAATGTGAACCTAATTGTTACACATTCTCTGAATAGATATTGAATATTAAAGTAAATTTACAGCTGTCCACGAAAAAGTTTGATCTACGTAAATGTATGCGTAAACAGAACAATATTCACTGCTAACCGATCTGTCATATTGGTATATAATAATCCTCATACCCAATGACTGCTTCTGACATTTAGGCAGGTCGGATACTTTGTGACATTTCAACTTGTTCTTGACAATGTCTATAAAGCTGAAAACATGATCGTATGAAATAAAAGAATAGCAATACACCCTGAGGAAGGCGTCTTGCAATAGTACCCGAAACGTGGGAATTTTATAGTTGACAATGAGGTCACAAACCCAGAAGGATTTTACTGACTGAAAAGAACAGTAATTTACAGTTTAATTGTGGAAATTTCTTTGAAAACAGTCGCTCAGAATCCGGGAAATCAGTGAGACCGCTGTTATATTTGCGAACTCGTGTACTTGCTCTGCTTTCTGAGCGAGTACATCTGTACCCCACAACCGGCTCAGGTGACAAATGGGCAGCGCCGGAGCCACGCGAGTCGAGTCCACGGGCACACAGAGACGGTGAGTTCGGAGATGACATCACAGGACTCGCCGACAACTTTAAAGCGAGTATACGGAGTTCATTTCTGATCTCTGCAGTGCGACGAACCTGGGACGAAACCGTCGCCGCTGAGGCAAGTCCGTAGATCGTAGGGACTGTGCGCGTTGCAGATGTTACGGATACTGCGAGCTGTGCAGTATGCCGCACGGCCGCCTGAGTTACTCCGTGGTGGTGGGCCACCTGCCCAGTGCTGATACCCTCTGTCAAAAATCATTTTTCTCTCCACCTTCAAGTGGGCGTATTTCCAAGGGAACTCATTTCCAGTCATACGTCCTGATAATTAAATGGACACCCTAGCTGCAAACAGGCGTTGATGTACTTCATTGGGGACATGTTGAAAATGCGTGCCCCGACCGGGACTCGAACCCGGGATCTCCTGCTTACATGGCAGACGCTCTATCCATCTGAGCCACCGCGGGCACGGAGGATAGTGCGTCTGCAGGAACTTATCCCTTGCACGCTCCCCGTGAGATCCACATTCCCAACATGTCCACACCACTACATTCGTAGTGCGCCTAATAGATGTTTGCCCATCATACTCATTACTCGTGGCAGATTAATCTACCAAGTCCCGTACGAGTTCGGACATAGCGTGTGCGTTCGCACAAGAAGATGGTCAATGGCCGAGAAGCCATATTTTAACTATATACGAGTATGGCGGTAGTATCTGTTCCCGAAAGAACTGTTACCGTGGATGACCATGCAGCTTTGCTAGAAATGAAATGATAATTAAATGGATACCCTAGCCGCAAACAGGCGTTGATGTACTTCATTGGGGACATGTTGAAAATGTGTGCCCCGACCGGGACTCGAACTTACATGGCAGACGCTCTATCCATCTGAGCCACCGCGGGCACAGAGGATAGTGCGTCTGCAGGGACTTATCCCTTGCACGCTCCCCGTGAGATCCACATTCCCAACATGTCCACACCACTACATTCGTAGTGCGCCTAAAAGACGTTTGCCCATCATACTCATTACTCGGTCGGGGCACACATTTTCAACATGTCCCCAATGAAGTACATCAACGCCTGTTTGCAGCTAGGGTGTCCATTTAATTATCATTTCATTTCTAGCAAAGCTGCATGGTCATCCACGGTAACTGTTCTTTCGGGAACAGATACTACCGTCATATATAGTCCATATGACCTTTTTTTTACTTCTTATCGTCTCAGGTGCATTTTGTCACCATTTAGCAACATCACCTTGCATATGACGGTAATTTCGTAACCGTTCCAAACCTGTCGAACTTGCAGCTTTATGTGCAGAGCGTGGGAGACACATGTGCGTTTGCAACCCTTGATTTTTTTTATCGGTCGTCAGTGTTCTCAATGGATACCTCTTGTAAAGGTTCCTGTGGAGCAGTGCGCCAATTAGAGTTCAGCAAGAAAGCAGGTCGATTTGTGATATGGAATGGATTTCACTAGGAATAAAATCATTAAATGACGTTTCGCATTACCATATTTTTTGTAGTCATAAGTCCGAAGAGGAGGCATTCACGCATTGGTACGGAATTTTTCAGTGAAACTATGGAGCACATGTGCGCTAGATGCTGCTAAATAAGCAATAATGCTGTTACCACTCTGGTCTATAACGCACTGAAAATATTTCGGTTTTGTCGGGTGTGTAGTTCACAAGTAAGTGTTACACAGCTTTATCGTAACGGACGGCACAAAATAAATAAGAGGGACACTGGAAACTACGTCGAAATCGCAGTGGCATCCAGATTCTTCATTAATCGCAATTTTGTATGAAACATGACAGCAGCCGCAAAATGTAATGGATGGGGGCACCAGTGCACAATAAATTCCAAATCTCGGTCTTTGCTATCCGTGCAGTGCAGTCACTTCCGGCAGCAGGTGATTGGAACGCCACAGCGGTTTTAACTGCACGCGATCGCCGCTCCTTCTCGAAGTAGCACTACACCCGCACTGTGGAGATGGCCGAGAAGATAGCTAGCAGTCTAGCTAGGTGCGCCGGCGCCCGCAAAAGCTCGCGCGGTCGTGCTCCTTGGCCTACAAATTGGACGTAAGGGCGCTAACCCCTCCATGGAAACAGGCGTCGAGCAGCGCTGGAGTTCTCCCATCACGTGCTCTCGTGGCCACATTGACTACGAGGATGCGTGCATTACAGCCTCAGCGACACTCGTGCGCCTCCGACGATTCCAGAACTACACCTATGGCCGTGATTAGGGCATTCCTCTACACGACCCTCATGCGAAATACTACGTGAACGGGAAACTTCCAGAATAAGTCTGCCAGAATGACGGAGCACAACTGCTGGTTCTAAAGCACGGACTTGTGTCATATGTCGAGAGGTCACACGGCAATAAGCACTGCTTCATTGCAGTTTTTACAGCCTTTACTTTCTGAAGCAAGGAACTGGTATCCTCACTTCATACATGTGAGAATGTAGCATTAAATGCACCACTGGTCAGGATACATGTCCCACAGTTTTCTGTACATATAAATAAGAGATTGTTACTCCGAATCGTTCTCAAAATCGTCTCTTTAACAGCCAGCATCGTCAACCAGTAGACCGTTCTGGTTGATGATGCCGTCAGGAGATAGCAAGACTCTGACAGAAAGGAATTCAATTCTTAATCACATTTTTAATAAATGTTAAAAAAAAGTAAGAAGGTGCCAAAAGACTGCCTAAAAGCGAAAGTAATATCTGTCTTTAGAAAGGATGGAGTGATGGAAGGGTGTAACATCATCGACATTAAGCCATTAAAGGCAGAGCAGAAGCCCTGATCGTTTGGACGATGAGTAATAATATCTACTGCGCCGTTTCTAAGAAACCATCCTGGCCTTTGCCTGTAGCGATTTGGGGAAATCATGGAAAGCCTAAATAAGGATCTTTAAAAAAAAAGGGTAATAAAAAATAAATATAGTAACTACAGATCTATGAGCCTCCTGAATTCAGCCTAAAAATATAACAGAAAAATGTCCGAGGAACACACGGTATTAGAAAAGGACAATCAACTGCTGTTAGTGTTTTTACACTGTAACAAGTTATGGAAAAGAGACGGCAGTTCACTAGGGAAACCCATATTCCTTTTATAGATTTTTGAAAGGCAGAGGCAAAGGATAATGTGAACAGAGAAATGTTATCTAATATAGTGGCTGAACGATGTAGTCCATCTTATCCCATAAATGCTAAAGAGAATCTATATTCATACACAGAAGTTACTATAGATACGGAAAACGTAAGGACAGAATGCAAAAAATGGCAAAGTGAAGCCAGGAAAGAAACACAACTGAAGGTTTACAAAAATCTAGCCGGACCAGTACTTACTTATGGAAGTGAAGTGTGGACTTCAGCAAGACAACAAGACAACACAATATAAACTTATGAAGGATGAGAAAGAGAAGATCATAAATGAAATGAGGACGTAAGAGAAAATTTAGGAATATATAACCTTAACGAAAAAAATAAAAGGAAATAGGAAGACATGGAAGAAGCATGTAGACTATTTAAGTCGAAGAAGACATGCGGTAAAGGCTGTCACTTGTGTCAGCAAGTGCATTGGGGAAATATACGTGGCAAGGCCATACAACAGATGGAGTACCTTAACGGACAATTGACCCAATGAAGTGAAAAAGAAGAAGAGTAAGAAGGAGGAGGAGGTGGACGATAAGGAGAAGAAGAAGAAGCAGGAACAGGAGAAGAAAGAGGATGACAAAGAAGTTATTGGCCTACGAAAGATTATGCCATAAACAGGGACTGAGTTCTCATTCAAGCATAAGGTAAGTTTAACAGGCGATCAGCGGGGCGTTGACTTCCCTTCAGTGTGACAAAGAGACGTTTCAACAGTGTATAATATCTACTGGTTTCAAGTACCTTCTGCCTAGTATACCAAAACAAAACAGTTAATCTTGTAGACAACCCTTAGATAGTGTAGCTTTGCGAAAACGTGCACACGCACGAAGTTCTAGGTCGATACAAAACCTGATTAATCGCTCTTGAGAAGGACAAGTTGTGCGTGAAACCTTAACCATTGTTTTCAAATGTGGAAGAGGGTTCTTGCTTACTAGTTTTGTATCACTTAGGAGAGTTGTAGCAACTCCAAGGATTACATTTTACTGAGTCTCAATTGCTCACAGTCGGTGAAGTGAACGACCTATTACAACAGTTCTGCTTTCGCTTTTGGCTGAGTGATCTTAATTTTCATACTTCATGTGTAGACAATCGTAATTTTAATTTGAGTGCAAATTAGAAAATTGGTGAGTGAAACATAGTTATGAATCAACAGAAACACAACTTCCATTTCAGTTTAATGACTGGCAGTTAAGCAGCATTAATTACAATGTTAATGACAGTGATCGCAACTTTTGAAAGTTTGGCAAATTTTGAAATGTAGAATCAAGAGGAAGGATATTAAGAAATCAAATAATCAATTAACCAGAAATGAGATCACAGCTTGCCTCATGAGAATTACTTCTGTTGGAGTTCTCCTAGCTGCTGCAGGAGCTGAAATATGAGTAAAAGAACAGTTTTTTAGCCACTGACATGTAGATTTCCTTACGCAACAGATGTGTTGTTTGAGTAGTATCGGCCTGCCTTATCAACTTGCTTTGCAGGGCAGTCTACACATTAGTGGCGATATACGATTTTCCTACCCCCAATGTGTAGGATGCCCTACACCACATGCACTTTGTGTTGGACTAGCATTCGCCTACTTCATCAACTTGTTTTGCAGGGGCCATACCTGCATATGAGCATGGCTGGGGTAGATAGAGATGGACAGAGGAGGGAATGAAGAGAGAGAAGGAGGCTGGAGGGGATCAATAAGGAGAGAGGGGCAGGAGGAATAGAGTGGAGGTCAGCAGTTGGTAAACAAAGGGAGAAGGAAGAGGATGAGGAGGAGAGAGAGAGAGAGAGAGAAGTATGGAACAGAAAGAGGGGTGAGGGGAGATGGATAGTGAGAGAAAGTGAAAGATGAGGTGGAGAGGGGAGAGGATGGACAAAGAGAGAGAGAGAGGGGGGAGGGAGAGAGGAGGAGGATGAGGTGCGCAGAGGGAGTGCAGAGGAGTATGAGATGGACAGAGAGAATGTGGAAGGTGATGAGTGTACAGAGAGAGAGAGAGAGAGTAACAGAGTAGATGGACAGAGAGGTGGGGAGATGGTAGAGGCAGGTTGAAGGTGTAGAGGGATAGTGGACAGAAGGAAAAGAAATAGGGGTTTGGGAGATGGACAGACAGGTGGTAATGACTAGATAGACAAAGAAAGAAGGGGAAGAGGGTATGGGCAGAGGGTGGGGAGGTAGGTATGGTCAGAGAGAAGCTGGAAGAGGTAGACAAAGATATGAGGGAGGAGAAGATGCAGACAGAGTGGGGAGGAGGAGATTGAGAAATAGAAGTGGAAGGTTTAGACAGACAGACAGAGGGGGGGGGGGGGATGTGAACAGGAAGAGGATGAATATCTAAATCGCTACTGTGAAATAAATAAACTCAGTAACAGTTCCAGCAGTCATGTCGTTTGTGAGTGAAGGACTGTGGATGTAGGTAAAGATAAGAAACTTGTGATGAGTAAATGTAATGGTGATATGTATTCCATAATTCACAAGCGACATTTCAAATATATTCTTAGGAGATAATTTTAGCAAGTTCATTTCAGTATGTCTGTTCCCTTATTTACTTGAAGTACTGGTCTGGGACAACTACGACCAGTATTCGTTATTACATCTCACATGCCACATTCACTTGTGGGAATTTAATTACTGCCGCTACTGCCAAGCGCTTTGGTATTCCAGCGCTCTAGATCACTCTGTTGAAATCAGCCTAGACGTTGTGAATGGTATCATAATCTTTTCGAAACTATTGTCATACGAAAAACAAAAATTGTTGAACTTAGTCATCTGAGCAGCTCAAATAACATGTTTCTTCCATTTCAAGTTTTCATCCATATGTACAATGAAAGTTTCTGGAACCTTGTGCCATAGATACTGATTCCGGTTCATTGGGCATAAATTAAGAATTGGAAGAGAAGGAGAAACCTGATGTTGAGAGGAATTTGGAGGACTCATAAGGGGAGTCTATCACCGTTTTGTTATAAAAAGGTGTAGAGACTGTGGACTGGTGTGTGTATAGTCGGTGTAATGGGTGTAAGTGCAGATATTTCAATTGGTGACCGAGGATAGTGTACTGAACAACATTACATTACTATTTACTGCATTTGCAAGTAGATGATTGTAGCTATTACAGGTCGTATGTTTTTAGATTGGTTAGTACCTCCAAGTGCCTGTGCCAAGACCAAACCATTAATACTGATTTCCCCCTGAGCGGCAAGTCAAGTGTTGAAGTGTGTACATGTGAACGCAAAACGGTTAGTCTATACCGACAGGCACAGTCAATTCAGTGCTGCACTTACAGCCTTGCTGAAAACGTCAGGTCATAAAGATTGTGCCATGTTTGTGAGAAGAATGAGAAAAAACAACCAGCACAGTAATGTGTGTGTATATTAAGGTAGCAAATATCTGTTGCAAATATATACTGCTTGATTTCGACGCTATGTACCTGTACCCCGTACCGACCGGTACATCAGACGAAAAACATTAGACTGAGATGTGATACGGTAGAATTTTATTTTTTACCAGTAAAAATATTGTATTCGCACTTTTAAAACATAGCGTTTTAAGATGTCTAAATTTCAAAAACAAACTCACTCCAATGACGGTCACAGTATGAGAACCTCTCTCTTTTTACAAATCAAGAACTATATATATACGTTTTTCGCTGTACGTTTTGGTAATTGTATAGACTTTTTCACGTTATGAATGAATTTCTACAGGAAGGAAAGTGACTGACATAACAAACCGGATAAGTCATAATTACATTACTGCTCTGTAATGAGCCATGTATGCCACGTGTGTGTTTTCCAGTTTTCTACGAAAGGAGAAACTGTACAAGTTGTACCAGGATGCACAGTCCACCTTTGTCTTCATAGAATTGCGTGTTGAGGCCCGACCGTACCAGAGATTGTCAAAGAGAGATCAGACCTCTCCTCCCTGGCAGAGTCACTTACCGCCTCCAGGCAATAATAGTAACAATGTAACGGCCCGCACCTTGGTGGCTCCAGGAAGGGGGACAAGGGGGGGGGGAGGCACCGTGCGACCGTCACGAATTTCATTAACGCCTTTCGCGTTTTCGGGGCGGCTAGGAGGACGCGGCAGCAGGAAATGAAGCCATTCCCATGCGGCTGCGTCCCGTGCTGGAACCGGTCATGGATGCAGCGTGTCATTGTGATGGCAGCCCGCGCCACTTTGCTATGCCCTGGGCGCCTTCGCCTCCCATTAACAGATTTTATTCTGTCCATTGGCGCGGCGTGCCAACCGATTTTCCGGCCTATTTCGTCTTCCCTATTGCATGAGACTGTAGGTCAGTTGTTAGCGTCGTTTCGCTGCTGACGATGCTGGAGTAGGTCGCCGGAAATCATATCCAGCTCTGTATCCGAGGTCACTAGCATACACTAGTCTCCAGCACAGACGATGCCTGTTAGAGTCCTGGTGGTGGAAGAAAGTTTCATAAGCATGGAATGAAATTGGACACTGTCAAACTACCGCATGTCACATATTTAAAATACACTTTTTATTCACAAATGTCGTAAGTGCAATCGGTGGATATATTGTAATATTAACTGGTACTAGATTTTTAGTTCTGATTATGAGTCATTAGGCTCGAAACCACGTGGTTCTGTGATATTTACCGAATTTGATCAAGATATTTAGGAATAAAAATTTATTTCACCGACGATAATTGGGCATAGTGGTCAGCGCATCTGCCAAGTGGCCTCGAATCCAGGGCCTTTTCATTTGTCGCTTCAGTCCGCACTTATCAGTGTCATACGATTTCACATCACTTCTACCAGATATGACGTCAAAACAAAAAATTAAAATTAACAGAGAAATATTTATTCTTATAACTGTGTAGCCCGATGTGAGAGGTACAGCTATTCTGAGTGTGATACTAGTTTCGACAACGAACAAGGTGAGGAAGAAAGTGGCAGAGCAGTACACCATTACCGGAACGGCAAAAGGCAAATAAAGGGTCCCAGCCATCACAAGACTGTTGGAACACAGCGAGCTTGCGAAAATAGCCGTCTGTATTTGTTTCGCTGTGGGAATGTCATTATACAAAGGCACTGAAATATCTTCCTGTCAGTCGTTAAACGGCCTCGTTACTAGTATAGCTAAGCACAGAGTTAATCTGGCACTTATAACAGTTTATTGAATATTGTTAAAACGGTGTTTTGAATGTGGCCTCTCCCATATTCAGATCCACTGTCTTAACCAGCGTGTGAGATCGATCGGTTTCCTCACTGTTTAATATAATTGCCTGTGCACGTTGTTGTATTTTACACGGCAATTGCCTAATGATAATATCTGAGTAGAGGGTCCACGCTCTTTAACGACGCTCCCTCCTTTAGAGCATTTTCCACGCATTGGTGGAATGTTCTTTGCTCGCAGCTAGTTGTACAAGGAAAAGACATTGCATCACCTAACTCCCGCATGTAGTTTTAAACCAAACCTGTTTCAAAGCATTTTTGAATCATATTCAATGAAATAAATGCCTCTGTGACTAAATTAGTACAAGATTTTAAACATGGCTGCAACAGCAACTGTTGAAATTCTTCACGATAAAGGATGACAGCCTATAGTCATGTTGTACAAATGGAGAAGATGTCTTAATTATTGACGACGCCTTTGGCACAATTGTTTTATTAATCTCCATTGCATGATGTAATTTTAGATTTTTTACTTCTGATGAAGGTATATTTATATGTACCGAAACCTTGGTCAAGAATTTTAATAAATTTTTATCCTGCAACTGTTTTTGGCTGTCATCCTTTATCGTGACTAAATTAGTAGCCTAAACAAGCCGAGTGTTACGAATATCCAGTCGACACGTACGGAAGGTATGGGGTCTTATAGTACTATTCACTTCAGAATTTTGTGACTGATTATTAGAAATTTTTCATACTACTACATGGAATGTATCCATTTCTTAAGATTCATTTTATTTCAATGCTTCTTTATGAGAATGCTTTCTCCCGCTCCGTGTGTCTTCGCAGAGAAGAAATCAAGCTACAGTATTTTGGAACATAGCTACATGTGGAAGCTGGATCTCTATGGTGGAATGTCAATTTGTTATATGAATGATTATATTTTCTTCATAAGATCGCGCTGAAGATTTGTGAGAGTCTATCAGAAATCTGTCTTCTCCAGAAGTACGTTTCCTCTCGCCTCGATGAACAAGTGATGATGGTAGTATGTAGCATTCTGTGTGTCCATAACGCCCTCCCTCGCCCCCCCCCTTTCTCTCTCCCTCTCTCTCCCTCTCTCCCTCCCCCCCTCTCTCCATCTCTAGCTTCATTCATACTTCTTTCGTGATGCTTATCTGAAATTTTAAACTGTTTCTTGATATATTTCCAGTTCCTTGTCAAACCAGTAACACGCATTTCCACACTGGTCTACAAACATCTTTTCACTTTAATACTGAACTGCAGTAAATTTGATTACATTTCTATATTTATTATTACATATTAATTTGTTTATCAACTCGGTTTTAGTTCTTATTATTTACAACATTTTAATAACTTGTCTATATATTTACCGTTTGTAATTCCAATATTTAATTTTAATCCGTGTTTACTCTTCTAAGACTCTGATCAGGAACTGAATGCCACCACTACTTCCACCGAAATCCCAGTGATGGAGAGTATGGGACAGTCGACAGAATGGATTTTTCGCAGTAGACACAGTGGATCCGTCGCTCTTCCTCACCTGTGGACACAAAAAAGAGAGAATCAGCTCCGTGTTGATCACATATCAATAAGCATTCAGAATTTGATACATCAGATATGAACTGCAACATTCAGATTTGGGTCCTTTGCTGTTTCCGATAGTAAAACTAATTTTCCTCGAGCATTGTCAGACGACTCATATTTTGTTCCTTGCGCAGGCGACAACAACATAAGAATAAAATATGAGTACGAGTCCGATTAACACACACGGGGACGCTCTTCTAAGTGTATTCGGCATATTTTCCCTGGTGTTTCACAGGTTTCGTTTTCGCAATGTATATATGCAACGGACCCGAAAAAATACTGCCCATTACATGTTTCGTGCAACACTTAATGTCAATGGAAAGGATCGGTTTGTTTGCAGTTACAAAGAAAATGCTTTTTAAACCGGGATGTTTCGTGTCTATTTGTTAGACTCGTCGTAAATTAGTGTAGTGCGATATTCGGTTGAGAGATGTCTCAAAAGTGACAGAAAAACACGAAGAATGACCAGCAGTCGAGCAGCGTCTGCATAGCGCTGCTGCATGGCGGCAGTAGTCAGCGCGGTCCATGGCAGCACAAAGAAGGCGTGGCGAACAAAGATTTTACTGCGTCTCATTGTCCCTTTTAATAAAAATCTAGAAACGAAATATCGAACTGGTCTAATATGTGACAGTTCTATGGAAAAGGCATGTAAAATTACGCTTTACAACAAATCAACGCTTTTCGTTGAAATTGGGCGTTGCGTGAAAGACATGCTGAGCATATATGCTTGGACCGACTCCATCTGCGCGTTGTGAAAACGAAACTGAAAATACCTGCCAAAATACCAGAGAAACTGCCTCGACGACTCTTAGGAGAGACACCCTGTTTATCTGAGAACACTAAAAACCTGTTCATGGAAAATGTTTTATCATTACACACAGATCACTACTTCCTGTAGAACCCACAGTCTATAAAAATAGTCGACTCTATCGATGAAATACAAGAACCAGAATGTGTTGAAATATTAGGATTACAGATAAATTAAAACTTCAGTTGAAATATCAATACCCAAGGATTAATTAAGCGCTTTAGTTCAGCTACATCTGCATGATCGCTGCTACAGTGCATTTAAAAATGGAGCAACTAGTTATTTCCGCATGTTTCCATTCACAAATGAATTGGAAAACAGTATTTGGCAGGTAACTGACAGTGATAGTATACTACTCTCAGACTACAGAAATGTGGAGTATGAATTACATATGGTGTTTATGCTAGAACACCCTGCAGGGATCTCTTAAAAAAAGTAAAAAAAAAAAACTTTTCCATTATACATATATTAATTAATGTTCTTAGGCGCTAATGATACTTCTATTTTCCTAGACAGTAGGGTAAAAGTTGAACGTAATACTAGGAACAAGAATAAGAGCGACAAAGACTTAGAGAAATCAGTCCGGAAAGAACCAGCCATAGCATATTACTGTCTTACGATTAATATTCTAGGGTTTTAAGAGTGAACTAACTTTATTGGCTCACTCCTACTACACCGAAGATGATATTCACATAAGCTCCTAAAATAAATATTTTCGATTATATTGCAGTTCACATAAACTCTGTATCACTACAGTATTTTATAATATTCAGCCATGACAGCTTGCTTTGTAACTGTTGACTCGCCCTGGGCAATGTTCTCGATTCATCTACTGCTTGTGAAGAACTTTTGTATCGATTGTATGGTAGACTATTTGTTGTAAGTTTACTTCAGGCCGTTGCTGGTGGCTGGATAACACCGTGGCTTCTGATCATTAGTGTCATTTCCAGTAGTTTTCTTAATTTTTATTCATTTATTTTTGTTTTTTAAATGTTTTATGGCCCAAAATGACTAATTAGGAAAATAAATAGCAAGTGAGGTCGAGGATGAAAGATGTAACTCCACAAATTTCGTACCGCGAATGATAATAATTTAATTGTATTGCGTTTTAAACGTTCACCCATGACTTCTGGGCGCGTTCCAGGGACCCACCCGGTTCCAGTTCAATACCGCACGTCCAAAAATTTTTCTGGTGTATAAACGACGTCTGCGCACTAGCTACATTGGCCGCATCAAGTAACAACCGTGCGTTCGACCGGCCGGTTGTGAGCAGGCAGTGTTAAGTACTGGACTGCGACCGGAATGTCTCACGTTATTCTGTTGCAAATCGCAGTGGAGCAACATCCCTGAATCTAGTGGTTATGACTCCTGAATGTTCTGAGGAAGAGAAAAGTGTGTGCAACGTCCTTGACTACTACACTACTGGTCATTAAAATTGCTACACCAAGAAGAATTGCAGATGATACACGGGTATTCATTGGACACATATATTATACTGGAACTGACATGTGATTACATTTTCACGCAATTTGAGTGCATAGACCGTGAGAAATCAGTACCCAGAACAACGACCTCTGGCCATAATAACGGCCTTGATACGCCTGGACATTGGGTCAAACAGAGCTTGGATGGCGTGTACAGGTACAGCTGCCCATGCAGCTTCAACACGATACCACAGTTGATCAAGAGTAGTGACTGTCGTATTGTGACGAGCCAGTTGCTCGGCCACCATTGACCAGACGTTTTCAATTGGTGAGAGATCTGGAGAATGTGCTGGCCAGGGCAGCAGTCGAACATTTTCTGTATCCAGAAAGGTCCGTACAGGACCTGCAACATGCGGTCGTGCATTATCCTGGTGAAATGCAGGGTTTCGCAGGGATCGAATGAAGGGTAGAGCCACAGGTCGTAACACATCTGAAACGTAACGTCCACTGTTCAAAGTGCCGTCAATGCGAACAAGAGGTGACCGAGACGTGTAACCAATGGCACCCCAAACCATCACGCCGGGTGATACGCCAGATGGCGATGACGAATACACGCTTCCAATGTGCGTTCACGGCAATGTGGTCAAACACAGATCCGACAATCATGATGCAGTAAACAGAACCTGGAATCATCCGAAAAAATGACGTTTTGCCATTCGTGCACCCAGGTTCGTCGTTGAGTACACCTTCGCAGGCGCTCCTGTCTGTGATGCACCGTCAAGGGTAACCGCAGCCATGGTCTCCGAGCTGATAGTCCATGCTGCTGCAAACGACGTCGAACTGTTCGTGCAGATGGTTGTTGTCTTGCAAACGCCCCCATCTGTTGACTCAGGGATCGAGACGTGGCTGCACGATTCGTTACAGCCATGCGGATAAGATGCCTGTCATCTTGACTGCTCGTGATACGAGGCCGTTGGGATGCAGCACGGCGATCCGTATTACTCTCCTGAACCCACCGATTCTATATTCTGCTAACAGTAATTGGATCTCGGCCAACGCGAGCAGCAATGTCCCGATATGATAAACCGCAATCGCGACAGGCTACAATCCGACCTTTATCAGAGTCGGAAACGTGATGGTACGCATTTCTCCTCCTTACACGAAGCATCAGAACAACGTTTCACCAGGCAACGCCGGTCAACTGCTGTTAGTGTATGAGAAATCGGTTGGAAACGTTCCTCATGTCAGCACGTTGTAGGTGTCGCCACGGGCGCCAACCTTGTGTGAATGCCCTGAAAAGCTAATCATTTGCATATCACAGTATCTTATTCCTGTCAGTTAAATTTCACGTCATCTTCGTGGTGCAGCAATTTTAATGGCCAGTAGTGTATGACAGAACGACAGGCTGCGTTCGTTGTGCTCGGTAGGGGGAAGGGGGGTGGGGGTGGGGGTGGGGGTGGGGGTGGGAGGAAGAGACTGAAGACTATGTATAACTCCTGAAGCAGTAAAACCACCATCTTAATGTTTCTCTATTTTTTATTAATCAAGTCTCGAATCATTTTCGATTGACGGGTGCATAGGGGAGGATACTAGTGCTCTACAACATTTTAGGGTTTCTTTCTGTTCCAGTCATATACTAAGGATGGGGAGAGTTGTTACTTCAATGGCCTCCAGCTTAATATAATTTTGCCTTCACTAACCGCATTTGTGGGGGGTGAATATCAACCATTTCTTCAATTAATATTTATTCTTGAAACGTTGTAAGTAAGTTCTTCTATGACAATTTGCATCTACTGAAGATAGACCATGCATAACGCCATTTTTTATACAGGTTGAAAATTATTTAAATGATCAAACTATTGGATGTTGCACGGGCCACCAAAACAAATGTTTTTCTCTAAGGTCCTAGGAGCCCCTTAGTGGGCGTATTGCTCGTCAGTTCTAATAATTGGTTTATTGCTCTGATGGTTCCTGTTGCACAGGTAGAGGGCCTACTTCGCTACTCAGTTGTAGTAGCTTTTTTACATAAACGTTCAGTTGTCCATCTTGACCCAGGACAGTACTTATTTACTAATTGAGCCTTATACTTGGAGTGAGTACACGTACGTGTTCGGTGTTATATATAGGGATGGGGGTCTTCTGCATCCACAGTTCACATGTTTCGTGTACGTTTAATCCGCCTGCCACATTTAATCAAGTGCAGCTCCACGTGAAAAACTCACCAGAGACTACCAGAATTGGTGGATAACGTGCCACTCACTACAAGACAGCGCATTTGGTTCCAGCATGATGGGGAGCCAGCAGATTTCAGTCATCCTACGTGTCGATTCTTTAACCGATAGTTTCCAGAGGTTGTCCTGTACCAACGTCTATTCTGGACTTTTTTGGTGTGGAGAGAGAGGCAACCTCGTTTACAGTATCGCTGTCCAGTCACAAGAGAATCAGTTTGCCCGGTTAGTAGCAGCAGCAGGAGGATTTAATGACACTCCTGCAGACTTTGACCGTGTTAGGCAAAATATATCCCGCCGGTGTAACTTTCGTTTACAAGTCAGTGGAGGTATTTTTGAATCTCCGTTGTAACTGAAGTAACTGTGTTAAGGGTGTTGTCTCTTGGTAATAAAGAACTGAAAATTGATTGTGTTCTTTTTTGTCTGCTGTTATCACGATTTGAGGTCCTCATTAAATGGTTCTTAACAGGAAAATCCCTAACAGGAAGACTCATTAGAAAAAGTACTTTCAGTGCCCCATTCAACGTCCCAGAGTCTGTTGGTTTAATTAATTTTCACCCAGAGAAAATTCCTTGTACAGATTTAAAAAAATCTCACTGGGAAAGATGATATAGAAGAAAAATATCTGTTTTTATGTCCCGTGCAATCTCCCAGAATTCGTCAGTTTAAATAATTTTCACCTTTCATATTGGGTGATCCAGAAGACCGGTAACATTTGAAAACGCACTAATTCATGGAATAATGTTGCCAGATATGAAAAAGTCGACACACATACTGAAATGACATTGTGTTTTATTGAAACCAAAAACTAGTTCAAAAACTGGCAAAAGATGGCACTGGACAGTAACACGTCAGTGACACCGAATGCGAATCGTGTATAAAATGAGATGCAGTGCGAGAGGATCAGAGCATCTCTAGCCTGGCTGATAAACACCTACTGGAACGCACAAACTTTATTCAGGATGGCGCTACACCCAATTTTGCTACAAGTGTGAAGGATCTCTTGGACACATCGTTTGGTGAGGATCGCATGTGGCGCCGCTACGTCCATCAGGTTTGGCGTCCTACGTCCTCACACCTCAGTCTGTGTGATTACCGCGATCGTCCGGCCTGATCAAGGATGCTGAAATACGACATCCGACAGCAACTTCTCACCATACCTACTGATGTGCTGTTCAGTGCTGTTCACAACATTGTCCCTGGGACTACAAGTATTATTGATGAATATGGTGGGGGGGGGGGGCGGGGGGGCAGGGGGGGCATTTAAGCATTTGTCATAAAGAACGTAATACTTGCTAAAAATTAATTGATATCATAATTATTGCTTTTGTATCACATGAAGCGCCATCTGTTGGCTTTTTGTGCAGGTTTTTGGTTTCAATATAACTCCATCTCATTTCAAACATGTATATCAATTTTTACCTCGCTATCTACTTTATCCCATGAAGCACAGGACTTTCAAATGTTAATGGACTTTTGTGTCCCCCTGTATGTTCAATATCCCCTGTTAGTCTAGTCTGATATGACCCTCACGTAGTTTAGCAATATTTTAAAATGACATGCACATTTGTAAGCCGTCTCCTTTGTAGACTGGCTGCATTTTTCCAGTATCTGCCAATGAACTGAAGTCTGTCGGCTCCATTACAAATCACTGAGCCACTGTTATCATACCAATTGATGCCTGTACAAAGTATTCCAACCAGGTATTTGCGTCAGTGAACAAATTATAATTTTGATTGATTAATATTGTAATCACAGGATTTCGTTTTGCGAGGTGCATACTACTTGGTTTCTGTACATCTACATCCATACTCCGGAAGCCACCTGATGGTGTGTGGCTGAGGGTACCTTGAGTACCTCTATAGGTTCTCCCTTCTATTCCAGTCTCGTATTGTTCGTGGAAAGAAGGATTGTCGGTATGCTTCTGTGTGGGCTCTAATCTCTCTGATTTTATCCTCATGGTCTCTTCGCGAGATATACGTAGGAGGGAGCAATATACTGCTTGACTCCTCGGTGAGGGTATGTTCTCGAAACTTCAACAAAAGCCCGTACCGAGCTACTGAGCGTCTCGCCTGCAGAGTCTTCCACTGGAGTTTAACTATCATCTCCGTAACGCTTTCGCGATTACTAAATGATCCTGTAACGAAACGCTCTGCTCTTCGTTGGATCTTCTCTCTCTCTTCTATCAACCCTTTCTGGTACGGATCCCACACTGCTGAGCAGTATTCAAGCAGTGGCGAACAAGCATACTGTAACCTACTTCCTTTGTTTTCAGATTGCATTTCCTTAGGATTCTTCCAATGAATCTCAGTCTGGCATCTGCTTTACCGACGATTAATTTTATATGGTCATTCCATTTTAAATCACTCCTAATGCCTACTCGCAAATAATTTATGGAATTAACTGCTTCTAATTGCTGACCTGCTATATTGTAGCTAAATGATAAAGGATCTTTCTTTCTATGTATTCGCAGTACATTACACTCGTCTAAATTGAGATTCAGTTGTCATTCCATGCACCATGCGTCAATTCGTTGCAGATCCTCCTGCATTTCAGTACAGTTTTCCATTGTTACAACCTCTCGATATACTACAGCATCATCCGCAAAAAGCCTCAGTGAACTTCCGATGTTATCCACAAGATCATTTCTGTTTATTGTGAGTAGCAACGGTCCTACGACACTCCCCTACGGCACACCTGAAATCACTCTTACTTCGGAAGACTTCTCTCCAAGATGGAAGACGTTTAAAACAAGTTGCTACGTTTAAAATAAGTAGCCCATCTTTGAAATACTGAATGTTTCTGGAGCTTCTTTCAGACGGTACTGTACTGCTGATAACTGCACTATCTACGAAAACAATGAGGTTGGTATTAAAAGTGCCTACTGGACCACAATATGCAATACGAACAACGAGGGTTCAACACACTTCCCTGGCTCACGCTTGAAGCTATTTCTACTTCTGTCGATGACTCTCCGTCAGAGGTATCATGCCCGCCAAGAAATCCAATCACAAATTCTGTTTTATAGCCCTTACACTCCTTCTTTTGTTAATAAACATTTGTGTGTTGCTGAGTCAAATGCTTTTCGGAAGTCGAGAAATACTACATTTAATTGATTCATGGGTTTGATTACCGTAACGTGAAAAGCAAAATAATGATAACAATTTGTTCCAGCATTGGGACTCTTTATTGACTTCTACCATGTCGAATGCCATTACCGTCACGTGCGATGGCAACCTCGGACACGAAGTAGAGTCGTGACTCATTTAAGAATGTTTATTAGCAGATTTATAACTGTAAACTGATCGAGCCGTACAGGTTCCACGGCCGCCGGGTGTGTGTGGAAGGCGTCGATCGGCGATGCGCCGCGCCGCGCTGCGCTCTGAGGTAGCAGGCCCACGCCCCCACATTACCATTACACGGCGACTGCAGCGCCACACTCATTACCGGCGGCAGTTAGGCGAGTCACGCGATCCGCTCCGGCCACAAAGCAGCGCTCTCCGATCGCCCTCTCTGGACCGCCGGTCGCTGCACGCGCTGTACTTCAGTCTCGCCTTCTGCCAATAAGAAGTGTTCGCAGCCGGAACCGGTAAAGGACTCCCTCGCGTTAGTAGGTCTACACTCCACAAGCCACCTTGCGTTGTGTAGCAGAGAGTACTTTGTGTGTCACTCGCTTCCCCACTAGCAGCACCTGTCTGCTACGAACAACATGCCAAATACCGCAGTTAGTGGCATCGCAGGTACCATAAACCCGCAAAAATGTTTTAAATCGTTTTTAGCGTCCCGTCCTTCAGTCTGTAAAAAAACGAAACCATTATAAGATCGCTTTGTTGTCTGTCTCTCTGCCTGTCCGACTGCTAAGAACCCTTTTCCTCAAGAACGTATTGACGTATCACGTTCAAATCGATGTCACATATTAAGGTCTACGGTCCCTTGACGGCGCAAAAATTTTAAGCTTCTAAGTGAAACCAACCAAATGGCTGTGCATGTAAGGATAATCGATCATTTTATTTCAAATAATCTGCTATAAAATGTACAGTTCGGCTTTAGAAGTGACTTAACAATTGAAAACTCTATATTCTCTTTTCTCTGTGAGGTACTGGAGGGATAAAAAAAAGCTCTCGACGGCTAGGCATCCGTTTTGATTTAACTAAGGTGTTTGATTGTGTTGATCACAAAATATTGCTACAGCAGTTGGACTACTCTGGCATACAGGGAGTAGCTCACAATTGATTCACCTCTTACTTTAACAATAGACAGCAGAAGGTCACTATTCACAGTGTTGAGAATGGCTGTGATGTGCGGTCTGAGTGCGGCACGGTCGAATGTGGGGTGCCCCAGGGATCAGTGCTGGAGCCACTCCTGTTCCTTATTTACGTAAATGATATGCCTTTTAGTATTACAGGTAATACTAAAATATTTCTCTTTGCTAATGACACTAGCTAGACAGTAAAGGATGTTGTGCCAAGCATTGGCTCCTTTTCTGACGTAAGTTCGTGGTTTCTAAAAAAAATAAAAAAATAAAAAAATAAAATAAAATAAAAAATAAACTAACGCTAAATTACAGCAGGACTCAGTTTCTACAGTTTTTAACACACAATTCAACAAAACCAGAAATTTTAGTTTCACAGAATGGAAATATGATTAGTGAAACAGAACACTTCAGATTTATATGTGTTCAGATAGACAGTAAACTGTCGTGGAAAGCTCACGCTCAGGATCTTGTTCAAAGACTTACTGGTGCCATTTTTACTATTCGAACGGTATCTGAAGTAAGTGATAGTTCGGCCCGAAAAATAGTCTATTTTGCTTATTTTCATTCGCTCATGTCATATGGTACTATATTCTGGGGTTACTCTTCCCATTCTCAAAGGATATTTTTTGCTCAGAAACGGGCATACCGGGCAATAAGTGGAGCACGTTCGCGAAACACTTGTCGACCCCTGTTCACTAGACTGGGTATTCTGACATTGGCCTCTCAATATTTTATATATATATTACTGTTGTTTCTTGTTAACAGTATCAGCTTATTCCCAAGAATTAGCAGCTTTCACTGAGTTAATACTAGCCAGAAATCCGACCTGTCTTTGGATCTAACTCTCTTGACTCTTGTGCATAAAGGTGTGCAGTATACTGCTGTATCCATTTTCAATAAGCTAGACAAGAATTGAAAGATCTTAGCAGTAATACACACACTTTGAAATCGAAACTGAAAAGTTTCGTCATGGGTCGCTCCCTCTATTCCGTCGAAGAGTTTAAGTTGATTCCTGTTTGACTTCACAAACATTTTATTTTATCTGTTATTACTTTTATGTTGTAATTTCTTGTACTGACACGTTCCACGACCATGGAGATTTGCTCCTACGTTTGGTTCTATGGAACTCGACTGTGAAATAAAACAAAAACAAAAGATACTGCTATTTATGTTATATATTTTGATCCTCGAAAACTCACTCATCAAAGCCTGTATGGTGCTTCCTGTTGACCTAAAATCATGAATTTTGACAGGAAGTAGCGTTTCACCCTGAAAGTAAAGGGAAAAAATCTGAAGTGGTTAATTTGATATTACATAAAACAAAAAAAATATTTTTTGCCATCTGTTATCCGTCTGTCTGTCTGTCCGTTTATTAACAACCTTTTTCGCTAGAACGATTAGGTGTACAACGTCTAAATTTAAGTCACGTGCTTAGATATACGATCGCTTGGCGATGTAGAAAATGTTAACCTTCTAAGTCTGTTACTGAAAAAGATAATGTCATTTGTAACACGTATCTGAGTACTCGAAATCTATATGGTGACTCTCTTTGACCTGAAATCATGAATTTTGACAAGAAGCAAGGTTTCACAGTACAAGTACAGGAGAAACGTCCGCAAATTGTCAATTTGTAATTATATCACACAAAAAAATATTTCTTTCGTCATTTCTTGTCATACTTCAGACTTGAAATTGAATCATTTTTGAAACTTTGGGAATCTCCGGGATCGATATCTTGCCAGTATCAGCGTCGATGAAAGGTAGATATCGTTAGCATCCTCCATTCCCGCAATGGGTAAACTGCCTATATAAGTTCGTACGGAACCTAAAATGCGCGAATCCTGCTCGCACCCGGCAAAGTTTTGACACATGAAATTCGTCGACATGTTTAACGTTTAACTTCTACTACCGACGCAGTAGTTGATCCACTATTGACACATTCGTTTTCTTTTGTTACAAGACAAATGAAGCAGGCCCATGTATTCTTCGATGTCACCGCTGATTACGTACTTTCATACGTGATTTGGGATTTCATTCTACCTCGTGGCACATATTTAGGGCAATATTCAGTATTATTGTTTTCTTAACGTGCGTATTTCTCACTATTCCAAAAAAATGGCTCTGAGCACTATTGGACTTAACATCTGAAGTCATCAGTCCCCTAGAACTAAGAACTACTTAAACCCAACTAACCTAAGGACATCACACACATCCATTCCCGAGGCAGGATTCGAACCTGCGACCATAGCGGTCGGGCGGTTCCAGACTGAAGTGCCTAGAACCGCTCGGCCACACCGGCCGGCTCTCACTATTCGATCTTTATTGTTATGGACTGGTTGATGATCTGGAATATGTTAGCTCCTCATTCATCCACCTTGTATTAGATAGTAAAACGAATTAAATTTGTGTAACGTGCAAAACCAAAATAATTTTTTTAAACGTACAACTAAGTATAGAAATTGTAAACTAAAATCTTTAGCAAATTGATTTTAATATCAATTTAACCCGATTACGAACGTTTTCACTTTCCCTTTCAGGGATTATATAGAATAACTTAATTCTTAGGAGAACCCTAGTAACACTCGAAGGCTGTTGAGACGAAATGTCGCGAAAAGCTTTTCAAGAGGTGTTCTTACTTGATGGCAAAGCCCCAGCTTATTCTGCACAACACGGATCACGTATGATATTCTTTGGGCTATCAATTTTCGTCTTACTTGTTGTATAGAGCTCAGACACTTCGTCTTTCTTTTGATGAAAAAAAAATGGTGTGTGTCAGGCATTTGACGAAGAGATGGGTTTTGAAGTGGAATAGTTTATGAACAGCGGCAATGCAGACATTGTAATATTATTGGGATTTCCGTAGTATGAAAGCTGTGAGTACCCTTGGAAAGGCATTCATCTATATGTATATTAAATGATCAACTTACGAGATGAGACCTATTCTTTGAAAGACATTTGTTTTATATAATTTACGTAACTGTAAAGATGCGCATCTAGCGCGGACGCTAATACATCGATTGCGCAGTCAAAGAAACGTTTTAACAGAAGCTGAACTGACGTTCCGCTTCGATCTAAATAAAAGATGACAGTAAAAAACTTTTGTAGATCTTCAGATTTTTAATGTGCTTCTGCTTGTAATGCGAAAACGTAAAGAAGGTCGACTTTAAGCTATAAAAGTGAGCGGTCTTGCCAGCGTGCAGACAACATTATTAATTAATAAAATTCAAGTAATTTATGTCCGAAACTGTAAATCGGCAAGTTATTGTTATGAAGATGTTGAACAGTGCAAGAATTATCTTTAACGAAAGAGAAAAGTAATGACTGTAATTTGTAACAAAAACGCAAACCAAGGAGACAGCACAGGGCAGGCTGAAATCTGCTCGCACCATACAGTTATAAAAGTACTTATGTAAGTTATATTGTTTATAAATAAGCCCTAATTTGCTAGTGAGAATTGTTTGAATATATTTAGTGCCAGATTTCTTATTCTGTTCTTTTCCTTTATACTTTTTTAACCTCCATGCCATATTATTTTTATAAATGTCAAACAGCCTTTACTACAGCAGAGAATACTGCGGCATCCTGGTCGTAGACAGAAGGCCGCTCCTTGCCTTCTATACAACTCATAGCTGAACCATCTATTAATGGTTTCATTTGCAAATGCAATTTTTTTTACTGTTCATTGTTAAAGGTCCCTTAGGTAATTATAAAATTCATACTGATTACGTAAAGAAATCCGGGTTGTTCTTTTCTAAATAATAGAAGTCTTTGCGTAATCAGAAACTAGCCTCCTTCTGACAACGATCAAGAGCCGACCAGAAGACGGACGTCTTCGACCGCTTTCGTGTCTCCTGTGGCAAAGCTGTGCCAAACTGGGAACACGACATTCTAGTATGAAACACAGATTAAAATTGAAAAAAATTCAAATATATTGAACCTAAATTTTTTTTAAATCATACTAGAATTTCTACAGCCAAGTTCCTATCCAAATCGTCCATTGTTGCGACAATTTGTGTCGCATTGAAAGGTGAAGATGTAGACAAGAACCAATACCGAGTTTTGTTGCTCATAGCTTCATTTCTCGAGATGATAATCAAAACTTTATGACTAACCGCCATTTGCTTGAAAGTCGGAGTAAGATCTCAAATACAGTCCAAAGCACCTAGTATCTGACTATAAGATAATCGTTTTCGACTACTTTGCATGTCACCACCTACGACACCTATTCCTAAAATTGTTAAAATTGTCTCACCACCGCGGTACTCTCTTGCTTGATAGTAAGCCGGTGGGGTCACTAGTCGTAATTGCCGGCTGTTGTGGCCGAGCGGTTCTATGCGCTTCAGTCTGGAACCACGCTATCACTACGGTCGTAAGTTCGAATCCTGCCTCGGGCATGGATGTGTGTGATGTCCTTAGGTTGGTTAGGTTTAAGTAGTTCAGGGGACTAATGACCTCAGATGTTAAGTCCAATAGTGCTCAGAGTCATTCGAACAATTTTGAACTAGTCATAGTTGTATAGCTCAGTTCATAAGAGCACTGGTGCAAAGGTACCGGTTCCACGTTCGCGGTCGCGCAGGGTAGCCATGCGGTCTGAAGTGTCTTCTCACGGTCCGCGAGGCTCCACACCAGTCGGAGGTTCGAATCCTCCCTCGGGCATGGGTGTGTGTTTTGTCCTTAGCGTAAGTTAGTTTAATTAGTGTGTAGGCGTAGGTACCGATGACCTCAGTAGTTTGGTGCCATAGAAACTTACCACAAATTTCCACATTTTTATCCAGTTTCGCGTCACGGTCCAGCACATAGTAGTCATGTACCAGGACGTTTGTTAACGGTGCCCACTCCAGCAGAGAGTGAAACCACTTCAGTAAAGAGTGAAATATTCATTCTTGAGTGAGCGTCTGCCATCGTGCATGGATCTACGAAATTTAACACACTACCACTCCCAATTTATATTTTTAAAGAGCGTTACCGACATACGCTGGTGACAAAAGTCATGAGACAGCGATTTTCACATATACAAATGGTATTACCACGTACACGAGGTGTACAAGAGCAGTGCATTGGCGGGTCTGCCATTTGCACTCAGGTGATCCATGTAGAAACGTTTCCTACGTGCTCGTGACGGCACGATAGGAACTAACACCGAGAGCGGAATGGCAGTTTGAGCTAGACACATGGGGCATCCCATTTCGGAAATCATTAGGGAATGGAGTATTACCGCATCTACATCGTCAAGAGTGTGCCGCGAATACCAAATTTCAGGCATTACCTCTCAACAGAGAAAACGCAGTGTGCGAAGGCTTTGCTAACGACCGAGAGCAGCAGCGTTAGTATCTAGTTGTCACTGCTAACAGACAAACAACACTGCGTGAAATAACCATAGAAGTCAATTTGGCGTTAACGGGCTATGGCGGCAGACGATCAACGCGAGTGCCTCTGCTAACAGCACGTCATCGCCTGCTGCGCTTCTTCTGGGCTCGCCACAACATCGGTTGGACCCTAGACGACTGAAAACCCTTTGCCTGGTTAGATGAGCCCAGATTTCAGTTGGTAAGAGCTCATATGTAGAGTTCGAGTGTGGCACAGACCCCATGAAGCCATGGACACAGGTTGTGAACGAGGTACAGTGTAAGCTGTGGGTAGCTCCGTAATGGTGTGGGCTGTGTTCACATAGAATAGACAAGGTCCTCTGGTCAAACTGAAACCGGACTGGAAATAGCTATGCTGGCTACTTGGAGACCATTTGCAGCTATTCATGGATTTCGTGTTCCCAAATTTCAGTAAAATTTTATGGATGATAGTGTGCCATATCACCGGGGCACAGTTTTTCGTGTTTCTTTTGAAGAACATTCAGGGCAGTTGAGCGAATGTTTTGATCATCTAAATCACTCAACATCAATCCTACGGAACGTTTATGGGACATATTCGAGAGGCCAGTTTGTGCACAAAATCCTACACCGGCAACAGTTTCGCAGTTATGGACGGCTGTAGAGGCAACATGATTCAATATTTCTGCAAGGGCTTCCAACGACCTGTTGAGTCTACGCTATACCGGTAAATAGGCGATCCAAAACGATATTATGGGCTATCCCACGACTTCTGTCACTTCAGTGTAATAAATGTTGCCCATCTTATTCTTCTTTGCTTGATTTTCACTTCAGTATCCATCTGTCCAAAAAGTGTTTGTAGTTTTCCGTTTGTCCTTATTCTCAAGTTTCCTTCCTCTCTCGCCGCCCCAGATACCTTTCTCAAAATCTTTCTTTCCCTTCTAAATAACCAGCCTTCCTCCTTTGCGGTCATCATCCAGCCTTCCAATCCATACATAATATGGTGAAATACTTTTGGTTTTTTATATTTTCACTAACACTTTTGGACTTCAAAACATTCTGAAAATAATAATAACCATCCGTTCTTGGATTCCTACTTGTGTCCTCTTACGTTCTGTTATTATCGAGCCCATGCATTTAAACAGTTCCACACTTTGGTAATCTTTCCCACATGTTTTTAATTAAATCCTTCCTCTATCCCGACCACGTCCTCCCATCATCACCATCATATACTTTGTTTTACCAATACTAACTTCCTGTTGTAGCTTCCGCTCTGCTCCTTCTAATGCTGCTTAATTATCTATCAAGGCTCTGATTTTCTTATAGTCAGTGCTGCATCACACCGTATGTCACGTCCTGGGCTATTCGAATAAATATGTCTCCTCCTCGGTTGATTGGCATTTGTCAAACTAGCTTCTCTAGCGCTAAGTTAAAGAGTAGCGCAGATATCACGTCACCCTGCCGCAGCGAACTCGCCACGTGGAACAATACTGACAACTATTGCTGGCCTAAGAAACTGTTGGTTTCATTGTCGTTTCAGTCAGCCTCATTTTAGCGGGGTTCTAAAATCCTTCATACTCTGGAGAATTTTATTTCTGTGTAAGCTATCGTATGTTTGTTTCAAATGCTTCCGATTGCTCTGAGCACTATGGCACTTAACATCTGAGGTCATCAGTCCCGTAGACTTAGAACTATTTAAACCTAACTAACCTAAGGACATCACACACATCCATGCCCGAGGAAAGATTCGAACCTTCGACCGTAGCAGGAGCGCGGTTCCGGACTGAAGCGCCTAGAACCACTCGGCCACAGCGGCCGGCTATGCTTGTTTAAAATAAACATACAAATATGCAGTTACTTGTCATATTCATAAAATTTGTCCACCACTTGTCTCAAGAAAAAAGTCTAATCTCTTGTGGAATCATGTCTCCAGAATCCAATCTGATTATCCCCCAATATCACTTCCGAGTTGAATTCTAACCGAGAGGTTAGAATCTTACTAAACGCCTTATATGTTGTACCTAAGAGAGTAATTGCTGCGATCTGCCTTATCGCCTTTCTTATTTCCATACTCCAGTGCTTTGGCATTTCATCTTCATCCATATTTGCCAAAGAAGTTAAGCTCTGTCAAGCTTGGGTAGCACTTGGATGGGTGATGGTTCTGGTGTGCCACAAGAAGGCTGCACTCAGTGCTTGTGGGCAGCTACTTGACTGAGAAGTTGCGACTCCGCTCACGAAAACTGGCCACGACTGGCAGAGTGGTGAGTTGACCACATGCACCACAGCATCCACTGACGCCTGTCTTTTGACACGGCGCTCGGTCGGTACCGTTGGGCCATCCGAGTCCTCATCAGAAGAAGTATCTGTATTTCCTTTTATTAGTCATTAACAGCCATCTCAATTTTCTTCCTCGAAATTTTAATAATTCGGCTTCTATCCCGCTGCTACATCATTATTCGGGTTTTTAATTGCATTTTTCACTTCCTCTAAGTCTGCTGGTTTGACTTTCTGCTCCTCCACTTCTGATTCTAATTCCATTTCCAACGTTGCTTTACCAGAATGAATTATTCACTCTGCAGCGGAGTGTGTGATGATGTTAAACTTCCTGGCAGATTACAGCAGTGCAATGGACCAGGACTTGAACCGAGATGTGAGTTAACGAGTACTGCTCCCTCATTTAAATATATGGCCGAAAGACTCAGCCTACAGGAATTGGGAAACGAACCTTGTCGTCCACGACCGAGTGCCTCAAAGGGCGCAGATTCATCATGCGATGGTGAAACTCTATTGTCTATTCAGGCCTAAGCGAGTTCGAGTGAGACAGACGAGAACCTACGTCATAGGGTAACCCAGTAGAAGCAGTTTGTGTCCAAGGAGACGTAGCAGTGTTGAATATGACAGACCTAAGATCGGCTATAGAGGGAAACATGTATAGAAACTATTTAACTCTGTAGTAATGCAGGGAATGAATCCACAGTAATTTTAACGTAGTATCCTTCATAAATTTTCATGCTGATCCCAATAAAACTTCAATATTGATCATATTTACTGTTACAGTCAAATTCACAAGTTTTGTAACAAAGACCTGAATGCTAAACTCTGAACGCTTTAGTCGATCTTAACGATCGACATTTCGTGTAGAAGCGCATCATTGAAATGACAAACGTTGTAAATATCAACTCTGTAACTTCATTTGTTTAAAAGATATAGTAAATTTAAATTATCAGTATTTTCAGTTAAGCATCAGAACATTATTTCCCCACACAAAACACGTTGAACGATGACAGGATGACACCTTATTGAATCATTAAGTAATAGATTATTTGTTGTAAGGTTTAGTGCATAATAGTTACTTTTGTTCTTTATTTATTTATCAGAAAGCACATTGGTGCAGTGCTATTGACCGTAACTTTCAAAGTTAAGAAGGAAATAGTACTGGTTTTATGTAAAAGAATTTGACGTTTATTATGTAATGGATATTATTGTTACTTTATTCAGAACGTGAAAGTGGTCAAGCTTTGATTATTTAAATATGTTAAAATGTAAAATAATGCAGAATAAGCTGTAGCCAATCAGATAGACGGCTTCAGGAAAGGAAACTGCCCTATTCAGTTGAGCGATATTAGGTGAGCGGGAAACGCGGCCGGGGACGGGCAGAGGGTCAATTCTGGTCTAGACACAACCAAGGGGACAGTTTGGCTGGAGACACCAAATGGGACAGTTCGGGTTGAGACGCGAAAGCGGACAGTCGGTCTTTAGGCAGCTAGGAAGTGAAACGACTTATAAAATTTCGTGTTGTGTGATATTGCGGGACTTAGTCTCTGAGCGGTGAGTAGCATCGCGCCTGGAGTGAACTCTAACTTTTCGTGTAAATATCGAGGTGGAGTATTGTGTTTCGTGATGACATTGTGAATGATGGAATTGCGTCAAGTGGATATGCGCTCGAGTGCAGCATTAACTCTAAATACGTCCACATTCGCTATTAGTTTGGTTTCTAAATAAACATTATTCTAACCAAATCGCAGCTGTGTGGCTTACATCATTTATGAAGCGTTAATTTAGTTCCCGATATTGTTATTACTTTTATTATATGTTATATAAACTTTGTATTTCGCAAACTTGCCATCAGCCAGACAATTTAACCAAAGGGTCACAAGTGTCTAATTTAGGGAGTGTGACGCGACACGTGCGGTTCAACCCCTAGACGAGTTTGAGCCAGATATTTCGACGAAGAGGAACCGCATGTGAGCTCAAACATCTTTGGGATGTTAGCTCGCAGAGATACGAACAATTTTAATCTGCCATGAAGTTTCAACGTTTTATGATTTCTTTTCAAATCGTTCTTTTTCAGTCCAAGGAATAGTTTCTTTTCATATCACATAATAATCATGTTTGTATAGACTTACAGTGTCACAGCATCGGTTTTAACAAACATAGATACAAATTATAGGACCTCAAGTATACAGGGTGATTATAACTAAACTTTCAAACCATTGTAGAAATAACACCACTGACCAGAATGACGTCAAATTGCAACGGTATATTATCGGAGAAGGGAGAAAACGTATGTCACAAAAAATAAATAGCTACAAAATGTAGAAACAGATGCCGCTGTAAGCATAATAATTTAATAGGATCGACCACAAGTGATGAACTAATGATACAGCAATGCCTAAGGTGTACGTTTGACGATAAACAAACTGTATACTAAAATGAAACTTCCTGGCAGATTAAAACTGTGTGCCCGACCGAGACTCGAACTCGGGACCTTTGCCTTTCGCGGGCAAGTGCTCTACCAACTGAGCTACCGAAGCACGACTCACGGCCGGTACTCACAGCTTTACTTCTGCCAGGAGAGCTTCTGTAAAGTTTGGAAGGTAGGAGACGAGGTATTGGCAGAAGTACAGCTGTGAGTACCGGGCGTGATTCGTGCTTCGGTAGCTCAGTTGGTAGAGTACTTGCCCGCGAAAGGCAAAGGTCCCGAGTTCGAGTCTCGGTCGGGCACACAGTTTTAATCTGCCAGGAAGTTTCATATCAGCGCACACTCCGCTGCAGAGTGAAAATCTCATTCTGGAAACTGTATACTGCTCAGTGTGCGTGGGTGTACAGGTGTGATACTGTTAGTTACGTAAGCCTATCCACCACGGTGAGGCCATATCACGTCGAACGGGAAAAATCGGTTTTTGATTGTGCTGGGGCCAAAAACCACATAAAAGCGTCAATCAAAATCAAATCGGATTATTTATTTCCGTGTGACTGGCGCAAAACATGTTTAATATGGTGTCCACCGTTTTCTGCAACAAGTTGAAATCGACAAACATCTTGTTCCACAACTGATCGAAGTGTTTCCGTGTTCACGTTCGGAATGTTCTGCGCAATGCGTGTCCTCAATGCAGCTAGGTTTGCAGTCGGAACACTGAACACATATTTCACATAGCCCCACAGCCATAAGTCACATGGATTAAGATCAGGTGATCGGGAAGGCCAGGCTGTAGGGAAATGGCGGCTGAAGATTCTAGCATTTCCGTAATGGAGCTTCATCAGCTGCTTAACTGGATTTGCGTGGTGCGGAGGTGCGCCATCTTGCATAAAAATGATCCTATCCACACATCAACGCTGTTGGAGAACTGGGATGACGTTGTTGCGCAAAAGAAACTCATAGCGCTTGCTAGTGATGGTGCAGGTAACAGGACCGGCAGTACACGATCTTTTCGAAAGAATATGGCCCTATGATAAATGATGCAGTAAACCCACACCACACAGTGACGTTTTGAGGATTAAGTCATACTGGTTGACTTGCGTGTGGATTTTCCGTTGCCCATATTCGACAATCTTGTGTATTGACATATCCTGTCAGATGGAAGTGGGCTACGTCTGTCCACAAAATCTTCCACAGCCAATCATTGTCCGCTTCCATGGGAGCAAGAAATTCTAAAGCAAAGGTCTCTCTTGCTGGCAGGTCAACAGGAAGCAACTTGTGGACAAGGGTAAATGTGAATGGATAGCAAAGAAATATGTTTCGTAGGATTTTACACGCCGTGCAGACCACCACCCGTCTCCTATTGCATTTCTGTGGCCACTGCTTCCACTGACGTCGAATCAGTTCGTTTCCTCCCTCTACCAGATTGCAGACCAAAACAACCCGTCTTTTCGTAATTCCGAATCATTTTCTCCAGAGCGACGGCAGTCATCGGACCAACATCTTTCCTCAAACCCTTCAGTGTCTAGAACTTCTGCAGAGCGACGTTTGCACAGTCATACCACTTTTCAAGCAGAGTGCGATCCTCCGTTGAGACAGTCATGGCGAACATCGCAGACGCGATAGGAGAAAAAGCCGTGTGCCCGGTGTGTTTATGCCAACTTCAATGGACCGTGCGCATGACACATACAGCGCCATCTATTGATGTCTTTTCACACTACTTTTTTCTTCTACCATACGTTTTCTCTTCTCCTAAAATATTCCGTTGCAATCTGACGTCATTTCTATTTCCACAGCGTTCTGAAAGTTTAAATTCAATTATAATCATCCTGTATATTGCAAAACAACGTAGTTTCATCTTCATGGGATAACTGTGAAAGAGGAGACGAAGTAATGGCACCTATTTATTTCTCAATAATAGTGAGTTTTTATTTTGCATCCGCGTCGCGGCCCCTTCACAAAAGCTCGTAAGGTCACGAGCTGATCGCGGTCTGGATACTCTATTCCCGTTACTCCGACTAGGCATGTAATTACCGTGCTCAACAGCCTGCCCAGGCTCGAGTATCCGCCCGGAGGTGTTCCCGCCTTAATCCAAGCGACGCGAAGACGGAGCGACTTTCTGCCGTCCAACAGGTTTCCACGTGGATCGGCAGGCTCACTTGGTGTTAAGATGGAACGTCCTATCAGCGCCGCGGTCTGCGCATTAATCCGCAACCCGGCCTCACTAATTGGCCCGCAGCTGAAGTTCGGCGGTGGGCATCAAGTCGAATTACCGGATGTCCAAAACACTACCACCCGCGGTGGTTTAATTTCGCTGCTGTTCGACATATCGACAGAACCAGCGCGAATATATTTCTTTCGGCCTTTTCGCTACGCCGACAAGTAGCTGTGATGCGCGTGCCTCTGTGTTCAAGAGTGCTTGGATGCAAGTGCAGCCCATTATCGTGAAACCCACTCTGAATAGTAGCTACACGTAACGGCCGCACTTTTTATGCAAGAGCTGCGAATTTTCTGCTACCTTGTAGCATCTGACCCTTGGGCATTACGTATATGTATTTTACACTAAGGTGACAAAAGTCATGGGATACCTTCTTTTGCCGCGCGGGGTAGCCGCACGGCTTGAGGCGTCTTGTCACGGCCCGCGCAGCTCTCATCGTCGGAGGTTCGCGTCCTCCCTCGGGCACGAGTGTGTGTGTGTGTTGTCCTTAGCGTAAGTTAGTTTAAGTTAGATTAAGTAGTGCGTAAGCTTGGGGACCGATGACATGAGTCGTTTGGTCCCATAAGACCTTACCACAAACTTCCAATGCCTCCTTTTGTCCGGTGTAGCGCTGCATCTCGTCGTATCCTGGAGTCAACAAATCGTTCAAAGTAACCTGTAGAAAGATTGAGTCATGCTGCCTCTATGTAGGTCCATAATTGCGGAAGTGTTGTTGGTGAAGGTGAAACGTCCCCTTAGAAAAATTATAAACGACTGTACTTAAACTGACACACAATATTTTTAGCGCAACGCAATCTGACTTTGAAAAATCCCTACAAAAGAATGGCCCTGACTAACAATAACCTATACCTTTCATGAATCACTTACCTCACAAAAATCTTCGTTACTCGAACTACTGCAGTACAGCGAGCGCCACTACTACCAGCTAAATAAAAGATTCTAACTTCTGAAGGGACTAACTACTGATAGGCATACTAAGCAAATGAAAGATTTTGATAGAGAACAAACAATGTATTCACCTTAATAGTGTTCAAAAGTCATAATATATAGCAGTTCATGACATCCAGTCTTACAAAGTTACTGTCTCTGATGGACACACGTCCAGATCATCCGATCTCAAAACTCCGCCATATCTCTCCCCACATCCGCCACTGCTGGCGGCTCACCTCCAACTGCGCAACGCTACGCGCTGTTAACAGTCAACTGCCCAACACTACAATGGCAGACAACAATGCAAACCAGCCACAGACTGCACACAGCACAGCCAGTGATTTTCATACAGAGCCAGCCTACTTACAAAGGATTTTGTGCACGAACTGACCTCTAGATTATGTCCCATAAATGGTCGATGGCATTCTTACGTAGGGCGACCTAGGTAGCCAAATCGTTCGCTCAAATTGTCCATTAAACAAATCGCGAACACTTGCAGCCCGGTGACATGGTGCATTGTCGTCCATAAAAATTCCACCCTTTTCTGGGAGCATGAAATCCACGAATGGCTGGATGATCTCCAAGTAGCCGCATGTAACCATTTCCAGTCAATAATTGGTTCAGTTGGTCCAGAGGGCCCAGTCCACTCCCATTACACACAGTCCATACAATTATGGTGCCACCACCAGCTTACAAACTGCCTTGTCTCTCTTACCAACTCATATCGTGACTCATTTGACCAGACCACAGGTGTCTGGTGCTCTAGGGTCCAACCGGTATGGTCACGAGCCAGGAGAAGTTGCTGCAGACCACGTTGGGTTGTTTTTTGAGTTATTAGTCTTCTGACTGGTTTGATGAGGCACACCACGATTTCCTGCCCTCTGCCAACCGCTTCATCCCATAGTAGTGCTCGCAACCTACCTCCTCAATTATTGGCTATATGTATTCCAATCTCTGTCTTCCTCTACAGTTCATACCCTATATAGCTCCCTCTATCAGCTTGCAAGTTATTCCCTGATGTCTTAGCGTAAGTCCTATCATCCTGTCCCTTCTTCTTGAAAATATTTTCCATATATTCCTTTCCTCTCCGATTCTGTGCAGAGCCTTCTCATTCCTTACCTGAAAAGCACACCTAATAACCTACTTTCATCTGTAGCACCACATCTCAAATGCTTCTATTCTCTTCTGTTCCGGGTTTCCCACAGTCCATGTTTCACTATCATACAATGCTGAGCTCCAAATGTACATTCTCAGAAATTTCTTCCTAAAATTAAGGTCTACATTTGATAGTAGTAGACTTATTTTTGACGTCCTCCTTGCTCGTTCTGTCATTGGTTATTTTGCTGCCTAGTGAGCAGAGTTGCTTAACTTCATCTGCTTCGGGACCAACAGTCCTGAAGTTGCTCGGTTTTCTTATTTCTGCGGCATCTCATTGCTTTCGTCATTCTTCTGCTTACTATCAGGCCATATTATGTACTCATTAGTCTGCTCGTTCTATTCAGCAGATCCTGTAATTCATCTTCACTTTCACTGAGGATGGCAATGTCATCAGCGAATCTTATCATTGATATCTTTCCACCTTGAATTTTAATTCCGCTCTTGAACCTCCTGTTTATTTCTGTCATTCCTACTTCGCTGTACGGATTGGACAATAAGGGCGAAACACTACGTCCCTTTCTTACACACTTGCTAATCCGAACACTTCGTTCCTGATCTTCCACTCTTCTTATATCTTCTTGTCTCTTGTACATGCTGTGTAATTCCCAGCTCTCCCTATAGATTATCCTTATTTTCCTCAGGATTTCGAAAATCTTACGTCATTTGACACTGACGTACCCTTTCTCCAGGTCGACGAACCCTATGGACCTGTTTTCATTTTTCTTTAGTCTTTCTTCCATTATCAATTGCAACTTCAGAACTGCCTCTCTCATGCCTTTACCATTCCTAAATCCAAATTGATGGTTATCTAAAATGTCTTCACTTTTCCTTCCCATTCTTCTGTACATTCTTGGCAGCATCTTCGATGCCTGAGCTGGGAAGCTGGCTGTGTGATAATTCGCGCACTTGTCAGCTCTTGCAATCTTCAGAATTGTGTGGATGATGTTTTATCGAAAGTCAGATGGTATATCGCTAGTCTCATACATTCTACACTGCAAGTGAGTAATCGTTTTTTGCCATTTCCACCAGTCATTTTGGAAATTTTGATGGAATATTCCCTGCACCTCCTATTTGTTTCATTTCTCAACGACTTGAATTTTTTGTACTCTACAATTTTTCTGAAAATTTTTGTATTTTGCTCTCTGGTCGGTCAACTGAAGTATTTCTTCTGTTGCCCATGGCTTATTCGCAGTTACCTTCTCTGTACATATGTTTTTCTTTCCAAGTTCTGTGACTGCCTTTTTTAGATACTCGTATGTCCACACCTCTTCCAATGAATTGCCTCTCCATTCCTTAGTACTTCCATATCCTACTTCTTTGCTTATCTGTTTTTCCTCACTAGTCTCTTAAATTTCACCCTACTCTTCATCAATACGAAATTGTAATGTGAGTGTATATGCTCCTGGTTACCCCTTACAATCCAGTATCTGATTTCCGGATCTGTCCTTAGCATGATGTAATATCTTTCCGTTTCTCCCGACCTTTTTCAAATATACCTTCTCCTCTTGAGTGGGTATTCGCTATTAGTAGCTGAAATTTATTGCAGAACTCAGTAAGTCTTCCTCCTTCTCATTCCGACTACCAAGCCCATATTCTCCGGTGACACTTTCTCCTACTCCGCATTCCAGTCCCCATGACTGATAGATTTTCATCTCCCTTTACGTGCTGAATTACTCGTTCAATATCTCCATATACTTTATCTATCCCTTCATCATCAGCTTCAGACGTCGGCATGTATACTTGAACGATAGTTGTCAGTGTTGGTCTGCTGTCGATTCTGATGAGAACAACCCTATCAATGGACTGTTCAAAGTAACACACTCTCTCATTAGTAACGAATCCTACTGCTTTTATACCATTTCTAGCTGCTGTTAATACTACCCTTTACTCATCTGACCATAAATGCTTGTCTTATTCCCATTTCACTTCATTGAAGCCAGCTACATCTAAATCGAGCCTTTGAATTTCCCTTTTCAAATTTTGTAGCTTCCCAACAAGTTCAGACTTCGGACATTCCACACCCGACCCGTGGAACGTTATCGTTTTGTAAGTTATTCAGTCTTTTTCTCATGGTCACCTCCCCCTTGGTAGTTACATCCCGGAGATCCGAATAGGGAACTGGTCCAGAATCTTTTGCCAATGGAGAAATCATCACGACACTTTTTCAATTACAGGCCGCATGTGCTGTGGATGCACATTATGTGCCGTTAAATGAGTGGTTTCCGTTGCCTTCTGTTTCCTCCTGCCGTTGATCATTGCTGATTCTTCCGATATTAGGGCCAGTTTCCCGCCACAAGGGCAACAGAGTGCCCTGAACCTCTGTCCGCTTCTTCGCCGTCTTCGAAGCAGCCTTTGGCAGAATGAGGGTGACTTCTTATGGCAGAAATCTTCGGCCAATACTGATGATTTCTATTCAAAATTTAAGAGGTGGTGCGGTTCAAAACCGGCACTGAAGATGTGTTGTTTACTAATCAAAGATGCCACCCCTAGAACACGGGTGTCAAAAACAAAAACGAAGTATTTGGTCATTGAGAAACTTGTGTTTTTCGCGAAGTATAAAATGTCGAAACAGCTTACCGGAAAGTCCCGCGATTGCTCTGCCGTAAGTGAATATGTCGTCAACATTACCTGTACTAATCGTCGGAGCAAAATGATCAGTTTGAATTTAAGTGCTGACAATACTGATAATGTTAATTATGTTTCATTCGTTGTTATTGACTTCATGTCACTTCTTAGTGATACTGTTGGAAGTGGTATGTTGTCGCTTTCCTCTGACCTATGTAATTAGCGTTGTGGTAGGCTGCAAAACTAATCTTGTAATCGATACTACCTGGTTACTCCTCTTGTATGCAGGAATCATCTTATATTGATCTAGATTTAAGGAGAGCTAGCATTTAAAACTCCAGATGGAAATAAGTTGGTCTGTATTTATCTACACCCAGCATAGATACGTTACTGCATTAGCAACATAGCGAAAAATCGTAAAGTGCTGTTGACTATATACGATAAATAGTTTTACTGGGTTGACAGCGTTACCGGCCATGTTACGTTTCTCTGTAACGCACTCAATGTTTTCTGGAGAACATGAACCGGTGGGTGTCAAGGTCTCTACCGATGGGCTATTAACCAGTCGGACCTGAATGTAGAAAGAAAGCTGCCATGGACTTTCGGAAAGTATAAACGAATTCGGTTGAAGTGATTGACAGATACCAAGGAAAACCTAAGGTACTAAGTCCACGCAGTGACTTCACTCTCGTTACGCCCTATGGGAGGGCAGTTTTATATTTTTGAGTGGAAAAAATACGATTTCACGCATGTGAATCGACGAGAGAAATTACAGAGCAATAAATATGACAAATTCGCTCTTGCTACTGATGTCGCCGGGAACTTCCAAACGTTCAAGGCGCTCGGAAGGGAAAAGAAAGGCTGCTTAGCCAAGCATGCTCTGGAAAACGGCCAACGGAACAAACCTGACGTCATCTCTACCGTGGCTCGTGCTAAGGACTTGGGGGTTTTGTTATTAAAGACGTTATGGAAATAAAAATCACTGACAGCACCGTCAATACAGACGGCGGCCAGCTGTTCAGCGAGGAGAGGGAGGGATATGGCGATCATGTGGTTGAAGGAAGCGCATCGAACTCGGAGTCAACGTGTGCCCCATATTGTGGCTATACCGTGAGCCCCCAATGTCGAAAAGCCATGAGTTAGACTGTACCGGGTGATCAAGAAGTCAGCATAAATTTGAAAACTGAATAAATCACGGAATAAAGTAGACAGAGAGGTAAAAACAGAGACACATGCTGAGAATGACATGGAGTTTCACTAGAACAAAAAAAAGTATTGTTAGACGCGTGAAAGATCTCTTGTGCGCGTCGTTTGGTGATGATCGTGTGCTCAGCCGCCACTTTCGTCATGCTTGGCCTCCCAGGTCCTCAGACCTCAGTCCGTGTGATTATTGGCTTTGGGGTTACCTGAATTCGCAAGTGTATCGTGATCGACCGACATCTCTAGGAATGCTGAAAGACAACATTCGACGCCAATGCCTCACCGTAACTCCGGACATGCTTTACAGTGCTGTTCACAACATTATTCCTCGACTACAGCTATTGTTGAGGAATGGTGGTGGAAATATTCATCATTTACTCTAAGGATCATCTTTGCTTTGTCTTACTTTGTTATGCTAATTATTGCTATTCAGATCAGATGAAGTGCCATCTGTAGGACATTTTGAGACTTCATATTTTTTTGGTTTTAATAAAACACCATGTAATTCCAAGCATGTGTGTCAATTTGTACCTCTCTATCTACATTATTCCGTGATTTATTCAGTTTTCAGATTTATACTAACTTTTTGTCACCCGGTATAAAGATATACGAGTAGCCCGCCAGCAGTCATTCCACTTGAAAATGGAGCTCGTGGCATTTTAACCGCTTGACGTGGCTTATTCAACGTCAGCGCCGTGATACTACATTCTAACATAAGATAGATTAGGGGCGAGGGTCCTGTCGACGGCGAAGTCACCAGAGGCGGAGCACAAGCTCGGTTTGCGAAACGATCTGGGAGTAAATCGAAGTTGTTCTTTTGTGATCAACCACCCTACGACTTGCCTGAAATGATTTGGCGACACTATGGGAAATATAAATCTGCATGACTGGAATGGCAATCCTCCCGAATGTGAGTCAAGTGTATTAAACCTGCACCACTTCGCTGTGGTTAAAATACCGGGGGCGGCCTGCAGGGTATCGTTCCCAGAGCTTGATTCTGGCCCAGAAAGTTACTTGTAACTTGTTGCTGTTCACAATCGCAAATAGAGGCACTTTTACTGAAGCTCAACATTCTCTTAGCAGAATGGTACTTCTAATGGTATTCTTTTCAGAGTTTCCCACATTAGACACCTAACTATGGCCAGAAGGTAGCTGCATTTTATCAGAACGGTCAAAGTCTTGTCAGTTAAGTCGTTGCCTTCTCGGATGGGATGGTAATTTTTTTACACGAAAGCAGGTATCATCCCCGAGACATGTTCATGCAGAGGAGAGCACTGCTCATTAAACTTGTTCAAGCTGGCGGCATCTCTTCGTGCAAAGTCTTTCCTCATTTCGGCTAGGTAATAGTGTTTCCCAACTATAGGGAGATTCTGGCAACTTGTCAACACCCTACTGGGACCCTAAAGAGCTGTATTTACGTGAGTAGACTGAGAGGCGCTATAAGAGACTGGAGAAGCACATTCAACGCCAAAAATTCACAGTGCTATTGATTGATAGCGTTCAAATCTGCACCTCAGACACAACTCTGGGGAGTACCATATATTTAGACGTGCTTCATCAACGACACTGCGAATTTCTGGCGCTGAATGTGCTAGTGCCAATTCCGCTCATCCCATGCCGCTAGTGTGTATTCAGCCGCTCCCTCACCCAAAGAATCCTGTACCATCAATGCAGGTTGCCTGGACCTCACTCAGCCAAATAACATGCATTACCTACCGCCGGTGACTGTGGTCGAGCGGTTCTAGGCGCTTCAGTCGGGAACCGCCTTGCTGCTAAGGTCACAGGTTCGAATCCTGTCTCGGGCATGGATGTTATTTTTTTTATTTTTTATTTACTCTTCAAGTTCCCTAGAACCAAATTGAGGAGCAGATCTCCAAGGTCATGGAACGTGTCAGTGCATGAAATTACAACATAAACGTAATAACAGATAAAAATAATAGTTCATGAACCTTAACAAAGTAACTCCATAAGTTTAAGTAAACTCTATCAGCAATACAATAAAAACCAGCTTAATTTTTCAAGGAACTCCTCGACAGAATAGAAGGAGTGGCCCATGAGGAAAATCATCAGTTTCAATTTCAAAGCTCGTGGATTACTGCTAAGATTTTTGAATTCGAGTGGCAGCTTATTGAAAATGGATGCAGCAGTATACTGCACACCTTTTTGCACAAGAGTTAAGGAATTCCGATCCAAATGCAGGTTTGATTTCTGCCAAGTATTAACTGAGTGAAAGCTGCTTATTCTTGGGAATAAACTAATATTGGTAACAAGAAACGACAATAATGAATATACGTATTGAGAGGCCAATGAACTCGTGAACGAAGGTAGACAAGAGGTTCGTGAACTAACACCACTTATTGCCCGAACCGCCCGTTTCTGAGTCAAAAATATCCTTTTAGATTGGGAAGAGTTACCCCAAAATATAATACCATACGACAATAGCGAATGAAAATAAGCAAAGTAGACTAATTTTCGTGTCGAACGATCACTCACCTCTGATACCGTTCGAATAGTAAAAATGGCAGTATTAAGTGTTTGAGCAAGATCCTGAACGTGGGCTTTCCACGACAGCTTACTATCTATCTGAACACCTAGAAATATGAACGGTTCAGTTTCACTAATCATATGCCAATTCTGTGAAATTAAAACGCCAGATTTTGTTGAATTGTGTGTTAGAAACAGTAAAAACTGAGTCTTACTGTGATTTACCCTTAGTTTCTTTTCTACAAGCCATGAACTGAGGTCATGTACTGCACTATTTGAAACCGAGCCAATGTTTGACACAGCATCCTTTACTACCAAGTTAGTGTCATCATCAAATAGAAATATTTTAGAGTTACCCGTAATACTAGAGGGCATATCATTTATACAAATAAGGAACAGGAGTGGCCCCAACACTGATACCTGGGGCGCCCCCCACTTGACAGTATCCAAAAAAATGTGTGTGAAATCTTATAGGACTTAACTGCGAAGGTCATCAGTCCCTAAGCTTACACACTACTTAACACAAATTATCCTAAGGACAAACACACACACCCATGCCCGAGGGAGGACTCGAACCTTGAAAGGTGGCTACACTGAGTCACAACGCCAGAGATCGCGCCAAAGATTATTATTCTGCCGCCTCCAGTGTGGCAGTAGTAGTTCAGAGGTTGCCATGGGCAGTGCTTGTTGAGAGGATGTCGAGAGCAGTACTAGTTGAGAGCATGTCGTGTGCAGTTGTTGTTCTGTTGGGCGAGACAGCAGATGCTGTTCGGTTGGTGTAATGTATAGATGGAAGATGTTGCAATGATCACAGTGTATTTTTCGTCAATATATATGGAGGTAAAAAAAAAATTCATTTCACATTTCCTAAATGACAATGCCTCTTGGTCACAGGTTCAGTCAACAAAGCATCTGGCTCGTGTTCATGTATTAGACTTGTAATTCTGGTTCCTATATGCAATTACAGTAATTCTAGTTTTCCAATTAGTTCATTGTAAATGGTGTTTAAAATATCTTGTCGTATTGAGGAAGAACTGTGCCAGATACATGTACATTGAATCACGCTTCCACACAAAGAACAGTTACACATGAGCTTTGTTGTTTCGTAGCTTTTATAGTTGCAGGGGACTTAATTAATCAATTGTGTTAACGGAAATTTCCTTTCATTCTTCATTGTTATTTATGCAGTCAGATTGCGTATTAATATTAGTCAGGGCCAACAGGTTACTAGACTTCGTAACCGGACACACAGCTACTCAAATAATTGCATAATAATTAAGCCCCCATGCAGTTTTTTTTTTTTTACCTCCGTATATATTGACGAAAAATACACTGTGATCATTGCAACATCTTCCATCTATACATTACACCAACCGAACAGCATCTGCTGTCTCGCCCAACAGAACAACAACTGCACGCGACATGCTCTCAACTAGTAGAGGTAAAGGTGGATAAATGGGCCCCCACTCTGTGTTTTTTATGTAACACCTTTTATTTTTAGTATAATCACCTGAAATCAACATAAAACTTTTCTCTAGTATATCCTGCAATAGTTACAACATGTTTTGGTCCAACTTTTTAATATTTAAAACAAAATTTTACTTTTTTCCTGATACTCTGCATTTTGTTGTGTCAAGAATTTGTGCTGGTAATATGGGCCCCTAGGTAGTTTGAAATAAAAAGAAACAAAAATTTGAAAAAGATAATTTTATTTAATTTTTGTGTACAATGAAAGAAAGATTCACTCTGAACATTGTTAATTAGTCTACTGGTGGGATGATTTTCACAGCCTACGCCTAGCCTTTTTACAATAGTCACCCACATAAGCATCTTTTTCGCATCCAGCGCATTCGTTGTGAGCCCACATCTCACAGGCTATACACTGGACCTTTTGTGTATTTTGAAAAAATCCCTTCACAAATAGACATACAGCGTCGTCAACATCAGGGGCAAAAACACAAACTTTTTATTTCTTGTGCAAAGCTGGTAGGCCATGCACCTGACGTCATTTCTGGTAAGGCCGTAGAATTTGGATTCCATAATGAGAAGATATTTAAACAGTTCGTCCTCAAGTCCCTGTGGTAAAACCTGTGGAAAGCCTTTGGAGCGTAGAACGAGGGACAGAGTACACTTTAACCGCTTTTTTCAACCCCATTTTTTTCTCTTTAATAGCTACAATATCATTTGCCATATATGCTTTGTCCCACGATAGCCATTTCGATATTTTTGGGGATACAAGATGTGTTCGACGCAATTGAAACATAAAGAGTAGCAATATTTGTAATTGGTCCCATAAAATCTGATTGATTTTATTGGCTCCATAATACCAGCAGCAAAAGGGGCCCATATATCCACCCTTACCATCTTGGGAAAAACGATTTTGCCTACGGTTAGTTTGGTTCGCAACCGGCTTTAATTAACGTAAAACGGTATCCCAACAGCAAGCCAAATATGTACATTACCTTAGTTTTACTAACAAAATGTTAGAAATTTGAGTTTTATTCAAGTAAACATTAAACTCTCAAACTTTTGATGACAGCGAAAAAATTCACAGCACAACTACTCACAAACCGTGACAGCTACTACGTCTGCGCACTGTACAGTGAAGTTTGGCAATTAGTTTTAGTAGTTCACGTGCTCTCCGCTAGAATTCGTGGCCTGTACTTCCAAATATATAGGGAGCCCATAATACCAGCAGGGGCCCATTTTTCCACCTTTGCCTCTCTACTGCTCTCGACATTCTCTCAACACGCACTGCCCACAGCAACCTCTGAACTACTACTGCCACAGTGGAGGCGGCGGAATAATAATCTTTGGCGCAATCTCTGGCGCTGTGCCTCAGTGTAGCCACCTTTCAGCCTCTGCCGGGACCAGCCGCACAGACCATGACTGACAGTAGCCCACTCAGACGCTGCATCACAGCCGTTATCAACATTGTAAATAATGACCCTTTGCTACCTGTGTGATGTCCTTAGGTTAGTTAGGTCTAGGGGACTGATGACCTAAGATGTTAAGTCCCATAGTGCTTAGAGCCATTTGATCCAATTGAACCTACCGCCTATTACACCAAGAAATCAGCGTCTCAGTCTGGCATTGGCATTCAGTTATTCCCACGACGACTACATTGTGTCAATTACTTGAAAAAAAATTCTTCCTCGCGGTATTGCCATGGAAGAGATGAGCCATCGAAGAGAACTTTCGGCATAACGTGGTTACGCTTACATAACTATTGAGACACAAAGATAAAAGCAACGGGAAACGTGCGTACGAAATCTGTGCTTCCTGAGAGCATGGTGGGACAGAGGCGCGCTTTCTTCCTCGGCAGCGAGTCGCGTACCGGGAGGCGAAAATGCCACGCGATCCGACGGCGAAGAAGCGCGCAAATTGAGCCAAATGGCCGCCACTTTGCCGGCGGTCGGCGCCCACAAAAATGAACGGCCGCGACTAACGACCAGCGGGCCGCTGCGTAGAGGACGCGCGGCGGCGTCGGCGGCGGCGGCGGCGGCAGGTGCCCCTGGAGGGCGAACCGCGGCGCGGACCGCCGTGGGCCAGAGGAGCCGGGCTGTCCTGTACTTTGCCCACCACTGGGCCTAATAGGCAGAAAAGGAACGGCACGGGCCCATACTCTCTCTCTAATGAGCACCGGCGGCAGTGCGGAAATTCACGTCTGCCTTCTTGTTAAGGTCAAGGTGACGATGGCTTACTACTGCCACCCTCTGACACGGGAATGTAGGCGAGTTACGCTATTATGTACAACTGCTAGCGGAGAATAAATGACCTCCTAGGTCACACAGCACAAAAGCGAGCTGTAGTTTGCTCGAGCAGGAGCTTCTACAATTGTATCTTAAGCATGTCCAGTAAAATTTCCGGCAAGCTGCCGGATGTCTGTAACTTGTTGGTACGATACTTCGGCGCAGAGTCTTTCAGCTATCTTCAGGTGAATACTGACGAGCTATACATAAAGCTGCCTCTTTTAAGATACCGCCGGCACATGCATGGTGTCCTAGTTGGCACTGCGCATGCTTTGCTTGAGCTCATTCGCTTCTGCCATATGTTAGTGCGCTACTTTGCACGCGCTCCGTGGTGAAAGGTCGCCTCTTCGGTATCAAACGATTGTCTTTGCACGGTAAGATCGCAGGGCGACGCCGATGAGGCAGAACACTAGCTTTTTTTATAATCCGATACCATCCAGAATTTAAATAAAAACGGAGAAGGGATCTTAAGTAGGGGAGCATCGTGTACTCCTAGTCAGTATTCACCTAAAGACGGCCAGAAGACTCTGTGGCGAAATATCGTACCAGCAAGTTACAGACATCCGGCAGCGTTCCTGAAATGTTATAGAACAATCAGAAAATTTAATATCTTTAGTATATTTGTCCTGGACTGATGGCGGCGAGAGTATTGTTATCCGAACTGTAAAAATTTGCAGATGATGCACACAGAGTGTTATAATTAATTGCGAGACCTGACACAAACAAAATTAAATGTAATGAAATTGGTTCCAAAAGAGATGTGTCCACGACCGTTTTAGAGGTAATTGCTGTGACTAGAGCTTCCACTGAATTAATTATGGAATATTGTTCTTCTCACTGGTTCAAAATGGTTCAAGTGGCTCTGAGCACTATGGGACTTAACATCTGAGGTCATCAGTCCCATAGACTTAGAACTACTTAAACCCAACTAACCTAAGGACATCACACACATCTATGCCCGACGCAGGATTCGAACCTGCGACCGTAGCGGTCAAGCGGTCACAGACTTAAGCGCCTAGAACCGCTCGGCCACACCAGCCGGCTCTACTAACTGCAAATGTACTTGAAATATAAACTTTTCTATTAGGTCCCCATCTAATTAGACTCATATTTCACTCACGGCCCACGGCTTGGGTAGGTGGTAAGACTTATGACAGGGCACTGACTCATTTAGCTGTTGATGTGAGACCACATCTAACGCGACAATACGTTCCAAGAGCGAGAGGTCCAGCTGGACCTGTAACTAGACTTTCGATATCATCTGCGCTCAGTTATAGGCATTTTTCTCTCTGGAATGACCGCAAAACTGAAACGCAAGGACTGTTCAAAAAATTTCGGAAGATTCGTTATTTCGCGCCAATGATGTGTTGACGCGAAATGCTGTTAACATCCCTGCACACTCCTGTGTTCAGTGAGTAACCGCTGGAAGTTTCACTGTTGTATGCCTGTTAGTTATGGTTCAGTGCTGTATTGATGAGAACGTTGTGTCGCAGAGTTTGCGAATTTCAAGATAGCAGAGTTAGAGGAGCAACGCGTCTGCATTAAATGTTGCGTGAAACTCAATAATACCTTTACAGGGAGACACCAAACGATGCAGAAGCCTACGGCGATGAATGCTTCAGCGGTACTCGGTGTTACGAATGGTTCGTACGGTTGAAAAGCGGCCGGTTGGAAGTTAAAGATGACCCTCGTTCACGACGCCCTTCGACGTCTACCGACGACGCTCATGTCACGAACGAAATAGTGCGTGGCAATCGAAGACTGACTATCCGAGAGCATGCAGAAGAATGTAACATTTCAGTTGTATCATGTCACGAAATCCTGTGAGTAGGAAATGACCTGAAACGTGACGAGATAATTCATCGCTCTTCGGTATCACGATAGCTCACACGCACTTCATCTCTATAGCTGGGTGACTAGAAAATTCATGGCTCTTGCCATGCCCGGTTGAAAGCCCGGTTGAAAGGGCGAAGGTTTGCAACGATACAAGAGATAAAAGAAAATTCGCAGATGGCGCTTCGCGCGGTCCTGCAAAAGGCATACCAAAACTGCTTTCTGAAAAGAACACAGCGTTGGGAGCTGTGTATCAATTATGGAGGAGACTATGAACAACAAGTGAAAGGTAAGCGTAATAAAATTTTGTGGACAATGTTCCGGAATGTACTGTAGTTGGTGTGGTTGAGGAACTACAGTAGCGAATTATGCAGTCCAATCGAGCTTCGCGAGCTGATCCGGGAGTGTAGCTTATTGCAAAGATGAGTATTGAAACGAAATACGAGGAAAACATTTTTAACACATATGAGTGTATTGTAACACATACGGCGAGGTTACAGAAGTCATGGGGTAGCAACGTGCACATATACAGATGGCGGTAGCATCACGTAAACAAGGTATGAAACGGCAGTGCATTGGCGGAGCTGTCATTTCTACTCAGGTGATTCATGCGAAAAGGTTTCCGTCGTGTTCATGACCTCACGACGGAAATTAACGCACTACGAATGCGAAATTGCAGTTGGAGCTAGAAGCAGAGGGCATTCCATTTCAGAAATCGTTAGGTAATTCAGTATTATTACCGCTCACCAGAGACAAGAAATGGCCGACGGCCTTCTCTTGACAACCGAGAGTAGCTAACATGCAAGCAACACTGCGTGAAAAACCGCAGAAATGGAAGCGGGACGTACGACGAACGTATCCGTTAGGACAGTGCGGCGCAACTTGGCATTAATGGCCTATGGCAGCAGACGACTGACGCGAGTGTCTCTGTTAACAGCATGACATCATCACCTACAGCACCTTTTTGGCGTCGTGGCCGTATTGGTTGGGCCCTAGACTACTGGGAAACTGTGGCCTGGCAGATGATTCCCGATTTTTGGTAATGGCTGGTGGTAGGGTTCGAGTGTGGCGCAGTCCCCAGGAAACCATGGACCCAACTTATGAACGAGGCGCTGTGGAACCATGTGGTGGCTCCATAATACGCAGTCCTCTCGTCCAACTGAACCGATTGATGGACTTCATGTTCCCAAACAACGAGAGAATTTTTATAGATGATAATGCGTCCGTCATCCGGCCACAACTGTTCACGATTGGTTTTAAGAACATTCTGGACAATTTGAGTGAATGATTTGGCCACGAGATCGCGCCACATGAATCCAACGAACATTATGGAGCATAATCGAGAGGTCAGTTGGAGCACGAAATCCTGCACCGGCTACACTTCCTGAATTACGGACAGCTACAGAGGAAGCATGGCCCAGTGTCTCTCCAGGTGACTTCCAGCGACTTGTTGAGTCCAAGCTACATCAAGTTGCTCCACTAAGCCGGGAAAAAAGGAGGCGTGACACCATATTAGAAAGCATCCCATGACTTTTGTCGCCTCAGTGTAATGTGCCGAAGCTGTATTCCCGTTCTTGCTAATATAGGCCTGCACGAATTATTAGTACAATTAGGTGCGGACATTACCAAAAAGCTTACATATTAAATACATATGTGCTAAACAGGGAATATTTCATACTTAGTTTTTGAGGTCCTTATCGAGGAATAATGACATACAATAAAATCTTACATCCATTATTAGGACTATGACAGATCGGCAAGGCTCTTACAAGAAAGCACATGTACGCAAATTTAGGTAAGTATGCTGGGTATAGAGTCGGGTCAAATTTTAAAATAACCCTCACTGGACGAATGAGACCGACGTTTCGGCAACAGTGGCACTGGCTATCTTCTGGGCCTATAGGCAACTCACTCTCCTTGGTTCTACTACCTCTTGTATTTCCTTTGCCTCTATCTTCCTCCCACCCTTCCACCCTATCACGTTTGTCCATGGATGGACAATACCCACGGTTCGGCTACTGTAGCAAGACATTTATTCTGCGTCTACTGTCTACACATAGAGGCAGACCGTGGCCAAAATGTTGGTTTTATTCACAAAATGACACGGTAATAGAACCACAAATCTTTCAAATTGACAGGCTCTGGCCGTGGAAGCCTGCACACTTAATTAAATGGGAAATCTTGAAAGAAATGAAAAAATATAGATAAAAGATATTCAAGACGGAAGTTGTCTTTATCTTTCAATAACAAATATCTTTCGCATGTTCTGTACAGAGAAATATGTCCCTGAAACTATAGCTATCTTTGACACTTTCAGTAGAATGGCGGGAGGAAGCTCTTGGAGGTTCCGAAACCCACGAGGCAAAGATGAGCGAGCGTGGCACTTGACCGAGTAGAGAACGGTGTGTATGAACACGAAAAGCGAGAGTCGTGTGAAGTCTATTGGGCGCTGTGGCTTGAGATGAGCAATTGAGGTAAGATTTGACTATATCTGAAATCAGACTCTTACTGTTCACTCACACGCGCTGCCAGATTAATGTGCGTCTATTCTATCATTCGTGTGTCAAGGTCTGGAGCGATGATATTTCATAGTATTTTCAGGCCATTAATGAGTGCTTTCTAATGTGAGATGTTACGTTCATGTTTTTGTGAAGTGCGTGATTTTAGAAGCGCGGTACAGATTCGGTTGCCATGAATTCATTCCAACATTAGGGCTCTTATATAGATCACACACCCATTTAATAAGATTCTCTCAATATTTTCTGAGGTAAACAGATCGTCCTTTTTTTTCAAACTTTTCATCTACATCTACATCATACTTCGCAAGCCACTTAATGGTGTGTGGCGGAGAGTACTTTCAGTACCACTGTCTGATACTCCAACCCTGTTCCACTCGCGACTAGTGCGTGGGAAGTGTGATTGTCGGTAAGCCTCTGTATTGGCTCAAATTTCTCGAATTTTCTCCTCGTGGTCAATAAGCGAGATGTATATGGGGGGAAGTAAGATGTTGTCTGACTCCTTCTGAAAACTGCTGTCCCGAAATTTCAATAGCAAATCTCCCCGTGATGCATAACGCCTCTTTTGTAACGTCTGCCAGTGGAGTTTGGTTAGCATCTCCGTAACGCTCTCTAGCCAGTTAAACGATCCCGTGACATAACGCGCCGCTCTTCGTTGGATCTTCTCTTATCCTCTATCAGTTCTACTTGATAGGGATCCCAGATTGATGAACAATATTCAAGAATCGGACGAACAACCGCCTTCTTTCGCGGATGAGTTACATTTCCTTAAGATTCTTCTGGTGAATCTGAGTCTGGTGTCTGCTTTTCCCACTATCTGTTTTATATGGTCATTCCACTTAAGGTCGCTCTGGATAATTATGCCTACATATTTTACGGCAGACGCTGTGTCCAGCTGATTGTCATCAACAGTGTAGCTGTACACTAGTGGATTTCTTTTCCTATATATGCGCAGTATGTTACATTTATTTGCGTTCAGGGTCAACTGACAAGGTCTGCACCATTCATCAATTCTCTGCAGGTATAAACAACTGCATCATCTGCCAATAGCCTTAAAGAGCATCCGACGCTTTCTAGCAGATGATATATACAATGTGTTGTAAACAATAACGGTCCCATCACACTGCCTTGTGGTACTATGGATATTACCTCTACATCTGTCGATTTAGTTCCGTTAAGAGGGACGTGTTCAGTTCTATCTGCAAGAAAGTCTTGAATCCAACCGAAGGTCTCCTCCGATACTCCGTAAGCTCGTATTTTTTCATTAAACGGCACTTCGGGAAGGTGTCAAATGCCTTACTGCAAAGAAGGAAAACGGCATCAACCTGAGCGCCATTGTCCACTGCGCTGTGGATCTCATGGAGGAACAGAGCGAAATGAGTTTCAGAGAACATCTGTTTACGGAATCCATATTGATTCTTATAGAGGAGATGTTCATTTTCCAAGAATGTCATAATTCTTGAGCATAAAACATGTTCCATAATTCTACAACAGATTGACGTCAACCTATATCGGTCTATAATTTTGTGGATCTATCTTACGGCCGTCCTTAAAAACGGGAATGACCTGCGCTTTTTTCCAAGTCGTTAGGTACCTTTCGTTGCTCAAGCGATCTACGGTAAATTACCGCTAGGAGCGAAGCAAGTTCTTTCGCATAATCTTTATAGAACGTAATAGGTATCTCATCTGGTCCTGAATCCTTTCCACTGCTAAGTGATTGTAGCTGCTTTTGAGTTCCACGATCGGTTATCTCAATATCTGCCATTTCGACGTTCGCACGACTACTGAAAGGAGTGTGTTGTGGCTTTTTGTAGCAAATGCTATGTGCACGCGTATCGCGTGTCTCACAGCGGTTTAGTAGCACTTTAAATGAGTTATATCTTTTTTTCTACTGATACATTCCAATAGTGATTCGTGCTCCTTTGTCGTTATTTTCAAATAATGACGTCTTTACGGCCGAGCTGCACGCTGCAGTTGATATCAAGCTATTCCACGTAATGCGCATTTTGCCCTCACCAAAAATGGTAATTTTCCTTAATTGCTACTGAAGTCAGTATTAAGTACACTGACGGAAAAAAATATCGCAACAACAGAAAATAATTAATGCAGGGTAACGAAATTTCGGGAATGCATATGTCTAGGTAACATACTTATGTGACCAACATTGCAAGATCTCAGGTTAATGTAAGTGTGAGCTAAGCCATTGCAAACGTGAAATTATGCTACATTAATAACCGGTGTAACCGCCAGATTATTGAATGGGAGCATGCAAACGTGCATGCTGTGTGTTGTACAGCTGCCGGATGTCAGTTTGTGAGATGGAAGTCAATCCCTGTTGCACTTGGTCTGTCAACAGATGTAGATCAAGGGGACGGTTAATACTGGTTGTGAATGACGCTGGAGATGTCGTCTAAGGCGCCCAACAGGTGCTCGATTGGAGAGAGATACGGTGATCGAGCGGGGGAAGGTAAAATATTGACACAGTGTGGAGCATGCTGGGCTACAGCAGCGGTACGCCGGCCGCTGTGGCCGAGCGGTTCTAGGCGCTTCAGTCTGGAACCGTGCGACCGCTACGGTCGCAGGTTCGAATCCTACCTCGGGGTATTGATGTGTGTGGTGTCCTTAGGTTAGTTAGGTTTAAGTAGTTCTAAGATCCAGGGGACAGATACCTCAGAAGTTAAGACCCATAGTGCTCAGAGCCATTTGAACCATTTTGAACAACTTAACTAACCCAAGGACGTCACACAAATCCATGCCCGAGGCAGGATTTGAACCTGCGACCGTAGCGGTAGCGCGGTTCCAGACTGAAGCACCTAGAACCGCTCGGTCACAGTGGCCGGCTTCGCTTTTTTCTCTGCATGTTTTTATAGAACTGATGATACCTGTATCAGTCAGACGTTGCAGTTGCTGAGGGAGCAGGCAGTTCGTCACTTAACTTAATGCGTAATTACTTTACACCATGCGTTTTCAGGTTTCAGAATAGGAGGTTATGCTGACAGGCCGTACTAAGCATTCGCAACGTACGCAACTTAGCTACAAGCGCAGCTGCTTGCACATTATTCATATGACCTCATACGAGTATCACAGCTTAGAGGTTCATGCATCTCAACTTAACTATTTACTTATGCACATTGTTAATATGTTTTGAAAAGTAAGTTATTAACATTCTTCTGTAATATTTCCTTAACGGTGCAGTCAGATATCCTTACTATATGAATTCATTGGTCTAAATGTAATATATGAGAGAACATATGAGTTCAAGTCATATGTAGGACATAAATACACATGTAATCCGAATTTAATAAAAGAACAGGCGGCTTGCAAGGCAAACTACCGTGTGAGATGGTGCAGTGGTAAGGCACCGGACTCACAGTCAGGAGAACAGCGGTTCGAACCCCCACCTGGCCCTCCAGATAGAAGTTTTACCTAGTTTCACAAAATTTATTAATCCAATAGTGAGATATCGTGACAAAAAATAAAAACACCTACAGCCGTGCTTATGATTTTATTTTATTTTGTCGCTGCCAGTTTCAACGCTTCATTGCATCATCTTGAGGCTGTTTTTGATGCGGTACTGGTTGATATGATCCCCATGCATAATCCATCAGTTGCCAGCATTACTGATACGTAGATAATGTGTCAGCACTCCAGCCATCAAATGCAGTTGATCGTTGGAATGCTGACGCATTACCTGCGTATCCAGTAATGCTGGCAACTGATGGGTTATGCAAGGGGATCATATCAATCTGTACCGCATCAAAAACAGCCTCAAGATGTCGCACTGAAGCGTTGAAACTGGCAGCGACAAAATAAAATAAAATCATAAGCACGGCTGTAGGATTTTTTTTGTCACGATAATAAACGGCCGTCGTTTCAGAGTCCTCCTGCTAAAAGGATGGACATACAAAAAAATAGTAAGATAGTTCTTTCAAAATGGACGCTGTCCACTTCCTTCCCCATTCCTTCGCAACCAACCTTGCGCTCCATCCCAGATGATTAAAACATCAGCAGGATTTTAAAACCAGATTATCCCTCCCTTCATTTTCGAAGTAGACAGAGTAACGTTTGACACCGTCATATATCTGACCCACGAATAATGATCACAAGATAAGAGAGACTAGACAATGCACAGAGGCATACAATCATTTTCTTCCTTGCTCCATACGCGGGGAATTGACTGACAGGGAGATAGGAAATGATTTTTCCTAAGTCGTTACATTGAAAAATTGCTTCAACCGTTTCACAGTGAAATACAGTTTTCTGTTGGTTCGTATGGAATGTGCTCTAGAAAACTACATTCAAATTGTATCGGAACAGAGCTAACGTCGATTCCACGACAAGGATACCTAATTTTCATTCCTAGCACGGTTCTCTGCTCAACTCAATGTAGAAATAATTGACTGTATCTGCTTATGTCAGAAGTTCCTGCCTACAATTTTTGATCAAGGTGTGTATTGATTCAAATATTGCTGAACAATCGAAAGGGCTGGCTTCCTAGAGCTAATATTTTCTCTTGAAGAGTGATTAGGCATTCCATTAACTTTAACCCTGCGTCATAAAAACTGAGACATTCCGTTGACATATTTGCGACCAGCAAACTGGCATCCATGAAAGGAACAGTTTCGTAGAATAATAACCAATTTCCTAGGACATAATTCATGAAATTTGATTTTTCTCCTGAAATGGCCTTCACTTTACAATGTGGCGTTTGGATACGCTACTCGTATCATGATGTAATACAATTACGAAGCGTTTTGCCATCTTTAAGTGCCACTTCCACAAATAAAAATCTCAAGTTTTCTACGATTTGCTCCGTTTTCGTCGTCTTGATGCCAGGAGCTGACTGCTATAAGCGACCATGTGTTGGCCTTTCAGTCGCTTTTTCTTACCTAACAATCGGATGAATTACATTGGGTTTAAGGTTACTCAGATTTCGAGGAATTTGCACGTTCTACGACAGATTACTTCGAAATCAGTTTCGGAAGAACTGCGGTAGGGCCGCAGACCAAGATGGAGAGTAAACATTCCATCACTTTAATTGTAATCGCAGAATTGAGTGTATACTTCCGTACACCGCTAAGGGTATAGGGCGGTTCTTGTTAAATTTTTTTTTTTTTTTGATCTCAGCAGATTACTTGGTAGTCATTCAAAACTAACGCGGAAAAAAACCTATAGAAACAATATCGTTGTAAGGAACTGCGTTCCTAAGTGATGTTCTTTGTTCAAGACGATGAAGAATTCTGCACTGCAAAAGAATATAGAGTATTAAAAGTAATTTCACTTCCGTGCTATGTATAATTAAATGTATGCGTCTCTAATGTCATAGCAATAGTGTAGTTAGAAAACTGTTTTCAAAAGGAGAATATATCTTACTATAACATAAATGTAAAAGGAAACTAATACAATCAGAAATAAAATAATAGCTGCATAAAACTTGGGCTAATATAGATTGAGCAATCTCAATAAAACTCATTTCAAATAACAGCAGAGTAATTCCAAATTATCGGGAACCTACTACAATAACAGATCTCGTTCCTTTTCTCAGCTACAAATATAATAAAAACTTCACCTATCCTTTAAATTATTGAATTAGTCTCCACGCGATTCGAAATCAATTGGATGCTGCGGGTATGAATCACTTGGCCAGAACCATTATGGATGGAAAAAGAAAAGTAAACCTCTGGCCGCAGTAATGTTAGTAATAACGCAACCGCGGAAACTTGATTGGTCGCACACAAAAGTACTATTCTGTGTGCAGGCACTCCCCGCAATGGCTTTACCACCACTCGCCTGTCTTTTTACTGCCGTCGTGGCAGCTAACTGTTGTGGCTGACGGACAAAGACCACAAGAATGCTTGTCGTGGCGAGGCTTGCGGACAGAAATGCGCCAGCTGTTTCTTCAGATCACACGAGGTGTACAAATATGACGTGGCGCTTTGTCTGTACGGTGTGATGAAAATATTACAGTCTGTCATTTTGATAGTTTCCACTTATTTCCTGCTGGCTTCAGAACCAGTATGGTGTCATAACCGTAATTTATTGGTCTGTGATAAGTCTCCCTTCCAATTTTACTCATTCAAAAGTGTTTCGAATTCTACTTAGGCAATAAGGGTTCTGTACATTTCAACAGGAAATTATTTCTGGTTTATAGGTTGTGTGGATTTGTTTCCAAGAAACGTAACTCGGTTTCACACATCTGGTTTGGTTAATTGATATTGTCGGATTCTGTGTAAATTGGGCTGACCGACCTTTGAAATAACGTATTTAGTCTGAGATTGAAAACTGAGCTGGATAAAAATTCTTTATTGGCACTGGTTCCACTTACTAGCTCGATAATACACTCCTGGAAATGGAAAAAAGAACACATTGACACCGGTGTGTCAGACCCACCATACTTGCTCCGGACACTGCGAGAGGGCTGTACAAGCAATGATCACACGCACGGCACAGCGGACACACCAGGAACCGCGGTGTTGGCCGTCGAATGGCGCTAGCTGCGCAGCATTTGTGCACCGCCGCCGTCAGTGTCAGCCAGTTTGCCGTGGCATACGGAGCTCCATCGCAGTCTTTAACACTGGTAGCATGCCGCGACAGCGTGGACGTGAACCGTATGTGCAGTTGACGGACTTTGAGCGAGGGCGTATAGTGGGCATGCGGGAGGCCGGGTGAACGTACCGCCGAATTGCTCAACACGTGGGGCGTGAGGTCTCCACAGTACATCGATGTTGTCGCCAGTGGTCGGCGGAACGTGCACGTGCCCGTCGACCTGGGAACGGACCGCAGCGACGCACGGATGCACGCCAAGACCGTAGGATCCTACGCAGTGCCGTAGGGGACCGCACCGCCACTTTCCAGCAAATTAGGGACACTGTTGCTCCTGGGGTATCGGCGAGGACCATTCGCAACCGTCTCCATGAAGCTGGGCTACGGTCCCGCACACCGTTAGGCCGTCTTCCGCTCACGCCCCAACATCGTGCAGCCCGCCTCCAGTGGTGTCGCGACAGGCGTGAGTGGAGGGACGAATGGAGACGTGTCGTCTTCAGCGATGAGAATCGCTTCTGCCTTGGTGCCAATGATGGTCGTATGCGTGTTTGGCGCCGTGCAGGTGAGCGCCACAATCAGGACTGCATACGACCGAGGCACACAGGGCCAACACCCGGCATCATGGTGTGGGGAGCGATCTCCTACACTGGCTGTACACCACTGGTGATCGTCGAGGGGACACTGAATAGTGCACGGTACATCCAAACCGTCATCGAACCCATCGTTCTACCATTCCTAGACCGGCAAGGGAACTTGCTGTTCCAACAGGACAATGCACGTCCGCATGTATCCCGTGCCACCCAACGTGCTCTAGAAGGTGTAAGTCAACTACCCTGGCCAGCAAGATCTCCGGATCTGTCCCCCATTGAGCATGTTTGGGACTGGATGAAGCGTCGTCTCACGCGGTCTGCACGTCCAGCACGAACGCTGGTCCAACTGAGGCGCCAGGTGGAAATGGCATGGCAAGCCGTTCCACAGGACTACATCCAGCATCTCTACGATCGTCTCCATGGGAGAATAGCAGCCTGCATTGCTGCGAAAGGTGGATATACACTGTACTAGTGCCGACATTGTGCATGCTCTGTTGCCTGTGTCTATGTGCCTGTGGTTCTGTCAGTGTGATCATGTGATGTATCTGACCCAAGGAATGTGTTAATAAAGTTTCCCCTTCCTGGGACAATGAATTCACGGTGTTCTTATTTCAATTTCCCGGAGTGTAGATCGTTCCAGGAGACGAGAAAAAGATCAGAAACGATTAACCGACAGTAAAATCGTTCTTATGCCTAAGCAGCGGTATATTCGTTAATATTGTAACCTGGAACGACATTAAGTACAAAAAAATTTGGTAATGCTCGTGTCAAGACAATTCCAACAATCGTGACATCATTTTGACGTCACGCGCAACATCGACGACCGTATGAATGGCAATCGACTTTATGAATATAAAAAAAGGGAGGAAGGTTTATCTGTTTAGCAAGAGTAATAGAAGGCAGATTTCAGACTACCTAACAGATCAAAACGAAAATTTCTCTTCCGACACTGACAATGTTGAGTGTTTATGGAAAAAGTTCAAGGCAATCGTAAAATGCGTTTTAGACAGGTACGTGCCGAGTAAAACTGTGAGGGACGGGAAAAACCCACCGTGGTTCAACAACAAAGTTAGGAAACTACTGAGAAAGCAAAGAGAGCTTCACTCCAAGTGTAAACGCAGCCAAAACCTCTCAGACAAACAGAAGCTAAACGATGTCAAAGCTAGCGTAAGGAGGGCTATGCGTGAAGCGTTCAGTGAATTCGAAAGTAAAATTCTATGTACCGGCTTGACAGAAAATCCTAGGAAGATCTGGTCTTACGTTAAATCAGTAAGCGGCTCGAAACAGCATATCCAGACACTCCGGGATGATGATGGCATTGAAACAAAGGATGACACGCGTAAAGCTGAAATACTAAACACCTTTTTCCAAAGCTGTTTCACAGAGGAAGACCGCACTGCAGTTCCTTCTCTAAATCCTCGCACAGACGAAAAAACGGCTGACATCGAAATAAGTGTCCAAGGAATAGAAAATCAACTGGAATCATTCAACAAAGGAAAGTCCACTGGACCTGACGGGACATCAATTCGATTCTACACAGAGTATGCGAAAGAACTTGCCCCCCTTCTAACAGCCGTGTACCGCAAGTCTCTAGAGGAACGGAGGGTTCCAAATGATTGGAAAGAGCACAGGTAGTCCCAGTCTTCAAGAAGGGTCGTCGAGCAGATGCGCAAAACTATAGACATATATCTCTGACGTAGATCTGTTGTAGAATTTCAGAACATGTTTATTGCTCGCGTATCATGTCGTTTTTGGAAACCCAGAATCTACTCTGTAGGAATCAACATGGATTCCGGAAACAACGATCGTGTGAGACCCAACTCGCTTTATTTGTTCATGAGACCCGGAAAATATTAGATACAGGCTCCCAGGTAGATGCTATTTTCCTTGACTTCCGGAAGGCGTTCGATACAGTTCCGCACTGTCGCCTGATAAACAAAGTAAGAGCCTACGGAATATCAGACCAGCTGTGTGGCTGGATTGAAGAGTTTTTAGCAAACAGAACACAGCATGTTGTTATCAATGGGGAGACGTCTACAGACGTTAAAGTAACCTCTGGCGTGCCACAGGGGAGTGTTATGGGACCATTGCTTTTCACAATATATATAAATGACCTAGCAGATAGTGTCGGAAGTTCCATGCGGCTTTTCGCGGATGATGTTGTAGTATACAGAGAAGTTGCAGCATTAGAAAATTGTAGCGAAATGCAGGAAGATCTGCAGCGGATAGGCACTTGGTGCAGGGAGTGGCAACTGACCCTTAACATAGACAAATGTAATGTATTGCGAATACATAGATAGAAGGATCCTTCATTGTATGATTATATGATAGCGGAACAAACACTGGTAGCAGTTACTTCTGTAAAATATCTGGGAGTATGCGTGCGGAACGATTTGAAGTGGAATGATCATATAAAATTAAATGTTGGTAAGGCGGGTGCCAGGTTGAGATTCATTGGGAGAGTCCTTTGAAAATGTAGTCCATCAACAAAGGAGGTGGCTTACAAAACACTCGTTCGACCTATACTTGAGTATTGCTCATCAGTGTGGGATCCGTACGAGATCGGGTTGACAGAGGAGATAGAGAAGATCCAAAGAAGAGCGGCGCGTTTCGTCACAGGGTTATTTGGTAACCGTGATAGCGTTACGGAGATATTTAGCAAACTCAAGTGGCAGACTCTGCAAGAGAGGTGCTCTGCATCGCGGTGTAGCTTGCTCGCCAGGTTTCAAGAGGGTGCGTTCTGGATGAGGTATCGAATATATTGCTTCCCCCTACTTATACCTCCCGAGGAGATCACGATTGTAAAATTAGAGAGATTCGAGCGCGTACGGAGGCTTTCAGACAGTCGTTCCTCCCGCGAACCATACGCGACTGGAACAAAAAAGGGAGGTAATGACCGTGTCACGTAAAGTGCCCTCCGCCACACACCGTTGGGTGACTTGCGGAGTATAAATGTAGATGTAGATGACATGGAAGTATATGAATATTATTGCTCCTCAGTTCATTCAAAACAGTTTTAGCTGCCCTCTTAGGATCCTATCTAATCACACACTTGAAAGGAGCGCCATATTCGTAAATTAAAAGCCAAATATTTGTGAGAAGGAAGAATACTTATTTTATTGTTGCTCGTTTCAATCGCAGCAAGTTAAACTGACCTCTTAGCTTCCTGCCTATCAATATACCCGGAAATCACTAAATATTTATTTCATTCTTCGTTCTCATATAAGACTGAATGTAAAAAACGTCCAATATTGCAGAATATACTTGTATTACATTCACAAAAAGCAACAGAACTTACTAAAAGCGCTAACATGAAACAAAGAAATGCATGTAACTGGATGCGAACCAACAACTTTCGACCCTCGCACTTGACAAGATGTTTATCTCCGGCCTTGGTTATCTTATTCTATCTTAAAGGCTTCTATCGTTGATGAGTTAATATGTGACATTTAATGATAATGGCGATGTGTATGTGATAGATTTTCGATACTCCTTTACATTGAAATGGCATACGGCCTATTATAAAACAAATGTCTTTCATTATTAACTTGCAAATTGTTGACGATAATAACGAAAGCCTAAGAGAACACTATCATACGAAAGCATTAACCTTCGATAAATCATTAAGTGGTGTTTTGTTATAACAATAATTATAATAAATCTTTCCAAGAAGGAAATGTTTTTGTAAATCTCTGATATGCGGCATGAAATCTTGTGAGAGGCCAGTATCGAATGCTAACGAAAGTCGACAGGGGATATTGCGGTGGTCGATATTGTGTGTGACTTGAAAATGACGTCACGTTCGCGGGAATTGAGAAACGAGCGTTACGAAGAACAACTAAACACAGAATATATAAAAAACATAAAAATTTACACGTCAAGGAATAAACACTTAGAAATAGTAAGAATACACAAAAAACAGCGCCCCTGGCGGCTGATGCGGAAGCTGCTCGACAACTGCGATTCATTTGTCGCCGCGCACAGGTGACACTATGCCACTAAATACATAGCGTCGCATTCGGCGCGGATTTTGACTGACGACGCGACACGTTTTTTAGACGATGCACTATAACCGTTTCCGTATTCGCTTAAATTGCCGTATAGATCCACAATTAGTAATATATTTAGTGAATAAGTTCTCGTCAATCACAAATTCTTCCCTTCGACGTAGCGAGTACTTGGCTGTAAAACAGTTCACCGAATATCATGAGGAAACGTCTAGTAAACTAATTTCAGCGTGATGTGGTGATTTTTACATAAATAAAGTTAGAAAGTTTTGAAAAAGGGATTCAAAGATAGGAAGAAAAATACGTTTATGGCCTGTTTAGCGTTTACTACCTTTCCTAACAATGCATTACAATTCCGGAAGCGAATAAATTGAACTTCGGAGTAATAACTGGGGGAAAATTATTGTAAGTTTCAGTGCCGCTTTGACTTACGAGTACGCATTACTGGAAAACTCTTGGTGCGTAGGAAGTGTCAAGGATAGGCGCTACATTCCGTACTGAAAGCAGATGTACTATCAACCTCTGTATGCCATGGATTGCCCTACATTCATACTGGTAACTCTGTAAAGCATGAATTTCAATTTCAGTGGTATTAGATTACGTATAGATTACATGACACATTCCTGTCGTAAGACACTGTCTATTCGAAAATACAAACACAGTGACTGTATAACAAATGAAAACATTTTGATCTTCAACAAAAGTAGCCTTACCCCAACAAGCACCTTCTTACATACAGTGATTCTGCGTTCACAGGGAAGTTTCTATAGAAATACATCAGGTACAGTACTCCGCTACGCTAGAGTACAAACGGAAATGACTTACACGGTAACCATAACTGAAAATGGACATGATACGAAATTTTCTTGTTCGCAAACACGTAATACTTTATAGCACACACCTGAATGAAAGGAAATGCATTACTGGATGAGCATTGTCATTCTGAAAATAGCAGCATGAGATGGACTTTCGTCAATATGAATGTAGAGAGATTTGAGTTCGAAATTGCTTGGTACCGTTTTTTATGATCCAACAACTGTTGTGCAGACGATACAGAACATGAGAAATGAGATGTATCCATATTCTAGATGTTATTGTACAGAATGGGACTAAGATCTACCGATAAAATGTAATGCGTGCTTCAGGAATGTTTGCAGAGTGGTTTGATGCAGGGTATACATCATCTCAGTGAATTGATGGATTTGATAGTGACGACTTAAACACGTAATTTGTCTGAGAAAGTGGCATAAATGTTTGACAAAAATAAATGACTCGAATTCTCGATTAATCGTTGTTGTTGTGGTCTTCAGTCCTGAGACTGGTTTGATGCAGCTCTCCATGCTACTCTATCCTGTGCAAGCTTTTTCATCTCCTAGTACCTACTGCAACCTACATCCTTCTGAATCTGCTTAGTGTATTCATCTCTTGGTCTCCCTCTACGATTTTTACCCTCCACGCTGCCCTCCAATACTAAATTGGTGATCCCTTGATGCCTCAGAACATGTCCTACCAACCGATCCCTTCTTCTGGTCAAGTTGTGCCACAAACTTCTCTTCTCCCCAATCCTATTCAATACTTCCTCATTAGTTATGTGATCTACCCATCTAATCTTCAGCATTCTTCTGTAGCACCACATTTCGAAAGCTTCTATTCTCTTCTTGTCCAAACTATTTATCGTCCATGTTTCACTTCCATACATGGCTACACTCCATACAAATACTTTCAGAAACGACTTCCTGACACTTAAATCTATACTCGATGTTAACAAATTTCTCTTCTTCAGAAACGCTTTCCTTGCCATTGCCAGTCTACATTTTATATCCTCTCTACTTCGACCATCATCAGTTATTTTTCTCCCCAAATAGTAAAACTCCTTTACTACTTTAAGTGTCTCATGTCCTAATCTAATTCCCTCAGCATCACCCGACTTAATTAGACTAAATTCCATTATCCTTATTTTGCTTTTGTTGATGTTCATCTTATATCCTCCTTTCAAGACACTGTCCATTCCATTCAACTGTTCTTCCAAGTCCTTTGCTGTCTCTGACAGAATTACAATATCATCGGCGGACCTCAAAGTTTTTATTTCTTCTCCATGAATTTTAATACCTACTCCGAATTTTTCTTTTGTTTCCTTTACTGCTTGCTAAATATACAGATTGAACAACAACGGGGAGAGGCTACAACCCTGTCTTACTCCCTTCCCAACCACTGCTTCTCTTTCATGTCCCTCGACTCTTATTACTGCCATCTGGTTTCTGTACAAATTGTAAATAGCCTTTTGCTCCCCGTATTTTACCCCTGCCACCTGTAGAATTTGAAAGAGAGTATTCCAGTCAACATTGTCAAAAGCTTTCTCTAAGTCTACAAATGCTACAAACGTAGGTTTGCCTTTCCTTAATCTTTCTTCTAAGATAAGTCGTAAGGTCAGTATTGCCTCACGTGTTCCAGTGTTTCTACGGAATCCAAACTGATCTTCCCCGAGGTTGGCTTCTATTAGTTTTTCCATTCGTCTGTAAATAATTCGTGTTAGTATTTTGCAGCTGTGACTTATTAAACTGATAGTTCGGTAATTTTCACATCTTTCAACACCTGCTTTCTTTGGGATTGGAATTATTATATTTTTCTTGAAGTCTGAAGGTATTTCGCCTGTCTCATACATCTTGCTCACCAGATGGTAGAGTTTTGTCCGGACTGGCTCTCCCAAGGCCGTCAGTAGTTCCAATGGAATGTTGTCTACTCCGGGGGCCTTGTTTCGACTCAGGTCTTTCAGTGCTCTGTCAAACTCTTCACGCACTATCATATCTCCCATTTCATCTTCATCTACATCCTCTTCCATTTCCATAATATTGTCCTCAAGTACATCGCCCTTGTATAGACCCTCTATATACTCCTTCCACCTTTCTGCTTTCCCTTCTTTGCTTAGAACTGGGTTTCCATCTGAGCTCTTGATATTCATACAAGTCGTTCTCTTATCTCCAAAGGTCTCTTTAATTTTCCTGTAGGCAGTATCTATCTTACCCCTAGTGAGATAGGCCTCTACATCCTTACATTTGTCCTCTAGCCATCCCTGCTTAGCCATTTTGCACTTCCTGTCGATCTCATTTTTGAGACGTTTGTATTCCTTTTTGCCTGCTTCATTTACTGCATTTTTGTATTTTCTCCTTTCATCAATTAAATTCAATATTTCTTCTGTTACCCAATGATTTCTACTAGCCCTCGTCTTTTTACCTACTTGATCCTCTGCTGCCTTCGCTACTTCATCCCTCAAAGCTACCCATTCTTCTTCTACTGTATTTCTTTCCCTCATTCCTGTCAATTGTTCCCTTATGCTCTCCCTGAAACTCTGTACAACCTCTGGTTCTTTCAGTTTATCCAGGTCCCATCTCCTTACATTCCCACCTTTTTGCAGTTTCTTCAGTTTTAATCTACAGGTCATAACGATTGTGGTCAGAGTCCACATCTGCCCCTGGAAATGTCTTACAATTTAAAACCTGGATCCTAAATCTCTGTCGTACCATTATATAATCTATCTGATACCTTTTAGTATCTCCAGGGTTCTTCCATGTATACAACCTTCTTTCATGATTCTTAAACCAAGTGTTAGCTATGATTAAGTTGTGCTCTGTGCAAAATTCTACCAGGCGGCTTCCTCTTTCATTTCTTAGCCCCAATCCATATTCACCTACTATGTTTCCTTCTCTCCCTTTTCCTTCTCTTGAATACCAGTCACCCATGACTATTAAATTTTCGTCTCCCTTCACAATCTGAATAATTTCTTTTATTTCATCATACATTTCTTCAATTTCTTCGTCATCTGCAGAGCTAGTTGGCATATAAACTTGTACTACTGTAGTAGGTGTGGGCTTCGTATCTATCTTGGCCACAATAATGCGTTCACTATGCTGTTTGTAGTAGCTTACCTGCATTCCTATTTTCCTATTCATTATGAAACCTACTCCTGCATTAGCCCTTTTTGATTTTGTGTTTATAACCCTGTAGTCACCTGACCAGAAGTCTTGTTCCTCCTGCCACCGAGCTTCACTAATTCCCACTATATCTAACTTCAACCTATCCATTTCCCTTTTTAAATTTTCTAACCTACCTGCCCGATTAAGGGATCTGACATTCCACGCTCCGATCCGTAGAACGCCAGTTTTCTTTCTCCTGATAACGACATCCTCTTGAGTAGTCCCCGCCCGGAGATCCGAAAGGGGGACTATTTTACCTCCGGAATATTTTACCCAAGAGGACGCCATCATCATTTAATCATACAGTAAAGCTGCATGTCCTCGGGAAAAATTACGGCTGTAGTTTCCCCTTGCTTTCAGCCGTTCACAGTACCAGCACAGCAAGGCCATTTTGGTTAGTGTTACAAGGCCAGATCAGTCAATCATCCAGACTGTTGCCCCTGAAACTACTGAAAAGGCTGCTGCCCCTCTTCAGGAACCATACGTTTGTCTGGCCTCTCAACAGATACCCCTCCGTTGTGGTTGCACCTACGGTACGGCTATCTGTATCGCTGAGGCACGCAAGCCTCCCCACCAACGGCAAGGTCCATGGTTCATGGGGGGGGGGGGGGGGGGGCTCGATTAATCAATATTGCTATTAGAGTAACAACTAAGTGTACAAAATCAACTACGTTAGCATTGTAACAGTCTTCAGATAAAATACGTACGATATCTGTTCTCCAACGGACATGTATGTTTCTTCCAAGGTGCTTCTCAGTGTGTGTAACACCACAGTCACAACGGACTGCGCAGGAACACATCATGGACCACGACATACGGTCTATAGTATCAGGAGATTCGCGCGTCTTCAGCATACGAATATTGACTATTGTTTCGTAAATTAGATCCTTCACGTGCACTCAGAGTAAGAAGAATTCCATCAGCGGTGGTATTTGAATATCTGAACGAACTTGGCAAGGAACACGACCAGTCAATCTTTTCTGGATGTGTACTTCGAGATGGCATCTAATATTCCGAAGATAACTGGCATCCAGTACTGGAAGATAGAAGCAGCGTCTATGTGTATAGGCCTACTTGCAGAGGCGACGAAAGAGTACGAAGCTTCGTGGCAGATTAAAACTGTGTGTAGCACCGAGACACGAATTCGAGACCTTCGCGTTTCACGAACAAGTACTCTACAAACTGAGCTACTGAGGCACGTGTCACAGGACATCGCAGCAGTACCTCATCTATATTCCAAACTTCACAGAAGTTCTTTTGCGAAAATTTCAGGACTAGCACTCCTGGAAGAAATTATATTTAATTTGCCAAGAACATTGAGATCAGAGCACGCTCCACTGCAGTGTGTACGTTTATTGTGGATCGAAAGAGTAGTTTCCCATTAGTCAGCAATTTATAGTATCAATTAAATAATTGATTGGTCTTTTCGGAAACTGTGAAGAATAATTATATTTCACATATGTGACACCAGAGGCAGCAACTTGTGTGTAGTTAAACCTCACATATGGCAACTGCGTGCAAAATGAGATACATAACAATTTGATGTTTGTGAGAATTGAAAAATCCGTAAAGAATATCTTGAATGAATGAAACCTGTCAGGGTATGAAAAAGCAAGATATTAAACTGAAACGCCAAAGAAACTCTCATAGGCTTTCGTATTCAAACACAGAGATGTGTAAACAGGCAGAATACGGTGCTGTGGTCGGCAATGCCTATATGAGACAACCAGTGTCTGGTACAGTTCTTAGATCGCTTACTGATAATACCATGGCTGGTTATCAAGATTTAAGTGAGTTTCAACGTTGTCTTATAATCGGAGCACGAGCAATTGGACGCAGGATCTCCGAGGTAGCGATAAAGGGGCGATTTTTCTGTACGACCATTTCACCAATGTACCTTAAATATCAGGAATCCGATAAAACATCAAATCTCCGACATCGCTGCGGCCGGAAGAACGTCCTGCAAGAAGGGTACCAACGACGACTGAAGACGATCATTCAACGTGATAGAAGTGCACTCCTTACGCAGATTGCTGCAGATTTCAATGCTGGGCCATCAACATCTGTCAGCGTGTGAATCATTCAACGAAACGTCATCGAATGAGCTTGCGGTTCCGAAAGTCCACTCGTATGCTCTTGATGACTGCACGACACAAAGCTTTACGCTTCGCCTGGGTCCACCAACACCGGAATTGGGCTGTTGGTGACTGGAAACGTGTTGCCTGGTCGGAAGAGTCTCGTTTGAAATTATATTGAGCAGATGGACGTGTACAGGTATGGAGACAACCTCACGAAACCATGGATCCTGCATGTCAACAGGGGCCTCTTCAAGCTGGTGGACGCTTTGTAATGGTGTGGAACGTGTGCTGTTGGCGTGATATGGGACCCCTGATACGTCTAGATACGACTCTGACAATTGACACTTACGTAAGCATCCTGTCTGATCATCTGCATCCGTACATGACCATTGTACATTCCAACTGCAAATCCAGCAGGACAATGCGTCACCCCACACGTCCAATATTGCTACAGAGTGGCTGCAGAAACACTTTTCTGAGTTTAAACACTTCCGCTAGCCACGAAATTCACCAGATCTGAACGTTATTGAGCATATCTGGGATGCCTTGCAACGTGCTGTTCAGTAGAGGTGTCCACCCCCTCGTACTCTTAGGATTTATGGACAGCCCTGCAGGATTCATGGTGTCAGTTCCCTCCAGCACATTATTCGAGTCCAAGTTACGTCTTGTTACGACACTTCTGATTGGTCGCGGGGGTCCTACATGATTTTAGGCAGGTGTACCAGTTTCTTTGACTCTTCAGTGTATATGAGCCACGCGCAAAACTGCATGTCTGCGTGCTGTTTTGGTCAACTTACAATACCAATGACAAATATATGGGACGGAGAAAGAGGAAACGATATATAAAACTTAGATCGGCACGTAAAACAAAAGCTTATGACATTCAATGATTTTCCTTCAAAAAGAAAGTTCTCTACGATCAATGACAGGAGGACGAAGTCGCAAAATAACATAGATATGTTATTTTAGAGTGTGCGCCGAACTGAAACTTACTGGTAGATTAAATATCCTTTCTTTCCGGACTGTAGTCCTGTGAGTTCCCCTTTGTGAAGTTTGGAATATAGGAGATAAGATACTGGGGGAAGTAAAGCTGTCTGGACGGGTCGTGAGTCGGAAGCTTGCTTGCCAGCGAAAGGCAAAGGTTCTGAATTCGACTCTCGGTGCGGCACTTAGTAATTGTCTGCCAGTAAGTTCCATACTCTTTCAATGTCTCTGCATGTATACCTATACAAACTGACGCTCCTTTCCTCTTACAGTACTGGGTCCCAGTTATGTTCGGAATATTAGATGCCACCTCGAAACACATTTCCGGAAAAGACTAACTAGTGGTGTTCCTTGTCCAGCTCGTGCAGATATTCAGATAATATGCTCATGGGACAATTTTTACTCTGAGTTCATATGAAGTTGTTGAAGATGCACACAAACAGCCTGATAGGTCACTCTGAATGATGTGTTTCTGTACAGTCCGATGCGGCCACGACGGTCCACAGTGTGAGCAGCAGCTTTGAAGAAAGTGTCTGTCCATTGGCGAATAGATACCATGCCAATTTGTCTGAGGAACTTTGCAGTTGGTTTTGTACATTTGCTTCATTAATATATTCTGAAGGAATATTACATAAAAAAGCAGTATAACGAAAGGCGTTTAGAAGTAACAGGCGGAATTTAACGATTGTTTTCATTGCAGCCAGCAGAGACCGCGAGCGCTGACCAGTTACATGTTCAGCGTCGCCTTCGTTGCCACGATACGGTACCCTTCGTGGGATACAGGATGACAACTTGGCCCCACGAAGCACTCTTCGCCAAGCCATCACAGCACTGTTGCCGTGCTCTGCGACACGTTTCTCAACCTGAAGAGCACGTCAGCTCGAAGTGGACAACAGGGAGCACCGTGGATCGGAATGTTCAAATTGGAGTTCAAAAATGGTTCAAATAGCTCCGAGCAGTCCCCTAGAACTTAGAACTACTTAATCCTAACTAACCTAAGGACATCATACACCTCCATGCCCGAGGCAGGATTCGAATCTGTGACCGTAGCGGTCGCTCGGTTCCAGACTGTAGCGCCTAGAACCGCTCGGCCACCCCGGCCAGCAATTGGAGTTACATGGCGTCCTAATTATGTAGTGTAAATTATGATGGCGATCCCCTTTATGCGAAAACTCTTCAGATAGCAACGGACACTTTAATCTATAGCTTGCGCGCCGTATGGCAAAAATCTAATGACTTCATACGAGATCCTCTTCAAACTCTCGTAACATCTCAGTGTGAGTAATTCCTTTGAGTCTATTGAGCTGCCTTCACAGCCTTTCTATGCATCTTTGCACCTCTACTGGTCGCTACATCAGTGGTTTCGATTCTAAGCAGAAGGATGAGTACAAGGTGTTTCAAGAAATGAAATGAAATGATCGTATGGCATTGTGGGCCGGTAGGTCCCTTTCGGGTTGGGCCGCCAAGTGCAAGTCTTATTTCAGTCGGCGCCACATTGGGCGACTTGCGACCGACGATGAGGACTACTCAACACCCAGTCCCTGAGCGGAGAAAATCCCCAACCCGGCCAGAAATCGAACCCGGGCCCAGCGCATCGAAATGATGCCAGCTAAGGAGACGGACAACGTGTTTCATGAAATGGTCACAGTGGCACTTTAACAGGCAAATATTACCATTTCTCAGCTTATGCTTTACATTTCATACGTCTGTAGGTATACGAAGTGTGTAGTCCTGTGTCCCGTTTCCTCACCTGTTTATTACGTTCCTTGATACAGTTCTGTGTTTCCATTTTCTATTCCTTGTCTCATTTGCTAGAGAGAGTCGTCAATATCTGCGTGTGTGTGTGTGTGTGTGTGTGTGTGTGTGTGTGTGTGTGTGTGTGTGTGTTCTTTCCATGTACTTTGGTTTTTCGGCAGGGATTCTTCGAGTGGTAGTGGAAATTTAGCAAACTTAGTCTCTATACATAAGTAACATCTGCTGGGCCGAAGCGATGTTAAGGGAGACTGGTCGACAGTTATTGTATTAAGTTGGTACAAGCAGCCGGAAGATATTTTCTCTTCCCATTTCCGCTACTTCCTGAGATCCCCTGTCCGGTAGCGTGGAACAGCGCTGTTCGCTGGGTCACAAGTCACAGGTTTCCAATGAGTACTTGCCATACGGAACGCTGTGCTTGTATAAGCATTCACGCATCAATATGTGGGCCATGCGCTGCTCTTCTTGAAACTTCCAGGCAGATTAAAACTGTGTGCCAGACCGACAATCGAACTCGGAGACGAGATACTGACAGAAGTAAAGATATAAGGACGGGGCGTGAGTCGTGCTAGGGTAGCAAAGATGGTAGAGCACTTGCCCGCGAAAGGCAAAGGTCCCGAGTTCGAGTCTCGGTTCGGCACACAGTTTTAATCCGCCAGGAAGTTTCATATCAGCACACACTCCGCTGCAGAGTGAAAATCTCATGCTGCTCTTCTCGTTTGCGTGCCGGTTTGGTAATCTTATAATTCCAATGACAAAGACATGTGACGAATAAAGAGAAACCGACTGAACTTAGATAAAAATAAAACATAAGCTCATGAATTTTATCGATGAAGGTGAGATGACGTGAGATTGTGTGCTCTGGTCATCTCTTGTTAGGTAAGTGTAGAAGGTTGGAATATGTAAACATTTGGTTGAGGTTGAGATGTAATATGTTTCTTATCAGTGTAGCCATGATATGTTGTACCGGAGGATTTATTTCAGTTACGAAGTGCAGCCATGCTTATTAATAATATACATTATGTGATCAAAAGTATCTGGACACCCCAAAAACATACGTTTTTCACACGAGGTTCATTGTGCTTCGACCTACTGCCAGGTTCTCCATATCAGCGACCTCAGTAGTCGTTAGATATCGTGAGAGACCAGAATGGAGAGCTCCGCGGAACTCACGGACTTCGAAAGTGGTCTGGTGATTTTGTGTCACTCTTGCGTCATACGGCTGTACGCGAGATTTCCACACCCCTAAACATTCCTAGGTCCACTGTTTCCGATGTGATATTGAAATGGAAACGTGAAGGGACAAGTACAACACAAAAGCGTACGGGCCGACCTCGTCTGTTGACTTACAGAGACCACCGACAGTTGAAGAGGGTCATAATGTGTGATAGGCAGACATCTGTCCAGACCATCACACAGGATTTTCAAACTGCATCAGGATCCACTGCAAGCACTATGACTGTTAGGCGGAAAGGGAGAAAACTTGAATTTCATGATCGAGCAGCTGCTCATAAGCCACCCATCACGCCGTTAAAAGCCAAACGACGTCTCACTTGGTGTAAGGAGCGTAAACGATGGACGATTTAACAGTGGAAAAACGTTGTGTGGAGTGACGAATCACGTTACCCAATGTGGTGATCCGATGACAGGGTGTGGCTATGGCAAGTTCCCGGTGAACGACATCTGCCAGCGTGTGTAGTGCCAACAGTAAAATTCAGAGGCGGTAGCGTTATGGTGTGGTGGTGTTTTTCATGGAGGGGCCTTGCACCTCTTGTTGTTTTGCGTTGCACTATCACAGCCAGACATACATTGATGTTTTAAGCACCTTCTTACTTCGCAATTCGGGGATCGCGATATCATCTTTTAACACGATCGAGCACCTGTTGATAATGCATGGCGGAATGGTTGCACGACAATAACATCCCTGTAATGGATTGGTCTACACAGAGTCCTGACCTGAATCCTACAAAACACCTTTGGGATGTTTTGGTACGCCGACTTCATACCAGGCCTCACCGACCGACATCAATACCTCTTCTCAGTGTGGCACTCCGTGAAGACTGAGCTGCCATTCCCCAAGAAACCTTTCAGTATCTGACTGAATGTATGCCTGCGAGAGTGGAAGCTGTCATCACGGCTAACGATGGTCCAACACCAAACTGAATTCCAGCATTACCAATGGAGGGCGCCACGAACTTGTAAGTGATTTTCAGCCAGGTGTTCGGATACTTCTGATCACGTATCGTAGTTATTTAACGCGATTCTACATCCTACAGCTGCTTGGTGATGGAAGAGTGCTTTTTTGCAACTTACGTCTCCTTCTAGTTAGTGCGCGCGTGTGTGTGTGTGTGTGTGTGTGTGTGTGTGTGTGTGTGTTTCCCTTGTTAAAATTTTTTCTTTGTTCCATTCTTTTCATGAGTTCGGTATACCTTTGTGTTGGTTAGTTAAGACAGACCAAGTCCCTTTCCACCATACGGAGAGCCTTCAGCACAACGATACTGTTCGTTCTAGCGTGCTGTCCAACTTGAATTTTGAATCGTGTGAGAATTTGCTTTCGTTTCATATATTTTCGTGTTTCTAGTACCTCCGAGATGGAAAATTTCTACTGAAGTTACCGGCCACGCAGTTGATCAACAAAGCTAAGGTTTCTGAGACCCATCGTGTTTCAGCTTGGTGCATAAATTTTATCCTTTGGTACTCATCTTTCCGTGTGTGTATTGCTGGGATGAATGTGCGTGTATATACAGATGAGAGGAGTCCTTCCTTATACAAAACCGATGCTTTCCCACGTGTTAAGAAACAGTCATTGAAAAAGTTACTAAATTATACAAACAGTTTTTATTCGTGAATAAAAATTAAGTGATTTTAAGTTGTATTCTTAACATTACTTGCGCAGACCATCCAGCTTTCAGCAACACTCCCTGGGAGCTATCTGAAATCACTGTTTGTTTTCTTAATTTTTTATTTGCTGTTAATACGGAAGTTTTGTTCTCAGTTTGATCAAATTCTAGTGACAGAGATAATATCCCAGCGAGTCAGTGGAACCTAAATTTATTTAATTACGAATAAACTCATAAAATAAATTTATCGAGACTTAATCCATGCAAAGAAACACTATTCTCGCTTTCAATCTGACCATTCGGATCAGATGTGTAGTTGGAGCACGAGTAGGGTAATTCCCTCTCCTTAGCTAGTAGCCGCATTTGTCTTAGACCTACGGAGTTAAAGACACACTAGCGTCCTATTTTGTTGAGTAGCACAGCGGACAAAATCCTAATGTCATGGTTTTACCACTGCACCCAATAAGCAGTCTATACTGCATTCACGTGGAACTGTCAGGAGCCCCGACGCCAGAGATTTCAAAGTATTTGCCATACCTCAGCAGGACAATAACCAGAAACATGCGTTGATTACGCGAGCCATCAACGGTGCAATTCTTCTCTGACATACTTGTTCGTCAGGCTTCTTATTGACCGTTTAAATGTTTATGACACTCCTGCAACGTTCTCTGTTTATGCTTCTTCGGATTGGATATAGATCGTGTGAAAGGCGACTTCCTCGATTTTCTGCTACTATGGTTAGACACTGTAATTGCAGAAGTCGGAGATTCGCTCTGTACTGAATTTTAAATGTCAAATGTGATGTATACCCGTGTAATGTTAACCATTCATGGTTGGTCGAGTACCACGTCTGTGATATGAAGTTTGTGATCTACTTAATGCAACTTTCAACAAACATATTATTTCCAGATATTTTCCAGATTTCAAGCCTGCAAGAATGTCACGGCATAAAGTCAAGCGCCGGTACGCCAGTCTGGAACGACAGAGCGGAGAGGCTGTCACAAGACATCAGCCAACTGCACGCTGACCGACCCCTCTCCAGGACGACAACGCGACAGAGCGGCCTCTATGCGAAGATAACGTAAGAGCCGCGCCCGACAGGCCGCGGCCCTATTCTACAGAAGCTTCACTATTAGCGACCTGAATAGAAGGGTCAACTGTATTACTTCACTTGTATTAGAAATTGAATATAATGAAGAGATTTCTTATCCTTATCCTTATCCTTATCACCCTTAGCTTGCGGCGCTTCTGTGTTATTGTCAAAGTTGAGTATTGTCATTGTTCATTCGGTAGTAAAATTCATTAATACGATTTGTCTGAATTGTTGTCTAACGATCCGAGAAAGCAGGTTTCCCAGACCCCCATATTTGACGTCAAGGAAGGAGTCAACAAAGATCACCCAATCTGAATTCATGTAACTTTTGACTCTACGGATATCTAAAGGAACGCATTTACCAGAGACACATTAGGTCTCTACCTGATTTGAAGGCCAGTATACCGGGACACACTGCTCAGATTCCACCGGAACTGTTGGGAGCTTTTTTGATCACACCGTTTTATGGTAGGACATCTCGCTGGAAGTGGCGGTTAATAATAAAGTCAACATTATCAATTTCTCATTTATTTGACGTTTTCTGTTCATGTACGATTCCTAACCCATTACATATGAAACATTTCTATACGCCATTTTGCATGCGCAGCGCCAGATTTGCACCTGGTGGCCAAAATTGTAACTAATTTTACCAGCGTAAATCGATTCTATAGTAATGCAGTACAACGTCTACAAAGTGTCGCTACCATACTATAATTACAGCCCTACCGGACCCCTGTGAACAACTGCACTTCAGTTGTAACCACAGAGTATAAATAGAAACCAGCCAGCCAGATATGCAAAATCCGCAATGCGTACGGCTTATTTGTGCGCCTTCCATTGATATCATCCATATCTGATCGGGCCTGGTTGTAAAGCATGCACCTGGAAATCGGGAGGTCGCAGGATCTAACCCTGGTCGGAGCAGGGAATATTTAAGTGTGCCTTTAATACGTCCCTCACCTCTCAACGAAGTGTGGAGTCGCAAGGGCGATACGCGATTCATTGAAGTATAGGTCCCCTTTCCCCGGTTGGATTACTACGGTTGGTTACGGACACGCAAGTCGCCGAAACGTCGTCAAGTTTGAAGACTTGCATTTAGCCACAGATATTTCCATGTCCCTACATCTCCAATGATTTCTTCCCATCATCCACTCGTTTCAGTTCAGTGAATCTAACTTGGTTATTCGACTCTGTTCTCTAAGTGGTGCTACGACGCATTTTGGAAGATCGTCTGGCAGTAGTGTTCGGAAATCAAAGTTTGAAACGTAAATAATAATGAATGTTTACTTCAGTCCCAGATGAGTGGGCACATTAGCCGAAGGCGACTGCACGCAAAAAGCGGTAAAACTAGACTCTGGCCTCGAGCTGGAATAGATTTTAATCAGTCACGACTTAAGCACAGTAGACTGAAGTCCGTTAACGGAGATGATGGAAGCCTGTGACGATCTAGTGAAAGCTACTCATTTAGTAAAATTATAAGGCCTGATGCACCTTCACTTCTAGGTTTCATCCGCAAGGGAAAAATTTCAGACGAAGGTTAGAAGTATACTTTTGCCAGATGCTGCCACAACTGATCGAAATAGATGTCTTGAAAGCAAAGTGCCAGTAACTAGATTATAACATTCTTATGGAGCACGATTGTGAGAGCGTAATGGAAGGAAACATATAATTATGAGTTTGTGTAAGTGGCATTTGTAATGCAGGGTTGCAGGTTTTTACCTTGTTTCACTTCTTCACAGGAAAAAAAAAAAAAAAAATAGGTAAGAAAGCTCAAACATTTTGTGAAGTGATTTGTGTAAAAGTAAGATATACAATAGAACAGATGAACATTTGATGTTTCTTTCAACGATGCTTGAAATCATATACAGCAAATCAGACTGCACGGTCTACATATTTCACAAACAAATATGCTGCAGTAGACTATAAAATGTTAAGATTGTAAGTTGAACATTGAAATTTAAATTCTCAATCGGTACCTCATTTACTGTACATGATTCGAGCATTATTCAAAGGCGCGTCAAATGTTTCTCTAACGTATATCATTTCTTAGTTTAGAAAAATCATTTCTGCAATTTTTTTCAATTCCAGATTTTTCTTATTGACAGTTAAAGCTCAGCACCAAAGTAAATTTTTGTGCGCAAAATAGCTACTCCTTGAAGAGATGAACTTTTTGTTCGTGAACCTTTCAGTGTTCCCTCAAATTACTATTTGCACTGATTACTTTCAAGTAATTAATCTTTCTTTCCAATAATAGACCTCATGCTGGTAAATTTGACACTCCATTTATCCACTTCCTAGTCTTCGTTTGGCAGAAAATTCTGAAAATGGTCCATTGGTAATTTCTAGCAAATCATGATTTTGACGAAAAATCACTGAGTGCACTGAAATGAATTTCAGAAGAGGAATACGAATGCAAAGGGAATAGATACCAATGATTATGTCAGTAGGTGATACTGCATTTCTTCTTAAGAGTAAGGAAGACTAAACAGATATATCGAATGGGCTAAATAGCATAACACTGTAGTTCCAATTTCTTGTTTACTGCAACGTAAAGCATTGATTCAACGAAAAATATGCACTTACCATTTTGTGGTGGACGGTGTGGTACCATTTCATGTGTATGTGGGCATATTTTTAAAGCCCCTTTAGTATAGATGGTAAAGACTGATTTCATTTTGTATCCATCCCCTATTTTTGTAGGTGAATTTTCCTAGTGCATGGCACACATTATACCATCTAATTATAGGCGTTATCCGAAATTATTTTTTGATAGTTTGGGGTGCTCTCAGCTATCCTCAAAGTAATAGGTATAACTGTCAATTTACTATCGTAATGTATGTAGTAACACGTGGATTAAATTAATCTCCTTTCAGCAATGCAACCTATAATACAGAATATACGATAAGGCTAAACAGACGTAATTGTAAAGGAATAAATAGTACTATTGAGGACAATAGCGTCTTGTTTAATGTTCTGAATTAGAAATTTCAGTATCCATTAAGCAAAGTAACACGCGATGGCCAAACAAGAGGGATATAATAAGTAGGTAGTTTGGCAGGGAGGAAAATACGAACATTCAACAAATTTCTCTGCTGATATGAAAATACATTTGTATGAAGCATTGAAAGAATCTCCCAAAGTTTGTGTTTGAAGAATAATATTGCATGAAAGCAAAATACGAAATCTCTGACGTTAAAAGAAGTACTGTCTTTAATTGTTTCAGAGGTGACACCGAAGAAGGACTCTACAAGTTAAGGAGACATATAAGGCAAAGAGGTGCTAAACGAACAGGCCCAGAAGAAGCTTAAAAGAAGAAATGGAACTTTAGTAGAACATGTGTCACGGTACTCAGGAGCGGGTAACTTTGAGTTTGAGTGATCACTACAGGAAATAATTGTGGGGTCATGCAGAGGGTATTAGAAAAAGACGTTATAGACGGTGTTGGGTGTAGCAGATATGTCGAGATGAAGAGATTAGAGAATACTGGAAGATGTGAAGGATCGTTTCAAACATGTTAAAAGAGTAGTAATTTAAAAATAAATAAAATAGTGGCGAACCAAGTACGAACGGACGTAGAATGAAGTACATGAAAAACATTTTCCATCCATAGACATAGGCATATCAGGCACACAGATACACCGAACGTGGGGATGATTAATAATCATTTTGTTTTTCGTCCCTTAGGAGGAAAAAGACTAATGACTGTAAATTCCACCTTTTAGTGTAAAGCGCCGTATCATGTAACAGAGGTGAGCTTTCAAGGAGCATTTTCCACGTAGGCTATGAGAGTTATGAGCAGCGATTTCTTATCGAATCAGAAACGGCGGCATTTTTCAGTAGAAGCTGTCTGGAGAATCGGTTTCGCACGTGAACGCTGCGCAAATCTAGATTTATGGGTGGCGAGCACTGCCGCGGGCGCGAAGTACCGTCGTGTTAGCAGCAACAGCACCGGTCCTGGCACTCGTTCAGCTGCGAGAACGAGATCGTAATTTCGCGTCGACATTCAGGATAGTCGTTTTGTTCTCTCACTTCAGAAGATGCTATCCTAGTGGGGAAGAAATTGGTGAGGGGCACGAAGCAATGGAGAGTTGCCTAATCTGATTTTGCACGCAAATGAATAAAGAAAATTATGCGACATGGATTTATGGGAACATGGAGCCACATTGCACAAAAAAAAAAAAGGTTCGCGGAATGATGTGAGGATGGAGCAACTTCGTTGTAGTAACATTATCACATTATTCACACGATTGAAAGATAATTTTCTGGTGAAAAACAAATGATAAAAATGCTCAAGGGCGAACTGCAGAAAACATGTTAACTTTATCCAGTCGGTGTTTAATACATTTCTATATTTAACTGACACATATCTTTTGCTTCGAAAATGACTTGCAGCGATCTCTAGTACAAAAACATTGTTTCGAGTAAGTCATGGTTTGTTGGAATTATCAGTTGCCACGAGAAATTGCCGATAGGCCTACATACACAATAACAATCGTACGTGGGCTATAATAAACTTGCACACATACATTTAAAATGAGATTATACCACATATCATGGAATGACAAATGCACAGTTTTCGTTGAGGCGATGTGTTACAATCCAAGAAGAGGAAGCGAAAATGGAACTATGATGATGTGCTTAGATGAATGAACACGGAATTCAAACTACAGAAAAAATAAAACCCGTTATGTTCTTCGACACGACAAAATAAATTTCCCGTAACATACAGTTTTCGAAGTAGGAACGACGACATATGGAAATACTGGGCTGTCCCTGACTCGTATACGGGTAGCCAAAGCGGTCAAGGCCAGCGATCGTGTAAAGTGGGAAATACGGTTTCGAGTCCCGGCCCGGCACAAACTTTCATTGTATCGTTCTCTTGTACAGCTAATGACAGTGAATAAATTTTAAGAACATACGTGTTAGTTTGAGAAAAAAGACTGAATTCGTGTTCCCTGGAAGGGAAGTTGAATCGCAAGATGCATAAATGTTTTATCACAATTACAGATTATCGGTAGTCAAACCTAAAAAACTTCGGATGAAAATCTTAAATATGGCTGCGAAACAACAACTGTGTAAATTTGAAGAGGTTGAAAAATCAGCCAACCAGTAGCAAATGAAGGTTTTTTTTTTATGAGCCCTTTACCATTGTTTCGATATTTGGCGTTTGTCTCTGGCATAAAGTACATGAAACTTACGCAAATATTTTGTCCTGTGATGCCTACTACAATTTTTTGCTGACAAGAGCCTCTAACTGTGGACATTTACTGATGAGTATTCATTCTGAATTACGATATACGTAAACTGGCACTATCTAAAGTCATAGCTTGCAATAATTCTTGTTTTATCAATCTTGTTTTGGACAAGAGCCGTTCGGCTTCATCTATACGATAGTGCCGTCATATGATGTAATGAGGGCACGACTTCTGAAAAAGATATTTTTACAAATATCGAAGCCATGGTGAAGGGCTAGAAAAAGCCTTTATTTGCTACTGGTTGGGTGATTTTTCAACCTCCAACTTCAGATGAAGTACTGTCGTAGGCACAAAAATTAGCAATGATGAGAGAGTATTTGACAGTCAGCAAATGAAAAGATACGGGACTTAGATGCTTACTGAACCTTTATATCTACATGTACTACCCGGCAAGATACTTTATGGTGCTTGGTGGAGGGTAATATCTGCACCACTGTCACTGCTCTCGGAAGTTTGGCAGTAAACGAAATCATTATGCACAATGCTTCTTTGTAGCGTCTACCGCTGGTTGGGTGAGCAAATGGTTCAAATAGTTCTGAGCACTATGGGACTTAACATCTGTGGTCATCAGTCCCCTAGAACTTAGAACTACTTAAACCTAACTAACCTAAGGACATCACACATATCCATGCCCGAGGCAGGATTCGAACCTGCGACCGTAGCGGTCACGCGGTTCCAGCCAGCAGCGCCTAGAACCGCACGGTCACACCGGCCGGTGGGTGATCATATCCGTGACACTTTTGCGCTGACGGTGACGAACAATACCGAAGTACCAGTGAAACGATGGTGCTGTAAACTACCTCCTCCATGAGTGGACTTCACTTCCTCAGGCTACTTCCAATGAATCTTAGTCTGGCATCTGTCTTCCCTACGATTAGCTTTATGTAATCGTTCCACTTTGAATCGCTCTGTACATAGATATTTAATGAATGTAACTGCTTCCAGTGACTGTTTGCCAGTCACGTTATATTACCATAACGAATCTTGGCGCCCATTTATGGGTACCTGTCAGCTGGCAATCATTGCAGCTCGTTATATATTCATAGATTTGCGACTTCTCTACACACAAACACCATTTACTAATACCGTTAGGTAGCTATTGACATTACCTAGTAGCTCATTGAAATATTTTGTGAACAGTAATGATTCTATTACACTTAATTGGGTTACGCTTGAGAAATGTCTGTAGCTCTTAAGGTAGAAAATATTCGTTTTAAAACAGTAATTTTGCTAGTTAAATGTGATAATCGGAGCTATAAGGAAGAAAACAAGAGGAAATTAAATGACACAAACGCCGTTTACGAGACAGTAATATGAACCGCTCTGTGTAAACTAACGGAAAGTAGGGACGAACCAGTTTCCTAATATTAAGGTAATTGCTTTCAAACAAGCAGTATACTTATTACATAGTTGTTTGAAAGGAGGACAGTACTACTTAAACAACCACTACCATTGTTACACGAAAAAAACTTAAGAAAAATTCGATGAGTTTTAGACGTCCTTAGTAACAACGATTTTACCTGCGTTGAAAACAGAAATCAAACAGGCGGTTATAGTTTTGTAACAAGAAACAAGACGAAATCGAACGATTTAAGGAGACTTCATATTGTGAAACTGCAAATACTCCATGTGAGAACATAGCACCATAGTGGTAAAATTGTTACTCTTCTCGGAGCTGACTAAGTTTGAAAAGTTCCAAGTAAGTTTAAATTCTTCATGTGAAAGAATCCTGAGTCTTTTTAGACACTTACTATTTCACAAACTTCTTAATAATAAAATTCATAATTAACTTCTTAAACGAACTTCTTATCTTATAAACTTATGATAGAAGCTTATGATAGAAGGGACATTTAAATGGAAACGAAGCAGACGGAAAAAAGCAAGTGAAATCTTTATATTAGTTCAAAAGCAACTGCCAAAACTGTTAACTCACTTATCTCACTACAAGAAAAGACAGACAACACCATCATGGAAAAATTCTGTTGCTTACGAAACCATGATTGCACTCGGGCGTGCGCTTCTTCATTCGAAGCAAATCGACGAACTACGATTGTATTCCTTCAGAACTCCAAAAGCATGGAAGTCGTTAAGGAGAGGAAGAGTCTGTTTGATGGACCTGTAACGGCTTCCCAGTGAAACTTCCGCAGCGCACTGAAAACAACTTTGAAAACATGTGGGCGGGAATTTTACTGGTGGTTTATTTCGACAACACTGCAGAAGTTTTGCTGGGAGCCCTTATACATCGTCCGTGCAGTACCCATCTTTCCTATTGGATTTGCAATGCTTGGCGCCGTGAAGATTTGCCTCGAATGAAACGGTGCACGCCTGAGTTAAATCACAGTTCCGTAGGCAAACGCAAACATTTTTCCATGAAGCCATTCATCATATCGCACAAAAGAATAATGTATTAGCAGTTATGGTGATTACTGTGAAATTAATTTACAGAGTGCTTTCTTTTTCCCATCTGTTCCGTTTTCATTTGACTGTCCCCTATACAAATCTTCACTGATGGCTATTATTCCATCAGCTCACTCAAACTACATAAAAAACTAAATAAATAATGAATTTTCTTAATTTTTCTAGCCACCAAATTATACACTCCTGGAAATTGAAATAAGAACACCGTGAATTCATTGTCCCAGGAAGGGGAAACTTTATTGACACATTCCTGGGGTCAGATACATCACATGATCACACTGACAGAACCACAGGCACATAGACACAGGCAACAGAGCATGCACAATGTCGGCACTAGTACAGTGTATATCCACCTTTCGCAGCAATGCAAGCTGCTATTCTCCCATGGAGACGATCGTAGAGATGCTGGATGTAGTCCTGTGGAACGGCTTGCCATGCCATTTCCACCTGGCGCCTCAGTTGGACCAGCGTTCGTGCTGGACGTGCAGACCGCGTGAGACGACGCTTCATCCAGTCCCAAACATGCTCAATGGGGGACAGATCCGGAGATCGTGCTGGCCAGGGTAGTTGACTTACACCTTCTAGAGCACGTTGGGTGGCACGGGATACATGCGGACGTGCATTGTCCTGTTGGAACAGCAAGTTCCCTTGCCGGTCTAGGAATAGTAGAACGATGGGTTCGATGACGGTTTGGATGTACCGTGCACTATTCAGTGTCCCCTCGACGATCACCAGTGGTGTACGGCCAGTGTAGGAGATCGCTCCCCACACCATGATGCCGGGTGTTGGCCCTGTGTGCCTCGGTCGTATGCAGTCCTGATTGTGGCGCTCACCTGTACGGCGCCAAACACGCATACGACCATCATTGGCACCAAGGCAGAAGCGACTCTCATCGCTGAAGACGACACGTCTCCATTCGTCCCTCCATTCACGCCTGTCGCGACACCACTGGAGGCGGGCTGCACGATGTTGGGGCGTGAGCGGAAGACGGCCTAACGGTGTGCGGGACCGTAGCCCAGCTTCATGGAGACGGTTGCGAATGGTCCTCGCCGATACCCCAGGAGCAACAGTGTCCCTAATTTGCTGGGAAGTGGCGGTGCGGTCCCCTACGGCACTGCGTAGGATCCTACGGTCTTGGCGTGCATCCGTGCGTCGCTGCGGTCCGGTCCCAGGTCGACGGGCACGTGCACCTTCCGCCGACCACTGGCGACAACATCGATGTACTGTGGAGACCTCACGCCCCACGTGTTGAGCAATTCGGCGGTACGTCCACCCGGCCACCCGCATGCCCACTATACGCCCTCGCTCAAAGTCCGTCAACTGCACATACGGTTCACGTCCACGCTGTCGCGGCATGCTACCAGTGTTAAAGACTGCGATGGAGCTCCGTATGCCACGGCAAACTGGCTGACACTGACGGCGGCGGTGCACAAATGCTGCGCAGCTAGCGCCATTCGACGGCCAACACGGCGGTTCCTGGTGTGTCCGCTGTGCCGTGCGTGTGATCATTGCTTGTACAGCCCTCTCGCAGTGTCCGGAGCAAGTATGGTGGGTCTGACACACCGGTGTCAATGTGTTCTTTTTTCCATTTCCAGGAGTGTATATCATGAAGTGTTCAGTAGTGTCTTCGCCGGCCGAAGTGGCCGTGCGGTTAAAGGCGCTGCAGTCTGGAACCGCAAGACCGCTACGGTCGCAGGTTCGATCCTGCCTCGGGCATGGATGTTTGTGATGTCCTTAGGTTAGTTAGGTTTAACTAGTTCTAAGTTCTAGGGGACTAATGACCTCAGCAGTTGAGTCCCATAGTGCTCAGAGCCATTTGAACCAGTAGTGTATTCCACACTCTCTGTTTAATTTTTGCACACTTTCGTACCCAGGGCAAGAAATATTAACAGATTAACTCGAATGAGAAAACTAGCATTGAGAGGAAAATATCAAAAGGAAGACTTCACAAAAAGATCAAAAACTTAGCATTGCCACTTATAGAACTCCTCTCTGAGTCTGTGCAAACCGTTCTAACAAAGCTGTAGTGGATTGTAGGCCAACAGTGCGTAACAGCACTCAAACCTGGTTCAGTGCCATTCACAGATAATGCGAAGCCCGTAACAAGTTGGAACCTGGAACCGGTCCGTCACGTGTGCTCGGATGACACACGGTAATTGGGAGCGCACTGCCCACAAATGGCAAATTCGAGTCCTGGTCCGGTACACACGTATGGCAGGCACTAACGGCTTACAACATCCGTGTTATAGTTCCATTAGTGAATACAGTAAGTGTGAGTTTTTCTATGTCTTCCACTTGCAGTCGTGGCGTTTGTGCAACAAAACACGTTTTCCACACTCCTCTCATGGCACACGAATATTATCTCTCTCTCTCTCTCCGACAACATGTGTGATAAGTTTCTAATATTTTATTTTTATTTTTGTCTTAGAGGGATATAAAACGAAATTCTGTGATTGTGTATAATATTTCTGCAGAAGTAGCGGAATTCTTTGCTGAACATTTCAAGGTATGTAATGTAATTTTAAATTTTAATTTGTGTGTAACTGGATTCGAGCAATAGTGAAAAATAGTACCCAAAAAATGCAGCAGCTGGTTCGTGAATTAATACATCCTACATACTAATGTAAGCATCTTAGTGAAAGAAAAACAGGAAACTACTTGGAAACAGAATTAGAATTATATTAATACCTTCAGCTGCTGACGGGCGTTGATATATATATCAACGAGGACAGGTGAAACTGTGTGCCCCGACCGGGACTCGAACCCGGGATCTCCTGCTTACATGGCAGACGCTCTATCCATCTGAGCAACCAGGGCACCAAGGATAGTGTGACTGCAGGGACTACTCGCGCACGCCTCCCGCGAGACCCACATTCTCACTTTGTATGTCAACACACCACATTTGTAGTGTCCCATTCCAATATACTCATTACTCGCGGAAGACATCCTTACCAAGTCCCGTAAGAGTTCGGGGAATATGTGTGCAACCTCACAGAAGAAGGTCATCGTCGGTAATGACGGAACTACATACTTACATGGACATGGCATCAGTTCTTTCGGACATGCCCGAAAGAAGACACACCATATCCATATAAGTATACTTGGAAACAAAGATATCGCGTTAGAGTCGAGCATTTGGAGGACACACTAAATTTGCCTAATCCGAGTGAAATCTGCAACTTTTGCGAACGCTGTGCCGGCACACAAACTGAATTAAGGTACGTGTCCGATTACAAGTATTGAAATCAGCAATAATATCGCTAAGGAATGACAGTTCACCTAGATGAGATCTTAGCGAAGCACGTAGGAACTCGTACAGTGCGTACCGTACTGCTTTTCTTAAAAAGATGTTGGGAACGTGCATGTATTCGATTTGGAGGTTGGAAATGGTCAAGAAACCCGGCGAGTGACGCAAAAACTGGGAAAGAATACTACTAGTTCCGGTGGTTTGGTACGTTTTACGTGCTACTCTGCGCCATCAAATAGTGACACTGCAGGAAGAATAAGCAGGTTGCACGAAGGGGGAAGTTTTTGCAAGCAAGAAGAAACTTTATGAGGCAGTGGGCAATGTTCCAAAAGCTGCTTGCAGTAAACATTGCCGTATTCAGGAAATATTAGAAAGGCAAGCAATATAAGGGACGTAATAAAATCACAGATTAGACACGGATGGAAAAGGGAATTATTTGTTTTCTTTTAGAAGCAAACATCCAGACGTGTATGTTAACTTAGGGAAACTTGGTGAAAAAATAAATATTCATTTAAAACAATTTTGTTTTCAGTAAAAATCACAAACAACTTTTACGGGTGTCATTGGCTTTTTTATACACTTAAGAAGTCTCCAGACAGTCTGTCCTTTCATTACTCTTGATCCATCTTGGGACGTAGTTTTCAGTGGCTGGCTGCGTAAAATGATTAACTTAATTTATTTGGGGGGGGGGTGGGGGGGGGGGGTGACCGAAATCGGATTTGACAGCCATTCCTTCCGACTGCGATTCCAATCTCTTAAAAATTGTGTCATCTCATTCCATGTAAGCATTTGTTTCAGTCTTAAGAATCATTGTATCACTTTGCCGATATGTATGGAATCCCGCAAATCTTTGTCAACAAAATCATGTGACTACTGCATAAATAAAGCTCCTGCGTAAGAACTGTATCAAGCGATAGTGATTTTTTGTAACGACTACCCGGGAGTAAAACTGGGACCTGTTCTGTCATCTTCATATTTCTCACCGTCGGTCGCTTACACGTACTTACAGTGTACTACAAATAGAGTTAACAGACCTAAATAATTCAGGTGGCGTCACATCGTCCACTAGAAACGTACACGGTGCTAATAAAACGCCGTCACTTGGCTTGAGAGACGTACGGTGTGTAAACTGAAGGCAAAGTAACATAACGTGGAAGTAATATAGCTGGAAGTAATAAACGTTGAAGTAATATAGCTGAATCTCAACAGTTAACTTGTGGAGATGTTTACGATGTAGAAACCGAGTAAGAAGTATTTCAATGAATATTGTTTATTTAGTCACATTCACGCATTTTTTTACGGAACTTAGTCTTCGAAGACGTCGTCATCCTAATAAAGTTATGCATCTGCGAAACGGGGAAGTCCGTAACCGCATGTATGGGTTGACACAGCCGGGATTCCTAGCAATGCTACCTAGGAAGAACTTCTGCCTTCTCATGCCACGGTCGTGTAACATAGGTCTTTAAGAGCAAAACTCCAGCCTTTGCTCCAGTACAAAGCAACAGATTAAGCCGAATGCAGATTGCTGGCATTCTATATGTGTCTGAATGCCAGGAACAAAAAAATGTGGTTCTGGGTTTGGTTTCACCTCGAGGGAACAGGAAACTAGTGTTGGTGAAAATTAGGCATCCCACACACAATGAAACGATGGTTGTCAACATCTCTTCGAATAAGCCAAAGGTTTTGTAGCACACAGAACTAGGTTGAGGTCAACATGCCCTGGACAATTAAAGATGTTGCTTGTAAAGATGAAGATGATTGGCCTGAAGATGAGACTACTTTACTGGACCTGTCGGGTCACTTGAAGCCAACTTAACAATTATTTTTTGTGACAAAATTTATTAGTGATTGTAGCTGCCACACAGTGCGGAGAAAGATACTTGAAGGATCTTTGGAAGTCTAAGTTGAAAACCTAACGCTGATTTCTGGGACGTAATCTACTGGTCATCAGTTTGAATAGCTTTTTTTCTGAATCATGTGATATTAATTTACCTACTGTGGTGTCACCGCCAGACACCACACTTGCTAGGTGGTAGCCTTTAAATCGGCCGCGGTCCATTAGTATACGTCGGACCCGCGTGTCGCCACTGTCAGTGGTAGCAGACCGAGCGCCACCACACGGCAGGTCTAGAGAGACGTACTGGCACTCGTCCCAGTTGTACAGCCAACGTTCATAGCAATGGTTCACTGACAAATACGCTCTCATTGGCCGAGACGATAGCATAGCCTTCAGCTACATTTGCTACGTCCTAGCAAGGCGCCGTATTCAATTGATATTTATTATATGAAGCATGTATCATCAAGAGCGATGTTCTACAATTATGGATTAAAGTTAAGTATTCCAGAAGCTACGTACTTTTCTTTATAGCATTCATTACGTATCCTGTTTCAGACCTCACGCCAGCCTGCGTGAGTTTAAGCGCGTGCCTTTCGGCTTCCTCTCATTGTGTCTAGGCTGTCTTGTCTAGACACAACACCTACAGAGATAGCCTCTACTAAAATATTGATGAACTTCTAACGTTTATTTTTGTTTCTTTACTTTGTTGGCGAAACGTTGATTATGGTTGCTGTTTCTTTTATTTTAGTTCAGTTTCCAGTGGTTATGCAGCGTTCACCAAAAAAATACTGGGTCATGGTTCTAGTTTTTAATGCATTGTTAGCACTGGCATAAATGGGCTTTAGTGTAGTGTACTGAGCTGACTTGCCTCTAAACAGAGCGTGACTACAAAAGGAATTCTGTGCAGTGTAATCTATGTTCCTCTGAAGCGTGCTACCGTAAGAAAATAAAATGACTTTCTACCTGGGAATAGGTAAGTGGAGAGAAAACAGAGGTTTCAAAGCCACAGTTAACTAGCGCATTTTACGAAGCAATTTTATGTGATATTTACCGATTCCGAATTAGCCTACGGCACGTCAGAGACGCTAATTGGGCGAGTACAGACGCCGGCTTCTTTAGCGGCAGCGTAGCGACAAGATAGTGTAAACGATTAGAAGGAAGGAAGAGAAAGAGTAACGGGTGAAAGGAAGAGGAAGAGCGAAGGGAAAGAGATTAAGACGCGAAGAGCGGCGGTCCTCTGCGAGTGATCGGCACCGCTGATAAGGTCGGAATTTACGAGCGGCGTAAATCACGGCCCAACGAGCGCGGAGTGGCTGCTTTGCGCAGTGCTTTTAGACGGGATGCATCAGTAGCAGTGAGGTGGAGGGGCCATGCGAGATTCTGTAATATATTACGGCCACGATCGATCGTTGGAGCTGAAAGTATTCGGCCACAATTGTTAATTGCAGAATATTATTTTTTCGGATGCTCATGGCTAATCGAACATTTGGTCACCTTCTCTTTGCTACCGAGATCGTTTAATTTGGTGGGCACAACGATGTTACCCTTAAAAAACACATTTTATGATATAGATAGAATCACAACATAACCAAACAATAAATTTTCAGGCTTATTTCTTATGAGTGTTTCGGTGGCTTTGCCCGATCATTAGGTGGCAGTCATGGATTTAGGTCTGACGTACGGCTTTCAGGAAACCAACGAGGTCTAAATATCTACGATGAAATGAGATGAAAGTATGACACTGATGGCCGGGAGTCATTGCAGTTGATGCCACATGGGACGATTTGCGTGTCGGTTATGATGAAATGATAAAACCTGGCAGGGAATCGAACACAGGCCTACTGCATGGCAGCGAGATACGCTGATCACTCATATAAGGAGCAGACGTATCTAGGGTATTTCACGTAGATGAGTTTGATTGTAGAATTGTTTAGACAGCTTAGAAGGAAGACATAACTTCGATCTGATGTGATATTCCTGTTCTCCTGTCAGTATTCTTTGCCTACTTCCTTCCAGAGAACTGCATCTGGACTTAGCTCATTTACTGTTTACAGACTTTACCGGAGATCTTAGTACTACCAGGTGGCTATAATTAAAGTGCAGCTGCTCACAGAGGTCCGGTGTGCGTTTTAATTATCGTATGGCAGCAAAACTCGTTGGATAATGTGTTAACTCGGAACCTATTATCGCTGGGAAAAATTAGTTCCAATTTTGGCCACCAGGTGCAAGTCTGGCACTGTACACCATATGACGGTATGGCATCCATGCACTGTTAGTGAAACGTTTTAGGCACGCCGGATTAGCCGTGCGGTTCTAGGCGCTACAGTCTGGAACCTAACTACCGCTCCGGTCGCAGGTTCGAATCCTGCCTCGGGCATGGATGTGTGTGATGCCCTTAGGTTCGTTAGGTTTAATTAGTTCTAAGTTCTAGGCGACTGATGACCTCAGAAGTTAAGTCGCATAGTGCTCAGAGCCATTTGAAACGTTTTATGAGAAATACCATACACTGTTAACGAAACTGTTTCATGTGAAATACAGAAGTTAAAGTGCTGCTTTGCATACTGAAAGGTCTGAGGAGATCCCCCAGGTCATTAAACTGTTCAAAGAAGTTGTTTAATGAAATTCAAAAACATGGCACCTAGGCGTGGCATCTGGAAGAAGGTGTCCTGCCCCGTGGGAGCTATTCACAAGGTTGCTGTTGCTGTGTGTGATCATGCAGCACTTGTCCACGGTAGTGGAACTACCCGTACAGTGTCACAAGAATTGTCCATATCATGGTCAACAGGAAGGAAAGTTCTGCGGTCTGTCTTACACTAGTACCCGCACAAGATCCAACTGGTGCAGCAACTGAAACATGTTCCGCAACAACGTTTTGAATTTTCTCTCGGTTTCTGGCACGGGGCACGGGTCGATGTTGAATACACGTAGCCGGCCAATATTCTGTGAAGTGACGAGGGACATTTTACACAACTGGGTGCAGTGAATATACAAAACTGCCGAAGTTGGGGTACTGTTAAACTGAGATGAGATTTCCCCTACCGATGCTCTAACTTTTCCAGAGCACATCTGCACGAGATAAGAATTCAAATTTTACTATATTATTCGTCTCAAACATAATCACTTTTCAGAACAAAAGCAGCACCTACAATTATTGGCGTGTAAAAAGATTTCCATTTATAGAGTTTTGCTTATCGAAGACAGGAGAGATCAGCGCAGATAGCTTCTTAGCGCCAGAATTTGCAGCAGTGACGAGTGCTATATCATGGACCTGTTTACAGTTTTTCCATTTATCGAGAGCGTATTTGAGTTATAAGCCTCGACAGATACTACATACCAAATGTTGAAAACTTCTGAAGGAGGTGGTGTAGTACTTAATACATTAGAAACACGCTGCACCTTAACAACATCGTCATGGGCCTAGTGTCTGTTTTCAGTGTGTGCAGTGACAAGTGCTGACGAATGAATGAATCACTATCGATTTACGTTATTAAATAATGTGCGTATAATGTGTCTTCGCAGTTGAAGACAACAACAACTACAAACTATGATCATTGTACCACTACCTCCAAACACTGCAAAATAACTTTTTTGCTTGAGTGTATAAACGAAACAGTACTGTCACTAGAGATAAAACAAATGAAGTGGCGCTGTTTCTATGAAATTTACCTTATGCTCGGAAAGATGGAACTTCAAATGCCATTTACGTTTTCCACGGATTCCCTAAAATACTTTAGGCAAATTCCACGTTGGTTCCTACTATAAGGCCAGAGCTTACACGTATCAGACTAGGCTTTTAAACATTTAAGTGGATCTACAAGACATGATTTATGGTTGCTGTTCTACGACTGAAATATAAGGGCGTTCAATAAGTAATGCAACCCATCTTTTTCTGTAAGCAAGTTGGCTTTATTCAGGAGTCCAATACGTCATATTATTCCCCACTCTTTTGGCTACAAAATCTTATTTTCCAACACAATCTCCGTTCATTGCGATGCCTTACGCCATCTTACGGAAAGGCCTGTATGTCCGCATGATACCATTCTATTGCTTGACGTCGGAGCCAACGTCTTGCTCCATCAATAACCTCCCCATTATACATGTACTACTTCCCGTAAAGTGCATTCTACATGGGGCCAAACAGATGTAAGTCGGTGATGCCAGATGTGGGCTATACGGTGATGAAGTTTTGTGAGCTCCTTTCCGGTGTGCAGAGCGGCGTGAGGCCTTGCGTTGTCATGGAGAAGGAGAAGTCCTTCTGCATATTTGTGGCGACGAGTGTGTAAGGGTAAATTTTCTTTTGTAAATGTTGTATGTAAATGTGCGTTCTCTGGATTAAATACATGGTCAAATGTAACAGCGTGCAAGTATCTCAAAACAGTAAGTACTATGGCCCTCTAGGGTAAGTTCTATCTCTGTAATAAAAAAATTGATGTGTGGGAAGTTAGAGGATTGAATTCGAAGTGAGAGGTGTGGCATTTGGTAGTCGTTGTCGTATTTGCGGGAGGTGAAGAGCAGGAATTTCGAAGTGAATAAGATTGTTTTGGACAACAACTATCCGACTGAGATCAAAAGGAGGAACGATTTTAAGAAGCAAGAGGACAAACTGTTCTCTGAAGATGGTCGCAAGATGACCTGAAAATTATTCCACTGACTCGTAATGGCGTCATTGTTGTTAAGTGCCATTAAATTTCAAGAAGGAACACAGAGTTTTAAGCTTTCAACGGGAACGCCGAGCCTGACAAGGGAAAAGATAGGATGAGAGAAAACGGAAGAAATAAAGATATAACAAGAAAATCTGTGCAGAGAATGACAGAAGCACGAAGAATTTCAGACATCAGAGGAGCGAGAATTGTACTGCGTTCGTCGAAGAAACCCGAGTATGCGTTATATTGATAGTGACTGGAAGGGGAAGAATAACGGAATTGCGTTTAGATCAAAAGGAGTACAGAGCCAGTGAACTATAGCGACGGTACAATACAGATTGTTAAGGGAGATTTTAAACGGTATAGGGTTTGTTAGAATTATTTATTGTGAGGGCCTAGCGCAGGTAAACTTTGAATGCCTCAGATTAACATAAAATGACACCGCGAGAACTGAATATATTATTGCGTGGGCATCTACTGTTAAAATCGACACTGTGTATTCATGAATCTACCAGCGAATCATCTTTAAATTGCCTTCCTTAAGTTATACTTATCCATTACGGGTGTTTTAGAACCCGTGACTGTTAACAGAATGTAAATACATAAAACTGCAACAGTCATTTTTTTAATAGTTATTAATTATTCCATGAACCGGTTTTCAGATGGTTTTCTGGAAGTTACATCATTATTTTTAACATAATGCCGGGTGTTGGCTCTGTGACAAAAATGGAACATGTTTTAATGTATCGCCATGAGTATTGTTTACCTGCCGATATGGATGCAAAATTTTAGTTTTGCACTAACTGCGACAGTGTGGACGGTTTTTTTCTGTTAGTTTCCATCTGTCAGCTTCCATTTTGATGGCCATTTGGCACATACAATCTGTGTACATTTACATTATGATAGCGAAACTTTGAAAGCATCCAACATGTGCTATACAACTGTTGCTTGTAACAAAGGTCTTCACAGAAAATATGACAGAAGCCTACATTGCTCAGAGACGTTACTTGTTTTTGTTTGCTTGAATTACATGGGCATATACTTTAATCAGACTGGCGTTAACAAGAGAGCTCAAACTACAATAAATAAATAAATTAATTAATTACTACAAGAACAAACTTCAACTGATATGACGTCTTATTTATATTCGTACAGTATTATATGATAATATAATAATAATACAATACTATCTGACGAGTTATTTCTATTCGTATATTAACGTATAATAAAGTACGAATAGAAATAAGGCGTCAGATCTCTTGAAGTTTGTTCTTGTAGTAATTCATTTATTTATTTATTTTATTTTGCCTTCGCCGGCCGCGGTGGTCTCGCGGTTCTAGGCGCGCAGTCCGGAACCGTGCGACTGCTACGGTCGCAGGTTCGAATCCTGCCTCGGGCATGGATGTGTGTGATGTCCTTAGGTTAGTTAGGTTTAAGTAGTTCGAAGTTCTAGGGGACTGATAACCACAGCAGTTGAGTCCCATAGTGCTCAGAGCCATTTTTTTTTATTTTGCCTTCTCATGTTAACGCCACTCTGATTAAAGTGTATGCCCATATATCAACTTTAATATAACAAACAAAAACAAATAACAGCAATGAGCAAAGTTAGCCTATGTCATTTCTTTTGTCAAAAGCTTTGTAACAAGCACAGTTGTATAGCACATGCTGGACGCCCTATTTTTCAACATAATCTCCGTTCAAAGCGACGGCCTTAAGCCACCTGGTAGGGGGAGGGCCTGTACGCCCGCATGGAACCACTATACCAATCGACTTCGGAACCAGCGTCTTGCTTCATCAATAACCTCCCTATCACCCACGCACTGCTTCTCGCGGAGTGCACCCTTCATCGGGCCTAACAGCTGGCTGTTGGGCGGATGAGGAAGAACGGTCCAATGAGGTTTTGTGATTTCCTCTCGGGTACGTTGTTGTGGAGAAGGAGCAGTTCGTTTGCATTTTTATGACGAGAAACACACTGAAGTCGTTTCGTCAGTTTTCTCAGAGTAGCGCGGCTGCATACGGCCGGTCGGCACGTGGAAGGTCGGACAGGTATGCGTGAAAGATAACAACTGCCCTGCCAAACTACTCACTGTCCTTTTGTTCACTGCTAGGTCTTCTTAGAAATTCTGCAAGCGCCTATGAATATCTCGATGCTCTTGTTTTTCGCAAAAAGAAACTCAATGACAGTCCTGTGTTTGGTTCGTACCTCCGTTGCAGGGGCCATTTTGAAGGCTACATGCAGTGCTGTTTCCTGTCGGAAGTTCGTGAATGTATAGGCGCCGAAGCAGGAATACCCCACGATGCCTCACAGAAAATTCTGCATTTTTCAACCGAAACGGGTCGAGAAAAAAGTGTAGCATTACCTATTCAACGCCCGTCGTATTAATAATCACAGTTCACATAATATGCAAAAACTGGTGATTTCTCAAACGTGAACAATTAAGAATGGGGTGCCTCAAGGTTCGGTCTTGGGTCCTCTGCTGTTCTTAATATATATTAATGACTTGCCATTCTATATTCACGAAGACGCAAGGCTGGTACTTTTTGCCGATGATACAAGTATAGCTATCACTCCCGACAGACAAGAATTAACTGGTGAAATTGTAAATGATGTTTTTAAGAAAATCATTAAATGATTCTCTGCAATTGTGCTCTCATTAAACTTTGACAAAACACAGTATATACAGTTCCACACAGTAAATGGAATGACCCATTAATAAATATAGACTTCGATCAGAAATCGGTAGCTAAGGTAGAATATTCAAAATTTCTAGGTGTATGCATTGATGAGGGGTTGAACTGGAAAAAACATACGGAGGATCTGCTGAAACGTTTGAGTTCAGCTACTTATTCTCTTAGGGTCACTGCAAATTTTGGCGATATACATCTGAGTAAATTAGCTTACCACGCCTATTTTCATTCTCTGCTTTCGTATGGCATCATATTCGGGGGTAACTCATCATTGAGTAAAAGAGTGTTCATTGCGCGAAAGCGTGTAATCAGAATAATTGCTGGAGCTCATCCAAGATCATCCTGCAGACACTTATTTCAAGAGCTAGAAATCTTCACCGTAGTCTCACAATATACATATTCACTTACGAAATTTGTTATTAACGATCCGAACGAATTCAAAAGTAATAGCAGTGTACATTGCTACAACACTAGGAGAAAGGATGATCTTCCCTACTCAAGGTTAAATCTAACTTTGGCTCAGAAGGGGTAAATTATGCTGCCACAAAAGTCTTTGGTCACTTACCTGATAGCATCAAAAGTCTGACAGATAGCCATATAGCATTTAAAATGAAATTAAAAGAGTTTCTTAATGGCAACTCCTTCTGCTCAGTAGATGAATTTTTGGATATAGTAAGTGGGTAATTTCCCAACCCCCACAAAAAAAAAAAAAAATTAAATATATTGAGTGTCATGTAATATTTTGTCTAATTTAATATCTTGTATAGACACCTTTAATTAACCTGACACGTTCCACATCATTACGAAGTGTCGTATTCATGATCTATGGAAAAAGTACTAATCTAATCTAATAAAGTTGTAAACACTTTTCTGTGTATGCAGAGGAGTGATTGCCGTATAGAGTCTGAAGGAGAATAAAGTAAGGTCGAAACCAGTTACGACTGCTATGATGTTATGTGAATGCTCCTAAAATAAAAAGAAGTGTATAATGAGGCAACTAGTCACCTTCCAACAAAAAAAAAACCAAAACGGTTCATTTATGGGCCATGGCTGTGAACTTGCCCAACAAATCTCGTAGTAAGTCTGTCATCAATGACGTGGTTGTCTTCCAATTAATAATTTTATTTCTCTTTAATAGCTGACCGCTGATCGTTGCCACCTCTACTTGCCTCTCGCCGCAAACAGTCTTCGCTCTACACACACTCGTGATTACCCTTCACATAGTCGCCAGCCAGTCATTGGGAGCTCTATCTTAAATCTGTAGCCGCTGTGCGCACAAGATTACAGCTTTAAAGCTGAAGTAAAGCAAAACGTGCTTGTGGATGACGATAAACAGTACCCTTAGCGCGGTCGCCACCCATTCACTGGATGATCTTGAATCTGGAGTGCCAGAGGACGCAGCGTTACAGCTTGAAGGCTAAACTAAAGGGAAAGCCGAGGAGGGATGAAAGACGCAAGGCTCTCGGCTGCACTATTGTCCCCTGTGCACATAGTAGCGGCAAACGGTGCCACGGGTGTATTTCTCCTGCCGCGGTCTGTGCAGGTGTTGCGCACCCCCCCCCCCCCCGCCCCCCCCCTCCCCCCCGCCCCAGGAAGAAGGGGACAGATCGGAGAAAGAGAGAGAAAGAGAAAGAGTGAGTGAGAGAGAGAGAGAGAGAGAGAGAGAGAGAGAGAAAGAGAGAGAGCTGTGTACCGGGCACTGCTTGCACTCGCTGGACGCCGAGACCCGGGCGGTAAACACTGCTCTCTAAGCTCCGCAGGGGAGAAAACACAAGCGCCAGAGAAAGCAGGGGATCTTATCACTTTTTGCTCTCTCCCTTAGATGGTTCAAATTTAATCATATACGAGTACATGGAGACTGGAAAGCGGTGCCGATGCGAACTAAGAAAATTGGGACTCTTCGCAGCCCAGAGATGAAAGCATGTGGACGTGAGGGGAAAAATCTATAACACCATATCTAGACGAATATGAGTGTCTCAATCGTTTCCAGACTGAACTTTTCACTCTGCGGCACTGATTTCAAACTTCCTGGAAGATTAAAACAGTGTCGGACAGATTCTTGGCCGGCCGAAGTGGCCGTGCGGTTAAAGGCGCTGCAGTCTGGAACCGCAAGACCGCTACGGTCGCAGGTTCGAATCCTGCCTCGGGTATGGATGTTTGTGCTGTCCTTAGTTAGGTTTAACTAGTTCTAAGTTCTAGGGGACTAATGACCTCAGCAGTTGAGTCCCATAGTGCTCAGAGCCATTTGAACCATTTTTTGACAGATTCTTGAATGTGGGACTTTTGCGTTTGGAGGGCCTGTGATCTACCGACATTTTCGTTATTATTATTAATATTATTATTATTTATTTTTGCGGATTCGGTTTGTTAGGGCGACAGTCAGCAACAGCTACAGATTAAGGAGACAAAGTTGGGTAGAGGTCGAATCCCGAGGCCTGGCCACGACGTCTCTCCCTTCCCGCCGCCGTACTGCACCCTCACACTGTTCATATTAATTTTATTTATTTATTTATTTCATTTTCTAGGCGCAATACACAGAGGAAAAGGATATTAAAAGTAGCCCACCCATCCAGAACCCTGGAAATCCAGCAAGGTGACACGCGATGGCAGGTGGCGGAGTCCAAGGGGTAGGCGCGTGTTGTTTCATTCTGAATCGAGCGAGAACCTGGGAGGCGTGGTAAAGCCGCTGTTGAGATAACGGGCAAAATACGCGCAATAACGGGAACTGCTCGCAACCTCTGCTAATGCAGTCTGCTAGTATTTCACGAAATCAAGGTGCGAGTGATGAGCATCTCCATATAGATATGCCATAGTCCAACCGACTGAGCCATCCAAGCATGACACGTGACTTCCTCCCCCACACCCTCCCGCCCTCCTCCATCGTAGTTCTACTTCCATCAGTACCTCATCAGCACATAGTTCACTGCAGAGTGAAAATTGGTGCTGGAAACTATCCCCCAGTGCGTGCTTAAGCCATGCCTGCGCAACAATCTATCATCCAGTACTGTTCGTCCCGAAAGATATGGAGGAGAAATTATGTGAATTTTGGAGGATAGGATATGAGGTTCTGGTGGAAGTAAAGCGGAGAGGGTGGGTCGTAAGTCGTTTGAGCACCTGCCTGCGAAGGGTAAAAGTCCTAGTTCGCACTCCCAGCCTAGAATACAATTGTAATGGTTACTTGACTAATTTAGTATAGTATTGACGGGGATGAAGGGAATAGATTCGGAAGTAGTCTCGAAGAAAGTCTGCCTTCGAATTACTTCTGCAGATTAGCACTGCGTTTTTTAGCAGTACAGCATTGTTATCGATGTGTTACACCACCGAAGAACATCCTGTTAACGATCACAACATTTAGCCTGCTTCACAAACCATACAGGGCTGTCGAGAAATCCGATTTACATGCGCTGTAAAGTTGAAGAAGCATAAATAAGACAATGAACAAGAACGATAAGTGTAATTGCCTCGTGCGGCTGAACACACTAAGTTTGAAGAAGATTGCAGTACTATTAAGGCTAACGCTTTAATTTTGATTCTTTCCTAAACGATTGTCTCCAGAATTGGGTCACACTTGACGGTCGTGAAATTGGTAGGAAATGCCTGGCGAAGTGACAAATAGTAAATATTGTCACTGACACCTCAAGTGTTAAATCCACTGACGGTAAAAAGATAAAGAATTTTAACTCCACTGGCGCTACGTGAAACTCAAGAGATTTTGTTGATCCAGCTGTAACTCAGAGCGATTTTAACTTCGAAAGTTCGTACAGGGAGAAGTTCATCGATTCTAGGTGTAGCAATCGAGAAACTGGTGCACATAATTTCGATGCCTTCAGAGGTGAGAATTTCGGACATTCGTTCCTGATCTGTTACCTCCTCGATGTGTTCTTCACAACAGCATGAAATGGTCTGGGCGTATCTTGTACCACCTTTTTGTGATAAAGCTGTTATCTGTTTAAGTTAATTTAGCATACTGAACTGACAAAATAGAATTCTGTAGTTTCTTTGTACGTAAGTCTACAAACTGTGCTCGATTTTGTGGCTTCGAGTTCAGCTTCGGCCTGGCAACGGATAAAAATTGTTCAAATGGCTCTGAGTACTATGGCACTTAACATCTGAGGTCATCAGTCGCCTAGAACTTAGCACTACTTAAACCTAACCAACCTAAGGACATCACACACAGCCATTCCCGAGAAAGGATTCGAACCTGCGACCGTAGCAGTCGCGTGGTTCCGTACTGAAGCGCCTAGAACCACTCGGCCACCATGGCGGGCTGGCAGTGTCAGACACGACTTTCTCAGTACTCTTTCACTCATCGGTATGTGAGATGCAGAATGGTTTCATGTGATTTCATAGGGCACGACGTAAGATAGAAACCCGCAGATAAATTTTAACTCGCGCATATGACCACGAAGTTATTTTCAAAAGAAACGTCTAAGTATCATAGTGTACGTCTTTTACATACGTGTAGCTAGTACAACCAAGGGGTACCTTTTACAATTACGTTTAGGATAAATGTTTACATTTAAGTTTCACGAATGTTCAACAAGTCGTCCGATGAAGGCACGACAAACAACCAGATGAAAGTTAAAATCTACCCATACTGTTATCACTGTTGTTTTTGTTGCTGCTGCTACGTGACGTAGCAGTTTAGCCCAAAAGTTGTTGTCAGCAAACGTGAGTTGCTTGTTCATCAGTGAATCTCGATCGCTGGCTAATTCGTCTGCTAGTGGGCTGTGTGTTTCCAAAGCACCACGTATTTTCCTTGACACTCGAGAAACTTTAATCTATGATGGCCCATCAGGACGCGAGCCGCCAAAAATTGTCTTACAGAATGTCGTCTGGTTGGAAAAAGCTTTATTCTTGACCGCGACACTTCGTCGAATGTACGTAATATAAACGCTTGTCTTGTGTGTTTCGAGATGGGCGTATCCAGCCTGTTGTGTCACAGGATATGGTGAGGACGGAGCTTCATTCATGCATTCATGTTTCATTGACGTTGTTCGATTTTGTAAGGGGCAGACAAATAAAAAGGAGACAAATGGATAAAGTAAGTACACTGTTTATTGGTTCGGAAGTTCTCTCCAGTAACTGTTAATATACGTATTCCACTGCGAGATACGACGGTCAGTGCCTTCATGAGAAAATGTTTGAAGTCGCCTACGGAACCATGATTGCAACCAGACGTTGGCCCATCCACTTGTTGCCATGGTTGTTTCGACTTAACAACCGGAGTTTCGCTGGGAAGCTCTTAAACATTCTCATTCAGTCGTGACTGTTACAATACTTAGTATAATTATGGACTGCTCGGAGGCAAATAAAGGCAGTCTCTCACAAATTTCCCCAAAAATTACCACTTACGATGAGATCAGGTGACCGAAGACTTCCCCGTAGACTTCCGACGGCTGTTCCATCGTTGAGCCCATACTCCCGACAAGAATAGCGAGCGCAGTTGTAATTGACCGAATTCCACCTTTCGAAATTGATAGCACAAAATACGTTTTCCTGCTGTGATAGCTCGATCTCACCTCGACACACATTGGGTAATGGAAGAGCAAAGCTAGCCGTCTGGCTGGATCAGGTAGAACCTTGCCGCCAACCATATGAAACAACAAGACACAATTAGTATTAAGGTAAAGCTAAAATCCACCTCAAATTTTTATGTTCATTTGTGTACAAGATACTGTCTTGAGAAACCGGTTGAATATTTTCTAAACACACTACATAGTTTTTTATATGTTCAAAGTAACAGTTCGTTAAGACTGCCGTAATATACTGTAGATGGCTCGTATGAATGCACTGCTTGTTTCCTGACGATTATTAGTGCTAGAAGCGCAGTTGAACGATGGTATGCTGTAATATCTAGTGAAATTAAGTCTTTCTCTGAGTAATTTCTTGGATTTTATCATATATAAGCCGCACTGTAAACATTCAGTAACCCTGCTACATCCAGAAGATTGCACTACTGAAAAAAGGTATTTCGATTAACCTGCAGAATGCCTTATGAAAGGAATAAACGAGTAAGGAACATCTGTCATGATCAGTCAGACGCAAGATTCTGCTGCGAGCAACCGGTCCCAGTCAGAAGAAAATTCGAGCGCCTCCCGGGTGAGATTATGGAGCAGATAGCCTGTAGTTATCTTATTTTCATATTTAGTTCCCGTTACGGTATCGGCAGCGGGCTCGCCTCCGCTCTTCTCACGAGTGTCCAGCTGTGGACAAAGGGGCTGTGGCTTACAAAAGCAAACCAGTTCGGCAACTAAATAAGCATCATCCCTCAGGATGGACTTCATAGGACTCTAGCCTGATAAAGGAGACTTTCGAGATACACGGCTCAGTGAAAACAGAATACGGAAAAGAATGATCAAGCAAGTAAAATCAAGCGTGACTGTGCAATATACACAATGTATTAAGAATACACGGCTTAATGTGCATGATTTATTCCTCAAATGAAAGAAGACGAAAATTTGTTATACGAACACGGATGTGGTAACGCTTGATTCCCGTGTTACAGTTCATTTTCTACAACTCTTTAAAGACGCATTCTTAGAGAATTCTCTTCCTGATCATCTACAAAATGAGCCTTTATCACTGTGACAAAACGTATACTTCATGTATGATGGGGTCTCTTCACATTTTAAAGTTAATACAATTCATCTTTTGAATAAGTGATTCAGTCACAGAAAATGCAGATAATTTCCTTGGCCTACACAGCATTTGAGAGCTGCTGGGTATTGAATACCCGTACAAAACGCTGAGAGTCTTCGTTCCCGCATTATGGAAGACTACGAAGCCATGGATACATCAGTGGATTCGGGATGCGACGCTACGGTGGGTTGATGCGTATATCGATGATGATGACGACGATGGCTATTACTGTTGTTAATGTTATTGTTTTTGTTTCAGGACGTTAAACGGCCAAGTCATCAGCTCCCTTGGTTGAAATAAATGAAGACGAGTGTAGTGAAATTTTATTAAAAATAACAAATCCTAGAATCCACATGTAAAACGAAACAAACTTATAAATTTCTTCATTCTAATCAGAATATTCATATTATATTATCCATACAATTTAGCTAAAACGTATCAGAATGACAAGATAAAATCAAGGATTCAATACCACTAGAGACGCAGCTAAAACGGAGGCAGACTGCTGTGGCTGAGTGACTACAAAATAATGCGACACATTAAAATCCCACACTCAACTTTTTACTAAAGCAGTCCAGACATTATACAAAACCTTGATACACAATCAGCTAAAACAGTGGTCCGTCGGAGACAAAGGTCTACCCTCTGGTCGTCATATAAAACATATTGAATTAAAATAAGACACTCCTGCTCCATATTGTTGACTCACTGGTGGCACCTCTGTGCTCAGAAAAAAGGCATGTGCTATTGGACAATGTCGCACTCTACCTGTAAGTGTTGCAAGGGCCATTTCTTCAGTTCGTCGTGGTCGGTAAGAGGTGAACCGCAATCGCACTGAAAACTTCACTGACCGGAGCTTATTGCTCCTCAATACCAGCCCCTGTGCCTCTCACCAACAAACGGGCTTCCGAGTACATATTTAGTAACAGCTTGCAGGGGCTTTGAAAAGTGATCAGGCGGTGGACGGGAACAAGCGTCGTCGCAGCGTATTCATTCCCTCCGGATACCTATATAACCTGCAACCTAGCGGAAAATTACGTCCTCTTCCTGCGTTTGCAAGAGAAGGCACTTCTAGCACCATACTGTCTGTTGGATACATTTGACGAATAGCAAAACAGGCGCTTTCGAAATCTAAGAAGGTGAGGAATTTCTTGGCACGATGTTGTCTCATCTGTTACATCTCATTCAGGATAAAAAACAATTCTGCACAATAAACTGGAAGCCCAATCCTAAGGAAAGGGTCGGGAAACACGATGGAGCAGCCAGTAAAATCGCCCTACTTACAAGGGAACCTCCCCATCGCACCCCCCTCAGATTTAGTTGCACAGTGGATAGGCCTTGAAAAACTGAACACATATCAATCGAGATAACTGGAAGAAGTTGTGTGAAACTATGAAAAAATAAACAAAATATACAAACTGAGTAGTCCATGTGCAAGATAGGCAACATCAAGGATAACGTGAACGCAAGAGCGCCGTGGTCTCGTGGTTAGCGTGAGCAGCTACAGAACGAGAGATACTTGGTTCAAGTCTTCCCTCGAGCGAAAATTTTACTTTCTTTATTTTCGCATAGTTATGATCTGTCCGTTCGTTCATTGACGTCTCTGTTCACTGCAATAAGTGAAGGCTGTAATAAGTTTAGTGTCTGTGTTTTGCGACCGCACCGCAAAACCGTGCGATTAGTAGACGAAAGAACGTGCCTCTCCAATGGGAACCGAAAACATTTGATCGCAAGGTCATAGGTCAACCGATTCCTCCACAGGAAAACACGTCTGATATATTCTATACGACACTGGTGACGGCATCTGCGTCACATGACAGGAATATGTTGTCGACCCACCTAACTTGTACACTTGGAGAATGGGTAAAAAGATTCTTCTACCTTGCCCGATTTAGGTTTTCTTGTGGATGTGATAATCACTCCCAAAAAAGTGATGAAAACATGAGTTTGTCACCTAAACTGAAAATAAAAAATTAAACTTATCACTCGAGGGTAGACTTGAACGTAGGGCCTCTCATTCCGTAGCTGCTCACGCTAACCACGGGACCACGGCGTTCCTAACTTCATTTTATCCTTGATGTTGCCTATCTTGCGCATGGACTACTCAGTTTGTATATTTTGCTTATTTTTTCATAGTTCCACACAACTTCTTCCTGGTTTCTCGACTGCTCTGTGTTCAGTTTTTCAAGGCCTATCCGCTGTGCCAACTTACAACTAAATCTGGGGGGGGGGGGGGGTGATGTGGAGCTTCCCTTGTTAGAATCATTTGTGTAAACAGTAGCATAATCCGGATGGAGATCAATGATTGGTTCAGTTGGACCAGAGGACCCAGTCCATTCCATGTGAACACAGCCCACACCATTACGGAGCCACCGCCGCTTGCACAGTGATTTGTTGACAACTTGGGTCTATGTTTCCGTGGCGTCTGCGCCAAACTCGAATCCTATCGTCAGCTCTTACCAATTGAAATGGGGGCTCATCTGACCAGGCCACGGTTTTCCATTGGTCTAGACTCCAACCGACATGTCCACGAGCACAGGAGAGGCGCTGCAGGCGATGTCGTGCTGTTTGCAAAGGCACTTGCGTCAGCCGTTGCTGCCATCATTAAAGCCAAATTACTCCGCGCTTCGTAACGGATACGTTAGTTGTATGTCCCACACTGGTTTCTGCGGTTACTTCACCCAGTGTTGCCTGTTTCTTAGCACTCATAATTCTGCGCAAACTAAATGAAGACCGTCGGCCACTGTGGTGAGAGGTAATACCTGGAACTTGGGATTCTCAGGACACTCTTGACACTGTGTTTCCCGGAATACTGAATTCCCTAACGATTTCGGAAACGAAATGTCCCATGAGTCTTAAATCAAGTTACCGTTCAGCCTTCAAAATTTGTTAATCCCCTCCGTTTTGGCATAACACGTCGGAAACCTTCCCACATTAATTACCTGAGTATATCTACATCTACATCTATACTCTGCAAGCCACCTGACGGTGTGTGGCGGAGGGTACCTTGAGTACCTCTATCGGTTCTCCCTTCTATTCCAGTCTCGTATTGTTCGTGGAAAGAAAGATTGTCGGTATGCCTCTGTGTGGGCTGTAATCTCTCTGATTTTATCCTCATGGTCCCTTCGCGAGATATACTTAGGAGGGAGCAATACACTGCTTGACTCCTCGGTGATGGTGTGTTCTCGAAACTTCAACAAAAGCCCGTACCGAGCTACTGAGCGTCTTTCTTGCAGATTCTTCCACTGGAGTTTATCTATCATCTCCGTAACGCTTTCGCGATTACTAAATGATCCTGTAACGAAGAGCGCTGCTCTCCGTTGGATCTTCCCTATTTCTTCTACCAACCCTATCTGGTACGGATCCCACACCGGTGAGCAGTATTCAATCAGTAGGCGAACAAGTGTAATGTAACTTACTTCCTTTGTTTTCGGACGGCATTTCCTTAGGATTCTTCCAATGAATCTCAGTCAGGCATCGGATTTACCGACGATTAATTTTATATGGTCATTCCATTTTAGATCATTCCTAATGCCTACTCCCCATGGTAATTTATGGAATTAACTGCTTCCAGTTGGTGACCTGCTATATTGTAGCTAAATGATAAAGGATCTTTCTTTCTATGTATTCGAAGGACATTACACTTGCCTACATTGAGATTCAGTTGCCATTCCCTGCACCATGCGTCAATTCGTTGCAGATCCTTCTGCATTTCAGTACAATTTTCCATTGTTACAACCTCTCGATACACTACAGCATCATCTGCAAAAAGCCTCAGTGAACTTCTGATGTTTTCCACAAGGTCAATTATATATTGTGAAAAGCAACGGTCCTACGACCCTCGCCTGCGGGCACACCTGAAATCACTCTTACTTCGGAACACTTCTCTCCAATGAGACTGACATGCTGCGTTCTGTTATCTAGGAACTCTTCAATCCACTCACACAATTGGTCTGATAGTCTATATGCTCTTACTGTTCATTGAACGACTGTGGCGAACTGTATCAAACGCCTTGCGGAAGTGAAGAAATACAGCATCTACCTGGGGAGCCCGTGTCTGTGGCCCTCTGAGTCTCGTGGACAAATAGTGCAAGCTGGGGGGTTTCACACGCTCGCCTTTTTCGAAACCCAAATGGGAGCTCCGTCAATTCACAGTCTTGTGTACGCTATACTATCGCCATCTGTACATGGAAATATCGCTATCCCACGACTTTTGTCACCACTGTGTATTATGCTTTTAGTGACGTAGAAATTTGTTCAAATGGAAGATTACACCGAAGAAGTGTTGCTTACGTACGAAAGCTTGTTGAATCGCCGCATGTAGCCGAGTCACGTCATCGAATGTCGACTGATACCTTTTGAACACGGACTAGGGCAATTTAGTAGTGACCTGGTTTGGAGAACGCAGTATATGGTCCGCTGACCATATTCTCCTGTGTCTTACCTACGAAACTTGTGAGATTGACACTACTGGAACTATCGGCGTTAAGTCGATCCTTCCCCGGCTTTAACATCGGGATGAGAATAACTTCCGTCTACGAGCTGGAAAATACCTCTGGTATCAAAGTTTTATTGAACAGCTGAAGGAGAACCGCCTTTGCTGCTCTTTCGTCTATTCTAACATGCTGTACGCCATCAGGTCGTGGCCGGGCTGAGCCTCAGGAACCGCTGGCATATCAGAATTCAACCCCCAGAATGGGCGGTTATATTCAACCATGTTGGTGGATATTAAAAAACCCTCTCGTGTGTCGCCAGACAATGAGGAGAAATTGGATCCTAGTATAACTGGTAATAATGTTCGATATAACATTAAGCGGATCTCGGAACGATGTCTCCCAGTGAAGATGGAAGCGACCCCTGTTCTCGTACAGCTGCTATTGGCGGTCGTGAGTCACGTCTCAAAATGCCCCTAATTGTGTCCCATACTTCACTTGTGAGTGTTGACCTAGTAACGGAGTTGAGGAACTCGTACCAAGACCTCTTCACACTCTCTCGAATCATTCTCCTTGCTTTTGCCCTCGCCATTTGAAAGGTTGCAAGATTCTCAATCTCTAGGACACCCATTGAATCTTCGTATAGCAGCGGTTCTGTACCTGACAGCAGAACAACGCACTGCATTCTGCCAAAGGACAGGCTGCCTCCTACGTGCTCCTGATGACTTAGGGATGGGTAAAGCAGCGGCTTGGTGAATCACGAATGTGATCCACCCAGTCCTGCACGTACTCACAATGCTCAAAAACAACTGGAAAACATACAGCTAACCTCTCTGGACAGCCATCTCGGCGCCGTCCTTTGTGGGTGTGCTTAATTTGGCAGATGAGAGGACGGGAGTAAAGAAGGAATGTTAGGGTTTCACGTCCCTTCTACATCAACGTCATGAGAGACGGAGCACAAGTTCGGAAAAATTTCAAGGATGGGACGTAAATTTGCAGTGAACTTTCGAATGAACTATGCCGGCTTTTGCCTGGAGTGATGTTGGGAAATCAAGACAAACGTTTTTCTGGATGGACCGACACAGATCTGAACTATCGTCCTCCTCAATGGGAGTCCAGAGTGGTGACCGCTGCGCCTCCTCACTCGGTCCTTCTGACAGATCACTCCAGGCAAATGCCGGGATGGTTCCTCTGACAGGGCACGGCCGACTTCCTTCCCTAATCCGATGAGACCGATGACCATGCTGTATGGTCTCCTTCCCCAAACCAACCAACCAACCAACCATCTGACAGATGGATCCATATGAGGTATTTGTCACTGCTAAGTAGGTTTTCATTCCCTGCCCACTGAGCAGACACTGCAGTGGTAGATGAGCAGATACGGAGATCTATGATTGTAGACGAACCTCTATCGGTGTTGAAATGAGTAGTTTGACCCATGTTCATCAGTAAGATGTTTTCAGTTTGTGTGAGATCCTCAAGTAACCGACCCTTGGCGAAAGCGGTATTGGATACTCAAAGCACACTGCGTGCATTGAAATCTCCAAAAAGGAGAAAGGAATGGGGCATTTCAGCATTAAAGCCTTCCTAGGATCTCACAGTCAACAGGCTCATGGGGCGGTAGGTACAAGGAGCGCAGCGTCACATTGACAAGCGCCGCTATCCTAACAGTGACCTCTTCTAGTGTAGTATTTAAGAGCACAGGTGAGGAATGGCATGTGTCCCGGATGAACACCGTTACCCAGCTTCCTCCCCGTCACCAGCTAGGTCGTCATTACCGTGGAGATGCGTCAATTGTTTTAAAATGAATCTCTTGGAGACGTAAACAGATAGGTCTATCGTATACGAGGAGTCGAAATCCTTCAGATGAGTCCTGTATCCATTCATATTCCACTGGAGTATTCAGGGGCGTGGATTTATTAGGTTGGTGCCAAAGATCGCACCTTTTTTTGCGTATTGTTATTCCTGTTGTTATGGCTTTTGCTATTTGAGTTTATTATCGACATTTTGTCATTTGGAGATTGTGAATAGACCGGCGAACGTTAGAAAATGGAGTGCCAAGGAGAGGAATCGGAACGTTTCTTTTGTTTGAGTTCAATAAAGGGTTGGCAGCAGCAGAGGCAGATATAAAAAATTTCGCCGTGTATGGGGATAACACACGGCAAGAAAATGGTTTTCTCGATTTAATGAGGATCGTTTTGACATTAGTGACTCTCCACGTTCAGGAAGACATCCTGGGTTTGATGAAGATCCTTTGAACACATTAATCAACAATGATCCTCGTCATTGTACTCGAGAATTGGGAAAAGTGATAAACTATGCTCAGAATGAGATTTACACTCTGCAGCGGAGTGTGCGCTGATATGGAACTTCCTGGCAGATTAAAACTGTGTGCCCGACCGAGACCCGAACTCGGGACCTTTGCCTTTCGCGGGCAAGTACTCTACCAACTGAGCTACCGAAGCACGACTCACGGCCGGTACCCACAGCTTTACTTCTGCCAGTACCTCGTCTCCTACCTTCCAAACTTTACAGAAGCTCTGCTGCGAACCATGCAGAACTAGCACTCCTGAAAGAAAGGATACTGCGGAGACTTGGCTTAGCCACAGCCTGGGGGATGTTTCCAGAATGAGAAAGGAAGGTGGGAGACGAGGTACTGGCAGAAGTACAGCTGTGGGTACCGACCGTGAGTCGTGCTTCGGTAGCTCAGTTGGTAGAGTACTTGCCCGCGAAAGGCAAAGGTCCCGAGTTCGAGTCTCGGTCGGGCACACAGTTTTAATCTGCCAGGAAGTTTCAAACTATGCTCATTCCATTATCGTACGATACTTGCATGAAATGGGGAAGATTAAGAAATCGGTTGTGTGGGTACTGCATGCTCAACGTCGACACCACAAAAATCAGCGGGCGGCCATATGAGCATCTCTGCTTGCTTGTCATCATTTGGCTCGTGAATAACACCTACCCTGTAACATTACTAGTGACGAGAAATGCTATAATTATGGTAATATAAAGAAAAGAAAGGAAAGTAGCAACCCTCCGTGCAAAGACCTGCGTACACCCACAAAAAATTATGTCAAGCATCTGGTGAAACAGCGACTGTATGGTACCCTAAGAATACTTCCCTGAGGAGTAACCATCACTGCTGACATTCATTGTCAGCAAGTCAAACGTCTTGCAGACGCAGTCCAATAACAACGACCAGAAGTACTGTGTAAAGTGAAGCTACCCCACAATAACGCCCGCCCACATCCTGCTAGACAGATTAAAAAATACTATACAGGAGTTGGGTTGGGAAGTCATACCGCAGCCACCTTATTCACCTGTCTTTGCGCCCTCGGATTTTCAGCTTTTCCGCTCTCTGTCGAACATTCTTCAAGGAGCTTCCTTTCCGGATGAAAATGCTCCGCGAACATGGCTCGACGTGCTCTTCGGCTCAAAACCACGTGATTTCTACCGTTGCGGAATCGGAAAGTTACATCAGCGTTGGCAAACTGTTATAAATAGTACAGGAGAATGTGCTGTTGACGTCTAAAGTTTAAGTTATGAGTATCTGTTGTGTTTATCAAAGTGGTGGTAAAACGCTTCGAACTTAAGCACGAACCCAATAATTTACCCCTTTATTTGTGATTTTTTGCTTTTTATGACGGCGAGGCATTTTTAGAGAGAGGGGAAGTGAAGCGGCTCTCTGTGTCTGGTAATGAGGCGACTAACCCCATAATATCCTCCTCATCAGTCGGACGTTCTGGAATGACGTCTGGAGATGACAGACACAGCCTTTAATCCGAATGTCGTGACCCTTTCTCTGCCCCCCCTTTCACTGTGAAGTTGATGGGCTGAAGAGAAGTTCAGAGGCACTGCTTTTGGGAACCCTCTCTGTGCTCCCTATTACATTGGTGCCTTATTCTTGTATAGTAACTGTTTGGAAGCCAGCTAGCAACATTATTGTAGCTACGATTCAGTCAGTGACTCTGTGAGAACCAGCGAGGAACAGAGAAGAAAGAGACTTTAATTTGTGAATGTTTTCACTTAGTTTCTTCATAGTAAAAATAAATATGTTCATGCTTTATCCATTTAATATGGATTTGGTGTGCCCTTAGTTGACCCCAGCACTTCTTACCAAATACATACGAAACGGTTCTGGCACATTATGTTCCTGCGTTACTACTATGGTTTATGACCTATTAACATTTGAACGCAGTGAGTCATGACATGGAAATAAGCGTTTCTGGACAGAAGTCCTTGAGCATATATTCTTCTTTATTTCTGGTTGCGTTTGAAAGTCTGATAATACATTTTGTTGTATTCTGTGTACCGATGTATCGTGGACAACCGGTGGGGAGTAGACGATGGCGTGATGAACCATCCCTGTTTCTTCTTCTCTTTCTATCAAACCTATTCATCAATAATCAGTAACATTAATGGGCATAGGTCCCTTTGATTACTTTCATCACGGATATTGTGTAGGAATTTAAAGTTTAGAATATACAAAACTATTATTGTACCAGTTACGCTGTATGGGTGTGAGACTTGGTCTCTCACTGTGCAAAATGAAAAGCCGTTTCGAGTATTTGAAAACAAAATTTTGAGGAAAATGTTCGGAGCAAAAATGGATGCCATTAGCGGAGAGTGGCGAAAACTGCATAACGAAGAGCTTCACGAACTCTATTCAAGCCATGTCTAATCAGTATTTTTAAATCACATAGGCTGCGATGGGCGGGTCACGTAGCTCGAATGGATGAGGGCAGGGCAGCGCGCAGAGTACTGGTAGGGCATTCAGAGGGAAAACGTCCTGTGGGGAGACCGAGGCGTAGATGGGAGGACAATGTGAAGGCTGATTTGAGGAGCCTAGGTATTCAAGGTGAATGGAAGGAAATAGCCCAAGACAGAGACAGATGGCGAAAATACGTTGCTGCGGTAACGGACTCTCGAGTCCGGTATGACCAGTGAAAGTGTGTGGGTGATGTAAAATACATTGCCTAAATTGTAAACAAATGCACGAGTACATCCCACTATTCGCTCACATTAAGAAAGAGTAAGCACAGTGCACCTAATACGAAAATCGTTTGTTTTTAGAGGTGTCAAGATACTTTTGATCACTTAGTGTATTGACCGAAATTTGAAGTTTGTTTTAATGAGTAGCATACAAACAAGCACGCAGATTAGAAATTTTCATTAAAACGATGAATTAGAGGAAATTTTTCGGAGGTATAACGAACTTCATTTAATGAAGATATATTGATGTATCTACCATACCTTCCGTTCTGGTTCTAACTTTCTGTTAAGCAAAAGACACTACAATGCTATCATCAAAATTATATCAGTATTTCTTTAGTTGTGCGAACGAGCACACTGAAGGTCACAGAAGAAATATCCTGACGTCCTGATGCACAAAACAGAGTTAAATCACTGAGACCAGAATATTATTCTATAACTGCGTGGTAAGTAGGAGATGCTGGATTCCAGTCCCTGTCAGACAAACATCTTCCGCATAAACTCCCGATGTAGTTGAAATAAATAATTCTTTTCCCCCCTTCCAATTTCAGTTTACATAATATGTACCACAGCTGCGGATTGCACGTAATGTCTGTTCCGTGGCATTCCTATAAGAATAATATTCGTAAGACCTCGTGAATATTAGGCTGACTCTTATTTATGGGGACATTTTTGGCCTATGTTAGGTTTCTAGGACAAGAAACATAATGTTCTTCGTAACTTAATGCGGCACCAATTCGGAAAATGCAAGTAGTAATTTATCCTGTGTCTGTTTACTCCTTTTTATATTATTCTGAAGAAGACGTGTATTACCATGCAAGATCCAAATTCGATACACTGAAGTCAAAATAAATAAACCTTTTCTTTACGTACGGATTAGAGCAACTGCTTTTTACTACAGCTCATAGAAATTTCGGGTATTTATTACTGACTGTGTACGCGACATTACTCCGTACCAAATCACACGTGATGTGTTATTCTGACATCAGCGTACAGTGATCTCCACTAAGTACATTGATTCATCAGGAATTAGATGGCATGAATAGAAGAAACAGAAAGTGGAGGCGGAGTCGGAGAAGAAATTCCGTTTTAATCGAATTCCACAGCGGTATTGCCTGTCTCAGTTAGTATCGCACTTTTTTTGGAGTTTTCATGAACGAGGGAAAGAGTGGAAAGAGACAAGATAATTTCTGTGGCATAATCATCATTCTTACTGGGAAAGGTGGAAATAAAAGAGTCTTGAGAAAGGTGTCCAGTTTGGACGGTTGAAATACTACATAATATAGTGTCCCATACACCAAATCCATACGGACTTACCTTCAATAGAGAGTTCTGTACCCGACATCACGAAGTTTTATGGTGCCAGTTCAGACCTCTCTCACACTCTCACACTCTCTCTCTCTCTCTCTCTCTCTCTCTCTCTCTCTGTCTCTCTCTTTTGGAGACGCAATTATTGGATGAACCTTATGTTTAACTTTGTAATAAATGAATCATAAGGAATGAAGGATTGTAAAGGTAAAAAAATGGCTGTGTAGTAAGATTTAAGAAAAGGAATATGTCATCAGGATAAACTAATTCATTAGTGAATGATATATTTCCTACTAAAACCGAAAGGAAAGCAAAAATGTTTCCCGACATTTCCAATTATCTCATTATTACCTCATTGCAGTTAATAAATTGCAGTTGCGCTAAGCAGCTGTTGCTCGCAATTATCAGATAGATTCACTTTTATTGCAGTACACTGATGTCTTCACTTCAGGTTACGAGCAAGAAATACGCGTTGGAACATAAACGCTTCGGTCGAGATAAAAAATATACTAGCAAATCTAGCATAGGTTTAACGGGCAGTGATCCGCTAGGGCAGGATTTTATCTCATTAGGTATCAAAACTAAACTCTCAAACGACGAGAATCGGCGACTAGTCTCTAGGAAGCGAAAGCCGTTCTCCGTAGGACGGAGCGTGGCAACTCGACAACCACATAAATTTATACCTCACGTGAAGACTGTATTAGTGGTTTCTGCAGCTTAGAACGAATTACGTTAAATTATACTTTGATTGGAGACTATAAATCTGAGCTGAGTGTTGCTGCGGCACCGATGTGTCTTTATCGAGAGGACTCCGGAATTTACGAGCCTTATCTGTCACCATCGAAATTAGTGGCTCAGTGTTTTAGAACAAGCCTCTTCGCTTCCATGTCCATTTTCTGAATGAACGAATGCAACACTCCCTGACAACAAAAGTGAAGTACACAGAAGACGAAGAGCAAACGAAACTAAAATTCCCGTTTAGAGAGTGTAAGTGATGTCATTGTGAGGATTACAAAATCGAGTCAAATTCGTGAAGTAGTTGGCAGTATGCGCCCACTTGTCAGAATGATGTTGCACCCCTCCTAGCCGGCATGTTTGCACTGATTCAGCTGGGAATGTGTCGTAAAGCTGTAGTATCCTGTCCTGAGGCAAGCTGGCCCACAGCTTTCTTGACTGGTCCTTCTCATTCTGGATACTCTCACTAATACCGAGCTGACGTCGGACCTGGTCGCCCACAAGTTCTATAGGAGACAGATATGAGGATATTGCGGGTCGCAGGAGTAACTCGACATCACGAAGACCGTTGGTAGATACATGTGCCATGTGTGGGCGAGCATTTTCCTGGACACAATACTGTCGCAAGGGAGAGGCTCAGCATATCCGTGACGTACCGCTGTGCCCCCACAGATTATGCAATGTTTACCAGCCATGAGGTGAAGCCATAACTGTTGACTCTTCACACCATGACAACAGGGATTGCACTGCTATGCTTAGTACTGAAAGACAGTTCTAGGTTACATAAAGCTCTTGGATGGCTCAAAAACAAAGCTTTTCGCCCAGTTGCATCTACATCTACATATATACTCCGCTAGCCACCAAGCGGTGTGTGGCGGAGGGCACAATTCACGCCAAAGTCATATTCCGCCCCCCACCCCCCCCTCTGTTCCACTCGCGGATCGCACGAGGGAAAGACGACTGTCTGAGCGCCTTAGTACGAGCTTACCTGCTCTTATTTCCCTAATGTTTGAATGATGATCATTACGCGATTTAAAAGTTGGTGATAATAATATATGCTCTACATCCTCGGTGAAGATCGGATTTCGGAATTTAGTGAGCAGCCCGTTCCGTGTAGCGCGTCGTTTATCTGCAAGTATGTCCCACTTCAAACTTTCTATGAGATTTGTAACGCTCTCGCGATGGCTAAATGTACCAGTCACGAATCTTGCCGCTCTTATTTGGACCTTCTCAATTTGTTGAACCAGACCCATCTGGTAAGGGTCCCATACAGACGATCAATACTTTAAGACTGGACGAACTAACGTATTGTAAGCTATTTCCTTTGTTGAAGGAGTGCATCGCTTCAGGATTCTACCAATAAACCGCAATCTGGAGTTCGCCTTACCCGATACTTGTGTATTCTGATCATTCCATTTGAGATCATTTCGAATAGTCACACCCAGATACTTGACTGATGTCACCGCTTCCAAAGACTGATCATTTATTTTGCACTCATACATTACTGGGGATTTTTTCCAGACTCAGTAGGTTACACTTACTAATATTGAGAGATAACTGCCAGTCATTACACCACACATTTATTTTCTGCAAATCCTCATTGACTTGTTCACAGCTTTCATGTGATTCTACTTTCTTGTAGACTACAGCATCATCGGCAAACAGTCTAAGGTCGCTGTCAATACCATCAACCAGATTGTTTATGTAAATCGTAAAAAGCAGAGGACCTATTACTCTGGCCTGGGGCACACCTGATGTTGCTCTTGCTTCTGTTGAAGTCACCTCGTTCAGGACGACATACTACTCCCTGTCTGTTAGAAAACTTTCTATCCAACCGCATATGTCACTGGATAGACCGTAAGCGCGCACTTTTTGTAGCAAGCGACAGTGCGGAACTGAGTCGAACGCCTTTCGAAAGTCGAGAAATATGGCATCAACCTGGGAGCCAGTATCTAGAGCCTGTTGTGTATCATTCACAAAGTGGGCCAGCATTGTCACGCATGATCGCTGTTTCCTAAAACCGTGCTGGTTTCTGCAGATGAGCTTCTAAGAGTCTGGAAAGGTCATTATGCCTGAACACAAAATATGTTCCATGAATCTACAACAAATCGATATCAGTGAAATTGGCCGGTAATTATGTGCATCCGATTTTCTACCCTTTTCATAGATTGCTATGACCTGGGCATTCTTCCAGTCTCATGGAACTTTCCGCCGTTCCAATGCATCATCAGGTTATCTCGTGCAATGAGGGTTATCAGTCATAGCAAGGCAGAGTAAGGTCACGCTCAAAAATAGTAAACATGGCCCGGAAGCAAACTGCTGGTTGGCGATCTGCACTCACACAGTGTATACCGACGTGCTTCTCCAAACACTGGATACTGTATATCCCAACGCCGCCGTCACGCTCGCCGAAGATGTTCATACGGGGTAGTGCAAAACTACGAATTATCGCCGAGCACAGTCTGTTGATGTTCATCAGCAGCCCATACTTCCAGAACACAGAACCACTACAAAAGCAGCCATTTTGTGTCGAGTTAACGTAGTTGTGGTCAAACTGGTCCCTACTGCCCACTACTCGGTGTTCGAGCTTTCATGGTGGGCCGTAGGCGGTAGGGGTTTTAAAAACATTTTCATTAAGTTTTTCTTAACAGTTTGACATAAGGTATTCATTACTTCCCTCCCTTAAAAATTACCGTTACTGTGGAAGTGATGGCTCATAAGAAAAGTTTACTGCTAACAGAGACTCACGAATGAGTGATAGCTAAAAAAAAGGTGACTACCGTTGTGTTAACGACAGTCTACGAATGGGACGCTAATTACTTGGCCCGCCTATTGTTAGTCTGCGACAAGTGCCGCGAGATGAAAGTGAAATTGCAGGAGTCCACTACTTGTTATGAGCAGGCAGGCACAGATGTGGAGAGGTTACACAGTGCCTGGTGCACAATACGGCGTTCCTCGCTTCTGTTGGTCAGACGAGGTCAACCAGAGCGTAATTACGAGTGTGTCTGCACTTAAGTTTCCCATGCAAGCCAACATAGGCCACATCCGAGTACCACAAAAATCTGGATATTGAACGATTAGACCGTCTGGACAAATGTAGATCCACAATGAGGCCACTTCCAAACTCTGTCAGGTGCGGACAACGCTGCCTCACACGAATATGCAGCATCTGCGTGTTTCTTTACAGTTTTCACTTAAAATGTGAAGCTGTTCACGCCAAACAATAGCAATAGTGATCCACTTGTACGTGTCACAACAGATTGAAGCTGTAATAATTTACATAACCACCAATGAATTATAAGTTCAATTGACATCCGATCGTGTCTACTGTGTACTTCATTTTTCTTGTCAGACAGAGTGTCTATCTCTAAAATTTTGTTGGTTTGGAATGGCGAAAGTCAGACATATTGCAGCAGTCCCGAGAATGACGTATCAGTACACCGCTTTACATTAATCCACCAATTAACTTAGTCTGCCTTATAGATATACGACTACATGTCGTGTATCATTTATTTGATTGGTTTCTCTCGTCAAGTGAGAGCAACCTCGGGTATTCAATGCCCTCGTAGTAAATAGACTACTGCCATTAAAATTGCTACACCACGAAGATGACGTGCTACAGACGCGAAATTTACCGGACAGGAAGAAGAGGCTGTGATACGCTAATGATTAGTTTTTCAGAGCATTCACACAAGGTTGGCGCCGGTGGTGACACCTACAACGTGCTGACATGAGGAAAGTTTCCGACCCATTTCTCATACACAAACAGCAGTTGACCGGCGTTGCCTCGTGTAAGGACGAGAAATACGTACTATCACGTTCCCGACTTTGATAAAGGTCGGATTGTAGCCTATCGCGATTGCGGTTTATCGTATCGCGACATCGCTGCAGAAATGGAATCGGTAGATTCAGGAGGGTAATACGGAACGCCGTGCTGGACCCCAACGGCGTCGTATCACTAGCAGTCAAGATGACAGGCACCTTATCCGCATGGCTGTGACGGATCGTGCAGCCACGTCTCGGTCCCTGAATGAACAGATGCGGACGTGTTTTAGCTTTTCAAACAGCTTCAATACTTCAGAAGGTATTTGTACTCAAAATTTACCTATTCTGGTATATTCCAACCTTAAGGTGCAATTATTTGCAAAATTCACTAACATTCTTTTGTACTTGTGATTTTTCTGTTTATGAAATGTATACTTGCATTTAAATAACATGTTATTTTGTTAATTACTCAGAATTGAAAATTTTACTTTTAGTGAAATTAGGGTATTCCCTTTGGAGATGACAATGCTCTCCCGTAGCTCTCCCGTAAAATAGTACCTGTACTTCGGTCATTTCACAGCTGTTATAGCTCCTAGTTAAGCAGATTTACTTCCTTGCCGCGTATGTGTCCTTTAGCTTTGCTGTCTTTTATGGTAAAAAATAAAGCGTAGTAGTCTCCTATTTTGTCATTTTCTCATTTTCTGCGCTAAGCCCGTCTGTAAGTAGGAATCGGTCACAAATACATAGTTCTTTCGTTCCCAGTAGTAAAAGTGTGGACATCTATATCAGTATAGACGCGGTACTGGCAGAAGTAAAGCTGTGAGTACCGGGCGTGAGTCGTGCTTCGGTAGCTCAGATGGTAGAGCGCTTGCCCGCGAAAGGCATAGGTCCCGAGTTCGAGTCTCGGTCGGGCACACAGTTTTAATCTGCCAGGAAGTTTTATATCAGTATGTTCGCGTCTGCTAGTCCTTTAATACAGTAACTTCGATATTTGGCAATTACTGCTCGGTAGTGAAAGTTACCACTTTAAAAATTCTGTTAAGCCACTCTTAGAGTATGTGATGTGCTTACCTGTGATGTATTGTCTCATTTCCTGACTACAAGCTGGTCGTCGAAATGTTACTAAATGAGAATAAATATGTAGAGCCGGACGGGGTGGCCGAGCGGTTCAAGGCGCTACAGTCTGGAACCGTGCAACCGCTACGGTCGCAAGTTCGAATCCTGCCTCGGGCATGGATGTGTGTGATGTCCTGAGGTTAGTTAGGTTTAAGTAGTTCTAAGTTCTAGGGGGACTGATAACCTCGGAAGTAAAGTCCCATAGTACTCAAAGCCATGTGAACCATTTTTGAAAAATGTGGAAATCAAAAATTAATTTGTGCAGTACTGTTAATATTTAATAACTGTTCACAAAGTCTAACAATCACAGAACGGCGATCAAAGACAAAGGCCAAAAGGACTCTTTCGCTCAACAGCAGAACGTTACGGTTCGAGTCTCTGTCGGGAAAATAGTTTATCTGACAAAGTTTCAAAACAGTGCACACAACGTTGCTAGAGCGGAGGTTTCATATTGGAATGAAGACCTATTATGTACCAGTTTCTCCGCTGTAGCCTCTTTTAGACGAGTGGTATGCAGGAGAGTTTCAGTTTGGAAAACAGTAGAGAGGTGTTGGCAAAATTGAAGCTGAGGGTGTGGGTCATCAGTGGTGCTTGGATAGCTCAGTCAATAAAGAGAACAGCGCACGAAAACCGAGGTTCCGGGTTCAAGCCCCGGTCTGCCATATGCCTTTCCCTACGGAGGTGTATCGTAATAGACAATTTCTTAAATTGCAGCTTTAAGGTCAAGTACAAGTCCTGGGAAGGGAAGAGGGCACCAGTAGCCAGTAGCCAGCAGCCAGCAGCCAGCAGCCAGCAGCCAGCAGCCAGTGCCTCGCGTCGAGAGACCAGGCATTGCTGCCGCCGCTTTCCCCGCTATCGACTCTGAACACGCCGGCGGTGCCTCGTCTCGTCCTGGTGTGTGTACGGGGGGCGGGGCGGGAACAGGTAATAAGGTCGCCCGGATCCGGTGGGACTCCAGAAGCCTCAGTCTGTTCTGAGTGCTAGAAGAACGCTAGTGTGTGGTTTCTTCTCCCATCAGGTGAATACCATCTAGGATGTCGCCTACAGAGCTACCAATTTACACTCTATGCTCTAATAGGCAGGTAACAGTAAAATATGGACTCACATTGTCCAGTGAAACGTATTCTTTACTCCCGTATATGTCTCTGGAAATAAACACAGCAACCTATACTATTTTTGGAATAAGGAACCAATATCATGAATGAATAATTCCGGCGATTATCGAATCGCACGTGACACGTGTTTGTAAGATGTTTGTCTTTCGCATCACACAACTGCGTGCACACTTATGTTGGCGGTGCTAGGTTGGAAAAAAGTACACAATCATATGCGATGTGGCCACAATGGAATCTCCTGTTTGCTCTTGGCGATTAGAGTCGGGTTCAACGAAAACTACGGTTCGGTAGTACAGTTTACATAAACTATATATGATTATTATGGTTTTTTGTAAACAATAAAACGTTCTTCATCAAGATAAAATGGAAAAGTTCCCGGTTATTATTGATAAATGTGCGTTTTTGAATAACAGAAACATGTTTTGTGTAAGTTCAACGAAGTATTGAAGCAATATCTGAGATATCTCTGTTTTGTGATTTTTTTTAAATTTTACCTTTTGCTTGAGAACATTACGTTTCTAGCGCAGTGTAATGAATGTGTAACGTTATCTTCGTTTTTTCTACGATATCTCCCTGTTTCAAGTTACAGATCAACAATTTTCGAATAAAATCTGAATGAAACACTACCATTTAAATTTCACTATAAAGACTATTTAGTTTTAATAAACCGGAGGATAACAACGTAGAACTAGTATGTTCTGTAGGTCACCTGAGCCTTTAGACACTAAGTGATCAAAAGTATCCGGACACATGCAAGAACATATGTCTTACATATTAGGTGCATTTGTCCTGCCACCTACTGCCAGGTAGTCCATATCAGCGACCTGAGTAGTCATTAGACACCGTGAGAGAGCAGAATGAGGCGCTCCGCGGAACTCGCGGACTTCGAACGGTCAGGTGATTGGGTGCCACTTGCGTCATACGTCTGTACGCGAGATTTCCACACTCCTAAACATCCCTAGATCCACTGTTTCCGATGTTATAGTGAATTTGAAACGAGGGACAAGTACAGCACAAAAGCATACAGGCCGACCTCGCCTGTTGACTGACAGAGACTGCCGACGGTTGAAGAGGGTCCTAACGTGTAATAGGCACACATCTATCCAGATCATAACACAGGAATTCCAGACTGCATCAGTATCCACTGCAAGTACTATGACAGTTAAGCGGGAGGTGAGAAAATTTAGATTTCATGGTCGAGCGGCTGCTCATATGCACATCATGCCGGTAAATGCCAAACGACGCCAGGCTTGGTGTAAGGAGCGTAAACATTGGACGATTGAACAGTGGGAAAACGTTGTGTGGACTGACGAATCACGGTATACAATGTGGCGATTCGATGGCAGAATGCAGGTATAGCGAACGCACGGTGAACGTCATCTGCCAGCGTGCGTAGTGCCAACAGTAAAATTCGGAGGCGGTGGTGTTATGGTGTGGTCGTGCTTTTCATGAAAGGGCTTGCACCCCCTTGTTGTTTTGGGTGGCACTATCACAGCACAGGACTGCATTGACGTTTTAAGCACTTTCTTGCTTCCCACTGATGAAGAGCAGTTCGGGGATGGCGGTTGCATCTTTCAACACGATCGAGCACCTTTTCATAATGCACTGCCTGCGGCGGAGTGGTTACACGACAATAATATCCCTGTAATGGACTGGTCTGCACAGAGCACTGACCTGAATCCTATAGTACACCCTTGGGGTGTTTTGGATCGCCGACTTCGTGCCAGGCCTCATCGACCGACGTCGGTACCTCTCCTCAGTGCAACCCTCCGTGAAGAATGGGCTGCCATTCCCCAAGAAATCTCCTAGCACCTCATTGAACGTATGCCTGCGAGTGTGGCAGCTGTCATACAGGGTGAAGGCGGGCCAACACCATATTAAATTCCAGCATTACCGATGGAGGGCGCCACGAACTTGTAAGTCATTTTTAGCCAGGCGTCCGGATACTTTTGATCACATAGTGTATACCCTCACTCGTTTTCTAGAAGGCTCATCGCTTCCGGATTTTGGGGGAATCTAGTAAGACGCGGATCGAATTCACAAAGAAAGCGATCGCTATGAGATAACCCGGATAGGTATGCAACCCACCTAACATACAGGTTGTAGAAAGTTACGTGACAACGAAATCGTGGAAACAGAGTGGTCATTTGTTTGCCGAGAAATTTAGTGGTGTCAAAGTGCCATGCAACGCTTATTTCGAAAATGGCGTCAGACCGGACCTGTTTCTAACAAGTCGAAATACATTCCGAAATGTGCCTGCACACCAGAAATAATGCCAAGAGGAGAATGGTAGCCATTTTCAACATCTTCTATAGTCAGGCTGGTACTTTCATCTGCTGTGGTTCTTTGTACCCTGGAACCCCGTTCTCCGGCCCTCTTTTACCTGCCCCATCCTGTAGTTTTACAGCTGTATCCATGACCAATGGTTAAAAATGGCCATCACACGTTACATGAACTTTCAGCCAGGCATTTAACATATGGTCCAGCAGGATGTGACTCCCGGAAAGCCGAGAGAATGTACACACAGAAGTTTCGCGACACACATCTTTATATCAAGAAACTAGCGACTGGCCCCGGTTTCCTACAGGCGGTAAGTAAATATGTACAGACGGGCGATTTGCCTTGTATGTCGTTAATAAATTATACACATAAACCTTTCTTGTTAGTCGGCCTGGCTATTACTGAAAGCCGTTTCAAAATACCTATACTAGTTCATGAGATTAGCTTGAAGATACAGACAGAAACTTCGAAGGAGATCTAAATTTATAGTTTGTACACAATATTCTTCGCCGTGGATAGAAACTTACGACAAAGTAGGTCGTTCGACCTACAGAGGGCTGGCCAAAGTTACCGACAGAAAACTGTCTGCATGGTAGCATTTTAGGGGTTTGTGCTGGATCGTATGACAACAGATACATCAACAGAGACCGTTCAGCTACCACTTCAAATGCACCATTTGGCACTTACAGTGTAGAGAGTGCCGGCAGAGCTTCAGTTACAGTACTGTAATCAAGAACGTGTGCAAAAAATGGGTCCGAAAGATTTTGAACTCAGAGTTCAGCTCTGTTAATGAGTTACGTTCTAATTCAAGCACTGAGTGTGGTGGTCATCATTTTAAACATCTGGTACAAATTTTAGTTGTTGATAATATGGGTAGGTGTCACAAGTCATTAAGAAAAGTACTAAAATTATGTATTCAGAGAGAGAGAGAGAGAGAGAGAGAGAGCGCACGCAGCTGGAGGCGAAATGTTTCGAAACGAATGCCTCCAGTGGTAAAAGTCCGTTCGGTACGATCCGAGGTAAGTAAACACACAGTTATGAATACCTATGACCCATCCACGAGGGAACAGTTGTTTTTCCCCTAAGATCTGCATATTAATGATAGCTAATGTCTGTAATTATCTTGCAGGTACTGTCGAGTGTGTAAATCTTGAGATGATATATTGGCAGGATGTGCGGCGTTCTCTTTTGAAGCACCTTACATGGTTACGGTCAAGCATTCTATGAGTCGTTAACTTGCTTATATCTTCTATGCAGTTCTCTTTGTTTTTCTGAATGAATGTCGATAAAGCGTCTATGAAGATCCGCTTCGTCTACTTGCCTCGCTGATAAATATTTGCTGTTTACATTTATACGTAATGTATGTGCTACATACGAGTTGTCTGCATCATACTGTCTTCGTCAGAGCCGAAGGTGCGAGATGCTTCATACGCAGAGGCTTGTGTATTTGCCGCATTGGTTACCTGTGAAAGAATATGCTCAGGAGATTCTGAAGGCTAAGGGCAGCTTCATATCATATACTACTGATTACTGCCGAGTGTTCGGCCTCCTTCGCTGTTTACTCCTTCTGAAAGGGCCTGTGTCAACACTTCCTGGCTCGCCGTTGTCTTGAGCCCACCTCGTCATTACTTTTTGTACAGTCATTGCGCGAAAGCCAACTTTCAGTGCAATCTGTTTGAATGGTGCTCCCATATCCTTCATGACAATGATTTGTCCATTCAGAAAAATGACGTTAAACTGCACATATACCGGCTGGCTGTAATTGAAGTACAGCCACTCAAAGAGGTACAGTTTGGCTGTAATTATTGTGTGGCAGCGAAACTTGGTGGGTATACTCCAGTACTAATGCAGAACAGATTTCCGGGATAGGAAATTGGTTTCAATTTTGGCCACCAGGTGCAAATCTGGCGCCGTATAAAATGGGTTGGGAAAAGATCAAACAAGTGAGAAAGGCATACGATTTTATTATTAGCGGCCCTTGCACAATTTGTTCAGTATGTGCACCAAAGAAGTCGACGAGATGCTGCATCCGAAAAACAAAGAGATCAACAGTTGCTCGCAGCAAAGTTTTCTGTATATTGTCCTTCAGATCAGATAGATACCGAACACACCCCTGGTAAACGCGATCTTTTAGATCATCCCAGAGCAAAAGTCACATGGATTCATATTCAGACCATGCATATGGAAAACCTTTGGAGATAACATGTACGTGGAAAGCAGCATTAAGCACATGTTTCACTGGGTAAGGATTTGAATTGCTGCCCATTCCTGCATGGGAGCAGTGGTTTTCACATACATGCAGTAGAAGAACATCTCGATAACGTACAGACGTCACGGTCCGTCTGAGAGGCGTTATATTCTTTTCAAAGAAAAACTGACCGAGAATAAAGGTGCTTGTGAATCCACACCACGTAATCCCGTAGAGCGAGTGTAATGGCTCTTCGTCCACAACACGCAGTATAACAGACCACAAATTCGGCAGTTCTGTGTACCCACTGCACCATGTACTGCAAAATGTACCTCGTCACTGCACAGAATACAGCCCGGCGACAACTCATGAACTTCCACCCGTGCCGGAAACTGAAGAGCAAATTCAAAAAGTTGTTGCAGATCATGATGTTTCAGTTGCTGTACCTTAGTTGATTATTTGATTTGGGCGGAGAGAACCAAACAGCGAGGTCATCAGTCCCTTCGGATTAGGTAAGAATGTGCAAGGAAGTCGGCCGTGCCCTTTCGAGGGAACCATCCCGGCATTTGCATGAAGCTATTTAGGGAAATCACGGAAGTCGTAAATCAGGATGGGTTTGAACCGCCGTCCTCCCGAATGCGAATCCAGTGAGCTAACCACTGCTCCATTTCGCTCGATCAGTTGCTGTACCGTCTGGATCTTGCGTAGTTTGAACTTGACCGCAAAACACTCCGTACTGTTGGCTGTGGGGTAGACAATCCTCGTGACATTCCACGAGCATTAGCAATACCCGTGGCACGTGCTATATAGTCAATTGCAGCAACAGTAACCTCGGTAGCAACTTCTACTGGTATAGGACGCCTTCCCATTCCAGGTGCTGTAACAAGCTCACCCGTCTTTCCGAATTTCAATTACATTGGATCTTTCCTCAGACCTGTCAGTCAGCTATACTGTCTCAATGCAGCACTGGAATTTCTGCCGTTTACAAAAAACTACTACGATAACAGCGCTCGGCCTCTCTTCTTCATACCCATACTATCCACTCACGTTGTGGGTTGTGAAATAATAGCTTGGCTGTCATTCCGTCATACAAACAGTGTACTGCACAATCTATGCGCCTGGTGGCCAAAACTGGAACTAATTTGTTGCAGAGTAAATCGGTTCCGCTTAACGCATTAGCGTGTCTACCAAGTTTGGCTGTCATATGATAATTACAGCCCTCAGTGGATCTCCGTAAGTAGTTGCACTTTAATTATAACTAGCCAGCATGTCCTCCGAGCGTGCTGTGTTGTAACATTCATCTGAAAAGCTCCAGTAACGTTCGACACAACTAATAGCCACCACGCACTCCCATCATTCTTTATCTGTATTGCTACAAATGGAATATGGAGAGGTGCAGCATGATTATATGGTGTATTATACAAGAAAGGAACAATTATATGCCTTACCACACAAATTACACGCGACTATCATTCCTGCTGCTTGTGTGCTCTACTAGTGACGGAGCAATACTGAAAGCTGTGGACAACGTCTATGTTACGGTGTTAGTTCCCCCGCCACAAATCCCATGAGATTCTGCATGACACCATACCCTGTATGACAAGAACAGAATCGTATTTCAGTACTTTGGGAAGCATGACGATGAATTCCACTTGATGACCTGTACGGCAAGTTCGCTGCAAATCGGCTTTCTAAAACAAATCTCGAATGTCACCGAGTGCAGGATGAGTGTTGAAAGATGACGTCAAGATAATCTGTCTATATTGTGGGTATGTGATTGTATCAGTCTCTGGCCACGTGCAAAAGACTTTCGATGGAGTGTCGACTTTTTACTGACAATAGTGAACCAGCACGACAACAACTGGATGATTCTTAATTAAATGCACTATGACTTTTATGAGAAGAAAGTTACAAGATTGCCGGATATATCGTTAATTTATAACCTGATGTGTAACCAGTAATTATTGTGTTATTTATTATATTCAGTTACAACTACAGTAATATATTTTTCGTCCCTACTGAAAACGATCATTTGAAAAAAGAGGAATATCATTTATGTAATGCTTTTACTTTTTATCAGCTTCCTATTGTGGCTGAAACAGTAGCAGTAAAATTCCACTGTCGAATCAATGATAACACAATCAAGGACAAATGACTAATTTTGTATTTCACAGGCTCTGTTACTACAGACGATGTATTTGACAATACTGCTATAGTTACTCTATGGAGCGGCAGATCTGTGGGTAACAAATGAATATGTCATTTTCTCCTTTTTTCATTTCAGTTAATGTATATCAGATTTCAAGTCATTACACGTTTTTGATACAGCACATGGTTCTCTAGAAACTGAGAGTGACCCTGAGAAGACTATTTCTGTGTTTTTATCAATAGTAATTACACAGATTCAAGATTTAGCGTCGAAACTTCGTGACTGATTGTAACTGTGTGCTGAAGCAGCATTCGAACCCTGATCTTTGCTTTTCACGGCCGATGCCCCGTAAGTCGTGTAATAGATGGGTCGGATAGCAGAGCGTTGCCCTCTGAAGGCAAAGGCCAGCGTTCTGATCCCAGACTTGTATACAGGTTCAGTCTTGTTACGGAGTATATCACCGCATATTTTGCAGCAGAGTGGAAGCGTCATTGTAGAAACGCTCCACATGTCTGTAGTTCAAAGCTGTAATGGTATATCAGGGTATGCGAGGAGCGTTTTTTTTTTTTTTTTAAAAAATGGCAATTGCAAATTTATAATTTGTCGGAGTAGTGCGTTCAGATATCTCAGATAGTATTTAGGTCTGCGCTAGAACCATAAACAGAAAATATAAATGTTCCGTTCAATAGATGTTTTCTTTACTTCTATTTACAATGCATTTGGCAGACAGTAGGCACATATAGCACTGGATGTACCTGCAAAATTACATCATTATACAGCAGGTAGTTCAGGAGAAACCACATCAAAAATATTAAGCTGCATGAAAATGAATCTACATATAGAAATTCACTAGACGTACAAGTGAATTATGTGTAAAAGTACGTGTGAAAAACGATCAATATCTGTGAAATATATTTGATATGTGCGTACGCGAGCAAAGCCGCAGGTAAGATGCTCACCTTAATTGAGGGTGATTTCAATCAAATTTAGTAGACATAATAGGATGGTAACGAGCCGATAGGCACAGATGGGAGGAGATGGGCAGATGTACGCGAGGGAGAAAGAGAGAAACGAGAGAGGAGATGCACAGAGAAAGGGATGAGGAGGAGATGGGCAGAGGCAGGGGGAAGAAGAGACAGGCATAGAGATGGGGGAGAAGATGAACAGACAGATGGGAGGCGGAAGTGGACAGAGAAAGAGAAGAGGAGGAGATGGACAGAGAGAGGTGAGAGGGGGAGATGGTCACAGAAAGGAAAATGGAGATTAACAGAGTGAGGTGGAGGAGATGGTATGTAGAAGGGATGAAGGAGACCGACAAAGAGAGTGGGAGGAAAGGCTAGAATTAGATGGGACAGGAGGAAATGAACAGCTGGAAAAGAAGCAGGTGGACAGGGCGGAATGGAAGAGATGGTTAGAGAGAGGGACAGGAAGAGATGGACAGAGGGTGGAAAATGGAGGAGGTGTACAAAGAGAGGAGGTAGTGAAGATGGACAGAGAGAGGGATGTATGGAGATGATGGACAGAGGCAGTGAGAATGGATGCAGAGAGAAGAAATAGATAAAGAGAGAAATGGGATGGGTAGAGATAAGGGTAGATGGAAGTGGATAGAGAGCGGGGAAGTACGAGATGGGCAGAGAGTAGGAGCGAGGAGGGGTTGGACAGAGAGAGGAGGGAGGAGGTGATGGACTAATAGAAGGTTGGAATAAACAAACACCACAGCAATGCAGGGTTTCTCAGGTAGTATGTATGTATAAGTTGAGACTGCAGCTTATTTAACACAAATGATAACAACTGGAAATAAAATAAAGTAAAGTCATAAGACTGTAGTCTTAATGTTACAAGAAGGAACTTAAAATCAGTAGGGCAAAGATGATTGCACAGTTTTGGTTATAGTTGGATGTAGCTTGAGGAATAGTAGAATCGTCGAGCGGAATATGAACTAAAATGTGCCAAAAGGGGTTCATAAATCAGACTTTAGGAAAGGACAGAAACACGCAAAACATATCTTGAATTGAAACAGGTGACAGAGCCCAAATCTTTGGAGAATACAGAGACGTTACAAAACCCCATGATAAATTGTACACTTGTTACAACCATATTGGTGATCACCCTTTTTCTCTCAGTAACATGTACTTTATAGTATACCAATGCATTTTTCATCAGTATATCAAAAATATGCAACTCTTTGGTAAAGTATTCAAGAAATTCATTAACGAAAGGGTGAAGCAGCAATCAAAAGTATTTGTCAATACATTGTTGTGGTTCACTAGTAATATTACGGGATGAATTTCAGAAATGCCATACGTATACGATCCGATGTATGGTGTACGGAAAGTAGACCCTCTGAAGCTTTCATGATGGAATCGTTGAAAGAGTTCTGTCGTCTACTGACCCATTGTAGGTGGTGAAAACTGCCCGTGATGGCTATTCGAGACAGTAGGCCGGGCGACGGCAACGTCATACCACATCCATTGGGATCACGCCCAGTACATCTGTGCGGTGTTCAAACCAGCCTTCATAGTACAGCTATATTCGATACACGTCGCCCATCAGCAGCAGGAATTGTATTGTTATTATTTTTACTGTTAGAAATTTAGTAGAATTTGTTTAGTTAGTGTTGCCAAATTAGGTTCGAACAGTGAGTTCGCAGTGTAAGCTTTATCCAAAGAAGTTGTTGATATTAATTTTATCTGATGAAAGAAAAGCTAAAAATCGGAATTCAAGACTTCTGCCGTTGAGCGAAGCAGACGCATTTGTACTGACAGAATATTTTCCAATTGAACTGATGAACAAATAAAAACTGCTGAGTTGTAAAAAAGACGTTCCCGATAAATTGTTTACCAGTATACCATACCTCTTTTCAGTTTACTTGCGAGCAGCTCCAGCCGCCTAGATCGATGATTTAACATATTAAAGAGGATAAAATACCTTATGCTCTGTTAAGCATACTGGCTTCGCACATTTTGCCTGGGGATAACCTGAAACTTAAATGGTTCTACATAAAGTTTTGTGTAACTAGCAGTTTGCCTGGGTGTATACGAACTTCGTTGCTCCTGTGATTACCAAATTGACGTACATATCCTGCCGTAGGTGTTCAGGGAACCAATGGGACTAATTATAGCTATATATCAACGTCCCACTGTTAAACGGACACCTGTTAATGGTTTGTAGAATTCTTTCAATTAGAGATTGCAGCTGTAGGCTGTGCTGTCCTCAGGTTTCATTGATAACCCTCATCGCCTATTGTCGCGGGAAATTAGCTCGCGCCTGCAGATAGGTAACCCAATTACCGCATTTGCACAGCAGGCTGCCGTTCGTCTTACCGGACGCATTGTGTCAACGAATTGCAGGCACGTGTTGACGTTTGCCGCGTCACAAACGAAATCGATTTATACTCCTGTAATTTAAGTTACAACTTGGAGACATATTCTATTCACGGATGTATGTCTTTTTTTCTGTATGTCTTCTCGTTTTTGTGCAGTCGTCTTCTGAAACCCCGAAGTACTTACGGATGACCTTGTAAGTCATACCTTTCCCCTGCTACAAAATGAAACGGCGTAAAATATTCCTTTCACAATGTTACTTCTGACGATGACATTAATTAATGTCTTCGAAAAAATTGTAGTCAGAGGATTACAAAAGGCTGTTGTACGCATTGCGTTTCCACTTTTTGTAGTGTCCAATGATGCTGTTAAAATTGCCGACTAATCGATTGAAATTTGTTTGTACCTTTAAACCAAAGTAGCATCTCTCCAAAGTTCTTTCTTGTGTCACTCTAATCCTCAGAAATAGCACGAAGAAAGCCTTCAATCTGTCGTCTCCTGCATTCATGAGACGGATCACTGTAACGTTATTTCCGTCTCCGGAAATCGAACCTCGTACCTCCATGCGTTAACGTGGGGTAGTGTGACCTCTATTACTGATGCAGATTGCTTTTGCAACTAGCTGCTTAATTGGCGTCAGAAGGTTGGAAGCTAATCTAGTCCTCTCCTAGAATACAAATTACTGATACCTGTTATACCAAGGAAAACATATACCCAGTTTTGCACATTTTGCGATCCTTTGTAGTAAAAATAACAAGTCGCGTGTCACGTGTCAAGTGTTTCCGTGAAGATAACTAACCTGCTGAATACTACAAAGGAGCGGAAGCCGTAGGTCAGTGACTTTAGCGCAGCCTGCCTACAACTTTCTTGATCGGTTGCCGAATGCATCTTGTTTCAATGCCGTAGAAACATATATTCACGTGAATATTGCATTACACCTTACTTGTTGGTACTGCATCAGCTGATTGCTCTGGTGTTCATACCTATGCCAAACAATACATAGTTCTCCTCAACAGCTATGCCTGAACGGCAATTTTTTTCATGTTAATGAAGTTTTTTCCGCCATAGTCATAAAAAATGAAATATATGTCAGAAAGTGGCGTTCATTAAATTTGCTTTCGTACTTTTATATGGTAGGGATGTCACCTTCCTCTGTATTTATTAATTTTATTTGAAATCCATTTCGCTGTACATTCCATAACCATTCCATAATACCAGGACATAACCAGGTCGCAATCAAGCATCTCGTATATATGATAACCTGGTACCATAAAAATCCTGAATGTGGTGTAACTTAACACCGAAATAGACTAAAAATCAAATAAAACTTTTGAATACAGATGGCAGCGCACTCTTAATATATAACCATTATATATATAACATGTGCCGTCTCATGATCCATTGGAAAGTGGATGTAATTTTGTACGCCGTTTTCACGCCTTTGTGATCGATACAATCTGAACTGCTTTGGTACCCATTGACGATGAGAATTATAAGTGTAATGATATTACTTTACTAACTTTTTTTCACATACGTATGACTTATTATGACGACGATGATGATTACTATTAGTCTGAGCGATCTCTTCACAACAACACAAGATATGACCAACGGTTCCATCAGCTTCTTTGCAGAGGGTGCTCTTCGAGTCTTTTGTTGATTTCTCGATTCCGGCTCTAATGGCATCAGTTCTGATGATTTGTTGTGTTGTGCAGCAAAAATCAGTGTTTCAGGTTCCATCTTCAGATTTCGTATCTTAGCCTTGGTAAAGAAAAGACCTGGTCTTGTGTGTCCAGCGGAACTCAAAGGAAGGAAACTGAAGGATTCAGTTTTGATGCACGAGAACAAGCCATCAGAAAAACTAGAAATGAGAGATTAGCAAAAGACTGAAAGATCAGACTCTGCAAAGAAGATGACGAAACAACTGATCATGAGCTGTTGCAAAAAGATCGCTCAGGCTAATTACAAGCAGAATCACGAATGATCCGCTGAAAGCTATGCGAAAATTGCCATGTGCCGGTGGCAAAAAACTGAAGCGATCATGCCAACTTACAGTGTGACGTCAGACTTCAGACGTATCTAATGCTGGAGCACAATACACCCGACGTCAAAACTGTGGACAGAAAGGAAATATGGATAATCGACATCACCATACCAGGTGATAGCAGAACTGACGCCAAACAAAAACGTTTGCCAGAAGCGAGGACCTGAAAATTGATTACAACGACTCTAGCATAAACAAGTGAAAATGATCCCAGTGATTCCAGAATGAAATTTTCACTGTCCAGCCGGCCGCTGTGGCCGAGCGGTTCTAGGCGCTACAGTCTGGAACCGCGCGACCGCTACGGTCGCAGGTTCGAATCCTACCTCGGGCATGGATGTGTGTGATGTGCTTAGGTTAGTTAGGTTTAAGTAGTTCTAAGTTCTAGGGGACTAATGACCTCAGCAGTTGAGTCCCATAGTGCTCAGAGCCATTTGAACCTTTTTTTTTTCACTGTCCAGAGTAGTGTGCGCTCATATGAAATTTCCTGGTAGAATAAAACTCTATGCCGAACCGAGACTCGAACTCGTCTCTGGAACTTTGGAAGGTAGGAGACGAGGTACTGGCGGAAGTACAGCTGTCAGGAGAGCTCATGAGTCGTGCTTGGGTAGCTCAGTTGGAAGAGCACTTACCCGCGAAATGCAAAGGTCCCGAGTTCGAGTCTCGGCCCAGCATACAGTTTTAATCTACAAGAAAGTTTTGGTCCTAGTAATTGTCACCACACTGAGAGCAATGTCAGCGCTTGAAAAGCACTGATAACGATAAAATGTCCGTCTGGCAATTATAAAAAGCCACTTGATTGGAATATACGCGGAGTATCAGCTAACGCGTCACGCAGTCCTAGATGGTTCAAATGGCTCTGTGCACTATGGGACTTAACATCTAGCCGACCGAAGTGGCCGTGCGGTTAAAGGTGCTGCAGGCTGGAACCGCAAGACCGCTACGGTCGCAGGTTCGAATCCTGCCTCGGGCATGGATGTTTGTGATGTCCTTAGGTTCTACATCTACATCTATACTCCGCGAGCCACCTTACGGTGTGTGGCGGAGGGTACTTATTGTACCACTATCTGATCCCCCCTTCCCTGTTCCATTCACGAATTGTGCGTGGGAAGAACGACTGCTTGTAAGTCTCCGTATTTGCTCTAATTTCTCGGATCTTTTCGTTGTGATCATTACGCGAGATATATGTGGGCGGTAGTAATATGTTGCCCATCTCTTCCCGGAATGTGCTCTCTCGTAATTTCGATAATAAACCTCTCCGTATTGCGTAACGCCTTTCTTGAAGTGTCCGCCACTGGAGCTTGTTCAGCATCTCCGTAACGCTCTCGCGCTGACTAAATGTCCCCATGACGAATCGCGCTGCTTTTCGCTGGATCATGTCTATCTCTTCTATTAATCCAACCTGGTAAGGGTCCCATACTGATGAGCAATACTCAAGAATCGGACGAACAAGCGTTTTGTAAGCTACTTCTTTCGTCGATGAGTCACATTTTCTTAGAATTCTTCCTATGAATCTCAACCTGGCGCCTGCTTTTCCCACTATTTGTTTTATGTGATCATTCCACTTCAGATCGCTCCGGATAGTAACTCCTAAATATTTTACGGTCGTTACCGCTTCCAATGATTTACCACCTATGGCATAATCGTACTGGAATGGATTTCTGCTCCTATGTATGCGCATTATATTACATTTATCTACGTTTAGGGAAAGCTGCCAGCTGTCGCACCATGCATTAATCCTCTGCAGGTCCTCCTGGAGTACGTACGAGTCTTCTGATGTTGCTGCTTTCCTGTAGACAACCGTGTCATCTGCAAATAGCCTCACGGAGCTACCGATGTTGTCAACTAAGTCATTTATGTATATTGTAAACAATAAAGGTCCTATCACGCTTCCCTGCGGTACTCCCGAAATTACCTCTACATCTGCAGATTTTGAACCGTTAAGAATGACATGTTGTGTCCTTTCTTCTAGGAAATCCTGAATCCAATCACAAACCTGGTCCGATATTCCGTAAGCTCGTATTTTTTTCACTAAACGTAAGTGCGGAACCGTATCAAATGCCTTCCTGAAGTCCAGGAATACGGCATCAATCTGCTCGCCAGTGTCTACGGCACTGTGAATTTCTTGGGCAAATAGGGCGAGCTGAGTTTCACATGATCTCTGTTTGCGGAATCCATGTTGGTTATGATGAAGGAGATTTGTATTATCTAAGAACGTCATAATACGAGAACACAAAACATGTTCCATTATTCTACAACAGATTGACGTAAGCGAAATAGGCCTATAATTATTCGCATCTGATTTATGACCCTTCTTGAAAATGGGAACGACCTGCGCTTTCTTCCAGTCGCTAGGTACTTTACGTTCTTCCAGCGATCTACGATAAATTGCTGATAGAAAGGGGGCAAGTTCTTTAGCATAATCACTGTAGAATCTTAAGGGTATCTCGTCTGGTCCGGATGCTTTTCCGCTACTAAGTGATAGCAGTTGTTTTTCAATTCCGATATCGTTTATTTCAATATTTTCCATTTTGGCGTCCGTGCGACGGCTGAAGTCAGGGACCGTGTTACGATTTTCCGCAGTGAAACAGTTTCGGAACACTGAATTCAGTATTTCTGCCTTTCTTCGGTCGTCCTCTGTTTCGGTGCCATCGTGGTCAACGAGTGACTGAATAGGGGATTTAGATCCGCTTACCGATTTTACATATTAGTTAGGCTTAACTAGTTCTAAGTTCTAGGGGACTAATGACCTTAGCAGTTGAGTCCCATAGTGCTCAGAACCATTTGAACTTAACATCTGAGGTCATCAGTTCTCTAGAGCGTAGAACTACTTAAACCTAACTAACCTAAGGACATCACACACAACCAAGACCGAGGCAGGATTCGAACCTCCGACCGTAGCGGTCACGCAGTTCCAGACTGAAGCGCCTAGAACCGTAGTCCTAGACATTTGGGAAATGTCTGACTAGTGATAAAATACGAAAACCAGCATCATGAATGACACTGAGGTGCCAAAAGTCATCTTCTTTTGCACGATGTAGCGGAGCAACTAGACTTGGCATGGACTCAATTAGGTCTTGGAAGTCCCCTGTAGAAATAATGAGTCATGTTGCCTCCATAGCAGTCAATAGTTGCGAAAGTGTTGCTTCGTACGCGAAGTGACCCCTCGACTACGCTCCATAAATGTTCGCAGGGGTACATTTCGGTAGATCTGGTGGCCAAATATTCCGGTCGAACTGTTCAGAATGTTCTTCAAACCAGTCGTGAGCAGTTATGGCCTGGTGACATGGAGCATTGTCGTCCATAAAAATTCCGTCGTTGGTTGGGAACAAGTAGCCGAACATAACCATTTCCAGTCAATGATCGACTCAGTTGGATGAGAGGGGCCAATCCATTCACTGTAAACACAGCGAACACCATTATGGAGATACCACCAACTTGCACAGTGCCTTTTTGACAAATTGGTACCATGGGTTCGTGTGGGTTCTGCGCCACACTTGAACCCTAGCATCGTCTCTTACCAACTGAAATCTGGACTCATCTGACCCGGCCACGGTTTTCCAGTTATCTATGGTCTAACCGATATGGTCACGAGCCCAGGAAAGGAGCTGCAGGCGATGTCACGTTGTAACCAGAGACATTCATGTCGGTCATCTGCTGCTGTAGCCCATTAACGCCAAATTACTCCTCACCGTCCTAAGGAATGCATTCGTCGTACGCCCCACATTGATTTCTGCGGTTATTTCAAGCAGAGTTGTTTGTCTGTCGGCACATAACTCTATTCAGACGCCACTGCTCTCGGTCATTAAGTGAAGATTGTCGACCACAGCGTTACCCGTGATGAGAGGTAATGTCTCAAACGTGGTATTCTCGGCACACCCTTCACATCTACATCTACATTTATACTTCGCAAGCCACCCAACGGTGTGTGGTGGAGGGCACTTAATGTGCCACTGTCATTACCTCCCTTTCCTGTTCCAGATGCGTATGATTCGCGGGAAGAACGACTGCCGGAAAGCCTCCGTGCGCGCTCGAATCTCTCTAATTTTACATTCGTGATCACCTCGGGAGGTATAAGTAGGGGGAAGCAATATATTCGATACCCCATCCAGAAACGCACCCTCTCGAAACCTGGACAGCAAGCTACACCGCGATGCAGAGCACCTCTCTTGCAGAATCTGCCACTTGAGTTTGCTAAACATCTCCGTAACGCTACCACTCTTACCAAATAACCCTGTGACGAAACGCGTCGCTCTTCTTTGGATCTTGTCTCCTATGTCAACCCGACCTGGTACGGATCCCACAGTGATGAACAATACTCAAGTATAGGTCGAACGAGTGTTTTGTAAGCCACCTCCTTTGTTGATGGACTACATTTTCTTAGGACTCTCCCAATGAATCTCAACCCCCCTGGCACCCGCCTTACCAACAATTAATTTTATATGATCATTCCACTTCAAATCGTTCCGTACGCACACTCCCAGATACTTCACACTCTGAGTCTCGGAGTATTGAATTGTCTAAAGATTTCCGAAATGGAATGTCCCATGCATCTATCTCCAAACACCATTCAGAGTTCAAAGTCTGTTAATTTCAGTCAGTTTGGAAGCCCTTTCGCATGAATAACATGAGTAAAAATGCCTAGTACGAGCGGACTTGTAGTCTACTGCCTCAGCCAGTTGCGCGTGCTGCCGCTGTTCGACTGCTGGCGCTCTCCTACTGCAAAAATGTTTTTTTCTTGATAATTCCAGAGAAGCGAACAGAACTGCAGCAGCATTTATTGCATCCAAATACGTACTAAAATCCTGAGAAATATTAGTAAAACCAGGGCCAATGGGATGTATGCTTTCCCGGTTAGTGGCATTCAAAGCTAGCAGGAGTTACGCCATTTGGCGCAACTCGATACTACAATCAGTCGATTGAGTCTATAGTTCTATTCGTGAGGACGTAGCTGTAAACGAACATGGTGCAGTGTAGAGGAAAATTTCTTCTATATCCAGTACCCGGTTCCGCTATCTGTAAGTCCGGAGCCACTACACTAGAGTGTGTTACTGGCCTCGTCTTAGGAGGCGGAAGAAGAAATTGTGAGATAATAGCGCGAATTGTGAGTGGTCACAAGAAGTTAATTGACGCTCATGGTTTTTTTCCCCCTGTGGAATGTAACAGATAAGGAAGCGAAGGCACTGTTCATTAGGAGCCTTAGCAGGTAGGCGCAGCATGCAGCAGCAGAATAGAGAGGAGGAGGTAATAGCAGCGTGTCACTGCGGTGCGCCTCTGCGCCATCGCACGCTGCCGGCGGCGGAGTTAAAAAGAAGATTGGTGGGGGGAAGGACTGGGACCGCGGCAGGAGCCCCAGGCGGCGCATGGCCGGCCCGCTCATTAGACGCGCGCGGCCGCGGGAGGCACGCGTGGCGTAAACGTAGAGCGCAGCACAGCGCGGCGCGGCGGCGCAGGAATCCGGCCGCGCTGCCGCCGTCCGCTGGGCAGCCACCTGAAGCAGCTGCCACGAAACGAGCCGGTACACGCGGAAGTTCGGAAGTGACGTAACAAGGTTCTGCAGCGCACGTGCAAGTGACTGGTTCACCGTGGGACTGTGCGAAGTACACTACTGCCCGTTAAAATTGCTACACCATGAAGATGACGTGCTACAGACGCGAAATTTAACCGGCAGGGATAAGATTCTGTGATATGCAAATGATTACCTTTTCAGAGCATTCACACAAGGTTGGCGCCAGTGGCGACACCTACAACGTGCTGACATGAGGAAAGTTTCCATCCGATTTCTCATACACAAATAGCAGTTGACCTCCGTTGCCTGGTGAAACGTTGTTGTGATGCCTCGTGTAAGGAGGAGAATTGCGTACCATCACGTTTCCGACTTTGATAAAGGTCGGATTGTAGCCTATCGCGATTGCGGTTTATCGTATCGCGACATTGCTGCTCGCATTGGTCGAGATCCACTGACTCTTAGCAGAATATGGAATCGGTTGGTTCAGGAGGGTAATACGGAACGCCGTGCTGGATACCAACGGCTTCGTATCACTAGCAGTCGAGATGACATGCATCTTATCCGTATGGCTGTAACGGATCGTGCAGCCACGTCTCGATCCCTGAGTCAACAGATGGGGACGTTTGCAAGACAACAACCATCTGCAAGAACAGTTCGACGACGTTTGCAGCAGCATGGACTATCAGCTCGGAGTCTATGGCTGCGGTTACCCTTGACGCTGCATCACAGATAGGACCGCCTGCGACGGTGTACTCAACGACGAACCTGGGTGCACGAATACCAAAACGTCATTTTTTCGGGTGAATCCAGGTTCTGTTTACAGCATCATGTTGGTCGCATCCGTGTTTGGCAACATCTCGGTGAACGCATATTGGAAGCGTGTATTCGTCTTCGTCGTACTGGCACATCACCCGGCGTGATGGTATGGGGTGCCATTGGTTACAGTCTCGGGCACCTCTTGTTCGCATTGAGGGCACTTTGAACAGTGTTCGATACATTTACCCTTCATTCGATCCCTGCGGTCCGCAGCTCGTGGTCGTGCGGTAGCTTTCTCGTTTCCCCCGCCCAGGTTCCCGGCTTCGATTCCCGGCGGGGTCAGGGATTTTCTCTGCCTCGTGATGACTGGGTGTTGTGTGACGTCCTTAGGTTAGTTAGGTTTAAGTAGTTCTAAGTTCTAGGGGTCTGATGACCATAGATCTTAAGTCCCATAGTGCTTAGAGCCATTTGAACCATTTGATCCCTGTGAAACCCTACATTTCAGCAGGATAATGCACGACCGCATGTTGCAGGTCCTGTACGGGCCTTTCTGGATACAGAAAATCTTCGAATGCTGCCCTGGCCAGCACATTCTCCTGATCTCTCACCAATTGAAAACGTCTGGTCAATGGTGGCCGAGCAACTGGCTCGTCACAATACGTCAGTCACTACTCTTAATGAACTGTGGTATCGTGTTGAAGCTGCATGGGCAACTGTACCTGTACACGCCATCCAAGCTCTGTTTGACTCACTGCCCAGGCGTATCAAGGCCGTTATTACGGCCAGAGGTGGTTGTTCTCGGTATTGATTTCTCAGGATCTATGCACTCAAATTGCGTGAAAATGCAATCACACGTCAGTTCTAGTATAATATATTTGTCCAATGAATACCCATCTGCATTTCTTCTTGGTGTAGCAATTTTAATGGCCAGTAGTGTATTTGCATTAGGGCTGTTGATAACATATCGGTGCAACGATATATCGATATTCCTCGCACTAATCATCGATACATATCGGCCGCGCACCATCTTCAACCATCTCGATAGATCGATATCAAAAAGGTAATAACGTGTGCTGATATTTTATTTTATATTATATTTTTTCGCAATTTTCAGTAAATGTATAGCTTATAAATGTTGTTGGGGAAATCTCTATTTCTAGATATTTTCTGTGAAAGCAAAGATCGCTTGATTTTTAAGACCTTTATTCCAGTTACTAGTTTCAAATTGGCATTACACTTTGCGTATATGTTGACATACTGTACATGAAATTACAATGAAACGAATACCCCTATCCGCACACAGGCGTTGATATAAGTCAACGGTGACAGTTAAAATGTGTGCCCCGACCGGGATTCGAACCCGGCACCTCCTGTTTACATGGCAGACGCTCTATCCATTTTTTTTTCTTTCTTTTGCATTGGTCGTTACTGATCGGTGGTTGATCCTTCCACTCAGTTTTTCATTACAGAAGCCAACCGGCTCTCTGACCGAACACGCTGAGCTACCGCGCCGGCTATCCATCTGAGCCACCGAGGACACAGAGGATAGTGCGACTGCAGGGACTTATTTCTGGCACGCCTCCTGTGAGACCCACATTCCCAACTTATTGTCCCGCACTATATTCATAGTGTCCCTGCCCATTATACTCATTACTTGCGGTGTTTTGCTATTCCCGTATGAGTTCTGGCACTGTTTGTGCATCCCCACAGAAGAAGATGGTCAAATGGACGGTGAGCCTTATATATATATATATATATATATATATATATATATATATATATATATATATGTGTGTGTGTGTGTGTGTGTCGTCATTTTGAGACGAGGTGTAGATATATTAAAAAAAAACTCCACACGGTTTGACTCTTAGAAAACAGATATACGAGTAAGTTCAACATCCATAGCACCAATAGAGTTAGAACTACGGGCCAAGTCGACGAACTCACATCTGGGAGCACTCTGTTTTATCAATGACAATCTATGTGGAGTTATTTAATGTATCTACACTTCACTCTCATAATATCGACGGCAAATGTGTAATGCCAATCCGAAGGTGACAGCACTTTTCTGTCGAAATTAACAGTTGGAATAAAGATTTTAAAATCAAGCGATCTTGGCTTTCACAAAATGTACATATTTCGGTAAATATTTGAAATTGTTCTTTTGAAACTGTAGTAGAACATGATTTTACTTTCACTGTGTGAAGGAATCTTACTACCTTTTCAGGTTTCATCACTTCTAGTCTTTCTCTTTCACTGTGTAAAGAACGTACAGGTGGCACAGAAAAAAGAAGTCCGAGTGGAATGCTGGTTGGTGTTGTGAATAGAATAACAGGATTTCCGATGTGAAGCAATAGCAAACCAGTTGCGTTAAGAAACAATTTTTGAAGGAGCTAGAGTGCTATTTCTTCACATCGGCGTTCTTCTAAAACAGTTTCTGAAAATTATGAACAAAAATCTAATTGACAAGATGAGTCTTTGCCGTGGGTGGAGACGTGTGAGAGACATTCTGACGTAATCGGCTTTCGGCGCCACCAACAGAAGCTGCAACGTTTAAATTCAGCACGCAGTTTTCTTATATCAGCGTGAGAAAAGGTTTAATTCACCATGTAGCCAATGACAAGAAAATAGGGTACGAGAGGTTAACTGGAATGAAGTATTGTCCCGGGTTCGATTCCCGATTCCTTAGGTTGGTTAGGTTTAAGTAGTTCTAAGTTCTCGGGGACTGATGACCATAGATGTTAAGTCCCATAGTGCTCAGAGCCATTTAAACCAATGAAGTATTGCATAACTATGGACAATGTACAAAGCTGTTAATAAACAATTTAATAGTTGACTAAAAACTTATTGCAATATAAACAATTCATCTGCAGAAAGTCCCATTATTAACTTAAAAAATTTTCAACTTAAGTGTTTTTCTTTCAGGTCTTGCTCTAAGAAGGAAAGGCAGGCTGCTAGCTTCTTGATGCACAGAATACCTAACAATAAATCAATACGTAGAAATACAACTACAACCGGCAATATTTTTACAATGTGCAGCCGATATTTTTATACGCCGATTTATCGATATTTCTTAGTTTGATATAACGATACTTGCTGTCAGTATATAGGGGGCAGTAATGATATTTATTAAATACTGATAGATCAGATACCCGATATTTAAAAGAAAAACAGTCCTAATTTACACCACATACTCGAAACTCTCTATTTACCAGTGTTCAATACCAGAACCGTAATGGTGCATGGTGCCCCTTCGTATGGTCCCTAACAGCCAAGTATCTCGGGATCACATCGGACAGGAGACTGACGTGGTATCAACACTTCCTCCGGATCAGAGGTTAGGCATTTAGAAGTCGAGGACCTTTACCATCTTAAACACCATGTCTTCTCTTCCTTGTCACCGAAGGCGCACGCTACATACGGTGATCCAAGTGTACCTATTGATGAGTTTTACGCAACCCGCAACGCCTGCATGTACCACACAAACTGTTAGTCGTACATATAAAGTTAATGGGACCTTTATCTAGGAAATTTAATGTACTACGGTTCGTTTTCACTAGAGGCTGTAGTATTTGAATAATTCTATAAAAAAGTACAAAACTGACATTCAAATGCATTTTCTTGAATGACTCGAAAAACGGTGCCTCCAGCGGAAATGTATGCCCGTCCAAAACATAAAAAAAGCTAAAAACGAAACTCCGTCCGAATAGGTCTCGGAATATTCAACGGAACTGACCGAGGAACATTTTATCCTGAGCGTATAGGCGTCACTGGATTCAAATATGTAGGGGCATGTGGTTAGCACACTGCTCTCTCGGCCGTCGCCAGTTTTCGCGACCGGAGTCGCTACTTCTGAATCAAGTAGCTCCTCAGTTAGCCTACAAGGTCTCAGTGCACCCTGTTTGCCAACAACTCTCGGCAGACAGGAAAGTCACCCATCCAAGTGCTAGCCAAGCCCGACAGAACTTAACTTCGGTGATCCGACGGGAACCGATGTTACCATTGCGGCAAGGCCATTGGCCCAGTACAGAATTTAACTACATTAAACTTCCTAAAAAACTTTCACGTTCATTTATTCTGCAGGCCTGACAGTTTGCATGTAGCGAGCCAGATAATATGAAAATCTCGCATATGGATTTGAGGGCATAGTGGGTTGAATAAAACCTTTCGGTAGGGCAGCTTAATCACTCTCTGTAAAACTACAGTGTTGCCAGTACTGGGATACGCTGCTGCTGTTCGGATAGTACAGCAGAGTGGAACCCACGGCTGCAGCAGACAGTACAGAGCCGCGCCTTAAAACGTATACTGAAAGTATCCTTCTTGGTATCCTACTGAAATTATTAACGGAACAGTTGGGATGTCGCTCCTCTGCGAGCGCTTCAGGAAATCCGTTGACAGTTTAATGACAGAACTGCTTGAGCCAGCAATGTGAAGATTCGCGCTCTGTGGGAGGAGGTCCATCTACGTGAGATAATGAAATGGCCTGACCTACTGTGCACCTAGTGCTACTGCGGTACCTGCCCAGCATAAAATGACGACGACAACAGATAGAAAATGATGCCCACTACATCTTTTACGCCTTATGTTCCACAGCTGTAAAGACAGGAGGAATAACGTCACATGCTTGGTCTCCATCCACGGCTGGAAGCTCAGCATTTCCAACTATGTTAGTCAATGGTGGCGAGGGAAATAACCTTTTTTAAGTTGACTTTCTGCCTCACCAGTGATGTGATAGTGGAATCATGACTATCGCCCTTAGCTACGGACAACCATCAGTCACCTACAGGACTCTAATGTATAACAGAAAATACTCCTTGTGTAAGCTCCCTACAAGTAAACTACGATCATAACTTCATTATTTATAGGAACTCTGACTGTTTAACTGATTGTAACTCACAACTCTTCCTTTTTTAATAATTGTGACTGTGTACCCTAACCCACGCAACCACGGTAGAAATCGTTATTATTTCTATGTGCTATTAGTAACTCGGAAAGTACTGAATAAATAACAGTTCACATCAAGGTTCACGACGATTCTGGGATTTATTTTCACATACAAATTACCATGATTTTTAGCTCTTACAGGCACACTGGTGAATTTATGATAATACCTTTCATACACTTAAATCCATACCAGCGATATTTCTTAGCGTTATGTGAAATGATCAATGTAAGATGCAACCTGAGCAACTAGCAGTTCATTGAGTACTACGCTTTCATCTCAACATGCTTTGTGCAATGGTCGTAACCAAAATTTTGCGTGAGCACAGCCTTTCTTGTTTTAAAAACTTCTCCCTCAGATTTCTAATCTGTGCTGCTATGTGAGTTTCTGCGCACGTAACAACTACTTGTAATGTACAAAACATTTTTGGTCTCCCTGCCGCATCAATTCAGGGTAAGAAGTGGGAAAACCTGATGAAGAAGGAATGAGACTTCAATTTCAAGAAGGCCTCCGGTCCAGCACTAAATTTATTAAGATCTCGCCGGCCATCACATGCAGCAGAGCTAGGAAAAACCGCATCAAGGGACGTAGTGGACGTCGAAAGTCAAACTCTATAATAGTAAACAGCGACGTCAGATCAACAATAGTTGATCGTCTAGTTGCAGTCCAGAAAGCGAGTGCTCTTAAATGTACAACTAGCCGCACGTTAAGAAGTCGATAATAAAGCGCACAGAATGGAAACGACAACACGCTTAAACACCCGACAGTTCATTAGCAGTCTATCATGCCGACAAAACTTGAGACATAATTTGGCTCTGTTTTATGAAAAATAACTAATATACACACATCAAAAAAGGTTTTCATCACCCCAGTTCCGAGAACTCCTGGAGATTAATGATGACTATGGATATTGTATCACAGACACAGTCCCTTTGACTGTTCAGAGATGTCACTAAACCCACCCAAAGATGTAAACTGTGGTGTCACCGCCAGACACCACACTTGCTAGGTGGTAGCCTTCAAATAGGCCGCGGTCCATTAGTATACGTCGGACCCGCGTGTCGCCACTGTCAGTGATAGCAGACCGAGCACCACCACACGGCAGGTCTAGAGAGACGTACTGGCATTCGCCCCGGTTGTACAGCCGACGTTCATAGCAATGGTTAACTGACAATTACGCTCTCATTGGCCGAGACGATAGTTAGCATAGCCTTCAGCTACATTTGCTACGACCTAGCAAGGCGCCGTATTCAATTGATATATTATGTGAAGCATGTATCATCAGGAGAGATGTTCTACAATTGTGGATTAAAGTTAAGTATTATATCAACTATGTACTTTATTTGCTACTATTAATTCCCTTAACTGTTCCAGACCTCGCGCCAGCCTGCGTGAGCTTAAGCGCGTGCCTTTCGGTTTCCTCTCATTGTGACTTGGCTGTCTTGCCAAGTCACAACATAAACAACCGTGCATGAGCAGCGCTTATTATACAGAGGGGGTCTGACAGCCTATCAGTTCCAGTCATTCCACCAGGAAGGAGCCACACGGCTCGTGTTAGCCTAGACGGTCTATACCACGGTTCGTTCGCGTCCGAATTGTTACATTGTGCCAGGAAGGGCTCTCAACAAGGCGCCTCGGAGTGAACGAAAGCGATATTGTTCGGACATTTAGGTGAGACAGAGAGACAGGAACTGTCGATGACATGCATAGAGCAGGCCGCCCAAGGGCTACTACTGTAGTGGATGACTGCTACTTACGTATTATGGCTCGGAGCAAACCTGACAGCAACGCCACCATGTTGAAGAATGCTTTTCGTGCAGCCACAGGGCATCGTGTTACGACTCAAACTGTGTGCAGTAGGCTGCATGATGCGCACTTCACGCCCGACGTCCATGACGATGTCCATCTTTGCAACCACGGCACCACGACACCACGGTACAGATGGGCCCAACAACGTGCCGAAAGGACCGCTCAGGATTGGCATCACGTTCTCTTCACCGACGAGTGTCGCATATGTCTTCAATCAGACAATCTTCTGAGACGTGTTTGGAGGTTACCCGGTCAGTTTGAAGGCCTTAGACACACTGTTTAGCGAGTGCAGCAAGGTGGTGGTTCCCTGTTGTTTTGGGATGCCATTATGTAGGGCCAACGGACGCCACTGGTGGTCATGGAAGGCACCGTAACGGATGTACGATACGTGAATGCTATCCTCCAACAGATAGTGCAGCCATATCGGCACCATATTGGCGAGGCATTCGTCTTCATGGACGACAATTTGCGCCCCCATCGTTCACATCTTGTGAATGACTTCCTCCAGCATAACGACATCGCTTGTCTAGAGTGGCCTTCATGTTCTCCTGTCATGAACCCTATCGAACATGCCTGGGATAGATTGAAGAGGGCTATTTATGGACGACGTGACCCACCAACCACTCTGAGGGATCTACGCCGAATGGCCATTGAGTAGTGGAACAATGTTGACCAACAGCGCCTTGATGAACTTTTGGATAGCATGCCACGACGAATACAGGCAAGCTTCAATGCAAGAGGACGTCCTGTTGGGTATTAGAGGTACCGCTGTGTACAGCAATCTGGACCACCATCTCTGAAGGTCTCGCTGTATGGTGGTGCACCGTGCAAAGTGTGGTTTTTATGAGCAATAAACAGGGCGGAAATGATGTTTATGTTGATCCCTATTCCAATTTTTTGTACAGGTTCCGAAAGTCTCGGAACTGAGGTGATGCAAACTTTTTGTTGACGTGTGTACTTCGAATGATGCCTAATGCCTTACATATCGGACAAGATTATTTCGGTTGAGGTTGTTATAGAATATCAATTAAATGATCAGTAATTATTTAATTTTGAGAAGTGTTAAAATTATGTATATGTGGTTATATAGTAATCCAACCACGTAAATTTACAAAAGAATGTATTCGCGATTCAAGGACATTAAACAGCTACAAACTATTTATTAGTGAAAAGTACACAGTCTCATTACCTGGGAATTAATCCTATGGGATACTAATGTTAAAGCCGCGTGTGATTAGCAGTGCGGTCTAGGGCGCTGTAGTCATGGACTGAGCGGCTGATCCCGGCGGAGGTTCGAGTCCTCCCTCGGGCATGGGTGTGTGTGTTTGTCATTCGGATAATTTAGGTTAAGTAGTGTGTAAGCTTAGGGACTGATGACCTTAGCAGTTAAGTCCCATAAGATTTCACACACATTTGAACAACTAGTGTTAAAAATTATCTTCGAAGAGCAATTGCTACAGCGTAAATGAACAATTCGCCGATTTGATTAATTGTATGTTTAAACAGCATTGCTGGTTTTCTGGGCAACGAAGAAAATAAGTAACTGGATTTTATGACAATTTCTGAAAGTCACCATAGATTACAGTTTCCCGTTCTTTCCTCAAATGAGATGAACCAACAATTATTCACGAAGTTAACGACGTATAGTCAAACTGTATTATCAGATGATGATGTTTTCTCTCTGCCCTTGTGGATCATAGCACACTTGAGAATACATTGTTGTCACTATATTTGTTAAATAAAGTTAATTTTTCTGAAAGAGATCATGTCAATGTTTTTTTTCGCATGCGACCCTTATGTAGGCGACCCCTGTATCAGCGTTTAGTATTCACAATGGACACGTTTATCCACACTTCTGGTAGAGCGCAAGTACATGTCTGGGTACACTGCTCGTCCAGTGCTATTGACGTGGTCGATTTCGGTAAAACTTGTCAGAAATTAAGGACACATTTGAAGGACGAAGAAGAGTAGTGGGCTAGCAAGTGGGGGAAAATACAAGTACTTATGCTGTAATGCGAGCAAACTATCTGACCTGTTCGCATAGCTTAACACACTATGCTCTAGCTTGTATCACACAGAAGTCAAACCCAGACACAATTCGCATCGCGGATTAACATCGGGTACACCGACCAATCTGTTTGTTTTACGTGACTTTCCGCACTCGTTTTGGCAAATGCAGGGATGGTCTCTAATCTTCGACTCAGAAAGTACGATCCACAAACATTATAATATCACCAAAAATGGAAAAAATTTCCACGGTACGCATACAGGTGCGGACACGGACTGCTTAGGGTAACTGCCAACTATGGCCGTAGGATGAGCAACTGGCAACAAAGATAACAAAATAAATTTTCTAAATGATGAAAAGAGCGGGCTCCATGCGATGAGATAACAGCTATAAATAGAAGAACGTGAGCAGAATCACAGGCTTCTTTGAGAGGCAGCTTAAGCGTTTCTAGTACATTACTGTCTCTGAATAAGAGTCAGCATATGTTCCATTAACCTACAACAAGCTCAACGCAAACTTCACGTCTTGACGTGCGACAAAACCTTATGCTTCAAAAGTCACACTCTGCGTGGAAAATGTGGACGGTATTCACTGTGTTGTTGGTGTCTTAAATTTTATTTTTTACAGATGTAAGCCTAACAGAAGTCCGATGGCTGTCCCTCATAGAAAAGTACAGCCAAGATAGTCACGCGAACAAAAACAGTCATAGCGTGCTCTGGGCTGTATCACTTACATTATATAGCAAGAAGAAGGCGGAGTTATTTTCACCAGAAGAGTCGACATTACCTCTGTGACAAGTAATGGTATTTCCATGCTCACAGTTACTGTCGCTAACGTTATTAAGAAGTTCAGATATCATCAAGCGATAACCCTCTTGAGATGTAAAAAATTCTGACATTATCAATTACATTCAGCTGAGAGCACAATAGTCGTTGTGATTTTAAACTTTTCGTTTGTAGTCAGTTGGATGTTTTTTATTCAGTGATGGAAGAATGTACGAATATCACCTTGTGGCTAAACTATATCATTTTTCTGCATAATTCCTATGATTGGAGGGACATATTTCTTTGTCAATTTCCATCAATTTTCACAGAATGTTTACTGCAGAAAAAAAAAACAGTTTAACTATAGCATTGTGTAACTGAAAGGCCTTGAACCAAAATTTTTTGTTTTGTTATGAAACGCAGATATTAAAGTGTTTTGTTTTAGAAATCGTCATTACAGTTTGTTTCACACTTATACACGACCAGCTCCTGCAGTTAATTTTATTACTACTGTGGGAAGATACTCGACTGGCACGTTAAAAAATGTACGTGTTCGACATTGGAGACACTGCCCCATGACCTTACCCTACTTGAAGAACACACGTCTCAGCTGAACAGGAATTACTGTACAAGATTTAGCTTAGAAAAAATGAATATTCGAAACTCTGTATTATTCATTGTGCAGTGTTCTCTTATTTACCAGACGTCATCGGATTAAATTTCCAATGTATTGACAAATTTTTCTGATCTTATCTCTATGCAGATATACTCTATTTCATGTGGTATTTTGTCCTCCCCGTCACAGTTTCTAAACATAATCCTATCCTGATACTTAGTGAGAAACTAAAAGTACAAAATTCAAAAAGAAAAGCATACAGTATGAAAATATTTACACGAACGTGGAAACTTTATTTAGTAACAGACAGAGCTTACATGGAAGCAAATAGTGCCATTATCCATACACCTTTCAATTCCTTTGAGACAGTAAGTTTCTTCTCTCGTCAAGACTCTTTAAGAAAAGAAAGAGACTTAAGAAAGGACACTATATACGTTTGATGATGGCGCACCATACACCTTAATGTAATATGAAAGAAGATAGGAAGACAACTAATCTAATGGGTTTGTAGAGGTATCGAAACTCGTATTTCTAGTGACAAACTCTACAAAACTTGCAATTAACAATAATTATGCATGCATATTTTTATGTATGATGAATTGTGCTGCCTCAGATGTTAACATTTTGAGGCTTATGTAAAACATCTCCTCAGATGCTGTAAAAAATTCTTTAATTTTGACTGTCGGCTATGGTCGTTGAAGGTGTTCTGGTGGCAGGTGTGTAGGACCTTGGGGAACTTTTTGATACACATGAAAACATCGTGATACTGAAAGAGTTTTCGTGTGTGCCAAAGCACTGCTCAAGATACCTCGCTTATCACCAGAGGACGGTCAATGACCGTATCAGGCAGTGAAAATTAAAGCATTGCTTAACAGCAGCTGAGGTGGCGGTTTACATATACGCTATCACCAGTCTTCTGATTTGGACTTTTAATAGAATTCAAGATGCACTTTCGTTTATTCCCCTATTAGCAAACAAAGGAATCATCAATTAAGCTACTTTATTGTTCGGGCAATATTATCAACAATACTAATATTTTAAGCGTCATTGATTAAGTAAAATATTCATTAGGGTGGGCAATTAAGTTTATTTCATCAATAATAATTAGATCTTGATTATTCGTGGAATCGGGAACTGTGTCACTTCATTTGAGTTTCCAGAAAGTATAGGAGTATGAGATTATTCAGTTGTTTAACACTGATGACGTGACAAAAATTATTCGAATTATAGTTCTATCTTATTTACTCAAATGCAAAGGCGACAAGTATATCCAGATCATTTTATAAAACAAAACCGTCGAAAGGGCTTCGCAGTTGCATTAGTTTCAAAAATATTGAAGGTGATTCACAAAGAGACTTGGACGCCACCACAACAGAACCGACAGAAACTGCAAGGAGACGGAGGTGGCTGCAATAAATCCGAAAGCGCACACGCCAGAGAGAAGTGCGTTCCGATTAGGAACAGCTGTCGCCACGAGGCGAGGTCAGTGACCGTCACTTGTTTCCGTTCGCACCCTGCGGCGGTGACCACCGTACGCCGTACCGGCTCTTCTGCAGACGTGGCGACATCGAAGCCTTCCCCCTCAGAAGCTACGGGGGCCGTGGCGCTGCGGAACTCCACAGTCCGATGCTAGTTCCAGGTATAAGCTATCAGTGCTCGCATAGCAACCTACGTTACGCCAATATTTGTGCTTTAGAGTAGTAACAGCAGCTCCCTTCCCCCCTCCCCCTTTGGAATTAAAATTTCGGCACTCTATCCAAGCAACAAGGCTTTCAAGGTCTCACAAAGCTTCTCAAAACTTCCTGTTCATTTTTCAACATTTAACAGATCTTCCAATGTCTCTTACAGAAACTGTTTCGTTACGAACGATCAGAAAGTGACCACGTCAATACTAGTAACAGAGGTATAGGTAAAATACTTTGCTAATACTCCACTGAATGTACAGAGAACTGAAAAACATACGGCTTTCTTTGGCAGATTTCTTCCATTACTGTTTCAGGACGCACGTCAGATCGTAAATTTGCTACATAATCGAAAAAAAATCTGTCTCTTGTAGACAGTTATATACGTTGGAAAGAACTGCATCTCAGTTCGCACAGTGTCGTTGCTTCATGGAATTTCAAACACAAGCAGAGGCTGTCGAATGGCTACAGACATTTCTGTATCACATCAATGAAGCATCGTTGTGTCAGGAATGTACGCTGCACAGACTAACGATTTTGGCTTCCTTAATAGACAATATTCCAACCTACTGACGACGAGGATACACGTATGCCAAGCCACCGACCTGCGTCATCGTAGATGTCGAAAGCATCGCAAACAATCTGAAACTGCTTGAAACGTTCTCGAGCGTTGCGTTCGACACCGGTATGGAGATTGCACAAAATTTCTAAGAAAGCACCTGCTCGTAATCGTCAGTCGCACCTGAAGATGATGAGCTGCTGCCTCGTAGAAATACTGCACAGACCTTTCAAGTAGCTGTTACGTCGGTAAAGCCTCAGAGTGTAGTCATATCCCATAATGCATAAACCACAAACATCCTCTCTTTTGTAGTGAGAAATAGCGTAACACGACTGGATGAATGTTCTGAATAAAGTCCTTGTATAAAACACATATAACACCTCATGATAGAACATGTGTCTGTCATCTGAACTTGCCACACTGCACACTGCAACAATCTTTCATTAATAATTACAAAACGAAAGATTTCCTCATTTTTTGCATTTTCTTTGTCCTTCAAATGTGTTTATTCCAGTCTTTGATCACAATATCAACTCTTTCGACGATGACCGGTTTCAGTCCGTAATGACCATCCTCAGATCTTTTTTACACCATGTCCTGAAGTGATAAGACCGTAATGGCATGGTCGAAACATATAAACATAATCAACACAGCATCGTCACATAGATCTAAAATAAGGTGTAGAATAGGCCACATCGTCCACATTATTGCAACTGGCTCCTTGCTTTTGTGGGAGAAAACCGTCTCCAAAGTAAGTAAAACTATTTTTGAGGCACTCCTAAGTATACATAAAATTATTTCAGAACACATATTCCTTTTTGCGTGTATGCTATGTATTATTTAAAGAATTTCAAGTGTACAAGTACTGATCACTTTACTTCTGCGTAAACTATTTGGTGGATGCAGCACAGGAATTTCGAAGCCAACTTAGACTCCACATTACCATGTCATGCATCTACAAAAAACATACGTAATAGGGCATTTAAAATCGTTACACAGCCCAGAGGCGAAGCTAATGCTTTACAGAACAGCTGCCCTAAACGAAACGACCAATAAATGTGAAATTCAGTGAATACGCTACGAAAGGGATCTATTGACAAATAGGACTGTTCTCAGATATGATCTGAACATCAATAATATGTAAAAATTGAACGCATAACCTATGGTCATACTGAGTATTAAGGGAACTTTGATATTTTCGCAAACATCACCAAATAATCCACCAACAATGCCGTCCCAGGTAGTACTGTCTCCTAATGTGTATGAATTTAACGGTACTGGATCATTTACTCTTACATTTCAGAATATTTTCTTGCCGATGGTCACCGACTGTTTATGTTTCTTCCGTTCTGCATCCTGAACGTATTTGGAACTTCCTTTCATTTTTACTTCTCCTCCCTGCAGAATTAAGTCTTCTTTACTTATTCTGCTTCTGACTGTGCTATTTACGTACCACTAGTTTCCTTACCTCGGTCAAATTATTAGAAATAATTTTTCTTTATCTTGCTCTAATTTTGGTTTACGTGCTAAAAGAAATCATCAAGTTTGAAATGAATACGATTCGATCGGAGGAGACCTGAAGGCAGTGCAAGAGAAGTCGAAGCTCCGTTCGAGGGGTGTCAATAACCTCAGAGGCGGCTAACAGCACGTCACACAATCATGTGACGTCGCCGCACCGATTTGCTTCCTGTACAGCCGAGATGAAACTTAGAAAAAGTTCAAAGTTAACGACTTTATTTCCCACAAGCCTGTTACTCTATCTGCAAAATTTGTCTACCCTATCAGTGCGAAGTTGTGTTGACATAGTGAACAAAATTTTACAGACAAAATTATAGCGCTGGTGGAATATGCAAAAAAATGTTAGAAATAAATTACCATAAATTATGAAGATGGATTTTCTAAATTCATTTTAATGACATAACATCCGATATAAGCTTCTTTGAGACATCCACTTCAGCGTCGGTGAACATTACTTTCTAACAAATTATTTGTTGGTAGCTTATATTCTGATATTCAACGCCAAGGCGCACTTATCTCGTTCCTCTGGGCCTACTGCGGAATTGCTCTTGGCTGATCTAAGAAAACCGTTGAGAACCAACGTCAGAAACTGAGGATACCGCCTGGTCAAGTATAAGCTTTTCAACGTTACTAAGCATTATGGGACTTAACATCTGAGGTCATCATTCCTCTAGAACTTAGAACTACTTAAACCTAACCAACCTAAGGACATCACACACATCCATGCCCGAGGCAGGATTCGAACCTGCAACCGCATATATCTATGAGTTAGGACGAAAATGATTCACAACTACGAATTAACGAGACAATTGTGAAGATGAAATAATAAGTTCAGCAAAGTCAATGAAGAGAAGTGAAAGCAGGTGGCGGAGAAAATACAACGGAAACTGGGGGATGTGTTGCGTGATGCAAATCTAAACTATATTTCCACCAAATAAGTTCAACCACGTAATAAAATCTGAAGGTAGGATAATGTATTAACATCCGAACAGGGACTGGTTGTGGAAAATATCTGTATTTAGGTTCCTCTGACTTGTGATTCAGCGAAGAGCTGCGCCCTTCGTCACTCGTTTATTACTCAGTACGGAAGCATTGCAGAAAGGCAGAAGAATGCTCTGGTGAAGGCGCTGCAGTAAATACATCATATATCGAACTAAATCTCAATCTGAAAATTTCAGTGGTTCTGGTTTGAGCAAGAGAGGTGAAATATATTACTACCCCGCATATATATTCCCCAGAATGACTATAATAATAAATCTAATACTATTTACTTTTACGCATGGATGTATCACAGTAGTTCCTCCGAAACAGCATTGAATGGAACGGGCACTCAATCGTGCTGGTATACTGTGTACATCTCGTCACACGTCTTGCAACAGCCTGCCGAGGACAGACGCACAGTAATTACCAAAATCATATCTCAGCAAGTTGTAGTAACAACATACATAGGCGTCACTAATCTCTACACAATGTATAGATCATGGGTGACTAAGACGAATTCAACGCCCAAAATGTCCGAATCTGCTCCTGTTTGTCACAGACACGAGCCTCCTTTCATAATCGCAAGCAGTGAGTTGTCATTCCCTCATGTTTCTTCACGAGTTACCTGTTGCCACAAGTTCTTTCCGCTGGAGAGGATACAGTCCAGACAATCAGAGGCCCTGGCTCGCAGCTATGCTTTTTAATGTACGGCGCAAAACAGCTGATGTGGTGTAGTAGGCTCCGGTTCCTAGAAATAAGTATGTATGCCAAATGTTTGTTAATTACTTTAGCGAATGTATTAGTTTCTGCAACGTTTATCACACTGACTAAAAAATTTCGTTGGAAGTCCTCTGTGGATAAGGGGCAGGGGTTGGCGTGAGGGCGTACGACATCGTGCCTCATTCCAGCCAAATCGACTTGGGGTTTTTGTGTATTCTCCAGATCACCGCAGTCGAATGGAGAGACGGGGTAAAAAGTTACGTAGTGCCGTCCACTTGCGTTTTTCTTTGTTCGCGTACGATACATGAATAAAATACTTGTCGGGGAATTATTAAATATACATTTTTTTAATTTACCCACTAGTTTTATGTTTTATGACGAATAGTGTGTTAAATCCGTCGTGCGAACTTAGACATGATGCTCAGGTGCAGATGAATCTGTTTACTTAAGGGGGGTAGGACGTCAAACTGGCCGACTTGGAGCAGGAGAGGCACCACAGGACATTTTAATTTCCACTGTCTATACTTTTACAAATAAATTCATAAAACTTTAACACCATTACCAGGAAGGATTCAGGATTCATACTCATAGCAGTGGAAGCTCAAAAACGTAACAAAGCACTTCTTTTTACATTTGAAATTTCATCATTTTTTCACTTATTACTGGCTCCATTTGTTAGGTACACTTTTCATCCCAAGTAAGAGAGAGTCTTCGATGACTTTTGCACAGCATACAAACAATAGTTACAGGTGTATGTAACTCTAGAAGTTATTTAATTTATGAAAAAGTGAATGAACTGTTAGATTTTAAACTTCAGGTTTGGAAAAAACTCAAGTTTTATAGTTAATTATCTCAATTTTTCCACAGTTTTTCAATAGATTTGGAAAATTCTAGTGTTTCATACACCTGTAGCTACTCTTTGTACGCTATGAAAAATTCATCGAAGAATTTCTCTTACTTAGGAAGAAAAGTCTACCTATAGCAACAAATGCTGCCAGTAATAAGTGAAAAATTGATGGAATTTCACATGTAAAAAAAAGGTATTTTGCTACGTTTTGAACTTACACTGCGATGAGTGTGAGTCCTCAATCCTTTCTGGTCATGGTGACAAAGTTTTATGAATTTGTTTGTAGAAGTATAGACAGTAGAAATTAAAATGTCCTGTGGTGACTCTCCTGCTCCAAGTCGGCCCGTTTGACGTCCTACCCCCCTTAACATTCACATTCATTGGTTTCGCCAGCTCTTAATCACATTGTCACCTTCCAACGTAACCTAAACAGCGGACAACGCTAATCAGCCTGTCACCACAGTCAAGATTTCAGGGGGACGGAGGAGGAGGGCCTGTCATACGGTAGCCGAGAGTGTACCTCCTAAATAGCGGGTAAGCTGATGAGCCATCTACAAACGCAAGCGGCGTTCGTTTTCATGTCACTTGCAGTGAATCCGCGGTATTACTTTTAAAAGTAAGATGTATTGCCCCTTTCACATCGAACTGGGCTGGGCTCTAACATCCACGCAAACGGGTCGTTACACATCAAATCCCAGGCGACAGCACCAGGTACGTAGAACTCATTCCTCGGAAAGCAGTAGAGCAGGCACCAATCCTAGACCGGTAAAATATCAACCGATACCACTGGTTGTCAATCACGCCGATGACAGTCGTATTGGAGAGAGTCCATCGGCGAAAGTCGTGGCGTCGCTGGAAGGGTGGACGCAGAGGATGACAATGGGAGGCGCCTTACCTGTGGGAGGCGCCGAGCCAAGCAGTCACATGGCCAGCGGCAGCGTGCAGCGGGCAGCGCGAGGCGTCCGGGCGGCAGGTGCGAGCGGTCTGGTCTCTCGGCGCAGCGCTCGACCGCGCCCGGTGCACGTCCGTGGCGGACTGGCGCCGCCGGGGGCTTCCCTCGGCTGGCAGCAGGCGCGCGCAGCCCGCAGCCCGCAGCACAGCCGCAGCCGCGCGCGTGACGTCACGCGGTCCACCGCGGCCGTGCCCACCACCGCCGTGCTGTCACCCACCGGTCACTGCTCCCCGGAGTCTCCGTTTGCGAGTACCGTTTGGATTCGAGACCAACCATCATCACTCTTCCTGCTTGCGCTCGGCTAAAAATCCTCTTTATACGTATACAGGGCCTTATAAAAAGGTACGGCCAAACTTTCAGAAAACATTGCTCACACACAAATAAAGAAAAGATCTTATGTTGACATGTGTCCGGAAACGCTTAATTTCCATGTTAGAGCTCATTTTAGTTTCGTCAGTATTTACTGTACTTCCTCGATTCACCGCCAGTTAGCCCAATTGAAGGAAGGTAATGTTGACTTCGGTGCTTGTGTTGACATGTGACTCATTGCTCTATAGTACTAGCATCAAGCACATCAGTACGTAGCATCAACAGGTTAGTGTTCATCACGAACGTGGTTTTGCAGTCAGTGCAATGTTTACAAAGGCGGAGTTGGCAGATGCCCATTTGATGTATGGACTAGCACGGGGTAATAGCCGTGGCGCCGTACGTTTGTATCGAGACAGACTTCCAGAACGAAGGTGTCCCGACAGGAAGACGTTCGAAGCAATTGATCGGCGTCTTAGGGAGCACGGAACATTCCAGCCTATGACTCGCTACTGGGGAAGACCTAGAACGACGAGGACACCTGCAATGGGCGAGGCAATTCTTCGTGCAGTTGACGATAACCCTAATGTCAGCGTCAGAGAAGTTGCTGCTGTACAAGGTAACGTTGACCACGTCACTGTATGGAGAGTGCTACGGGAGATCCGGTTGCTTCCGTACCATGTACAGCGTGTGCTGGCACTATCAGCAGCTGATTGGCCTCCACGGGTACACTTCTGCGAATGGTTCATCCAACAATGTGTCAATCCTCATTTCAGTGCAAATGTTCTCATTACGGATGGGGCTTCATTCCAACGTGATGAAATTGTAAATTTTCACAATCAACATGTGTGGGCTGACGAGAATCCGCACGCAATTGTGCAATCACGTCAACAACACAGATGTTCTGTGAACGTTTGGGCAGGCATTGTTGGTGATGTCTTGATTGGGCCCCATGTTCTTCCACCTACGCTCAATGGAGCACGTTATCATGATTTCATACGGGATGCTCTACCTGTGCTGCTAGAACATGTTTCTTTACAAGTACGACACAACATGTGGTTCATGCACGATGGAGCTCCTGCACATTTCAGTCTAAGTGTTCGTACACTTCTCAACAACAGATTCGCTGACCGATGGATTGGTAGAGGCGGACCAATTCCATGGCCTCCACGCTCTCCTTTCATTTATGGGGGCATTTGAAAGCTCTTGTCTGCGCAACCCCGGTACCGAATGTAGAGACTCTTCGTGCTCGTACTGTGGACGGCTGTGATACAATACGCCATTCTCCAGGGCTGCATCAGCGCATCAGGGATTCCATGTGACGGAGGGTGGATGCATGTATCCTCGCTAACGGAGGACATTTTGGACATTTCCCGTAACAAAGTGTTTGAAGTCACGCTGGTACGTGCTGTTGCTGTGTGTTTCCATTCCATGATCAATGTGATTTGAAGAGAAGTAAAAAAATGAGCTCTAACATGGAAAGTAAGCGTTTCCGGACACATGTCCGCATAACATATTTTCTTTCTTTGTGTGTGAGGAATGTTTCCTGAAAATTTTTGTAACACCCTGTATAAACCCTCATGTCATGGTGCCCGTTATTCACCAACCGGGTGATCAAAAAGCCAGTATAAATTTGAAAACTTAATGAACCACGGAATAGTGTAGATAGAGAGGTAAAAATTGACGCACATGCTTGGAATGACATGGGGTTTTATTAGAACAAAAAATAAAAGTTCACAAAATGTCCGACAGATGGCGCTGGACAGCAAAACGTCAATGACAGCGCATGACAATCGTGTATAAAAGGAGATGTAATGAGAGAGAGAATCTACCTTATGTGTATTTCTGTTTTTTCTCATTGTGTATTCTATGGCTGAAGAGCAGCGTAGAATGCTGCTGACAGCCTGCCTGTTGTACAGGTTTTAAAATAACAATAAAGAAAAAAAAGAGAGAATCTGATGCGCCAGCAGTCACACCATGTTGACGTTACATGAAAAGGCGCTTTTAGTGAAGCTGTAGTATCAGAATGGGGAATGTGCTAGTTTAGCGTTACGATCGTATCGCCATAGGAACGGGTAAAGGTCCATTGACAAATGCAGCTGTGGCGAGAATGATTTCGAAGTTCGAAGCCACGGGTTGTTTAGACGATAGACCCCGTAGTGGCCGACCGAGCACAAGGCGTAATGCTGCTAAGACACTTCAGGAAGAAATGGAGACTGTAGCGGGTTCGTCTATGCACGGGGAAGTCAGCGCTCGTGAGGTCGCACGTCTCACCGGCATTCCATACACTACTGTTTGGTTGGCACTTAGGTGTACCCTCCGATGCTATCCGTACAAAATCCATCGGCATCATGAACTGTTACCTGCGATTTAGTGAAGCGGAGGGCATTTGCGGTGTGGGCGTTTCAAAAGATTGCGGAAGATGACGATTGGTTGAGTAACGTGTTGTGAACCGACGAAGCTCATTTCACGCTCCGAGGGTCTGTCAACGCCCTCAACTGCAGAATTTGGGCTACCGAGAATCCTAGAACTATTGTAGAAACTCCATTGCACGACGAGAAAGTCACGGCATGGGTTTGATTTACCATATCTACCGTAATCGGGTCTTTTTTCTTCGAGGAAATGCGTAATTCTGGTTTTTAACTGCTGCCGTGACGGGTGAAAGGTACGCCGATATGTTACAGAATCGCATCATCCCCAGCCTGGCTAATAAACACCTGCTGGAACGTACGATCTTTATGCGGGGTGGCTATCCACCCCATATTGCTAGACGCGTGAAAGATCACCCGGTATAGTGTAGACAGAGTGGTCCCAGGTCCCCAGACCTCAGTCCGTGCGATTATTGGCTTTGGGGCTACCTGAAGTCGCAAGTGAATCGTGATCGTCCGACATTTCTAGGGATGATGAAAGACAACATCCGACGCCAATTCCTCACCATAACTCCGGACATGCTTTACAGTGCTATTCACAACATTATTCCTCGACTAGAGCTATTGTTGAGGAATGATGGTGGACATATTGAGCATTTCCTGTAAAGAACATCTTTGCTTTGTCTTACTTTGTTATGCTAATTATTGCTATTCTGATCAGATGAAGCACCATCTGTAGGACACGTATTGAACTTTTGTATTTTTTTGGTTCTAATAAAACCCCATGTCATTAAAAGCATGTGTGTCAATTTGTACCTCTCTATCTACATTATTCCGTGATGTATTCAGTTTTCAAATTTATACTGACTTTTTGATCACCCGGTTTACGAGTTATACGTTGTGTCCATTAAGGCCTGCAATCATTTTAAAAAATCATACCTTGGTAAATATTAGAAACAGAGAATCACGGTTTCTTGTACAGTGAGGTGACGAAAGTTTTATCAGACGCTTACTCGGCGTTGTGCGGCAACTCGACGCAGAAATACTGAGCCATGGTATCTCTATAGCCGACCATAACTGCGAAAGTCCAAGATTTTGTGCATGAACTGTGCCCCATAAATATTCGATGGGATTCGTGTTGGGCGATCAGCATAGCCAAATCAGTCGCTCGAGAATCTTCTTCATATCAGTCGTGAACAGGTGAGGATCAGTTACATGGCGCATTTACTTCACATGTGGCAAGGGCCTTATCGACCATACGCCTCCTCTACGAGCCTCTTCCACTTCTGCCTGTCCAGTTCGCTCTTTGTCCAGTTGCTGTTGCTGTTCATCCTAGTTGTGTCCTCCCGAATGTTATCCCGACATCTGATTCTGGGTCTCCCTCTTCGTCTCGTTCCATCTATTGTTTTGCTGAATGCCATTCTAGGTAGTCTATTCTGTCATTATTGCTATAGGGCCTGCCCAATTCAATCTTCTCCACATGAGCACTTCGACGATGTTACTGAGTTTGTACATCCCTCTTAATTCTTCATTTCTTCTTATTCTCTATTCCATGTTATTTTCGTCGTATACAGGTCCAAAAAATTTTATTAGCACTTTTCTTTCGAATATTACCAGTTTTTCTTCATTTCTTTCTAAATATTAATGTTTCAAATCCACATAACATCACAGGTATAATGGTCTACTGATATAAGCGGATTTTGAAGCTACTGATAAGTGATCTTTTTCTTAGAATTTTGATGATACTAAGAAGTGTCCTGTTTGCTTTTGATAGACGGGCATCTATTTCTATATCTGTTCTGTTGTTATTATGGCGCACTGTAATTCATAAAAATTACGTCACTGTTTCGGAAAAAGTAGACAAACATAATCATTCCCAGTCAAGGATCAGTTCAGTTGGACCAGAGGAGCCAGCCCACTCCACGTACACGCAGTCCACACCATTATGGAGCAACACCAACTTGCACAGTGCCTTGTTGACAACCTAGGTACGTGGCTTCGTGGGATCTGAGCCATACTCGAACCCTACCATCAGCTCTTACCAACTGAAATCTGGACCCATCTGACCAGGCCACGGTTTTTCCGTCGCGTAGGGTCCAAACTATACAATCACGAACCCAGGAGAGGCGCTGCTGGCGACGTCGTGCAGTTAGCAAAGGCCACGTTTTGCCGCTACCTTCGTCATTCTTCCCACACTGATGTGGGTAATGCCTGAAACTGGGTGTCCTCGGTACACTCTTGACCCTGTGGATTTCTGAATATTGAATTCTCAATCGATTTCAAAATGGAACGTCACATACATCTAGCTCCTATTACCGTTCCAGTTTCAAAGAATGTTAATTTCCGTCTTGCGGCCATAATAAGTACCTGAGTAGCTATGACAGCTCCGCCAGTGCACTGCCCATTCATACCTTGTGTTCACGATACTACCGCCATCTGTACATGTGTTATCGCTGTCCCACGACTTGTCGCCACGGTGTAAGACGTTTAACAGCTCTTCCGTCTGGCTCCAGGAAGGACATTTAGCCATATGCTGTTCACAACGTTACTTCTACACATCTGACAATGCTGACCCCGTAATCGTCTGGCAATGGGGCAAGGATGAAGGAGACGAAGAATAAATCTTAGGCCGTGAATTTATTGTCTATTTGTTCTTTGAGTTTTTTTCTTTGTTCTTTTCAAGAACTATCATTTTTATTTTAGGAATTATTTAATAATTGGTTATGGAGTTTTTGTTGAATGAGAACTTTTTATTTTGTCCTTCGTTGCAGATCAAAATGAAACAGACCAGGATAAGGTGCAATCTGTCAGTTGGTAAGCAGAATCCAAAGCCGGCCGAGGTGGCCGAGCGGTTCCAGGCGCTACAGTCTGGAACCGCACGACCACTACGGTCGCAGGTTCGAATCCTGCCTCGGGCATGGATGTGTGTGATGTCCTTAGGTTTAAGTAGTTCTAAGTCTAGAGGACTGATGACATCAGAAGTTAAGTCCCATAGTGCTCAGAGCCATTTGAACCATTTTTGCCAGAATCCAAATCTACGGCAACGGTACGGCGAAATTACCGGCGGCTGTATGGAAGGGCCCCAGCGGCTAAAACAAATACAATAAGATACATCAAAAACATTGGAGAGACGAACAGTGTGAAAGACTGTCCTCGAAGTGTTACTAACACATGTTGACAGAAGCTCGAGCATGATGGTACACCCCTCCCTCCGCCCCCCCCCCCCCCCAATGGGGCCTGAGTGTGTGAAATGTGCTGTATGACACGTTTATTGAGAGGCTGATGGATCATGATGGTTCCAACGCATAGCCCACTCGCTCTCCCGATGTTACGCCAGTATCCTGGATTACCTTGAGGACCACGGACTTAGCTAAAGTTCGTGCACGAATCAATGAAGCAGTCTAGAATTTTTTATGATACAGTGCTTACCTGTACATGGACGGAACACCAATATCGCGTTAACGTTCTACTTGGGACGAAATTCTGGCAAAGCAGAAAGTGATTTTGAGAATTTCTAAACGTGTTGTAACAAACCACAGTGCTCTGTTTATAACAGTTTCCAAACTACGTTTTTTTAAAATAATAGCGGGACTTTAGAAACACTTAGGGCAGGGTGAACCTGAACTTCACCGACAAAATTTCTCAGATTATTTAGGCATATTTTAAGAGTATTTTGGTATGAGCAACCTATGATCTCCCGTGGTTCGTTAGAAAGAAACTGCATTTCGTTTGATTTCTCACTTTTTTCACTGAGAATATCTACGAGACTGAATGCCAGATGGCGGAGAATCAGACGTGTGACGCCAAAGTATATAAGAGGAGCAGCGGTGAATGGCGAATCATTCCGACATGTGCCGAGAAAAGGGAATTCCGCTGATGTAAGCGAGCGACTTTGACAGAGGGCAGATTGTTTCGTTTCGACACACGGAACGAACATATCTAACATGCCAAAGATGGTCTGTTGCTCACGTGGCTACTGTAGTGAGCGTCTGTGGAAAGTGAGTGAAGGTCTGTGAAACCACAAGTAGCCGATAAGATTTTGGACGTCCACGCCTCAGCACCGAACGTGGCAGTTGGAGTCATGCTATCTGTGGTAAACGTGACAAGAGAGTACAACACAGGTGCAGGGGGTACAAGTGTATCGAGGAACACTGGTCAGCACAGACTGTTGAACCTGCGGCTCCGCAGAAGACACATTATCAAGAACGACTGCACTGAAATTCAACCATGGATATACAGTGTGCAAGGTGTCTTCGTCGATCGCACACTGCAAGTCGCGCGGCGCTCACATCTCCGCAGAAGAGACATTTAAATCGGGCACCACGATTCGCTACTGTAGAGCGCTCGCTAGACGCCGACAGGTGTCTCTACACACGTCACTAGAGGACGCCGAATTCTCATAGCCACATTGCCTGCAATTGTGATAGGCCACGTTTCTTTTTAAGTCGGCAGACTCAAGGATTCTGCCCTAGGTTATCCTTGGATTACTTTACGATCACACCGAGCTTACGGTAGGGAGTGTAGGGCGAGTTTACAAACTTACATTGACGCCACTGGTATTGCCACTGCTTGTAATCCAGCACAGAGAAACAGAGACTGCAGTGAGACTCAAGGATACAAAGTTACGTGTGATTAATACTGTATATATTGAAAATGAATGCATTCGGTAGTGTTTGATGTGTTCTGGAGTGTTCGTGCACCTCGTTACACCCACTGACACAATACATAGATGGAAACTTTTCTCCTGGTCAGATGAATAAGATTTGTTGTTACAGCAGGGGAATGGTCGTGTACAGGTACACCATCATCCAAGAAAACGGCTACACAAAACATGAGCCGCGCCAGTGAAACAGGCTGTTGAGGGCAATATTATGCTACTGGGCTAATCACCTTATTCATGCGACCTGCGGTAGTATTTGAAGGATACCATTGCAAGTGGGGACCGTGTGAAAATTATTGCGGGTCACCAGCGTCCCTTCATGTCTGTCTTCATCGAAAGCGATGACATCTTCCAGTAGGACAACTGTCTATGTCACGAGACCAGAATCGTGCTACCATTTGAGATGCATAATAGTGAACTCACGCTGTCTTGGGAACAAAATTTGCCTATTTTTAACACTCCTGGTTGTTGGGTCGTCTCAAGGTATGTCTTCGTTGGTCACTGGGGCTCAGTTCGAAGCGGGACTCATCCGTCACGACAATTCTACTCCAGCCAATAAGATTCCAGACAGAAGACGTGTCTGGAGTCGTCCCGGACAGAGGTGGCATAACAGCCTGACTGTTGCCTGCCTCACGACCCAACAACCAGGAGTGATGGGCCCCTTTCGGTATCATCCGGGTCAGCCTTACATCCTTAGAGCTCAGCGCTACATCGACGGTATTCTACGCCCCATTTTGTAGCTGTTTATTGCGAGCCATCCTGTGATTACATTTCAGCAAGATAATGCCCGCCCGTTTCTACTGTTTGTCTTCGTACTTGCCGGGCCGGATCTCGCGTCGGATGAGAGCATTTGGACTACTATCCGCAGGGTTCTCCAACCATCCCGCGATTTTGGCGATCACTACGTCTTGACAATTGGCGTGTAAATACAGTCAAGGCACAATAACCACTCAAAAAATATGAACAACACCAAGGCTGTTGAACTACATGCCGTGCCGGACAGCATCAACACGGCAAGGAAAACACACTGCCGGAAAACTATGCTAACGACAAGGGGAGGTAACCGGAACGTTAACGGCCACAAGACAGAAGATACAGCCAGTGCACTTCAGTAATAAGTTACAATCAATTCAATAGTTAAACACCATACAGGAAGACGGCTGCAAAATTTTGCCGACTCCAGCACACGATACATTGCTGCTTGCGGGAACGGCCCAGGAAGCAACAACTGGCAATGAACGAAGAGATGTCACAGCAGTTGGGGTTTCATAACGGGTTAACTGATTACTCAACTCCAGTATCCAGGTTCGGTGGGCGACGAACTTTGCAGCTCTCGCAGCTAGTGCCTCACAAATCCGACCACGCGTGCACGCGGCCTGACCTGGCGCCACGGAGACTTCCTCGGTGCTCTGCTGCAACCGACCGACAGCATCCAACACGCAGACAGCGTTACAATAACGGGTCAGTCAAAACCACAAGCTACACACGGTTCCGCGGAAATACTTCCACTAACAACTCGAACGAAACTAAAACCAGTCACTGAGGAACAACAAGGACGAATCACAAATCGACACACACAGAGAACCCAGAAGGGTTCAGTGACCAAATACACGTCGTCCGATGAGATGACAGACCGAACGACGAACCAAGGTCGTCCCCACTCAAGTCGTGTGTCGGCAACGATCGGGCGAGTGATGTGTCCCGACCCAACTGCTGGTCCGTCCCGACTGCCTTCGGATGCACGACAACCCGGAGACACTGGCTGAGACTCAACCATGCAGAGGTAACATTTGTCCATTGGCCACCCGACATCTCTGCACAAGGAAGGAACCAACCCACGTCTGGCAAGATGACCAACTGACGAGGCCCAGAAACGGTCAAAAGACCAAATACACGTTGCCCGATGAGATGACCGACCGAACAACCAACCAACGTTCGTTCCCACTCCAGTCTCCTTCCGTCGGACAGTGCTTGTGTCTTAATGGCTGTCCGGACCTCACTGGCGCTGCGTCCCGACCGAACTCCCGATACACGACGACCCGGAAATACTAGCGGTCGCTCCAAGGCTAATACGACAGTGCTCTTATCAATAAGCGCTGCTGCTGCCACTCACGGGCAGCCAAGCCAGTAACTTGGTGACACTTTTTTTTCTTTTTTTCACTAGCTGCTTATATTTTATGACCCACCGTCTAATTTCTTATGGTGGGTCGTATGTTGCCACTTAGCCGCTGTGACTGGGTCCGAGGTCCGGAGTGACTGAAAGTAACACCACCCCGGCTCCCGTCCCCACTCACACCGTTGCCCGTGTCCCGCCACGTGGAGGCGGGCTCTATTTGTTTAGATCCATTTGATATCTTTTTTTTTCTTTTTTTGTGCAGCATTAGAAAAACTTATAACTAATACAAAATCAAGTAAGATATTAATAAACAAAACGAAATTAAATATTTAGAAAGAAGGAAGGGAGAGAACTGAATAGAGAAGGGATAGGTATAATATTGCCCGTCACCTGGTTGTGAGCGGCGGCCCGGGTCTTGGAATGACCCTCAAGACGCTGGCCGTCGCTCACCATGCCTTTAACATCTACCGTCCTAAAAACTAACTTAACTAGAAGAGATTAGAGTACGTTAAAGCTAGAAACTAAGACTAAGACCTTCATGTCCAGCCTGCTAAACTATTTACGATATACACTAGAGAGGTAACTGATTTTGTGCTTGGCTCAAAGTTGCTAATGAAAGGGTACTTGTGGTAAAAGTAATAAGGTAATGACGCTAACAGTTTGTGTTGAGCCTACAAGGCTCCTAGTATAGTACATCAGGCACAAGCACCTCCCGGCCCCGCCGACAACACGACGTGAACGGTGGTTTTCCCTGATCTACCATAGGTATCCGTCGGGTTGGGCTCAAAAGAGAGGAACCACAATTAGGATCGTTCCATCCAGGACGTGCGCCGCCTCTTACCAGTGGGCGTAGGTCCCTTGAAGAGGTGCCTAACTTTAAGCTTCAGATCAGAAGTTATTAGTATAGTGGAGGTTGAGGTATAGGCTGTGTAGGTTGGTTGTACAACTGGTTCTTAGTGACACCAGTAAATCGAATAAGAAATGAGGCGACAGAACGGTAAAGACAAGATGACAAGCAATAAACAGAATGAACACGAGCCGCGCACGGCTCAATCATTTATTCCTGTACTCGAATCAATTTCAGAGTTATTGGTTTCCAGCACCTGTGTACTCCTGGAAGTAATGTAGAATTTTCAGCTGGGAATTACTCCATCCGGACGCTGTGGCAGAGCGGTTCTAGGCGCGACCGGTGCTGTCGCAGCTTCCAATCCTGCCTCGGGTATGGATGTGTGTGTTGTCCTTAGGTTAGTTAGGTGTAAGTAGTTCTAAGTTCTAGGGGACTGATGACCTCAGAAGTCCCATAGTGCTCAGAGCCATTTGAATTATTCCAGGAAACCACGAAATTCGTCATGATGACGATTACCAATAAGTTTCGTAAGGAAATACTCAAAGACTCATGTCAGATGGCTGCACTCATCGCCAAAGGTACTGTTTGTGTGGGATGTTCAAAAAAAAAGGTTCAAATGGCTCTGAGCACTATGGGACTTAACATCTATGGTCATCAGTCCCCTAGAACTTAGAACTACTTAAACCTAACTAACCTAAGGACAGCACACAACACCCAGCCATCACGAGGCAGAGAAAATCCCTGACCCCGCCGGGAATCGAACCCGGGAACCCGGGCGTGGGAAGCGAGAACGCTACCGCACGACCACGAGATGCGGGCTGTGGGATGTTGGTTGAACGTGACTGCTAGTTACAGAACCTAGTGTTGATCTTGTACATACCGAATCCGTGGATGCTGTTAACTTGTCTGCAGAGATTTTTAACTTGCGGACTCTAGAATATAATGAATGAACCTTTACAGATGTCTGAAAAAGTAACCTTACGATTTCGAAATCCTCAAATCCAATAGCGAAAAGAAAAGAAGGAAAGACTCCAAAATCGGAGTAACAAAAAAGAAAGATACAAACAAAGAGGTGAGAGGTACTTACATTGGCCAGAGTACAAAATATTGTCCTTGTCGTCAAAATAAGATGCAAGTAATGTAGACTGCGCAGGACGCCGTTCCATGAGCTCACTGGCGAATAGGCCTGTCACCTTGCTGATCATGGAGTTAGCAAACAATTTGCAGATCGCAGTGGGTTACAAGAGATTGGCTTTCACGATGAAGAACCTAGCGGAAATCTCCTGATTTGGAAAGCGTTACAACATTGCGGATTGAATGTTGTTCTGGATGTATTGAGCTCTGTTCACTACTGCTTCGACACACACTACACTTTGTCGGTCACTGTACGCTAGACCTTGATGGTTGCTACCTGACAGACCCGTTGCTTTCCTTCTTCCACTCCTCTCTGGCAGGAAAGCATCACTGGTTCCTACACGGACTCTGCTCTGATCATGAAACACAACTTTGTGGAAGTCAAGCCTCCAGTTCCGAATTTCGCTGATGAGAACTACACGCTGATGAGGAGTGAAAGAATCTCTAGCCAGCGTCGTTCTTGTTAACGCAGATTGCAACAAACGGTTCCTTACGATACTAACTGCCACTGTGTGTACATTCCCAATAAACAGTGATCGGCTATTAACCTGCCGCAGAACTGATCTTAGGAGCTCGTTCCATTTCATGACGTTTCGTAACGCCACGCTTACGATTAGGTATATAATCGACATTACTGAGTCACGTGGCATGCTGCATTCGAACGTTACGTACTTGTTGCTCTTACCCATCGTAATTAACTAACATTTCGATAGATATAAAGCAAGTCACCATTCACGGCACTGAATATACATTCCGTACAAGTTATCACGATATCGCCTTTAGTTAAGGACGACAGTTTAGTATACAGATAAGCGTTATCATTAAACACAGGCTACTGCCCAACCCTATTAAGAACAGGAGTGGTCCTATGAGAATTTTCTGGCGGGCTAGAAGTCATCTTTGTCTCTTATAAACACTCGCAGTTCAGGACGAAATACTGGATTGTATTAGTGAAATCTTTTTTTGAGGCACTCGTATACCTGAGGTCCAAAATGTAACGAATTACAAACCAGTTCCCTGGAGACCAGTTATTCTGCCTCATCTCAAATCGCTCCTTGATATTTAACGTTCTGACGTTACAGGGCAGTTTGATACTTGCAAGTTTCACTGCGTTTGACAATTCTTCTTTGACGCAATACTGATCTCCGAGATCAACTCACATAGCGTGTAAAAATGTGTTCTATCCTGGATACCATATCGAATAGATTACGTACATATCTGTAAGAACATATCTGCAACAACGAGTATTTCGCTGACTTTTCCTTACGCAACAATTTTCATTTAAACATCACAACTTTCATGCGTTCCAATTTTTGTGCACCTCCATCTCATGATTGTGGTAGTGTCTAGATTCCGGGTAAGATGAAATCTATTCGTTCGGAGCTAAAAATCCGTCATACTAAGCTTTAGTAGCATCTTCAGTGTGGAAGGAATTGCGAAGCAGATAATGGTGGAAGACAGAAGGCACAAGAACAAGTAAAGACAAGTTGCAGAATCTCTTCCCACAGAAACTCCTACGCAGCTGCATTAGTCAGTTAAGCGGTGCTAGAACCAGTACTTGTATTGTCATGTTGATGTTGCGCTTGAAGCATCCCTTTCCGTCGTTTTTTAAAACACCTGTCTCAAGGCGCCTGTGGTGTTGGCAATAAATGCTAGAAAGAGTAGTGGTATTCCTAGGAAGGAACTAATATACGACTCCTTTTACAACCAGTGAGGCGCAAACACTGTTTAATGTTCGTGGAGAGAACCGCTTTTCTTCTGTAGCACCACTTTTCATCATCATCAAATTGAACAGGAGAGAGGACCGTTATGTAAAGCCTATCTGGTGACAAACATGGATGCGAAATCATACATTGATTTTTCGATTCCCACTGAAAAGACACACTACCCTTAGACCAGTTTGTATTAATCTTTGATGTCTGATGAAAAAATAGCTTGATAAGTAACTGATCACAGTTCATCAAGCCTGCGACTTTCCATTTAACTGCCAGGTCACATCACGCATTTTTCGAAAAGAACTATCGCGTACTATACCTTTCTCCGTCTACAGAAACTACACAGAGACTCATACTGGATGACCAGACGGGAATTTGAACAGCTGTCCTCCCAAATACGAGTCCACTCTCTTACTACAACAACCTGTCGCTCGGTCCAGTGCATTTACAGTTAATATGAACTTGTTTGATGCGGAGATTTTGATCGCCAGTCCACGTGGAGGACCTTCAAGGGCTTCAAATTCATCCACCAGGCCATCTCGAAGCGCGCCAGAATTATAGTCCTCGAAAAGCAAGATAGGATCTGTTGTACAGCTGGAATCTCGGGGATACTGTTGCAATATCTCACAACTGTACCTCTGCATGTTAATATTAAATGTTCAATCAGCAATCATGAATCACGCAGCGTGGTGCATTCGACTTGATACTCCCCCCCCCCCCCCCCACTCCCATATCAGAATCTATATATTATGGCGTCTACACTGACACTCTTGTTTGGATTAGCCTGTATTTATTATGTTATTGTACGATAACTTTGTTGAGAATTCACGTTCTACAATGTTCCTTCAGACGTGAATATATGTGTGCAGGATTAAAATGTTCCTTTAGAAACGCATGCACGCAGAAGGAACGGGCTGTTCATGACGATCCATTAAATGCTCATTACATATTATGAAATATGATTCACAATGTTACGAATCAAATTTCGTAATACTTATCGTATACATATCTGACCAGTAATCCATATCTTCTTCCATTTCACTTCCCTAATCCTTACTGCATCGAGATTAAGCCTTTGCCTTTCCATTAGATTTTATAATTTTCTTATAAAGTTCAAACTTCTGACATTCCACACGTCAACTCGTAAAACGTTACCCTTTCGCTGGTTAATCATTCCTTTTCTCACGGTCATCTTGGCAACCCCATACTGTAGATCCGAATGAGTGACTATTCCGGAATCTTTTGTCAATGGAGAGATCATCACGACACTTCTTCATGTAGATGGCACATCTCCTGTAGATATATATTACGTGTCTTTAATGCAGCGGTTTCCACTGCGACTGCCTTTTGCATCCTCATGCAGTTGATCACTGATAAGCTTTCCATCTTTTATTGACAGTTTCTCACTCTGTTCGCTCCCTCGCCCCTTTTTGATAAAGCCGTTGGCGAAACGAGAGCGACTTGTTTCCGGAAGTCTTCGGCCGCCATTCCTGATGATTTTTACTCAGGATTTACAAAGTAGCTGAGTTCGAACATATGACCCACGACATTCTGATTACTAGTCAAAAAATGGTTCAAATGGCTCTGAGCACTATGGGACTTAACTGCTGAGGTCATCAGTCTCCTAGAACTTAGAACTACTTAAACCTAACTAACCTAAGGGCATCACACACATCCATGCGCGAGGCAGGATTCGAATCTGCGACCGTAGCGGTTACGCGGTTCCAGACTGAAGCGCCTAGAACCGCTGAGCCACCCAGCCAGCTACTAGTCAAAGACACTATACCTAGACCACAGGTGCACCATACGTTTTACACTTCTTTGTGTAGATTCCCAGAATAAAACAAAAAATGGTTCCCCTTACCCTTGTGAACGAGTTTTTCGGAAACTTTCCCTTGACTGCAAGAAAATACAGAAACTGCAAGTTCGCTCCCAGACATTCCTCCCAGGCAGCTCTCTTGGCATTTGGCTAACAATTCTCCGAGTCCAGAAAGAGTGATTAGTCGAACAGCATGGTCTGTGTCCTTAATGAAAGTTATTAAAAAGTATCACCATCAAACATGGATCTTTCATCTATCTCTCAAGAACAGTACCGGTTATCTCCTATTTTACAGGCGTCCCTTGCATCGAAAATCGTTGTCAAAACTAGTGCGGAATCTGTGAAGACAAATTTCCTCCATTTGTTCATGGTACCACGTAGCTGTTACCTCTGCCTCCAGCCCGATTAGGTAACTTCCGTCCCATGCATAGGCTGCCGATAACACCAGTACACAAATGGCTGTGTTTGGACTGGCGTCTGGGAGGCACTGAATACTGATGAACAGCATCATAAATATTGAGCAATGAATTGTGTTTCTGCACTACCCCGGATGAACCACGTCAGTGAGTATGGCGACCCTGAGAGAAGTTCCATTCTTCTAATATTTTGAAGAGGCTCAGTGGTGTTATATCTGGCTTCATGGTGGCGGGAGCCATCGCGTATGACTTCAAGTCAGCGACCGAGGGATCTCTGATGGTCAACTGTATGTCACAGACATATTGCGTCATGATGTGCTGTCCCTCATGTTATAGGTTGGTAGCGCCGCTTCTTTTCCGTACATGACTGAGTCTCTGTGAAATGTGTGCATTACTATGGAGTACTCCCGCGACAGCACAGAACATTTCTGTGGTACTAATACGGATGTCAACGCCGTCATAGAGCGAGTATCCTGGACATCAAGGACTAGTTACAACAGCTGTGGATCAACTTCGAATGGCTTTATGACACTTCCCAACAATCAGTAGCATGCTTTCAATTCCGACGGTGTCGAACGTCATACCGATACGTCGGCTCGCGGTCACCTTTGTAAATCTGACTCGATTCTGTAATCGCTGAAGTAAGATCACAAAAACTTTAAAGCTCCAGAAGTTTCATTTCGTTTCCTCGTCCTCTTCTGGATGCCTTAGTCTTTTTGTGAGGCAACTTACTGTGACGAAAAAAAAAACACAAAGGAGAAGTTGAGTGACATGAACGAAAGGCTGCTGTCAGTCAAGAATTCCTTTAAGGCGACAAAGATGCCATTACAAACTTCTCAGCGAGTTTGAACGAGATCGTGTAACAGGGCTGACGCATGGTTCCTTTCGACACATCGAAATTAAACACATAACAGTTTAGTAGTTGCCATACACTTCTTTATTACAAACACAGACAATGATCTTTCAAACTTTACTCAAGCAATTGTCACTAACCAGAACAATGTTCATAAAACGCCATTAATAAAATTTAACTGACGTAACTGAATGCTTCATGACTTACATAGGAACTGGCTTCCATATCAAATTCTAAGACTGCTTCCATGGACTTATTTCAATCAACTGTAACAAATTAAAGTATTATCAGATTAATGAACCCGACTAAGCTTCTCTTTAGTATTATTCACAGGTACGAGGTTCACATACATAATAACAGCATATTAAATAGTCTTAACATGGTGCCATTACAATTTTTTTTTTATACGTTGGAAATTAGTGATGGACGCGAGCAGACCGAAAGGTGCTACCAGATAGAGGAGATTCACGGATGAGAAGGTAAAATGGAGCTATATTCAACTTTAGGTTACAACTACGTTTCCAGAAAACCACAACGCTCCATCGGAAAGATGGAAATGCAGGACACTAACAACGTAACCACAGACACCGATCCAGGTCCTTAAATTTCCCTCTTCCACCGTGATACCCCTATCGGAGTTTGCTCGCGTCGACCACTGCCAATTATCTGAAACATAAACACATTAGCGGCAGACAACATCCTGGCGCATCAGATTGACAAACATATCTGCCCAACTCGTTATAAATAAACCTTTAATTATACACGGCACCAAAGAACCCAAGTCTGAGTAACCGAGATGAGCACCTGCCCAGTAACGGCTCTTAAAATGTGATAAGCCAGTTCTCTAGAACAAAGAAATAAAATAATAACATAGGATCAGGAAATATGAAAATTATTTCGGCCCGCTCTTGAGCGTCAGGCACAGAGTTACGTACTATTTGGCATGACCTCTAGCTACGCATTAAGCACGGCTTCATGTCTATTTGTTGTGCTTAGCTAGCACTCCCTTAAATACCATCAACATATAAGGCGGCCAGACCAAATACAGTAACAAGTAACTGAAACAATTAAAATAGTTTTCAGCTTACTCGGGTATTAAATTAACGTAAACAGAACCCACCAAGAAACATATTGACGACTCCAGTTCATTCACTTTCTGTAAAATGTAACATACGTGAAGGAAATCTGTCCTTCAAATCTGCAGGAAATCCCAAACACTGTCGGCAGCGGATCTGCATTAAAACTACGAAACACGCCGCAGCAGCTGCCCACACTCCTTCGTCGTACCGACTCGGTCACTCGCCAGCGCCACACGACACTGTAGCTCACACAGCTGTTACCCGAATGCAAGTCCCTGCAGAGCGAGCACGCCGCAGTTAAATAGCCATGCGCCAAAGATGCGAAGAAGACAAGGAAGCATCGAAAATCGACTTATAACGATCGCGATAACAATCGATGGAGACTGGCGCCGGCAGCGCACCAGCTCAAGGGCTACGAGATGTTGGACGCTCGTTATGCGATATTGCCGAAAGACATGGCAGCAATATAACCACCGTACGTGATTGTCACGAGAATCAACAGTTGCAAGAAGACCGGGCTCTGGACGGCCAAATGGTACTATCGAGAGGGAAGACCATCGTGTTTGGCGTATAGCTCTGGCGCATCGTACTGCATCTTCAGCAGCACTTTTCAGCAGCAGTTGGCACCAGACACTCTGTACGTACATAACTGGAGTTACGGTCTGGGCTGCGATTTCTTATAACAGCAGGAGCCAGTAGGATTACTCTGTGGTTATCCACACGATGCTTGCACGTTTGCATGCTTGCGTTCAACGTTCTGGCGGTTACAACGGTTATTATTGTCGCAGCATTTCACACTTGCAGTGGCTTATCTTGCGCTTCCATAAATATGTTAACTTTGAATGTTAATCGCTTAAGGGAGGACGTTGATGAAATTGACCAAAAATGTCAATTTTCGATTTGTTTTTTATTTGTTAGTACAACTCATGGACAATAAATCCCCAAAGTTTCAATGTTGGAATCGCGTCCTAAGTGCCTGAAAATTAATTAAAAGTGTGACGCGGCCTCCTTGCCACGCCCACATTTTGAAGCAGCACTTCAATACCAGCTCAGTGAACGATTCTGTGTATTACTTTCAACGAAACGTGTGCGGGATACATCTAGAACGCCGTGATACACACTCTTTGGTTTTATAGATCATCTTTGACTCTGTTCCGTATGTTATAAACAATAAAAAACTAGCTTCATCGTTTATGACGAATCAAATTATTTATTTATTTTTTTTTTTTTTTTTGCCTTGTGATACTGACGGAGATTTGCACAAGTGTTCGATTCTTTCTTCATTCACTTATGCCACGATCACAAGGAGTGTATAAAAAACTGGGTAAACGTCGGGAGGATGAACGTGTTAGAAAGAATGGGCTTCAAGATAGGAAATTTTACTCAAGACATCCCGGGAAAAATAGATTTACAGCGTGTCTCTGCAGCTGAAAAATCAGTTGAAGAACCGATTAAGGAAAGAAGACAGACAATAAGAAAGCAGAAAAGAAACCTTGAAGGGAAAGATGACTCAGAGTACAAATGTGGTGCCTTCTGAAGAAGTGACATAAGGAAAAATGTTAGGTTGAACTATAAATGGCGTTTCATGAAAAGTTTGTGTGTGTGAAATCTTATGGAACTTAACTACTAAGGTCATCAGTCCCTAAGCTTACACACTACTTAACCTAAATTATCCTGAGGACAAACACACACACACCCATGCCCGAGGGAGGACTCGAACCTCCGCTAGGACCAGCCGCACAGTCCATGACTGCAGTGCCTCAGGCCGATCGACTAATCCCGCGTGGCTGAAAAGTTTGTTTTTTAAAGTTTATGTACCTTTTCCTCAGATTCTATAGATGCTAGAATTATGCAATTTTGTACACATATTTCTGTAAACCTAATAAACGTTGTCTCAAGAGAAAATTTTGAAATTCTGATTGCAAGCTGAGGTATGGGTCAAAGTGCTTGGATTTTGCATGAATTTAAAATTTTACTTGTGGAATTTTAATTAAAAATTTATGAAAAGTCTTCTATTTGACCTGTTCCAAAAACCTCATGAGAGAAACTTACAACACGAAGAGATGAAACAGAGAAATTTTTGTAGAAATCTCTTGAATTCTTTCTGCGAAAAAGGAACATACATTACTTTTAGAAAATAAAACTTCAAATTTCATTAAAGAAAGTTAAATGTATATAATCAACGGATTTTATATGTAAATGCGTTACTTTCATGTAAAGCGTGGTACAAAATTTCATTGCGGTATCTCCAAAACTGTGGATTTGATACATTTTTGAAATATTGTGTGTTTTTCATCAACGTCCCCCCTTAAGTATATTAGATAGACAAATGTATTCTCCAAGTTTCATTACTGTACAATAACTATTTTTTGGTGTTGCGATTTTTTACCGTCATTGCATATTAAACTCTCCTCCCCTATGTGGGTCACACTACATCACCACTCTCTTGAAGCCTGTCAGCTGAATATTCACAAATAGACGAGAGGAACCTGTCACTTAGAAATCAGTTTATTTACTGGGTGGCGCTCTCTGTGCTGCATCATTGAATGTCGTGATGCACCAAGTAGCAACTGCTGTTGCAGCCAATTAGAAGTGAAGCGGACGTCTGACTAGTAGCTGCCTATACGTCGCTGCTCCCGCACAGGTCCCCAGCGGCGGAGAAAGCGGACTTCTTATTTCCATGCGCAGCATCCACGTCGAGTCGCAAAAAAGGGAGTGCTGCAGACGGGTCCAGTTCAGCCCTCGCGCCGCCTCTCCGGTCGGCGGCAGAAGTGTTTGGATTCGTGCCGAACTCCAATTAGCCTCCAGCGACGGCGTCACGCATTCGCAAGGTCTGAGTGGAGGCCTAGACAGGCGCCGTGCGCCGCACGAAGCCTTCCTCAGGCGCACAGACCCCAGGAGCCACAAGAAGGCCGCGCGCTGGTTCCCGATGCTGCTTTATTAAAATAAATGACAGTTTGCCACTGGCCGACCACTCTCTCACAGCTTCTCTTTCCGCAACCTGTGATTATCATTAGCATTTCTCATAGTGCCGCTACAATTTAATAATGAGCCGCTTTCAAATGCGTTCCCTCATTTATTAATTCTGCGTTTCGCATTTTGTACAGAAATACACTACTGGCCATTAAAATTCCTACACCACGATGATGACGTGCTACAGACGCGAAATTTAACCGACAGGGCTTTTCAGAGCATTCACACAAGGTTGCCACCGGTGACGATACCTACAACGTGCCGACATGAGGAAAGTTTCCAACCGATTTCTCATACACAAACAGCAGTTGACCGGCGTTGCCTGATGAAACGTTGTTGTGATGCCTCGTTTAAGGAGGAGAAATGCGTACCATCACGTTTCCGACTTTGGTAAAGGGCGGATTGTAGCCTATCGCGATTGCGGTTTATCGTATCGCGACGCTGTTGCTCGCGTTGGTCGAGATCTAATGACTGTTAGCAGAATATGGAATAGGTGGGTTCAAGAGGGTAATACAGAACGCCGTGCTGGATCCCAACGGCCTCGTATCACTAGCAGTCGAGATGACAGCCATGTTATCCGCATGGCTGTAACGAATAGTGCAGCCACGTCTCGATCCCTGAGTCAACAGATGGGGACAGACAACAACCATCTTCACGAACAGTTCGACGACGTTTGCAGCAGCATGGACTATCATGACTGCGGTTACCCTTGACGCTGCATCACAGACAGAAGCGTCTGAGCGTCTGCGATGGTGTACTCAACGACGAACCTGGGTGCACGAATGGCAAAACGTCATTTTTTCGGATGAATCCAGGTTCTGTTTACAGCATCATGATGGTCGCATCCGTGTTTGGCGACATCGCGGTGAATGCACATTAGACGCGTGTATTTGTCATCGCCATACTGCCGTATCACCTGGCGTGATAGTATGGGATGACATTGGTTACACGTCTCGTTCACCTCTTGTTCGCATTGACGTCACATTGAACAGTGGACGTTACGTTTCGGATGTATTACGACCCGTGGCTCTACCCTTCATTCGATCCCTGCGAAACACTATATTTCAGCAGGATAATGCACGACCGCATGTTGCAGGTCCTGTATGGTCCTTTCTGGATACAGAAAATGTTCGACTGCTGCCCTGGCCAGCACATTCTCCAGATCTCTCACCAACTGAAAACGTCTGGTCAATGGTGGCCGAACAACTGGCTCGTCACAATACTGTGGTATCGTGTTGAAACTGCATGGGCAGCTATACCTGTACAGGCCACCCAAGCTCTGTTTGATTCAATGCCCAGGCGTATCAAGGCCGTTATTACGGCCAGAGGTGGTTGTTCGGGGTACTGATTTCTCAGGATCTACGCACCCAAATTGCGTGATAATGTAATCACATGCCGGTTCTAGTATAATATATTTGTCCAATGAATATCCGTTTAGAGGAAACCGGGGCACGTTGGCCATAGGGGCAGGATGGCCCAGCCGAGTTAGTTTATACAATAGACGCTAGATCGTGCTGGGAATCAATCAGCAGGTTGGTAGCATTGTCTCGCTCCCTGTACAGGAACAATATGGCCGGCGGAGCAGTTTTGGACAAGTTGTGTTGATTAACTGTTTTTGTGCGTGTGTGAGTAAAATTTTACTCGTCGGTTAAATGTGTGTTACGTAAAGTTTGCTTACTTTAGGCGCCAGAGGTGAGTAGTATAACTAAACGTCGTAGTTTAAGTATTATTTCTATATGTCATACAATCTAAATTGCTTCAGTGGGTTTTGTGACGAATAGAATTAATTATAAAGATGGCAATGGGGCAGGTTGGCTCAGAGACGACGGGCACGATGGCCACCTGGGCCAACCTGCCCCGTTCTATATATTGTTTTAATCTCCATGAAAGATTTGTTATTTTTAATGATAATAATATTTATAATTCGTCGAGTTTATGACATTATTAACATAATTTTCGAAGTTAGTCACATTTTGATACGTTTCAGAGGTCTAAAGATCGTCATATTCACGAGATAAAAAGCTTTTTAAAAAGAAAACACCAACCTGTAAATTTTGTTATAATCTTAAATAGCGATCTGAGTAGTCAGAATCTGGTTCATTTCTTTGTTTTTAGAACAGCAGAGTTACGGCGTTAGTTTAAACCATTTGTTTTATCTATAGGGACATAAAAATGGTGCGAAATTATAAAAGAAAAAGTGAAAGAGGAATGATTTCTGAAGATACGATGATAAAAGCAGTTTTAGAAGTAAAAGAAAAGGGTAGATCTGTGAGGGCTACTAGCGAGGTATTTGGGATTCCAAGAAAAACTTTGGGGAGGTACTGTGCTAAGTACAAACAGACCTAATGTCAGCCTACACAGTCAAATGAACTTCAGGAAACAAACTGAACCTCAACCCATGCCAATACACACACACACACACACACACACACACACACACACACACGAAAAGAAAAACTGTGCTTCTATGGGTAACTTAACTAGAGTTGTTTATTTTCAGATATTTAATTCTGAAGAGGATATGCTTGAACAATACCTCATGAAGGCAAGTAACATATATTACAGTCTTTCCACGAAAGAAGTCAGGCGGTCTGCGTATAGATATGCTATTGCATGCAACAATAAAATACCGCAAGCGTGGACCGAGACCGAAATGGCTGGAAGTGATTGGCTCACAGGATTCTTGAAGAGGCACGCTCTACTCTCCATTCGGACTCCTCGAAAATGGGTCAAATGGCTTTGAGCACTATGCGACTTAACTTCTGAGGTCATCAGTCGCCTAGAACTTGGAACTAATTAAACCTTACTAACCTAAGGACATTACACACATCCATGCTCGAGGCAGGATTCGAAGACGCGTCCGTAACGGTCGCTCGGCTCCAGACTGTAGCGCCTAGAACCGCACGGCCACTCCGGCGGCTCGGACTCCTCAAGCAACTAGTTTAGCCCGGTGCACCAGTTTCAACAAGCATTATGTAGAACTGTTTTTTAATAATCTCGACATAGTTTTAAAAAGATTAAAAGTGACCCCTGCGGACATCTGGAACAATGACGAAACTGGAGTAACTACCGTCCAGCGTCCTGATCGTGTAGTCGCTCGAAGAGGTTTTCACCAAATAGGGCGAGTGACATCGGATGAGAGAGAGTCACTTGTTACGGTCGTTTTTCCGGTTAGTGCGTTGGGTACTAGTGTGCCTCCATTCTTCATCTTCCTGAGGGTCAACTTCAAGCTTCATTTTATCCTTGACGGCCCGATTGGGTGTGATGGAGCAGCTCATACTTCGGGATGGATGACGGAGACAAACTTTGCAAAATATGTGAAACATTTTGTTCTACACGCTCGCTGCTCAAAAGAACGCCCTTGCGTAAAGATAATGGAATCACCTTTCTATCTTTTCCGGCGCATTGTAGCCACAAGCTGCATCCTTTAGACAGAAGTGTCTATGGGCCTTTTAAAAAGTTCGTAAACTCAGCATGTGATGCATGGGTTACCAATAATAAACGGCCTATGACTATTTACGACATCCTGTCTGTAGTGCGAATAGCACTTCCAAATGCTGCAACTCCCAATAACATAACCAGTGGATTCAAGGTAAGTGGAATCAATCCCTTTAACAAAAATATTTTTACTGACAGTGTTTTTATGCCTTCCTACATTTCGGATAGGTTAGACCCAAACACTGAAAACAGTTCATCAACTCGAGCTGAGATAAACGTAAGACTATTTCCAACTCCAGAAGAGGTCAGACCTTTTGAAAAAGCAGAGCCCAGGAAAGTATGGGAACACGGAAAAGGAAAACAGTTTCTGCCATAGTGACAGACACTCCAGCAAAAAAAGCCCTCGAGGAAGAACAAAAAGGTGCAAAAGAAAAAAAAGCGAAAGCACTGGAAAGAATACTTAAATCACAGGCTAAAAAAGCACTTTTTCAAAAATAGAGTAATAGCAATGGTAGAATGAAATTAACTAAATCAACTGCAGTAGGCCTAAAACGCAAGAAGAAGCCATTGGAAGATGATGATGAAGATGATGACGATGAGAAGATGAAGATTCACTGTGCCTAAGGTGTCTCAAACCTTTTTCAAACAGTCAACCTGGAGCACAATGGATTCAGTGCACAAGCTGCAAGCGTTGGGTTCATCAGACATGCGTGAAAAGTGAAATCTGTGGTTTTATGAGTGTTATAACTGTGCTGATCCTTTGGATGTGGACAGTGATTAAAATTGATTGGTTTCTATTAACACACAATAATTCCCCGCAGGTTCGAATCCTGCCTCGGGCATGGATGTGTGTGATGTCCTTAGGTTAGTTAGGTTTAAGTAGTTCTAAGTTCTAGGGGACTGATGACCTCAGATGTTAAGTCCCATAGTGCTCAGAGCCATTTGAACCATTTTTGAACAGTAATTCCTAATAATTATGTTTTCCCATTGTCATAATAAAATGTTAAGTTTTTAACTCAATATTCAACTTGATTTGATGTACACTAAAGTATGTTTCTTGCTAACTATTCGTTTTATTTTGATATCCTAAAGTTATACTAGTTTAACTTATCAAAATAATACATGGGTCAACGTGCCCCCGCCTCTGGGCCAACTTACCCCAAGGTAGGGGCAGATTGGCCCACTTGACATATGTCCAGCAATAATTTTTTTTTAAATTTTTTAAATCATATATTCAAGGTTAATAATTGTGATACAGATTCAGTAAGACTGCTCTAAATATTCAGCAATAATTTCATAAATTTAAATATGTAAAAAAAGTTAATATAATTTTTTTAAAAAAATATGGCCAATGTGCCCCATTCTCCCCTATCATCTGCATTTCTTCTTGGTGTAGCAATTGCCAGTAGTGTATTATTGGCCAAAAGTAACAACAAATACGAGTAAATTTCAGTTATTTCTCTAGTGGGCTGTTTACTGGTGAGAGTGGACTGTAGATGGGATAGTGCAAGAATGGACTCTAAATAAACTATAATTGAGCTTTATTAACAGTGTGGACCATACATCTACTGGAGCGCATGCATGGACAAGACAAAAGGAATCAAGAATTTGTGCCCAATTTTCCAAATGATTTAACATCTGACACAATAATATAAAAATTCTCAAAAATAAGTAATAATAAAAATCTTAATGGGACACAAATTAATATACAATCCGTCAGTAAGACACCACAGTATGGCCAACGCCTTAAGCAAACACGGACACCATACGCAATGTACAACGACAGAATAAGAAACATACGGCTATTATCTTGATATATAGAAGACCAACTAGAAGGACTATAAACATTTCCTAACATTCGCTTCCTTCTACAATTCATTACTTTACGGTACTCAAGTCCGTAACGGCCTCACCGTGTTTCATCAAAATACATACACTTGGACAAGACACTGCTCCTCAAATACAGGCCCAGCAGAAGTTCCGTCATTTCATCAATTCAAAATCTTGGCAAAACCTCAGTGCCACGACAGTCTCAAAGGCCAGCAAAACGGTATGGCACAAGTCACCCTTCTTCACAGCCTTTCATTCTTATAAATCTTTCTTCCCAGGTGCCGTATCCTTTGATCATTCAAGCTCCATCTGCTGTTCCAGCCGAATGATGCCCCACGTTAACAGCTGGTCACAGCCGAAGTTGATGGTCTGCAACACAACTGGCTTGGTGCCTTTACGCTCTCTGCTTTGACTTCAGCTGATACTGCTGACTTTCCTCCAGGAAAGGTGGATTCCAAGTGAATACGTCATCAGATGGCGGCGCGTCTGCACGGCCTATGACCACCTGCAACTGCCGCCCTGGGCCAGTCATGCTGACACAAGATCGGCTGGTGCGCCGGCATCGCATCGAACATTTTTCTGCTCCACACCATGGACCATCATCGCTGGCTCCAAGATGTTGTTGATGTCACCGACTTCAGATTACCTTTCGCTCTGCAGCAAAAACACAGCTAACCTCGATGTGGCGCTGTGTGTGCAAACTTCCTGATACCTGTGCACTCTAAGTGGAAAACATGATCTGTGCAGGCGCAAACTGGAGAATAAATGTATGTCATGAAATACGACTAGCTTATTCATCACAAATTTATCTCACATTCATATTTTTTGCATCGTATTAATTTCTGTATTTTTCTGTCATTTTTTCTAGAAAAATTTCTTAATTAAGGTCGGAATACAATCAAACCGCGTTTTTGTTCTGCTTCTACACGTAGCCAATAAAGGGAAAAATTTAGCCTATTAGCGAAAGGTAGGGAATGATGAGTTGAAAGCGGAAATTTTTCTCCAAAGAAACTCAGGCCAGCACTGCATTAATCAGATAATAATCATTAACTGTTGCCAAAAGGCTTACAATAAAAGACTTGTCATGCCAAAGAGACACCAACATACTATTACAACAGGCTGGATAATCCATACAAACACGAGCCAGTCCTAGTCACCAGTACTGGATATGCAGTCTGTCCGTCTCCCTGATTAAATTTCTTGGTAACTGGTCATATTACAACATCCAATAAACAAGTAATTAAATTATAGACACAAAAATTTTACACAAAATAAGAAAGAAGAACACCTTCATTGTTCTGGCACCGGAATGAAGATGAAGAACGCAAGACAAGAGACGGCAGTAAAACGACGTCGGCCAATGGTGCACTGACTAGGACCGCACCACGGCAGGAGAGGCTTCTACAGGAGGAAAATATAAGCGCAGCTCCTGCCAGCCTCTCTCAGTTGATGTTGTTGTGGTCTGCAGTTCAAAGACTGGTTTTATGCAGCTCTCCATGCTACTTTATCATGTGCAAGCTTCTTCATCTCCCAGTACCTACTGCAACCTACATCTTTCTGAATCTGCTTAGTGTATTCATCTCTTGGTCTCCCTCTACGATTTTTAACCTCCACGCTCACCTCCAATACTAAACTGGTGATCACTTGATACCACAGAACATGTCCTACCAACCGGTCCCTTCTTCTAGTCAAGTTATACCACAAAATCCTCTTCTCCCCAATTCTATTCAATACCTACACGTTAGTTATGTGGTCTACCTATCTAATCTTCAGCATTCTTCTGAAACATAACATTTCGAAAGCTTCTATTCTCTTCTTGTCCAAACTATTTATCGTCCATGTTTCACTTCCATATATGGCTACACTCCACACAAATACTTTCAGAAACGACTTCCTGACATTTAAATCTATACTCGATGTTAACCAATTTCTCTGCTTCAGAAACGCTTTCCTTGTCATAGCCAGTCTACATTTTGTATCCTCTCTACTTCTACAATCATCAGTTATTTCTTTACCCAAATAGGAAAACTCATTTACTACTTTAAGTGCCTCATTTCCTAATCTAATTACCTCAGCATCACACGATTTAACTCGACTACATTCCATTATCCTCGTTTTGCTTTTTTGATGTTGGTCTTATATCCTCCTTTCAGGACGCTGTGCATTCCGTTCAACTGCTCTTCCAGGTCCTTTGCTGTTCAAATGGTTCAAATGGCTCTGAGCACTATGCGACTAAACGTCTGAGGTCATCAGTCACCTAGACTTAGAACTACTAACCTAAGGACATCACACACATCCATGCCCGAGGCAGGATTCGAACCTGCGACCGTAGCGGTCCTGCGGTTCCAGACTGTAGCACCTAGAACCGCCCGGCTATCCCGGCCGGCTCCTTTGCTGTCTCTGACAGAATTACAATGTCACCACCCTCCGTATCGGCTCAGTTGTAGATCGACACTCGCCAAACAGTTATTAGTGATTGATATCCATTGCTTGTGTGGGCATTGTGTAAAGCGAAGAACTTTTATTAGCATGTCCCTCACCGCTTGCGAGAAAGTTGTAAGGCCTAAGTTTTGTCAATCTTCTTAGTTGCTTGAATTTTTTTATAGCATACCGAGAATGCAGCATCCTTTAGGCACCCTATAAGCGACGAGAGGGCAGGATCCGACATTCATGTGCTGTTGAGCTCCAGATGTACCCAAAAATTACTAAAACATCATTAAACATTAATAAAACTGCCTTATCTTAATTAATACACCAAATAGGGTGATTTACTTACGGAGACACCGAGCTAAATTAATTAGATTACAATTTTGAGCCTTAGAAAAAACGCAAATCTTATTGCTCCAGAACACCCAGCAACATTAATTAAATAAAAGTTTTGAACTTAACGAGAAACGCAAATAAAATTTAATCAGTTTGTCAGGCTCCAACAGCCACAATTAATCGAAGTTCACAGGGCCCTACTATAACCAGAAGCTAGGTAATTCCAAGCACCTAGCACAATATCAGAAACAGTCGTTACAGTAATTGACGAAGCTTCATAGCGCAAACCGATCAGTTGAAGATGAATATCAATAGGCGTGGTTTTCAGAAAGCAGAAATCTCGGAAGCAAATGTTCAGAAACGTGCTCACCAATTTTAATTCGCGCTGGTGGACGGCGGTGCGTGTGACGAAGCAGCAGCGAGTTCCTCTGACCGTTTACCTTCTGCATGCCACTAATCGGTGTCCTCAGAGTACCATGTATTTTCGCATAAAAGACTCCAGCCAGCACGTCTGCTTCCTCTTCCGAGTCTGCACAAGCCTGGTGCCCTGCCCTCGGCCGTCCGCCACAGTCAGAACACCTAAACAGAATTAACAGCAGCCTGCTGGGCGAGCTCCGTAAAAGTCTCACTGGTGGACAGGTCACGCCCTCTCATGGATCGCGGCCGAGCCCATTGCGGGGCAACTACCACATATAATAGTTCGATGATAATGATGATGTTTGGTTTGTAGTGTGCTCAACTGCGTGGTCCTCAGTGCCTGTAACGAAGCCCAATTTTTACACAGTCCAACTTTTACACAATCCAATCTAGCCACTGTCACGGATGATGATGATGACAACAAAAATACCCAGTCCCCGGGCAGAGAAAATCCCCAGCCTGGCCAGCTATCGAACCCAGGACCACGGGATCCTGAGGCAGCAACGCTAGGCACTAGACCACGAGCTGCTGACACAGGTAATAGCGAACAATCACTATCAATACGAGCTCGCTTGGAATAATTACTTACAATGGAGAGCTTCAAACTTTCTTAGGTGTGAACCTGTCAGGTTCTATGAGTGGACAGATTTTTAACCAAGAGGCTAACTGGGGTCAAACCCTAACGACCTTGCTAGGTCCCACGAAACATGGCAAAAAGTTACTGACTTCTGTACCTTACCAGGTCTCACGAAACGTGGTTATAACTCCCCAGATATATTCTTGTATATTCTTAAACCCCTGGTCTTGCGCTCCAAAATTTCTGATAAAAGCTGCGTCCCTCACACACGCTTCCACTTCCTCCAGATAATCTCTGAGCCTGTTCTGGGAGGGGAATATTAGCGGACCATTGGCTGGACAGAGGACAGCGAAGAGAGTAAGCAGACATCAGAGTAGCTAGGTACCAGTATTAAGAGCCAAATTTAATCACGAAATCGATTTTTGTCACTTAGTGTGAGTGTGAGAGTGAAAAATAATGAGGTCACCAACCGAGGCCCTAGGTAGGCCGAAAACAGAAAATGAAAACTTTGGCAAAGTGCTGGTTAACCTGGCTGTCACTCTTCTAGGTACCATCCACAGAAAATGAGAGAATGCATCAACAATCAAAAGTAGACACTCGTTGCCCTTTTAGGTACGAGGAAGGGCCTCCTAATAATCTACAAAAGCCTTATCCACGGCCTCCTCTTCATGGATAGAATGAAGAAGACCATGACGAGCATTCAGAATTGGGTTAGCGACCTTACAGGCCTCCCACTCACAAACATCTTCTTGACATCTTTCTGATACCTCTATTTAATGTAGGCCAGGTGAGTTGCTCTTTGATTTTTATTTTAGTTTTATGAATTCCAAAATGTTCCCAAAGCAACGATTCAAAATCGAAAAACAGCAGGGATAATCTCCTAGGGTAGATAAATTTTTAGCTTGTTATCATGAGAGGTGAGGTAACAAAAGAGCTCAAAAAGTTGGTAACGCGGCATGTGTTTCCCAGCGAAAAGCATCTGTTTAATTCCCTGTATGTTGGGGTTCCGATCTAGTTTCACCTTTTAATTACCGGATAACGTAGGTGTCTCAGCCAGTACTGCCGATAACCAGTCCCCACACTCGGTATTGTCAAAAATCTTAGGATCAGTATTGTTGCCCTCAAACATGTGGCTGAACGTGAGATCATCATTGTTATGGAGTCGAATTAAATCAGATGACAATGAGGGGATTGGGTTATGAAATGAGACACTGAAAACACTGAATGACGTTTACTAATTGGTCAAAAAATAACTGATGATAATTGAAGTAGATAGGACAAAAACTAGAGATTCTCAACAGCGAAAAAGCGTTTCTCGAAAGGAGGAATTTGTTAACATCTAACATAAGTTTACGTCTTAGAAGACCATTTTGAAATGTTATCTGGATTGTAGCTCTGTGCAAAGTATAACGATTAGTTCTTCAGACAAGTGGAGAATAACGGCTTTTGAAGTGTGCTACAGAAAAATTATAAAGATTAGATGGTTAGATAGAATAGCTAACGAGGAGGTGTTGAAATGAATTGGGCATAAAATAAATGTATGGTATATTTTGACCAAACGAAGGAATCAGTTGACAGAGAATAAAAATAATCAGCTCGTTATTATGAGGGGTCAAAATTGCAGAGGGTCTTGAATGCAATAAGCATGGAAGGAAGAAAGGGAGGAAGAGTCAAACTACCCGTCAACAGCGCGGTCATTAGAGACTGGCCACAACCTCAGGTTACGAAGGGGTGGGATGGAAACTGGTCTTTCCATTTCAAAAGAACCGCCCCGGAATTTTTCTGGAGCAGTTTAGAGAAATTATGGAAAAACTAAACGTGCATGATCGTATTGGGATTGAATCGTCTGCTCCCGGATGCAAGTCCTAAATACTAACCACTGCACCACTTCGCTCGGTGGGTATCGAATTCCTCTTCTGATTGAAAACCACAACAACAGCAACAACAAAATAGCTTAGTTTCAGCAGTCATTAAGTGATAAAATAGTTTATCAATTAACTAAATAAAGCCGCGACGACTTACTAGTTTCAAGACAGTGGATGTGATAATTAGCACTTTCAGTTCATCTGGCGACCATTTATTTAATATGAAACGCAACTGTGATAGTTTTAGTGTTATTTATTTTGATTTGTGGCAGTCCGTTGTCAATCGAGTCCTAAACCATGGTAGTAGCTCGTTGCAATACTCCACGTATCCTATGCATAGGTCTCCTCTACCGAGATTCCTCAATGCTATTCCAATTACTCATGTAATCTGCAACTGATACAGTTGTGCTATATCTTCCCGGAGTGCTGGTGGAGCAAGGTATGTAATAGGACTTCTGTTAAATTGTAAGGTAGGTGAAGTGTCAATGGCAGAAGTGAAGCTGTGAGGTCGGGTTGCGACCTATGCCTGGACTGCTTCGTCAGTAAGAACATTGTTCTCCAAACACAAAGTTCTTGCTCCGACTAACTGTCCAGCACACAGTTTTACTCTGCATCGAAGCTTCATGAAGATTTGCGTTTGTCTTTCCTGAAACCCAAGTAGGCGTCTTTTCCTACTAGCATCTTTAATTATTATTTCTACGAATAAGTTTTTCGTCTTGTCTTTGCTTAAGAATATTTACGGGTGGTGAGGGAGGGGGTAGACTGAAACACTGATGAATCGAACATATGGCTTAGTAGCAAAAGAACAATTTAAAGAACCTTCCAGCCAGCGTACTTGATCCTGGAATATGTTAACATGGATACGGCTGCTTATAGTCATTCAGGTAAAATATTTCTAGTACTGCGCTTTCTGCCAAGAAACGTCCTTACATGTATTAAACACTTTCGTTGAGACGGGGGAATGAGACAAAGGTATTTTCTGACTGAAACAATAATTATTTTGATGCTTAAGTGTTTATCAACGATGGTAAAATCACGTATAAGTTGGGTGCTCTATGAAACAGACTGTGTGATTTTTCAACGAAATGCTTCTGAGTAATTTGTGTTACAGCGGGATCAAAGGACGAAAAGCTAAATTTATTGATTAACGCTTGTTTATTGATGATTACAAGTTATCTGTTATAAACATCATTAAATTACATCTGACAATCGTTTGTCATCAATTCAGTGACTATTTGTGTCCGATCTATATCATTAATCTGTAATCCAGCTTGAGACTTTATTATTAAAATGGCAGCAATTGGCTGTATGTATAGCATGATCAGCAAACAGACTGGTTTGCAGTATTTAGTCTCCTGCACTTACTCAGAATTTTCTCCTTCATTAATATCAGAATCTCTTGCTGAACATTCACACCGCTGCGATGCATCATGTTGCATTAATACCGCAAAAGCTTGCGATAACGTAAGAGTGGACACTTTGTCCTGACATTATCTTTGTTCCGTCTCTAGGTCCTCAACTTTTTCTTCAATATCAAAAATTTTGTACATGCTAACATCAAACTGCAAGGTTTTCTTAAGCTGCAAAATGTTCGTCTTTTCATTCGCTACCTTACGTGTGCTTTATTCCTAGTGAGTAAAACGATCCACTCGCTAACGATGCCACAAAAACCGGATCTGTAATGGGCATCGACTTTCACCAACTGATCTGTATCATTTGATCACCCAGAAAGTTTTCCAAATATGGCAAGAAGACTGGAACGTATCTAATATATTCAGCTCGTTATCACCCGCTGACCTTGGTTTCGCGATTTTCGGAGCTCCAGGTGACTAAACCACTTTCCGTGTGATGGCCTGTCACAGAATATTCGCGGCCCACTTTCACCAAATATGATTCAGTCCAACTCTGCGTAGTGTCCGCTTGTTCACTACAGAAGACCACATACTGTTTGCCATCTACACATTCCAAAACGAAAATGCAAATACTAGCCGAAACATTTGACGGTTCAAATGGCTCTGAGCACTATGGGACTTAACTTCTGAGGTCATCAGTCCCCTAGAACTTAGAACTACTTAAACCTAACTAAGCTAAGGACATCACACACATCCATGCCCGAGGCAGGATTAGAACTTGGCGACCGTAGCGGTAGCGCGGTTCCAGACTTAAGCGCCTAGAACCGCTCGGCCACAACGGCCGGCCGAAACATTTGAAAAATTGTCCCTGATGACCCTTAGGAGAGACATCTTTCATTGGAATAGGATGTTGAACATTCTGAAATAGTATCTACTACAGTTTCATTCAATCTTTAACATTCAAAACGAGCAAGTTGTCCAAGTAATATTTCTGTGCTCATCACAGATCATTGTTCCTTATTCACACCAGTAGTATAAATGACCACACTGCATCGTCGCAATAGTTAGTACTTAAAGAAAGCTACAGACACATCTCAGTTAGTGACATAGGCTACGGAAGTCAATAGAGTCTGCTCTCCAAAACCGTAAGAATCGTCAGGTTATTTAATGTATCAATATATACTTTCACAACGCACCTACAGACTGCCTCGGTAGCTTAGAGGATTGCGTGTCTAACTGGCCCATATTCAATTCCCTGCACTGGCAGATACTTTTCCTTGGTGCGAGCACTGGAACAAGGTGCCCTCAGTCTCATGATGCCAGCTGAGAAGCTACTTGAACGAGAAGCTGCGGTTCAAACGTCTAGCAAGCCGCCAATGGCCGGGAGAGTGGTATACTGACCACACGCTCTTCCTTACCACATGCGAATGACGATTTTGGCAGAAGATGACAAGGTGACGCGTACTCCTCTGTATCTGATCATGGAGTTTCATATTGAATTACTAGGAGAGAACTTCACCACTCGGATTAGTTTTGTAGCAGGATAATCTACTTCATTCCCATATTTGTTTCATAAACACTCCTGTTCTTTCTCTATATTTCAGTCCCATTTACTATTTTCTGTATCTTTTCAGGCCACCGCCTATTTTAAAGTGGCTACCCGATTATCTGCTAACTATTGTTTGCAAGTTAATTTCTTTTTTCTTTTTTGTCCGTCCCAGGTAGCTGAGAGCTCAGTGCGACAGAATGTCTATCCTAAGTCCCGGGTTTGATTGCCGGGTTGGTCGGAGATTTTCTCCCATCAGGGACTGGGTGTTGTGTTTCATCCCCCATCAACGCGCATGTCGCCGAAGTGGCGTCAAATTGAAAGACATGCACAAGGCGAAAGGTCTACCCGACGGGATGCCCTAGTCACACGACATTTACCTTTATTTCTTCTTCTTCTTCTTCTTCTTCTTCTTTTACCTCTTATTAAGCAAGGCTATCCGCAGCATTCCCCGGTTACTTACTTTCTCTCCTCCCCCTTTCCCCAGTCTTCCTTTTTCCATTTAAATTTGGATGTGTTTGTAGGTTTGTGTACAGCAGTACGCTCTATCTGTTAGGACTAAAAAAAATAGTGTGTTCATTAATGTTATCACAAATCACGCATAAATACCATGTAAACTGACTGTTACAAATAATTTTGATCAAAGAATCGTTCAAATGATCTATAGAACATGTAGCTAACTAACTAACTAATCTGTCACCCCGTACCACAACCTGAACCCCTATAGACCGTTAATGTCATCAGTCAGTCAAGCGACTCCTAATACTAGATTGTACACTAATGTCGTTCGCCTTCGATTACACTTACATGTCACAAACTGTACTTCACCCACCTTTTTCGAAGCCTGCTCTGAAAGACCAACAATATTCGTCCCATTAGTAAGTCGTGTACGAGTGCAGACAGAGAGCGTCCGTCTCCTGCCTCCACTCCTAGGGGTTGAATTTCATCTGGGCTATCAACCCTTCAACTGTTTTTTTTTGTGGTTTTAGGGCGCAAAACTTCAACGGTCATTAGCTCCCAGACTAAGTTAGGAATGCACCGCGAGTCACAAGTTTAAAACAGCAACGAAAAGGGAAAACATGATAAAAGATCGACAGGCATAGGATTAAAAAACAGCATAATCAAATGTCCTTAGACAGGTTGGTCAATTTGATAAAACGAAGAACGCGAGCAGCTGCTCCTGGGTCACCCGCCAAAAAGGCATCGAGAGTACATAGCAGGACAAGATCAAGACGCAGTGTGTTAAAATCCGGACAGGACGTTAAAATGTGGCGGACCGTCAGCAATTGCCCACAAGGGCAGAGCGGCGCCGGCGCAGCCGTCAGCAGATGGCGATGGCTGAACCGGCAGTGTCCAATCCGTAACGGGGCCAAAACTACCTCCTCCCGTCGAGAAGGGCGGGAGGAGGACGTCCAAGCCATGGGAAGAGGTTTCAAGGCCCGAAGCTTGTTGTCCGTAAGTGCAGCCCAATTGGCATGCCACAGGGATAAAATGCGCAGACAAATGACCCTGCTACAATCTGACGAAGGGACACAACAAGAAGCTGTCCGAGGCTTGAGGACCGCAGCCTTGGCCGCGGCATCTGCAGCTTCGTTCCCAGAGATACCGACATGGCCAGGAACCCACATAAAGCTAACCGGAGAACCGACGTCCACCAGCTGCTGAAGAGAGCGTTGGATCCGGTGCACGAAAGTGTGAACCGGATACGGATCACTGAGGCTCTGGATGGCGCTCAGGGAATCGGAGCAGATGACATAAGCAGAATGTCGGTGGCGGCAGATGTAAAGAACAGCCTGGTAGAGGGCAAAGAGCCCAGCTGTGAAGACCGAACAATGCCATGGAGCCGGTATTTGAAACTTTGTGCCCCGACAATAAAAGAACACCCGACCCCGTCATTGGTCTTAGAGCCATCTGTATAAATGAAGGTCATATTAATGAACTTCGAACGAAGTTCGACAAAACGGGAGTGGTATACCGAACCGGGGCTAACCTCCTTTGGGAGCGAGCTGAGGTCAAGGTGAACGCGAACCTGAGCCTGGAGCCAAGGTGGCGTGTGGCTCTCGCCCACTCGAAAGGTTGCAGGGAGTGAAAAATTAAGGTGTTGAAGGAGACGACGAAAGCGAACTCCAGGGGGTAGCAGGGCAGAGACATACAACCCGTATTGACGGTCGAGAGAGTCGTCAAAAAAGGAACGATAAGACGGGTGGTCGGGCATTGACAGTAGCCGACAGGCATACCGACAAAGCAGTATATCGCGCCGGTAGGTGAGTGGCAATTCACCATCGTCAGCATGAAGACTCTCGACGGGACTAGTATAAAACGCTCCGATCGCAAGTCGTAAACCCCGATGTTGTATGGAGTTGAGGCGGCGTAAGATGGATGGCCGTGCAGAGGAGTATACGAAGCTCCCATAATCCAGCTTGGAGCGGACGATCGACCGATATAGACGAAGTAGGACGGTTCGATCCGCTCCCCACGACATACCACTGAGAACACGGAGGACATTTAGAGAACAGGTACAACGGGCAGCCAAATATGGCACATGTGGAGACCAGCTAAGTTTCCTGTCAAATGTAAGACCTAAAAATTTTGTTGTCTCCACAATTGGGAGAGCAACGGGACCGAGCCGTAAGGACGGTGGGAGAAACTCTTTGTAGCGCCAGAAGTTAATACAGACCGTCTTCTCGGCAGAAAAAGGGAAGCCATTGGCGACACTCCAGGAGTAAAGACGGTCAAGAGAACGCTGAAGACAGCACTCCAGGAAACATGTACGCTGCGCGCTGCAATAGATGGTAAAATCGTCTACGAAAAGGGAGCCTGAGACGTCAGCTGGGAGGCAATCCATTATTGGATTGATCGCTATGGCGAAGAGAGCGACGCTCAAAACTGAGCCCTGTGGCACCCCATTCTCCTGGCGAAAGGTGTCTGACAGGACAGAACCCACACGTACCCTGAACTGTCGATCCATTAAAAAGGAACGAATAAAAAGAGGGAGGCGACCGCGAAGGCCCCATGTATGCATGGTCCGGAGAATGCCCGCCCTCCAACAGGTGTCGTAAGCCTTCTCCAAATCAAAGAACACAGCCGCGGTCGGGCGCTTCCGCAAGAAGTTATTCATAATGAAGGTCGACAAGGTAACCAGATGGTCAACAGCAGAGCGGCGCCTACGAAATCCACATTGTACATTGGTAAGTAGGCGTCGAGACTCGAGCAGCCAAACCAAACGAGAGTTAACCATTCGCTCCATCACTTTACAGACACAGCTGGTAAGCGAGATGGGTCGATAACTGGAAGGCAAGTGCTTGTCCTTCCCCGGCTTAGGAATCGGGACAACAATAGACTCGCGCCAGCATGCGGGAACATGTCCCTCAATCCAGATGCGATTGTAAGTACGAAGAAGAAAACCTTTACCCGCAGGAGAAAGGTTCTTCAGCATCTGAATATGAATAGAATCAGGCTCTGGAGCGGAGGACCGTGACCGGGCAAGTGCGTTTTCGAGTTCCTGCATGGTGAATGGGGCATTATAACTTTCACGATTCGAGGAGCGGAAGTTAGGTGGCCTAGCCTCCTCTGCCTGTTTGCAGGGGAGGAAGGCAGGGTGGTAATGAGCGGAGCTCGAAACCTCTGCGAAAAAGCGGCCGAAGGCATTGGAGATATCCTCAGGGGCCACTAGGACGTCATTCGCGACCGTCAAGCCAGAAACTGGTGAGTGGACCTTAGTGCCAGATAGCCGGCGCAGGCTACCCCAGACAACAGAAGAAGGAGTACAACTGTAGAAGGTGCTTGTGAAAGCAGCCCAGCTGGCTTTCTTGCTTTCTTTAATAATACGACGACACTGTGCACGTAATCGTTTATAACTGATACAATTCGCCACTATAGGGTGGCGTTTAAAGGTGCGTAAAGCACGTCGACGAGCACGTAAAGCGTCTCTACATGCTGCGGTCCACCAGGGGACCGGTACGCGACGTGGAGAAGAAGTAGGGTGAGGGATGGAATATTCAGCAGCAGTGAGAATGACTTCCGTGAGGTGTGCGACCTGACGATCGCAGCTTGTGAAGGTTTGATCCTGAAATGTTGCCCTGGAAGAGAAGAGCCCCCTGTCTGCTTTGGAGATGGTCCAACTAGATGAGCACGGAGAGGGGGTTTGCTGCAGGAGATGGATAACACACGGGAAGTGGTCATTCGAATATGTATCAGAAAGTGCATACCACTCAAACCGGTGTGCAAGTTGGGTAGTACATATAGAGAGGTCTAAATGGGAATATGTGTGAGATGTGTCCGAAAGAAAAGTAGGGGCGCCAGTATTGAGGCAGGCAAGATTGAGCTGGTTGAAAAGGTCTGCTAACAGGGAACCCCTCGGGCAGGATGCTGGAGAGCCCCAAAGGGGATGGTGGGCATTGAAGTCTCCAGTTAACAAAAATGGTGCAGGTAGCTGAGCAATAATTTGAATCATGTCGGCCCTGGTAACGGCAGACGACGATGGAGTGTAAACGGTACAAATGGAAAATGTAAAAGTGGGGAGAGTAATTCGGATGGCAACTGCCTGCAGGCCGGTGTGCAACGTGATGGGATCGTAGTAAATATCATCCCGGACAAGCAACATAACCCGTCCACGAGCCGGAATACCTACCACAGGGGGTAGGTCAAAACGCACAGAGGTGTAGTGTGCCAAGGCAATTTGATCGCATGGGCGTAGCTTCGTTTCCTGCAGGGCTACGACGAGCGGACGGTGCAAGCGGAGCAGCAACTTCAAGTCCTCTCGGTTGGAGCGAATGCTGCGAATATTTCAGTGAATAAGTACCATCGGAAGAAGAAAAGGAAGATGAAAGAAGGGGTCACCTCGAAGGCCGCTGAGGGCCTGACTTCGAGCGAGCACTGCCGCCGCTATCAGTAGGCGGACAGTCATCGTCCATTGGTTCTATAGGTTCATCGGCCATCTTGGTAAGATGGCCGGGAGGGGGGAGCTTCCTCCGCTGGTGAACGGCCAGATGTTCCGCTACCAGCGGTGCGGCCAGGCGAACCGGATGACGGCCGGGGGCGGCAACCGCTGGGTGGCGCAGGAGAAGAAATGCGCCGTGGCGGAGAAGGAGAACTGTGCTTCCTATGAGCCTTCTTGGAAGGTCGTTTGGTGGAAGTATCGATCGATGGCTGGGAGGTCGAAGTACGTAGGAAGTCTGCACGGGACTGTTCCTTCTTGAAGGCCCGTGCATCTGACTTCTGGGTCTTCGTCTTAGCGGAAGCTGATGAAGGGGCTTTTGTCTGTGGGGTGATGGGAGGAAGAGGAGACGTCGACCGCGCGATCTTAGCACTGGCCGAACGGACGACCGTGGTGCTGAAGGTCAGATCGCATGTCTGGGTTGCCACCTCCCTGGTAGTCCGAGGAGAGGCGAGGACAGTACTGTACTTCCCCGCTGGGAGCAGCGTGGGCTTCCTACTAGCTAATAGCTTGCGAGCAGCCGAGGTGAACACTTTCTCTTTGACTCGAATTTCTTGGATATAGCGTTCTTCCTTATAGATGGGACAGTCGCGGGAGGACACTGCATGGTCACCCTGACAGTTCACACAACGAGGAGACGGAGGTGGACAGTCACCCTCATGGGCATCCCTGCCACAAGTGACACATTTAGCCACATTGGAACAAGACTGGCGAGTGTGATTAAAACGATGACACTGGTAGCAGCGCGTAGGTGTCGGGACATAGGGGCGAACAGAAATAACCTAGTAGCCCGCTTTGATGCGCGATGGCAGCTGAACACTATCAAATGTCAAGAAAAGTGTCCAGGTCGGTACAAGGTCATTGTTGACCTTTTTCATGAACCTATGGAAAGCCGTCACGCCCTGCTCAGCGAGGACAGACTGAATCTCCTCGTCAGTCAATCCGTCGAGGGATCTAGTATAGACCACACCACGAGACGAATTCAAAGTTCGGTGAGCCTCCACCCGGACAGGGAACGTGTACAGGAGTGTGGCTCGAAGCAGTTTCCGTGCCTGAAAGGCGCTCTCAGTTTCTAGTAACAAGGTACCATTACGCTACCTTGTACAAGACTTAACAGTACCGGCTATGGCATCTACGCCCTTCTGGATAACGAAAGGGTTGACAGAGGAAAAATCCTTTCCGTCCTCAGATCGAGAAACGACGAGGAACTGTGGGGCAGGCGGTAGTACTTTTGTCACTGGTGGCTGGTCATGTTTCCGTTTGTAGGCAGAAGTCGAGAGAGAAGAAGAGAAATCCATTGCGGAGGAATCCCCCATGATTGCCAGCGTCTCCGATGGCGCGCTCCTTCCTTATGGGGACCCTCTCAGAGGGCACTCCCGCCTTAGGTGAATGTTTACACCTCAGGTCACACCTCCCGAGAAACAGACGGAGGGACCAATCGGCATGGTCAGAAGGTATCAGCTCAGGCAATGACCCCTCCCTGGGCCTGGCCTTTACCAGGGGGTACGTGCGTGCCTTACTTGTCTACCCAGGGCGGGGAATTACGCGTTACCCCGTCACCGGCTACACGTGCGAACGCGTGGGTCGGCCTTCAGGCGCGCACAGGGAGGAAGGAAGAAGAGGAAAAGGAAGAGAGAGAGGACAGACTGTCTCAAACGCCGAGGCGGAGACCAGAGAAGGCAAGGAGAAGAAGGCAAGGGAAAGTGTAAGGAAGACAGTGAGATGGAGAAGAACAAAGAAAGGAACCAACCAAAAGAAGGAAGAAACGAGAAGTGAAAAACCAAAAAGACCACAAATATAGGTCGTGGAACCGTCCGTCTCCGGACGCAGGCGCTAACTACCCCCTTGAGGGGGATGGACTCCTTTTAGTCGCCTCTTACGACAGGCAGGAATACCTTGGGCCTATTCTAACCCCCGGACCCGCAGGGGGGCCCTTCAACTGTGAAAACTGTAGACTCGCCACTAATGTACACTGATGATCATAAATTAACGTGGCACTACACAAAACTGGCGCTAATAGTATAGGCACATAAGGAACACACACGACACAGTCCACGGAATTGGTGATAAGTTGAGAAAACCGCCCTGAAACACAAGAGCTACAAAACACCACTGTTTCCTGACATCAATATGGGATATGATCACCGCCGGCCGGAGTGGCCGAGCGGTTCTAGGCGCTACAGTCTGAAGCCGCGCGACCGCTACGGTCGCAGGTTCGAATCCTGCCTCGGGCATGGATGTGTGTGATGTCCTTAGGTTAGTTAGGTTTAAGTAGTTCTAAGTTCTAGGGGACTGATGACCTCAGAAGTTAAGTCCCATAGTGCTCAGAGCCATTTGAACCATTTGATCACCATGCACACGTACACAGGGCGCACAACGGGTTGGCATACTCTGGATCAGGTGGTCGAGCAGCTGCTGTGGTATAGACTCCCATTCTTGCACCAGTGCCTGTCGGAGCTCCTGAAGTGTCTTAGGGGTTTGAAGACGTGCAGCGATATGTCGACCGGACCGAGAGCATCCCAGATGTGCTCGATGGCGTTTAGGTCTGGAGAACAGGCAGGCCACTCCATTCGCCTGACATCTTCTCTTTCAAGGTATTCCGCCACGATGGCAGCTCGGTGGGGCCGTGCTTTATCATCCATCAGGAGGAAGGTGAAACCCACTGTACCCCTCAAAAGGAGGACATATGGTGCAAAATGACGTCCCGATACACCTCAACTGTTAGAGTTCCTCTGTCAAAGACATGCAGGGGTGTACGTGCACCAATCATATAATCCCACCCCACACCATCAAACCACGACCTCCATACAGGACCCTTTCAAGGACATTAAGGGGTTCGTATCTGGTTCCTGGTTCACGCCAGATGAAAACCCGGCGAGAATCACTGTTCAGACTACACCTGGACTCGTTCGTGAACATAACCTGGACCACTGTTCCAATGACCATGTACTGCATTCTTGACACCAGGCTTTGCGGGCTCTCCTGTGACCAGGGGTCAGTGGAATGCACGTTGCATGTCTCCAGGCGAGTAAACCATATCTGTTCAGTCGCCTTAGACTGTATGTCTGGAGACAAGTGTTCCAGTGGCTGCAGTAAGGTCCCGAGCAAGGCTACCTGCAGTACTCCGTGGCCGACTGCGGGTACTGGTGGTAAGATATCGGTCTTCTTGTGGTGTTGTACACTGTGTACGTCCCGTACCGTAGCGCCTGGACACGTTTCCTGTCTACTGGAATCATTGCCATTATCTTGAGATCACACTTTGTGGCACACGGAGGGCCCGTACTACGACCTGCTGTGTTTGACCAGCCTCTAGTCGCCCCCTCATAACATCATCAATATGTGTTCTTTGAGCCATTTTCAACACAGTCGCCATTAGCACGTTTGAAAACGTCTGCATACTTACTTGCTGCACCGTACTCTGACATGCATGAACATACCTCTGCGTATGTGGCCACCGTGCGACGACCGTAGGTCAAATGCACCGCATGATCATACCCCGACGTTATTTAAACCCACAAACCACACACCAGAGCGTTGCTTCACCATGTATCACCATTACCCTTAATTTATGAGTATGAGTGTAGTTCGTTCGTCTAACACCCTGCTAAGTCTTATTCTAACATTAAAATGCTAGGATTTTCTTAACAAAGTAAGTCATTTATCGAGTTTGATTGCAATTTCGAAACGACCTAGAGCAATGCTTACAAGCCACCGCGTTCTCACTCCTGTCCCCACAAATAGTGATGGTAGGGATGTCTTACCGTAAGAGTCGTCAGACTCAGTTTCTCCGGTGCTGCGGCAGACATTTGCAAATTCACTTACCGATGCGCAAATGCAGTCATGCCAAAGAAATATTTTCATGAGCTGATTCATTCGAGGCCCAGGATCTATTTCCATTTGCTCGATTTCTTTCCTGGTATAAACAAAAATTATTTAAAGTAGAATTTAAAGCTCGTCAGACAAAATATTACTCTCTTGGTTCCTTCGGAGGGCTGTAATTGATGTACAGCTTGTACCAGGCAGTCAGCCTTCCACCGATGACGTCAGTCTTGGCTGTGAAATGGTGCATATGTGTCACACGGCTGTATGGAATCGATGGAGTAACATGGATCGACGTGGAGGCATGAGAGAATGGCTGAAAGATGTTATAGTATTTGGACGCGGCCACCACGATACCGTGAATAAATTTGCTCGATATCCTGGTGTATCAACACGATCTCTCTAACATGTTTCCAGAAACTGTTGTATCACTGGCAGCCATTTAATACTGAAAGGTAACAAAAACAGACCAGTCTTTACATACTAGTCCGAATGGTTATAATTTATCCTGGTTTCAATGCCCAGCTGACAAAGAAGACTGACCAGCGCTATTACAGCGACTGAATTGCAGACATTCAGCGTGGGCAAGGCATTCAAGAGAGACGTGGATAACACATGTTTACACTCGGCCAGGCACTGACTGTGAATTGGAAAGCGGTCACGTAGATGCAGATTTGAATATCTGCTTGCCATGTGGTCTGTTCAAATGGTTCAAATGGCTCTGAGCACTAAAGGACTTAACATCTGAGGTCATCAGTCCCCTAGAACTTAGAACTACTTAAACCTAACTAACCTAAGGACATCACACACCTCAACGTCCGAGGCAGGATTCGAACCTGCGACCTTAGGGGTCGCGGGGTTCCAGACTGAAGCGCCTAGAACCGCTCGGCCACAACGGCCGACCATGTGGTCTGTCTCTTTTCATAATTACTTAGTATAATGAGAACGGAAAGCATCATCATCATCGACATTTCCTTCCAAGAATTAGGTGTTGTCATCGCCTGTTCCGGTCTGCTAATTCTCTCTTTCCAGTAGGCCAATAAGTCATTATCATTTTTGGAACTCTGTTTTCTGGCAACATGATCCTTGTATTTCATACTATTTTCTTCAGTCTTGTCATTAACTGAAAGGATACTTAAATCTGATATAATTGTTTCATTCCTTATCTTATCCATTTTATTACAGCTCCTTACATATCTCATTAACTTCATGTCTGCTTAGGAAAACATTTTATTTCCATGATTTTCCACAAAAAGGGTCTTTTTAACTTGGTTATTAACTGCTTCCTCAAAATTAATAAATACTAAATGCATTTCTAATCCAAATTCCAGTCGTTTTTCAGTATTTGTGTTATTATATTATAGTTTCTGATAGGAGGTTAATTGCCTTGCCGCAGTGGCTACACCGGTTGCCGCGAGATCCCCGAAGTTAAGCGCTGTCGGGCGGGGTCAGCACTTGGTCGGGTGACCATCCAGGCCGCCATGCGCTGTTGCCATTTTTCGGGGTGCATTCAGTCTCTTGATGCCAATTGAGGAGCTACTCAACCGAATAGTAGCGGCTTCGGTCAAGAACACAATCATAACGACTGGGAGAGCGGTGTGCTGACCCCACGCCCTCCTATGAGCATCCTCCACCGAGGATGACACGGCGGTCGGACGGTCCCGGTAGGCCACTCGTGGCCTGACGACGGAGTTGTAGGAGATTAATTAAAGGAAAGCTTTATTGGCTTTGAGCTGGTTGGTCAGACTTGTTTACTTTTTTCTACTTGAAACCCAAATACCTTGGTACTGATAACTTCTTCTGAATCTGGAAGCGAACCATGAGTTTCATCTTGGTGCTAAGCACAACAGTTGGGAGGAAGAACCCCCAAGACAACCGTTCTAGAAATAGAACAGAGCAGTGACTGACTCCGGCAGGATGCTGTGTATTATAACTCGGGGCCACGAAACAGCTTTCGCTTCGGGGGACGAAACGGTAGTACGCGTGCTGCAAGTCGTTCACGGTTCGTCAAATTTGCTCTGCTGATAAAATCTCCTGACAGTCAGAATTCCTTCGAAAACGGCCAACACAGAGTAAGTGTTTGGGAGGGGCTGCAAGTGTAAGGAACTAGCCTCCTGTCCAGCCGCTTTAGCTTTCTCGAGGACTGTGTAGCGACGCTAGCTATTTCATCGGAAGGGACCAAATGCTGTAATTCTCTGTGATGCCAGATGGACGTAGGAGATATGTGTAACACTACGACTGGCTCTCCTAACTCTAGGCGGGGATTAACGGAAATGCTGCTTTAGAACGAACTGGAAAGAACACTTGATTGTGGGGCACAATACAGACCTTTGCGAGGTGTGAAACATGACAATTCATACATGACTTCGTCATGTGCGGCGCTGGTTCAACTACCAACGGGAGACTATGCTAGAAGCATATCGCAAGTACTTCAGTGGTTCACACATACTCAGCTTACGTTTCGGCGAATATTATGGCTAAATGGTTCAAATGGCTCTGAGCACTATGGGACTCAACTTCTGAGGTCATTAGTCCCCTAGAACTTAGAACTAGTTAAACCTAAGGACATCACAAACATCCATGCCCGAGGCAGGATTCGAACCTGCGACCGTAGCGGTCTTGCGGTTCCAGACTGCAGCGCCTTTAACCGCACGGCCACTTCGGCCGGCCGAATATTATGGTAAGCATGAAGGCAGTATTAGCATATTAGAAAAGGTCGATTAATAGAATCACATCAGTGCTTAGGATGTGAGTTTTCAGTCTATTAGCGCACGATAAGATCAGAAGCTCTCTTTTCTGGCAAACCGTGAGCCTCTGTAATCAGCATCAAGGCAAGATTCACCTTCAATATAGTTTCAGGAGCGAACAAGCAGCCAAATTACTCTTGTAACTTTGCCACTCGTAACATCTGGAAAGATTTTATGTTCAGTATTGTAAAGTAACATGGCGAAAGTTACGTACATTTTTCATTGATTAATGTTAAGCAGGATTTTATTATAATAAGCCAAGAAGTTAATCTGCAATTGATTCTTATTCAAAAACTGAATAATTTCCTCATCATTTGCGATTAATTTTTTAGTAAAATTGTGATTCCCCAACTTCAGTTTCAATTCTAGGGCCGCGAGCTTGTTGGCTTTTCAGTTACGTTGCGCTCATTTTCACCAGCATTGTATCTTATTAAAATTGACTGCGTTGTGACTAGGTCTGATTCAGTGACCAGTTCCAATCCACGTAAGCGGTGTTTCGCAGATGTAGAAATCTTTCAATGGTTACGGTTGATCCTGATTCATAGACAGTGGGGCAGAGTAGTGACATAGCGAGATACTATTACCATTTTCAGGCTGCTCTCCTAAAACTTCTTGAATGATGTTAGACGAAAACTTCGTGCTAGTAGTAAAACTATTACTGTATTAATACTGTGTAGGTAGGAGCATTGTTTTTTTTCATTTGTTGTGGTAATGATAAACATTTTTATAGGCCTGTGTGGTTTACTAGTTCATGTATTAAAAAGTATATTGTTAGGATTGGAAAAATTGGAGAGAAGTCAGTCTGTCTAAGGGAAATTATTAGTGCTCCAAAGCAGACGGACGCTTGGTGAGCGTGTCAAGAGAAGGATGGACGTTAAGTCCGTTGCTAACCTTTGAACTGTTAACATCTGGGAGTGGAAGCGAAGCTAAACCATCAGCAGTTTTACTAGAAGTAAGCCTCAGGTGAACGCACAACAGCTTACTGCAGTGTGGAGAGTTTGTGCGCTGCTCAATACTGTTTGGGTAGGGGAGGAAAGATTTATATTAAGGAAATCCCTTCGCTGAACCACGCTTGCTCTGTGTTAGTCAACGCTGTCGCCACCGCAGCTCAACACACCATCGCCTCCAGGCGATCTACTGTTCCATTAGATTTATAGACGAGCTTGAATCAGTGTCTCCTTTGCTATGACGTAATGTATCTGTGGAATTTAATCTTCGTGTGTTCCGAAACAATTACTGTGTTCAGTCACGTAACTTGTAATACGATCCTGTTCATAATCCTAAGACTTGCCTCAGTATCAGTAAAGTTGAATCTAAATCATAAAAGGACTGGTTTTGTTAAAAATAGTTACAACTGAAGTAAAAATACGGGTAAGATTACTAGTAAATTTAAAGAGTACGTAGACTGAACCGAAAATTTGCTTGTTGAGGAAATAGGTAGCATCCTATTCCATTCACTTTTGAAGCCACTCTTAAATAAATAACTGATACAAAATTTCAACACAGTGTAACGCATATCAGTTTGAAAAGTGTTCCAGCCAAGAGTTGCCGTTTATTATTGTATCTAGAGGGCCTCCATTTTGGTCACTGGTTGAATACACATCTTTTAACGCTAGACATTTCAATTAGCAAACGCTATGTGAGGGAGAAATTTGCTATCCTGTTAATATCTAATTGTAGGGAGTTACATAGCTCCATAGTGGCAATTGCTGGACCACGCACATTTTATATGGGTGAAGATTCAGTTCACTATGAAGAATCCGGTGGAGACAACGTCTTGAAATGCCAAGAGCAAGTGCGTGTTTCCGAGCTGAGCGTTTCGGAGGAGATTGCAGTACCGCTGCTCTAACTCGTTCGACACTTTGTGGTGTTGTAACGCTTCTCTCGGGTCGTCCTCGTACTGACGACACATCCCCTGTTGTTCTGAATGCATTTATCGAATGTAGAATTGATTGCCATCTAAGAACACATCCGCGTAAGGGTACTGCAAATCGCAAACAAAAAGCACGCAGCACTGCAATGATCGACTGGGAATCCGAGAAACACACTTTAACACAAAACGAGCGCTCCTCACGTGTCCATTGCATTATTGCAACTGAACAACAATTGAATAAAAACCTCCCGTCGGTCGCTATAACCCACTCCCGCTCTCACCTCTATTCGACCAATAGTGCCGCCATAACGTGAAATCTAAAGAAGCAGTTTACCGCCCTCCACCTTGTACATTAACGTAACTCTTATTTACAAAAAAACTAAATCACAACTGCACTGAATGATGAACTTGACAATTCCGAAGCAGATGTGATTTTTGTAACATAATTGACATGCACACAATTATCTGTAGCATTCCCAGCACTGGCCAAAAACACATTTACACAGACATAAATCTGCTCTCTCCTACGAGCACACTGCCATTCATTCATATCGGGCAGATAGTTGACAACATCATCATCATCACCATCATCAGTGTTCTGCCAAAAGGCAGGTTTTCACATAGTAGTTATGCAGGCTGTTCGGTCTTCTGCCCTCCTCTTCAGGTCTGCATAATTTCCTCTTCCCTTTATGTCGTCTATCATTTTGTATCTCGTTCTTCCTCTCAGTCTTCTCCCACAAACCAGTCCTTACAAAGCATCTGCTAGCAAGCACTCACTTCTCAATGAACGTCCCAACCAGTTTTTTTTTCCTTTCTCTTACAACCTTCAGCTGACATCTTCTCTCACCCACCCTTTCCAATACTCTTTCATTACTCTCTCTTTCAATCCAGCTTATTTTGTCCATCCTCCTTCACATCCACATCTCAAATGCTTCTAAGCTTTTTTCATCCTTTCGTCTGAGCGTCCATGTTTCCCGTCCCATGTAGTGCCACACTCCAGACAAAACATTTGCCGAGCCTTTCCCTTAGCCCTTTATCTAATTTGCCACATAAGAGGAAAGGAGTGGATTGGAAAGAGAGGTGACTGATGTAGAATCTATATTTACACCGGAAAGTAACGATTGGAAATATAATGTCAGAAGGAAGCAGCATAGGAGGACCTGTTAGACACGGTTGTTCCCTTTCCCCACTGTTCTTTAACGCATACATTGAAGAGATTATTGCGAAAGGTTTGGATGGGAAAAGAGGAACATGTATTGGTGGAAAGGGAATAGATTTGCTGATGACATGGTATTAATGGCAGAAAGTGAGCAGACAGTGAATAACATGCTTAAAGATCTGAATCAAGCTTGTGTGAAATATGGGATGCAAATAAACACAGCAAATACAAAGAGTTTTGTCATCAGCACAAGACACAGACTGTCCAATATTAAAGTAGGGCAAGCTACCATTAGCCAAGTAAGTGCATTTAAATATCTTGGAAGCATAATAATAATGAAGACTTGACGTCACCAGGAGGTGAAAACTCTAATTGCTATAGTTGACAACAACTTGCAGTAAAAGTTTATGGAAGTACTGTATAACACACCAATATAGTTCAAGATGCTGCCAAAACGTATTCCTTCTAGGAAGCGACAGGTAAGGCAGATCTATAGAAAACAGAGCCGAGAGTGCTGTAATTCCACTACTCAGCCCAAACACTCTCCTTGTCGGCCGCTGAGCATACAACTGGTACCCAGGCGTTCCGTTACATCCATTCCGTTTGATCGTACTTCCTGTTTCCCTCTAATGTGCAGTCTTCTCCGGTGCTCCACATTCGGCCTTACAGCCTTTGCCCGTCTACTACATCTACATACATACTTCGCAATCCACCATACGGTGCGTGGCGGAGGGTACCTCGTACCACAACTAGCATCTTCTCTCCCTTTTCCACTCCCAAACAGAACGAGGGAAAAATGACTGCCTATATGCCTCTGTACGAGCCCTAATCTCTCTTATCTTTGTGGTCTTTCCGCGAAATATAAGTTGGCGGCAGTAAAATTGTACTGCAGTCAGCCTCAAATGCTGGTTCTCTAAATTTCCTCAGTAGCGATTCACAAAAAGAACGCTTCCTTTCCTCCAGAGACTCCCACCCGAGTTACTGAAGCATTTCCGTAACACTCGCATGGTGATCAAACCTACCAGTAACAAATCTAGCAGCCCGCCTCTGAATTGCTTCTATGTCCTCCCTCAATCCGACCTGATAGGGATTCCAAACGCTCGAGCAGTACTCAAGAATAGGTCGTATTAGTGTTTTCTAAGCGGTCTCCTTTACAGATAAACCACATCTTCCCAAAATTCTATCAATGAACCGAAGGCGACTATCCACCTTCCCCGCAACTCCCATTACATGCTTATCCCACTTCATATCGCTCTGCAATGTTACGCCCAAATATTTAATCGACGTGACTGTGTCAAGCGCTACACTATTAGTGAAGTCTTCAAACATTACGGGATTCTTTTCCTATTCATCTGCATTAATTTACATTTATCTATATTTAGAGTTAGCTGCCATTCCTTACACCAATCACAAATCCTGTCCAAGTCATCTTGTATGCTCCTACAGAGCCTCAACGACGACACCTTCCCGTACACCACAGCATCATCAGCAAACAGCGATCCTCTCTCCTTGTCACCAGAGGGTGCTGGTGCAGCATCACGCCCTCATTCAGTGGCCTCGCGTAGGGGCATTGGTGCCGCCAGAGCTCGAGTCGCTGGGCCTTTGACCTTGCATGGCTGGTGACGTCTACTGACCGTATACTAACAAAAAAATACGTCCGCCATGTCATCCTCGGGCTAATGGTGACATCAGATGCGGATGTGGAGTGGCATGAGGTCAACATACTGCTCTTTAGGCCATTGTCAGGTTTCGTGACCTGGAGTTGCTGCTACTCGGTCAACTAGCAACTGGCATCATAGTGCACAGTGCACACAGGCTGGTCAACAGCACATGGCAGCCGGGCTGGTGATCCATGCAGGTACCAACCGCACCAGGTGGTGCTTTACTTTGGTGATCTGACGGGAATTGCTGTACCTACCGTTGCACTAACGTTGACTCATAAATATAAATGAGAAACAAAAATTGGCTGACTACCGAAGATTTAACTGTTTCAAAGTACATGTAGCCACAAAAGTGTTTTCAAATAAACGGTCTCCCTCACAATGAAAACAGTCTGTAAGGTGTCAGAATAAATGAAGATCAATTTCGCACCTTAAATAAGAGTTTTATACATTGTAACGGGAAGATGAATATGACAGCTAGCTTACTTCGGCGGTAATGAGCAGATTTGCCTATAAGTATGTAATGCACAAGGGATTACACTCAGTCGACAGTATTAAAAGACCACTTCTATGTAATGCATGTGGTGAAACAAGCAGCGAGATGAAACCTTTGCTGTGGAAGCAGATTGGGCAGAAGCAGAGGCTGCACCATGGTAGGCACCACGAAAACCTCTTAGGAGGGATCCTGCGGCGGGAGTCAGCGACCGGACAAGGCAAGTAACGGGCCACCACAAGTAACACAGAAAGAAGCTTTAGAACACTGCGTTTCGGAATTCCAAATGGAAATTTTACCACTGGTGGTGCGGTGCGGCAGGTTACTTTTTATCGCCCTGCTAATGTCCAGCAATGTTCATTTATCTAGCTAAAAGCTGTGGTAGAAACTACTAGACCACTACTGTTTATTGCAGGTCGCAACATTCATTCATAGAATTGTTCGGTAAACGGGATGTGGCTAGTACTGAAATAAAAGTTTTAACTTGGCAATATAAATTTTCAGGTATATTTTTACGATAAAGATCACAGTTAATGCTGCAAGTCCGTACTAAGTGTCTACACAATGTGAAGCTCCCACGCACACCACAATCACACAACTAGCCAGTTTATGGTATTTACACGCGTTACCGAAGTTAATAGAGTTCACCAGATCGTTTAGTTATGAAAATGCTCGCTCAAATGTTGTGCACTCTGCTCTACACGTAATACCTGTTCCAGTCTTAGATCGCACAACACGCCACGCGGTTTTAACTAACAGTCAAAAGCAATAATTTTGATATTCCGTCCGAAATTCCACATGACTTTCACTATACCGTTCACTTAAATACGCTTTGTACTACGTCGCGAACTCTTAATTAGGATTTTTCCGCGATTTTATAGTACTTTCGTCGGAGCTGCTTTCAATGACCTATTACTAGTTCGAACCCTCAGCCCCAACTTACTTAGATCACACCAAAGGCTTTGTTCTTAGCATAGATTGGCGCGAGCCTGCTTTTTTCTGATTGGCTGATATCACAAACAGCAAATCAGGTTGCAGTATTATCCCGCGCTAACCCGCGCTTCACTTCAATCACCAATCATAGTACAACATTTCTTTTTTCAATGGCAATTCCTAAATAAATAAATTTAGAAAAATATCAAATATAAAATTACTCCTTCTGAAATTACCGATTAATTTGTGTTCTACTCACGATTTATTAGTACCATAAACTGACTGCACATTAAATTATAGTAAATCCCCTGTATAGTTTAACTGGCACTTCGTGAATAAACAAAACAATTTTCATTTACTTCTGTTCTTCTTCACTCATACAACACTCACACTGCTAATTACTACACATTTAAAACAATTATAATTATGCAAATACATTAAATATTAGTCAAACATAACCTTACAACATTGTTTTGACTTCGACTGCTAGCACTGTCCGTCAACTGCTGACCTCTGCCGCCTACTAGTACAACTATGTGCAGCTCTGTAACTCAGGTCCATGTTAGCTGGTGACATCTGTCGATGACTCATGCCTATAACGATATCGTCCTAACAAGAGACAGGAGCGATGCGAAGGCGCTACGCCTCAGTCGGTTTAGGATTACTTTCTGAGGACGAGATGCGTTCGTTAGACAACTGTCGCAACATTGTCACATTGTAAACTCTGTAACTGCGCGTGTTTCTGTGATAAAATTGTAACATTAAACCAAAGGTATTTACAGTTTATACAGTTGTTGTTCTGACCTCGAAACCTTACTAGTCCTAAAAAAATATTGCGATCATTCTTGCTCGACATGTGCTTATACTCCGCAGATTAATTTCTGAATAAGTAATATCAGCCTATGATTGGGTCACGCTTATTAAACCTTTTTTTTCCTTCTAATTTGGGCAACTGCGAACAGTATGGCGTTTAAGGTTTCTTGTCCTTTCTTTTCCTCTGTTCCTTCAACCTCTTCGTTCTTTCACTTCTTTTCTTTCTCTACTCAAAAGTGTAATGTATGGACCTTCCATTTAACAGGTTCCGTTCAAATAATTTCACGTTGTTGCTTGTGAAATCTCCGTTTTACATTATCTTTAATGGCATACCAATTTCTTGGGAATCTGTTCCGACCTACCCGCATAGAAGTCAACTTTAATCAAGTGATGTAATTGAAGGTCTTTCCGTTCAGTCAGTTTTGTTCTATCTTACTAGATGTATGAAATTTAATTATACATTAACACTGCAGTAAAAGTGCGATAGTGTAATTCGTCACCACATAGCCGTGTTTTCACTGAGAAAGTCTGTAAGATTTACATACATACTGACACGTCTCAGTTCATGGCGAGTTGTCGGAAATGTGATAAAATCCCTCTTTTCTCAATATTTAAACTGTTATCATGAAACCTTTCTCCCTAGTACATCTACAGCGTGGTTGAACCCACTAGTCAGCGATTTTGAAGTCGCAGGTGGTACGTCGCTTCTGGAGCAGAGTGGGGTCAGGTTTTTCACTGCACTTAACCTGAGCATAGTCTATTTATACACCATCAGAGACTAATTGTGAAGTGAACTAAATGGACTGGAATTAAATGAATCGGTTAGTGGGAGTGAAAACATTCAAGATCGCAATGACATGAAATGACATCAGGGAAAACCGCACACTTACCATAGTCCTGAAATTTATTGAACGTGTACTGACAACTGAAAATCTATTTCTGTCCAAGACCTGAACCAGAATTTCTCGATCTGGACATGATCTAGAAATCATGGGTGCAATCACTAGCGACAATGAAAGTTTGAGTCAGGCCGGAGGTCTGCTCGCATAACCTACAGTTACGGGGACTGTTCGCGAAAAGAACGAAACATAGGTTCGAGTCCCAGTCCGGAAAAAACTTTCAGTTGCCATTGCACATTCGTTGTAGTCTAATTCACCTTCTGTTACGTGAAAGCCACGCTGGAATTCCTTGAAAGAACAGTTCAATGCTCGACATGCTAAACTCACGAGCAATGCACTACATCTCGAACAAGTCATCGTCTCACTATCGCACACGTGCAAACAAATACACAGAACAGACTTTCAGACTTTTGTCCGGGGCGTACTGCCTTAAAAATGTCTTACTAACGTTCCACATTGAGTCAGATATCAGGCATCGACAATTACATCTGTACTCCTCGCGCACCTTGAGCGGTGTGACGGAATCTGAATGTGGTAACACTATCTGCTCCCCACCTTGACTGTTCTATTGGCGGATGGCGTGTGGGAGCAAAGAGTGTTGGTATACCTCCGGAATTGCTCTATCTTCTCAGATTTTCTCGTTATGTCCAACTTGCGAAGCGCGTATGGTAGTTAAATGTTGCCCGACTCTCCCTGTGAAGTACTGTATCGAAATTTAAATAGTATGGTTCGTGTGATACACAACTCTTCTCTTGTAGCGTCTGCTACCGGGATATGTTGATCATCTTCGTTAAGCTCTCGCACTGACTAAACGTAAATGATCCTAGGACGAAACGCGCCACTCTTCTTTTGATCTTGTCTGTCTGTACCATTAATCCAATTTGTTAAGTGTTCCAAACTCATGAATAACACCAAAGTGTTTTGTGCACCGCTTCTTTCGTTTCCTTAAGATTCTTGGTATGGATTTCAGCCTGGCATCCACTTTTCCTCTAGTATGTTATATGTGGTTCTTCTACTTTAGATCACTCCGAAAGGTTACTCCTAGCTATTACAGGGTACTCACTGTTTTCCGTTTCTATCACCAATACCATCACCGTACAGTAGTCGATTTCTTCGCTTACTTATGCGCACAACGCTACATTTAATTACGTTCATGGTCAACTGCCAATCATCGACCTCCTTCAGGTTTTCCTACAGTACTTCTTCTGGCTTTGTTATCTTTTTGTAGAAAACCACATAATCAGCGGATAGCTTATGGAGCTTCCCACATAACCCACTAGGTAACTTATAATATTGTAAACAGTAACGGTCCTATCACACTTCTTTGGCCTTATCCAGAAAATATTTTTCACCTCTTGATTTTATTCCGGTAACAGTGACGTGTTGAGCTCGATCTGGAGAAAAGTCCAGAATCCATTCATAAATCTGGTCCGATACCAGTATGTAGGCGGTTATCTTGTTCACTAATGTCAGTGCGGAACTGTTCCAAATGCCTTCCTGCGTTCAACCAACACTTCATCAAACTGTGCATGATGCCTACGGCCCTGGATGTCTTGGAGCAACAGAAAAAAATGAAATCTCTTTTAATGGAATCCATGTTAATTTACATAAAGAAAAGTTTCCTTTTCCAAATACGTAGTAATGCGTCTGTATAAAATATATTCCATAATCTTACGGCAGATGCCCTCAGCTATGTAGGCCTGTAGATATGAGAATCTGTCCTAGGACCCTTCTTGAAAATGGAGATGACCTGCGCTTTTTTCCAGAAGCAGAGCATCCTTCGTTACTGTAGCGATCTCCGATAAACTGTTGCTAGAAGTCGAGCCAGTTCCTTGGCACAAGAGACTGTAGTTGCTTTCTCATTCCCTATTCATTAATAACAGTAACTGCCGTTTTGGGATTCGTGGGATGATTGAAAGGAGGAAACATATGACGATCTTCAACGGCGAAACAATTTCGGAAGTCTGGATTCACTACTTCAGCCTTCTCACTGTCGTCTTCCGATGCGTTGCCAGGATGATCACTGAGTGATAGAACAGATGATTTCGATCCCAAAACTTCTTCTCATTTTCGTTTAGTTAGCTTTCATTGCTGGACTTTGACTTTTGTATATATCCCATCAGTGTTGCTAACCAAAAATAGCTGCTGGTAAACCTTTCGGGATGTGAGGTCGGGGCCTAAGAAACTCTTCTGTTCCTGACGTTTCGCCCAGGAGTGCGCTGGACATTTTCAGAGGCGCTCTTCCACTGAGTCTTGCCGACTGAATGGTCGGAAGTCCGAGAGTGACATATATATGCTGTAGGAAAGAGGGCGTGGTGCAAGTAACACGTGATGAGCAGAGACAATCCTTCTCAAAGATAAAACTTAACTATCGACTGCCATCTTGTGAAAGATAAAATTGTCTAGCGATTCTGCAGAGCTACTGTTCATATGTCGCTAAGTTTCATTGCCTCCTCTTTTCTATTAAAATTATCCTGGTGCTCATAAATTTCAGTGGCTTGTCTAGATAGTCGTGGATAATAATTTGACGTTGTAGATAAAATTTCTGTTTCAGAAAACTTCACTTCGTGGTTTCCTGACTGAAGTGCATGCTCTGCTATAGTTGATTTCTCTATTTTTCCTAGTCGTCAATGACTTTTGTGCTCTTTTAGCGTGTATTTACGCTCCTCTTGGTAGTTCCAATAAAAACCTTACCACACGTACACGGAATTTTGTATACACCACATTCTTGGACCACGACCTCACATTACGAAAGGTTTACCAGCAGCTAAGTCATCCGGTCACGAAAGCCTTCATTCTATAATATGCAAAAATATGTTCCCACATTTATCAACATTCCATGTAACACCCACAGTCACTGATGCTATACAGATTTATGAACAATTGGGATTTTAACTGGCACCAAATGTTCAGGTACGCTGGTCACTATTAGTCTAAGAAGGCACCCTTGCGAGTTCGTTCTCTATCCACGGGAAGTAATTTTCCAATGAGAAATTCAAAATAGCGTTGCTCGAGTCTCTCTTTCTGCCCACTCTGCTCTTCATGGTAGATAACAGAACTTAAAATCCTTTGTGTATAGGCCTGCCTATTTCATTTTATTTATGATAAATTTTCATTCCGTGTATGACTCACAAAATAATTGAGAATACGATGTTTTTGATTAAGTTAACGTTTTATTACGGTGGGAAAATTTCGAATTGTTGTCAATATATCTTCCCACCTGATAAATTCGCGCCTCTTTTCGTAGATCCCGTCATGTACTTGTCCTCACATGCACTCCTATATATGTAAATTTCTCATTAGATAAAAACATAAGAAACTCGATTTACAATGTAATACAGGCCGTGCCCTGAGGTGCTGCAGCTTCCAAGAGGAACCGTATTTAAATTCGATGAGCTACGAGTTGGATGGGCGCCTCTAGGGTGCACCTCCGTTGTAGGCCGCCGTGACCAGAGGAAATGATTCTGCATTCCAAGCCCCGCGCGCCTCCTACGTGCCCGTTCCGCCATATTAAAACAGCGTTTCATTACGGCGTGCAGAATTTACAATCTCACTGGGGGCGACACACCTTCTACGTAGCTATGTCATTTTCACTGCACTGATCTATGCCCTCTGTGGGAAATACGTTTCTCTTCTTACTAAACTCTGAAAACTTCTAGCTTTGCAGGAGTCTCAAGGAAAAAAAAGCTTATCCCTTTTGTTTTCAGTCCTCACGTTAATAAGAGAGGTTGACTTATTATCACACACACTGCCGACAAAAATCTGAAACATCCATAAGGGAGGGAGTAAAAGAAATGAAGCACCATAGATTAGATTAGATTAGATTTACTTTCATTCCAATGTGAGGAGGTCCTCCAGGATGTAGAGCATATCAGAAAAACAACAAGACGTGACAAATATTTACAACTCTAACAAATAAGCTAATGTACCATTCCACAGGTCCCAAGTGGAATGATCGTCATTTTTAATGAACATTTTACAAATACTGATGCACTGAATTTAAAATAAAAAAGTTTATTTATTTATTTATAGGGCAATATACGTGTAATACAACTATAACACTTATTTAGAATGAACACATTACTGCACTGAAGTGGTGCAGAAGTTTGATTGTACTTACACACATTATATATATATATGTATATATATATATATATATATATATATATATATATATCAGTTCGTTCTACTGAGAGGTTCATCAATGGAGTAGAAGGTGCTGGCCACCAATAAATCCTTTAGGCTTCTCTTAAACTGAATTTCATTGGTTGTTAAGCTTTTTATGGCTGCTGGCAAGTTACTGAAAATATGTGTTCCTGAATAATGCACACCTTTTTGTACAAGACTAAGTGACTTTAAATCCTTGTGAAGATTATTCTTATTTCTAGTATTGATTCCATGAAATGAGCTGTTGATTTGAAAAAGTGATAAATTTTTGATGACAAATTTCATTAAAGAATAAATATATTGGGAAGCAGTAGTTAGTATCCCTAGTTCCCTAAACAGGCTTCTGCAGGATGTTCTTGAGTCCACACCACATATCAGTCTTACTGCGCGTTTTTGTGCCCGGAAAACTTTAGCTTGGCTTGATGAATCACCGCAAAAAATAATCCCATATGACACTATGGAATGAAAGTAAGCATAGTGTGCCAGCTTTTTCATTTTTATACCCCCCCATGTCTGACACAATTCGCATTGCAAAGAGAGATTTGTTAAGACGCTTCAGCAGTTCTGTGGTGTGCTTTTTCCAGTTGAATTTATTATCAAGCTGTAATCCCAAGAATTTAACACTGTCCACTTCTTCTATCTGCTTGTCATCGTATGTTAGGCATATACTCGTGGGATACCCCTTACAAGTTCTGAACTGCATGTAGTGTGTTTTTTTTAAGTTTGGTGACCAAGAATTCGCTAGGAACCAGTGATTAACGTCCACAAATATTTTATTAGCTGATCTTTCTAAGACTACACTTGATTTTCCATTTATTGCAATGTTTCTATCATCGGCAAACAAAACGAACTTGGCATCTGGTAATGTTACTGACGAAAGGTCATTGATATACACAAGAAAAGGAAGGGCCCTAAAATGGAACCTTGTGAGACCCCACATGTAATTAATTCCCATAGTCTGAAAGGGTTTGTTATGTTCTTTCAGTCATTTCAAAATCGAGTCAGATGTACAAAGAATTTGCGATATGATTCTACTTATCATTATGGCAACGATGCATGCACATTCTGTTTAGAAGGTGTCAGAAAGCCGTTCTATCCTCATTGAGGCAAGCTGGCCTGGACCGTTGCAAATGGTCCTTGATATCCCAGATAGCACCACTGGCATGGAGTTGATGCCCGAGCTGGTCCCGCACACGTCTTATCGTGGACAGGTCACGGATTTTCCTAGCCACGAGAGTACCTCAGCATCACACATACAGTTATTTGTGTATGAGCATTGTTCTGTTGAAAAATGGCAGAATACATTACGTGAGAGGTAACACATGTGGATGCAGTATGTCCCTGACATACCACTGTACCGTCAGCGTTCCCCTCAGTCTCTACCAACCTTGACATGAAGTCATACCAAATGGTTCCCTATATCATGATGCCAGGTGTAACACCACTGCCCCACTCCGAAACACGGGACAAATAGTACCTCCCACAAGTCGCTGCCAGACTGGCCGACGATGGCTACCAGGGGTAGTGGAGACCAACGATTCACTGCTGAACACAATGCGATGCTATTGCTAATCAGTCCATGCATGCTGGTCACGCCACCTCTCCAAGGCAGCCGTTTGGCTTATGGCAGCCTGCGCATGGACGGCAATACCCTAGTCCAACTGCTGCTATTCTCCAACCAATTGCGAGTGACGAAACTGAGTATTGCGAAGACTCCATTATTTGTTATCGAATGGAAGGTGCAGGAGTGCTTGGTGCACAATACAGAGATCCTCCCTTGTCGTGCTCAGACACGGTCGACTGGAACTTTAAATAGGAGTATGCCTGCCGTCGCGTACTCATGCTGTCCAACACTGCTCACTGTCCCAACTGCTTTCCTCGCAAATCTCGATACTGCATGATTCGACAAGCTGGCCAAATGGAAACCACAACGAGGCCCCTTTCACATTCTGTCAGGTGCTGATAACGCAGTCTCACACGAGCACGCGACATCTCAGAGTCCTTCTAACTGATCACTCGAAGTTTGATGCTTTTCATGCATCCACCAGGCCTAGTAACGACGTGAAAATGAGCAACATTAACGCTCTCTTGTGTCCGTTCTATCTGTTACAAGGAATAGCAACTCTTAACCACTTACAGGCTGACCGAAACTGTGTACATGAACGAACATTCATCTACATCTGGCCGTGTTTTCTGGGTGTCTTTCCGCGCATTGTAGCTGTGTGCGTGGAAGGTCATTACATAATCTTGTAGTGCTGTCCGCCTACCATACAAATCACAGCCTTCTACATCTACAAATACATGGATACTCTGCAAATCACATTTAAGTGCCTAGCAGAGGGTTCATAGAACCACCTTCACAATTCTCTAGTATTCCAATCTCGTACAGCGCACGGAAAGAATGAACACCTGTATCTTTCCGTACGAGCTATGATTTTCCTTATTTTATCTTGGTCATCGTTCCTCCCTATTTAGGTTGCTGTCAACAAATTATTTTCGCATTCGGAGTAGAAAGTTGGTGATTGTAATTTCGTGAGAAGATTCCGTCGCAACGAAAAACGCCTTTCTTTTAATGATGTCCAGCCCAAATCCTGTTTCATTTCTGTGACACACTCTCACATATTCGGCGATAATACAAAACGTGCTGCCTTTCTTTGAACTTTTTCGATGTACTCCGTCAGCCCTATCTGGTAAGAATCCTACGCCGCGCAGCAGTATTCTAAAAGAGGACGGACAAGCGTAGTGTAGGCAGTCTCTTTAGTAGGTTGTTACATTTTCTAAGTGACCTACCTTCAACGAATAAGTATTATTTGACAAAAACTGTTGAAAGATGACATATTGCGGTCGATAAAGAAAATCACGCACCAGAGAGTAAAACTGTACAAGTTACACTCAGGATGTATGGAATTAACGGTATTTTCGATACGAAAGAGAAAGGGGTTAATTTGCATGTAACAATGTGAGGGTTGCGGAGCTGGATACACTGGTATTTTGTTTGTTTATATTTAGCACAGTAACACACTGTATTCGAATCGTAGGAAAGGCCACACAAAGCAGGAGCACTGATTAACAGTCAGCCGCATTTTGTGTGAGCTGGGCTGAGAGCAAAATGCCGCTCATACTGTTTCACCGCCGTTGGTAAATTTCTAGGAACGATGAAAGTAGCACTAATGGAAAGAGCAAGATCGACTCTGTGTTACGAACTACAACCCATCTCCGGGCTCATTCATTTCCAGTCATTCGTGACTGAAAACGTTCACCCACTGCAATACTTACCTTGGCTTGTTTCTTAGTCACACGTTAACTCTCAGATTCTCTAACTAGCTGTCATTTTAAAACTATGTGCCACACCAAGATTCGATAGTGGAAACTTTGTCTTCATGGAGTAAGTGCTCCACCGACTGAGCTATCTAAGCACGACTGGCGACGCGCCTCCAAAATTTTTTCTGCCGCCAGTACCTCATCTCCTATGTTCCTAACTTAAGTTCCCTGCATACCTTACGGGACTAGAGCTTTTGCAAGATTCTGTGTTGTCGAATATTATAGATTTTTTCATGTGCTCAGGACATTCTCGTGACACAATGCCACCACTTGCTCGGCCGATTTTGCGTCCTCCTCTCTCTTGTTCACGATGTATCCTATGGAGTGATTTTCGCCGTCTGTTCAATTGGCACATCTCACGCACACAATACAACCTACCAGTATCGTGGGGAGAGATCGGGATTATCTAAGGATGAAGAGGGAAACTGAGACATGAATTATGTTACACAAGAGGAGCTTTCCTTCCGCAATAAACACGCTAGCAAATTCTTTCATGCCCGTGATGTCCATGGCTATAACACAGCCACAGTCACACAATATCGTATTCTCTTGATACATTCGTCCACCAAGAGAGCTCAGCATGTCACTATCAAGAAAAAATATTCCGAGGTTACTGACTCAAGATGGTGTACTCTGTAATGAAACAAAGCATTAGGCTCTGCCAGAAATATCGTCTCCTAGACAATGTATTTTAATACGACAGTATGCCCTCTTAGGCAAATTAACACTTAAAACAGTTGATAATGACACTTTGAAGCCGGAATCATGATTGGTTAAGTGTAAATTTAACACTTTAAATAAACAACAGTCTAATGGCGGTGCTGACTTTAAAGAAATATATGACTGTGGCCCCGAATTATGAACAAATTATCATACTTGAAATGTCGGTACAGTACATTACTAACCGGTGTAAACGCCAGAATGTTGGATGCAAGCATAGAAACGTGTGTGCGTTGTGTTGTACAGGTGCCGGATGTCAGTTTGTGGGATGGAATTAAAGGCTAGGGCAACCATCTCGGGATCATGTTGGGTTACAAGAACAGGAATGTGGGCGAGCATCATCCTGTTGGAAAACACCCCCTAAAATGCTGTTCATGAATGGCAGCATAACAGGCAAAACCAACAGACTGACGTACAAATTTGCACTCAGAATGCGTGGGATAACCACGAGAGTGCTCCTGCTGTCATAAGAAAGCACACCCCAGAGCTTAACTCCAGGTGTTGGTCCACTGTGCCTAGCATGCAGACAGGTTGGTTGTAAGCCCCCAAGTGGCCTCCTTCTAACCAACACACAACCATCGCTGCTAGCGAGGCAGAACCAGCTGTGATCAGAAAACACAAACAGACCTCCACCCTGTCGTCTCGGTAGTACCATGTGGCAGTCCGGAGTCCGGAACCCGGTCTTCTTGCAACCGTACATTCTCGAGTCCAGCAAACATACGCAGTGGCTCTGCTTCTGCCAGGTTCTTCTGCAAGGTGGAAAAAGGAACATTCAGATTTTCGTAGCCCTAATACACAACCTCGTTAAAACTCAGTGAAGTGTTGATAGTTTCGTCTTTGTCGCCTGAAAGGAATTCTTTACTAACATCGACTTACCACGTCCAATCTCAATAAGCAACTAACGCTCGCCACCGTTACAGCGCGTGTTTAAAGCAAACCTGATTTGCATCCCCACACTGGTGCTACTAGCGCCACTTTATGCGACTGGCATGAAATTTAAATAGACATCGTCTTGTACGTGTAGAAATATGCATACCAACGCACAACTCCATTTCGCTGTTGCGATATTTTTCCCTAATTGTATTTAACACATCGGAGCGTGGAATGTCAGATCCCTTAATCGGGCAGGTAGTTTAGAAATTTTAAAAAGGGAAATGGATAGGTTAAATTTAGACATACTGGGAATTAGTGAAGTTCGGTGGCAGGAGAAACAAGGCTTCTGGTCAAGTGAATACAGGTTTTTAAATACAATATCAAATAGAAGTAATGCAGGAGTAGGTCTAATAATGAATAAAAAAATAGGAGTGCGGGTAAGCTACTACAAAATGCATAGCGAACGCATTATTGTGGCCAAGATAGACACGAAGCCCAAGCATAACACAGTAGCACAAGTTCATATGCCAACTAGCTCCGCGGATGACGAAGGGATTTGTATGATGAGATAAAATAAATTATTCAGCTAGTGAAGGGAGGTGAAACTTTAATAGTCATGGGTGACCGGGACTCGATAGTAGGAAAAGGAAGAGAAGAAAACGTAGTAGGTGAATATCGAATGAGGGTAAGAAATGAAAGAGGAAGCCGCCTGGTAGAATTTTGCACAGAGCATAACTTTATCATAGCTAACACTTGGTTCAAGAATCATGAAAGAAGATTGTATACACGGAAGAGGTATGGAGATACTGGTAGGTTTCAGATAGATTATATGATGGTAAGACAGAGATTTAGGAACCAGGTTTTAAACTGTAATTTCTAGGGGCAGATGTGGGCTCTGACCACAATCTATTGATTATGAACTATAAAACTGAAGAAACTGCGAAAAGGTGGAAATTGAGGAGATGGGACCTTGATAAACTGACAGAACCAGAGGTTGTAGAGGGTTTCAGTGAGATCATTAGGGAACGATTGACAAGAATGGTGGAAATAAGTACAGTAGATGAAGAATGGGTAGCAGAGGATCAAGTAGGTAATAAGACGAGGGCTAGTAGAAATCCTTGGGTAACAAAATATATGTTGAATTTAATTGAAAGGAGAAAATATAAAAATGCAGTTGACTGCAATACTCTCTTTCAAATTCTGAGGGGCATGAAAGGGAAGAGTGGTTGGGAAGGGAGTGAGACAGGGTTGTAGCCTCTCCCCGATGTTGTTCAATCTGTATATTGAGCAAGCAGTGAAGGAAACAAAAGAAAAATTCGGAGTAGGAATTAAAATCCACGGAGAAGAAATAAAAACTTTGAGGTTTGCCGATGACATTGTCATTCTGTCAGTGACAGCAAAGGTCCTGGAAGAACAGCTAAGCGGAATGGACAGTGTCTTGAAAAGAGGATATAAGATGATCATCAATAAAAACAAAACGAGGATAATGGAATGTAGTCTAAATAAATCAGGTCATGCAGAGGGAATTAGATTACAAAATGAGACCCTTAAAGTAGTAAAGGAGTTTTGCTATTTGGGGAGCAAAATAACTGATTATTGTCGAAGTAGAGAGGATATAAACTGTAGACGGGCAATGGCAAGGAAAGCGTTTCTGAAGAAGAGAAATCTGTTAACATCGAGTATAGATTTAAGTGTCAGGAAGTCTTTTCTCAAAGTATTTGTATGGAGTGTGGCCATGTATGGAAGTGAAACATGGAAGATAAATAGTTTGGACAAGAAGAGAATAGAAGCTTTCGAAATGTGGTGCTACAGAAGAATGCTGAAGATTAGATGGGTAGATCACATAACCAATAAGGAGGTATTGAATAGAACTGGGGGGAAGAGAAATTTGTGGCACAACTTGACTAGAAGAAAGGATCGGTTGGTAGGACATGTTCTGAGGTATCGAGGGATCACCAGTTTGGTATTGGAGGGCCGTGTGGAGGGTAAAAATCGTAGAGTGAGACCAAGAGATGAATACACCAAGCAGATTCAGAAGGATGTAGGTTCCAGTGAGCTGCATCAAACCAGTCTCCGGACTGAAGACCACAACAACAACAACAATCATTTAACACATTAACTTATTTGTAAAGTAATTACAAATTTGAAGCTGATTTATTAATCGGATTTAGGTTCTGTTTAAACAGTTAATGGACGTTAAAGCTTTTTGTCTAGTTCAGTTACTTACTCAATAATAAATCTGACAGAAACAACGTCACGTCTGGCACCAAGTAAATGACTACAGAGTGTAACGCATCCGGTAGGACGGCATTATGGTCATCCAGGCCTATGATTTTTATTATTCCCCTTAATGGATTAAAGTAAATTCGCGTTGGTGTGAAAAGACATGGCCAATTTCCTTCGGTAAGAAGAGGTAGTGCTCCATATTTCATAACATCTGGGTTTAGTTTTAGGCAAATGGAAATAACGACTAACGGCAAAATGTCAGAAAAGAGTATGAGTAGCTATTTATTGTTTATAGATATCTGTATGTCATATTCAATTCTGAACATGACTGACGTTTGCAACAACCCTATACACAAATTTGAAAAATATGTAAAAATCAGCCAACCGGTTGCATTGGTTCATCTTCTGATGAAGTCACCCTTAGAAGTGACGAAACCTGGTCAAGGTATATAGAAAACCTATGCAACCCGTTGGCTGTTGGCTGATTTTTACATATTTTTCCAAAACGTATGTGGTATGACACACTACCGCAGAAGAAACTGAAGTTCTAATTGGTAGTTGACTTGAAATGGCGTACGTTACTAGTGCAAATATGCAAACGACAAATGATGGATGCATATAGAAGGTACTGATGTAACACTCTCAGGAAGGGAGAAGAGAAAGATGGGGTAAACGGGGCCATGGAAAAAATAATAATAGAAGACCAGGAAGTATGGTAAGGTAAAAAGCAGTGGCGACAGAGGTCCAGAAGTACAGAAATAGAGGGAGGAATGGTGTTTTGGAGAGACATTCACAGGAAGTGTAATAACGCCGGATCATCTGAGAGAAACGGAGTGTCGATGTTGCTAATATGCTGATACGATGTCCACCATATCACTGTGGAATTATATAGGCATATTTAGGGTGGAAACATTTTGAGCCATTTTTAACAGAGCTTGATTGATTGGTAGCTGAGAAAGTAAAATTGCAGGTCTCCTTTGAGAAGACAAAATTCTTGACAAAAATCAGTGATAGACCATACTGAAGGATTTTAAACCAAGGCAACATTATGTGAAGTAATTTAGGTACCTATGTGAGGTAATCCAAAAGTGGCTTAAAATGATGAATATCAAGATCTGCAAATTTAACCGAGCATATCACCTGAGGAAAAAACTCCGTAATAAGAAGTTTCTGAGCATTTGAGCCAGCTTAAGACGCTAAGGTACCAGAAGGATTATATGATCCGGATGTGTAGTTGTGAACTAGTCGATATATTAGTCAAAAGATAACGCAGGATAGTAAGGAAGATTTTAAACAGTAGATGGATTAATGGACACATGTGTTTGAGATGAAATGAGAAACAATACAGAAAGATAGAACCAGTAACAGCATAGATTGATAAGAAAAAAATTTTGTTTTATGGGCACAAATTCAGAATATCCGAAATCGCCTAACAAAGAAATTCTAGGATTTATTAAGACCAAAGGCAAAAATATTGGGATGGCTGCAAGACTATGATGAAAATTTTAAAGAAATTGGTATCCCAGAGGACAAAATCACGGATAGGGATGTATTCAGACAAACGGTGAAAAACTGCCTGTGTTGTAAGCTGGGGGAAAAACTCAAAAGATGAAGAGGGCCTCCGACAGAAGACAGGAGGAAGGCCCTACCTAATAAGCTCAAGAGGACATCAAAGGTGATAGACAAGCAAGAGCTGAAAATAGAAAATAATAACTCGTTGTACAGAGTGCCTCATGTCTAATGTAAAGAATATGGTTTCAGATTGTGCAAGTGTCTAGCTGCTTGCACAGCGCAGTAACTTGCAGTACAGTTAGACTTGTCGTTGACCTAACTGCCTGTATCTTAATCGGAGCTTTAGATGCAAACACAGAGGCTGTGTTACGCTAATGAATGCACCTCTCATCTGGCGCACTGAATTACAAAGAGATGGCCGTAATTCCCCGCTGCCGCGCGCAGATGTAAACGCTCGACAAATCCGAGCAACTGACCGCTATTGGCTGCCGGGTGGACAGTATTTCAGCCGCTAGCAGGCCGATGTAGAAGCAGCAGCTTGCAACGATCTGTCTCCCTCGTTCACAGTACTTCCGCGTCTGTAGTTTCCTTGTCAGTTTCAAAACCACCTGCTGGGACAAAACCGTTGCTTCTACATCCACTCTCATGTACAATTTCACATTATGTTAATGAGACGTGTAGAATTCATTGGCACCTGCTAACAAATTATATTTCTATATTTGTGAATAATCCCAGTCCTTTGCATTATTATCAAAGGAATTGTGACAGAATTTTTGTTGGAAATCGCAAGATGCTAAAGAAAAGGCTTGTATGGTAAACAATGACAAGAAGAAGGGACAGAATGACACGACACTTATTCAGAGAATCTTCCATCGTACTATAGACTGTAACAACTGTGGGGAAAGAGAGAGACTGGGAGACATCCCGCAAACAACGGACGAACGGAACAATCAGATTCCAAATTCGTATACTTCCGGAAAGCGTTAGACACGGTGCCTCACTCATTCTTTTAACGAAGGCCAGGACATACATATAGTTTCTCAAAGGCATTTTACATTACTGAACAAATTGTGTTGACCTGGCCGGGGCATGTTTATCGGAGAGAGGGCATTGTGAGGAATGGTGTAGGGAAGCGTGACAGGACCGCTGGTGCCGCTATATAAATAAAGGATATGAGGGATAGGGTGTACAGGAATCTGCGATTGCTTACTGTCGTCTCTGAAGTGAACGGGAACGTACTATTTTCTCGTGGTTGTAGAAGCATAAGAGCATTACTTTGATAGAATTCTTATATGATGTGACTAATGGCAGATTGCACTAAATGTGGAGGAAACGTAAGTTAATGAAAATGGGAAGGAAAAAGAATCCTGTAATATCCTAATTCAATGTTAGTAGTGAGCTGTTTGAAACTCATGTTGATTAAATATTTAGGGGTAACGTTGTGAAGCGACATGAAAAGGAACGAGCACGTAAGGACCGATGTAGGGAAGGTGAATTGTCGCCTTCGATGTACTGAAGGAATTCTAGGGATCTGTAGCTCTTTTATAAAGGAGCTCACGCACAGAAGGCTTGTACGACCCGTTCTTGAGTACAGATAGAGTGTTTAAGATCCTAACCACGTCGGATTAAAGGAAGACGTCGAAGCAATCCAGAAACGTGCTGCTAGAAATAGTTGAGGACGTAAGTGCTGTTCTGGAACAGCTGCTAAGACTGTCTCAACAATCCGTGGAGTATGAAACGCAGCGAAGTGCAGTAGCCCCACTTGCTCTGCCGTCATTCCTAGAAATAGTAGGTCTTACTTTCTTTAAATTCGCAAATTTATTTTGGTTTACAATTACACAGTAAATATTAAAGCTGATTTTCCCAAATTCTTAATTTACCATTTGTTGGTTCCTTCTTTTAACTACTTTCGCTGGCAGTTTTTTATTTTCCAAAGAACCAGATACATAAAATCTAAGTTTCGGTGTGCTCTAAAAATTTTAACCACGTTAGTTAACTTATACTCGAGCACTGATCATTACTGATTTACCTTTTGAACAATTTTTGATGTTGCTGAGTAACAGTCATACAAAAATTTTTAAACGAACCCACCGCCATTTGACTGTATTGCTATTTAATTACGACCCAGATTGCAGCCTTTTGTGCCAATTTCGAGTGGCTGAGTTTATGACTTTAACATATATTTAGCTTGATGACCTGCAGTATATGTTAATGACACAAAATCAGTCAGCTAAAAATGGCATAAAAGGCCAAAACCTGAGTCGTAATTAAATAAACAACAATACAATCAATCGGCGGTGTGTTCATTTAAAAATTACGTTTTGAAGTTTCCTGGTTTCCTGGTTACTGATGTGTGTTTAATTTTACGCTATGATTGGTAAAGAGCTAAGTAGTCATCTATCCGAAGCAACGTACCCATGCTGTGCTGTGGGGCTACCAGTGAGGTTGGAAATGAACACCCTTAGTATCCCGTGATCGTAGTGAAGACACTTGTACTGTTCCAAGACGGCCGGCTTCAACAGTCTCATGGTATCATCATCTGATATTATGCAACTTGTTGTAAAATTGACATGTTACATTACATAAAATCAAAGCAAAAAGGCATCTCCAAGTATTCATATCTTGATACAAGTCCCACTGATAAAATGCACACTGATGATACAATACACATAGATAATAAAATGCATTTCATCATCTGTCTGCATATTATGTGGCCATGTATATGTGGGGAGTGCCTTTTATTCTTTGGCTACATGTAATGTAACATAGCAATTTTATAACAAGTTCCATAAGGTCAGATGATGGCAGCATGAGACTGTTGAGATCAGTTATCTTGAAATATTTTTACTAAAATGATAGACAAATGATGAACACCATAAGATCCTGAGGAAGATCCCAGCACAGGGGTCGAAACGTCGATCATTTTAGTAGAAATATGACGCTGCCTAATAACCCAGAAGATTTTAACTGCAGTGACAACGGCCACGAAAGCCTGCAGAATTACATCACATATCTTCATAGACTAAAAGTGTCTACACTGCGATCGCTGCGTACGAAGTATGTGCATTTCATCTACCCAAAGATCTGAACACCACGGTGCTTCACTATGCGTGGTCCTTTTGAAGGTGGTAAGCCTTTGCCTTCCTCCGACCTCTGAAATGAATCACGCAGTCAGTTGTAGGGGGACCTGCAATTTAACGCTGATTCCGAACAGGAATCGATCCCTAGAATTTTGGATTTGTAGTTTGGCATCTTATCACTGTTTTGTTTCTTTCCTTTTTTTGTTAATGAGCCACCGGGGAACACTATAGTCCTGACTTAAATATTTCATCGTTGATATAAAAAATACTAGCGAACGCAGCGATGTTTCGTAATTGCTAAATATCTACGTAAATTCTTTATACATCCTAATCTCCTTCTCCTTCCCTTTCTGTCGATCTCCTCCTCCCCCTCTCTTCGTCCTCTCCTCTTCCTCTCTCTCTCTCTCTCTCTCTCTCTCTCTCTCACTTTCTCTCTCTCTCTGTGTCATTCAATTCCTCCCCCTCTCTCTGTCCATCTCCTCCTACCCCATTTCTATGCCCATTTACTCTCCCCTTCCGATCTCCTGCTCCCCCCGGTCTCTCCATGTTCTCCTCCCTCTTCTCTCTGTCTGTCTCCTCCTTCCGCCTCTCTACCCCAATTTCCTTCCCCCCCCCCCCCCCCACCCTGTCCATTTCTTGCTTCCCCCTCCTCTCTCTCCATGTCCTCCTCCCATTTTCTCTTTTTATCTCCTCCTTCCCCCTCCCTAAGTCCATTACGTTTCCTCCCTCAGGCCAACTCCTGCTGCTCCCTCTCTTTCCTTATACTCTCTCTCCTCATGTTCTGCTTATCCATCTCTATCCCCACTTCATCTCACCACCCCATCTCTCCCTCCTCCTCCCAATCTCTCTCATCTTGAGCCCTTTTTATCGTTGTTTCTGTAGTACTATTCCAACCATAAGCCAATAAGATACAAATACGACTTACTGTTTTCTGCGAAAACCGACTGCGAGGGGGGAAACGATATGGAAATTATTGTGCATATAATTTATCTTTAAAAATATGTGTAATGAGACAGAGAATGTATAAGAGAAACATTTATGTCTAATTGCTTAAATGACCTGCCAACGTAGTTAAAACTGGCTGCTGGAAAGAAACTAAAACCCTACATTTTCACAGCAGAGTACAGCACAGATTTTCTTTCTCGCAGTGTGGATTAACACAAAACTCGTACATTATTGTTTAAGAAAAATATTTAACCTGTCAGTCTGAATGTTTACCAGGGTAGCACATAAAATTTTTAAGTAAATCGGGCGAGAAATTTTCGAGATTTTTGCTAACAACGTTGTGTAGCCTGTATTCGTCCGAATGTTTATTACAGTATTTGTCAGAACGTCCACTAGAATATCGCGTGTAAATTTGAAGTAAATGGGTCAGGAACTTCTGGAGATTTTTGGTAAGAACATTTTCCTATTACATATTGCATATACGTATATTTATTCATAACATATATTAAAAATATATAGCCTACGTCCACCAAGTGTTCATTTGGTTATGTTGTACAAACTGAAGTGAATCTGTCACGCACTTAAATGTTGGTAACAACGTTCAACAACAGGTTGCCTTTGTTTATAGTAGAAAGGAACACAGCTTGATTTCGCACCAAACAGGATTCTGAAAATAGCATTGCGAAGACATTCCATCTGCTAAGTGGTATAGGGAATACGTCTTCATTATGTGTTACAAACTGAAATTATGTTGGCACAAGCAATATGAAATAAGAATATTCAAATAATTTTTTAGGTTTTGCCGTAAATATGCTTTAGCTTATATACAGAAAAATGAAACAAAGGGTACTAGAGAGAAGGTTGCAGATTATTGCTGGAGAGTTTAACGGAGTATGATACAGTATTCAGTTGTTGTTGGTTTCTTCGTCTTAAGCTTATTGCAATTAACAAAAGAGAGTTTTACACTAGACACGTTTCGTTTTTATTTACAAAGCATCTTTTGTGGTCATTGTGCAAATGTAGATACACCAGTTTGTGCATTTTTTGGTTATTTTATATTATAAACGGTATTTTGTTTATAAAGTTGGCGTAAGTAAACTGCACTGTACAGACTCATAAATCCATATTTGTAGATGACTACATAAGATGCTCTGTAAATAAAAGCACACCTGATGTAAGATTCTCTTTCATTAATTGCAGGAAACTTAAGACGGATAAACCGATAATAACTGATTTTAACAGCTGTTACGATTCAATATCATTTACAGTTCTGGATGATCTTCGGTATGTAATCGAGGCATCACTTTTCAGGTTGTGAATAGCACTTTCCACTTAGTGAACTATGATTTGCTACGACTTTGCGTTAAACTCTGAGATGTTTCCTGCCAGAATTCTGTGTAAGATCCGTGTGGCAGCAAATTAATATTTTTGTATGGACTAATGTGCTATAATTCGCATACTCATCTAATGATATGCTCTTTCTTGAATAAAGGCCTTTACGAGTAGCCAGAAATTCGGAAAAAAGGTGTCCAGAGTTGGTAGCAAAAAGTCAAGTCAATCAGCCAATTTCCAGTCAGTGTGTTGATCATCACAAACAGGGTTATGTGCTCATCGTGATCGTTCTGTGGTACATTGCACAATAGGCTGTTTTTACGAGGGTCGTTCAATAGGTAATGCCCACCATTCTTTTTCCTCAGAACATATTTATTGTTAAGAATCAAAATGTGGTGACAATATACCTGAACATATCAACGTCTTATTTTTCTACGTAGTCTCCATCACGTTCTACCGCCATACACCGACGTTGTGGAAGAGCATGTATTCCCTGCTGGTAAAAGCTCTTGTCCTATAGGCATAGCCATGTTTTCACGGCATGACTGACATTGTCGAGTACTGATGCGTCGGTCGGCACGAATAATGACATCCACACGATTCAGCATGTCTCGTGCAGTGGCTGTGACAGTACATCCCGAGCGTGACTGATCATGGAGCACTGTTTATGCATTTTCTGAGGCTGTAACTTTCCTTACCCATCGCCCATCAGTACTCCTATCAACTGCAGCATCGCCATACACTGCACACGAACGTTTATGGATGTTCACCACGGTTTCTTGTTCTGCACATATGAATTCAATAACAACACGCTGCTTGTAACGTGAGTAGAAGCCAGTTTCGAAGCCTTCTGGCAGCTGTCAGAGCCGTAGTACATACCCTCTGCCATCTGCCAGAAGGATTCGAAACTTCACTGGCGCACAGAACAAACGCCAATGTGAAGCACGAAGAAGGAAGTTTCTCTATGTATATTAATGGCTTTTTTTTTTTAAAGTGGGTTATTACTTATTGGACGACCCTCGTAGGTTGATGAACTTTGTATGAATCATGGTTAACGACAAAAAGGTTTTGGATGTTTTACTGCAGATGAACTGAGAGCAAGAACTGAGATCCTTTAAGACAGCAGGAGATGCAAGCATGTTATGTACATCGGTTTTTGGATGATATTTTTGGGCCTGAGACTTTCTGTCTCATATTTATACAGTGTATATTATACAGAGTGTCCCATTTAACTTGACCACCCTAAATAGCTGTTTGTACAGATGAAGATTACAAAATGCTTCAAGAAAAAATTCTTTAGCCGTCAGGGGGACATCAATCAGCATGCCTGCCTTCGTTGTAGCTTTGTTTTGTACAAAGATATGAACAGTGGTATGACTTTTTTAAATTGCATCCTGTATTTTTTATTCGTTAATTCATATCCTCTCCTAAAGACCTATTCAAAAATGAGTCACAGTGTACAATTCACTGAAACACAACGTTTTTAATTACATAACACAACACTGACTTTGAGCCCAAGATCACGAACTCACCCACTTGCTGGAGTTATCAGAAAATAATTGAAAACCAAGTAAAAACATAAAACAAAATTGACTTTGACTCTCCTGTAGCATTGCCCAGGCGTAAAACATTCGAAGGTGCTCAAAGTGTTGACTCTGGACACCTATACACTGGTGCACACGTTGAATGAAAGAATTATTTACTGCTTCCAGTACTGCCTGCTGAAAAGAATTACAAGCAAGCACGATACGTTCCTAAAAGTCCTCTGGAGTTGTTGGAATATCGTGATGGACAACGTCTTTAATGCATCCCCAAAGACAAAAGTCCAGAGGATTTAAATCAGGAGACCTAGAGGCCAAGTAACTGTTCCTCCTCGACCAATCCATCTGTCAGGATACCTTTGGTTCAGAACACGACGTGCATGCATGGCATTATGTGCTGGACATCCATCGTGTTGATACCACATAAGCAATCTGGTTCTCAGCGGCATTTAATTCAGAAAGGGAGGAAGAATTAGTCTGAGGAAGTTGACATACGATGTGCCGTTTAGACAACCATTGATGAAATAAGGGCCAATAATTGTAGTACCAAGCATTCCACACCTGACGTTAACTCTCCAATGACGCTGATGTTCTATCTGTCTAAGCCATCGTGGGTTATCGCTGGACCAATAATGCATGTTCCTTGTACTTACCTGTACTTTGTTTGAGAAGGAGCATTCATCGGTAAATAGAATATTGGAGAAGAAGTTCGGGTTGACGAGGATTTGCTGCTGTGCCCACTGACAGAACTATACACGATTCTGGAAATCATTCCCAAGCAATTCTTGATGTAGGTGTACATGGTAAGGATGGAACCCGTGACGTGTAAGAATACGATGTACACTGGTTTTAGAAATGTCAATCTCATGTTCAAGCTGTCGTGTGCTCACATGTGGATTCACAGCAACGGAAGCGAGACAAGTAACTTCGGCAGATTCGTCTGTGCGAGTGCTACGACGATTTCGTTGTCGTGGGTTGAAACTTCCCGTTTCCTGAAACGTCGCAACAAGACGAGAAAACATCCGGCGGAAAGGTGGGTTCTTGTCAGGATATCGCTCTCTGTACAGTTCAGCTGCGTGCGTAGCATTTCACCTATCTTCAACAACAACAATAAAAGAAACGTCATGTCAATGCAGTTTGTAGGAAGGACCTTACTGTATGCCTACTTTACACAACAGTATTTAATAGGACTAAACTACTGTACTAAATGTAACCGTACATAAGAAAAAAGTATGGCAATTACTGTTCTGCTAACTTTCATTCCCTATAGATGAGTAGCATTTCTACCTTCTCTTCGTTGGTGTAGATTGTGCTCACGCAACTCTTCAACTGACGATGGTTGAAGGAATGAAGGGTGTGCTGTGTTTACATTTGTCCTCTGTCAATGTCAGCACGTGGATATGTTGCATTACCCCGAGTACCTGTACTAAGCGCTAGTAGCGTCAACATCGGTGTTGTGTTATGTAATTAATAACTTTGAGTTTCAGTGAATGGCACACTGTGATACATTTTTGAATAGATGTTTAGGAGAGGAAATGAATTAGCAAATAAAAAATACAGGGTGCCATTAAAAAAGCCATGCCGCTGTTCATATCTTCGTAAAAAACAAAGCTACAACGAAGGCAATCATGGTGATTGACGTCCCCCTGACGGCTAAAGAAAATTTTCTTGAAATATTTTGTAATTTGCTTCTGGACAAACAGATATTTAGGGTGGTCAAGATAAATGGGACACCCTGTATGTACAGGTATTCAGTGAAAGGAGGTCTTGACAGACTTCCGTTTGGATGTAGAAAATGACGGACAAAATTACACTATCCTAGATGAGAGCGTGATCGGAGGGGGGGGGGGGGAAGAAGGAAGTTAGTGGATGGAGGTTAATCCTTTGCCCTTCTTTTATTATCCTCGAAGTCGACAAAGCTTCAATGATTCTGCAGAAAGGTTTAATTGGTGTGTAACTGTAATCTTTCGTGATGCATAATCTGATTAATACAGATCTGAGGCGCACTGTATCGCACGGTGCTGTAGGATCCACACATCCAACCCCATTAGTCTTCCAATCTTCGAAACAGCAGTCTGAATCAGTCACTTTACTGGTGAGGTTGTGCACGTGTGATACGCAGTTCCGTTCAGACCTTTCTGTTCCGAGGTGAGATGTTCTACTTTTGGTGACCGACACTCAAGGCAAACCTCATAAAATAAATTACAGTCTAGCTGAGACACCCGGCTTTATTTACAGCGGTGTCAGAGGCTTCTTAAGCGCGAAATTTACACTGAACATCCAAAGAAACGATACACCTACCTCATACCGTGTAGAGCCACCGAGAGCACGCGGAAGTGCAGGACCACGACTTGGTATGGACTCAACTCATGTCTGAAATAGTGTAGGAGGAAGCTTACACCATGAATCCTGTAGGTCTACCCACAAATGCGTAATAGTACCGAGGGTGCAGATTTCTTCTGAACAGCACGTTGCAAGGCATGCCAGATGTGCTCAATAATGTTAACGTCTGGGGGGTTTGATGGCTAGCGGACGTGTTTAATCTAAGAAGAGGGTTCCTGGAGACTGTAGCAGTTAATGCTGGAATTGCCCAACTCTATAGGAATGCACAATGAACATGAATGGATCCATGTAAGCAGTCAGGATGCTTACGAACGTGTCACCTGTCAGAGTCGTATCAGGGGTCCCATATCACTCCTGCTGCACGCGCCATACCATCACATAGCCTTTACCAGCTTGGACATTCCCTGCTGACATGCAGGGTCCATGGATTTATGACGTTGTCTCCATACCCGTACACGTCCATCCGCTCGATACAATTCGACACGAGATTCGTTCGACCAGGCAACATGTTTCCAGTCATCAACAGCCCAGTGTCGAAGTTGATGTGCGCAGACGAGGTGTAAAGCTTTATGTCGTGCAGTCATCCCGAAAGCCCATATAGATGACGTTTCGTCGATTGGTTCGCACGCTGACATTGTTGATGGCCCAGCACTGAAATCTGGAGGAACTTGCGAAAGGGTTGTACTTCTGTCACGTTGAACGATTTTCATTCGTCGTTGGTCCCGTTCTTGCAGGATCTTTCTCCGGCCGAAGCGATGTCGGAGATTAGATGTTTTAACGGATTCCTGATATACACGATACACTCTTAAAATGGTCAGACTGGAAAATCTGCACTTCATCGTTACCTTGGAGGTGCTGTGTCCCGTCGCTCGTGCGTCGACTGTAACACCACGTTCAAACTCACTTAAATGTTGATAACCTGTCATTGTAGCAGCAGTAACCGATCTAGCAACTGAGGGACGCTTGTTGTCTTATATAGGCGTTGCCGAACGCAGTGCCATATCCTGCCTGTTTATATATGTCTTTATTTCAATACGCATGCCTATACCAGTTTTTGTGGAGCTTCAGGGTATTTTTTGCTTTTAGAGCTTCTTTGTATAAAACGTTTGAAATAGTATGATTGGGAACATGAACGAAGAGTCTTTTTTCTTCACTAACACGGGAGAGAGACGGTCTTGCGAAATGCAGCTGACGCTTATATCCACGCCCGTAATAAGCTGCGTCTGCCTTGAGCTATGTTTATTGCCACGGCATAACACAAGCTCACCGGCAATTGTATATTTTTAAAATAAAATGGTAATTGTTAGAAATAAGTGGGATTCAGGATGGAAAGCACGCTCGCCTACACCACTTCCCGTCAGAATTTCCTCTTCTATGATGTTACGTTGGAGAGAAGAAACTTTAAGCTTCTGTCAGTGAAGGGCTCTGATGGGCGAGATAATTATTGATGCTCTCGATCAGAGTTACGTCGCGTCTCACTTTCGGAATGATTTCCAAAGAGTGAATTAAGGCCTGCTGTTCTCGATCTGCATCAAGTGTCGCCTCACGATCTTCGTTGGATTCTTGAGACCGCATAGTCCTCAATCTTTCAGCCGCTCTGATGACCAAAAGCATGGTCATAGGCCTAATGAAAAGAAAAGTGGAAATTAATTTGGGGTCAGAAGCCAACAACAGCAGTTGGGAAGTTGGATTAAAGAAGACATGGTATTTCCAACAAGATATCAAACTGAGAATGGTTCTGGTGAAAGAGGCATTCCAAAAGCAGAGAAGACTCTTAAGTAGTTGTTTGAACAAGGAATTAAGGAAGCGACTGGTTAAGAGCTTAATATGGAGCGTGACCTTGTATGGAGCAGAAACGTGTTCTTTGAGAAAGCAGAATGAGAAGAGAATTGAAGCTTGTGTAATGTGGATGTAGCATAGAATGGAGAAGATCATTTGGACTGATAAAGTCAGGAATGAAGAAGTACTGAGGAGAGTTGGAGAAGAACGGAGGATGCTGCTGACGGTGAAGAACAGGAAACTAAGAAGAGATTACCTTCTAGTATTGGAGGTTTCGTTGCAGGAAAGATTAGGAAGGGCAAAAGAAGGTACCAGATGCTGAATGATGTCAGCAGGCCACAGGGAGGGTACCAAAGAATGAAGAGGAACGCAGAAGACAGAGAAGCATGGAGGGCTGTGCAGTCAAAACCTGCCGCAAGGCAGTCAACCCAATGATGATGGTGATGCCTTCAGAAAAACTTCGCCGTTTATTAAGAATTTTTATTAATAAACAAAACCAAAATTTAAGTAGTAGACACCCAAATCACAATGCCAACTTAGAAATTCGGTTTTCTTAGCAAAGAATATAAATAAAATTTATTGAAAGAAGCAAAGAAACGTCGTTAAGGTTTTTATACAAAAAAGGTGGTAAATTCATGTATCCAAACACAATAAATTCGCTTTTGGTTTGTATTCGTAAAAATAAGATGGCGGTGCCTAATTCTGAGGTCAACTCCCAAAAGTACTTCTGTCAGTGGGTTAACTAGCAGTCCCATTTATTGGTTCTTGGTGTACTAAGAAACTAACTGCATCATTTATTGGTTCTTTGATGTACTAGCCGTTTAAACATCCAAACTACTGAGCTGAGCAGACGTCATTAGATAAAATTTTGTATTACGCTATTTTTTTTTCCATGTTAAGATTCTGATGAAGCAAGGCCTATTTTTCGCCCAAAGCTTCTCTCAAGATACCCGTGAAAACCCCATGAAAATTCATCTAGTAGGTTTGGAATTAGCGTGTTCTAGCAAACAAACAGCCAGTCACGATACTTTTACAGTTTATTTTATTAATTTAAATGTGGCAAGATAGTGATACCGGTTTGTAGTTCTTAGCATCAGATAGGACCGCATACGCCTTCAGAAGAGCAATCGTTCCAGATTTCCTCCAAACCGGACGTTTGTTTACTCTCCAAGCAGTTATTTAGAAATTCCACAATCCACTTTCTAGCTTTGGTGTCCGTGTTGTATCTCTTCCACTCTCACATCATCTAGGTCGCTGTTGTGCATTTCCCTAGCTTCTTAACGGTTCTTTGTAGTTCTAAAAGATAAAGTCAACTGTGAGGCCGGCAGTCTCTCTGTCCATTTGTCGTTCTATTTTTTCTATTTGAACTACCCTCAACTTTTCCATTACACAAAAATTTATGGGCAAAAGTCTGTGTGAGCGATTCGAGGTGTCAAAGAAGTTGTTAAAGATATAATTCTAAGCTTTTAAAAACCTAAACCCTTTGTGACTGATTGTAGATATGTCGAGCTAAGATAGTGTAAAGATAAGACGATTTTGCTTCTTTTTCGCTAAAGCCGATGTCTGTGTAATGTCAAATGGTTCTGAGCACTATGGGACTTAACATCTGAGGTCATCAGTCCCCTAGAATTAGAACTACTTAAACCTAACTAACCTAAGAACATCACACACATCCTATGTCGAGGCAGGATTCGAACCTGCGACCGTAGCGGTCGCGCGGTTCCAGATTGAAGCGCCTAGAACCGCTCGGCCGCACCGGCCGGCTGTGTAATGTCAGTCTGTACCTCTTCGCCGAAGAGATTCAGATCAGAAACCATAACATAATCAGATATCAGATATTAAGTACCTTGTATCAGACTGGAACATATTGTCTGAGCACCCATGTGGTTTGATGGTCTTCAACCGTAGTTTATCACATACACAAGAAGTTAAACTATGCTACTGATGAATATACAGGGTGGTCCATTGATAGTGACCGGGCCAAATATCTCACGAAATAAGCGTCAAACGAAAAAAACTACAAAGAACGAAACTTGTCTAGCTTGAAGGGGAAAACCAGATGGCGCTATGGTTGGCCCGCTAGATGGCGCTTCCATAGGTCAAACGGATATCAACTGCGTTTTTTAAAATAGGAATCCCCATTTTTATTACATATTCGTGTAGTACGTAAAGAAATATGAATATTTTAGTTGGACCACTTTTTTCGCTTTGTGATAGATGGCGCTATAATAGTCACAAACATATGGCTTTCAATTTTAGACCAACAGTTGGAAACAGGTAGGTTTTTAAAATTAAAATACAGAATGTAGGTACGTTTGAACGTTTTACTTCGGTTGTTCCAATGTTATACATGTACCTTTGTGAACTTATCATTTCTGAGAACGCATGCTGTTACAGCGTGATTACCTGTAAATACCACATTAATGCAATGAATGCTCAAAATGATGTCCGTCAACCTAATGCATTTGCCAATATGTGTAACGACATTCCTCTCAACAGCGAGTAGTTCGTCTTCCGTAATGTTCGCACATGCATTGACAATGCGCTGACGCATTTTGTCAGGCGTTGTCGGTGGATCACGATGGCAAATATCCTTCAACTTTCCCCACAGAAAGAAATCTGGTTACGTCTGATCCGGTGAACGTGCGGGCCATGGTATAGTGCTTCGACGACCAATCCACCTGTCATGAAATATGCTATTCAATACCGCTTCAACCGCACGCGATCTATGTGCCGGATATCCATCATGTTGGAAGTACATCGCCATTCTCTTATGCAGTGAAACATATTGTAGTAACATCGGTAGAACATTATGTAGGAAATCAGCATACATTGCACCAATTAGATAGCCATCGATGAAATGGGGGCCAATTATCCTTCCTCCCATAATGCCACACCACACATTAATCCGCCAAGGTCGCTGATGCTCTACTTGTCGCAGCCATCGTGGATTTTCCATTGCCCAATAGTGCATATTATGCCGGCTTACGTTACCGCTGTTGGTGAACGACGCTTCGTCGCTAAATAGAACGCGTACAAAAAATCTATCATCGTCCCGTAATTTCTCTTGTACCCAGTGGCAGAACTGTGCGCGACGTTCATAGTCGTCGCCATGTAACTCGTGGTGCGTAGAAATATGGTACGGGTGCAATCGATGCTGATGTAGCATTCTCAACACCGAAGTTTTTGAGATTACCAATTCTCGAGCAATTTGTCTGCTACTGATGTGCGGATTAGCCGCGACAGCAGCTAAAACACCTACTTGGGCATTATCATTTGATGCGGGTCGTGGTTGACGCTTCACTTGTATGATGTCGTCCAGGATACCGATCAGCATACATAGCACATGCTCGTTGGGCATTTTGATCACAATAGCCATACATCAACACAATATCGACTTTTTCCGCAATTGGTAAACAGTCCATTTTAACACGGGTAATGTATCTTGACGCAAATACCGTCCGCACTGGCGGAATGATACGTGATACCACGTATTTATACGTTTGTGACTATTACAGCGCCATCTATCACAAAGCGAAAAAAGTGGTCCAACTAAAACATTCATATTTCTTTACGTACCACCGAATATGTAATAAAAATGGGGTTCCTATTTTAAAAAACGCAGTTGATATCCGTTTGATCTAGGGCAGCGCTATCTAGCGGGCCAACCATAGCGCCATCTGGTTTCCCCCTTCAAGCTAGACGAGTTTCATTCTTTCTAGTTTTTACGTTTGATGCTTATTTCGTGAGATATTTGGCCCGGTCACTATCAATGGACCACCTTGTATATGTGGTACAGAACGTCAATAATCAGCGAATTTGTTCCTGATCGCTTTTTTAAAATTACACTGACCAACCATATCGTTATTACCGCGTACCTGATGACGTGTATGTCCTCCACCTTTCGCACGGATGACGGCGGCGGCGCGTCGCGACATAGAAGCAGTGAGGCCTTGGTAGGTGGCTAGAGGGAGTTGGCACTTCATCTGCGTACACAAGTCACCTACTTTCGTAAATGTGGGGGCGGGAGGGATGAGCCTTGACGCCACGTTCAATCAAATCCCAGATATGTTCGATCAGGTTAAGATCTGGCGTGTTGGAAGGCCAGCACAGCTACTGAAACTAGCCGCTATGTTCCTCGAACCACTCCATCATACTCCTGGCCTTGCGACATGGCGTATTACCTTCTTGAAAATTACCACTGCCATCGAGAAACATGATGGTCGTAGAGCGGTGTACGTAGTCTGCAACCAGTGTCCGGGACCCCTTGGCCGTCATGGTGCCTTGCTCGAGCTCCACTGCGCCATGGATTCCCACGTGAATGTTCGTCGTACATAATGCAGCCGCCGCAAACTTGTGTGTGTCGCACATTACAAGTGTCAAGGAACCGTTCCCTTGGAAGACCACGGATTCGTGCCCTCCCATCGGCATGATGAAGACGGTATCGGGATTCAGTAGGCCATGCAACGCTCTGCCATTGCGCTACGTCCAATGTCGATGATCACCTACCCATTGTACCCATTGCAGTCGTAGTTGCCGATGCTGTGATGTTAACACTGGAGCAGGCATGGATCGTCGGCTGGAGAGGCTCTTCGTCAGGAGTGTTCGGTGCACCCTGCCCAGCCGAGTTCCTCCACAGTTCACCGCCAGTCCTGTGTTACCAGTTTGCTCAGCCTACGACGTCCGGAACCTGTAATGAGGGCTGGCCGCACAACCACACGTGTTGAATACATTCACCATAGCACTCCTCGAACATCTGACAAGTCGCGCAGTTTCCGAAATGCTCGTGCCGAGTCTCCGGCCCAATACAAACTGCCCTCGGTCAAACTCAGACACATCGCGCACATTCCCCATTCAACACACGGACAGCATGCTCACTGATACTAGCAGTCATTCCTCGCCAGGTGACGCTGCTATCGCCTGGACGGGGTTACGAAGGTCGTCCAGAAAGTAAGTTTCGATCGGTCGCTAAATGGAAACCACAGTGAAAATCAGAAACACTTTGTTTGCAAGAATTAGCTGCACTTTCCAGATGCTTCTCTACATAGTCGCCGCTCCGACGTAGACATTTGTTGGAACGTTATACCAAATTTTCAACAGCATCGTCACAGAAGGCAGCCGCCTGTTCTTTCCGATACTTCTCTACACTGGTCTATAGCACATAGCCTGCGCCCAAGTGTTGTATTCGTATCCAGCATTTCATATGAACAGAGATGATACTCAGGACCAGCCAATTAGGGCTGTGCTGTGGGTGATCAAACACTTCCCATCGACAAGGCTGCAGGAGCGTCTTCACTGCCCCTGCAGAGTGCGGCTGAGAATTGTCATGAAGAAGGAAGTGCGTGGCAGTTGTGTTAGGTGGGCTGCATTCATTAAGGCGAAGCCTCTCAATGGGCCCTCCTACTTGGCGGGAGACATCGATGATCTAGACACCTTTACTCGCTCACAGTGCGCTCACAACTGAAAAGAGCGTCTTCATGCGATCGACGGTCATATTAGGGACACTACCCAACACATCTGTGCAAAGCATCATTGGGTTTTCACTCTGGTGTCCATTTCGTGACCGATTGGAACTTACTTTCTGTACCACCCTTTGATATCGATATGTAGGTCGATCGTCATAATGTTCTCACTGATCAGTGTATATAGTCTACGGAAACTTAAACATACAGTGTTGGGTACTGCTAAAAATACGTAATGTATTATGGATCTGTAGCATGTTTGTTTGCACTCGCTTTTGTGTGTATGTGGCGGGGGGGAAGGGGGTTTCAGGGATGATGTGCTCACTTTTGTTAAGCATTTCCTGCACTAGAAAAATTAAGTCCAGGCAGTAGCCTCAATGCCAACATCCATTACTGAACAATGAACACAGTTGATCATGTAGATGCATCATCATGTTACCCTTCGTCCTCTCCAGCACACACTGCTCATCTGTTATCTTGGCACTCTTCTGTTTCTGTCACTGTTAATACCTCTGGTATGATGAGGATGGTTCTGTTTTTACTATTTCATCATTGTGTGTTTGGTGGCTTATACACTATCTGATAAAAAGTAACTAGACACCCTATATAACGCTGAATCGACCTCTAGATACGAGAGACAAGAAGTGGACTAGTCAGTATAAAAGGAAGCAGGGTGTACTGTGTTGTCAGTTGCAGGGTCAGCAAAATGGGTCGGTCAGGAGAAGTCATTAATCGCAAATGTCGACTAATCATTGGATGTCACCTGAGTAACAGGTCCATCAAGGACATTTCAACCCTACTAAAGCTGCCCAAATCGCCTGTTGGTGATACGACTGTCAACAGGAAATGCGAAGGACAATCCACATGTATTGGCGGACGGAACCATCGAGCATCGCGTGGAATCAGCGAAAAGAGTGTCTCGTGAGTCCCGAAGTGCTACCCGCAATCCAGCTGATAGAGTCACTATGCGTGGAGAATTAAAATGATAACGTACAGTGGTCGAACAGCTCGTCTTAAGGCACAAATTTCTCTTCTTACTGCTAAGCTACGCTTGTGATTGCGAAAGTAGGGACGCCACTGGATAATCGACGATACGAAACGAGTGATTTGGAAAGGATAAATCACGCTGTATCCTGTGGCAATCCTACGGAATGGTTTGGGTTTGGCGAATGTCTGGAGAACTTTACCTGCCATCATTTGAAGTGCCAACAGTGAATTATGTAGCAGAGGTGGTGTTACAGTACTGAACTATTTTTCGTGACTATGGAGTGGTCCTCTCTTATTGTTTTTAAGAAAACGCTAAAGGCTGAAGGATATGAACACATGTTACAGCACTGTGTACTCCGTGTAGTAGAGGAACAGCTTACCAGAGCTCGTTCCGTGAAGTTTCCATCTGCGCTGTTCGATAGGTCGCGTGTTGTCATCCATAAAAATGAAAACGTGGGCGAATTACCCCTGAAAAGCCACTTATGGGGAAGGAGGAAAGTTTCACAGTAATTTTGACCAGAGTGTTACCGTTTTCAAGTATTTGGTGGTCAGTACGACCATACAACATTATACCTCATCACACCACAACACCCAGACCACCAAAATGATCACAGACGACAAAGCTCCTGGGTGAATGACGTATGCTCACATGGCGAGAGGTGGGAACGCGCAGCGCACACAGGAACATTGAAAACCCTCATTTCCGTTCGTCTCACTGCTCGTATCTTCAAGTTAGCTTCTGTAGTATGTGTAGTTCTTTCTATGCGTGATGCAAGTTTCATTGAGCTATGATAGATCTTGCGAAAGCTACTTTCGTCTGAAATTCTACACAGCAGGATTTATAAAAAGTCTCGTACACACCTGCGTTAGTTCCAGAGAAAGTAGTAGTTCCCAACTAGCAGCCTTCCCAGCCGCCCCGTCGCGTTAGCGGGATCCTCGTGGCGTGTCCTCGGGTATTGTCAGAGGTCACGGCGTGCCTGACCTGACTCTGCAGCGTGCAGGCCCCTCCGGAGCTTATCGCAGGACTCCTGGCTGCACGCTGTACCTACTTCACGGCGCCAGATGCATAGATTAGCCAACGGCACGTACATCTACACAGCTGCGTCTCGGGAAACTTGGAGGACTATCACATCTACATTGGCTGAGTTCCTGAGCTGACGCTAGACTGCTAGAGCCTTTCCTCTGCGTCGGTGTATATCTAGAGAAACTCCATCCTGGTGGCTTCTCGTGGACTGTACCTAATATTGCTAGTATAATTCACATGTTCCTGCCCAGTTCTTATCATTATGACGTACGTCTTCAACGTCCAAAGATACCTTTATGAGCAATGTAATTATGCTCACTGTCCACAGGAAGATTACATGACATGTGGGACGCTATGGCAGGTGTATGCGGGCTTGCTAGTAGCGCAGTACGTACACCACTCACTTTGACTAGGTAAGGGCCACAAGCAAATATTAGTTCACATCAGTTGTTCACAAATAATCGTATTAATTAGCAGCTATAATTACAGCAATATATTTATCGTGAAAAGTTTGTTCCTAAAATTAATTTTAAACATGACACTCCATTGAGTCCAAAATTTGTTTCATGTGTGGCTCAATTTTAGTCGTAGACAAACACAAAAACTACTCTAAATTATCATAAAACATGTTTCATTAGGTCGTCTGGTACAGCAACCGTATGTACGAGGACTGACTGAAAAGTCATGCCTGCACCTTCGTAACTCTTCAACAGTTGGCAGAATTGGTATGCGGCAGGTACTGGCTTGTTCCGTAGCCTCTTCTCTACAGCTCCAATTGGCGGGAAGCATTAGTAGTGAACGATTGTGTCGTTACAGTGTGAAGTATGGAACCCTGCGCAGACGGTCGGTCAATGCGATTTAAGCAACTTGCAGTCTTGAATTCTTGACAGTAGAAGATGTCACCCCAAAGGAGATTCATCAGAGAATCCCGGCCGATTCAACCCACCCCCAAGCGCATAATATGGCGTTTTTCTATTCTAGTATTCATCGGGCGATTTCTATCCCGTTGTCAGATGTCATTCTCGAAACGCGAGAGGAGTTCCTGGCAAATTTCAAGTCTGTGCGCTTTCATTTCAGGAATCAGCATGCGCAGTACCCACCGTGCGCACATCTTCCGATAGCCGAGCAAAGGAATAATGTGAGCAACACGTTCTTGTGAAACAACGATTGTGCTTGCAGTTTCTCTCTGAGTGATACGACTATCGTCCTGACTCAATCGATCAACATTTTGCTTGTGAAACTCGGTTGTTGCTGTCAGAGGACGTCCAACTCTTTGTTTGTCGAGCAGATCAGATGTTCCCGCCTCAAAATCGTTAAAGTTACTCGCCCAACGACGCACAGTAGTCACATCAACACAGTCACCATAAACTGCTTTTATTCTCTGATGAATCTCCTTTCGGGTGACACCTTGTGCTGTCAAGAACTCAATGACTGCACGTTGCTTAAATCGCATTGACCGACCCTTTGCGTAGGGTTCCGTATTTCACACTGTAACAACACAACCGTTCAATGCTAAGGCTTCCCTCCAACTGGAGCTGTAGAGGATTGGCTACGGAACATGTGAGTACCTGCCGCATACCAATGTTGCCAACTGTTGAAGAGTTATGAAGGTGGAGACATTACTTTTCAGTCAACCCTCGTAGAATATTTGAATTAAAGCAGTCTTGATTGCAATTTATTCATTTATTAACAACGCCTTTCGCTTTCCTGGGGCATCTTCAGATCATCCATAGTGATAGCAAAATAAGCAAAAATTAGGACATGGTCCTATCAGTCACAGCTGTAAGTGTGAATAAGGAATTGTTACTAACTTAAAATTTTACTTTTAAAACATATTAAAGATCATAAAACGACCCTGTGGTAGATTGAAGCGCACGCCAAATCGGATAAACCCGTAGAAGCCTAGTCAAAAACGACTAAAATCGTGTAGCCACCGGATATAATGTCAAATAAATAACCAAAGTGAACGAAACGTAGCGTAATAAATGTCAATGATTAACTCACTAATATGACCCAAAGCTATTATGATTCTATGATGTAAAATTCAAAATTCTTACATTAATCTGATTATGCACTGGTAATGGCTCTGCATTTCGGTTTTATTAAGTGCCACCCAAATTAATTCGTTCTTAGACATTATAGTTTTCAAGCCAAGTCGGACTTGCTGTTTTAAGAACTGGCTTTGTACCGGGTATCGGGATGCCGCCCATCTCCCGTGATTATGTTACGATTTCATTTACTTACGGCTTGTGTTATCATTTTATCTGTTTGGAGTACTTTAAAGTTTCCCTTCATGTGAGTCTAAGTTGTGATTAACTGTAACCTTTTACATTCATTACAGTAATTCAACAATTTTCATGTGCTTTTTGTTGGCATTAAATATGCTGACTATCGTATAGCTGCTTTGAGCGTCTTCTTTGTGTCCTCTGCAGACACTGTGTGCCAGCCTCATTCCACTGCTCGCTTGTCTGCCCGCTTGACGCTCCTGCTGTGAAATTACAGTGGCAGTATTGTGTATATTGTGTAATACATTTGAATCTGTACACTTCTTTGTGAGTGTGGTTCTCCCATTGCACCATTCTGGCCTGCTGGGACAACTTCATTCAGTTTATTTATTTAACATTCTATCCCGCCGTTACACGATATTATGTTAGGTTTTTTGACTAGGCCTCTTTTATTTATATTTGATCTTCGTTTCTTCGCAGTACTTACGATAAACCTCATTTGATCTCCAGATCCTAAATGTGTGTAGTTAACTCTGTCAAATAAATAGTAGAAGCAATGGCAGTGGCATTTCTAAGAACGATGGCATCATCTAAACTGCTGGTCATTAAACTGCCAAGCCATAAAAGGGACACTACACAAATGACAAGTTGAGTGAAGTGTACTATATGCTTGAGTATGCAAATGATTAGCATTTCAGTGATATCACGCGAAGTAGGTGGGGGTCACGCCGTATACATTGAGGCTGTCCCTTCCTACGAGTCGTGAGACACATTTTCTCCGATGCTTCGGTAGGTATTTGCTATTTAGTCGAAACAGATACTGCTCATCACGTCTTTCATACGGCGCCCAGAGTCGACGCAGACCGTATATTTGTCATGTATTATGAACACAATCATATTTAAAGCGGAATGTTACGTCCCCATTCGATAGAGTAGTCGCACATTAGTCTAGTGCTGTATTCAATTTATCGATATGTATTAAAAGTGGCAGTAGTCCACATGTTTTGCTGAGTGGTCAGCGTGTCTAATTGCCATGCAGCAGACCCGGCATCGGAGATTTTCTCCGCTGGGGGACTGGTTGTTGTGTTGCCTTCATATTTCAACATCATCATCATCAAGTAGCCCAGTGTGGTATCAACTGGAAAGAGGTGCAAATCGGCGGCTGAGCTTCCCCAGGAGAGGAATCCCGGCTATTAGTACCATAAGAGCATTTCATTTCAACATGGATAATAAAAGACGAACAATACGCAATACTTCAGCAGCAACCGCACACCCATGGTCTTCGCTGACTGCTACCACCATGCGGCAGAGCTGCTCAGTCACTGCTGCAGTACTCGATGTTTGTTTTTTTATTATTATTTATTTTTACTGTCCCTGTCAACATACATCGATAAAACTAACATCACACTAGACTAATTAGGGACCGCACTATCCAATGGGTACGTGAAATTCCGTTTTAAAAAACATTTTGTTTGTAAGGGGAAACACACCTACCCATTCAGCAACATTGGCCGGCACGTGAGAGATGTAATGAACTGTATTTGTTGGGGCTTGCTCTAGGTACACATTGCAGATATCTACCGAAACACCAGCATCATCCAAGAAGAAATCTTGGGAAGACTTTGGAAACAGGTTGGAGACTTTGGGTTAAGCTGCTGGAAAACCATTCTGGAGTGTAATTAGCAGTCTTCGAAAGGGAGGTAAGAAGGAAATGACAAGTATTTTGGACAGGTCAGGAAAACTGCTGGTGAATCCTGTGGATGCCTTGGGCAGATGGAGGGAATAGTTTGAAGAGTTGCTCAATGTAGGTGAAAATACAATGAGTAATGTTTCAGATTTCGATGTACAATGGGATAGGAATGATGATGGAAATAGGGTCACATTTGAGGAATTGGAGAAAATGGTCAATAGACTGCAGTGCAATAAAGTGGCTGGGGTGGATGGACTTAAGTCGGAACTCATCAAATACAGTGGAATGTCAGGTCTTAAATGGCTACACAGGATAATTGAAATGGCGTGGTAGTCGGGACAGGTTCCATCAGACTGGACGAAAGCAGTAATCACACCAATCATTAAACATGGAAACAGAGAAGATTGTAACAACTACAGATGAATCTCTTTAATCAGCGTTGTGGGTAAAATCTTCTCACGTATTGTTGAAAGGAAAGTGCGAGTATTAGTTGAGGACAAATTGGATGAAAATCAGTGTGGGTTTAGGCCTCTTAGAGGTTGTCAGGACCAGATCTTTAGCTTACAGCAATTGATGGAGAAGTGTTACGAGTGGAACAGGGAATTATATCTATGCTTTATAGATCTAGAAAAGGCATGTGACTGGGTTCCTAGGAGGAAGTTATTGTCTGTTCTACGAGATTATGGAATAGGAGGCAAACTTTTGTAAGCAATTATAGGTCTTTACATAGATAGTCAGGTAGCAGTTAGAGTTGACGGTAAATTGAGTTCATGGTTCAGAGTAGTTTCAGGGGTAAGACAAGGCTGCAACCTGTCTCTATTGTTGTTCATATTATTTATGGATCATAAGTTGAAAACAATAGACTGGCTGGGTGAGATTAAGATATGTGAACACAAAATAAGCAGTCTAGAATATGCTGATGACTTAGTTGTGATGGCAGATTCGATTGAAAGTTTCCAAAGTAATATTTGAGAGCTAGAACAGAAATGTAAGGACTATGGTATGAAGATTAGCATCTCCAAAACGAAAGTAATGTCAGTGGGAAAGAGATATAAACGGATTGAGTGTCAAATAGGAGGAACAAATTTAGAACAGGTGGATGGTTTCAATTGCTTAGGATGCATATTCTCACAGGATGGCAACATAGTGAAAGAACGGGAAGAAGCGAGGTATAGCAAAGCTAATGCAGTGAGCGCTCAGCTACGATCTACTCTCTTCTGCAAGAAGGAAGTCAGTACCAAGACTAAGTTATCTGTGCACCGTTCAATCTTTCGACCAACTTTGTTGTATGGGAGCGAAAGCTGGGTGGATTCAGGTTACCTTATCAATAAGGTTGAGGTTACGGATATGAAAGTAGCTAGGATGATTGCAGGTACTAGTAGATGGGAACAATGGCAGGAGGGTGTCCACAATGAGGAAATCAAAGAAAAACTGGGAATGAACTCTATAGATGTAGCAGTCAGGGCGAACAGGCTTAGATGGTGGGGTCATGTTACACTCATGGGAGACGCAAGGTTACCCAAGAGACTTGTGGGTTCAGCAGTAGTGAGGTACCTGGATTCGGTTAAGAATGATTTTGAAGTAATAGGCTGAACATCAGAAGAGGCACCAATGTTAGCACTGAATAGGGGATCATGGAGGAATTTTATAAGGGGGACTATGCTCCAGACTGAGCGCTAAAAGGCGTAATCAGTCTTAAATGATGATGATGATGATGTCATAGTTCCCATTTGCTGACGCGTCAAAGCGTTGTAATTCACACGGACATCTATAGTAGAATTCAGTATTCATCTTGAGCCAATATCGTTCGTGTCCTGAACAGTTTACAAACGTCTTTCTTGTCGTTGGTTTCGTACATTTTAACCAGCATTCTATCGCCGTGACATATGAGGTAAGAGGGTCGAACCTTTTATGCAACTGTCCATCATTTAACAGTGTAACATTTTATCTCTAAAGCTCTTTGGCGTGGTAAGCATTTGGTTACTAAAAATCAATTGTACAAATGTGTGCTGCATTGTCCGAGAATTTAGTAGGCCATAATTTTGCCGGCAGTACGCTGTCTCTGAGGTTACGCAATGTATAGGGAGAACCAGAACTTCACCGACTAACTTTGAAAGATGGTAGCATGGACCAAAACAAGAAAGGAATGTTCAGTAAACATGGACTCTAAAATCATAACTTAAGAGATATGGTCTTTAGTTCATCTTAGATACTTTGAAGCACACCACTTCTACTGCAAGCTCTTTGCCTCCCATAGTTTAGAGGAGGTACTATGGACCAGTAAAAATGGACTGTAAATTACGTACCTTAATGGCTATGATCAACTGTACAGCAGAAGATGTGTGTTTCACAGTAGCGAAGATGAGAAAGTGCCCGTAGCTCTTACGGTATGCACTTTAAGCCCATGTTTACTAGACTTTCTTTGTTTTGCTCAATACTAGCACTTCTAAAAAAAAAATACTGCAAAGAGCTTTCAGTAGAAGAGAAGATGTGCCAAGACGAAGAAGCGCTCATAGCTCTTAAGGTATGCATTTTAGAGCCCAAGTTTACTAGACTTTTGTCTTGTTTTGCTCCCTAGTACGACCTCTGAAAGTTTGTCGGCGGAATTTTTGTTCACTCTGTTTATAACCTGTCGAGAAAGGACGACTTGCCCAATGGCTTATAATGTGAATAAATACTGTTGCTGCTCCCATGTATCTGTGCGTCAACTTTCTTAAATAGGTGCAGTTGAGCGTATGGCTTTTGGCAGCACACAGATAAAGTCATCTGCTATTTTTATATGTTCCTGATGTAGTCCAAAGAGTGAGGATGTTTCAGTTTTGTAAAATTTTTCTCTGCTGTGGCGTTGGCTGTTCGCAGATAGGGCATATATCTTAACAAATGAGTTGTTGTATGGTTCACGGATCGGTTATGCTGCTTGCTAGCTTCTCTGTTTGACGTGATGATCCATTCTCTACCAGTTATGGTTGTTCACTACTCCCAAGATTGTTAATGACTGCTATTTGATAAACTCCTATACTGGAACTTCAAGTACCATTGTAATATCGACATCTGACGCATACAACTTACTTCGAATGTTGTTAATATTGAACGTTGCCATTTCAGTACTGGGACCTGATTCATTTTATTTCTGTCTGTCGTTTTGTTTGTGGAAGTTTAATGATATTCTTCGTCATCGCAGTCATTTGTTGTGTGCCTTGTGTCTAGCAATCTGTCTGGTTGTGTGTTCACTTTTTGCTGTGTGTCTCCATTATTGGATGCGGTGCTGTTCCCATTTCCGTTTCTGGTAGCTCACGCGTCCCGTCATCTGTCCAATATTTTGACTGCCACGTTACTGGTCCTTTTTGTTCTACCTTGGTTTGTGGTTGTACTTCATTATTTCGACGTGACATAGTGCTTGGTGTAGTCATATTCGATTTATTTTTGTCTCTTTGTATCTATGTGGCTGTTTTAACAGCGCAGACAGGATATTGGGGATTTTTCTTGTCTTTGTTGGTAATATATTTAGTCTTTTCTTAAAAATCTGTTCTATTTGTTCAGCCCTGTCGTGTGCTATTCTCTGTTGCCTTCCATTTTTTTGTAGAAATTTATTGCCCGGTTTTGCTGTCTTCTCTATAGGAGTGCTTGATATTGGCGCCGAATTCGTTTTTTCGGTCTGCACTGACCCGGAATTTTCTTCGACTCTAGCGTCCCTTTCTGGCAGAGCTTCTTACAATTAAACCACCGTTCGTTGACTGGAAGAAGGCGCCTCAGTAGTTATGCCGTTACCAATCGATGTGACCACTCTGACATCACTGAGTACTACACTGTTTTCAGCAGCCGAGTCACAGTTCTGTCTTCGTACACCGCCACGACATACATCATAGGCAGTGCCGTCATTGTAGAAGTCCAGACGAATCCCAATTCTGCGTATAGCATCACGATCGACGTATAAATGAGCGAAGGAGTGCGATTGTTGGCCGATTGTATTCATCATTGTTATACACTCCCAGAAGCTTGATTTAAAGTGCCGATGGGTACGCGAGACGATCACTTCTGGTTTGCACACAACTGGTAATCTGACTGCAGGCGTTACATTTCTCACGGGTTTAAGTCCAGCGGCTATGTATTGTCATCAAGGTCTTCGTGAGATTATCGTTCAACAAAATAACACAAGACCTCGCGTATCCCGCGCTGTCCTGACCTGTCTCGCGTACTAGTCAGTTCACCTGCCTATTTTTCCCCCAGGTCTCTCCGTCACTGAAAGTACCTGGTTATGGATTTGTCAGGCACTTGTAGGTAGAGTTGAAGCAGTATGGAATGACGTACTCATATGCGTCGTCAAAGGTTAGTTTGACTCGATGCTCAGCCGGACTAGACCAGTTGTTGCTGGCAAAGTTGGCAGCTCTGTACATTAAGTTTCCTTCCCTTTACACCTGCAAATAAGCATCTAATTCAATAATGTATTTTTCCTACTGTACAGTGTAAGCACAATAATCCAACTTACGTTATTTGCTTTCCTAGGTTTGCGGCTTTATTGACCAGCCGTGTGTTTGTCGAAACTTTGTGGGACAATGTGCGAGTGCCAAAGTAGCAGTACCTTCCGTACGGCGTAAACCCATTCCTCTCTCAAACCGCCTTGGATTCCGCCTCCAATGCCGAAATATCGATGAGCCGTGGCGGCTCATATCGATAGTGCCACTCTGGTGGTTTATCTTTCCTGTCATGGTCAGGGCGGTAAGCAGCGCCCTCTGCGGCCTACGCGAGGAGTAAAGGAGTAACGAGGAGCTGAGGGGGGGAAGACGGTTGTCGGGTTGACGCAGCGATTGTGGGACCGGACCTATCCCATGGTGATATACAAGTTGGCTCTGAACGGAAGGCGCCGTAGCAAACAGTGGGAAGCGGGCGTCCTGTAATTTCTGTGAAGGAGTAACGATTTTTGCATTGCATGTCCCAGTGGTTCCCGAGAGTTGCGGTGGCTGCTTTCGGAGAAGAGAATTGGTAAGAGTTTGTGTCTAAGCTCTTTTCCGTACGATGTTGCTACCTGCCGTTATAAACAGTCAATACAGGCGCTTGTATTGACTATACGGGAACTGGTGATGTAAAATTACATTTGTGATTGAGTCTCAATTGTACTGTGACAATTTAGAGGCGAAAACTGTGGTGGTTTCATTAGTTCTGGTTCTTTGCTGTGCAACTAAGGGAGTCAGTTATTTGGAGTCACTGAGGGAGCACCATTATGTTGGTCTAAGTGATACGTACTCCACGTTTTGTCTATGGCTTTGCGAATCGAAATCTTGGGGGAGTACACATGTGAGTAATTTGCTATCGTATTGATGGTTATGTTGTAAAGACTGTTCTTTGGTGTGTTAAATCACGCGCTGATTTGTAGCCAAACTAAGCAGAAGTTACCATTGCTACTTGCTTACGTGCTACTGTCCTTATGATTGGCGTTGTTTGTCTTTTGATTGTGGGTGTGTTCACGTTTAAAAAAAAATTACAGCTACTACTCATAAGGGTTGTCTAGTAAGGAAATTCCTTAAGCTTTATCATATGCTGGTCTGTTTGCCTATCACATTGGCTTTCTATGAAGTAACTGAAGGAATGTGTATGGTGGTTCAAGATTGTAGGCTGACTAGTATTTGAACTGGTGTTGAGGTTAAGGGCGAGTTCAGCATGCCGCAAACCCGCACGCTGCGCGTGGTTAAATGTTCCGCTATTGGGGAGCCGGCTCTCATTTCTTGGATTTTGTAAGGATACGTGATGAGTGCATCGCTGTAGTTTTTCGCGTGCTAAATTGCGGGGTGTCGGTGCCGTCCTAGGGCTAGACTTGTGATGTATGTTATGTTGAAAGGGAATTAACTGTACCAAACTTAAGAGAGCTTTTAGTTTGTTTTAGGTCTGTACATGGAATGATGTTGATATTTTGTCGATTGCGGCAATAACTTCCTGTGTAGGGAGATCCTCTGAGGGAGGAGGAGGAGATTAGTATTTAACGTCCCGTCGACAATGAGGTCATTAGAGACGGAGCGCAAGCACGGGTGAGGGAAGGATGGGGGAGGAAATCGGCCGTGCCCTTTCAAAGGAACCATCCCGGCATTCGCCTGAACCGATTTAGGGAAATCACGGAAAACCTAAATCAGGATGACCGGAGACGGGATTGAACCGTCGTCCTCCCGAATGCGAGTCCAGTGTGCTAACCACTGTGAGGGACTTGTATTGTACTGTTGCAGTGCAGTCCATCTGAAACGTGCTGCTTAAAACTTGGGACTGCAGTTCGCTGATGTCATATATTACTGTTTAATCTTAAATGTCTTGGATGTAATTGGTTGTTAAGGATTATGTAATTAATTTTGATCACTGAGTCCTTAAAGGAAGTATTTCGTTTTAAAATATGTGCTCTGTCAGAGCCTATTTAAATATAATTTTAACTTATCATTCAAAATTTCTAGTCTTGCTTTCTTAAAAGGCTTTCAGTTAAATGATTGCTATTTGCCTGTTTAAATGTTTGAGTGACTTGAAGGAAAAGAATATTATTTTGTAATTTGTAGTGGTTTTTCCTTTTGGGTAATACCTGACTTATGTGTTCAATAAATGAGTGTCTAGTCAATGATGATGCACTGTTGTATTGCTAGCCTACCCCTTCCACTTCACAGCCTATTGAGCTGCTTTGTGTCGAAATTGTGTTCGGGAAACACCCCTCTGACCTGACACCTCAATCGACCTTCCTCGAACACACACGTCGCAGCAGGGACCGGCAACACAACCTGTGGTACACTAGCTTGGCAGCAGCAGAAGAGTTGGTCGACCAGTGTCGGTACTTAGATGAGCTGCGCTTTTAACAGTCTCAGTTCAGGCCCAATTGCTTCAAAATCTTCTATCCTGAGACTAACACGGCCACTTCGAGTGGTGACCACTGGCCATCAGTCCGTTCAATAATACTGTCATTTAGTAGTCCGTCAGTCTCAATGATACCATTAGCCTAGATGTTAGCACACTGCGACTTACAGCGCTGGCTGCATTGCAGCTGTCTGAGAACTCCATCCCAATAAAGCGATCCATCAAGATAATTACCTTATGGAAAATAAAAGCTGCAGATCGTGAACGTCCTGAATGGTTCTCTGAGATACAATTAAGAATTTCCGCCTGGTTCTTAGCATAATCAACTTTTTGAGCGAGGAACATTGTGATAGCCGCGCGGGATTAGCCGAGCGGTCTTAGGCGCTGCAGTCATGGACTGTGCGGCTGGTCCTGGCGGAGGTTCGAGTCCTCCCTCGAGCATGGGTGTGTGTGTTTGTCCTTAGAATAATTTAGGTTAAGTAGTGTGTAAGTTTAGGGAGTTAAGTCCCATAAGATTTCACACGCATTTTTTGAACATTGTGATATCTTACAAATATCTCGAGATCATATTTCAAGACCCATAACGACGTTATAATATTACAAAAGAATAGTCGCCAGTCCCCTGATAAAACTGCCACCTACATGTTAACGTACAGTGGTGGTTGGCGCGATCCTCTGTAGTCTATAGAATACACTACTCACATCTATGCGACCACCGGTCAATAGCCTGAATAGCCACCTTTTGCAGCTTTGACAGTTGTGAGACGTGTAGGAAGACAGTCAAGAAGTTTCTGGAAGCTACCGTCAGTGATGCGGAGCCATGCAGACTCCAGGGTGCTTTGGCCAGCTACGCTAGATTTCTCGGTTGCGCATCCATGCCACAAAATGCTGATCGATGTGGTACTACAGATTCTCCATACCTTTGTAAACCCTAGGAGTATGGTGGTCAGGGAAGCACGGTCAAGTCACCCAGAAGCTCTTCGAACCTCACACATACATTGCGAGCTGTGTGAGACGCTCCTTGTAGATGCCTTCTTACCAGCGAAAAACTGTATGTAGGGGTGGACGGTCCCCAAGGACAGATGTGTACTTGTGTTGACACATTCTGCCTTCCAGATGACGAGCTCACCAGTTCCAACTCCGGCCAGAACCTTTCCGTCGACTGTTGCAGGGTGATTGTTTTCAGACGTTTTAGGCCGTACAAGCCAACGGCTATCTGTCCGATGGAGCATGAAACGTGATTCACCTGAAAAAGCCACTTGTCACCACTCAATGAAAGTCCAGTTGAGGTACTGGCATGCAAATTCCACCCTTCTTCGCCGATGAACAGCACTCAACATGGGTGTATGAACCAGGCACCTGCTGCGGAGGCCCATACACAGCAGCGTTCGCTGAATGGTCGTTCAGTACACACTGTGAAAGGTGGCTACACTGAGTCAGAGCGCCAGAGATTGCGCCAAAGATTATTATTCCGCCGCCTCCACTGGGGCAGTAGTAGTTCAGAGGTTACCGAGAGCAGTGCTTGTTGAGAGGATGTCGAGAGCAGTACTAGTGCAGAGGATGTCGTGTCCAGTTGTTGTTCAATTGGACGAGAGAGTAGATGCTGTACGGTTGGTGTAATGTATAGATGGAAAATGTTACAACGATCACAGTGTATTTTTCGTCAATATATTTGTAGGTAACAAAAAAATTTATTTCATATTTCCTTAACGACAACACCTCTTGGTCACAGGTTCAGTCAACAAAGCATCTGGCTCGTGTTCGTGTATTAGACTTGTAAATCTGGTTTCTATGTGCAATTGTAGTATTTCTGGTTTTTCAATTAGTTCATTGTAAATGGTGTTTAAACCATCTTGTCGTATTGAGGAAGAACCATGCCAGATACATGTACGTTGAATCACAATACCACACACAAAACAGTTACACTTGTGCTTTGTTGTTTAGTAGCTTTTATAGTTGCAGGGGGACTTAATTAATCAATTGTGTTAACGGAAATTTCCTTTCATTCTTTATTGCTATTTTATGCAGACAGATTGCGTAATAATACCAGTCAGGGCCAAACGGGTACGAGACTTCGTAACCGGACACACAGCTACTAAAATTATTCCATTTTAATTAAGCCCCCATGCAACTGTTCGTACCCCACCGTTTCATCTGGGCGGTCAGTTGCTCAACAGTTGCACGTCTATTAGCTCGCAGCCATCGCTCACCCCTGTCATTAATGACCCGTGGTGCACATCAAATGCCCCGCTGTCAGTTTTGGATTGCGTAATTCTGCCATCCACGGTGTACTTCAAGCACGGCTGCATGCGAACAGTTAACAAGCTTAGCCGTTTCTGAAGTGCTTCCACCCTTACCCCGAAAGTCAATGATTATGCTGACTTGGGCGTCAGATGAATCGCTCCGTTTCCGAAGTACGACAACGACAGCAGCGTTTTCCGAGTCCGCCGACACGCTTGATTTCTCCTTCTCTGTGAGTTTTGGACTAATCAGCATACAATCACTACTCACTGACGATGTTCTCGGCGTCGACAGATCCACTTGCACCACTCGTTTGTATATATGTCTGAGGTGGGGGTACATTGCGCGTTATTCTTCGAATTCCGACGACTCGTGTACACTAATAGCTATTAAAATTGCTACATCACGAAAATGACATGCTACAGACGCGAAATTTAACCGACAGGAAGAAGATGCTGTGATATACAAATGATTAGCTTTTCAGAGCATTCACGCAAGGTTCGCGCCGCTGGCGACACCTACAGCGTGCTGACATGAGGAACGTTTCCAACCGATTTCTCATATACAAACAACACTTGACCGGCGTTGCCTGGTGAAACGTTGTTGTGATGCCTCGTGTAAGGAGGATTGTAGCCTATCGCGATTGCGGTTCATCGTATCGCGACATTGCTGCTCGCGTTGGTCGAGATCCAATGACTGTTAGCAGGATATGAAATCGGTGGGTTCAGGAGGGTAATACGGAACCCCGTGCTGGAGCCCAACGGCCTCGTGTTACTAGCAGTCGAGATGAAATGCATCTTATCAGCATGGCTGTAACAGATCGTGCAGCCACGTCTCGATGACTGAGTCAACTGATGCGGACGTTAGCAAGACAACAACCATCTGCAAGAACAGTTCAACGACGTTTGGAGCAGCACGGATTATCAGCTGGAGACCATGGCTTCGGTTACCGTTGACGCTGCATCACAGACAGGAGCGCCTGCGATGGTATACTCAACGACGAACCTGGGTGCACGAATGGCAAAACGTCATTTTTCGGATGAATCCAAGTTCTGTTTACAGCATCATGATGGTCGCATCCGTGTTTGGTGACATCGCGGTGAACGCACATTGGAAGCGTGTATTCGTCATCGCCATACCGGCGTATCACCCGGCGTGATGGTATGGGGTGCCATTGGTTACACGTCTCGGTCACCTCTTGTTCGCATTAACGGCAGTTTCAACAGTGGACGTTACATTTCACATGTGTTACGACCCGTGGCTCTACCCTTCATTCGATCCCTGCGAAACCCTACATTTCAGCAGGATAATGCACGAGCGCATGTTGCAGGTCCTGTACGGGCCTTTCTGGAAACAGAAAATGTTCTACTGCTGCCCTGGCCAGCACATACTACAGATCTCTCACCAATTGAAAGCGTCTGGTTAATGGTGGCCGAGCAACTGGCTCGTCACAATACGTCAGTCACTACTCTTGATGAACTGTGGTATTGTGTTGAAGCTGCATCGGCAGCTGTACCTGTACACGCCCTCCACGCTCTGTCTGACTCACTGCCTAGGCGTATCAAGGCCGTTGTTACTGCCAGAGGTGGTTGTTCTGGGTACCGATTTCTGAGGATCTATGCACCCAAATTGCGTGAAAATGTAATTACATGTCAGTTCTAGTATAATATATTTGTCCAATGAATACCCATTTATCATCTGCATTTCTTCTTGGTGTAGCAATTTTAATGGCCAGTAGTGTATCAGGTCCTTCTGAAATGGTGCCCTCAGTACGAGTAAAGCCAAGTTAATTGCAACAAAGTGTCTCTCAGCACCCACAGATTTAATTTGAATCTGACACACCGCACAATGTTCCTTCTTCGTTTCATCCTCTGAACTGGCGCTTCAAGTGTCTAACCAGCAGACAAAACTGATTTCGTAGCATGACACTGTGGATAAGCACGGCTTCCAATGTTAGATGAAGCAATATAGTTAATATAGTTAATATAGATTTGACAGAAAAATTTAAAATAAACTTTCATTTGTGAAGGCAACATTTCAGTAATCCCATGAAACCTCACTTGTACCGTATATATCTCACTACAAAATTTGTTTTCTTAATATTTCAGAATACTGTACATCATTTCGTAGGAACTACATGGAACATAAGAAACCGCAGTTACCAAGGAATGAACATGCGATCTTGAACGGTCGTAGGACGCAATCTATGCCCAAAATGTAGATGAGATCATATCCAATTGAAACACATAGTGATTTTCTTTAGGTAGGGGCAGATTTTGGACACCACTAACTTAAATGAAATAAGCTTTATACCGTTAATGCGTTCTGCACTTTATACGTCCTCCTGTGATGAAACCTACAAGGAAAAGACTGCATGTCGTGTAGCAACTTTATGTAAGACGTAGCTACGAAACCATGTCTGTTGGTCTTTACATTTACTTATCCCACGCAATGGCTAATAAATGCTAGCAGGTTTTGCGCTGGAGACTATCCAAGACGGGTGTAGACGCCACGGGGTTCCTCTAAAGTCACGGTTCCGGGTGCACTGATTGCATCCCGGTTTGCCGGACTGGGTCCAGATGCTTGTCTCAGAGAGTTTATATTCTTCAAAAGTTGTAACGGAACTGGTAGTAAAGAAGGTCAAACACGTGTCGACATCTTAGGTTGCAGCTACTGTCGGTAAGCCGACTTTTACCAAAAACACAACGACTGTCACACAAAACATAGTTTTGTTTACCATAGTCGTCGTGATTGTAAAACTTTAATAAAAATCAAGGTTTAGCTAGGCCATGCTCCTTGACTAGAATTTCGAACGTCATTATGAAAAGCGTAGTTAAAATTTCTCAAGTTAAAACGTTGGTGTTCAAGTGAAAATACCTTTTCATGCGGATTACTGCTGTCACGTGTAAGAAGAGAAAATATGAAAAATGTAATAAAATTTGCGTTTTAGTAAGAAATACATACGTATATACCTTGAAGTCCCTTGCCGTGTATATCTGGGCTAATCTCAGGCACTACAATGGGAGTTCGGATACCGTTTTCATTAGTAGATTGATGGAGGATGAACGTCTTATATAGAATGTATAAATATTTTATGCAAATTGGCTGACGTAGGAATTGAAGGCCACCGCTATTGTACAAACTGTGGTGGGTGGCAGAACCTCTTGGAAACTACACAGTATCTAATAGCTCGCGTCGCCCTAGTGATGGAACCGGGCAGACTTTCGGCAGTGGTAGCTTGCCCTGGTCTGGCATCACCATGTCCTCGCCGTACAGAGTGCCCCCGCTAGCGTCGCCACAAATTTGTTTTCGATATGCGATGCAGAAGTAGTTTGTCGGCCACTACTGTCGTAACATCTCGCTCGTTCTGATGTGTTCGATGGTATCGATTTGCCTTCTCATTTCATATCACCTTGTATCGCTCTCAAACACCGAGTGCACATGTTACGTGTTTGTAGAACCCACCATTTGCCACATGAAGTGCTTCCGCCAAGGAATGTAGAGCATGCAAAAAGCCTTATTCGAGTCAATGCGCGTCAGAAGCTCTAACTAACGTGGTAGGGAAGCTAGAAAATCTGAAAAGGGAAGTGCTAAGGCTCAATCTAGTTATAGTGGGCGTCAGTGAAATGTAATGGAAAGAGCAAAGAATTCTGGTCAGACGAGTAGAGCGTAATATCAACAGCAGCAGAAAACACAATAACGGGAAAAGGATTCGTTACGAATAGGAAGGTACGACAGAGCGTGAGTTACTGTGAGTAGTTCAGTGATAGGATTGTTCTCATCAGAATCGACTGCAAACCAACAACGACAACAGTACAGGTATACAAGCAGACATCGCAAGCAGCTAATGAAAACATAAAGTATGTAAGGATGTTGAACGGGTAGTTTAGTATGTAAAGGGAGATGAAAGTCTAATGGTCATGGGGAATTTCAATTCGGTTTCAGCGTAAGGAGTAGAAGAAGGGTTTACGGGAAAATATGGAATGAGAGAAGAGGAAGACTAACTGAGCTCTGCAATAAATGATGGTAATAGCGAATACTCTGTTCAAGGATCACGTAATTAGGAGTTATACTTGGAAAAGGCCTGGGGATACAGGAAGATTTCATTTAGACCACATCATGGTTAGTTAGAGATTCTGAAATCAGATACTAGATTACAGGGCGTACCCAGGAGCAGATATAGACTCAGAATAGAGTTTGATAGTGATTAAGAGCAGGCCGAAGTTTAAGAGAGAAGTCAGGAAGGACCCGTGCGCAAAGAAGTGGAATTCGGGAGCAACTAAGAAAGAAGAGATATACTTGAAATTGTTTGAGGATATAGATACTGCGATAATGAATCTCTACGTAAGCAGTTCAACTGAAGACGAGTTGACATCTCTAAATAGCGCAGTTACAGAAGTTGGAGAGAAAAACATAGGTACAAGGAAGGTAAGTGCGAAGAACGCATGGGTAGCAAAAGAAATACTTCATTTGATTGACGAAAAAGAAAGTACAGAAATGTTCAGGAGCATTCAGGAATACAAAAATACAAGTCACCTAGGAATTAAATAAATAGAAAGTGCAGGGAACTAAGACGAAATGGATGCATGAAAAATGTGAATAAATCTAAAAAGACATGATTGTTGGGAGAACTGACTCGGCTTATAAATTAAAAGGAAAGGTGATAACATGAAGAGTGCAATGAGAATTCCACTGTTAAAAGCAAAACGGATAGGTAAAAATAGTACACTGAAGGCCCTCATGAGGAGCAAGACTTATTTGATGACACGATAGAAGAAGAAACAGGAGACGATAAGGAAGATATAGGGGATCCAGTATTAGAATCAGAATTTGGAAGAGTTATGGAAGACTTAAGATCGAATAAGGCAGAGAGGGTAGGTAACACTCCATGGAAATTCTAAAATCGTTGAGGGAAATGGCAACAAAATAAATCTTAACTTTGGTGTATAGATTGTACGAGTGTGGCGATATGCCATCTGAGGTTCGGAAAAACATCATCCACGCAGGTCTGAAGATAACAAGAACCGACAAGTGCGAGGATTATCGCACAATCAGATTAACACCTCATGTATCCAAGTTGCTAACCAGAATAATATGCAGAAGAATGGAAAATCAAATTCAGGATCTGCTAGATGACAATTAGTTTGGCTTTAGCAAAAGGTTAAGGCAATTTTTACGTTGCCTTTGATAATGTAAGCAAGACTAAAGAAATACAAGTTTATAGGATTTGTCGACCAGGAAAAAGCGTTTGACAGTGTAAAATGACCCAAGATGTTCGAAGTTCTGAGCAAAAATAGGGGTAAGCTATAGGGAGAGACGGGTAATATACAATATGTGCAAGTATCAAGAGGGAACAAGAAGAGTGGAAGACCAAGAACGAAGTGCACTGACGGAAAAGGGCTTAAGACAGGGTTGTAGTCATTTTGTCCTTGTTGTTCAATCTACACTTCGAAGAAGCAATGATGGAAATAAAAGAAAAGTTCAGGAGAGAGATAAAAAGTCAATGTGAAAGGATATCAATGTTTAAGATTAGCTGATGACATTGCCATCCTCGGTGAACGTGAAGAAGAATTATAGGGTCTGCTGAATGGAATGAATAGTCTAATGAGTACAACGGATGGAATGAGAGTAAATAAAAAGAAGACGAAAGTGATGAGAAGTAGCAGAAAGGAGAGCAGGAAGAAACGTATCAGAATTGATCACGAAGTAGATGAAGTTAAGGAATGTTGCTACCTAGCCAGCAAAATAACATATGATGGATGGAGCAAGGAGGTCATAAAATATGGACCATCACTGGCAAAAAGGGCATTCCTGATCAAGGAAAATCTAATAGTACAAAACAAAGGCCTTAATTTGAGGAAGAAATTTCTGAGAATTTGGAGCACAGGATCGTATTTCAGTTAGACATGGACTGTAGAAGAACTGGGGTTTAAGAGGATAGAAGCATTTTGAGATGTGGTGCTATAAGAGATTGATGAAAACTAGGTAGGGTGTCAATGTAAGAAATGCGGTGCTTCTCCACAGAATCGACTAGGGACGGAATGTATGGAAAACACTATCAAGAAGAAGGGACAGTGAACCGTGATTTATTTTCAAAGAATATACTTAGGAATTTATTTTATTTACTAGCGATTCATCAAGAACGTTAACACATTTAATCACACTATGTGAGCGTGGAAGTAGAGGCAGAAAGAAACAAATTTTTGACTGTATAAGCTTTCGGGCTGAGAACCTTGACGCTCCCTTTTGAAACGGCCGTAGTTACGACCGCTCAAAACAACCTCTGAAAGACTACACTGGCGCAAATCTGCAACACACTAAAAGTTTTAACAATTCACACAAGCACACAAACTATGCACCCCGTAGGAGGGATGGAAATGGTACAAAACACTAAAATTAAAATATTAACTTTGCCACCGAAGATGCAACTTGATTTTAACTTCTAGGAAAAGTCTTACGGTGGAAGGGTGGCAACTTTATATACTAAAATGACCATTTAAATAAAAGCCCATGAAATGCAATCCTATATAAAATTATACAAGGTTGGCCCAACAAGTTAACATGCTCTACAGTACACAGATACCGCCTCTAAAGATGACAAGCAAGATCAAACCATATTTCAGGAATTAGGCCGTTACACTCCAAGCAATAAATTCGGTAACACACCGAATCCGAAAAACATGACAGAGGCAGCTACTAACGTACGGCAGATTGATAGGGAGATTACCGGACAACCCGAACCGCAGGTTGCTCTAACCCGCCTCTACTCCACAAGGGAAAAACGGACCACCCAATTCATAAATAACCACTTTCCCGCGGGTGGGCAAACGGAGAAGTATGGTGGGACGACCCCAAAACAAAGCGGCTGGTGACCTCACCAAGAAAACAAGAATTTAACAAGAGAAAATCAAACAAGATATCACCAATCACTTAACTTCTAATAAACTGCGATTTCTGGAGAAGATCTGGCGCAGCACCCCCAAATCGCTCTCCCGAACCGTCCGCTGCCAGCCGCTTCAACAGACGCAGGAAGGCGCGCCGATCTCCCGTCTCACAGGGTCGCAGGTCGCACCGGCCAGACCGATGTAGTGGGTTGACTCCTGTTGCTCTCGCGAAGCCACTACCCCTCGCTATACGGCGCGGCCCACTGGACTCATGTGGCGACCTCACATGCGCCGACGCTCAAGGCGGACAAGTCATCTTGTATCTCAGTGCGCGTCCAACCAACCGATCGATCCAACCGCCAATGACCATTGCTTGAGCAACTCGAGCAGTCTGGCGGCCTAACGCGCAGATTCAGACGCAGGAACTAAGCCCCGACCGGGCGACCACTCTCTGAGTCCTCTTACTGGCGGAGTGGAAGATCGTCATTTGCCGGCTTTAAACGTTGATACGAACGACGGACATACTAGCACTCCGAACGACGGACAGACTAGCAAGGTGGGGGCGCGAGACTGACCCACACTGACTCCAGACTGCCTGATTGACGAGCTCATAGCGCCACTTAAATGCACGTGAACGGGCAACCTTTCCCCTTTCCCACCAGAGGGAGACACCAAAGTTGCTGCTGCCACAGCGGCGCCACCACCAGAAACGGAGGGCGACTGTTTCACACAATGCGCTGCGGCGCGCTCTTCAAAACAGCAATTTCTATCACGGCTCATACAGGATCATATTAAAGTCATTAAGACCTCAGCGAATAACTTCAGTGGTGCTAGAGGGATCTGCAGAGTGCAGATGGTACAAACCGCAGCGGAAGACTGGGACTGGAATACATCCGGCTCGGGAATCTGGGCACACAGGCTCACGAGGGTGGTGCCCGCCATGACAGTGAGAAGAGTGCAAAGAAACATGATTATGAGATCAGTGGGGGCATACAGGACTACACCGGGAGGAGCCCTGTTAGTCATAATGGGACTCTACCCCTTAGATATCAAAATTCGGGAACAAGCTACTTGGTACTGGGCAAAAAAGGGGAACTTCGAGAAAATAGAGGAAATTCTGGGAAGCAGGACTGAGAATAAAGTTGAGATTAGGCGAAGAGGGGATCAGCTGTGGCAACTTTCATGGGAATGCGAAGACGCAGGGCGCAGAACTTTTGACTTATTACCAGATGTCAAGGAAAGAATGGAAATATATTTTGAACCAACCAGGGGACTGATTCACTTTCTCACTGGACATGGACCCTATTCAACATACTTATGTCGATTCGGGAAAAGGGCGACACCTGCGTGTGACTGTGGTGTTCCGGAGGGTACTCCTGACCATGTAGTCTACGAGTGCCCCCTTGTCAATGATGTGGCCTCTGTGTTACGAGGCCAACTACCCCACAATGACACATTCAGACTGTTGAGACAGCGCGACACCTTTCAGATTATCAACGAACTGGCTAACGCGGTATAACAGAAAGTCTTAAAGGACTACCTGCGAGAACCAAACTAGCACCTTACAGAGACCCTTTAAATACCGATGAAGTCTAGTACCCTATTCCCAAACCGCCTGGGCGCGGAAAGGCCGACTTCTTCAGTCTAGAATCCGCCGCGCCTCATGTTTAGGGGGAATGGGGTGCAGTTTACACCGATTCAGACAACGCGCCCAATTTTGACCTTAGGATAAGTTAGTTGTAGGACCTAGTTTATAGATACTATTCATAGGAACCTGCAGCGACTAACACCATGGCCTGCCCAGTGTCAGGGGCACGCTCATTGGGGTTAGCTCAATGAGCAAGGCCTTATAGTAGGTTTATATTTTCAGCTGACACATTTGTAACGCTGCAGGCTTTAGTGACTAGTCCATAGTTAGTTAGGTTACCACTTAGTACTTAAATAACATATTACTTTGCCCATTGTAGTTCCCATATAGTGCTCTTACTAACTAGTTACTAAATCATACTTAGAATAGCTGCAATAAAATGTATAAATGTAGAAGTATTACGGCCCACTAATCACATAAGGTAGTGGGCTACATTGTATAATTAATAAGCTTTTGAAAATAAAGAATTTTTATTTATTTAAAAAAAATAATAATAATTGAGGACGTAGGTTGCAAGTGTTGCTCTGAGATGAAAAGGTTGGCACAAGAGAGGAATTGGCACCATCAAACCAGTCAGAAGACAGAAGAAAAACCTTGACCGCCCCACTGCAGCGTCATAGTGGTGTGAGTTACCGCTGACTACGTAAACAATCTGTAATGCCGGACATTTCAGATACTGAGAAGATAAAAACAAATTTTTTGGTACAGAGCTAATTTTTAAAGGTTGTGAAGGGAAATGCTGGAAAAAGGTCTAAAGGGGACTCAAGCTAACACCAGACTGATGCTTGAGTCGAGCGTCTAGCAAGCGGCCGAAGCTGGCGTTGAACTCAGTTGCAGTTGAGCAGAACAGGCTGTAGTGTCGCTGCAGTTGGGTGGGCAGGACCCGACACTGCAGTGACTCGCAGTTTTCATCATGGCTATGAGATGTCACGCCAAAGATACGTTTCTGCAAAGGTTATGACTTCGCGGTATTCACTTGAGGCTGAATGGATGTTGTCCCACACCCCTAGGCAGCCTGACCAGGGGAGACAGTCCCCGACATCGGCAGTTTAAGACAAGACGCCAGTGCAGAGATTTTGTAGTCGTTGTTGAACATGATGAACGGCCGATAATGATTAGCACTGCGACTTTCCTCCGACTTTGGAGTGGGAAGAATAAAATCCGCCACAAATCCCGGTGGCACCTGCATGTCAGAACGCATCAGTTCATTCTACTTTGACGCCCATTGTGGTATCAGTATGTCCATAATTCCTGATACGTGGCGCCGTTGGCGCCCGTCGCTTCTCATTTAAGATCTCTGCGATCGACTATCACGTGGCCGTGGTTTTCCTCTTTGGTCGCTTTTCGGCTATTTGAGCCTACGACGCTGCGGGGAGAGGGCCGGTTTTGGTCGGTTGGCTGGCGCTCTGATGTGCAGTCTGGTTGTCGGCGGTCCCTCTTTGCGCATGCTCTGCCTCTTCCTGTTGTGACAGCAGTGGGGCTGCGGACGGAGACGTGCGTGGGTCGATGAGTGTTTACTGAGTCTAGTGAGAGGGCCACGGTCTCGTCTGTGCTGCTAAACGATGTGAACATGTGAAAATGGCTTTGTAATGTATCAGCCTACAACCGGATCCGCTACAGAATCAAACGGTGGGAAATATTCAGGTTCTTAAAGTCCTGCTGTGTATATGTATATTGAATTTCGTGGTGTTTGCAGTTAACGGCTCTCCCAGTGTTTGGACGCCCATGTTATCTGTTTCGTATTGGCCACTGGTGCACAAATTATTGAACAGTGGTTACGTGTAGGAATGAGGTTTGCCTGTTTTGGACGCACTTGAAATACGGACAAGGAATGTATATCCAAGTGCGTGTCTGCGCACTCTGAAATAAACACAGGTTCGATTTTCTGTCTGGTTGTTGGTATTTAGGTAATGTGTCCAGAGATAAACAAGCAGGGGCTTAATCATGAAAAATTTTTTGTGTGCTAGAGTCCTGTCGTATTGTAAATTATTGAGTGTGTATTTATGGGGTATATATGTTACCTGCCAAACACGATTTTAGGATGAACTAGTTTCGCCTAGGTCAAACTCTTTCATCCTGTTACCGATAGGATAAAACAGTTTAGCCTAGGTCGAATCGGTTTATCCTAGTTAGAATTTACATGATTTAGGATAAACTGGTACGTCCTAGTCTGAACTAATTTTGCCTAGTCGGAACTCATGTTGCTGCCTGTACGAACGGGGAATCCCAGAATAATATCAGGCTCGCCCCTCGCACCTATCAACCGCTCTTCACTCGCACTGTTCTTTGTTTTTAACGGTATTTTGCATCGACGAGTGCCCGTGTTAAAGTTGCTGGTTGCGTTTAAAAGATTTTATTATAATCCTAGTTTAATTATTGTGAGACGTTTCATCATGGATGACCCTTCGTGCAGTACACAAGCCAGTCAAAAGCTGTGGAGGAAATTTTGCAGAGTGAAAACAAAAAGTCTTCTTAAAAATGGTTCAAATGGCTCTGAGCACTATGGGACTTAACATCTATGGTCATCAGTCCCCTAGAACTTAGAACTACTGAAACCTAACTAACCTAAGGACAGCACACAACACCCAGCCATCACGAGGCAGAGAAAATCCCGTACCCCGCCGGGAATCGAACCCGGGAACCCGGGCGTGGGAAGCGAGAACGCTACCGCACGACCACGAGATGCGGGCAAGTCTTCTTATTATAATGTGTTATCAGTAGATGAATATGCGGATATAGTTAAACAAGTAGAAGACGCGGAAAAGTTGAAAAAAAGAACATAACAAAAAGGAAGAGTGAAATGATTTGCTGTTTTGAAAATCGGTAATGTGAAAAAACTCATTGCACTGTTTGAAGGGAATATAAAATGCTTGGTTCCAGCTGATGAACTATACGATGTGATTGACGCTGCTCATGTAGCTGTGGCTCTTGGTGGTCGTGTCAGGATGTTAACCGAGACATCAAAAAAATATGTCAATATCACAAAGGAAATGATATGCCTCTATTTATCAATGTGTGATGTGTGTCAACAAAAGACGACAAAAAAGAAAAGAGGGTTAGTTTCAAAGCCAATTCACCATTCGGAAATGAATAGTAGATGCCAAGTCGATTTTATCGATTTCCAAGTACTACCAGACGGGAATTTAAAATTCGTTCTAGTTTACCAAGGCCATCTCACAAAATTTGTTCTCCTTCGTGTGTTAACATCAAAGAGGGCTGAATAAGTGGCTTATCATTTGAATGACATATTCCTAATCGTATGGGTACTGTGCCTTCTTCAGTCTGATAATGGCTGATAATTTGTCAATAATGTGATAAGTGAAGTCGCAAACCTTTGGTCACAACTGAAAATTGTGCATGGAAAACCAAGGCACAGCCAAAGTCAGGGTTAAGTAGAACATGCCAACCAAGACATTGAAAATATAAGTTCTTGGTTAAAGGACAACAATTCAATGAAGTGGTCGGAAGGATTAAGGTATGTCCAATTCATGAAAAATCGAGCTTACCGCTCTGGCATAGAACAATCACCTTACTTAGAACTTAGAGTAGGACTTTCCACTTCCTCGTTGCCTCAAGAAATCATGTATGATATTGAAAATCAAGATGACCTAAAAAAGGTAATCGAAGATGACAGCAATACTGAACACAAACGACACAAACGACATTCATAGAATGGTCGGCAGATAAAGCAACAAAGAGTCGGGAGCGAGAACAAGACGGTATTGTCGTGCCGCGTTACCACTTGTGTCTACTGTGGACATGTCCGATGTAAAGTAACTGTTTGGGCGGTGATACGTTTTGTGATTTCGGTGTGTACCTCGCACAAGAGATTAATAACCACATGTATCGCGTTTCTTATTAGTCAAAACTGCTACTCGCATCTTAAAAACTGACCCCTAAGCTGTGCGAACGCTGTAAGTGTACTGTTTTGATTGTAGACATAACGAACTGTTTAGTGCACACCCGAACTGTGAAATTAAACAGAATTATAGTAACGCACCTCTTTGTCGTGTATTGTTATCAAGAACTTTAATCCTGAAGTTGCGGTGTGCACAACTGGTGTGAGTTTACGGTGGCTGTTGTGAACACTACAGATTGTTTGACACATACCGCTGACCCTAAATTCAAATTACCAATAGTTTGATGTTCTTTCATATTGTGGGCGGTTATACTGTGAAATGTGTCGAGCCGCGATCGCACGGATAACTCACAGTGTGACCAGTAATGGCTAGCCAATGCAGATGCGCCAGATGAGATAATTCTACAAACATCTTGCGTCTCAGCTGTGTTCACAATGAGCGGCTACCATCAAGATCAACAGCAAGACGACGGTGATTACTGGACTGCACACTCAAGAATTATGAATCAACGTCGCGGACGTAGACGACTGGCCAATAGCACCAGAAACTGATTTCGGAAACGCTGGTAACGCGCTCAGCTCTCATGAACTATTTCTCTAAGTAATGTTGTAAGAACTATTTGTAAAGGAAATGGTAGTTTCTCATGGTCACTGATTTTACGTAACTGAAAAGTATCACACTGAACAGCATTATTTCTTTTCGCTAACGTTCAGAATTATAATCACAAGTTGTTTCGTTCATTAAAACATTTTTTACTAGAGAACTTAGAATTCAGCAAACCATTAACTTCCGACATTATCCTTATTACTGCAAATAATTGCCATTATTACTATTGAGACCAAAGTTATATGAATGCATGGTATCTGTTCTTTCGAATGGAACAGGTACCATGCATTCGTACAGGGTGATCAAAGAAAGGTGTGGAATGCCTTAAGAGGAATTAGTACTCGTAGAAACAACGAAAACAAGTCCAATAAACACGTGTTTATAGGAAGGACTGGGCGACACTAGGTTGCTAATATTAGCACAGTCATTGCATTGGCGCTCCGTCGAATGTGTCGGCAAGATATTGTGATGTCTTATTCACAGTATTCTACCTACCATTAGGTGGTCTGCTGTCACTTGTGTGGTTCGATTCGTGTTGAAGGCTACGTTAGATTTCGTCGTGTTTGTGTGCCTTATTGCACAATGCTGTCAACCCTGGGTACGTAACCTGGTAGTTTACCTTCTTCCAACGCGGATTCACTTACTTGTTACTTTTATTGCGCTGTTTGTTCATATAAATAGTGTAGTACATTTACACTTTTCTTGTTGGCAACGGAAGCCTACTACTCGACAATTCAAATGGCGGATATGATACTGTACTGGAACCTACAATTATGGATGAAAGGATGCAAAGTGAAAGGTTATGGCCCATGAACCATCATGTATCATTTCCTGTTACTACCTTGCTGATACATACTTCTGAAAGAGGTAGGCTTTTGGCATTCACAATGTCTGTTAATTACAGCACAGATTCAGTAAGATAACAGATGTCAATAAAAGGACAATAAAAACAGGTAGGCTTTGATTAATAAGTAAAACGCCTGAGCTAGCAGGCCAGAGCGAATTAGGTTGTGGAAAGGGGCCGAAATATATTGCTGTCAGTTGCACTCAACGTACAAACTTTATTTATCAACACATAATATTACAACAAGAATGCGAAACGCCCAAAACTTCAATCGACCTCCTTTATTGACTTTAGATCGGCTGAAGGCCACACTTAAAATGGAAGACACAATGCCTAAGCAAAAATTGTAATACAAGGTTCTTCTGGAGGTTTGACTCAAGAATACTTTCTAAATCTTCAATCTAATGGGCTGACGGCTTCAGCAATTTAATTTTAATGGAACTCGGCTGGGGGTCGCATGTTAAACAATAAGAAGAATTTCAATCAAAAGGCAGGAGGCTTTATCTTAAAAAAATGAATGGGAAATTCGGCTGAAGGCCCATACAAAATCATCAGAATCTTATGCCTTAGGAGCAAGACAAAAATATTAATTTAAGGGATATTAAAACTCGGCTGAAGGCCACACATCAACAATAATTTAAAGACTTAAGGTCTTAAAAGATTTGATGCAAAATTCGGCTAAAAGCCCCATATAAGGAATAACAATCTTATGCGTAAAGGGCAAGAGAGGAACATCAATTCAGGAAGTATAAAAACTCGGCTGAAGGTCACATATCAACCAAACAACTAAAACTCAAACAGGGAAGTTAGTATGTAACAGACACAGAACAGCACTCAGAAGTTTCCAAGGGTCGGCCTGGGATTGTGACAGTAACACCCATTTAGGTGAGACGGGCACCCTGTCCAACAACTTCTTAATGTGGAGGCAACCCAGCCGACAGACAGCCAACCGACCGATCAACCGACTCAGTTCCGCTCCACGCAACGAGCAAAACGACCACTAGATTTCAATACAATGACACACAGGATATTGACGCCCAAAACAACTAACAACACCTCAGCTGTCGAACTACACGCTGCGCTGGACAGCACAACGCGACGAGGAAAATACACTGCCTAAAATTACGTCAACAGCCATGGAAGCTAACTGGAACACCATCGTCCACAAGACAGAAGATACCGCTGGTGAACTTCAATAACAGGGAATAAATTAAGTTAAATTCCACAGGAAGACGACTGGAATCTTGGCCGACTTAAATACACACGTTGTTGCTCGCTAGAATGTCCCAAAAGCGACAACCAGGATCAAACGAAGCAATGTAAACGGCTGAGGCTCGATAGTAAGTTAAGTGAAGACTCATCTTTAATGTCCAAGATCGGTGGCCGACGAACTTCGTAGCACACGCAAGCAGCACCTCACACTCCAACCACACGTGCACGCCGCCAGAAGCTCCAGCCCGACTCCACGCGGCGGGGGCTTGCTTGCTGCTCCACGCCAACCGATCGACTGGACTGCTGGTCCATACGTGACTGCTCCTCCATCGCTACTGCACTGCTGGTGCGTCTTCCACTCACTGACTTCCTACGGATGGACGCTGTCCCGGAGACACTGGCTCAGACCCAACCATGCAGAGGGAACACAACCGACATATTGGCACAGGAAGACCCGAAAAACTCAAACCCTCGGCACAGGAAGGAACCGACCCAAATACACGTCGTCGATGAGACGACCGATCGAACAACCAACCAACGGTCGTCCCCACTGGTATTGGATGTGCGGACCTCACTGGGGCTCCGTGCCCGACTGCACTGGTGCTGCATCGCGACCGCCCTGCTGATCCTTCTCCAACTGACAGCCAGACGCACAATGACCTGGAAATACTATCGGTCGCTCAGAGATAGTACGACAGTGCACTTATCGATATGCGCTGCTGCTGCCACTCACGGGCAGGCAAGACAGCAATTCAGTGACACCAGTAATTGAAATTAAAATAATGAGGCGGCCGTATGGTAAAAACAAGATGTTAAATAAGGATGGCACGAACATGAGCCACACACGGCTCAATAAGAGTTTCAGCTAACCCAAATTACTAAACAGCTATTAATTTAATTAAAATGGAACAGACATGCCTTCAATAATAACAGCTTCAGTTAAGCAAAATTACCGAATAGAAAACAGGCAGGCCTTCAATGATAAGAGCTTCAGTTTAGCAAAATCAACAAAAGCAAAACATGTAGGCCGTCAATTAGAAAATAACGGTTAAGACCTCAAAATCCAAAACTTTACTGAAGTTCTTGAATCGAAGCTGAAGATTGCCAGTCCCGAAAGGGGCCCAGAAATCAGCACAGCGAAACTGTCTTCAACTCTCTCATCGTTGTGCCACGTCCCAGAGCTGGGTGGCCAGGCTACGCACGAAGACGGCACTCGAAGTCAGCCACGGATTCAAATCGGCCCATAAATATGCCTAGCAACCACTCGCGGACTCCGTTCCCAAGACGCTTGCGCAAGTGCTCAGCTTACTCGTTGGGTTGACCTCTCATACCGTCCTCCTAGCTCCTTTACCACTCCCCAACCCTCCACACCACAACAAGCCCCATCCCGATCAACAACCTCGAGCAAAGATCTTAGAGGCCTCAAGCCAGAGAGGCAACAAACGACAGATCGAGCTAGTGGCGCTAGGAATTCGAAACGCGACGCCAGAAACCCCGCCTCGGCTCTCTCTGCTATGGTTTAGCAAATAGACGTAGTCTACCAGCCCGTGCCATCTACACTGAAAAATGTCCTCACCGCAGAGTGCCCTATGCTAATGAGGCAGGGTTCGCAAAAAATGGGGTTGTGAGTTTCCATAATCAGCATGTGTGGGCTGATGTAAATCCACAAGTAAATCAGGAAAAAGGGCATCAACACCGATTCTCAATCAATGTACGGGCAGACGTGCTTGGCGATAGATTAATAGGGGCATATGTGTTACCACAAAGGTTATGTGGAGCACATTATGTGGACTTTCTCATTAATGTACGAGGGTTACTCCAAAGGAAATGCACACTATTTTTGTAAAAATACAGTTTTCATTCTGCATGTGTGAAAGTTTTACAGTGTGTAGATACATCCTTCCCGCTTGTTTTCAAACTTAGTTCAACCTGTTCCCGTGAGTGGCACCGTCATAGCATGTCTTCAAGATGGCTGCTACACTTGACGTTCGTCAGAAGCAACATGCTGTCATAAAATTCCAGTGCTGTGAAAACAAGACAGTGGGAAACATCCTCAAGAGGTTGAAAAAGGAGTATGGAGATTCTGCTGTCGATCACCGTACAGTTAGTCGGTGATGAAAGCGGGCACGGCAACATTCAGGATGGTCCTCGCAGCGGCAGGCCTCGTACTGCACACACTCCAGACAATGTGCAGAGAGTTAACGGGTTGGTGACTGCTGACAGACACATCACAGTGAACGAATTGTCACCCTGTGTTGGGATAGGGGAAGGAAGTGTTTGCAGAATACTGAAAGTGTTAGCGTTAAAAAAGGTTTGTGCCAGCTGGGTTCCCAGGATGTTGACAGTGGCTCACAAAGAAACAAGAAAAACGGTATGCAGCGAAATTTTGGAACAGTACAAGAATGGTGGGAATGAATTTCTTGGAAGAATTGTGAAACATGATGAAACATGGCTCCATCATTTTTCACCAGTGACTAAGAGGCAATCAATGGAGTGGTATCATGCAAATTCACCCAATAAAAAAAAAATCAAAAACACACCTCCCGCTGGAAAAGTTATGGCTTGTGGACATCATGCCAAGTGGAACTACCATAAATTCTGATGCATATGTGACGACACTGAAGAAATTTCAAGCTCGATGTTTTGCTATTGCACGACAATGCAGAGCCACATGTCAGTCAAAAAAACCATGGAAGCGATCACAAAACTCGTATGGATAACACTGAAACACGCGCCTTACAGTCCTGACCTGGCTCCATGTGACTATCATCTCTTTGGGAAGCTGAAAGACTCTCTTCATGGAACAAGGTTTGAAGATGATGACTCCCTTGTGCACGCTGCCAAACAGTGGCTCCAACAGGTTGGTCCAGAATTTTACCATGCGGGTATACAGGCGCTGGTTCCAAGATGGCGTATGGCAGTTGAAAGGGATGGAAATTGTGTGGAGAAATGAAAATATTGTTCCTAAAGGATGTATCTACACACTGTATACCTTTAAAACATGTAGAATAAAAGATGAATTTAAAAAAATAATATGCATTTCTTTTTGAGTGACCCTCGTATTACTTACCTTGTTGGAGGCCGTGCCATTGCAGCACCGAATACAAAAAATGTTGAAAGGTTTGTGAAATCTTATGAGACTTAACTGCTAAAGTCATCAGTCCCTAAGCTTACACACTACTTAACCTAAATTACCCTACGGGCAAACACACACACCAATGCCCGAGGGAGGACTCGAACCTCCGCCGGGATCAGCTGCACAGTCCATAACACCGAATACACGAATACAAATGTGGTTTCTTCGTGATGGCGCACCAGCACACTTTCGTCAGAATGTGCGCGAACATCTGACACAGACATTTCAGGACCGCTGTATTAGTCGCAGGGCCCCCAACCTTGGCCTGGTCGTTCGCCAGACCTCAGTCCCCTAGAATTTTGATTATGCGGACGCTTGTAGGAATTGGTCTACGCCACATCAATCAATGATGTGCGGACACTACAGGCTCGTATCTTCGTTGCGTGTCAGCAGGTATAACAATAACCGGTTGTACCTCAAAGGGTGCGTTACCCCTTACGCAGGAGGGCAGAGGGATGCAGTGTCTTGAATGGACGGCCTGTTGAATTCCTCCTCCTGTATCGCAGAAATTATGAATTTCCGGACCCACTTTTATTAGACTTAACTTAGAAAGTATGCTTGTCTAGACTTGTATTTATTGGACATACTTTTCTTGTTTCGATGAGTGCCACCACCTCTCAAAGTATTCAACACTTTTCCTGTGTAACTGATTCGCCTCGATGGGAACGAATCCACCTACTTCATTGTACATGCACAAATACATCCAAACTCCTGCGCGAATCTCTCAGTATCGAGCATGGAGGACATGGACAGGGACTGCAGATAGGTGGCGCTAAATGAGAGTGTGAGTCGCCCAAGAGGGGTGCCGAGACAGTCCAGGCAGTGGCGCTAAACACTGGGTCCAGGTGGGGGTGCGATTGATGCAACTGCTTAGTAACCAGTAGTTTTACAATCCCGATTCGGCACACACTTTCATTCATCGTCGCTGATTCCACATAATGTCCCGATGCAGCTAACATCAATAATCCCTTTCCAACCTTTTTTCCCTCCTCCACCTTCAGTTTACACATAAGACACTAAAGTTATTCAGCCTTTAATTATCATTCGCTTTTAATCGCTTTTACATATTTGTTTGTGCTATTTGTGAGTGTTCATCTGAATTTGCTTGTTTTCTTGTTTTTGTTTTAATTCTCGTGTGGATTTCTTTCCTTTGTTGATACCGTGTCCAGCATTTCGTTAGTGGTCGTTAGCACACCGCAATTTACCCATTGTGTTTTATGGAAATATTTTGCTAATGGGGAAACTTTTGATTTTGGCAGATGTATGAATAAGCATCATGTTATAGTTTTATGAGTCTTTCTTGTGTGTACCAGAGTAATATTCAGCTAATCCACGGAAAAGATAAATGTTCTTATTTCCAGTTACCTCAGAAACATACATAAGTGAGAAATCGGGGGAGGCATGTCAGGTTTGTCCCACGTTTATTATATGAACACGGTAGTGACCCCTCCCCCTTTTTTTGTCATCATTCTCCCAACTGGTTTCTCCCAACTGGTTTGATGCGGCCTGCCATGAATTTCTCTCCTGTGCCAAGCTCTTCACTTCAGAGTAGCACTTGCAACCTACATCCTCAGTTATTTGCTGGATGTATTCCAATCTCTGTCTTCCTCTACAGATTTTGCCTTCTACAGCTTCCTCTAGTACCATGGAAGTCAGTCCCTGATGACGTAAAAGATGTCCTATCATCCTGTCCCTTGGCAGTGTTCTCCATATGTTCCTTTCTCTCTGATTCTCTGCAGAACTTCCTCATTTCTCACCTTATCAGCTCACCTAATTTTCAACATTCGTCTGTAGCACCACATCTCGAATGGTTCTGTTCTCTTCTGTTCCGGTTTTCTCCCAGTTCATGATTCACTACCATACAGTGCTGTACTCCAAACGTATATTCTCAGAAATTACTTCCTCGGTCGTGCCTAGTTAGATTAAAATATAACTAGGTCATGTTTCGTCACATATTATGGAAGGATTTAGAAAATTACATGGGCTGATAAGACAAGAAATTTGGGAGTTCCCCGGAGAATAGTCTAGGAAATGAATATGTGGAAAATACTCTCATGAGTAAGGTATAGGATGAAGAATGTGCGCTGATACTTCATCAAACAGCTTCTGTGGAACTGGAAGGAAATGTAAACGACAGCAGCTGAAGGGGCTGACAGATATTAGAATGTATCCACCAAGTAACTGCTACCCTCAGATTAAGAAGTTTGCATAGGAGAGGAAGCCGTGGCTGGTGTTCTCAAACCAGTCAGAGAACTGACGACCTCGACCAAAACAAGAAAAAATATGAGTTCTTCTGACATAACGAAAGGTTGGCGCTACACTAAACGTGGAGTTCCATGCAGATCGATTTATTACAACTGTGGGGATCCTGTTATTCACTCCAGTCTTACTCATGTTTTACTGTGGCGTAATTACTGCCAGCTACATCTTCGACTTCAAAGCACTGAACGGGACAAGCGACACAGCACTGTCTGACAGCTGACAACTGAAGCGGGACAAAATTTTCGTCTCCATTTTCCACGCTTGTGAAACGGAACGCGCGCTGGTGTGATCTGCCACGTTGGAGCACTTTTTCTTTCATCGTTAACCACAGAAATGTGCCCGCGGGGACAGAACACGACGTCAAATCTCTCTCGCGCGACGCTGACAAAAACAAAGGAATCTGGAAAGGAGAATGTTTGCGATTACTACTCTACGCAGTACTTTCTCGATGCCCCGAATGTGGGTTCTCGTTTAGTCGTTTATTATACCACTTTTTACGCTGATCTCGTTAATGTTGGAAAACTGTGCGGTGTTGGTCTAAGATTTTTATTTCTTAGACAGCTTTCTCTAGAAGAAAAATTCACAGATATGATGTACACCTCTGTATGGGCCGGAAATTCAATTATTTTTCTCCTCCTATGTGAATTAATTTGTGCATTTGTCATATTTTAATTAGCATCTACTGAGAATATTACTTCGCTATTATCAGTGCGTATCTGTTGTCCAATGTACAGACTTACCAAGTCTCGTGTTATCACTCCCTTAATCTTCGTGTAAATTACAGCTCTGATAGTGATAACTTATATTAATACAAGTTTTAAAAACGTTGTGAAAACGTTGCTCTTCTTCGTCAGAAAGGTAGATGACAAAATTTGCTGTTAAAAACTGCAAGGTAGCGTTTTCATCAATAAATACTTCGAATCCAAAAGAATGCTGAAGTTACAATAACTTGTGAAAACAAAGTGGAACACCGTTATTTATAACTGTCCAGGCTCCATGTACACACTCGCCTCCGCGTAACTGTCCACCTTGAGCACAGCTCTGGGTTGACGAGACATGAGATTTCCTTGGATAGCTAGGCGGAATGAACTTTAAAACTGATCTGTTGAATTAATTTATAATTTATCAGTGTACCGTATTCACTAATTTTTTGCAGTTCTGTTTACGTCAATATAGGTCAAACCCAACCACACGTAAGAAATTTCGTAACTAACAACCCACTAAGGAAACTATTAAATATTTACATTTTTTTCCTTAGGGAGTGAAATTGGTTCGAAAGTTATGTTTACATTCTATTTATTTCATCAGTGCTATCTAATTTCCTTAGTAGATCAGTTACGGATTAAATTATGACTAAGCAAGTTGTGAGTAAGCAATTATATGTAAATAACAAAATAATCTCTAGGTGGGTAGGCGGAACAATGTACTATTGACCAATGAAGTACTTTTCTCTATTGAAATAGGTAATACATTACGGGGAAGACAATGTAACAGAAAGTATTGGAAATCGGGAGACATGTGGGAGCAGTAAGTGTGGAGGATATTTTTATCAATGGGGGTTCTGACGATGACGTACAAAATAATTAAATACATGTTTATAAAACATATTTATCCTTTGAAGAGGCAGTGCAAAATTAGTTTTTCTCTGTTCTTGTAGCTCGTTTAACGGATAAAGTTATTCTTTGTCACCGTCATTGTGACATTAAAAGCTCAATCGTTCAGAATATGAAAGAACTGGTTCACTCTGTTTTATGAACTGACGTCTCGTGATGTGAAACATTATTCGTTCAAATATAATTTCTTCTGGTACGTGACTGCGTTTTGTTGTTTTAACAGTATTACAGCACAAGCTTTAAAGCCGCCTGCAACAGTGGTGTAGATGTTTGTCAATATTACGAGGAAACGTCGGAGGCACATACACGGAAGATGATCAACGTGCGCTGAAAACCAGGGCAATGCCGTCTTTTGTATCACCACTTCGTCGTATCGATAGGATCTGAAAGAAGATTTGATGGATAACGGTGTCAGTAGATTATTGCAGCCTCACAACCTCGATGTTCTTTCTTCATAGTTGTATGTATACATTCAGGTGTAAGTCAAGTTAGACATTCGTCGATTGAAAACAACGAAAAAGTAATCACTTTAACCTTTCGTCATTGTTTTCGTCCAAGCTGAACTGTAATTGTTGTTTTGTTTTTGTGGTAAATGAAAAGTTACAAAAGATTGAAAAATGTTACCAGTAAAGTTATGACGAAGAAATTAATATGCAAAGTGTTTATAAATGAATATCGGGAGTTTTAACGCTTTATAATATTTATTATATTAAACTTACAGTTATAAATGATATCTAAAATGAAAGAGCAACTCAAACAGTTTTACCAAGAATCTTATAAATGTCGAATGCGAACACCATTTGTCACACATCAAGTCTATAGTCGAGTTCTTCCCAAACGTTGATAAGTGTATCTTCAGTGATTGTAGCAACAGCTGCTTCAATCCGGTTTCTTAATTCAGGGAGGTCTGCTGATAGCGGAGGCACGTACACAACGATCCTTGATGAAGCCCCAAAAGAAACAATCGCATGGCGTTAGGTAGGGTGAACGTGGAGGCCATGCAAAGCAAGCCCTGTCAATGGGCCGCTTGCGGCCCATCCAGCGCTTGGGTACAGTGAAGTTCAACCATTGTGGCGGAAACATTACGCGCTGCGCATGCGCACTGGTGCAGACACAACTGTGAGTTGCTCTTTCATTTGACATATCATTTATTAAGCTTAAAGTAATAAATATTATAAAGCGCTAAAATCCCGATATTCATTTATAAACACCCTGTATTTCTATATTTTTCTTTCGTTTGCGAATCTAAACCGTGGACCACTTACTCCTTTTGCATCACTCATGTTGAATTATTCACTTACTGGAATAAGATTTCAACTAATAATGCACACATATTGTGAAAACTACTGAATTATTTTGTATCAGTCACCGGATTAAATACACTCAGAGGACTACGGCTGTACACAAGTTGGATCTATGAGTCGGTTGATGATGAGACAGAAAAATTACGTTGATAGTAGTTTAAAATATCATCGCATTGACAGAACGTCTTTGGCACATCATGGAAGTGCTGAATTTCATCAGAAACCAAATCTGTTCACAGTAAGTGGAACTTTTTTATCATATGTGTTTTGTATAAAAAGTGAATCACAAAAATCATAGAAGTCGCGATCAGAATGGCTCTAAGGACTATGGAACTTAACATCTGAGGTCATCAGTCCCCTAGAACTACTTAAACTTAACTGACCTAAAGCCTTCACGCACGTCCTAGCCCGAGGCAGGATTCGAACCTGCGACCGTAGCAGACGCGTGATTTCGGACTTAAGCGCCTAGAACTGGAAATCACGATCAGCATGTGTTTCGTTTTACAAGCGTAACTTCCAAATGTACAGGTTTGAGACAGATGAAAGTCATCTCTGGGGAGTCCGCTTCTGTAACAGCCGTAAGTGTCGACAGCACCACGATGGCGCACTAGCCCTGACGTAATTTCCATAATCGTTATTGTAATTAACTTCGTCACCGCCTCCGGGTCACTGACTGGTTCTGTTCCAAGTTCTATCATTTACTCTAGTTGTCTTCTGTGTTAACTGACCATCGAGTCGATTGAGTCGAATCATGTTCTTTCATTGTATTCGCTGACATAATTAATGTCCACAGTAACGTTAGCTAATTGTTGAATCGTCCACAGATAAATTTACAGTGATATTTGATATCTCACCTTAAACAACAACAAAAGGTGTTTTAGAAACATTAAGTTGTAGTTAATTGTGAAACTTATATTATACCAGTTATTGGCATCTTTCGTGGGTTAAACTCTCTAGACCGCTTAATACACTGCCGGGAAAAAATGCAACACCCACAATGACAGAGGACTGACATCAGGGTATGATACGAGAGTAGCTAGGAAAGTAAGATCCATTTATTAATAAAAAGAAATCGAATATAGATAGAGAAAGTAATTTATTTAAGAAAAATCTACTACACTTACACTACTTTTCAGCATCGCCCTCGTAATTTTCCAGGCATTTCTCATAGTGTGACATAAGTTTATGTATGACTTCATCATAGAATGTTGTCGCCTGTTATCTTGAGAAGCTTAGACACCCAGCGTGCGCAAAGTTCATGAAAGCCTGTTTTTCTGTAACAATCTCGTAAATTACTATTCATGAAATTTGTGGAAATAGACGAGCAATAGCATTAATCGTAAACTTACTGTTTTTCTTAATCATTTCTTCGATTGCACTGACAAGTTCATCAGATATCACGGATGTGCGTCCACCTCGTTCTTCGTCATGCACTTGATCATGCCCTTCCTTAAATTGTCTGACATCTCGCGATTGAAGCACTCACTGTATTTTCTCCTTAAACCTTGCAGATTTGTCGATAAATGTCACTTTGTTTAACGTACTTACTATTCAGGAACCGAATCACAGGTCTCAGTTCACTCGCGGCGTGATTTTCGATCAACGATGCCACTGTAAACAATCACTACGAACGACACACAACACAGTGCGAGCTCGAACTGGTGTTATTTCGTTTTGCTTGAACCAGACAAATGAAATGATCGTATGGCATTGTTGGCCGGGAGGCCCCATGCGGCGAAGTGCTTAGAGCCATTTGAACCATTACTGAGGATGAGCGGAACTGCGATAGTGGCAGAACCGTGGAGAAAATCGACACGGAACTACCTCGTATGTGCTTACTGAGGGATGGTGGTGGTGGTTCACTTTCGTTCAGATGGCGCTAAGGAGACCTGTTGGTGCATCGTTTTGATCCTGCATCCAGTAACTGTGCTGAGTTTAGAAATTTACACTGTTTGCAACATTCGTTCTAGTATACAAGCATGCCCCACCGACAAGTACAGATGTGTGAAGTGTGCAGGTCCGTTGTGAAGATATCTGCGGAAACCTGTCTGATATTGCGGTTCCTTTATCAAGCACAAACGACTGGATGGCTTTTCTCGTTCCGTATGTAGGGACTTCAAGGAGATGCCAATGTGTCACCGGAACTGGTAGCGTAATAAAATCATTCTATAAATTTATGGGTGTGCGATATCTGTTTCCTGCAGATACGTCTTCTGTTGAACAGTTCAGACATTTGAACGAGATGTCAGTTTTCTGCCGCTGGAAGCTGGACGAACGTAACAAAGGATTGCTGCACAATGTATCGGTGGTTTGTTGGTGATTTCGACAGTAGCCTGCTGACCAATAACACACCTGTAGATGAGATTCTGGGCGTCCGCGTAGTGCAGACGCTCGTCAAGATCGACCCAATGTGCGAGCAGCGGTGGCTGACCGGAAATCATACAGGGCTGATATCTTCGCACCTGTTGCACCTGCAGTCTCATATGGGACCATCGGGAGCCGTCAGCTTGCAGCAGGATTAGGATCACGTGTGCCTCTGACCAGGCTACCACTGACACCAGGACAACGGCAAGCACGGCTAATTCGGTGTCGTGAACGAGTTGAGAGGAGAGTGGATCTGTATTTCGTTGCTTTCAGTGCTGAGAGTATATCCTGTCTTTATGTGAGTAATGTACGTACACGTGGATAGTGTAGACCTCGTGAGCTGTCTATTTCAGAAGCATCAGAAGCATGCTCCCACGACACATAAGCCCTGTCCTTTCTTTCATGGTATGGGAGGGGGGGGGGAGGGGTTTCATCGGTTACAACTTATGATCACATTTAGTATTTCTGTTGGGTAAAGTAACCAATGCCCTATAGACTGAGCTGGCTCCCATTTTCGACAGGAAGGTAATGTGATTTTTCAGGAAGGCAATGCACTTACACACGCGGCTACTGCGACACAACGTCCCCCATCAGTGTACAATTGCTCTGGCCGGCAAGATCACCAAATCTCTCGCCAAATAAACATGGAGGGGAAGCGATGAAGCAGGAACTTGACACGTTCTCTGGCGCCTGCGAGAAACATTGCCGAACTGCAACAACAGGTGCGAAGTTCTTGGGACAATGAACCGCAGGATAACATTTGTGTGCAAGAATACATGCCTTTTTGCCGCCAGAAGGTTTATGTTGGGGTGTTGTGTTGTGGGGGGTGGTGGTTGTGCACTGTGTATTGATACGGCTGTTTGAGCATCCTTTTTTGTGAGATTTATTTTCTCATTTAGTCTGAACTTGTTGTCATATACTACTATAATGATGATCTACCTGTCACCTCACTTGTCGATAAAATTACGTTGTTCTTGAGGGTGTTGCATTTTCTCCAGCAGTGTATATCACTTTCTTCTTCTTGTTCCTCGTCGTCGTAGCTGTATGGACCCACTAAGGACCACAGGGCTCGTGCCTACTCTATGGTCAAGAATTTATTCTATTTTGCTCACAGTACTCCTTCATTACCTGCCTGTGAGCCAGCTTTCTCTCCTCTGTGCTTGTGTTGCTGGCAAGGTACACTAGAAAATTCCCTGTCACATTGCTTACCGGAACACGATCGATCTCTTTTCTCCCGTGGGATCTCCGGTTGTACCAGACTTGATTTTACTGTTGCGATCCATTTCGTTAATTTATATTAGTTAACTTATGACCTCGTTTCGGTCACTGTCATCATCATATCAAAACTTGCAAACAACTTTCATTGTCAATCGATAGCTTTTATTAACAGTCACCAAAGGTTCTTTTATAAGTTCTGTCTTTTGATGAGATGGTGGAAGAGGCCAAAACGACTGAGCCATGCTGCTGCTCGCGTTGCTGTTTGTAGGTTACAACGCTCTGTTGGAGGCTAGACGGTACTGTTTAGTTGGCATGATTGTGGTTGTTTGTCTTTTTCTCGTGTTGACTGGCGCCACTCGGTTTCGCAAGCGTTGCCTGTCCGCTAGTGGCAGCAGCGGCAGTTATCGATATGTAGTAACTGTGGCCGCATCATTGGGGCGACGTCATTGTTTTGACCGGGTCGTGTGAGTGGCGGATTCGGTTGAGGACAGAGGAGAAGTCAGGTCGGCACAGTGCGAGAACAGGCCAGGACCGATGGTGGCACACATGGACTGCCGGATGGAAGGGGTGTCGTCAAGAGGATGCACGGCCTCATCGTAAACTGGATCCAACAAGCTTTAAGATGAGTGCATTTCAATATTAGAGGGGAGTTAGTTACCCGTGTGGGCCCCGCCGTACGTACGTGATGTTGTGACAGACTATCATCGTGCTGTCATGTGCAGTTTGGTGGATATGCGTACTGCTTAGTACCCTACTGTGTTAAAAGCACTTGGCCCAGTGATTAGACGGTCCGCAGCTCGTGGTCGTGCGGTAGCGTTCTCGCTTCCCACGCCCGGGGTCCCGGGTTCGATTCCCGGCGGGGTCAGGGATTTTCTCTGCCTCGTGATGACTGGGTGTTGTGTGCTGTCCTTAGGTTTGTTAGGTTTAAGTAGCTCTAAGTTTTAGGGGACTGATGACCATAGATGTTAAGTCCCATAGTGCTCAGAGCCATTTTTTTTTTATTAGACGGTGTGGTTACTTAACTGTGAATTAATAAGGAAGTGAAGAGATTTGTTTCACTCTGCCAACCGTCGTCAGAATTATCACAGTGACTTCAGCGTGCGTTTGTGTGCCTAATGAATTTGATGTCACTCATTTGGTACTTGTTTTTGGCTCGCTTTGTGATTGTTTCCCCAATGACGTGTGGCTGCTGATTCTGGTTTGTTCCATTTCGGTTTTGCCTTGCACGCAAATCGAGTGGGGTTTTAGTTACTGTTAGTTTGTCTGGTGTTCTGTACTGTGACTTGTTTTTTCAGATTTTCGGGTGTGTGGAATCGGACCGAAACCTAGTAGTGGTTCCGGGGGCTCTAAATACAGTATTCTTGGGACGTAGTGCAGACCGCGGGTTGCGGCTTTGACGTATTGTTCCACGGTTGCATTTGGTTTATCGGACGTCAGGTAGGTTCAGCAAGATTATCATTGGTAATTCGTCAGACTGCCACTAGTCTGAGTTACCATCTTGTGAAGTGAATGCAACTCTTGGTTGCCTGTCTCATCGGTCGCGAAGGTGTTCGTTGCCGGACCTTCTCAGAGGTCGATTCCTGGAACACCGTCTGTGACTGGTCCTTGTGTTTTATTATTGTATTATTTATTACCATATCTTGTAATGCCTACATTAAAGATTATGTATCTAGTTAATAGTTCTTCTCACCTTCTGGAATAAATCTAGCAGTGTGAGGGTTGTGTTACAAGATTTAGCATCATCTTGTTTCACACGTTTGGTGGTCCGTTCCTTGTTTCTTTTAATTAACCTTTGCTTGTATTTTGTGTTTTACAGCATGTTTCTAAATTTTTTTATATAAATGTCGTTGCCGACGGGTAAGGCCTTCAGCCTTGATCACAATGGCTTGTTTGTTTTTAAACATATATGTATCTGTATTTGATGGTGATTTGCTAAATTGTAACGCACTAAAGGCACTGTTATTTACACAGTTGTTTATTCAAAAAATTGCTCTGAGCACTATGCGACTTAACTTCTGAGGTCTTCAGTCACCTAGAACTTAGAACTAATTAAACCTAACTAACCTAAGGACATCACACACATCCATGCCCGAGGCAGGATTCGAACCTGCGACCGTAGCGGGCACTCGGTTCCAGACTGTAGCGCCTAGAATCGCACGGCCAGTTGTTTATTCCTTCATTGATAATGTGTGGTATTTTTTTATTTATTGTTGAATCTTAAATTACTGTTTTAGAAATAAATGTGTGTAACTGCAAAAAGCAAACCCATAGTAACTGATTACGGCCCCGTCCACAATCGTAATCGAATCCTGCCTTCCCTTGACTACTAACAGGTCACAGTGACATTATAAATAACATGATATATTAAGTGATATAGATGATATTATTCGCAAAGTATCTACGATGATCGAAGACTAGTTCCGGTAGTTTACATCCTTCATTAATTATTCACATCTTATCACCACTAACTTTACACACTACTCGCATACTTTCGGCAAACAGCACGACAATTTCATTCATTTGACTGTCTGAACAACTGAGTCACAAACTCTCCAAAATGAGAGAGACTTTGAACTCAGAAAGATGAAAAGAGATTAGATTTTTTCAATCTACAATTGCAGGTATATCACTTTCCAGTAACATACAGTGATGTGCAGAAATATTAAGTCAGACTCCTCTATACTATGTTGATTCGCCTTTAAAACGCAGTGTCGCAGCGATTCTGCGTGACAAGGATTCAGCAGGCCGTTGGTAAGTTTCCAGAGATACATGGTGATGTGTCGACAGAAGTGCCGACACAGTGTGGTTTGAGGAGACCGAAATGCACGCTATAAGCTCACGCAGGATGGCGTGAGGTCTGAAACAGGATACGTAATGAATGCTATAAAGAAAAGAACGTAGCTTCTGGAATACTTAACCTTAATCCATCATTTGTATACATCGTTCTTGATGAGACATGCTTCATACGATAACTATCAATTGCTATGGCGCCTTGCTAGGTCGTAGCCATTGACTTAGCTGAAGGCTATTCTAACTATCTTCTCTGCAAATAAACGAGGCTTCGTCAGTGTTGCATCGCTAGCTCAGTCGTCCGTACAACTGCGGCGAGTGCTAGTAAATCTCTCGAGACCTGCCGTGTGGTGGCGCTCGGTCTGCGATCACTGACAGTGGCGACACGCGGGTCCGACATGTACTAATGGACCGCGGCCGATTTAAAGCTACCACCTAGCAAGTGTGGCGTCTGGCGGAGACACCACACATGGCACCAAATGTCCAAGCCTATCTCACACAGTTCCTGTAAATCACATCGAGTGGTATGTTGACGGGGACAGACCGCCCGATAACGTCCCAAGGCTGTTCCATTGAGTTCGGATTAGGCAAATTGTGACATAAGACATAAAGGTGAGTTGAGTATGATGCTCTTCAAACTACTGTAGCAAGATTATGACTCTGTGACACGAGGAGTTATCCTACTGGAAGATGAAATTACGGTTTGGAATACATCAAACAGGAAGGGATGCAATTGGCCCGCAATCATGTTCACACAGTCCACAGTTCCATGGTGCATCCGGTTACTACCGCAGGTGTCACAGAAACGCAGTGAACGATATATTTTGCATTAAGTCGAAGCTTTCTGCTGCGCTATTTAGTTATTTACTCGTTGTGATTCAAGGTATGTGATAACTGGTGAGATGTGATCCATATGGCGTAATGGAGCATACATATCGGTTGGCTTTTTGTTATGATATCATGTTATTCTTATGTTTACTGTTAGTTCGCGTGATCTCGTAAAGTTATTAGTGACGTCTTTTCTGACAGAAAATGGTTCAAATGGCTCTGAGCACTATGGGACTTAACTTCTGAGGTCATCAGCCCCCTAGAACTTAGAACTACTTAAACCTAACTAACCTAAGGACATCACACACATCCATGCCCGAGGCAGAATTCGAACCTGCGGCCGTAGCGGTCGCGCGGTTCCAGACTGTAGCGCCTAGAAGATAACTTATTCTTTTTTTATTCGAAGTATTTTTTATGCTTAAAATTTGAGGGCCTATTGGGAAAAAAACAGTGAATATCCACCACAACGTAATACTTCTCCCAGTGTCCTACGTCCATCGGGTGGTTCATGTTTCAAGGAGGCGTTCGCCTGTGTGAAGGACTTTCGACATTCGACCATTCACCCGGTAAAACAAGAAATATGATTTATCCAACCAGTCGACACGTTTCCATTGTACAACAGACCAATATCTACTGTCCCGTGCGCACGGTGTATTCGGGTCAACATAGGAACACGTAGGGGTCAACTGCTCGGCAGTCCCGAGTTCCACAGGCCGCCATGAACGATGTGCTCCTAAACACTTCTACGAAGGGTGTAATGCAACACTTTTGTTTTAAGCTACTTAGTTTCATTCAAGATTCCAATACGAAATGTTATTTCTAATTCTTTTGACTACCAAACCCTGATTTTCAATATAATCTCCTTCCAAGACAGTCTTACGCCACCTTACTAGGAGGGCCTATACGCCCACATGGCACCACTCTAATGGTCGACGTCTGAGCCAACATCCTGCTGCATCGATAACCTCCACATACTGCTTCCCACGGAATGGATCCTTCATGGGCCAAACAGGTGGAAGCCGGAAGGTGAAAGAACCCGGCTTTAGGGTGGATGAGGAAGAAGAGTCCAATGAGGATTTATGAGTTCCTCTCGGGTACGCAGATTTGTACAAGGCCTTGCGTTGTCATGGAGAAGGTGAAGGTCGTTCGCGTTTTCGTGGCGACGAACACATAGCAGACGTTTCTTCAATTTCTTGAGGATAGCACAGTACGCTTCAGAGTTGATAGTTGTACCGTGAGGGAGGACATCAAACAGAATAACCCCTTCTGGGTCCTAGAAACCGTCGCCATGAATTTACCTGCTGAGGGTGCGGCTTTGAACTTTTTTTTAGGAGGAGAGGTAGTGTGACTCCGCTCCACCGATTGGCGTTTGGATTCCTGTTCAAAGTAATGAAACCATGTTTTATTACCTGCATCGTTGTTCGACAAAAATTGTCACTATCAGTCGTGTAACGCAACTCCAACACAGATGGTCCTTCGTTGCACTTTGTGGTCTTTTAGGCGACAAGGAACGCAGCCAGCATACACGTATGAGTACCCCAACTGGTATAGGAACGTGTCAATACAACCAGCAACGACGTTCAGTTGTGCAGCGAGTTGTTTGATTGTAATCCGATGGTTACAACATTGCAGAAGTCACAGCTTCGTGCGACCGATCGGCACGCAGGAAATCGGAGAGGTTTGCGCGACCTTGTTGCGATGACGACAGACGCCTCACTCAACGACTGACAGTGCATTCTGCAAGCGTCTACGAATATCTGCGATGCCCTGATTTTCCGCCAAAAGAAACTCAGTGACAGCTCTCTGCTTGGAACGCACGTCTGTTACAGGCGTCATTTTCAAGACTACATACAGCGCCGCCACGTACCGGCATTTCATGGAGATAAAGGGGTTGAAGCAAGAATATTCCGCGATGTCTCACAAAAATAATCAGCATTTTTTCATCCGAAATTGGCCGAGATAGAAAAGTGCTGTGTTATTTACTGAACGTCCCTCGTACCTCTATCAGCAACGTTCTTTGTCGTCAGATCTGCCACCTATCGTGCTTTACAGAGCGAGCACGCATCCGACCTCAACATTCGGTGACGAGATACGGTACCCAACACCTTGTCGCCTACTCGTTGTTTCGTCGTCTTTAAACCACTTTCCATACGTGCTTATGAAAGTAGCACCCGAAAAACGAACATGCTTCCCCGATTCTAAGATGGCAGTTCCCAGATACCGTCTGTAACATTCTACATCCTGTCAACGTCGCTTATGACAATATATTTCCTCATTTGCGGCCCGGGCCGTCGCTAGATTTCTTGTTATTTCTCTCTACGTGTACACTTTTCTTACGTCGCGCTCTCACAATGCACAAGGAGGCATGCATCGTCGTGGTGGGAGTGGCTGTTATGCTTCGGCCGACCATTGTTCGTTAAACTCTGACATGAACTGTGCAATGACAGATGAAGTACTTCTCTGAAGTTTTCCCAAATCATTTCCCAACCACTATTTTACATTATTTAAGTAATGTTTAAACATAAGGAGTGTTTTAAAAATACTTTTACGAACTTTTGGGAGAGGTTCTTTAAACCGAAAAACGAAAAAAATTTCATATAACGTATGTTTTCGAGTTATTAATGACAGTTTAGATGACAGAAGCTCATCAATACCGAAACTCGTAATAAATGCTAGAAATGATCTCCTTTTGCTTCAAAGCACGCTTGAATTCGTCAAATCATAGACTACCGAACCGTTTCAAACATTCCCTGATAGTTTCGAATGGTTTGCACGCTTCAACGACACGTCGATGAAGAGTTTCTGCATCCGGGTGGTCAGCTGCTTAAACCAATTGTTAAGCTGCCCCCAGAAATATCAACGCAGAGAACTGATGTCAGGGGAACGTGCAGGTCATGGAACGTGTCCTACTCTACCTAGTCATCTGTCATGACGGGTAACAGCCAGTGCACCTCGAAAACTGAGACGAAATGAGCCTGGGGCTACATAAACCACATGTTTGTACTTATTTGCAGGGGTACATCTTTTAGTACGTCTTGGAGGGTGTTCTGAATAATGTCCCTGCAGACAGCACCTGTAAGACATGCTGGGAGCACATATGGCCCTAGCATAGCTACCCACAATTTTAGCACACACTTTAATCTTACACTCACGCTGACGTCTAAACGTGCCATAGTATGATTGGTTCATATGTTTTGGCTGTGGGAATCCGTTATTCTATCTCTTCCGTACCATGCTGCGTCTGTAAGTAATATTGAATGGACAAACAAGGGATTGGCAGTTTGTGCATCAAACCATCAGCAAAAGTTGTCCCATGGTGGGTCATCAGTAGGCATAAGGACGTACAAACGTTGAAGGTGACACGAGTAGGTTGCTTGAGAAATATCTTCTATGCTGAACTAGGAGATTCAAGAGAAGTAAAAACTAGCTGACAAACAAAAGCTGAACGAAGCGAAAATGAGCGTAAGGGGAGCAATGAGAGAATAGTTCAATGATTTCGAAAGTAAGACATTGTCAACCGACCTGAGTAAACACCCTGTGGTGTGTGTACTGCAAGACCTTCGGTACACACTCCATCCGATTATTTGACTTGTCACTCTAACGAAGTAGGCGAGTGTCAGCAATATGTCTCGTGTTCTTATCGTGGCGTGTTTATCTTCTGCCGTTAGGTCAGACGATAGAAATGCCACTTGCACGCTTAGAGTAGCAGATTGACGGTGACCAACTTTAAGCAGAACTTGATTAATTTTCACACACATTTACTAAAATAATAACAATCATAAACCTTACTTAACTTGATTCTGGATGCTATTTACAATTGACAATCTGAAGTTCCTTTGGTCTTGGTACGTTAATCTTATTCTCACATATCTCTGATACTTGACAAAGTGTCTTGACATTTATCTTCATGGCTACGTACAGGAATATGATAATATTATTAGGCGCAGACTGAAACTAGACTACCGACTAATGCAGACTAATGCAGACTGACTAATCGGAGGTCTGTACACTCGTTATAACACCTCGAGCGTTCAGGTATCACTGCGCGAGTGTGATCCGCGAGGAGAAAAGGTTCTACGTTAGCAGCAATCTCATTGGCTGCATTACATATTAATACGCGGATCGGCGGAAGCAGAATTTGGTCCGTCTCTAAGACAGCGCCCTCTCGTAGTGCAGAGACGGACGAGCGCTGCGCCTGCGCTGTTGTGCTTAGCGGGGCCCGCTCTTGTGGGAAAGTTGTGGATGCGCTGACTACGCGGAACTATGTACAGTCTTAGACATAAAAACTGGCCGCCGGCCGGCCGCCACAGAGACTAAGTCCGAGTCGTTCACTTAAGGTGGACAATAAAACTGGCCGCCCCTGACAACTCTAAGTCCGGCCATCTGCACAATCGGGCAACACCGTAAGATGCGGAAGTGTTAGGAGGAAGTGTTGTCTATTTTCGATGCGTGCTCGCACTGTGTGAGCCCGAGGTCTAGCGGTAATAGTAGCGCAGTCTAAACTGATAGTCGCCTGTTCGCGTCCACACACACACACACACATATATATATATATATATATATATATATATATATTTACTACATTTCGGCCCTCGTATAAAGTTATGATTGAACATCGAAGATAATTCGCTTGACATTCTACCCACCAGGAATAACAAGTATTCCAGAAACAATTCCGCTGGACAGCTCGTGGCTGCGTCGCGATCATAACAGCTTACGCTCGAGCGTTTCCTCGCGCTGCAGCGGCTACCGGCCACCGGCCAGACGCCACCCGCCTCCTGAAATCCGGCGCCGCCCATGTGAACGCGGCGCGACGCTGTCAGTATATGTTTTAACTGTCATTTTCGAATTTGAAGTTCTAGTTATCATCTTGCAGTTAAGCATTGAATTTTGCATACTCGAAAATCACGAACTACGGTTAAGCATTGTAAAATTGAGTCGCAAGTGGGAGAAGGTGTAACATCTGCAACACAACGTTTACTTTTGGTATAACAGAGGGGTGAATGCAGAGGAGGCAACTAGAAAGATTTGAACTGTGTGTGGAGCGAGTGCTTTTGGGAAAAATACGCCAGAAAAAGATATTCTTGTTTCAACAAAGATCGTTCTGGCATGAATGATTTTCCACATTAAGGAAGTCTCGACTACTGATACATGTGATAGATTACCATTTCACCATCATGCGACATTTGCAATCAACAGGCAAAGTTGAGAAGTCTGGCGTAAGAGTACTGCATGCTCTAATTCGAAACAACAAAAATCATGGAGTGACTATTATTGAACGTCATCAGGTCGCTCATTGAGCATTCGTATGCAGTACTGTTGCTGGTGACGTGTTATGATGCCTTTATCGTTAACTTCCTAAGAAGAAATGAAAGGCTGAGCCCCACCAAAAGACATAAACTCGAGCAAAGAGTAGTGTGAACATAATATTTTACATCTGATAGCTCCAAAAGTGTGTTTTGGGCTACGAATTCTGCCCCACGGGGTGTGTGCAACACAGCTGGAATTTGTTGCCAACAACTAAGACACCTTTTGGTGGCAGTGTAAGGAAATCGAGCAGCAAAACTACATCACCTGTGCTACTGCATGATGACGCACTCTGTTGATTTGAGAAACAAAACTGTCCAGGAGATTGATAGGAAAGTCGTATCTCAGGCATTTGTATTGATAGGGAAGTCCTCTCTCAAGCACATGTCCCTCTTGTCATATATTCGTAAAAATTTACCTTTCCCGCTCTTGATCGATCAACCGTAAAGGCAATTCATTTCTAGACGAAAATACTCTTAAAACTACACTGGTTTAATGACATCGTTAGAACTAGTGGGTTTCTACGGGCGTAGAATTTGTAAACAACATTAGCATTGTCAGATTGTTTTAGATATCGTGAAAGAAAATTGTGCTCCTAATTAATTTCTCTTTGGCGGTTACTGATGCGTTTAGTAAACTAATGGAAAATTTAATTAAAATATTCACTGTACTAATACAAATTATATTCGGCTTACTACAGAAACATCACGACGGCAGTCTCTCTTAATAAAAAATTAAGTGTCTATAAGACGATTGATCCTATTTTAACGCGAATTAGTAGGATATTACCGACTTTTGACATCGAAAAGATCTGTATTTACTTCATTTCGTGTATCATTCGCAAGTATTATGAAAATGTGTCACTTCATAGATAAAATTATGTATTCACAACAACAAAAAATATGTAGGTAGAAAACAAAAGTGGCATTATGAATTTGGCAGTACCGTAAGGTTTTCCTTCTGACACTAACAAGGAGAGGCCGCCAATTGTGAAATTCAGATTCGTTTCATACTGCGCATAATAAAAGCTCATGGCCAGAGATGTAATGTGGCTAAGCACCAAGATGCACTTCTCAGCCGTTGTCGAGAAAATCGACAGTTAATAGAAACCGTTGCGGTGAAATACTCTCTACGATGTTTAACTTCCTACAGCGTCGTGGCGCAGCGGTAAGTGCTTGGGTTCGTCAGTCAAAGGTCGCCAGATCCAATCTCGCGCCATGCAATTTTTTTTTAGTATTTGTTTTTTGTAATTCAAATATATATATATATATATATATATATATATATATATATATATATATATATATATATATATCACGGGGTCTCTAATTCGAACATTTGACTTACACTATACGTATTCGTTTCGGAATATCGTTCCTACGTCTTCCGTTAACTACACGTGTAAACATTATGAAGACAAATACTAAAAAAAAAAAAAAAAAGTTGCGGGGTGCGAGATTCGATCCGGTGACATTCGGATTACGAATCCGAGCGCTTACCGCTGCGCCACGACGCTGTAGGAAGCTAGAAATCGTAGAGAGTATTTCACCTCAACGGTTTCTTTGAACTGTCGATTTTCTCGACAACGGCTGAGAAATGCATCTTGGTGCTTTGCCACATTACACCTCTGGCTATGAGCTTTTATTATGCGCAATATGAATCGATTCTGAATTTCACAATTGGCGGCCTCCCCTTGTAAGGGTTCCTGAAAGTAGCAAGACCAATTTTGCTCGAGCGTTGTCTTACGATTCCCTTATTGAGTTTGTATCTGCCTGCTTGTAGCCCTGCTACAAAAGAATTAAAAATCTGGCTTTCAGCGAGTCTCGAAAGGCTTACGAAAGCAGCTTGCACCTGGTAGCCAAGCATGTTACCTCAGAACGGGTTTTTTCCTAAAGTGGGAAGACATCCTTTTGAGGTTCAATTGTTGGCAAATGTCAGTCAGACATGTGCCGTTGGTCTAAACGTTTCGGTGTGTTGAATTTGTACCAATGATTTTTCTACAGGTTTTTTCTGTCCCAAATAGAGAGTTGAAGTCTCCCATTAGTATTTTCATCTCATCTTGGTGAATTTTGCTCATAGTATTTTGAGTGTGTTCCAGAATTTTTCGACATTTTCGGTGTTTTTCTTATTTTCGATGTTGGTGGGGACATGTGCATTGAGGAGTTTATATTTTTTACTGGGGCTCTTAATGGGCGTAGTCATAAGTCGGTTGTTGATGAGCAGGCCGCGGTGGCCGAGCGGTTCTAGGCGCTTCAGTCCGGAACCGCGCGACTGCTACGGTCGCAGGTTCGAATTCTGCTTCGGGCATGGATGTGTGTGATGTCCTTAGGTTAGTTAGGTTTAAGTTCTAGGGAACTGATGACCTCCACTGTTAAGTCCCATAGTGCTCAGAGCCATTTGAACCATTTCATTGTTGATGGGTGTGATTTCTTTGACAGAGTTGATGATAGATCTGTGTTCGAGAAATTCAATGCCAAAGATTGGTACGCCTTTCGCTACCTTTTGTTGTATTTTGCTTTTACGTTGGTCCTAAAATTAGAACTGTTCTAATTTGGCAAAACCCCTCCGGCCCCGAAACGTTTTTCATTTGTTGATAAATATATGTCTTCATTACAGACCTCATATGCATCCAGTGCATAATAACCTAAATTGTGAATATATTTCAGAATGATTGTTTGTCATGTATTTTTCCGCCACCTTTTTACTGTTATAAGTTATTTTCTACAAGGAATGCACGCCATTGGAGGCGGCAACTGTAATTTATTTTACTTTAATTACTACTTCAATTTTGTTCTACAATTTAAAGGAATATATGGGTGCAAACATGGAATACATGGGATTAATGCAGCTGCTCAGTGACAGGTACGGGGCAAGCATTGTGGCGAGGCCTCGGATCTGCGACACCTGCCTTCTTTGCCTCCGCCTACCTGGTGCTGAAAGTCTTCTCAAACTATAAAAAAGAAATTAATAATAGTGCAGTGATCAGCACGTCTGTCTAGTTACTAGGAGGTCCAGGTTCGAAGCCCAGTCGGTCACAAATTTTCATCTGCCATCGTTGCTGTATTTCAACGCGCTGTGACAGTTTGGACTGCCTCGTGATGACTGGGTGTTGTGTGTTGTCCTTAGGTTAGTTAGGTTTAAGTAGTTCTAAGTTCTAGGGGACTGACGACCATAGATGTTAAGTCCCATAGTGCTCAGAGCCATTTGAACCATTTTGACAGTGTGGACGTCGGTCCTTCGATACTTAAGATGCAATTGCTTTTTGAGGCAGCACAGGAGATTTGCGAACATTTGTCTTGCCATCAATGTAACGGGACTTCAACGGCATCCAACCCTTAGTCATTGCTTTGTGCCGGCGATAACCCATGTCATATATATGCGAATCAGATTGTAGTTCATATTTAGTCAAATAACGGATGGTCAGCATACAAGTATGCCGGCCGGGGTGGCCAAGAGTTTCTAGGCGCTACAGTCTGGAACCGCGTGACCGCTACGGTCACAGGTTCGAATCCTGTCTCGGACATGGGTGTGTCTGATGTCCTTAGGTTAGTTAGGTTTAAGTAGTTCTAAGTTCTAGCGGACTGATAACCTCAGAAGTTAAGTCCCATAGTGCTCAGGGCCATTTGAACCATTTTTTAAGTATATAGTAGTGTTTACGAACAGTAGATGCAGGATTGCAGCGAAGTGGTCACTTAACCAAATGCAACATAGAGTACCTGTGTAATGAGTCATTCCAGCTGCATAGCTGAGGGTAATATTTGCTAAGCAATTCATTGCAGAATTAATGTAATACACGCACGATGACCTCTGTAGTCATACTGTATCATTAGCAGCTCGCGAATGGTGTAGTATGTTCTTAAAATTGTATTACTCAAGCTGAGGATAAATAAAGAGAAGCGACGACGCTACAACACTATCTTTACTTAAGTAGGTAGTCAGCGCTAAATTATGTGAGCCAACATTAACGTTACTGTAAGCAGTTTGACAGCATAACACCACCACAACTACTGACAACCTGAACCATTATCATCACGCTGTTGTGACTCGCAGTGATTACAAGTTGCTGATGTTTGTCAAGAATAGCGGAAAGCGCCTCTGAAGTTCCATTTGCATTACGACTAGGACACAGAGAATCCTAAATAACAGTAATAGGTCACCCAGTGAAGAAAAGAGTCGACGTATTGCCTCAAGTTCTTGCAGTTTGCTATTAGTGCAGTTCCCGATGGTTTCACACTAACGGGTTCTTTTGGCTGTTGGAATATTGCCGGCCGCGGTGGTCTAGCGGTTCTGGCGCTGCAGTCCGGAACTGCGGGACTGCTACGGTCGCAGGTTCGAATCCGGCCTCGGGCATGGGTGTGTGTGTGATGTCATTAGGTTAGTTAGGTTTAAGTAGTTCTACGTTCTAGGGGCCTTATGACCTAAGATGTTGAGTCCCATAGTGCTCAGAGCGATTTGAACCATTTTTGTCGGAATACTCATATTGGAATTATGAAAGTGTAATTGCTAGAACGCTCAACTACCTTAACAACACCTCATTCTGGATTGAGTACGACTCGGAAAGCGACGTTAATTTGACGTTTCCATCCATCTCCTGACGGCTTACTGAATGAAGTCTGAAGCGCACGCACAGTTGAGTTGCCTGCCGCATGGTTTCTGTGAAGTGTTGTGGCAGCTGGCAGTCATTGCTGAATACAGACATGTGCAAATATCCTCACTGCTTCAGGGGAACTCGTCTTTGTTGCATTTTTTTCCGTACCGTAGTTAGCACAATAAGATAAGGCTTATTCTGCTGAAGAGCTTGATGCCCACAAGTCCTTAAATAAGAATCTCCTAGCGAGAGTAAAGCATGAAAGGAAACAGCCTGTTGGACAAAAGGATGGACAGCTCCCTGTTTTTGCGTTTCCGATAGCGCCTACGATAAGAATCTGGTGTCATACTACGCTTCAGAACCCTAAACTATTTATATTTTTACTTCATACTAAAACAAAGGTTGTGATATGAGAAGAGATAATGACTTAAATACTTCTCAGGAACTTTAGTTTTTCGTGTTTATTTTCTCACTTCATACTAAAACAAGGGCGTTAATATGAGAAGAGGAAATGAAATATACGCTTCCAAGACATAATATTTCCTTGTGTGATACTACTGCATAGATTAATTTTTGTATGTTGGATAAATTTTAATACCACCTCACATTCCTTTCTGATAAGGTTCCTGTTTTCGTGGGATTCAAATGGAGTGGACATTTCATCACTGGTTGATATTCTGATGACTAATGACATGATACCCGTTGCAATTGCTCCATGGCACCTGTGAGTAGAGTCTCACGTTGGTTACTATAAGAACACGCAGGCAGTGATATCCGCTCACTTCTGTCAGAGCCAACGTGATTTCCTTGTGTTTATGGCGAAGCGTCTGCTGCAGTGTCCACGCTCAGCCAGCATAAACAAAGCGCGGCGGCATTGCGCACTGCTAATCGCTGCACTTGTCGCGAGCCTCGGCAACAAGAGCGCACTGTCACTGCTAACGATACTATGGAGTTAATACATCTTACTTAACGTAATACACAGGACGTGGGTTGGGTAAAAATTCAGTTTCATCACATTAAAATACTTTACAGTCATATTTGATGCAATATTTATTGTTGGTTGTCTCTCTAATGTTAGTAGTATTGATTCAGATTGTGCGTGAACACGAAAACACACACACACACACACACACACACACACACACACACACACACACACACACACGCGCACAAACAGTCATTGATTCCAGTGAGGGTGACAACTACTGTGTGTTGAACAACACATGCACCAGTCAATTCCTCAGTTAGCGTCGAGTGGATGAGATTTTTCAATTACCTTGCATTGCAAGAATTGTAAGGAGGAGACTGAAAGTAACTGGACTTTTATGCTAAAGAGCTGCGACAAAGCAAAGCTTGACCGATTATCAGAAAATTGTCCACATGGGTTTTGTGGACTATACTTTTAGTAACCAACCGACCAACGGCCATTACGTAAGATTTCTCGCAGGGGTAGGGGCATTGATTTCATTAAGTTGTCGATAGTGTAGCGTGATGGTTTACTTCCCACCATACGATTTCTATATTCGTCCAAAGGTCGCTTGCATTTGTAGGTCCACATGGCAATGACCTTGTTACTTCCACCCACATATTCTCTATCTGGCTGATGTTCGGCGATCGTGCAACAAACGGCAACAGCTTTATCCTCTCTTGGCCCTGAAACCAATCTCGCACTGCTCTGCTGTGATGGATGGGGCTCTGCTCCTGTAAATAAACTGTTATCTCGTTAGTTCATATATTTATATTTAAATAACGTGTTTGTAATAAGCACATTGGATTATTATTTTCCACAGTGTTTAACAATTCAGGCCCTGTCATAGATAAGTGATATAGATTCAACAGTCCGATTAAGAATGTGGTTTACCCAGCCTATCATATGATGAGGGTCGTAGTCGAATATCCACATTAAGACTGACTGACTGAATCCGATTAGAACGATCTGGTATCGAAATGAAACTACAGAAATCGTATAATTTGAACGACTGTATTGCAACAATGCTGCGCACATAAATTCGTATGATGGAGTAACAGGTAGCAACTGTGTAAGATAAAGTGAGAAATATGTCTACTAGCAGCAATGTGACGTAATTATAACCCATATTTATGTGATGGAAATACTGAGTCGAACAATACACATCTATTTCAGTGGTCCGAAGATACACCGTATCGGATTTTCTGATGACATAATGACAATAATAATAATCCAGTATGGCGGATAGGGGAAACCCTCCCCCATATGGGTGGTACCGAGGAAATTAAATACTTGGGGTGAACCAAATACTAACACAATCCCGAACGGCTACTCAATCCGTTGAACCCAAAATCCAGACACGTCTGAGTGAAAATCACCGCTACTCTGGTCACCGTCTGTCAGCTCCATGAGCTCAGCTGAAAATATTTGGTTGCAAAGGCTTCAACATCCTATGGTCCTGTCCGGTCCTGGAATCACCCAGGCCAAACCAATGAGACACAAACAAACATGAACTATGCAAGCAAAGTCAACATTACCATAGGTGGTACACAACCCGCCTGTCGACAGGCGGCAGTCGGATTTTCGGATTCTGGGGAGTCCAGGTTAGCACGGCAGAGAATATCGAAGATCTCTGGTAAATTTCCCTGTTAGCAGAAAACATGCACTTGAAATCTAAACATCGATACATTGATACAAACACGAAAACTAAATAATCTCACATAAGAAATCGACCGACAAAAAATTCTCACCCTTGCTCTTCAAGAACCACGACTAACTGACAATGAATCCTTGCATTACGGAAACCATTGAATCTTCAAGAGCAAAATACAACAAAAGGTAGCGAAAGGCGTACCAATCTTTGGCATTGAATTTCTCGAACACAGATCTATCATCAACTCTGTCAAAGAAATCACACCCATCAACAATGAAATGGTTCAAATGGTTCTGAGCACTATGGGACTTAACAGTGGAGGTCATCAGTCCCCTAGAACTTAAACCTAACTAACCTAAGGACATCACACACATCCATGCCCGAAGCAGAATTCGAACCTGCGACCGTAGCAGTCGCGCGGTTCTGGACTGAAGCGCCTAGAACCGCTCGGCAACCGCGGCCTGCCCATCAACAACCGACTTATGACTATGCCCATTAAGAGCCCCAGTAAAAAATATAAACTCCTCAATGCACATGTCCCCACCAACATCGAAAATAAGAAAAACACCGAAAATGTCGAAAAATTCTGGAACACACTCAAAATACTATGAGCAAAATTCACCAAGATGAGATGAAAATACTAATGGGAGACTTCAACTCTCTATTTGGGACAGAAAAAACCTGTAGAAAAATCATTGGTACAAATTCAACACACCGAAACGTTTAGACCAACGGCACATGTCTGACTGACATTTGCCAACAATTGAACCTCAAAAGGATGTCTTCCCACTTTAGGAAAAAACCAGTTCTGAGGTAACATGCTTGGCTACCAGGTGCAAGCTGCTTTCGTTCGCCTTTCGAGACTCGCTGAAAGCCAGAATTTTAATTCTTTTGTAGCAGAGCTACAAGCAGGCAGATACAAACTCAATAAGGGAATCGTAAGACAACGCTCGAGCAAAATTGGTCTTGCTACTTTCAGGAACGCTTACAAGGGGAGGTCGCCAATTGTGAAATTCAGATTCGATTCATATTGCGCATAATAAAAGCTCATAGCCAGAGGTGTAATGTGGCAAAGCACCAAGATGCACTTCTCAGCCGTTGTCGAGAAAATCGACAGTTCAAAGAAACCGTTGAGGTGAAATACTCTCTACGATTTGTAACTTCCTACAGCGTCGTGGCGCAGCGGTAAGCGCTCGGGTTCGTAATCCGAAGGTCACCCGATCGAATTTCGCACCATGCAACTTTTTTTTTAGTATTTGTTATATATATAAAATTCACGGCAATCTGTTGCAACAATTATGTATATAATAAGTTGTTGAAAGTCGTTTGTTGTGGAAAAACTGGCGACTTCGAACATGATTATGTTTTCTGCAAACAAAGTTGTATTTCACAAATGTTATTAATTGTCTTCATAATGTTTACACGTGTAGTTAACGGAAGACGTAGAAACGATATTCCGAAACGAATACGTATTGTGTAAGTCAAACGTTCGAATTAGAGACCCCGTGATATATACATATATATTTCAATTACAAAAAACAAATACTAAAAAAAAAAAAAAAAATTGCATGGCGCGAGATTGGATCTGGCGACCTTTGACTTACGAACCCTAGCACTTTCCGCCGCGCCACGACGCTGTAGGAAGTTAAACATCGTAGAGAGTATTTCACCGCAACGGTTTCTATTAACTGTCGATTTTCTCGACAACGGCTGAGAAGTGCATCTTGGTGCTTAGCCACATTACATCTCTGGCCATGAGCTTTTATTATGCGCAGTATGAATCGAATCTGAATTTCACAATTGGCGGCCTCCCCTTGTTAGTGTCAGAACGAAAACCTTATGGTACTGCCAAATTCATAATGCCACTTTTGTTTTCTACCTACATATTTTTTGTTGTTGTGAATACATAATTTTATCTATGAAATGACACATTTTCATAATACTTGCGAATGATACACGAAATGAAGTAAATACAGATCTTTTCGATGTCAAAAGTCGGTAATATCCTACTAATTCGCGTTAAAATAGGATCAATCGTCTTATAGACACTTAATGTTTTATTAAGAGAGACTGCCGTCGTGATGTTTCTGTAGTAAGCTGAATATAATTTGTATTAGTACAGTGAATATTTTAATTAAATTTTCCATTAGTTTACTAAACGCATCAGTAACCGCCAAAGAGAAATTAATCAGGAGCACAATTTTCTTTCACGATATCTAAAACAATCTGACAATGCTAATGTTGTTTACAAATTCTACGCCCGTAGAAACCCACTAGTTCTAACGATGTCATTAAACCAGTGTAGTTTTAAGAGTATTTTCGTCTAGAAATGAATTGCCTTTACGGTTGATCGATCAAGAGCGGGAAAGGTAAATTTTTACGAATATATGACGAGAGGGACATGTGCTTGAGAGAGGACTTCCCTATCAATACAAATGCCTGAGAAACGACTTTACTATCAATCTCCTGGACAGTTTTGTTTCTCAAATCAACAGAGTGCGTCATCATGCAGTAGCACAGGTGATGTAGTTTTGCTGCTCGATTTCCTTACACTGCCACCAAAAGGTGTCTTAGTTGTTGGCAACAAATTCCAGCTGTGTTGCACACACCCCGTGGGGCAGAATTCGTAGCCCAAAACACACTTTTGGAGCTATCAGATGTAAAATATTATGTTCACACTACTCTTTGCTCGAGTTTATGTCTTTTGGTGGGGCTCAGCCTTTCATTTCTTCTTAGGAAGTTAACGATAAAGGCATCATAACACGTCACCAGCAACAGTACTGCATACGAATGCTCAATGAGCGACCTGATGACGTTCAATAATAGTCACTCCATGATTTTTGTTGTTTCGAATTAGAGCATGCAGTACTCCTACGCCAGACTTCTGAACTTTGCCTGTTGATTGCAAATGTCGCATGATGGTGAAATGGTAATCTATCACATGTATCAGTAGTCGAGACTTCCATAATGTGGAAAATCATTCATGCCAGAACGATCTTTGTTGAAACAAGAATATCTTTTTCTGGCGTATTTTTCCCAAAAGCACTCGCTCCACACACAGTTCAAATCTTTCTAGTTGCCTCCTCTGCATTCACCCCTCTGTTATACCAAAAGTAAACGTTGTGTTGCAGATGTTACACCTTCTTCCACTTGCGACCCAATTTTACAATGCTTAACAGTAGTTCATGATTTTCAAGTATGCAAAATGCAGTGCTTAACTGCAAGATGATAACTAGAACTTCAAATTCGAAAATGACAGTTAAAACATATACTGACAGCGTCGCGCCGCGTTCACATGGGCGGCGCCGGATTTCAGGAGGCGGGTGGCGTCTGGCCGGTGGCCGGTAGCCGCTGCAGCGCGAGGAAACGCTCGAGCGTAAGCTGTTATGATCGCGACGCAGCCACGAGCTGTCCTGCGGAAATGTTTCTGGAATACTTGTTATTGCTGGTGGGTAGAATGTCAAGTGAATTATCTTCGATGTTCAATCAAACTCATAACTTTATACGAGGGCCGAAATGTAGTAATATATATATATATATATATATATATATATATATATATATATATATATATATATATATATATGTGTGGACGCGAACAGGCGACTATCAGTTTAGACTGCGCGACTACTACCGCTAGACCTCGGGCTCACACAGTGCGAGCACACATCGAAAGTAGACAACACTTCCTCCTAACACTTCCGCATCCTACGGTGTTGCCCGATTGTGCAGATGGCCGGACTTAGAGTTGTCAGGGGCGGCCAGTTTTATTGGCCACCTTAAGTGAACGACTCGGACTTAGTCTCTGTGGCGGCCGGCCGGCGGCCACATTTTTGTGTCTAAGACTGTACATAACACACCGTAAGAGATTTTGGTCGTATGTAAAATCAGTAAGTTGGTCAAAATCATTTATTCATCCTCTCAGCAACCACACCATCACAGAAACGGAAGATAACAGAGAGAAGGCCGAAATACTGAATTCGGTCTTCCGAAGTTGTTTCACCGTGGAAAATCGTAACAACGTCCCTCCTTTCAATCGTCGTGCGAATGTCGAAATGGCAGATATTGGGATAACCGATCGCGGAACTGAAATGGAGCTTCAATCGCTTAGTACTGGAAAGGCTTCAGGACCAGGTGAGATACCTATAAGATTCTAAAAAGTTTATGCGAAAGAACTTGCTCCCCTTCTAGCATTACTTTAGCGTAAATTCCTTGAGTAACGAAAGGTACCTAACGACTGGAAAAAAAGTATAGGTCATTCCCGTTTTTAAGAAAGGCCGTAAGACAGATCCACACAATTATAGACCAATATGGTTGACTTCAATCTGTTACAAAATTATGGAACATGTTTTATGCTCATGAATTATGGCGTTCATGGAAAATGAACAGCTCCTCTATAAAAATCCACATGGATTCCCGCAAAGAGAGATCCTGGGGAACTCAGCTCGCTCTGCTCCTCCATGAGATTCACAGCGCAGTGGACAACGGCGCTCAGGCTGATGCCGTGTTCCTTGACTTCAATAAGGTATTTGGTACCGTCGCACGCTGCCATTTAATGAAAACGATACGAGCTTACGGAGTATCGGAGCAGACCTGCGATTGGATTCAAGACTTTCTTGCAGACAGAACTCAACACGTCGCTCTTAACGGAACTAAATCGTCAGATGTAATGGTAATATCCGGAGTACCACAGGGAAGTGTGATGGGACCGTTGTTGTTTACAATATACATAAATGATCTAGTAGAAACCGTCGGATGCTCTTTAAGGCTATTTGCAGATGATACCGTTGTTTATACCAAAGTAGCAACGCCAGAAGATAGTAAGAATTTGCACGACGACCTGCAGAGAAATGATGAATAGTGCAGACTCTGGTAGTTGACACTGAACGTAAATAAACGTAACATACTGCGCATACATAGGAAAAGAAATCCACTACTGTACAGCTACACTGTTGATGACAAACAGCTGGAGACAGCGTCTTCCGTAAAATATGTAGGCGTAACTATCCAGAGCGACGTTAAGTGGAATGACCATATAAAACAGATAGTGGGAAAAGGAGACATAAGACTTAGATTCATCGGAAGAATCTTAACGGAATGTAACTCATTCACGAAGGAAGTGGCTTATAATGCGCTTGTTCGCCCGATTCTTGAGTACTGTTTATCTGTCTCGGATCCCTATCAGGTAGGGCTAATAGAGAGGATCCAAAGAAGAGCGGCGCGTTTCATCACGGGATCTGGTGAGAGAGCGTTACGGAGATGCTAAACAAACTCCGCCGGCAGACGTTGCAAGAGAGGCGTTGTGCATCACGGAGAGATTTGCTATCGAAATTTCGGGACAGCACTTTTCAGGAGGAGTCAAACAACATATTACTTCCCCCCACACACATCCCGCGTATTGACCATGAGGAGAAAATTCGAGAAATTAGAGCCAATACAGAGGCTTACTGACAAACATTCTTCCTACCCACTATTCGCGAGTGGAGCAGGCTTGGAGGGATCAGGTAGTGGTACAGAAAGTACCCTCCACCGCACACCATCAGGTGGCTTGGGAAGTATGATGTAGATGTGTGCCTGGACCACTTGTCTTGCACTCCTACCTCGCTCTTCTTCGACCGCACGTCGTAAAAGCAACACGCGATTTTCCTCGGTCATTACTCTGTGGCGCTACGGATCCTCTCTCAGCAACGACTATGATGTACAGCACTGAAGCCTGGATGACTCAGCTGCATTCTGTCTGGAAATGCCGTCTGATATAGCCGTGCAGCCTCGAGTCCATCTTCATTCCCGTGGCTGTACATAAAAATCATATCTCTCTGCTTACGAAAAGAATAGCCTGCCATGTTATAACGGTCTACTTTCAGTTAACTCACTATCTGCAGTAGAGGTAGATGAAGGCCATGTTAGAGGCGAATGATGACTGTAAACAGTTCTCTCTGACAACAAAACGACATCTAGCATACCCTGAGTCAAACGGGTGCACAGATAATTGCAGTTGTTCGGTTGTTTCTAGATAGCCGTTGAACGTTAGCTCTCATTAATACGACCTCGAAAACGAATGATTTTTGGAACTAGGTTTATTTTAACTGTTTATGTTTTGGTGTAATGAATCTACTCCAAATATTGTAAAAGTATTTTTGAAATATCCTGTATAGTATGTGTTATTTAAGAGGTATGCTTTAACTACCTTTTCAAGCTTATTTTTTATCGCATTTTTAACACCTAGTTTACCTTATTCACTGGGTAAGGCAAGTTCGATGTTTCCACAGCTACGTGTGTAATCGACAACCTATTGTGGACTGCATGGCAGAGAATATTTCCCAATGCGTCAGGATTAGGGTTTTTCCCGTTCCATACGCGTTTGCATCCCGGGAAAATGTTTGCTTGAACGCCTTTGGGCGTGCTGCAGTTAGTGTAATCTTCTCTTTGCGGTCCTTATTGGAGTTATGGGTAAGGTTTGCTGTTCATTCCTACTTGACTCACCTAATGCTAGCTCTTGAAAATTTGTAAGTAAACTTCCGCTGAATCGTTAGCCTCTTTTTCAAGATTCAGCCAGTTTACGTTTTACAGCATCTCCATGATACTTTTCAGTGGGTCAGACATACTTGTGACCATCCGTGCTACCTTTCTTTGTATTCGTTCAGTAGCCCTGTTAGTTACATTTGTCATCGGTTCCACAAACGCTCGCAGTATACTAGGACGGGTGGCATAAGTACTTTCTGAGCAGTATTTTACCTACGAACCGAAGTCTACCACCTGCTTTACCTACAACTGAGAATATGCAATCATTATATTTCATGTTCCTACGATGTGTTACACCCAAGTTATTTGTTTGACTGTAGACGAGGTATTCTTTCCGAGAGAATCAGCAGCTGTAGTGATAATTGAAACAGTTTTGATTTATTCTTTAGTCTCATTTGCACATTTTAAATTACATGACATGTTTAGATGCATTTGGATCAATTTCAGACTTAAATAGCTGCGTCAGAACCAGTCTTGTTTCTCTCAGAACCTTATCTGGGATTACTGTGTCTTAGAAAACACAGTAATTAGATCTAAAATGATCCAGAGAGATCTAAACATAGCATTTAATTAAAAATATGCAACTAAGACAGAAGAATTAATCAGAATTTTTCTACTTATTTTTAGAGTTGAATTGTGATTCATTGATAGTATAGTCATAGGGTACTACGTTGTAGTGCTTTCTGAAGCATAAATTTTTTATTTGGTAACATTTATGAAGTTGTCAGACTCCGCATCTCTTTGAAATTTATAACGAACTGACTGACGATTACTGCAGTATTTTTATATAGTACTTCGTAATAAACTTCGTTGCAAAAAGCTGAGTCTGCTATTGACATTATCTTGTGGGTCACACAAGTATACAACACGAACAGCGAAGATCCCATCAAGGTCACCTAGAGCACACGTTGTGTCCAAATACTTACGGAACTCAAGCAACACCGCATCTGCCTTACTGCCTTATCCGTGGCTTAATTTGTGAAAAGCTAGAGCTCTTTTTTACGTGGTTGACTAGAGAGTAACGGCGATGAGAAAGAGGATGTGGAAGCAAGAATGAAAGCTACCTGCATGCGACTCAGAGACGCCACTAGTACTCTTTATCATAAGAAGATGTCTATCCACCTAAAATGAAACATATACAGCACAGTAATGAGGCCAGTTGCATTATATGGTAACGAATGTTGGCCCACAGCTCGAAGTGAGAGCACTCACTACATGTCATGGAAATGAGGATACTGAGAAATCATTTGGCAGAAATCAGCAGTACAACGACCTGACAATTAGCTGGAGTGGGTCCAGTCAATCAAAAGATGCATGAACAGAGGTTTCGGTGGTATGGACGCACCATACAGGTACAACCTACTTCAGTCGTCAGATCTGTCATCTGACTGTCAAAGGGCAGAGACAGCGTGGAAGACCTAAATTACAATGGCTGGACACTATAAAAGCAGACCTCAAAACATGCAGCCTAAATTCACAGGAAGCTTTAGACCGTAAGGATCGGCATGCATTGACCCAAAGAGGGCTTCCCATTCCAAAGAGAGCAGGAGGTATTTGCAGAGTACGCCCAGACTGGCATCGAGGTCTTTCGGTTATTCTATTCGGCATACATCATTATGTTTCAGATCAGACAGATTCCGAAATTTTATTTGTTCCATCGCAATACTGTACTGAGAGCTTACGGTATAAATAAAAATATTTTCTCTTCCATGAAAAATTCAAATCTGAAAGGGCTAAAGAGAGGATTGCTGGTTTTTGTGTGGTACACGATCTGGAATAAGACATTTTAATTCGTGAAACTGAAGTTATTTGGATACTCAGGGGATAAGATTAAATTGTGGACGAACCTAAGGATGTTGTTTGCAGCTCGTGGTCTCGCGGTAGCGTTCTCGCTTGCCGAGCATGTGGTCCCGGGTTCGATTCCCGGCGGAGTCAGCGATTTTCACGTACCTCGAGATGACTGGGTGTTGTGTCGTCTTCATCATCATCATTCATCCCCATTACGGTCGGAGGAAGGCAATGGTAAACCACCTCTGCTAGGACCTTGCCTAGTTCAGCGGTGCGGGTCTCCCGCATCGTCCCCTACGCTCTGTCAAGGAGTATGGGACTTCATCATCATAAGGAACTTACCAGCAAGGGCACCTACGCCCTTCCAAGTGTGTGTAATTGGCTCTTAGGGATAATCATGCCTGTCACTAAAGTATAATAAACCGAATGTTGTCAGGTGAATGTGAACATCATTTAACCGGGTCATGTTAATGATGCATAGCCTTTTTCCTGAAAACAGGTTGGTTTTATACGGGATACCAACAAACCATATTATTCCCAACTCTTTTGGTTACAAAACCTTATTTTGGAACATAATCTCTGTTTAATGCAACAGTCTTAAGCCACCTTACTGGAAGGGCCTGTACGAGTAGACCCGCATCGTACCACTCTACTAGTCGACACCAGAGCCAACGTCTGGCTGGGTCAATAACCTCCCCCTTATCCACGTAATGCTTACCGTGGAGTAGTTCCTTCTTTGGGCCAAACAGGTGCATGTCGGAAGGTACGCGGTCCGGGCTGTAGGGCGACATTCAGTGAGCTCATCATCGGGTGCATAGACCTCTGTGAGGCCATGTGTTATCACGAATAACGAGAAGTTCATTTGCTTTAATTTATGGATGTCACTCCTATTGCATGGACGAGGGATTTCAGCTGATATATATGAGAAAAATACCACTACACCTGTATCTTGAGAGCATCTTTACTGTCTCGCACGACTAGTTTCGGCGGCACATTACAGCCGTCCTCAGGCTCTACCATTGCCAAAAGACTGTAGAATTCCTTGGCGCATTTATTGTGGCATCCTTGGTACTAGTAACATTCCTCAGGAGTCACTCCTCAACGCCTTGATGTCTCCAACTGCTCTTTTGACTGTGGCGAGGCCTGAGGATGGCGTTAATGTGCCGCCGAAATTAGTCGTGTGAGACGATAAAAACATTCTCAAGGTACAACTGTGGTGGTAGTTTTTCTCATATATAAGTTCGTTTGCATTTTTGTGACAACGAACACACTGATGTTGTTTCTGCTACTAGGTGAGGCTGGCCAAATATACTTCAGAGTTGACTGTCGTTGAGTGAGGGAAGACATCAAACACAACTTCAGAGTCCCAGAAAGCTATCGCCAAAACTTTACCGGCCAGGGTGTGGCTATGAACTTTACCTCCAAGGGAGAGGTGGTGCGGCCCCACTCCATGGAGTGCCGTTTTGTTTCTGACTCGAAGTGATGAACTCATGTATCATCGCTTATGAGGATATTCGACATAAATTATCGCAATCAGCCTTCTAGTGGCAAGCAGTTTCGAACAGATAGTCCTCTGTTGCTCTCCATTGTCTTCTGCTAGACGGCGAGGAGCCCAGTGGGAACGCAGTTTTGTGATCCTAACTGGTACTAATTTGTCAGCGCTATCAACAGAGGTGTCCAGCTGAGCAGGGAGGTATGTGATTGTGATTCATCGATCACCTCGAATGAAAATGTGCGGACGATCCAACATAGTAGGAGTCAATGCGGTGTGCAGTCGGTCGTCACGCGGAAGAGCGTCCGCAGCTCGTGGTCTAGTGGCTAGCGTTGCTGCCTCTGGATCAAACACGGGTCCCGAGTTCGATTCCCGGCCGGATTGCGGATTTTATCTGCCCGGAGACTGGGTGTTAGTGTTGTCTTTATCATTTCATCACCACCACCACCATCATCATCATCATCATCCGTGACAGTGGCTAGAATGGACTGTGTACAAAACTTGGACTGTCTAAAAATTGGGACTTCGTAAGGACGCTGATGACCACGCAGTTGAGCGCTCCACAAACCAAACATCATCATCATCATCATCATCGTTATCATCTTGCTGCGATGATGAAACGCGCTTGGCCCAACAACTTACCGTGCTTTTGTTAACTGCGTAGTCTCCGCAGACATTCTGCGTGCGACCTTGCTGCGATGATGAAACACGCTTGGCCCAACGACTTACCATGCTTTTGTTAACTGCGAGGTCTCCGTAGACATTTTGCAGGTGCCTGTGAATATCTGCGACGCTCTGATTTTCCACCAAAAGAAAGTCAATGACAGCTCTCTGCTTCGAACGCATCTCCGTAACAGACACCGTTTTGAAGGCTATGTATAGCGCCGCCACTGATGGGAAGTTCAGGAAACAATACGGCTGAAGTAGGAATATTCCACAACATTCCACAACAAATTATGCAGTTTTTAAACAGATATCGCTCGAGAAAAAAATGCCTCCAGTAAAATTATGACAACTGTAGATAGTACACGCGTCAGCAGACATATGCTCAAGAACTGTCTCGAACTGGTTATCCATCAAGTCCGATTGGCTACTAGAATTCAGACAGACAAAATACGCTAGTTCACTCAGAGAAAAGGAGGACCATCTTACAAGTGCAGCGCAGCTTGTGATGCGGCGTGAGTCACGGGCTGCCATCCACTGTGCCTCAAGGGGCGCCACCTCCGCCCACTCCGTCTTTCCGCTCCACATGAGCGCTGGAGCACTGGAGCACTCGACGACGAGCGAAGTGCTGGCCGCAGGCTGTGGGTTAGTGCGGGCATGCGGCGCGCCAGCCCGCTGCGGTCCGAGACGCTGCTGATTATACACCTACGGAGAATTTGCTTTCCAGGTCAGTCAGTCAGCTGCCCACAGTATAGATCGACGCACGAGCGGCTGCAGCGCCTCCAGCGTCGAACGGAAGGCCACAAAGTGTCCTCCCACTAAAGACTCAACCGTGGCCACTGACCCCACCAGGCTATTGGGATCGCCGTCTCTCTGGATGGTCTGGCGTTACGAGGAATTTTTGGGACAATATCGTCCCCGACAAGTGCTTCGACAGGATATTTTGTACCACAAGATAAAGGTAAAGAAAACGATTTATTTTATGTTGTCAAGTTAACGGAACGTCAGCATCGCATACGGATCCGGGTGATATATAATCTACGAGCGTTATTCACAAACAGTGTTCAGATTAGCAGCATTGAGGGTTGGATATCTTCATATTTGTGAAAATTGCTATGGAGCTTGATACGATGTAGATTGCAGTAACTGAAGCTGATGAAAGGATGTACACTTTAGACTGAACATTGAACGCGGCAAAAAATTACTTTTCTTGAAGCCTGTCAACAGGAACTGTAGCACAATTTATGTGGTAATTTTGATTATGATCAAGTGGAACTTGTGACATAAGGTCTTCAAAAAATCGTCGTTCCACTTCCGACGAGCATAGCGAAAAGACACGCATTCCGCTACCAACACTAATCCGAATTCTGACAAATGATTTACATATTAGTTTTTCCAACAAATCTATAATGGTTTAACTTGACGCACAGAGAAAATGGAGGATATATTTTTTGAATGGAAGTGCGTCAGCTGCTTGTATTTTGTCTTTTTATTTACGTATTCGTATTTCAGAACGACAGCTCAGTCTTCAGGGTTTTCAATTTTCAGTTAAGGCTTTTCAAAATAACCTGGCGAAACAGTTGCAATGGGAGGAGGGAATATTGTAAAATAAATGGGAAAGAAATATGAGCGAAAGTGCAAAATGAAGCAAAGTATTAAAAATACCCGAATGTTCGAACATCTACTTAATGGTACACACTGAAACTCTCCCATGTTGTTTGGACTTTATCTGACACAAACTATCATTTCAAACCGATGTACGAAACCACTGTTCACGTCGGCTACCCAATTTCACAGACGTTCAGTTACAGTTGCTTAACTCCACAAATATGCTGCATTGGTGAAAAAAATTGCTGTCAGGAACTTTACATTTTCCTCGAAACTACGAGTTATGAAGTAGGCCTAAGTCGTAATGAGACAAAAGCGTGAATCTTCGTCATGTGTTTCTAAAAAAAAAAAAAAAAAAAAAAACGGGTAAAGTTAACTTCAGAAGAAACTTGAAACAATTGACAAGAGTCGAAGTATTTAAATGAAAGTTTGCTAAAGGTATTGGGAAATCCAGCGTTTTCTCTGCCCGCCTTTTCATTAAGGGTAATTATGTGTTTGAAAATTTTTGTCTATTCTAGAATCTGTTGTTGTACATGTAGGATCTCTAAATCGTTCTGAATGTTGTCGTTTCCGCCAAAAGATGATACAGCTTACTTTGTGCTTCATACAAAAGATGCAATGTGTTGGTCGCACCTTTGTCTTAGGTATTTGTCTTTGGCCAATATAACAGTGACTACACTTTTGACAGTTTGTTGTTGTGACGTGTATATGATAAAGTTTAATCTACGAATATCAATTTCACCAGATTTTCTTTCAAAAATTAAGGTATTTCATAGCGCTGCAGTTTGTTTCGCAAAAACGCTTCGATGTTTTTTACATTTAAACATTAGAATCATCATTGGGTGCAACAGCGACACCAGGATGCGATGAAAAGCCTTGATTGAAAGTCGTAAACCCTGATCGTGGTGTTTCCGATTTGAAATACTTATAAACAAATAATACGAACTTGAATACAAGTATTTTCCGGACTCTTCTTCTTAATACACGTCAAGCAGAAAAGCTTGAGACGGTAGCCATGATGAAACGAAGATGCCTTCAAACACCAATACGTCACTGCTTATGAAACACGAGTGGAAATTTTGAGGATAAGTAAAGTTATAGCCTATCGAGGAGAGAGGTCTAGCTTTTCCTTGGCCAAAAAATCTGTTCGATCTCTGTAAAAGGTCAAAGAAGCAGCCATCTTTGCTTGCGAACTACATCATGCAGTTACCGTGACAGACATTATGACTGTGATGTAAAAAGCGACAGTCACTCACTAGTAAACAACGTAACGTGGGAAGCTGACTAAAGTGTATAAAATGAAAGAGATAATCATTTCTTACGTTCTGTTCATTACCCCTGACTTCAGTGTAAAAAGGATCGGTCTTGACGTCATTTATCACATTCGTTATGGAATGTCCGCCACGGGGAGGCATGTTATATTTGGGTACCTTTCGAACAGCTATAGAATAAGAGAAAGCCTACAACAACGGAAGGTGCAATAAAAGGGTCTGTTCAACGAAAGTACGTTTTAAGAAAGATGTAAGGCAGGACTGCTGAACTTTACCTTCAAAGAACCAATGAAGGAAGAAAAAGAACAGTTGGTCGAAGAACGAAAGTGTAAGGTAAAAACTTCCAATGCTAAGTTACGCAGATGACACAGCTCTTGTGGCCGTATGCAGGAAGATTTAGAACTATTTACCGGAGCCCAGTTATTTCGCTAGTTTCATGTTCCATGGATCATCTACACGATAAACGGTAAAGCTGTGGAAGGAGTACTTATATTCGCATCACAAATTATTATTTTGTAAATATGGCTACATGCTGAGATATCAATTTTTTTGTGTATAGAAGTGAGTTCGTAATTCTTACCTTCACCTTGTATACATCCCAAGAACAGAAATTCGTCTACTGAACAGAAGAAGTTCTGAAGGGGAAACTTTTCAGTTTGTTTACAGTTTTTACTTCGTTGACTGTGAGACATTTTCAGTCACTGGCTAAATGATCAGAAATTTTGGTTGAAGAATTATGCTGAAAACAACTTTAACATCGGTTAATAAAAGTCATTCTGTCTTCTGGTACTACAGTTACGTACATCATTGTTCCTTTTGAAATGAAGTGGATTGTTTACAACTTCATGTGTGAATAGACGTACCGTGAACCAGTAGTCAGATTGCCTAACTCCTTAAATAGATGATCTCAGGAAGACTGTGGGTGAGCACCACGTATTATTTGTACAGCACATTTTTGAGCAATGAAGACTTCCTTAAAGGTGAGCTCCTGCAGAACATTATTTCCTATGACATTACTGAACGAAAATATGTACAATCTGCCAACGTACTGATTTCTCTCTCTCCGAGATCTGCACATATTTTAAGTGAAACGTGTGAGTTCAATTCTCATCAATGTGGACACCAAATTTGTTACACTTATCATTGATGCAGCGCCTGTAGATGAGCAGAACTGGATGTGGTGTGTCTTTCAATAATTGAGAGTGAGACCATTCTCAGAAAACCAGTCAATTATAAGGTACATAACTTTGTTTACCATTACTGCGTACGCTTGAGTTGATTACTGTATTAGTAATCTTCCGCGAAAGCTAATTCTGCTTGTTATGTATTAGAAGGAATATCGTTTACATGTTGCACCCCGGTACGAACAGTGACGTAACTCAAAAATGCACTACTTGAGAAATATCAACTTAAAGGCTTCTATAAAACTTATATTGGAACAGTATAAACTTCCTTTAAATTTCAAGAAAGTATTGTTGGCAGTAAATTTCGTTATATTCTGTAGAACAGTAATACGTGTATATCATGTAGTTCAGTTCCCCTCGAACGTGAGAAGATGTCGTTTAATTGTTAACTCATTGAGTTGTGTACTGTTCTTCCTTCACAAAAATATTCTTGTTTTTGTTGTGACCATTCATGTAATACTGTGCCACTTTTCATCCCAAATAACCATTTCTTTTACTACTGTAATATAATACGACATTCGAACATTCATTAGAAAAAATACACTCCTGGAAATGGAAAAAAGAACACATTGACACCGGTGTGTCAGACCCACCATACTTGCTCCGGACACTGCGAGAGGGCTGTACAAGCAATGATCACACGCACGGCACAGCGGACACACCAGGAACCGCGGTGTTGGCCGTCGAATGGCGCTAGCTGCGCAGCATTTGTGCACCGCCGCCGTCAGTGTCAGCCAGTTTGCCGTAGCATACGGAGCTCCATCGCAGTCTTTAACACTGGTAGCATGCCGCGACAGCGTGGACGTGAACAGTATGTGCAGTTGACGGACTTTGAGCGAGGGCGTATAGTGGGCATGCGGGAGGCCGGGTGGACGTACCGCCGAATTGCTCAACACGTGGGGCGTGAGGTCTCCACAGTACATCGATGTTGTCGCCAGTGGTCGGCGGAAGGTGCACGTGCCCGTCGACCTGGGACCGGACCGCAGCGACGCACGGATGCACGCCGAGACCGTAGGATCCTACGCAGTGCCGTAGGGGACCGCACCGCCACTTCCCAGCAAATTAGGGACACTGTTGCTCCTGGGGTATCGGCGAGGACCATTCGCAACCGTCTCCATGAAGCTGGGCTACGGTCCCGCACACCGTTAGGCCGTCTTCCGCTCACGCCCCAACATCGTGCAGCCCGCCTCCAGTGGTGTCGCGACAGGCGTGAATGGAGGGACGAATGGAGACGTGTCGTCTTCAGCGATGAGAGTCGCTTCTGCCTTGGTGCCAATGATGGTCGTATGCGTGTTTGGCGCCGTGCAGGTGCGCGCCACAATCAGGACTGCATACGACCGAGGCACACAGGGCCAACACCCGGCATCATGGTGTGGGGAGCGATCTCCTACACTGGCCGTACACCACTGGTGATCGTCGAGGGGACACTGAATAGTGCACGGTACATCCAAACCGTCATCGAACCCATCGTTCTACCATTCCTAGACCGGCAAGGGAACTTGCTGTTCCAACAGGACAATGCACGTCCGCATGTATCCCGTGCCACCCAACGTGCTCTAGAAGGTGTAAGTCAACTACCCTGGCCAGCAAGATCTCCGGATCTGTCCCCCATTGAGCATGTTTGGGACTGGATGAAGCGTCGTCTCACGCGGTCTGCACGTCCAGCACGAACGCTGGTCCAACTGAGGCGCTAGGTGGAAATGGCATGGCAAGCCGTTCCACAGGACCACATCCAGCATCTCTACGATCGTCTCCATGGGAGAATAGCAGCCTGCATTGCTGCGAAAGGTGGATATACACTGTACTAGTGCCGACATTGTGCATGCTCTGTTGCCTGTGTCTATGTGCCTGTGGTTCTGTCAGTGTGATCATGTGATGTATCTGACCCCAGGAATGTGTCAATAAAGTTTCCCCTTCCTGGGACAATGAATTCACGGTGTTCTTATTTCAATTTCCAGGAGTGTAGTTCTTAAGTAAGAACAAAAAAGGAGAAACAAGTTGAAATTGTTTTGTTAAAAAGTGCAAAACTATAATTTGTGAAAGTTAATTCAATTTGATATGAAACATCGGTAAAGTACTATTCAGGCAACACAGTTGTGCAAACACACTGTTGTATGTGTGCTTTATAACGTAGGAATACTTTTCGCCAAGAAAAAGGGACTGAATATGAGCTTCCCTTCAAGCACAAATTTCCATTTTTTTCGTGTACACTGCTTAAGATTTACAATAGCTGTAACTGTCAAAAGCAGTGTCTATTCCTTCTGATATCCATGTATGTCTAAAGGACATTTTAATGTAAGTTACAGACACTGTATGTACACAGACATTATAGTAATCAATGATATTACGAATTACACTCGACTTACCTTATACACAAAAATTTCAAAATTGAGAACATGACGCTCGTCTTGAGTCAGCCATGCACATCTGCCAGTAATAACGCTCAAGCGATACTGCTCTTGCCATGGCGAATCGGTAAGTAGCCTGCAACAAAACTAAAACAATTGCCTTGAAATCAGCCAACTGCGAGATAGAGATGTGACGTCTTTCGTGCTTTGGGGCGTTTCGAAGTATTTTTCTATGACATATACCAAAAATTGTCGTTTTTTCACCTGCGTTAATTTCTCGTTGGGGGGGAGATTTAGCTGCCCCTACTTATGATTCATATGCAACCTGCAACGCATTCAAAAACAATATGCGGAATTTCCCTGTTCTATTTCTCGATACGTGGAAACTAGTAGCCTTACATAAAAAAAACGAGCAGGACCTTTTTGTAGCAGATTTAATTTAGTCACATTTTGTACTGGCATACGTTTTCGCTTAAGACAATCGTTGTTGAGTTATTCAAGAAAAACGCGTTTTAAGGAGTGTTTTGTACGTTTTTCTTGAATAATTCGGGAACTGCAGCCTCTAGCGAAAACGTATCCCAGTAGAAAATTTAACTTCACCAAATTTACTACAGAAGGCATTGTTCATTTTTTCTGTAGGATAAAAGCTTGCGCGCAGCGAGCGACATAATATGAGAACCCTACATGTGGTATTTGAAGTCATTATTGGTTCCATAAATCCCATAGGCACAAGCAGCTGAATCACACCATACGAGGAACTGAGAACGAATATCTTAATGTTGAGGTAATAACAACTAATAATAATGACAACAATAACAATAGCAGAAATTTACACTATAGTATAGGAACAGACACTGTACCTAGTAAAAATATATAGCTTAACAATGAACAAATCAAAGACAGAGATAATGAGAATAGTAGAAAGAAGACTGATGACTTCTTTAGCGTCAAGATTGATGAACTGTTTAGCGTCAAGATTGGGAACGATGGAGCAGCCGGGGCAGTTTGAATATCGAGGCAGCCGCGCCGCACGCCTGCTCAATGGTAAGGGGCCTGTGCTAAGCAGGACACTCGCAGCACCAGCGCGGCTCATGGGCCGACGGCGGCGGTAGATTGGACAGGTGGCTGGGCCGGTTATTGCCGCTGGAAAGCAACGGCGATACCTCAGGCGTCAGACGTCGAAGTCTTGCCGCGTGTGGTGGGCGCACCCTACACGGCCACGTCAACAGGAGTCCTGGGGGAATTTTCAGCTAATCACTAGGAAATTTGAGAAGAGTTGTGGTTAATCAGATGCCAAAGAAAATGACTGATCAAGCTGTTCTACTGTAAGTTTAAAAATTTCGGGTGATGTTTCTGCACAGTAACATTGTGATATTAAAATGTCCTAATTTGGGACAAACCTTTCGATAGTTGTATTGCTTAAGGTGGCCGCTGGGCCTGGCAAGCAAAGTTTATTTTTTATTTGTGTCCGTTGAAGGCAAACATAATGAAGACTGAACCACTGTGCATAAAAATGAGTACTTTTTTGTTCTAGTAGAGATTATAATGGACAACCCACTTAATCAACAGTCCGTCCAGTCTCCTGTCGTTCCCTTACAAATCAGAAAGGTTTCTCAGCAAGGAAGATAAAATCAGAAGTAGACTGGTACAGGGGAAGAAATGGCACTGAGGAAGAAATTCCTGAAAGTGTAGTGCAGGAGCACAGTGACACGTAGGATGCCGTCAATGGGTGGCTCTAACTGAATATTATTTCGTCAGTCTTTCTTTGGTATTCTGATCACATGCGCTTTCCACCAGTTTCTGCATTTCTCTAGTGTGTTATTTACCCGTCGAGCATTCAGTTCTTCTGTAATTTGTTCATTCCTGACCTGGTCTTGACGTGTGCAACCTTCAATTTTCTTAGAAATCTGAAGCGTCAATTGAAAGAACACTGCTGTGAATGGGAGCGATTATGATATGAGACTGACACGATGGCATTTTTTTTAAATTATCGGGCATTTGATATGACTAATTTTGTTTGGGTTAGACTTACTACTATGATCTGGGAAGACAGAGTGGAAAAATTATTAACTTCATATAACTAGGGAAAGCAGTAAAAGAAGCCTGCTTGCTGTCTACCCCTACTCCTTTCAGTCTACATTCAGAAAAGATGATTAACTGTTGCCCACTAGCCAGCAAGGAGGTAAAAATTGGAAGAAAATGAAAATGAAAATTCGTAGCCGATGTTGTCTTTCTAGGTAGAGATGAAAAAGAATTACGGGAAACAGCGTATAGATTTATGAACAATTTAGGAAATATTTATGGAATGAAAATCAATTGAAGGAAAGCAAAGGTAATAGCACTAGAAGAGCTTAAAAGAGTGAAGATACAGAGAAATATTAGAACATGTGAAAAGCTTTAAGTATCTCGGAAGCAAGTTAGAAACCGACTGCAAGATTAGCGCAGAAAATAAAACCAAAACGACAGTAGCAAAGGCGAAAGAGCTGTCTGATAAGAAAAGATGTGATTTATGCAGCAGTATGGGGAAAGATTTGAGGAAAAGAGTAACAAAATGGATCGTATCGAGTGTCCTCCTGTATGTTGCTAGAACAAGTTCACTTGGGAAGAGAGATACACCAAGGATGCGCGCTTTTGAGATGTGGAAATGGCTGGTGAGAGAAAGAATAAGTTGGAAGAATAGAATGAAGCATGACCACGTAGTGAGAAGAGTGGAAGAGCAAAGGCCCAAAAGAGTACAGAATATGTATGTGGACGCAGATTTAACAACACTACAGTAATCAAAGTATTATTTTATTAGTTTTCAGAATATTCATCAAAGTTTTATTGCATGATGTACATAAAACAATGATAAGATTTTTAATGAAATGCATGGAATAAGCTTCCATATCTACTTTAACAATGTATCTACAGAGCTGTATCACAAACGATGTGAGAGTGTTCTGTAGAGCATGAAACGCACGACATATTTATTTTTCTTTGAGTTAATACGACATAAATGAAACTGCTGTGGACCTTCTGATGCAGTGTGAGTAGAGTGCTAAGGAAACTATTCAGTTCTTACTTAAAATTGAACAGAATTGTGCCTTCTGGTAGTCTGTAGAAACCCTTACTCCAAAATTCCGATTTTTAAAGTGTTTACAGCTGTATAAAATGTTTCTGTTAGGCGATATATATGGTAAAATTGGCTTTTACATTTCGAAATTCCATCACACGTGAATGTGCAACACGCTTATGTGTGGCCATTCATTATCAATAAACGAACCTGCAACATTTTTCAACTTTATGTAATTCCAAAAATAGTGTGATAGCCAATAGGTGCGTTTTTCATAAGCCACCAGTCTTAAACAAAGGGTGAATAATATACAGATTCCACCATTGGCGGGAATATAAATTTTTAAACGAAAATTAGCAGACAGACAGGTTTTCAAAATTTCTAATTTCGCCGTTCGCGTCAGCGATAGGCATAGTATCGCTGAAAGACGGCGACTGCCTACTAGAGCCAGTTTCACTGAGCTTCATGTACACACAAAGGAAAAATAAATATTTAATACATTAGCCTCTCTCGAATCAAATAAGTCTTAAGTTGAAACGTATTTTCAAATACTTTGACTAAGAATGTTGAAGACAGTAAAAGTGGAGTGATAAAATGGTGACCATGACAGTACTTTTTAAGAAGAGTAGTACACAAGCAAACTGCATCTGCAAAACTGCTATGTACAGCTTTTAGATTTGTAGGTTTACGCATGTACAAAAGGTTCCTTTGTTGTATGTGAATCGCACTGAGAGAGAGAACCAGCTAGGAGTTACTAAAAGAAAGGAGAATAACTGAAGGGCTGTGGAAATACGAAAATTTGACACAAGCCAAATTGTATACCGAACTGTGAATGCTGTTTTTCTTTTATAAGGTAAGTACATGAACCGTCCTTTCCTTGGTGTTGCATATTGCGAGTGTTAAAAAGTGAAAGACTTCTCCACATTCAGGTGGTGTTAAGCTTTAATTACTGAAATAAGATCAGGTTATCTACAATGATATTCAAATTCATGTATAATTTTTAGTGTAGTGTGCAATTGAGGAATTTTAGAGAAGTGTCAGTACATCCCTTTATGGTACTTAATGGTAACTGTAGATTTAGTGGATTATTGTGCGCAGTGATCAGTGACTACATTTTGTCTTAAGGTTATTTTCCATACACCAAGCATTACAACTTTGATGAATATTGTTAAAACTAATAAAATAATGTTCTCACTATAGTAATGTTGTTATAAGATGCAATGGACGGCAGCTCATAAGGCAACATTAAGAAGGAAGCAAAGAATCGCAGGAAACAAATACGCAAAAGAACTGCTACTAACAAGGGAACCTCCCCATCGGACCCCCCTCAGATTTAGTTAAAAGTTGGCACAGTGGATAGGCCTTGAAACACTGAAAACAGATCAATCGAGAAAACAGGAAGAAGCTGTGTGGAACTACGAAAAAAAATAAGCAAAATATACAAACTGAGTAGTCCATGTGCAAGATAGGAAACATCAAGGTTAGTGTGTGCTAAGGAGCGCCGTGGTCCCGTGGTTAGCATGGACAGCTGCGGAATGAGAGGTCCTTGGTTCAAGTCTTCCCTCGAGTGAAAAGTTTAATTTTTTATTTTCAGTTTATGTGACAAACTCTTATGTTTTCATCACTTTTTGGGAGCGATTATCACACCCACAAGAAAACCTAAATCGGGCAAGGTAGAAGAATCTTTTTACCCATTCGCCAAGTGTACAAGTTAGGTGGGTCGACAACATATTCCTGTCATGTGACGCACACGCCGTCACCAGTGTCGTATAGAATATATCAGACATATTTTCCTGTGGAGGAATCGGTTGCAATCAAATGTTTTCGGTTCCCATTGGAGAGGCACGTCCTTTCGTCTACTAATCGCACGGTTTCGCGGTGCGGTCGCAAAACACAGACACTAAACTTACTACAGTGAACAGAGACGCCAATGAACGATCGGACAGTTCGTAACTTTGCGAAAATAGAGAAATTAAACTTTTCACTCGAGAGAAGACTTGAACCGAGGACATCTCGTTCCGCAGCTGTTCACGCTAACAACGGGACCAAGGCGCTCCTGAACTCATGTACCTCTTCATGTTGCTTATATTGCGCATGGACTACGCAGTTTGTATGTTTTGCTAATTTTTTTCATAGTTCCACACAACGTCTTCCTGTTTTCTCGATTGATCTGTGTTCAGTTTTTCAAGGCCTATCCACTGTGCCAACGTATAACTAAATCTGAGGGGGGTGCGATGGGGAAGTTCCCTTGTAAGCAGAAAATTGATGATGATGACCTTAGCTGTTTCCTCTTGTATGTAACTGTGCATATAAGTGATTATAAACTGATAGAACTGCTGCCTGAGAAGCTGATGATGAAATATTGCCGCCAGACTATCTGTCCGGTCGAGTGCGGCTGTTCGTGTGAGGCAGTGGTGTGTTGCAGGAGGCAGTCAGGGCATTGGCGGTCAGCTCCACTTCGGCAGCGTGCAGGTGGCTGGGCTGGAGGCGGCTGGACCGAGCCGCGGTCCCTTTTACTCATTTGGCGCTGGGCAGGGGGAGGTCCTGTACGGCCAACAACGGCTTCATTAGCCAGAGCGCTGCGTGAAGGCTGGCCCTAATGGCGGGCGCCAGACCGCAGCCGCGGCGTGGCGCGGAGCGGAGCGGCCGTCCGCAGCAAAAAGCAACTCCGCTCTCACTGCGGTTTCGGCTGCCACTGCTCCCCTCATCTCGCCTGCAAATATTAGAAGACACTCTGCGTCAGCATCGTTGTGCGACGGGAACATGTGACGCAAATGCTCTGCACAAAACGTTACAGGAACAATGAGATTTCAACAGTCTTCCATTTAGTTCTTTCCGGCTCCCATTAACTTCTTTATTTGTTTAGACAGTCTTCTGCATGTTTTGATACGGCTCTCACAACTTCGACTCTCTCTCTCGCTCTCGCTCTCTCTCTCTCTCTCTCTCTCCTGTAACGAAGTCTTCATCTCAGACCAGCATTTGTGCCTACCTTCCTTGCCGTATACGGGGTTATTCAGCTATCCCTATCCATGGGTTATGTGGTGCACGTAACGGCTTTAAATACCACGTGAAAACATTTCCTAGTCTCTGACTCGCTACACTCACTACGTGTAAACTGTTAGAAATTAGCCGGCCGGTGTGGCCGTGCGTTTCTAGGAGCTTCAGTCTGGATCCGCGTGACCGCTACGGTCGCAGGTTCTAATCCTGCCTCGGGCATGGATGTGTGTGATGTCCTTAGGTTAGTTAGGTTTACGTAGTTCTAAGTTCTAGGGGACTGATGACCACAGATGTTAAGTCCCATAGTGCTCAGAGTCATTTGAACAGGTACTTCTTTTAGGAAACGTAAAGTAGTTAAATTTTGTACTGGCATACCTTTTCACTAGAGACTGTATTTTTCGAATGATTCAAGAAAAACGTACAGGAGTGACCTTCAATAGCGTTGTTCTTGAATAAAACGACAACCGTTGTCTCCATCACAGCGCAAAACGTAGCTACACTACTGGTCATTAAAATTGCTACACCAAGAACAAATGCAGATGATAAACGGGTATTCATTGGACAAATATATTATACTAGAACTGACATGTAAATACATTTTCAAGCAATTTGGGTGCATAGATCCTGAGAAATCAATACCCAGAAGAACCACCTCTGGCCGTAATAACGACCTTGATACTCCTGGGCATTGAGTCAAACAGAGCTTGGATGGCGTGTACAGGTACAGTGGCCCATGCAGCATCAACACGATACCACAGTTCATCAAGAGTAGTGCCTAGCGTATTGTGACGAGCCAGTTGCTCGGCCACCATTGACCAGACGTTTTCAATTGGTGAGAGATCTGGAGAATGTGCTGGCCAGGGCAGTAGTCGAACATTTTCTGTATCCAAAAAGGCAACTACAGGACCTGCTACATACGGTCATGCATTATCCTGCTGAAATGTAGGGTTTCGCAGGAATCGAACGAAGGGTAGAGCCACGGGTCGTAACATATATGAAATGTAACGTCTACTGTTCAAATTTCCGTCAATGCAAACAAGAGGTGACCGAGACGTGTAACCAATGGCACCCCATACCATCACGCCGGGTGATACGCCAGTATGGCGATGACGAATACACGCTTCCAACGGGCGTTCACCGCGATGTCACCAAAAACGGATGCGGCCATCATGTTGCTGTAAATAGAACCTAGATTCATCCGAAAAAATGACGGTTTGCCATTCGTGCACCCAGGTTCGTCGTTGAGTACACCATCGCAGGCGCTCTTGTCTGTAATGCACCGTCAAGGGTAACCGCAGCCATGGTCTCCGAGCTGATAGTCCGTGCTGCTGCAAACGTCGTCGAACTGTTCGTGCAGATGGTTGTTGCCTTGCAAACGTTTCCATCTGTTGACTCAGGGATCGAGACGTGGCTGCACGATCCGTCACACGATCCGTTACAGCCGCGCGGATAACATGCCTGTCATCTCGACTGCTAGTGATACGAGGCCGTTGAGATCCAGCACGGCGTTCCGTATTACCCTCATGATCCCACCGATTCCATATTCTGCTACAGTCATTGGATCTCGACCAACGTGAGCAGCAGTGTCGCGATACGATAAACCACAGTCGCAACAGGCTACAACGCGACCTTTATCAAAGTCGGAAACGTGATGGTACACATTTCTCCATTTACACGAGGCATCACAACAACGTTTCACCAGGCAACGCCTGTCAACTGTTGTTTGTGTATGAGAAATCGGTTGGAAACATTCCTCATGTAAGCAAGTTGTAGATGTCACCACCGGCGCCAACCTTGTGCGAATGCTCTGAAAAGCTAATCATTTGTATATCATAGCATCGTCTTCCTGACGGTTAAATTTCGCGTCTGTAATACGTCATCTTCATGCTGTAGCAATTTTAATGGCCAGTAGTGTACATTAAATTTCCAACAATTTTTTTTTGTTTGTGTATAGAAATCAACAAAATTCACTGCCGGAAGAAGCAGTACACCTTTTTAGTGGTTTACAATTAACTCAAGACATATTGTTGCAAAAGTGCATATGGAGCACATGAAATGATGACATCTACAGACAGAGCACAAGCTGTTCTGGGGTACCAGATATCGACCAGCACTGAAACACACATATTAGTACATGGTGTAGCCCCCACGGGCGGTGGTGCAGGTGCTGACTCTCGCCTCCAGTCGATCGTACAGACGGCGAACACTGGCCTGGGATACGTTATGACACGCCTGCTCGAGCTGTTCACGTACTTCTGTAAGAGTTGTTGCTTGGCGCGCGCACTAGTCACTTTTCGTCCCATCATACCCCGCACGTGCTCGATTGAAGACTAGTCTGAAGATCGTGCTGGCCAGGGAAGTTGCAGCACGTCTTGCAGAGCATGTTGAGTTTGCTGGTCAGTGCTTTGGCGAGCATTGTCCTATAGGTGCCACGCATTACCTTCCTGTTGTAAGAACGGCAAAAGTACATTTCTAACAACATTCTGTATGTACCGAGCGCTGGCTAACGTCCCCTCCAGAAACACCAAAAGTGAACGACACTTACAGCTCATTGCTCATCAGTTTGTCTCCGACATAAGCGCTCTACGAGACAGCGCACAACAGGTCTGTGTTATACTAGCAAACGATCATCACTTGCGTCCAGGCAGGATCTGACTTCGCCGCTGAAGACCACGGCGCGTCATTCCAACTGATCTTCTGGCGGCGCCAGTCGAGCCGTGCACGTCGACAAATGGTTAAAATGGCTCTGAGCACTATGGGACTTAACAGCTGAGGTCATCAGTCCCATAGGACTTAGAACTACTTAAGCCTAACTAACCTAAGGACATCACACACATCCGGCAAAAATGTCTGGAATCCAATCGCAGGTCTGCTCCGATACTCCGTGAGCTCGTATTTTTTTTTCATTAAACAACAATGCAGGACGTTGTCAAAAGCCTTACTGAAGTCAAGGAACACGGCATCATCCTGAACGCCATTGTCCACCGCGCTGTGGATCTCATGGAGGAGTAGAGCGAGCTGAGTTTCGCAGGATCTCTGTTTGCGGATTCCGTGTTCATTTTTATAGAGAAGCCGTTCATTTTTCAAGAACGTCATAATTTTTTAGCCTAAAACATTTTTCTTAATTCTGCAACATATTGACGTCAGCGACATAGGTCTATAACTGGGTGGATCTGTCATGCGGCCCGCATCTCGTGGTCGTGCGGTAGCGTTCCCTCTTCCCACGCCCTGGTTCCCGGGTTCGATTCCCGGCGGGGTCAGGGATTTTCTCTGCCTCGTGATGGCTGGGTGTTGTGTGATGTCATGTTAGTTAGGTTTAAGTAGTTCTAAGTTCTAGGGGATTGATGACCTAAGATGTTAAGTCCCATAGTGCTCAGAGCCATTTGTCATGCGGTCTTTCTTAAAAACGGAAATGACCTGTGTTTTTTTCCAGTCGATAGGTGTCTATCGTTGCTCAGGTGATCAACGATAAATTAATGCTAGAAGAGGAGCATGTTCTTTCGCATAATCTTTATAGAATCTTATAGGTATCTCATATGGTCCTGAAGCCTTTCCACTACTAATCGATTGTAGCTGCTTTTCAATTCCGCGATCGGTTATCTAAATATCTGCCATTTCGACTTTCGCACGACGATTGAAAGGAGGGACAGTGTTGAGATCTTCCGCGGTGAAACAACTTCGGAAGACTGAATTCAGTATGTCGGCCATCTCTGTGTTATCTTCCATTTCTGACCCGGTGTGGTCACTGAGAGAATGAATAGATGATTTTGACCCACTTACTGATTTCACATACGACCAAAATCTCTTAGGGCTTTTATTCAGGTCGGTTGACAACGTCTTACTTTCGAAATCATTGAACGCTTCTTTCATTGCTCTCCTTACGCTCACTTTCTCTTCGTTCAGATTTTGTTTGTCAGTTACCTTTTTATTTCTCTTGTATCTGAGATGAAGTGCTCTTTGTTTATGTAGCGCTTTTCTAACGTGACTATTAAACCATGGTGGATTTTTCCCATCCCTTAAAACCTTATTCGTAACATACTTGTCTAGGGCATATTGAACGATGCCTTTGAATTTTTTCCATTTGTTCTCCACATCTTATTCCTCATCACAGAATATTTGATGCTGATTGCTGCGATATTCTGAAATTTATATCCTGTTACCCTTGCTCAGCAAATATATCTTCCTACATTTCTTAACATTCTTTGTAGGACCCGTCGTCATAAATGCAGTCACAACAGCCTTAAGATCACTGATACCTTCCTCCACGTTAACTGATTTGATACTTTCAGTTCTTTTTGTTGCCACTAGGTCGAAGCTGTTTCTCTATCTGCTCAAGGTAATTTTCGGACAAAACATCCATTTTGATGGTATAACACTCCCAATCTATAGCTGGCAAGTTGAAGTCACCCTCTATTACAACAGCATGCTCAGGAATATTACTAATGATATTCTGAAACTCTGTCTGAAGCTCTCTACAACCACAGATCCTGACCCAGGTGGTCTATAAAAGATTCCGACACCATTTCTGACCGTTCTTTTATACTCAGTTTCACCCAGATTAATTCACGTTCGGAAACCGTGGTAACCTCGCTAGATTTTATCGAATTTTTAACTACAATGAACACGCCGCCACCATTGGCGACTAACCTATCCCTACGATAAATATTCCAGTTTTAATTTTAATGTCGTGTGACTAGGGCCTCCCGTCGGGTAGACCGCTCGCCTGGTGCAAGCCTTTCGATTTGACGCCATTTCGGCGACTTGCGCTTCGATAATATTCCAGTCTGAACTTAAGATTTCGTGGTCATTGACGTCTGGCTTCGACGAGCGTTCTGTTCCCAATACTTTCTGTGCATTGTAACCTTCAATAAACGATACCAGTTCTGGGACCTTTCCTTGGATGCTCCTGCAGTTTGCTAAAACCATATTAATCTTCTCTATCTCTGGTCTGCGAGGACCTACATTCTTTGAGGTCGCTGTGGCTGATTTAACAGGCAAATCGTGTTTGATCCCAAGGGAGGTGTTCTCTAACCTAAAAAAGCCCCATGAGCACGCCACATGTACTCCGTTACCCTAGTAGCCGCTTCCTGCGTGTAGTGCACGCCTGACCTGTTAAGGGGAACCCTACAGTTCTGCACCCGATGCCGTCGCAGAGCCGTCTGAGCCTCCGGTTTAGACCTTCCACTCTGCTCCAGACCAGAGGATCGCGATCAACCCTGGGTATGATGCTACAAATACACAGCTTAGCCTGCACCCCGCGTGCTTTGCTAGTAGCGTTCACAAATTCAGCCAGCCGCCGAAAGGAGCCAAGGATCGCCTCAGAACCCAAGCGGCAGGCGTCATTCGTGCCGATATGTGCCACTACATGCAGCCAGTTGCACCCTGTGCGCTCGACAGCCGCCGGCAGTGCCTCCTTCATATCACGGATGAGACCTTCCGGCAAACATACCGAGTGCACACTGGGATTCTTTCTCGCCTTGCCTGCTATCTTCCTGAGGGGCTCCAACACCCGCCTGACATTGGAGCTCCCAATGACTAGCAATGACTGTACTTGTCCCTATTGGGCAGGAAAATCGAACGCTGTCCCAATTGGAGAAGCACTCCGTGCTGGCTCAGAGTTGTCATCCACACTGGGAAGCACCTCGTACCTGTTGCTAAGACGTAGGGAGCCAGCCGCACGGCCTGCTCCCTCTTTCGCCTTCCGCCCAGTGACACGCGAACCCACCACGGTCTGCCACCCACTCTGGAGTGAGGACGGATCGGTCAGATGTTGCGTATCGGAAGCCGCAGTGACGTCAGGGCCACCAGGGGATTCTAGTGACACCAAAGGTGTCGCAGGTCTCGTCACTGGCGCTCCGACGTCGCCGCAACTTCGAGCATTAGATAGAAGCTTGTCGATGGTAGCCAGCGCAGCTTCATGCTCATTTCATGGTGCCACTCCTCCCACTATGATAGGACGCCACTGTGGACAGGTTATATTCACTCTTCGCCGCTGATTACGCTTGAAGCCCCGATTCAGCTGCCATCGATAGTCCCTTCCCCATTCCTTCATCCTGCCACCACCTTCAATTTACATATAATGTATTGCAGTTGCGGATTCCGGATTCCGTGTTGTATCTTTTCTTTCGCACATGTGACGAATTGAGATCCAGAGAGCTGCAATGGCTCAACGTCTTATCGGAAAAGGGGTTATCTGTGACGAAGCTCAAGACCGGAAAGGAGAAGGTTGGAAACGGAAATAGATTTGCTTTAAGCTACTTAGGTAATTGACGGAAGACCTAAATCTGGATGGACGGACCAGGATTCGAAGCTCTTTCCTGATGCGTTCGTGTCCAGAGCTTTAAAACAGCGCCGACTCGCTTCGTAAAATTTCCTAGACATAAACGGCAACTGTAATGTATAGCTACAGGAGGTGTATCAAAGTTTATTCGTCCAGTTTTATACACATTCAAAAAACAAGGCAATTGCTCTTCTGTATCATATCCATGGACAATAATAAGTGTTCGCAAGCTGTTGCCATCCAGCATCACTCAATGTCACTGCACAGCACACACGGACATCTGAAGTTCCTAATAATCGTAATTTCGACACGTCAGGTTACCAGATTTTCGCCCACGGCGCTTAAATGTAGTACATATTTGACCAAAGGTTCGGGACGAAGACTTTGAACATGAGCGACAAATTGTCATAGACCATAAGAGAAATCATTTAACAGACGTATGTAGGCGAAGAGAGGATTGTGCAGGAACTATAACACTTACATTGTATCTCTGGACTGCCTCTTTTTACGCAAACAGCCACTGGACCATTCCACGAACAATAAATAGCTCTGACACCACGATTACGCTGGACTGAAGAGAGATGTGCCGACCGAAAAATGTTACACCGCAATACTGAATGAAACGTCGCGTTGTGCCGGGTAGATTCGAGGAGGACCCTGGCCCGCTCACCATGCACACGTGAATTCTGGTACACCATGGCCAGTCCAGCCTTACGACGAAAAAACATATGCTGCAATACAATCTTGGACCGCCTCTACACCAATAAAAAAATTTACGATCTTGTTAACGGCGTACCTTCAAATATGAACATCGGTAAACATTAAATTGAAGCCCAGTTTGTGTAAGCTCTTCAATGGTAGATCACCATTTGACAGTTGATGACACACTGAAAGCCTCAGAGCAGTCATAGAACAATGATCAGCTAGGAGTGTGACATCCTTTTTTTTTTGGTCATCAGTCTACTGACTGGTTTGATGCGGCCCGCCACAAATTCCTTTCCTGTGCTAACCTCTTCATCTCAGAATAGCACTTGCAACCTACGTCCTCAATTACTTTCTTGACGTATTCCAATCTCTGTCTTCCTCTAGGGGTTTTTGCCCTCCACAGCTCCCTCTAGTACCATGGAAGTCATTTCTTCATGTCTTAGCAGATGTCCTATCATCCTGTCCCTTCTCCTTATCAGTGTTTTCCACATATTCCTTTCCTCTCCGATTCTGCGTAGAACCTCCTCATTCCTTACCTTATCAGTCCACCTAATTTTCAACATTCGTCTATAGCACCACATCTCAAATGCTTCGATTCTCTTCTGTTCCGGTTTTCCCACAGTCCATGTTTCACTATCATACAATGTTGTACTCCAGACGTACATCCTCAGAAATTTCTTCCTCAAATTATGGCCGGTATTTGATATTAGTAGACTTCTCTTGGCCAGAAATGCCTTTTTTGCCATAGCGAGTCTGCTTTTGATGTCCTCCTTGATCCGTCCGTCATTGGTTATTTTACTGCCTAGGTAGCACAACTCCTTAACTTCATTGACTTCGTGACCATCAATCCTGATGTTAAGTTTCTCGCTGTTCTCATTTCTACTACTTCTCATTACCTTCGTCTTTCTCCGATTTACTCTCAAACCGTACTGTGTACTCATTAGACTGTTCATTCCGTTCAGCAGATCATTTAATTCTTCTTCACTTTCACTCAGGATAGCAATGTCATCAGCGAATCGTATCATTGATATCCTTTCACCTTGTATTTTAATTCCACTCCTGAACCTTTCTTTTATTTCCATCATTGCTTCCTCGATGTACAGATTGAAGAATAGGGGCGAAAGGCTACAGCCTTGTCTTACACCCTTCTTAATACGACATCCTATTAGAGTAAAAATCGGTTACGGTAGTCAGCAATACACGCCATTCCAAGTTATTTTTTCAGAAGGTGAAAATTAATTTTAATTCACACATGCATGTAAAATGTGCGAATGGCTCATACTGTCAGTTAGCTTTTGTTTGTTTAAACGTAACTGTGCACACAAAAGTCGGTTGCTTAAAATATTAGTCTCTCCTTATTATAGTCCTGTAGAATAAAATGACAGTTCCATAGACTACAGTATCTATTTAACACGGTTCATAGTCCTTATCAGGAAATCCCACTTATTAGATGTCCACCTTCCACGCAGTTTAAGTCCTCAGTTAACGTCAGGTTTAATACGGCAGTAACAACAGGAACAATGCTCCTAATATGAACACGATGGGAACGTCGAGTAAATGATCAAAGGAACACGATAGAAAGAGCTAAATGAAAGAAAATCGTTCCGAAAAAGACATATATTTCCAACAATGCCAGTTATTTGAGGGCACTTGCGAACTAATAGGGCACTAATGTCCTCGCCCGTCTAAATACAATTCATACGAAACTTCATTAGAGATCAAAACTGTATAGTGGACTGGTACTCGAACTCAAGACCTTTGTCTTCTACAGGCTAGTGCTCTACCACCTGAACTTCCCAAACTCGACTCACGACCTATCCTCACAGCTTTACTTCCGCCAGTACCTCTTCTTCTACCTTAAGCAGTTGTTCTCCCGCGAAACGTGCACGGCTAACACTCCTGGAGGAAAGGATATTGCGGAGATACGACTTGGCCTCAGCGTGGAGGATTTTTCGAAAATAAATTTTTGGCTCTGAAGTGGAGTGTACGCTGTGTGACGGACCGAGACTCGAACTAGGGAACTTTACCCACTCCGCTCTTCCAACTGAGCTACCAGAGTACAACTCACGCTCTCTCCTCACATTTTGGAGGAAGTAAAGCTGCGATGGCGGATGGTGAGTCTTGCTTGGTTAGCTCAGTTGGTGAATTTAAATTTTAGTTCACGTCTTTGTTTGCCCGCGATGCTGCGGACCACCCTACGGCTCTCCACTCAACCCTCCCCCTCCCCCCCCCCCTCCAACCGCACCCAACCTACTAGGAACAGTCTGATACGCTGACCCACTCTCTAAAAACAAAAAACAAAAAAACCGTTATTGTCAGTTACCCGTATCTAATTCTTTTCTCGTCACATACGGCGATAGGGGGAAGGGTGGTTAGGAAAGTCGATGCGATGCCAGGCCTGCGGTTGCGATCCCCATCCATTTCACCCTCCTGCCCTCCTCGCCACGACTCAGTTTTTGTGATCAGATAAATGCAATAAAAATAAATAGTAGGTAGAGTGCTTACACGTGATAGGTTAAGGTCCCGAGTTCGAGAGTCGGTCCGACACACAGTTTTAATCAACTAGGAAATTTCATATCAGCGCACACTCTGCTGCTGACGGAAAGTTCATTCCGCAGTTTATTTGTCTGAGGATTCGAAAGGTCTTAGTCGAGGCGGAGTAGTTTCCACAAAAACAGCCAGATGTAATCAACAGTGTCTCGAAAACCTCTCCTCTAGGAATTTCTTCTTCTATTTGTCGACGCTCCTGAAACAATATACAGAAAATTCATGGCAAAAATAATACACCAGGAAATATTTTTCTATTGTAAACTTTATTCTAACACAAAAAGTAAACGTCCAGTATGCAACTATAATTATCCCCTTCGTAGCCACTTCTCCCAGTTCATTCCTACATGATGCAAATGTAGTATCGTTAGCATTGCGTCAGCTACACATTAATCAAAAATGTGGAAGGGATTGGAGAAGGGTGAAACGGGGAGGGAGAAAGATATTTCCATGCGTCCGTCACAAAATATTATTTCACGTATGTAACTTCGCATTTGTAAAATGTAAACTTCCTCGGCCGGTACTGTCGCAGTTATTAAAATATTCCGAGCTATTATGCCGTGGTCGGAGGGATTTCACTTTAAAACCAGACGTTTCGTCCCCTTTGCGGAGGACATTTTCAAGGGGGATCGTAGCTTTGTTGAATGTCGGATTCAACCCCTAGCTCGATACTGACATTCAATAAAGCTACGATCCGCCTTCAAAATATCCTTCGCAGATGGGGACGAAACGTAGAGTTTTAAAGTGACATCCCTTCGACCACGGCATAATAGCCCGGAATATTTTAATAATTGTAAATTCTCAGTTTCCGTCATGAACGGCATAACAGCCCGGAATATTTTATTAATTGTAGCTTCGCAATCATGAACTTTTTTTCCATGTGTACAGCTTATCTCAGAGAGTAGAAGAATCTAACGAAAGTATTCTACGTTTGTTGGTCATAGGTCGGCCTGAATTACGTTCACGGCCGCGATTGAGATTTCCTGCAATTCGGCTATCGCTCCGAGACAGGGACGAGAAGGACGTTTCACATTACTTTCTAATAAAATACAAACATCACATACTAAATGACGCCATTGGCGCATGTAGATTCTCTTTAAAGAAATAAAAAATCCAGGACCCTTCATTCCAGTATATAGCTGACCTAAATATGCCCTATTGTCTGATCAAAATTCTCGGGGCACGTTGAATTCTGATGCAGAGACTTTCAATGAAGTCTCATTCATCCTCAAGAGATGTAACCAGAGACGAAAATGATGTTGCACGTTGGGGTCTGAAACGACGTCGACGCTGTAACTCATCCAAAAGATTTTGCACTGTGGTTCAAATGGTTGAAATGGCTCTAAGCACTATAGGAATTAACATCTGAAGTCATCAGTCCCCTAGAACGTAGAACTACTTAAAACTAACTAACGTAAGGACATCACATACGAGGCAGGATTCGAACCCGCAACCGTAGCAACTGCGTGGTTCCGGACTGACGCGCCTAGAACCACTCGGCCACAGCGGCCGGCTTCCATTATGGTCAGATAGGGACTCTGGGCAGCGCAGTCCATTTTATGAATGTTATTATCTACAAATCATTGCCTCACAGATGCTGCTTTACGACAGGGCGCATTGTCATGCTGATCTTTGTCTCCCAGCTGTTCCTCTGCTGTATGCACCACACAACGCTGTAAAATGTGCCTGTATGCTCCCGCATTCAGCATTTTGTGAAGCGCAACAATGGGAGCATACATTAACCACGAAAAAAAGTCCCATACCGTAACACTACCTTCCCTGTAATCCAGTGTTGGCACTACACATGATGGCACATAACGTTCTCCAGCCATTCGCCAGCCCAAGTACATCCATAGAATTGCTGCAGGTTGTGCCGTGATTCACCGCACTAAATCACTCGTTTCCAGCCATCCGCTGTCCAGTGGCCTCGCTCTTTACACCACGTCAAAAGTCTCTTATGACTGACTAAAGAAATGATTGTGTTAAGCGTAGTTGCTCGACCATTTTATACTACGGAGCGAGGTAGGGCAGTGGTTAGAATAATGGACTCGCATTCGGGAGGACGATGGTTCAAACCCTCGTCCATCCATTCAGATTTAGGTTTTCCATGACATCCCTATTTCCAGGACGATCCCTTTCGAAGTGCACAGCCGATTTCCTTTACCATCCTTGACACAATCCGAGCTTGTGCTCCGTCTCTAACGACCCGATATCGATGGGATTCTCACCCCAAATCTTCCGTCCTTCGCCCATTATACTACGATCGTTTTAACTCACTAAGCCTAACCATTATTCTAGCTGGACTCTGAAACTCACTTTCCGCTGATTTCACACAATGCTTTACAACCGGCCCCAACAATGTTCGACAGTCGCTGTCGTTCAGTACTTGAGGCCTGCCTGTTCATGGTTTTGGTGTGGTTGTCCATCCGCATTTGTACTTTTCAGTCGCATCACCAACAGTTGACCTTTAGAAGAGGTAAAATTAGCTGATGGATTTGTTACTCAGGTGACATACAATGGCTACCCCGTGTTCGAAGTCACTCTGCTGATCAGCCCATACTGCCGTTACTGCATCTCAACACAATAAAAAAAAATGGTTCAAATGGCTCTGAGCACTATGGGACTTAACGTCTGTGGTCATCAGTCCCCTAGAACTTAGAACTACTTAAACCTAACTAACCTAAGGACATCACACACATCCATGCCCGAGGCAGGATTCGAACCTGCGACTGTAGCGGTCACGCGGTTCCGGACTGAAGCGCCTACAACCGCACGGCTACACTGGCCGGCAACACAATAATCCCCACTTCTTCTACATTGGCATGTCCGCCTCTCGTGACAGCATTTGATGGAGATATCAGGTTACTTTTGATCAGCTAGTGTATTATAAACTATTTACACTACTGGCCATTAAAATTGCTACACCACGAAGATGGCGTGCTACAGACGCGAAATTTAACCGACAGGAAGAAAATGCTGTGATATGCAAATGATTAGCTTTTCAGAGCATTCACACAACGTTGGCGCCGGTGGCGACATCTACAACGTGCTGACATGGGGTATGTTTCCACCCGATTTCTCATTTACAAACAGCAGTTGACCGGCGTGTCCTCGTGAAACCTTGTTGTGATGCCTCGTGTAAGAAGGAGAAACGCGTACCATCACCGGATTGTAGCCTATCGGGATTGCAGTTTATCGTATCGCGACATTGGTGCTCGCGTTGGTAGGGGATCCAATGACTGTTAGCAGAATATGGAATCAGTGGGTTCAGGAGGGTAATACGGAATGCCGTGCTGGATTCCAACGGCCTCGTATCACTAGCAGTCGAAATGACAGGCATCTTATCCGCATGGCTGTAAAAGGGCGTGCAGCCACGTCTCGATCCCCGAGTCAACAAATGGGGACGTTTGCAAGACAACAACCACCTGCACGAACAGTTCGGCGATGTTTGCAGCAGCGTGGACTATCAGCTCGGAGACCATGGCTGCTGTTACCCTTGACGCTACATCACAGACAGGAGCGCCTGCGATGGCGTACTCAACGACGAGCCTGGGTGCACGAATGTCAAAACGTCATTTTTTCGGATGAATCCTGGTTCTGTTTACAGCATCATGATGGTCGCATCCGTGTTTGGCGACATCGCGGATTGTAGCCTATCGCGATTGCAGTTTATCGTATCGCGACATTGGTGCTCGCGTTGGTCGAGATCCAATGACTGTTAGCAGAATATGGAATCGGTGGGTTCAGGAGGGTAATACGGTATGCCGTGCTGGATTCCAGCGGCCTCGTATCACTAGCAGTCCAAATGACATCGCGGTGAACGCACATTGGAAGCGTGTATTCGTCATCGCCATACTGGCGTATCACCCGTCATGATGGTAGGGGTGCCATTGGTTACACGTCTCTGTCACCTATTGTTCGCAGTGACGGCACTTTGAACAGTGGACGTTACATTTCAGATGTGTTACAACTCGTGGCTCTACCCTTCATTCGATTATTGCGAAAGCCTAAATTTCAGTAGGATAATGCACGACCGCATGTTGCAGGTCCTGTGCGGGCCTTTCTGGATACAGAAAATGTTCAACTTCTGCCCTGGCCAGCACATTCTCCAGATCTCTCACCAACTGAAAACGTCTGGTCAGTGGTGGCCGAGCAACTGGCTCGTCACCATACGCGTCACTACTCTTGATGAACTGTGGTATCGTGTTGAAGCTGCATGTGCAGCTGTACCTGTACACGCCATCCAAACTCTGTTTGACTCAATGCCCAGGCGTATCAAGGCCGTTATTACGGCCAGAGATGGTTTTTCTGGGTACTGATTTCTCAGGATCTATGCACCCAAATTGCGTGAAATTGTAATCACATGTCAGTTCTAGTATAATATATTTGTCCAATGAATACCCGTTTATCATTTTCATTTCTTCTTGGCGTAGCAGTTCTAATGTCCAGTAGTGTAGTTCCTTCCCTTTATCCTTGAGCAATCTAACCTAAGGATTAATTTCAAACAAGTTTATTACTAATTTCAAGAAAAAACCATCTTCCTCTTCACAACTGAACTTGTTTCGAAATATTTATTACTAATGAGTTACTACATTAGCAACTTGGGCTCCTTTCCCTGCATCACACGTCCCACTTTCGTCGGTGATCCTTTTTTCTATCCCTTCAGGCGTCTGAACTGTAATTACGTTGGCACTGATCCAAGAATGTTGAAACCCAACCTTTAACTTAGCGCGAACAAACACTCTTTATTGCAGTACTAAAGACTGCATCCTTTTCAGCAGTAGCGCGGTATGCACATTACGGCTATTCATTTACCCTCTGTACACTCAACGAGAACTAGCTCGTAAATGATGGCCGTGCCCGCTTACACGAGCTGCTAACTGCGCACGCACTGGCCTTCTACAATAGGGCATTGTTCCGCTTTCTAATCGCCGCAGGCACGCGCCTCGCATTCTTATGGCTCTGCTGACTTTGAGTGTTAAGTAATAAACCGTGTACACGGCGCACTCTTCTATATGGAAAGGAACGACCTATCCCAGCACTGAAAAGCTATAACTTACCTGTTGGCCGTGATGATTTAGAGTACACAACAGTGGTAAATTTTAAGACCAAGTTGTAACGACCAGATTATTTTGTGGAAGATAATGATGTATGTACTAAAGGCTCGTTATTAAAACACGTAAATAATCACACTTTAAGACGTTGTAACGGAACAGTGTTACATTTACATCTACATTGAGGGGAAAAAAGTGATGGGATGGCGATATTCACATATACAGATGGCGGCACTATTGTGTACGTTAGATATAAAAGGGCAGTGCATTGGTAGAGATTCATTTCCACTCAGGTGATTCACGTCACACGGTTTCCGACGTGATTATGGCCTCAGAATGGCCATTAATAGACTCTGAAAGCGGAATGATAGTCGGAGCTAGACGTATGGGACATCCCATTCGGGAAATGGTTAGTAGTTCAGTATTCAGAGATCCACAGTGTCAAGAGTGTACCGAGAATGCCAAATTTCAGGAAGTACCTCTCATCAGGGACAACGCACCGGCCGACGCCCTTCACTTAACGACCGAGGGTAGCAGCATTTGTATAGAGTTGGCAGTGGTGACAGACAAACAAAACTGCTTGAAATAGCCGCAGAAAAATGTATGGGTTAGGACAGTGCTGCGAAATTTGGCGTTAATGGGCTATGGCAGCCAAGACCGCTGAGAGCTAGGACTGGACCAGGGGCAAGGTCTGTGATTGGGCCCCTGCTCCAAATACAGCAACCCAATTTTGTTTTTATTGTAGAGAAGATTCGACGTGATTTAAACATAGAACAATTCAGGTATGTTGGAGATGCACAAAAAATACTCACTGGGATGAAATATAGAAACGTACCAATACGTTCCATAAAGCCACGAGGTAGTATCTCGGGTGCTACTGAACACAGAGGTAAGGGATCAACTGTTTTGGATATCCCTCGCCAAGCCACTACTTGTATGCCTATCAAAAGAATTGGCATACTGTAGCTACAGTGCAGGGTCAAAATATAAACATTACACACTTTCTCTAAGCCAGGAAAGTTAAGGAAGTCGGTTGACCCTTGTACGTCATGTGTGCTTCAGGATTGACCTTAGGTCGCTTATAAAGTCGCTATTTGTTAATGGGCGATTCCTTAGAAAACCGCGAAAAACCACGAATTTAGGGTACGAAAAGTATAAGTCATGGGTTTGGTCACTTCTACAATTTCTATTCATGGCAGATCGTCGAAACTTTTACCACATTTTTTTAAGATGATGTCGTTGGGAATCTTCGAAACTTTTTTCGATATCTTTATGCGTTACCAAGATCCAGAAGTTCAAATATGTCGCAATTATATTTTAATTGACCTTGTGGACACGTTGTAGGGTCATAGAGAGAGTTCTGATGTCACAAAACTATGTTTTCACCAATTTTTTCACCAACAAAACTTTATGACATACAGTTTCTGTATAATTGGCACTTCTCGCCTACACAAATACGCCCAAAGTGGTACTACAGTAACAAAAAAAATGCGCTAAAACGGTCTTCACACGCCGTAAAGGAAATGACTTCCAAAAAGAATGTATAACGGGAAAGATTGCAAATACAGTAAAATGTTTCTAATAATATTTTTAGTTTTTTATGATACAAATAATAAGCTGGGTATTTTTGACGACTTGCGATCGATGAGCAAAGTGTTGAGAGAAATGCAAAGGAAATGATTCTGTACTTATGTGTGCTTCTTTATTATTTTATGTTTCAAAGTATATAAATTGATCGAAATATATAAATAACTGTCAAAACTTTCCTGATCGACATAATTCGTTTTATGTAAGCTGTAGCAGGCAAAAGAGGGGAACCCGCGTAGAAATGGTCCTGCCAGAGCACAAAAGGGCGAACATGTTCCTCTCGAACAGACTATGACAGAAAAGTGGGACCCGCTGCGCCAACCATCATTGTGCCTTTCATACCAAAAATTCTGGCGTACGAACACATTCGCTGCTGTGTCCGCGGAGAAACAGTTGTGGTGGAAGAGAGAGGAGACAGCGCCATAGGGAGAGAAAGAGAACGGAGACAGTATAGTGGGAGAGAGAAAGTGGGGGCAGTGAAAGAGAAAAAGAGATCAATGAAGATAACAGTAGTGGCAGATAAAGAGAAATGAGAAATTGACGGGCAGTGAAAGACAATGGTACAAAAGTGAATCTGAGACGCATGGAGATAAAAGCACTGGGAGGAAAAGAGAGAGAAGGCAGTGGAAATGAAGAAGAGAAATGAGTCGATACCATACGTAGGCTTTGGGGGCCGGGGGGCGGAGGGGCGGGGGGAGGTGAACTTTAACACGGGATGGTGCATTTTGGACCGAAATTTTGAACACTTGGGTATAGGGGAAAAGATTAGTTGAACAACCCCGCGCCCACCGAATTTTTGTGGGGCTGAGCCATAGTGGAGACAGTGTCAGTGGCAAAAAAAGACAAAAACAAGCATTTTTAGTGAGAGAGGACACAGTGTCAGTGGGATATACTGTGGATCAGTTGGAGGAAGATGAGACGGTGGGAGAGAGACAGACAGTGGCAGTGAGAGGGAGACGCTGTCTGAAAGCTTCACTACAAAGAGAGACTGTATAACAGGATTTAGAACGTTGTGTATTTAAAGAGAGGGAATTTGTTTGCGTGTCAAATTTTTGGTGAGGAAAGCAGAATGAGGACTGAGGCAACTGGTTTCACGCTTCTCCCTCAGTCTTTTTAAGAGGAACATATTCGCCTTTTTGTGCTCTGACAAGAGTACTTTTACGCTGCTTTGTACTATGGCACTAGATTTTGTAGGAGATACCGCTGGCAGAATTCGAGTGAATTAACAGTTGCTCACTGTGCAATAGGTTGCATCAGAACGAGCGGCAGTATACTAACGGTTTTAACTTCGGTTGCATGGTGGATGAAGTGTTATTCTGTAATACAGAACATATGAGCATTCGAGGAAATTATACAGACTGAGACTTGTCATTGCACTGGGTGTAGAATGCAGATGTCCCCGAAGAAATAGCGCGAAGTCTTCCGGCAGAGAGCAGAAAGTTTATATACAGAGGTATCAGAGTAACTGTTCCAGATTTTCTGATGTCAAGGAAGAGGGCATAAACATTACTTATCAGCAATACAGTGTCCGCAAATAGTTCGTTTTCTATACAAAAGCCAGGGCTCCCCACTCCGAGTTTAGACGCTTTTGCTTCAGCTGTTATTCTTACCATGAAGTTGGGTTGTTGCTGTTGGTCACAGAAAGTCTTTTACCAAATTTTTGCACTTAGTTTCAGATATTAAAATACTTAAATTTGTTTTCTATGAAAATGGGGAATCACTGGCTTCCTAATTACACAACTGACATAGAAAGCTAAATTTGCTGCATCCACTACGTAATTTTTTTTCCAAGCCCATTCTCAGCATTCACAGCTCTGATGTCCACTCATATTTTCAACCAAAATTAGAATAGACTGCGTTCGCTACAAATTTAAATAACGTTTATAAATTTATTTACATTTTTCGCTGTATTTAATTATAATAATTTCGTAGAAAGAAAACAGTTTTACACCGACGTGATGTGCCCTTGTTAAGATTGTGCTTTAAATTTCACACTCGTTTTGCAATGAAGTGCTCCCTGCACTTATTACAATATATAGTTTCTTCCATCCCAGCGCATTTCAAAAATGGGCATTTGGACATTTCTTTACTAAGAGAAATGTTTAATTTCATGTCTTCTACTAATTGAGAAAATTAGTAATATAATCTCTTAGATCTTGTTGTCATCTCGTTGAGATCGGATGTTCAGCCGGTGATGCGCGTCTTCCCAACACGATATTTCGACGCCGTAACTCGAAGTCTTCACCAGGTGTTCCCTGAAACTCACGGAACATCCAATAATAAAGACGTCCAGTTACAGGGTCGAAATATGGTATGGGGAATACGTGGACTGCTGGTAGAACACCCGATCACAACAATATGACAAACTAGTAACAGCTATTATGATATCCCTTGTATAATGTTCTTTTACAATCAAAACTATTTTGAATGTAGTGAAACAGAAAATAGTCGTAAACTATGTCTCCAGTGTCCCACTGCGGCTTTGAAAAAATTAACACACCAGTCAGATGAATGAGTGTGCAATGATTAAACGTATCGAGAAAGAATACTAGTGCCATGAGACAACTTTCATGGAGTAGAAGCCTGAAAGAGTCATAATATTAATACGTGAACACGAAAATTGAAGTACCGATTTTTAATATCAATTACACAAGGAGGCCAGTGAAACTTATATAACTCGTCACTGATGTGCAAAAAGAATAAAATGTCATGTGTGTACGTAGCCGTTAAGAGTGGTAAAAATAAGTATTGCCTTCATATCTATAACTGTGATAATGACTTCTTAGCCACGCATTAAAATCTCCAGTCGGTGAACATCGAAAACTGAAGTACTACCAACACCGATCAGGTGCTATGGTAGAAATGGCCACGAAAGTAACAACGTTTCGTGAACTCGCATTCCAGGGATATTCATGTTTATATGGTTCACTTGCAGTGACACACGCATACCGGGAAATACGACTACTGCTAGGTCGATAATTTTGTCAGTCGTGAAAATCAAAATACGATATCACAATAAAGAAGTCTGTAAATAACGCTGTATATTGGCGTCGTTATTTCGCTAACTTTTCTGTAAGAGTAATTTTGTGGTTATTTGCTGCCGTTATCAGAAAATTTGAAGTAAGTTCCTAATTTTTAATTTCATCATTTTGAATAACTACGATTTCCGACTTCCCTTATTCCTCGGGAACTATATTTGTTTTAGGATATGCCTAGAAGGATAACGCTAACGAGTCGGAGTAAAAGAACCAGAGCTACAGGCAAAACTTTTGCGAAGAGGAACTAATACGAATGTGGACATTCCTAATGATAGTGGATCTGTTTTATTTAACGTTACGTTTTCACAAAATTTTGGCACACACAATCGAGGTTTCGTAGATTTACGTTAGAGATTTTGTAATTCAAAACATTTTACATCTGAGGTTACTGTAAATGATATCATAGGGGAAAAATTAATTCGCCGGTGTTAACGGCGAATTTATTTTTCCACGCACTTTATCAAGAACTCACTTCAGATGATCCCATAATTCAAGAAAAATGAAGCAATTATTTCAATAATGTTTGTAACTCTAACCAGCATATGCTATAGTCAGATCTGATGCTAAAATTTCAGACACAGATTTACGTGGACTGTATTACAGACGACATTTATTATCGTAGGTCAGGTCCAATGCCTTTCACGTAGGGTCGTTCACCATGGTATGCGAAATTATATTTTTATGACATCCGCACTGCTGTTTGCTATACACTGAATGAAGAATCAAATCAGTCGTATGATAATAAAAACAACAATGTAATGCATGAAACTACTATTGAATTGGAACGCGATAATCGTTCTGTGCTGCAGTGAAAGATTACTGTGAAAGAGTCGAAAATGAAAACTAAGCAATTTTTATTGTTATACAGGCAATAAAATTTCAGATCTCTGACGTTACACTGATGCAATTCAAAATTATGTGGCCTCTATTTTTAACACAGTTGATGGTGACTCACCATTCGGAAGAAATACGGTGTCTTTTTCTAATAAACTCTGGTATAGTCAGAAACATCTAGGTTTTAGTTTCGTCACTGGATCCATTAGCATATCCGTTATTATTTTCTGATGCAGATAGTGGGTGGCACTGTGATTTTTTTCATAATGCACTAGATACGTGCAATACGAGACAGCCTACAAACCAAGTTAGTATGCCGGTGAATGCATTTTTTGGAAATTCGTGGTAAGATCTTATGGGACCAAACTGCTGAGGTCGTCGGTCCCTAAATTTACGCACTACTTAATCTAACTTAGACTCACTTACGGTAACTCACGCGGCTACCCCGCACGGCCGCTGTATGTACTCTGTAGACTTGCAATTAGAGCATAGTGTTCAGTTAAAAACTAAGAACTTTCATACGATTAAATTACAGTTAATTGTACAAGAAAGTTTGACTTGCGTTCCTTTATAAATACAGTTGGTCGAATTTCGAGCGCCGGGCGCTGTGGCCGAGTGGTTCTAGGCGCTTCAGTCCTCAACCGCGCTGCTGCTACAGTCGCAGGTTCGAATCCTGCCTCGGGTATGGGTGTGTGTGATGTCAAGCTAGTTAGGTTTAAATAGTACTACGTCTAGAGGACTGATGACCTCAGATGTTAAGTCCCATAGTGCTTGGAGCCACTTGAACCATTTTGAATTTCGAGCACTGGCAATACTAGTAGTAATAAGTTGGTACGAAAAGTAGTGACGAAGATAGTTATCAGTAGCCCAAGACCAACGCAGCTAGGGATCTGGACAACAGATCTGCCGTGACCTAAACAGGAAGACAAAAACCTATTTACTATACGACTTTCAAACTTACATGTTCGACTTCGGATGCTACTCAATAATGAATTATTGTTAAATGTATGTATGATCCATTTTATTTTACTTTTTAAATTGGTTTGGTTTACTAGCACTTCACTTTAAAACAAAAGGCTAAGTATTTACTGAATCGTGCATTGACGAAGTCTGATCCAGTAACGCTTCGATATGGAGTGTTCCGTCACCACTCGTTCCCCGTCGTCCCCACACATTTCAGTAAATAGACATCAATGAGTTTATATGTGAACCGGGACGAGTCGTTGAATGGGTGGCATATTACAACCTACTTGCCTATAACGCTGTCAATAGGACTTTGTGAGCCTTTCGTTTGAATCATAACATGGAAGTCTAGTATAATTGTTCAAAGGGGACGTTTGATGAAACGTCCCCTTAGAAAAATCATACAAGACTGTGCTTAAACTGACACACAATATTTTTAGCGCAACGCAATCTGACTTTCAATAATCCCTACAAAAGAACGGCCCTGAGTAACATTAACCTATACCTTTCACAAACCACTTTGCTCACCAAAAATCTTCGTTACTCGCACTACTGCAATACAGCGAGCGCCACTACTGCCAGCTAAATAAAAGATCCAAACTACTGAAGGCACTAACTACTGATAGGCATAGTTAGCAAATGAAAGATTTTGATAGAGAACAAATGATGTATTTACCTTAATAGTCATAATATATATAGCAGTTCATGACACCCAGTCTTACAAATTTCAAAACTCCGCCATCTCTCTCCCCACATCGACCACTGCTGGCGGCTCACCTCCAACTGCGCAACGCTATGCGCTGTTCACATCCAGCTGCCCAATACTACAATGGCAGACAACAATGCAAACCAGCCACAGACTGCACACAGCACAGCCAGTGATTTTCATACAGAGTGCTACATGGCGTTACCAATAAGAAAACCTAAACAGCCTACTTACAAACGGTTCCTGATGGAATAAAAGTCGGTTATACAGGGTGGTCCATTGATCGCGACCGGGCCAAATATCTCACGAAATAAGCGTCAAACGAAAAAACTACAAAGAACGGAACTTGTCTAGCTTGAAGGGGAAAACCAGATGGCGCTATGGGTGGCCTGCTAGATGGCGCTGCCATAGGTCAAACGGATATCAAGTGAGTTTTTACAAATAGGAACCCCTTTTTTTATTACATATTCGTGTAGTATGTAAAGAAATATGGACCACATTTTTCGCTTTGTGATAGATGGCGGTGTAATAGTCACAAACATATGGCTCACAAGTTTAGACGAAGAGTTGGTAACATGTAGGCTTTTTAAATTAAAATACAGAACGTAGGCACGTTTGAAAATTTTATTTCGGTTGTTCCAATGTGATACATGTACCTTTGTGAATTTATCATTTCTGATAAAACATGCTGTTACAGCGTGATTACCTGTGAATACCACATGAATGCAATAAATGCTCAAAATTATGTCCGTCAACCTAATGCATTTGGCAATACGTGTAACGACATTCCTCTCAACAGCGTGTAGTTCGCCTTCCGTAATGTTCGCATATGAATTGACAATACGCTGACGCATGTTGTCATGCAGTGAAACATCTTGTAGTAACATCAGTAGAACATTACGTAGGAAATCAGCATACATTGCACTATTTAAATTGCCATCGAATAATAGGGGCCCAATTATCCTTCCTCCCATAACGCCGCACCATACATTAACCCGCCAACGTTGCTGATGTTCCACTAGTCGCAGCCATCGTGGATTTTTCGTTGCCCAGTAGCGCATGTTATGCCGGTTTACGTTACCGCTGTTGGTGAATGACACTTCGTCGCTAAATAGAACGCGTGCAAAAAATCTGTCAACGTCCCGTAATTTCTCTTGTGCCCAGAGGCAGAACTGTACACGACGTTCAAAGTTGGCGCCATGCAATTCCTGGTGCATACAAATATGGTACGCGTGCAATCAATGTTGATGTAGCATTCTCAACACCAACGTTTTTGAGATTCGCGATTCTCGCGCAATTTTTCTGCTACTGACGTGCGGATTAGCCGCGACAGCAGCTAAAACACCTACTTGGGCATCATCATTTGTTTCAGGTCGTGGTTGACGTTGCACATGTGGTTGAACACTTCCTGTTTTCTTAAATAACGTAACTATCCGGCGAACGGTCCGTACACTTTGATGATGTCGTCCAGGATACCGAGCAGCATACATAGCACACGCCCGTTGGGCATTTTGATCACAATAGCCATACATCAACACGATATCGACTTTCCCGCAATTGGTAAACGGTCCATTTTAACACGGGTAATGTATCACGAAGCAAATACCGTCCGCACTGGCGGAATGTTACGTGATACCACGTACTTACACGTTTGTGACTACTACTACGCCATCCATCACATAGCGAAAAAAAGTGGTCCAACTAAAACATCCATGTTTCTTTACGTACTACACGAATATGTAATAAAAAATGGGGGTTCCTATTTAAAAAAACGTAGTTAATATCCGTTTGGCCTATGGCAGTGCCATCTAGCGGGCCAACCATAGAGCCATCTGGTTTCCCCCTTCATGCTAGATGAGTTTCGTGTTTTGTAATTTTTTCGTTTGATGCTTTCGTGAGATATTTGGCCCGGTCACTATCAATGGACCACTCTGTATACTTACGTTACCGTGTCACGTGCCCACAAAGCCACCAGGCGGCAGCCAGAGTTTTGTTGGGCATTGTCATAATGTTTTGCCTTATAATTGTATAGGCGGAGCAGGGATGAGTGGGAAATCTTTCTGCCAATGGTGCGGGCCGTATGTGCGGAAATGTTTTGACAAATGGGAGATTGTTTGTCCTAGCACCTGGTGGCGGGCATCGGGGCATGTTGGCGGTCTGTCTCTACGCTACTGTCGTACACATCTATCGAAAACGGTTAAGTAACGGTAAAAGCGTCGTGTGACTAGGGCCTCCAGTCGGGTAGACCGTTCGCCTGGTGCAAGTCTTTCGATTTGACGCCACTGCGGCGACCAGTCCCTGAGAGGAGAAAATCTCCGACTCAGCCGGTAGTCGAACCTGGGCCCTTACGATTGACATTCTGTCGCGCTGACCACTCAACTACCGGTGGCAGATTGAAGAACAGTGAAATCACGATTTGATGACAACGTGTTGGGCTTCCACGCCTCATTGTTTCGCCCGTGGTTTAATGGAATTGCGTTTCTTGTCGACATGCCTCCCAAGACTTGCTCCGTACCAAGCATTTAGCCAGGTGAGGGAAGTATTCGGCTGCGAGTCACGTTTCGCTTTGCTCCCAAGGCCATGGCCATGCCTCTGTAGTTGTAATCTAGGGCACAATGATAGCTGTGGGTTAAGCGAACGTTATTCCAGATCGCCTGGTGACGACACAGTTCAGTCAATACAGTAATGTACATTTCAGGACACTCACTGTCGAAACGTAAAGGCGCAGTATAATTTTCATTCATGTATTTGTTAATTCAGTCGATAATCCCGTTGAAGCATTTTGCAGTATGCGCCAATATTTCGTAAATGTAGCAAATAACGCCATCTATTAGTAGCGTACCAAATTATTTGCGTAAATGTTGTCATAAATTTGCCTGAGCAAACTAGTAACTGTAAATATTTGTGTGATACATTCTTTAAATGGAAACAGCGCAGAAACAGTAAGATGAATAGTAGAAAGAAACGAAATTTGTAAAACATTTTGTCGCACCCATAAGGGAACTGCTTTAGTTAGGGAGATACTTTCAGCAAAAGCATTCAGAGTATTAGTCTGTGGCAGAGTGTCGTTTCTGTGGCGCATGAGTTTGTGATGTCTACATTTATAGAAATGCCTGTAATGTGGCTATATATGAGATGCCAGAAGTAGAGGCTGGGCACTGTGAAATAATTAACGTAACACTGCAGTAGAAGAAACGATGGAGAATATCGAGACCAGGCGGCTGTGGACCAGCAGTTCAGTCTTGAACCGCGCTGCTAATACGGTCGCAGGTTCGAATCCTGCCTCGGGCATGGATGTGTGTGATGTCCTTAGGTTGGTCAGGTTTAAGTAGTTCTAAGTTCTAGGTGACTGATGACCTCAGATCTTAAGTCCCATAGCGCTCAGAGCCATTTTGGAGAATATCGAAATTGTTTACCTTAAAAAAAATGTTCAAATGGCTCTGAGCACTATGGGACTTAACATCTGTGGTCATCAGTCCCCTAGAACTTAGAACTACTTAAACCTAACTAACCTAAGAACGTCACACACATCCAAGCCCGATGCAGGATTCGAACCTGCGACCGTTGCGGTCAAGCGGTTCCAGACTGAAGCGCCTAGAACCGCACGGCCACACCGGCCAGCTGTTTATCTTCCACTGTACCACGACGTCTACAGCAACCACTCAGTCGTAGTTTTTTGTAAAGCACAGTTCCTCGAAAATTCTTTACGTTCACGTTTTACAGTTCAAGAATTAAATATGGTGCAGACAATTTGGTTCCGTATTGAGTACTTTTTACAACCAATCATCAAAAAAAATATTTTGATTTGTAAGAGAAATGTGGCACTATGAAGTTTGCTTACGAACGTACTGTTCCGTCCTTGCAGTAAATTGAAGGATTATGTACAGCACAGTACAATCTGTACAAATATGTATGTTGATTAGTCCATGATTGGGAGTCCAGTTAGATTAGATGGTTATGTGAGTGATTTCGATATTCATTACGACGCTAAGTATTTATTTAATTTAAAAAAATGTTCAAGTGTGTGTGAAATCCTATGGGACTGAAGTGCTAAGGTCATCAGTCCCTAAGCTTACACACTACTTAACCTAATTTATCCTAAGGACAAACACACACATCCATGCCGAGGGAGGACTCGAACCTCATCCGGGACCAGCCGCACAGTCTATGACTGCAGCGCCCGAGACCGCTCGGCTAACTCCGCGCGGCTATTTGATTCAATTATATAGTGTATTACATTATTAGCAAACACACATCAACACTCCAACTATTGCATATGTTTAATTTCTAATTGTCCGTACGTGCACGTAAAGTGAAATAGCATTTCAACCTGACTACAAAAATTGTTATAACACGACATCTGGTAACCTGATGCATTCAAGTGATGATGTTAATAAATCTAGGTAATTAAACAGGAAATCGCTGCGGCTGCGTTGAAACCCCTATCGCTTCATCATCGATGTCCTACCAGATGGCGATGGCACGTCACGACGCCAGAATCGTGCTGCACTGATTTAAGGAGAATGACAGGAAACGTTGTTGCCTTGGCCACCTGACTGGCCTGATCTGAACCACGTGGGATACTATCGGGCCTCAGCTTCTTCCTCCACAACTGCCGATCCCTTACTGCGTGCTCTGCGTTAAGACGTCTGGCACTACATACCTCCGGAAACCTACCAAGGACTTGTTAAACCCATGCCACGCAAAATCGCTGCTATGTTGATTTCCAATTGTGAACCAACTCGCTATTAAGAAAGTGGCCATCATATTTTGGATCATTAGAGTATAAAACTATTCCCTCAAGTTTCGTATCGGATTGTGGGAGACATCACCGGAAGTAAAACCGCAGTTGCCGAAGATGTCTTCCGCAGCTGAGGAGGAGACATCAGGGAATACTTTGATAAATTAACCGTAACCTCTCAGCTCTAAAGAATGGTGGAAGTGTGAGGTAGAGTTTGCTGTGTATTCTCAGGCAGTGAGGACGATAGTCCGCGGTATACACTGCCGAGGACCTAATCTGCGGCCGGTAAGAGGCACCCGCGAGCAAAATTATGGACTTGGCCTTTGACGACATACTCTAAACAAAATTAGCTGTCAGTATTAACTCAATCCGGATCGTGCTGTGCTCTAGTATCTACCTCGCTAGCGATAGTCATACGTGGTCCGACTACTTATTAGATCTCACTTGGATGTATCTTCGGAATGCAAATACACGAATTATGATAAACTTGCGTGACTACGAGTTATATATAGTCTCCTGTCGGTGTTTTTATACAATTTTACGAGGCTTGCATCAACTCATTTTGTGAACCGTCAGTAGATGGTCGTGTACCGATGCTTATTGTGGAACAAAGAGTATTAGTTGAATTTTAACATGTGTGATACAAATGGTTCAAATGGCTCTGAGCACTATGCGACTTAACTTCTGAGGTCATTAGTCGCCTAGAACTTAGAACTAATTAAACCTAACTAACCTAAGGACATCACACACAACCATGCCCGAGGCAGGATTCGAACCTGCGACCGTAGCAGTCCCGCGGTTCCGGACTGCGCGCCTAGAACCACTAGACCACCGCGGCCGGCATGTGTGATACAGGAGTCCTCCATTCCTCGTGAAGTCATACCCGACAGTGCGGCTTATGTCTCTAGCCCCATGATGCTGTTGACAGACGAAGCTAATCCGTACAGGGAGGAGACGTCCTTAGAAACTTACTATGAAAGGCTGACGAACTTGCCGATGATCAGCCTCTGGTGCAAGCAATTGACATTTAACTTAAATAAATACTATCTAATGCCCGTAAATATTCGGCAAGATCCGATATCCTTTGCTTACACGATTGGATAAACGTCACTGTACTCTGTCTCAGTCTTCAAGCATCTAAATATATTTGTCCGGAGCTATTTGGTATGGAATGATAGCATTCAGATTTATTGACTGAATCTTGAAGAGATATAAATTACTTACATTCTTGAGTACTGTAGAATGGGGTGAACAGAAACAGTTTTCACTCAAAAAGAAATAAAAACAAACTAATTTCTTAAAAATAAATATGAAAACCAAAATTACGGGGGATTATAGGTCCCGTGCCTGACTTAAAACTTATTTCGTTCTTTTGTAACATTAAATACAATAACTCGGGTGTATCTGTTAAACCCGCAGATAGTGGTGAAAGAGTGAATAGAAACAACACTCTTAATCTCCATTTATTTCTCTCTTAATCTTTGGGGAGAATAGGGACACGTCAATATCAGTTTTCTATGCAGGAGAATAAAAAATTAAATTTAGATCAAAAAAGTTTCATTCAATAGAAAAACTAGCAATATTGCGTCAATTGTTGTTTCATATTATGTTTTCCCAAGAAATCTGTAATTTCTGTATTGTAACGTTAAATTTATGAACACTCAGTCACTGACGTCACTTTTAAAACAAAATCTTTGAACCTGCAAGTCGTACCCTCTGAAATAAAGGTCTTTCGAAAATCTCCTTCACTAAAAAGTAGCTCCTCATCTGTTAATTGAGCTTACTCTTCCTTGCTTCGTAACAAAACATCAGCGTAATCTTTTCTCTCTAAATAATAAATTTTATCTGTAAACAACACAAATTATTGCTTACTTTTTCCATACGTTTGCTGAACTGCCATTGAAATTCCTCGTCAATATTTTATAAAGTTTTAATCTTCAGTTATTTACTCTAAAGTTTATTTGTGTTAATATTTGCTGTAAAAGTAACATATCAGTGGTTTTTCATTAATCTTAGTCTTTCTTTCAGTGATATTGACTCCAGTGGTTTGTCATTCCTGAGTGTGCTTACGTTTTCCAAACAAGTGTCACGCCTCAGTAGTGTATTTGCATTTCGCGGCGTGAGGTTGCAGCTGTAACGGTTAAAGATCTAAGTTCTGACAAAGTTGTTTGTGTACTGTTATACAGTTACTAAATTTAATAGTTTTCAACGATGTTTCGTGCTGTTTCGGGCGAAATAACAATTTACTAAAGTTTTTGAAACTTTCGATCGCTGTGTTTTTTAGAGTTTTCTGTGCGTTGTACTCGTTTAGAAAATTCGTGCTTTATTTTTCAGTTGATGTTTCTTATTGTTTCTAATGAAATATTTCAGTAAAATTTTCATTCATTGTTTTAACTTTGTTGAGTGTTCTAGTAGCTTCTTAAATTTTTGGTTTTAGCTACTACATTTTGTGAAATTTTGTAGGTATTGGTATTAGTTCTGGTGCAGTAGTTTGGTAAAAGTTGTTGCTTTCTTAGTAGAGAGAGAATTTAGTCAGCGCTATTGTTTGTTCTATAACAACTGAACTTAGGTAACGTAGAAGTTTAGTTTTTTTCAGTAACTGTAAAATTTACCATGAGTGAGAAGTGTGGGCTCTGTCATAGTGGGATTTGTTCAAAGTAATTTCATTGGAGGGGAAAGCAGTGGGGAAGCCAGTGTGCATTTTAGTGAGATCCTCTACTGGGAATACAGAATCTTTAGTAGAAGTAAGATGATATATTAGCAGAAGCTTAACATCTGTGTCCTTCAGGTGCAGTTACAATACGCAAAGGAGGAACTAGACAGGTTGAGGAGCAAGAAGGGTGCTGGGGAATGGGAACTGGCAGTTGGATAGAAGGCAGCTAGGAGGAGGAGGTATTCAGATAGTTATACTTAGCGTATATGTGATAGGTTTGACCAGCTCTCTGAGTTGATTGGAGAGGAGCCTCTTGTAGCTGTAGGTGTAGGAAACATGCAGCAGTCCTCAGCAGTTAGGAGGCCTAGGACAGAAGCAAAGTCTAACAGAAAGAAGAAGGTTCTGCTGCTAGGTAACTCACACGGTAGAGGTGGGAGCCAGTAGTTGTAGGAAGTGGTGGGGAGTGAGTACCAGGTCACCGGCACTATGAAGCCTAGTGCAGGGTTGGCTCAGGTGACTGACAGGATGGGGGAGTTATGTAGGGATTTTACGGAGGAGGATCTGGTTGTGGTATTGGGTAGAGCAGAGAATAGTCTTGATTGGGACGGGGAATATGATGTAGGGGGGTTACCTGGTAAAGATAGCTATTCAAACAGGTGGCACTAATGTACATTTCGTGCAACTGTTTCAGCTTCATGATTGGCCTCATCTTAATGCGGCTGTTCGGTGCTTTAACATCTCGAAACCTGGATAGCAAGCTACACCGCGATGTGTAGAGCGCCTCTCTTGCAAAGTCTGCCACTTGAGTCTGCTAAACATCTCCGTAACGCTATCACGCTTACCAAATAACCCTTTCTTTGGATCTTCTCTATCTCCTCCGTCAACCCGATCTGGTACGGATCCCACACTGATGAGCAATACTCAAGTATAGGTCGAACGAGTGTTTTGTAAGCCACCTCCTTTGTTGATGGACTACATTTTCTAAGGACTCTACCAATGAATCTCAACCTGGTACCCACCTTACCAACAATTAATTTTATATGATCATTCCACTTCAAATTGTTCCGCACGCATACTCCCAGATATTTTACAGAAGTAACTGTTACCAGTGTTTGTACCGCTATCATATAATCATACAATAAAAATCCTTTTCTCTATGTACTCGCAATACATTACATTTGTCTATGTTAAGTGTCAGTTGCGACTCCCTGCACCAAGTGCCTATCCGCTGCAGATCTTCCTGCATTTCGCTACAATTTTCTAATGCTGCAACTTCTCTGTATACTACAGCATCATCCGCGAAATGCCGCATGGAACTTCCGACACTATCTACTAGGTCATTTACATATATTGTGAAAAGCAATGGTCCGATAACACTGCCCTGTGGCACGCCAGAGGTTACTTTAACGATTGTAGACGTCTCTCCATTGAGAACAACATGCTGTGTTCTGTTTGCTAAAAACTCTTCAACCCAGCCACACAGCTGGTCTGATATTCCGTAGGCTCTTACTTTGTTTATCAGGCGACAGTGCGGAACTGTATCGAACGCCTTCCGGAAGCCAAGGAAAATAGCATCTACCTGGGAGCCTGTATCTAATATTTTCTGGGTCTCATGAACAAATAAAGCGAGTTGGGTCTCAGATGATCGCTGTTTCCGGAATCCATGTTGATTCCTACAGAGTAGATTCTGGGTTTCCAGAAACGACATGATACGCGAGCAAAAAACATGTTCAAAACTTCTACAACAGATCGACGTCAGAGATATAGGTCTACAGTTTTGCGCGTCTGCTCGACGACCCTCCTTGAAGACTGGGACTACCTGTGCTCTTTTCCAATCATTTGGAACAGCCCATTTCTCTAGAGACTTGTGGAATACGGCTGTTAGAAGGGGGGCGAGTTCTTTCGCGTACTCTGTATAGAATCGAATTGGTATTCCGTCAGGTCCAGCGGACGTTCCTCTGTCGAGTGATTTCAGTTTCGATGTCAGCCATTTTTTCGTTTGTGCGAGGATTTAGAGAAGGAACTGCAGTGCGGTCTTCCTCTGTGAAACAGCTTTGGAAAAATGTGTTTAGTATTTCAGCTTTACGCGTGTCATCCTCTGTTTCAATGCCATTATCATCCCAGAGTGTCTGGATATGCTGTTTCGATCCACTTACTGATTTAGCGTAAGACCAGAACTTCCCTAGGATTTTCTGTCAAGTCGGTACATAGAATTTTACTTTCGAATACACTGAACGTTTCACGCATAGTCCTCCTTACGCTAACTTTGACATCGTTTAGCTTCTGTTTGTCTGAGATGTTTTGGCTGCGTTTAAACTTGCATTGAAGCTCTCTTTGCTTTCGCAGTAGTTTCCTAACTTTGTTGTTGAACCACGGTGAGTTTTTTCCGTCCCTCGCAGTTTTATTCGGCACGTACCTGTCTAAAACGCATTTTACGATTACCTTGAACTTTTTCCATAAACACTCAACATTGTCAGTGTCAGAAGAGAAATTTTCGTTTTGATCTGTTAGGTAGTCTTATATCTGCCCTCTATTACTCTTGCTAAACAGATAAACCTTCCTCCCTTTTTTTATATTCCTATTTACTCCATATTCATGGATGCTGCAACGGCCTTATGATCACTGATTCCCTGTTCTGCGCTTACAGAGTCGAAAAGTTCCGGTCTGTTTGTTATCAGTAGGTCCAAGATGTTATCTCCACGAGTCGGTTCTCTGTTTGATTGCTCGAAGTTATTTTCGGATAGTGCACTCAGTGTAATGTCACTCGATGCTCTGTCCCTACCACCTGTCCTAAACATCTGCGTGTCCCAGTCTATATCTGGTAAATTGAAATCTCCACCTAAGACTATAACATGCTGAGAAACTTTATGTGAAATGTATTCCAGATTTTCTGTTAGTTGTTCTGCCACTAATTCTGCTGAGTCGGGAGGTCGGTAAAAGGAGCCAATTATTAACCTAGCTCGGTTGTTGAGCGTAATCTCCACCCATAATAATTCACAGGAACTATCCACTTCTACTTCACTACAGGATAAACTACCGCTAACAGCGACAAACACGCCACCACCGGTTGCATGCAATCTATCCTTTCTAAACACTGTCTGTGCCTCTGTAAAAATTTCGGCAGAATTTATCTCTGGCTTCAGCCAGCTTTCCGTACCTATAATAATTTCAGCTTCGGTGCTTTCTATCAGCGCTTGAAGTTCCGGTACTTTACCAATGCAGCTTCGTCAGTTTACAATTACAATACCGACTGCTGCTTGGTCCCCGCATGTCCTGACTTTGCCCCGCACCCTTTGAGGCTGTTGCCCTTTCTGTACTTGCCCGAGGCCATCTAACCTAAAAAACCGCCCAGTCCACGCCACACAACCCCTGCTATCCGTGTAGCCGCTTGCTGCGTGTAGCGGACTCCTGACCTATCCAGCGGAACCCGAAACCCCACCACCCTATGGCGCAAGTCGAGGAATCTGCAGCCCACACGGTCGGAGAACAGTCTCAGCCTCTGATTCAGACCCTCCACTCGGCTCTGTACCAAAGGTCCGTCGTCACTCCTGTCGACGATGCCGCAGATGGTGAGCTCTGCTTTCATCCCACTAGCGAGACTGGCAGTCTTCACCAAATCAGATAGCCGCCGGAAGCCAGAGAGGATTTCCTCCTATCCATAGCGACACACATCATTGGTGCCGACATGAGCGACCACCTGCAGATGGGTGCACCCTGCACCCTTCATGGCATCCGGAAGGACCCTTTCCACATCTGGAATGACTCCCCACGGTATGCACACGGAGTGCACCTTGGTTTTCTTCCCCATTCTTGCTGCCATATCCCTAAGGGGCCCCATTACGCGCCTGACGTTGGAGCTCCCAACTACCAGTAAGCCCACCCTCTGCGACCGCCCAGATCTTGCAGACTGAGGGGCAACCTCTGGAACAGGACAAGCAGGCATGTCCGACCGAAGATCAGTATCAGCCTGAGACAGAGCCTGAAACTGGTTCGTCAGACAAACTGGAGAGGCCTTCCGTTCAGCCCTCCGGAATGTCTTTCGCCCCCTGCCACACCTCGAGACGACCTCCCACTCTACCACAGGTGAGGGATCAGCCTCAAGGTGGGCAGTATCCCGGGCAGCCACAGCCGTAGTCCGATCGGGGGATGTGTGGGACGAGCTGGCCGTGCCCGACAAACCCCCATCCGGACCCCCACAGTGATGCCCATTGGCGACAGCCTCAAGCTGTGTGACCGAAGCCAACACTGCCTGAAGCTGGGAGCGAAGGGATGCCAACTCAGCCCGCATCTGAACGCAGCAGTTGCAGTCCCTATCCATGCTAAAAACAGTTGTGCAAAGAACGTCTGAACTAATCTACAGTGAGCACAAACAATTCGACACAAAATTTAAACTGTTATTAAAATACAAGATTGTCTAGTAAATGCAGTAATGCTGCTACTTGCCCACTGCTGACACACCGCTCGGCGGCGGAAGGAGACTACGCGATTTTACACTATTCAGGTACTAAAACGCGATGATACAACTCTCAAATAGTATAATACGCCGAAATTTATGAATTAAACAATGCAAGTACCCAAAAACACACAAAGAATTTAAGAATTAAACTATGTAACAAATAAGTGAGCTAAGAGTATACGACTTGCTGCTGGCAGCTGCTTTTCCAACGGCGGCAGGGAGTATCAGTAGTTTGGGTTTCACTACGCATGGCCTGCATCTCAGAAGGTATGGGAAGGGGAGGCTGGCAAAGCTTATAGGTCACAGTGTAGTGAGGGGTGGTGGGATCATTCATGGAAAAATTCCTGTAGTAATAGTTGGCAACCAATGCTGTACAATCGCTATAAAGTCATGATATGTTCAATTGACTCTTTTATCAGAACATGTCATGCGTTTCGGGATTACACCCATCTTCAGACATCACAAAATTCACCTCCTTCCTAACCAACTATGCGTACAGCCTTGACAACTTAAAGAACGTGTCCATTAACATATCACTATAACTGCGACACAAGCAGTGTTGAAGCTTGTGTATCAGTTATAGTCATACGTTATTGGACACTTTCTTTGAGTTGTAAAGGCTGTATGCCTACTGATTCATTTCCACCATGTCTTCGAAATACCGTGCATGGCTTAAAAATTCTGGTTGCTCGAAGTATGTGAACATAATGATACCGTGTTTTAAGAAATGTTGGGTAGCCTGCGACCAAGGCACTAATAAAAATGTGCGGTGAAATTCTTCATAACTTCGACATTCTTTATCCTCACAGCGCATTCTTATAACTGGTTCATTTTTCAGATACAAGTATATGAATTAATCATACAGTAAACACGTGAGGCAATACTAACCTTACGACTTATCTTAGAAGAAAGATTAAGAAAAGGCAAACATACGTTTCTAGCATTTGTAGACTTAGAGAAAGCTTTTGACAATGTTAACTGGAATACTCTCTTTCAAATTCTGAAGGTGGCAGGGGTAAAATACAGGGAGCGAAAGGCTATTTACAATTTGTACAGGAACCAGATGGCAGTTATAAGAGTCGAGGGGCATGAAAGGGAAGCAGTGGTTGGGAAAGGAGTGAGACAGGGTTGTAGCCTCTCCCCGATGTTATTCAATCTGTATATTGAGCAAGCAGTAAAGGAAACAAAAGAAAAATTCGGAGTAGGTATTAAAATTCATGGAGAAGAACTAAAAACTTTGAGGTTCGCCGATGATATTGTAATTCTGTCAGAGACAGCAAAGGACTTGGAAGAGCAGTTGAACGGAATGGACAGTGTCTTGAAAGGAGGATATTAGATGAACATCAACAAAAGCAAAACGAGGATAATGGAATGTAGTCAAATTAAATCGGGTGATGCTGAGGGAATTAGATTAGGAAATGAGACACTTAAAGTAGTAAAGGAGTTTTGCTATTTAGGGAGTAAGATAATTGATGATGGTCGAAGGAGAGAGGATATAAAATGTAGACTGGCAATGGCAAGGAAATCGTTTCTGAAGAAGAAAAATTTGTTAACATCGAATATAGATTTAACTGTCAGGAAGTCGTTTCTGAAATTATTTGTATGGAGTGTAGCCATGTATGGAAGTGAAACATGGACGATAAATAGTTCGGACAGGAGGAGAATAGAAGCTTTCGAAATGTGGTGCTACAGAAGAATGCTGAAGATTAGATGGGTAGATCACATAACTAATGAGGAGGTATTGAATACAATTGGGGAGAAGAGGAGTTTGTGGCACAACTTGACGAGAAGAAGGGACCGGTTGGTAGGACATGTTCTGAGGCATCAAGGGATCACAAATTTAGCATTGGAGGGCAGCGTGGAGGGTAAAAATCGTAGAGCGAGACCAAGGGATGAATACACTAAGCAGATTCAGAAGGATGTAGGTTGCAGTAGGTACTGGGAGATGAAGAAGCTTGCACAGGATAGAGTAGCATGGAGAGCTGCATCAAACCAGTCTCAGGACTGAAGACCACAACAACAACAACAGTATATGAATTCCAATTTGTGGTCAAGCGACCAATTAGATGGTAAAAAAAATTCAAATTCATCTAGCCAAAATTTCACTTAAAAAATTTTGAACCACTTTCAATTTTCTAGGCGTCAAAAAACGCTTGTAATCGAAATTGTCTCTTCAGTGTATTCGAATGTTCGTTATTGCATCGCATTGCCTGTCCACAATTTTCTCTACGAAAGTAATTTTGTTCCTGAGAATGTTTATCTAAATGCCATGAATTTCCATGTTAACCTAAGTTATCAGAGTCAAAATGACTAAAATTACTTTCGGTTTGTATGCGCTGATCATGTATCGTATTTACTTTCTGTTTGTGTTGTTGGCTGACTTTCGTTTGACCATCCCGAAATTGTCTCAAAGCTTTGCGTTCTTCTGTTTCTGAAAGAAAGAAATGGTAAAGTATCATCAGAATCTCCACCTGTATTGGTCAACAAATTTTTCACTTTTGCTTTAATTCCGTCAACTTTCTCAGAAATAGTACCTATTTCGTCTTTCTCTGTTTCCGACTCTAGTCTGAATGTTTCTCTTTGTGCACCTTCTTCACAAATAGTAATGGCTCTGAGCACTATGGGACTTAACATCTATGGTCATCAGTCACCTAGAACTTAGAAGTACTTAAACATAACTAGCCTAAGGACATCACAGAACATCCAGTCATCACAAATAGTAGCATCGAGTTGCTCATTCTGTTCTTTTACTTCAGTCATTCTAGCTCTCGAGACTGCACTGTTTATCGTGGCCAACAACTCTACTTTGTCTTGAAGTTGATTTGTTACTATGTTTGAAATCATCTCATCACCTTTTATCTATTTCTAAACGTGTTTTGTTCTGTTGGCGCTGTTCTGTCTCAGTATTACCAAGCCTGGCCTTACTACTATTTATTGTTGGTTGGAAGTCATTAATAATCTCCTGCCGAAATTGAACTGACATCTTCTCTGTCTGTGATGTCATTTCGTCCTGTATCCTAGTATTTTCTTCCTTAACATGTGGCTTCTTCTGAGGCATATTTTCTTTCACATCATTAGTCATCATCAGCAATGTTTCTACAACTCTGGAATGACCATATTCGACACCAGTGCCACCGCAAACGATGTGGGTACAGTGCGTGCCAAGCAAATAGACGCAGAGCCGAAATCTATCGTTAGTGCTTTGGTTTGTTGCGAAATTTCATGATGGGTGGTATCTCACGTCGCACAGACTTTTGCACAAACCCTAAATCTCCATTAGCTGTTACTTATCCTGTAATTTGATTCAAGATTGAATTACTTTGAGCTTATATATATATATATATATATATATATATATATATATATATATACATGATATTTTTGGAACTTTCACACACATTACTAAATTGTGATAAATTTTCATCAAAGTTAATTTCACCCGAAATCCTCGATCGGAGCTTCTCTCAATCCTCTCGCATCAAGATATGAGTACTGATAGCCATAGTGCCGATTTGCAACAAAATGAAATGCAACAAAATAACTTCTATTAGCACAATAGTAAAAGTTTCAGGCACATACTGTCCACAAAAAAGATAAATTATCCCACGTAATGAATAACATACAAAAAATCCTGCCTATATTTAATGGAAATGCGTAGTTAGCGCAATAATGACTTCATTCCTCGCAATTACTTTTCACCAAATCTCGAAAATGTCACACAAATAACCGAAAAACATTCACTAAAATAGCATAAATCATGTAAATACAAAAGAAAATACATAAAGAAGGATGGCTGGGTGTTGTGTGCTGTCCTTAGGTTAGTTAGGTTTAAGTAGTTCTAAGTTCTAGGGGACTGATGACCATAGATGTTAAGTCCCATAGTGCTCAGAGCCATTTGAACCATTTTTTGAACATAAAGAAGAAGTATACATACTTTTCACGCTTAGTATTAGCCAGTAAAGCAGCATGTGGGCAAGTTATTGTGCAAACTAATTGTTATGATGTTAGGAAGAGCTCCGCTAATAGCCAATAAAATTCAAAAAATGGCTCTGAGGTCATCAGTCCCCTAGAACTTAGAACTACTTAAACCTAACTAACCTGAGGACAACACACACATCCATGCCCGAGGAAGGATTCGAACCTGCGACCGTAGCGGTCGCGCGGTTCCAGACTGCAGCGCCTAGAACCGCTCGGCCACTCCGGCCGGCGCTAATAGAATTGTTGTTTATTAAACACAACATGTTTCGTGGCTTAAAGCCGCATCATCAGGTGCAGCCTACATGGTAATAAGCAAAGTAAAGTATTACCACATTTTGTGGATATTAACATTAGTAAAGGAGTGTTTAAAATACACTCACAACGTTAAAAGATCATAGGCACACCCACTGCTATCATTGAAAATTTACTATTCACTGAGTATCGTCAATGCTGCGGCGAGCGAAAGGTAACGAACTCCATTCCCTAAAATTTGCCCGCATAAAAAAAGACAGATATTTTGTAGTGAGCAAAAGCTAAAAGTCCTTAAAAGGGAGTGGACTGGCGGTAAAGAATTGTCACTGGTAACATGATTACTCGAGGCACTATACAAATTGCTGTGTGGCATATATCTGGTGGCAGTGTCTCACCAGTGTGACGACAGGGCGTATCGGTGTTGGGCAAAGTAAAAGCGGCCAGCATTAAGTACAAAGAGGGAACAATTGACTGGCGGAACAGGAACTATCCATGTGGACCGGGGCCAACGAACTTGTGACGTCCCACTAGTAGGCTTGTCCACGACACGTCGGAAACGCTCGGCTCCGTACAGGGCCCAAGGGAAATCAATATTTAATTGAAAAAGTACGCAACAAAGGTCTTAATTTTGTCGTGTCATATTGAGAACTTGCATACATTTAAACGCGCAGTCAAGAATTATTAAACTCGTCTGAAATATTTACTTGCTCCCCACCGAAGATGGCTGCTGGCACTCACAAGACCTGCAGTGCAGTCCTGCGACGTACGCACCACTACCTGTTTTTCTCGTGGGCCTCGATGTGGATCGAGTCTCACGAGAAAGACAGGCCGCGGCGCGTACGTCACGAGGGTAGACCTGAGCTCGCTCGCTCGCTCAACTCAGCAGACAAAATGAGTTTCTAAACCTGTTAACTCACGACTGGGTGTGTACGTACTAACGACAATTGTATCCTGTACTGGAGTCTGCTATTATGAAGTCTTACTGATTAACAGTAGTACAACAAAACTTAATATCAATTCTCGACATAAATGGTATAACTGTTTGTTTATAGCATTTAATCTCTTCTGGGTAGCAGCCTCATATCATACAAGATGTAGTGCCCTATGCAACTGATAATCATTTTGACATGATTTTAATTTTATTGTACTCCAGTATAGCCGTAACAAATTATTAATAGGCCTATAGACTGCGTATCATTGTATGACTGATAACTAGAGCTCTGCATTACGATGGCCGGCCGCGGTGGTCTCGCGGTTCTAGGTGCGCAGTCCGGAACCGCGCGACTGCTACGGTCGCAGGTTCGAATCCTGCCTCGGGCATGGATGTGTGTGATGTCCTTAGGTTAGTTCGGTTTAAGTAGTTCTAAGTTCTAGGGGACTGATGACCACAGCTGTTAAGTCCCATAGTGCTCAGAGCCATTTGAACCATTTTTTTGCATTACTATGAAAACAACCGCTCGAGCATTTCCCGTTTCGTACCACTGCTCGACGGCTGGGAAAGGCCCACGCTGCGATACGGCTGTAGCCGTCTAATGCGCCATGTGGCCGGTTGTCCTCCACCTCTCGGTTATCGGTTGGAATGTCGAGCACTGCCGGGCGCTCGAGCGTACTCACAATCTCGGCCGGTGACAGTACAACCGCCGCGCGCTCTACAGCGCCGAATCGCATTAGAAACCGTGTGTAAACGCAATTGACGACCTGGCTTTGAGCAGCGCAGACAGCGTTATCGATAAATCAAGTATAGGTCGTAAACGTTCCATTTATGAAACGAAGAGAAGTATTATGGAGAGAATTAGGAGCGGCTCATTAGTCCTGAAGAAGAAAGACATGTCGGAAGAGGAAGCGAAAAGTGTAGCTTGAAAATCGTTTGCACTTGTAGTGGATCCTGTCACGCAGGCTTCTGCTGGTTTCGTGCAATGTACCACATGTGATACCATACTTTCGTACCAGTCAAGCACAACAGGTATGATTCGGCACTGCAAAAGTAAATGCGAAACAGAAGTCCACCGGCCACTTTCAGTACCAAGTAGCATAAAGAAAGTTCTTGTTGATAGGTTGGTCGATATGAATGGAATAGATTTGCTACCGTTAAATACTTGTAGTAAGATTGGCTTCAAGATTTATTCGCAGGAGCTCATCAATGTTGGCGCCACTTCCGGCAAAGTCGGTATAGAAGATGTTCTTCCGCACCCTACAACTGTATCACGGTATATTAAAGAAAAGGCAGACAAAATACGGGTGACAACGGTGCCCAAGCTAATATGTGCCTTAAAGAACAAAATGTGCGCTTTAGACGCTGATCTGTGGTCTTATAACTACAAGAAGAGAAATTTTTTGACTGTGTCGTCGCATTATGTGAATGATGAGTGGCAGCTCGAAATGCTTGTTTTGATAACAACCGAGTTTCCGGACGTACCTAAGACAGCAGAGAACATACGGCACGAAATCGAAGAGCGGATGCTTGAGTTAGGAATTAACAAGAATGATCTTACGAAATGTTACTTTGTCACCGACCAAGGAGCTAACATGAACAAGGCACTTGAATCTTACGACCGTTTGCCTTGCTTTGATCACTTCTTGATGACTGCGCTTTGTCACACATTTCAAGAGACATTTTTAGAAGACGAAGCCCCTGAAATCCTGTCGTGTCTACTATGAGCAAGAGCTGTAGTAGGCTATTTGAAGAGATCGGGTGACTCGGGGCGTCGGCGGCACTCTGAAGCAAGAAGCTGTAACTCGGTGGAACAGTATACTGTTAATGCTCAATTCCATCATAAGTCAAATCGACGATATTCCAGATCTACTAGAATCCCGGGGACAATCGACACTCTTCGAAACCTTCCAGGAAGGGTGCGTACGAGACGTTGTCGCTTTTCTAACCCCCTTTAAAGAAGCTAGTTTGGATTTGCAAACTGCAAAGATGACAACGCTGCAACGTGTGCTGCCGTGGTACAAGAGTCTGTTACATCATTGTGAACCAATAGACAGTGACAACGAGGTAAGAACACTTTCTACAGGTTACGATACTTTATACAACTGTTGAATTATCAGAGTGCAGTTATGTATGTTGGGTTCCTTTTCAGCTCATGGCGTAAATAAAAAGGAGAGCAGCATACTTCATCACAGAGAAGTGCAAAATTGAGTCTATCCATTATGTTGCACGGTTCTATGGCCATCACGGCGTCATTTGAAGAAACTCACAGCAGACGAAAAGCAAGCCGCGTATGCTGAAGTTCGACGATTGTACTTGGAACTGCCCGTAAATGCTGAGGTTCATTCACTGAAACCAATTAGTAAACGAATGTTTGTTTGTCTAATCTGCCATCTTTCGTTAGATCAACATTTATTACGTCTACAATGTGATATTTGGGAAAGGTTTCGGAGCTTAAACATTCCACAATACGTTTTGATATAATTTGTGCGATATATGTAAAATGTCACCGTAAATAGTCGTTTAGTAACCAGTAATTCTAACTACGGTGTATACATATTTGAAGGTGACAGGAATATCTTACGGATGTTTTCATTCATGTTTAGAGTCCATTCAAGAAAAAAGTGACCAAGTTCTTCCCATGAAAAACTCCAGGCTGGACTGGAGTTGGGATGAGGACGACGAAGATGGACACACAGTTACTACCAATGAACTCGACAGGTACCTTTCGCTCTCCAAATCCGACTGTAGCTGTGCCGAAGGACAAATTTTGCAGTGGTGGAAAACGCACGCGGGGTTATTTCCAAGGCTGTCGGTAGTAGCTAGAAGAGTTCTCTGTATTCCTGCCACTAGTGCTGCCAGCGAGAGAAATTTTAGCCAGGCCGGTCACCTGCTGTCCAGAAAAAGATCGTGCCTGGTATCAGACAAGGTGGATGATCTCTTATTGATCCATCACAATTACGTAAGTATTCACAACGTATCACATAATCACAAGGAAGGAAACATTCCTCAAACTCTGTAAATGTATGATTCCACTTTCATTGACTTCACAGGAAGAAGTTCAAACCGCCAGCTGTAGTAATAGCTCCAGGAACACAAATGACGCCTGTGTATCAGGGAGCACCAATGACGAAAAACGAATTGTATAGTCATGATTCACTTGTAACGTTATTACAGGTCATAATTTGTTCAGAAATGGACGTTTGTGCAACAAAATTTCGTCAGTATTACTTTTAACTCCGTCATTCCTTCTCGATCCTGCATTCAATATTACTACAACGTATACGTGGCCGAGTTTGGAGATAGGCTACACACAGTCGATGATTAGACTACTGTGTTCCCGTTTGTGTACCAAACGGAACAAAATACTAAATACAGACATCACTGTTTTTAACGTTACAGTTACTGGAATACATGATAACCTCAAAGGCGAAGCTCTAGTAGTCTGCAACATATTAACAAACATCAAAAGTAACATATACAAGTGTATTATTTAGGTCATAGAACTGGTAGCGAACAACGAAAGACATTTGTTAAAGAAATAAGTGAGTGGTTAATGTGAAGCGGTGGCCTCTGATCTCAAGGAGCGTGATGAAGCGCCGCTCGATGGCACTGAGTCCACCGGTTACTGGCGACCGACCGAGCGTTTGGCGCACTCGGCCGAGCGCTGGCGATCGGCTGCCCACAGCCGGCGGAAGAGTACGCTCGGCAGCATACTCCCGAGAGCCAGAGGGGCGAGCGGGACACGCCGGTAAGAATCGGAGATAATGCAGACCTCTACTAATAACTGTAAGACCCCATTATAGTGGATTCCAGTAGAGGATAAAATTCTCATTTGTACATTCACACACAGTTACGAGTTGAAAGATGCAGAAACGCAATTTGTCTGCTGAGTTGAGCGAACAAACGAGCTGACTCGGCCTACCTTCGCGACGTACGCGCCGCGGCCTGTCTTTCTCGTGGGCCGCAATGTGGACGGTGTGACGTCATATATCATGACTAGGAGCGCAGGGTCGCTCCCTTTACAAGCGAGAATAATACAGAATTTTATAGTTTTATAATTTTAGAATTTTATAACGTACTAACACCTATAAACTATCAAAATTAGTTCTATGGTGCTTTAATTTTAGTTGCTTATTCAGCGTGAACTGTGCGTTCTCATTTTGTGTCTACAAATTTCTACATCTCCTAATACATTCAAAATACGGCTTTTTCTTTTTTATATAGCATTTTGAAATTTTCTGAAGGACTTGTTATGCTGTGCCTCTCTTCGCCTAAGTGTGCTGTTAATGCACATCTTGAGTTATTTAAGTTGAGATGTTCCTGAAATCTTGTTCGAAATGACCTACCGGTTTGCCCTATATATTTCTAAGGACAACCATTGTATGTTATGCAGTATGTACCCGCTTCATTGTATTGATTTTCTGCTGCTTTTACCTTTTGCCTGGAGCCGAAAATGTAAAATACGGTGGAATAATGCTTTTAAATCTCATACGCCTGCCAGTTTTTTAGTACAGCTCCTAGATATGATGTTCTACAAAAAATAGAGCATTCCTATATCTGCTCGACTGGTCTTAGCGTTAAAAAAATCTGCCTCTGATCCTCTACGGGAGGGAGATTTTTCTTTTTCACTATACTTCTATTAATTGAGTTAGCTAATTCTGGACCATAAACGTTTTTATACGCTGTACACTGCATAACCACATATTCAGCCGCTTGAGATTCACCTAAGGTGCACTTCACACAAGGTTTACCTCTGCTCGGAATGCCGCGGATTTGTATTTCATTGCGTGACATGACTGCCTGTGAATTTCGAAGCCTATCTTTCCATTTTCCTCGGTTACTTGGAGGTAGCATTTTTAGCGCACTGCACAGTAAACTATCTTTTGGTTCGAACTACACTGGAGAAAATGGTCCCTTTCAACATTATTACCATCATATAGTATGAAAAAATCGTCAACACATTTAGTCTATAAAATTAACCCTCTAGCGTGGTGAAGGAATTTGGTCATAAATTCTTGCTCAATGTGCGCCATAAAAATATTTGTTAGTCGAATGCAAGTTGAGGCCCATGGCTAAGCATTCTTGTTGTGAATAAAAATCATTCCCGAATTAATAAAAGTTTAGAGATAAAATAATTTTTAACAAAGCCAGCATTTCTTCCGTTTCCATGGATGGTCTCTTCCAAAAGGTATGTAGATTCTCCGCGACAATACTTTTCACCTGAACAACAGGTACATTAGCATATATGTTACTGACATCTAATGTCATCGCTCGCCATACTATTCACAACGTTCTCTGAATAGTAAATTTTGACTAGGAACGATGGGTATGCCTATGATCTTTCAACGTTGTGAGTGTATTTTAGACATTCCTTCATTAATTTTGATGTTCACAAAGTGTGGTGAATCTGTACTTTGCTTTTTACCATGTAGGCTGCAACTGACGATGCAGTTTTAGGTCGGGAAATCGGTTGTGTTTTGCTTAACAACACCTTTACCATCTGTCAGCGATGCCTTTCAACAGCTGCGGTGGCCTGGAATATGAAACAGTTTGTAAAACTGGTTGTTGTAACTTTCCCGTCGAGAAAATACCTTCATCTGCTGCTAAAATTACAGAAAATTACTAAAACCTCTCAACCTAAGCAGACAGTTCACCAATCTGGTTTATCTCTTTCGTTTTCTCTATATATCTCTTATTCTTGATTTTAGTGTATGTATGTACTGTAATATGAACGTTCTTTCTGCTAAATAATGCAAACGGTATGGTTACATAAACACAGTTTGATCGAAAGTCACCAAATGCATCTCAAATTCTGTACTGTATTCCAATTAAATTCTACTAAAAATAATTTAAAAACCTAAAACTGTATGCTAAAGAAGCTATTACATGGAACCCTGTATTACAAAGTTCAGTGAACAGTGCTGCAATGCACGACTTCATATTACACATCTTGCAGTTCCAACACACAAAACTAACAGAGTAAAAATCTCGCATAAAATGCAATGCTACATCAAACAAGACAAAGAAATCTTGCCTAAGTGCAAGGCAAGGGAAAGAAATGTGCTAAGCGTACCTTACTTTAAGCTTTAAATAACCTTGTTCCACTGAGTGAAAGGCGATGACTCTACATAATTCAACTTTAGTAACTGAAGCGTGAAAGAAACTGAACCTACTGAATTATATAGACGAGACCAGCATTTAAAAACTGTATTTTGAACCATCCTTTTTAACGATTACTACAATGTTTAGAAAATTCGCTACTTATAAATTAATATCATTCTGCCATATATCTCGTTAATGAAATGGTAAAGGAGTGGTAAATTTATGACTCCGAATCCAAGCAATGTGAACAGATAATTCAATCTCGTCTTGTCAGGCAAACTAACTGATCCGTATCAATTATGGAAGGTCATACAGAAAATCAGCCTTTCTAGAACTCACCATAAGCTAGCATTTCAGCGGTAATATTATATGAATATCTTGACACATCTAAAATCAATCTTTACAAACCTATATTTCCAAAACCTAATATCCTCTGAATCTCTGTTTTCTGCTAGTTATTTTCACCAGACACTGTCCCTTGATTCATGTGAATGCTACACTGGCAACGACAATATTATATGCAATCAGATTGCTTGTACTTATAGCCTCTGTGGGGTAACCTGTCGACTATTAAAAACTTATGTCTTGAAGATAAACAGTGTAGAAGTATGAAGTATGACTCATATAGAATAAAAGAGAACACATCAGACTCATCGACTATCGAAAATAAGCTAGGGACCCTACATCATTCTCTACTGACTAATTACATTGATGACTGATTTGCTTTCTAAAGCGGCTACAGTTCATGAAATGAATCAAGAGAACTCTGTAGACAATCTAAGGTATGACATTCACTCTCGACGCTAAATGTTATTCACTCTGTGAAGGATGTAAATCATCTCTTTACTCAAACCTGATTGGAAAGTCCAAATTCAACTCAGAACCTGAAAATTATGAAAGATGTTTGCTTGAGATGAATTTTCTTCGCAGCTGTATCCCAACTTAATTAGATACTGTGAGAATGTGAAATTCTCTTTTTGACCATGGTACTAGTTTAACACCTCCTTTGAATGGCGTTTTAGGTAATAATTACATGTTCTATGTGTTCGTATATTTTGAAGTGGTCATTTGCATTGTTTTAGAATTGCGAATCCTGTATCACCATAAGTATCAGAAAAAATTAATACACTATAACACCGTTACACAGAAAATGACGCACCATGAAGTTATTATCCAACTGTACAGAAAAAGAAATGATTACAATTACAGAAGAACTAGATTATTTACTTAAGAGAAAGAGGTTCACAAAGTCAGTAACGCGTTGGTATACCCCTGGCCTTCATGCAAGCAAATATTCGGCTTAGCATTGACTGAGAGAGATATTGGGTGTCCTGAGGGCTATCGTGCCAAATTCTGACAATTTGGCGCTATAGACTGTCAAACTACCGAGCTGGTTGGAGAGTCATATCCGTAATTCTCCAAATGTTCTCAGTTCGGGAGACATCTGGCGACCCTGTTGACCAACGTAGTGTTTGGCAAGCACGAAGACAGGCAGTAGGAACTCTCGATGTGTTCATTGTCCTGCTGAAACCGGCATATGACCCGACAAATAGAAGTGGTGGTCTGCGGTGCCATTTCTTTTCTTACCAGGTCCCCTTTTGAAGTCATTCGCGGCACTCTTACAGTACCGCAGTACAACTACATTCTACGCCCCGTTTTATGCCTTTGATGGCAAACCATCCTGGACATACATTTCAGAGTTTTCACGGTGAAGGTTTCCACTGTTCGTCTTCGTGCTTGTCAAGCCCTTCCTTGACCAATAAGCTCGCCAGATCTTACCGAAGCTGAGAATATTTGGAGCATTATGGGCAGGGCCCTACATCCATCTCGGGATTTTAACCATCTAACTCCCAAATTGGACAAAATGTGGCACAGTATCCCCGAGGAGGACATCCAACAATCAATGACAAGTCGAATAACTGCTTGCACAAGGGTTCTGTTTGTGAAGGTCTTTCTCTTGAATAAACTTGAATAAATTTATCTGAAATTTTGATCATTTGTTAGTCTCTACTTGTGCATCACATGTACTGATTTCCGACCTATTTGGATAATTACTTCATGGTGCGTCGTTCTTTTTTATTTTCTTTTTTTCCTTTTTTGTAAAGTGTATATCAAAACGTATAGAAATCTTTACATATACTGCCAAGATATGCGACAAAGTTTTGAGTGCCGAAACTTATTTTTAACAAATGTGAACTTCTGAACAATTCGAACTATCTCACTGACATAGGAAAATTTCTCAATGACTGCTTCTAATAATTAATCGAAAACACACTTTATTAAGACCAGAGGTGGAAATGAGCGTTTGGTGTGATTGGCCGGGAGACCGCATACGGGGCTGGTCCGGCCGCCTTGGTGCAGATCTTGTTACATTCGACGCCACATTGGGTGACCTGCGCGCCGCATAGGGATCAAATGATGATGAAGACAACACAACACCCAGTCCCTGAGCGGGGAAAATCCCCGACCCAACCGGGAATCGAACCCGAGCCCGTAGGACGGCAATCCGTCACGCTGACCACTCAGCTATTGGGGCAGACATTAAGAACAGAAATCACACACTAAATACGACATAACACCCATCCATCCCTCATTACAAAATATGCAACCTTCGTCTACATCTTCTTTGCCTAATGAAGTCTGAGAACCTTGTTTTTCTTTTTTTTCTTTTTCTTTTTTTTAAATTTTCTTGAACTGGTCTAGTTCCTCCGATTGTCGTTTTCTGCATGCTCTCATTTAGTTTCTTCCCCGTAAAAAGGTTTCGTTTTTTATTTTTCTTCTTTATATTTCTTAGCTTTTGCATCAACTTCCAATGATTTTTATATGGAGAGGAGGTCACTGGTTTGCCCTTTCTCTTTTTGATGATTTTCCTTGCACTTTGTACCAAGTCAACCTTTCGAAGCGGCATTATAATGTTTTCCCAACTCATTTTTCCCCTACCCAGTATATCAGATTTTACGCCACAGTGCAAGACTGAATAAAACATGGTGTTTGGAAGTTAGCGTTTACATAATGTGCATCGATCGTACACTGAAATTCCCTGAAAAACGTGCTTAATGTTTCTTACTTACCTATGTTTTATCAGGTAATGTTTCTCTTCATGGCACTGTTCCAAGAAGCACTAACATTGAAGAAAATTTCTGCACTACCCTTTTAGAAGTATGAAAGGAAAAGCAACATGCGACTGTCAGTGGGAGTTTATTTACAACAAGAATGGGTTTCTTGTAGTTCTGTTTGCTATCAGACTGATGGTAACATTAGCCGTGTAAAATAGAAGCTATCTCGGTCGAGTTGAATACCGGTTTTATCCCACTTTCAGCCACTGAAGAGTTCTTCAGAGGAAGTGTTCCACGTCCTGGAAGTCCACAACACAGAGCCACTGATATTTATTTAATTAAAATATAATGATCGTTAACGCCATCCTGGTATTTCCACTGTGTTTATTAACCTCCTATTGTAGTTGCTGAAACATCACTATATTTGGTCTGTAACTCGTACGAACAAATGCAAGTGCAGTTTACAAGAGTTCTTCACAGACCGAATTCCGTGCGTAAAACTTACGCTAGAAGGGTCGTCAAAAGTGGGGAACAACAGCAGTTGACAGGTTGGTATGGAAAATGCGAGGTAGGAATTCGACGTCATCCAGGATAATGACGCTTTCCAAATCCCCAGACAGATGTAGCACGATGTTATGCGGACAACCGGCAAGGGACGAAACACAGGCAAGCGCCTGATCAGCCGCTCCTAAACGGCCAGCTGCTTGCGGTTCAGATTTGGAGACACAGTTACCTAGTGGCGCCACTTCTTTAACGTTCTGTTTGTCTGCTGGCGCCATCAGGCTTACTTATGCTTGTCAACATATAGCTAGGCTACTCACCGATGGATCCGTTGCATATAACACACATTACGGTGCTTTAAACAAGGAACTGCTTTATGAGTAACTAGCTGTTCCCGGCTGTGGCTCAGTCTCGTTAAATGGAAAAAGAAAGAAATGAGAAAGCACACGTTTAAATTACGTATAGGTACTGGATATGCGTATTAGCCTCCTTCTCCCCCCTGTCTGTTTCCATCTCTTCTCCCACTCTCTTTTGCCTATCTCCTTCTCCATCCCTCCCCTTTCTCTTTCCTTCATTTCCTCCCCTTCTAACCCCTCCTGCCCTCTCACCCACCTCCTTTCAATCCGTCACCTCCTTCTCCTTTTCTATACCGTCTTCTCTCTGTTCTTCTTCTCCAGCCCCTCTCTTTATCCATCCCCTCCATTCCGCTTTCTATGTGCGTTTACTTCTGCTACTCTGTCAATGTCCACTTCCCTCTTTCCCTGACGTTGTGCTTTGTTTATTGTTATTGCAGATTCAAATTCTATAATAGTATTCTGATCACAAGCCGACAAGCCATGAACACAGCTTTCACAATTATATATAAATGTATTTGCTGTATGTTCTGGCGTAGCCACAAGTGCCGGAACGAAGATGAACAACACAAGAGCAGAGAAAGCGATGAGACGAGGTCGGCCAATGGTGCGCTGGTTAGGACCGCACCACACAGGAGCGCCCTCTAGCAGAAGAGAATATAAGCGCCGCTGCTGCCAGCTTCGGCCGGACAGTACCTCATCGGGACTCGCAGACCAGCACAGTATTAGCACAGTTCTAGGAGAGCAATGATGTGTGGTCCATACTAACTGCTTAATGGACCTTGTATACAGCAAAGGACTTTAGTTGTTTGCATGTCGTCCATCGCTTGCGACACCATTGTAAATTCAAAGTTAAATGTTATCAGTCTTCTTACTTGTAATATAAACTGTTAGTGTCATTTTGCTTGAATTGTTGTATAGCATTCCGAGAACGCATCATCCTTTCCCTATCCGAAACGAGTGGGACAGAACCATATATATATATATATATATATATATATATATATTAAATTTAATATCTGTCAGAATCTTCATTAGAGTAATGTGTAACGAACTTCTCGAGGTTTTCGGTAGTAACGTTTCCTTTGTATATATATATATATATATATATATATATATATATATATATATATATATATATATATAGGGTGAGTCACCTAACGTTACCGCTGCATATATTTCGTAAACCACATCAAATACTGACGAACCGTTTCCTTCCACAGACCGAACGTGAGGAGAGGGGCTAGTGTAATTGTTTAATACAAACCATACAAAAATACACGTAAGTATGATTTTTAACACAAACCTACGTTTTTTTAAATGGAACCACGTTAGTTCTGTTAGCACATCTGAACATATAAACAAATACGTAATCAGTGCCGTTTGTTGCATTGTAAAATGTTAATTACATCCGTAGATATTGTAACCTAAAGTTGACGCTCGAAACCTCCGACGATCAGTTGCGTGTTGTAACAAACACGGGCCACGGTCGGCGAGCAGCATCTGCAGGGACATGTTTACGGTGACGACCGTGTTTACGAGTGTGGCTGTAGTGCACTGTTGTGGTTTGGTCTAGCTGTCGCAGTGTCCGCATGCAGCGCTTGCTGCTATTGTTATTCTGCATTCGTCTCCACACGCAGACCAACTGTAGTACACCGTGTTACCAGACGTCTGTGATAGTGTAGTGTTGTAGGAACTGTGACCATGGTGTATTCGAACTCTGAAAAGGCGGAGATGATACTCACCTATGGCGAGTGTCGATGAAATGCAGCTGAAGCCTGCAGGGTGTATGCAGAACGGTACCCGGACAGAGAGCATCCAACGTGCCGCACATTGCAAAACATCTACCGCCAACTTTATGCAACAGGTATGGTCGTAGCACGCAAACGGGTCCGTAACAGGCCCGTCACAGGACAAGCGGGTGCAGTTGGTGCGTTAGCTGCTGTTGCCATGAAACCACACATGAGTACACGGGACATTGCGAGAGCCGGTGGACTGAGGCAAAATAGTGTCATGCGCATACTGCATCGTCACCGCTTTCACCCGTTTCATGTGTCGCTACATCAGCAATTACATGGTGATGACTTTAATCATCGAGTGCAGTTCTGTCAATGGGCGTAAACAGAGTATGCGTTGCAGTTCTACCTGTTTACCCATGAAGCGGGTTTCACAAACGGGGCGGTGAATCTACGGAACATGCATTACTGGTCCGTGGACAATCCTCGCTGGCTCAGACAGGTAGAGCCACAGTGACCGTGGACTGTAAATGTATGGTGCGGAATCATTGGCGACCACCTCATTGGTCCTCACTTCATTGCAGGGGCCCAAACAGCTGCTACATACATCGCGTTTCTACAGAATGATCTGCCAATGTTGCTCGAAAATGTCCCACTGGAAACGTGTCGACGTATGTGGTATCAGCATGATGGTGCACCTGCACATTCCGCAATTAACACTAGGCTGACCCTTTACAGGATGTTCGACAGGCGTTTCATAGGACGTGGAGGACGCATAAATTGGCCAGCCCGTTCTCCAGATCTTACACCTCTGGACTTCTTTCTGTGGGGTACGTTAAAGGAGAATGTGTACCCTGATGTGCCTACAACCCCAGAGGATATGAAACAACGTATTGTGGCAGCCTGCGGCGACATTACACCAGATGTACTGCGGCGTGTACGACATTCATTACGCCAGAGATTGCAATTGTGTGTAGCAAATGATGGCCACCACATTGAACATCTATTGGCCTGACATGTCGGGACACACTCTATTCCACTCCGTAATTGAGAGCGGAAACCACGTGTGCACGTGTACCTCACCCCTCATGGTAATGTACATGTGCGTCAGTGAAAAAGACCAATAAAAATGTGTTAGCATGTGGACGTAATGTGCTGTTCCAGTCTCTTCTGTACCTAAGGTCCATCACCGTTCCCTTTGGATCCCTACGTAATTCGGTGCTCTCCGATACACACGATCGAACAGCGGAGGAGTGGTACTCAAGCGTCAACGTTAGGTTTCAATATCTCCGGATGTCATTAACATTTTACAACGCAACAAACGGTACTGATTACGTATTTGCTTATATGTTCAGATGTGCTAACAAAACTAACGGGGTTCCATTTAAAAAAACGTAGGTTTGTGTTAAAAAGCATACTTCCGTGCATTTTTTATGGTTTGTATTAAACAATTACACTAGCCCCTCTCCTCACGTTCGGTCTGTGGAATCGGTTTGTCAGTATTTGATGTGGTTTACGAAATATATCCAGCGGTAACGTTAGGGGACTCACCCTGTATATACCGGGTGATCAAAAAGTGAGAATAAATTTGAAAACTTAATAAAAAACGGAATAATGTAGATAGACAGGTAAAAATTGACACACACATGCTTGTAATGACATGGAGTTTTATTAGAACCAAAAACAAAACAAAAAACAAAAAACAAAGTATTGCTAGACGCGTGAAAGATCTCTTGCGCGCGTGATGATCGTGTGCTCAGCCGCCACTTTCGTCATGCTTGGCCTCGCCGGTCAGTCTGTGCGATTATTGACTTTGGGGTTATCTGAAGTTGCAAGTGTATCGTGATCGACCGACATCTCTAGGGATGCTGAAAGACAACATCCGACGCGAATGCCTCACCATAGCTCCGGACAAGCTTTACAGTGCTGTTCACAACACTATTCGTCGACTACAGCTATTGTTGAGGAATGATGGTGGACATATTGAGCATTTCCTGTAAAGAACATCATGATTGCTTTGTCCTACTTTGTTATGTTAATTATTGATATTCTGATCAGATGAAGCGCCATCTGTCGGCATTTTTTGAAGTTTTGTATTTTTTTGGTTCTAACAAAACCCCATGTCATTCCAAGCATGTGTGTCAATTTGTACCTCTCTATCTACATTATTCCGTGATTTATTCATTTTTAAATTTATACTGACTTTTTGATCATCCGGCTAATACTAGCAGACCTGGCGAACTCTGTTTCGCCTTAAAGCCAATAAATAATCAGATTTTGGACGTTAAGTTCAATTTTTTATTAGGAAATAGAAATAAAAAAATTAAGTATTTTAATGATTCTTTATTCTTCATGTTTTTTGGTGCATAGCTTGCACTCTTCAATTAAGTACCTTCTGGTACACGTCATTTTTTGTTTTATTATCAGGCGCAAGAGCAAACAACGCAGATGGTCTTCCGATTCGTGAACGTGCCACATATAATTGACCATGTGAAAAACATGGATATTCCAGGTTTAAACTACAAACTTTCAAGGATTGGCCTTGTGATTTGTTAATGGTCATGGCGAATGCAAAACGGATCGGATATTGAAGTCTTTTAAACTCAAACCGCATATAGGTTGGGAGCATCGGGATCCTCGGAATGAGTACTTCCTCACCTTCGAATTTTCCTTTGAGTATCGGTTCGTGAATAACATCTCTGTTGTTCGCACGACGATTTCGCATTGTCAACCGAGCCGTTTCACGGGCTGTCTCACTTTGCTCTTGTGATTGAGAAGCACGAAGTCGAGCCATACAAATGCGGCGCTCTTCACGGGCAATTTGTTGTTCTACTTCAGTCCTTTCATTCGCAATGTTTTGTATCCTTCTTGCATTACGGCTTTGTCGAGAAATATTCGATCGTCTTGGTCGCGGCATTGTTAATGATGATTCAAACAAAATACAAATTATTTCTTTAAATTTTTAATTAATGAGATATTATAATATTGCTACATGAATTTTGCTATGCTGAGATCGAGTGCTAATAGTAGAATAAAAGCGGGTTAAAAGCCGTGATCTGTCTGGGGACGTTAACCGTGGATTACTGGGCAACTGTTTCATCAGATATTTAGTCTAGGTTTACCAAGCAGACTAACATTAATGATAACCTTTTAATAGTCATACAAAACCGGTAATATATATATATATATATAAAGAGAATTTAAATAAAAAGAAAGAAATCAGTTTATATTTGGAAATTTATTTTAAGATTGTTCATTGAAATTTCAGCATATTATACGTGAGTTATAACTGAGCTGGTGCCTTATTTACGATTGAAAACTGTGAGATTGTAATCTTACGGAACACATAAAATATGGAGCCAAGATTGGGAGACTGCATACGACACTGCATTCATAAAATAACTCACGAAGAACATTGAAACATAAGCAAGAAGAAATTAACCACAACCAACAGATTCAGTTTTTACCCAAAGAAATTACGTTCATACCACAATCCTGTCCGTCATGTAATTACCACACACTGGTATACTAAATTCATATTAACTCTTTGCGAAGTCTTCGCAAAAAGAATAGCTGAGGGCTACTTTGATGATTACACCACGTGGTCAACTTGGTTTACACAAAGCGTATAGCCGGCCGAAGTGGCCGTGCGGTTAAAGGCGCTGCAGTCTGGAACCGCAAGACCGCTACGGTCGCAGGTTCGAATCCTGCCTCGGGCATGGATGTTTGTGATGTCCTTAGGATAGTTAGGTTTAACTACTTCTAAGTTCTAGGGGACTAATGACCTCAGCAGTTGAGTCCCATAGTGCTCAGAGCCATTTTGAACAAAGCGTACAACTCCACAATAATTTTGATAATTAAAATACATTAGATCGAAAAGCAATTGACAAAAGCAAAACCTTGAACTGGTTACTAACGTCTTACTATTAACCTGATGGGTCAAACAGTTATATAAGCACGTGGTAGTGGTCTCGCAAAGTACACCCCACGTGGGCTGAACATAAAGAAAAGTTGCTGTATTGAAAATATAGTCAAGACGAGACGTTATAATCACACAAGCATTCGCATTTAAGATTGATCTTAGTTAGAGTTACTGATCAACACGTAGTTCCACTTTACTCACAAAGTAGTAACAAAGCAACTACCGGAAACTAATCTGAACTTCACACGAGAATAATACTGCACTGCAATTTAAGATAACATCGGATATTTTACACCTAAACCCGAAATAAGGGTGATTAAATTTTCAGTTAGGCTGAACTTAAGAAATCCATTGTCCTGCGGGCTTAACAGACACGCGCTTAGCCGGAGATCTTACCACTTCAGACACTCGCCACGGTCCCACAGCAACTGCCCACTGCCGAGCGTGCTTCCTGAGGGTGGCTCACAAAGACAAACGGAAGTGGCCAGAGGGGCAGCTTCCTATACCAACATGACAACGGACGGACAGAACCATACTAAGGATAGAAACCTCTTTGCTTTTAGGAAGCGTAGCTACCTGTTCCGACGTTGGTCCTACTGTTCTCTAGCAGACAGGCTTGTCTGCTACCCTCAAACATGCAACTACAAATACATTTGCTCATTCATACTCTCACACAGAAGGGAAGGGGGATGACAGTATCTTATCATATACAGTATATAAAAGAAAGCGTAAAAGTAACACGTTCCACTACTCAGTCTCCTCCCAGATAGTCAGAAATGCCACAGTAAATTTAGGAGAGGAATTTACTCCATAAATGACAACAGATTTAAGAAATTAACATGAATGGAATCCAACAGAGACCTTTCATAACCCCAACGCTCCGGGAAAAGACTGTGCAGGGAATTTTCTGGCCATGCTAGGACATTCCCAAGCAGGCTTCTCACACCCAACTTAAACCAAAAATGTAAAAAAAAGGCAAAAGGTCACCAGCTACTTGCTAAAACACAATAATTTCAACAAATCTTTAAAATCTACTAATTTCAAACAGAAAAAAAAGAACACAATCTGTGACACCTATTTAAAAGATAGTGTAGACCTAATTCGGTCAGCAAGTAAAAACAATGGTTCCTGTGTCATTAATATGAAAACAATTTCTGGTTGTTACCCTTATGGAGTTCACCAGTATTTGCTCATTGCAAGAGCCAACTGATCACAGGCAAATTTATGACTGTTTATTAACAAGCAAAATTTATGAAAATAGCAAAGGTGCCACAGCAATTAAAAAAGAACATGAAATAACATCAGTATTATAAAGCAGAACATTACAATGCACAATCCGCAAAAGCAAAAATTGATAAGAAAAAAAACATGTTTTACAAAGTGGTTATCGCAAAAAAATTCTATATCTTATAAAACTAATAATTTCTAGAATTAACATAACTATGTGGCATTAATTTAATCACTCTACTATATTTCAGTTAATTAGCAAACAATGAGCACTGTGTCATTATACTGAAAATACAATTAATTATGTGATTGTTACCCTTAAGGGGTTCCTCACTATAAATATGCCCCATGCAAAGGCTAATCGATCACAGTCCAATGAGAATGAATAGCAATCTGACTGATAAACGAAGCAATGCCACATGAATGAATTTACGAAACAAAATAACAAATCTAATACATCACACAAGAACAAACATTGATCAATAAAACAGTACAATAGTCAATATCTAATAAAAAACACCAATAAATAAAACACCTGCAAAATACAAGAGTCAAAGTCTAAAAAAAAATAATAAATAGAACACCTGCAAAATACAAGAGTCAGTCTAGTAAACACCAATAAATCGAATCCCTGCAAAACACACGAGTCAAAGTTTCTGTGACAGAAACACACGTATATGCATTGAACTAAGAACCGTATAATCACTGTTCACTGATACACTCACTAGTTCCACTGTTTCGAGGCACAATATAAGGGGAGGGGAAGGGGGTGCGTCGCCGCAGCTGTCAGTAGGGATTTTTGTCCATCTGTTGCGTGCAATCCCGCCGTCTCTGCCCTCTCATGAAGTTTCTCTTGGTGGTCTGTGTCACGTACATCTCGATTTGGTTCCATGTTTGTGTTGTCAAATTCGTGCGGTACCCTCGATTGACACAACAGGTTGATATTCCTGGGCAAGGATGGCACTTAGTGGCTCTTCTTTTGTGCCACCCTTAGCGACCAGAGAACATCGAACCATGATTTACTGTCGCTTGACAGCAGGCATCCATCAGGGAATGTTGATAGGCGTCGTTGAAGTCTGCCAGTTTCTCTGGACAGTACCTGTCAAAAGGCTCCACGCCCCTTGTGTTGTTTCTCCGCGGCCGTCTCGTCACGGTCGCGTGCGTGTGGTGCGTTGCCAGCAGATGGATTTCCGCGCGGTGGACCGCTCGCCCATCTCAGGTCGTCGCCTTCAGGAAGGGTCGCAAGGGGCGGCCGCCCATTAGCTCCAGGTGCAAGGGAAAGTGTCTGCCACATGCCCTTCTTTTGTGGTCGACCGCGCTCCCGAAGTGGCCCGGTTGACAGCGTCCCCCGCTGGGAAACCCGCCAGTTTACAACTAGTCCGGCTGCTCCCGCTGTCTCGTAAGAGTTTAGCCGGTTCGCTTTCACGTTCTCAACTGCATTCACAGAAATTTTTTTTATCGTAGTTATGTGATTACACAATGTCATACATAATACCACTTAGTATTGTCTTTCACAATTTTTAAGAACAAACGTGAGACTTAATTTTTTTTTAAAATTAGATGAATCGACAATATAAAATAAAATTTAAATGACTTGACAATGTAAAAGCATAAAAATGAAATGACTTTACAATGTAAAAAAAAAAAATAAGAATTAAATGAACTGACAATATAATATTTAAATCCACATCACTAATGTGGTTCACTTACGTTTTAATAAATCAAATGCTACTTATTAATTCACTAAAATGAATAGGATTATGCCTTGTGCAAGTATAGGTCGGGTCAGCATAGGGTTCACATGTTATTTACACACACACATGCACACCTGTTGTCTATTCTACAAACTAACTACCCATAAACATGCATTACTCAAAATTCTACTTCACTCCACTATTAGTTAAGCCCACAAGCTACTTCAATGCTATTTCAACACCGTGTATATACCACTACAACAATGTTCTAATTCGTCCTCTTCTTGACGCTCGCGGCATACGTCTTGTCACATGATAAATATGGAGAAACTTTCGTTAAACATACACAGTAAAAAGAACAATGGTTATTTACACGCCAAAACATTTATACCAGTTGACACACCTGATAAGAGACTCGCAATTATACATTTATCATACTCATATATTCACGCATAAAACAGTAAGAAAATTTCATCTAAAATTACGTTATCACAAGAATTAATCACACATATGGCTCTGAGAAGGGTACAAATATTTTAATTATACAGGTTATACTACATTTCCTTACCCATTTCGTCCCTTCTTTAAGTTACCTTTCGCTTCCAAATCAGTTATTTCGCCTGTGGTGGTTATTCTGGACTCATTTCTCATGAATGGCAAAATTGTGGTCACCTCTATTCTGTAAAACAGTTTCATCTTAACATGTTGAACTCACAACAGACACAAAAGATCCGAATCCTCCTGTAGTTTAAATGACAAATGTTTTGCTTCATCCTTATTACCTTAAACCAAGCTTTCCTTCGGTCCCATAATCAAAATTATTTAATCATCCTCTACCTTCAAGAGGGAAATTTCCTCAGTACACATCATATAGGCTGCAGTGCATCCCGCACCAGCGAAAACAGTAAGCTGTAATGCTCACAGCATCAGCAAAACACATAAACGTCGCTTTTCTAGGACAAGTATTAACGCAGAATAATTTTTTAGGCTCTGGCTCAACATCAGTGAAGACTACAAAAAGGATCCACATTTCCGTTCTATTCTCCATTTTCTGGAAAACTGCTCGTATTTGACTGCCACAATAATATTTCAGGGCGACGTAAATTACACAAACCACAATTCTACTTTCACCTTGAAGGGAATCAATCTACTTACGAAATCCAGACAGCACTTTCCGTACTCAGCTATAAAGAACAAAAAAGACATATATCATCAATATTAACATATCATCGCATATTGGGAAGCCAATGATTAAACAATCGTATTATCGCGTCCTGTTTTCGAGATTCCAGATTTACTAATTCCTTTCTCAGAGTTCTCCTGTCTTAAAATATTCATACAGCACGCATACTATAGTAAGAGTTCCTCATTTATACTGACAGATATAGAATAGTAATAGATAGATAGTAGCACTGAAAGCAGAAAATCGGAAACAAAGCTACTAACAGCTGGGGACCTGGGTTTGCCAGACCCATAATACCCACAGATCGGATATTCCCCTGAGTTTATGCACTAATTCAGCAACGATCTTGCTTTCCTCAGAAGCGACTCTTTTCAATTTACACACAAAAAAACATAAACAGCATTTTACTCGTTCACAAAGAAACCTTTTATCTTCACGTTTGAATCAAACTAAATCCTAATTGCACAAGGAGGAAAAAAAAAATTAAAACATCTTTTCAATCAATCACATACAAACATCTTTATCATTATTTTTTTTACCAACATATTATTCAAAATGCATACGTCACAAATTTACACTAATCAATTCTTTCTCCTCACCGTCCTCTCTACTTCTCACTGTCCTTTCTACTCATTTGCCATGTCGCTCATTTGTTCCGATTGGGCGCCTTCTGCGCTGATCATTTGTCATTGCCGGTTTTGTTCATTTCCATTTGCTGGATTATGTCTAGGATTGGCCGGCCGAATTTCAACATCATGAGGTGATCCGCCTACAATCCTATTCCCACCGTGTTCACCGTAGTATCGATTCTGGTTGCCGTACCTGTAGCGTTCACGATCCTGTCCACGTCCTCGATCATTTCTGTTGTTCCACCTGTGTTCGCGACTGTTACCCCAGTTTCTATATGGCCGGTCCCGATTATTGTTTCGTTCGCGTCGCGACGACCAGTCACGCCGTTGATTAGTAATACGGCCACGACTGCGATCGCGCTGCTGTGCCCCGTAATAACTTTGTGCCTGATTAGGCGGGCATTCTGCTGTATTATATTCCAACTCTTGGAGAAGTGTTTTAAACGTTTCCACGTCCTCTTTGCATCGTCCCGCAAGAATGACGTGCCGCAAGTGCATCGGCAATTTGGTGATGCATATCCTAATGAGTTCCGCAGGCCCGTATGGATCGTATAAAAATTGATTTGCCTGCAGCATGTGGTCGAATAGGCGTGCAGGGCTGCCGAAACCAGACTGGTTCAAATTTGGCAGCATAATTATGCCATGTTTGACCCTATCTTGTGCCGCTTCCGACCAATAGGCGGAGAGAAAGGCTTGTCGAAACTCCCGAGTGGAGTTGCAGTAAAGCGCTGCCGACCTCATGCGAATCGCCGGTTCGCCTTCCAAATAGCCACACATATATTCTATCTTATGTGAACTTGACCAGTCGGGGGGAAGACAAAACTCAAATTGCTCGAGCCATGCACGTGGATGTATTCCTTTTTGCGAATTTCGGAATATCTCAAACTTTCTTACTGTAAGGAAATGTTTGAAATCAAATCCCCGCATTTCCTCCTGGCGAGGCCCTTGAATGTTTCTATTATTCTCATGTCTGCCCCTCAAATTACATTCTTCCCTGTTGTCAAAATCTCCCTCGTGGCCGGAGTCCCTCTCTGCACTGTTCGTACGGCTATTTTTAATGCTATTGACGAGTTCGGAATCACACGCCATGCGGTTTTCCAGATGCGCCACGCGTTCTTGTAATTCGCCTGTTACAGCTTTGTTTTGCCTGTTCACTTCGAATTGCCCCTTCTGAAATCTCAGAAGCGAACGCACTTCTTCGGTCTCTGCGGCCGCTACCGGTGTAGTATTGTTCTCGCTTTCCGTCAGCTTCATCGTGCCTACAATGTCCGCTAATGCCGCAATCTTATCATCAATTTGTCTCTTGTCCTCCGCCCCAGTCTGCTTCAATTGTTCTACTTGCTGTTCCAACGCGTGGATCGCTAAACTGTTGTCCGCTATTGTGTTGCTAACGGAAGTGGGATAATGCGTTTCTGCCTCTTGGACTCTCGAGAGTACCTGCTGGTGCTCCCTTTGGCATTCTTCCCTCAGCTCTTGGAAATTCCTAAGTAGCCGTTCTTCGCTTTCTTTAGATTCGGCATCGCCCCTCCGCTTGCTCTGTTCTAAGGCTTGCAGACGATCATCGATTTGTTCAAATGTACGGCCTAATTCTTTCATAATATCACTTTTTATCTCACTTGCCAGATTGTTTATTCTTTGTGAGATATCATCGGACACTCTCTGCATCGACTTGTCGACTTTATTTGTCTGCTGGATTAGGTTTTCGTCTATTTGTTCGCCTAGCTCGCGGATCGATTTTTCGGATGATTCTTTTTGTTCTCGGAACGATTTTTCTGATTTCTGCGTCATTTGTTCGAACGATTTTTCTGATTTATGCGTCATTTGTTCCCCTAGCTCGCGGATCGATTTCTCTGTGTTTTCTTTATTTTGTTGCAATAAGGCTTTCATGAGCTCTGCTAAATCAATTTGGTTAGTTGGAGGCAAATTAATTTCTGGCTCTGCTGTGAGCCCGTTCGTGCTGTTTTGCATTTCGTCTGAAGTATTCCCCATTGCATTTTCGGAACCGCCCGACGCGTTAATATTGGAAATCAAATTATCCCCTTGGTCCATGTTGCTTAAGTTGTTGGACCGCTTACTTTTAGCTTGGTTACGTGTTTGCATTAGTGCAATTTATACTCAGTACGCAACACACTAATCACAATAAATGTGTCCCCCAAAAATTACGACAGTCACACGAAAGATACCCAACCTCGTACACACTTTTTCACACGCAAAACAAATTTTTGTCTTTGATCGAAACAGTGGAATTTACAAGCGAGAATAAAAAACACACAGACATATAAAACACACAAATATAAAAAACAAAACAAGACAAACAACGCAACGCCGATCAACAACGCCGTGAATCTTTTGAAAGTCTGCTCGGAAACAACACAGAAGTTGTTTGAGCGCTGTAGGAAAAAAATTAAGATTATAACACGCTCGCAATCTAACCTTTCAGAGATTCTAGAGTCTAGCGGAATCACAGAACAGGGTCGCCATGTGTAATGTTGTAACTTTAATTTTCTTAGCTGCTGTGTAATGTTGTAACTTTCATTTGGTATGCTGATATCGGTGCTAATTGACAATGAAAGTGGGTTAAAAGCCGTGATCTGTCTGGGGACGTTAACCGTGGATTACTGGGCAACTGTTTCATCAGATATTTAGTATAGGTTTACCAAGCAGACTAACATTAATGATAATCTTTTAATAGTCATACAAAACCGGTAATATATATATATATATATATATAAAAAGAGAATTTAAATAAAAAGAAAGAAATCAGTTTATATTTGGAAATTTATTTTAAGATTGTTCATTGAAATTTCAGCATATTATACGTGAGTTATAACTGAGCTGGTGCCTTATTTACGATTGAAAAATGTGAGATTGTAATCTTACGGAACACACAAAATATGGAGCCAAGATTGGGAGACTGCATACGACACTGCATTCATAAAATAACTCACGAAGAACATTGAAACATAAGCAAGAAGAAATTAACCACAACCAACAGATTCAGTTTTTACCCAAAGAAATTACGTTCATACCACAATCCTGTCTGTCATGTAATTATCACACACTGGTATACTAAATTCATATTAACTCTTTGTGAAGTATTCGCAAAAAGAATAGCTGAGGGCTACTTTGATGATTACACCACATGCTCCACGTGGTCAACTTGGTTTACACAAAGCGTACAACTCCACAATAATTTTGATAATTAAAATACATTAGATCGAAAAGCAATTGACAAAAGCAAAACCTTGAACTGGTTACTAACGTCTTACTATTAACCTGATGGGTCAAACAGTTATATAAGCACGTGGTAGTGGTCTCGCAAAGTACACCCCACGTGGGCTGAACATAAAGAAAAGTTGCTATATTGAAAATATAGTCAAGACGAGACGTTATAATCACACAAGAATTTGCATTTAAGATTGATCTTAGTTAGAGTTACTGATCAACACGTAGTTCCACTTTACTCACAAAGTAGTAACAAAGCAACTACCGGAAACTAATCTGAACTTCATACGAGAATAATACTGCGCTGCAATTTAAGATAACATCGGATATTTTACACCTAAACCCGAAATAAGGGTGATTAAATTTTCAGTTAGGCTGAACTTAAGAAATCCATTGTCCTACGGGCTTAACAGACACGCGCTTAGCCGGAGATCTTACCACTTCAGACGCTCGCCACGGTCCCACAGCAACTGCCCACTGCCGAGCGTGCTTCCTGAGGGTGGCTCACAAAGACAAACGGAAGTGGCCAGAGGGGCAGCTTCCTATGCCAACATGACAACGGACGGACAGAACCATACTAAGGATAGAAACCTCTTTGCTTTTAGGAAGCGTAGCTACCTGTTCCGACATTGGTCCTACTGTTCTCTAGCAGACAGGCTTGTCTGCTACCCTCAAACATGCAACTACAAATACATTTGCTCATTCATATTCTCACACAGAAGGGAAGGGGGATGACAGTATCTTATCATATACAGTATATAAAAGAAAGCGTAAAAGTAACACGTTCCACTACTCAGTCTCCTCCCAGATAGTCAGAAACGCCACAGTAAATTTAGGAGAGGAATTTACTCCATAAATGACAACAGATTTAAGAAATTAACATGAATGGAATCCAACAGAGACCTTTCAATATACTGATACTTAATCATAGATGTTTAGCTGTCATTCGCGTTTTGTTATTCCATGTCAGATGCGTTTTTGTTATACCACGTTTTATAGCGGTCGAACGGGATCCTATGTCCGTCTCCTGGTTCTAAACTACCTCTCCACCAATTTTCAGCCAAATCGGTCCAGCCGTTCTGTAGTTATAAATAGTGTAACTAACACGACTTTCTTTTATATAGTTACCTGTGTTACTGTAATTGTTGTATAAAATACGCATGTATATGAGTGCAGCTTTGAGTTAAAATTTCAAAGCAGTCGGAGAAGAACTATAGGTAGTTTAATATTTTCAACAAACGAACATTTACATTCTTATGTCGTAGTGGTAAATGTTCGTTTGTTCACAATCTTAAATCTCCGTAAATGTTCACTGATTCGTTCGAAATTTTAACCTATAAGAGCGCCATAAGGCATTTGGTTCACTTCCGTTCTAAAATAAGGTCAGCTGAACGAACAGATCATTGTTTTCTGTAGAGTTCCTCTAACAAATATTCACTTTCAGTATTACACAATTAAGCGCTTTGTGGCAACATAAAATAACAGAGTGAGATAGAGTTGAAGTATGTACAGGTTTAATGAATCATATTCTTCTCTAACATTTCAGGCATGTACGACGGCGGAAGTGAGTTACCTCTTTGTATGTGAGATGCGCAGAAGTTAACTACGCCGCTCGTTTCAAACATTACAGCAGAAATGAAAATGATGAGAAGTAGCTCTGTTAATAACGAGGCAGCACAGATGTACGAGGAAGGCAATGGTCGGCGCGTTGGTTTTTTTCTTGTCTGCAGCAGACGCTTTCCTGCAGAGTCAAGAAGTAAAAACCTCTGACAGGTCTCGGCCTCATTGCATCATTTGCTGGGTGACCTCGTTTAGAAAGCAGACAGGAAGAGCTCCGCAGCGCGAAGATTAGGCTGCACCGCGCTCAACGGAAGAGTTGCAAATAACTGCACCCTAATGTGTCAACTCTTTCACTTGATTCTTAACAAATGGTCGTAGTCTGTTTTCCCTCGGTTGTCAGGGGACTCGAAACTTAGAAAGCTGACAGCTGAAACCTTGTCTTCATCATCTTTTTCGTCACTGATTCTGCCTCTTCCCTCTCCGTCTGCATCACCCGCACATGCTTTCCTCGTTGGTCGGCACTAGCTTAGCTGCTTAAGGTTATTCAGGGCCTATATTACTTTGAAAAAAAAAAAGAGATTAGGGTTTTAATGTGCTGTCGATGACGTGGTCGTTAGGGACGGAGCTCACGCTGTGACTAGGGAAGGGTAGGGAAACTAATCGTCCGTTTCCTTTTGAAAGCGGCCCTTCTGCCATTTGCCGCAAATGCTTTAGGAAGCCATTGCTGAGAATTTAAATCGCCGTTCTCCTGAATATACTTGTAATTCTGTAAGTAGGCTGTTTAGGTTTTTATGTTGGTAACGCCATGTAGCTCTCTATATGAAAATAACTGACTGTGCTGTGTGCAGTCTGTGGCTGGTTTGCATTGTTGGAATTTGCTATTGTAGTGTTGGGCAGATGGCTGTTAACAGCGCGTAGCGTTGCGCAGTTAGAGGTGAGCCGCCAGCAGTGGTGGATGTGGGGAGAGAGATGGCGGAGTTTTGAGAGCGGATGATCTGGACGTGTGTCCATCAGAGACAGTAAATTTGTTAGACTGGATGTCATGAACTTATATATATATATATATATATATATATATATATATATATATATATATATGATGACTTTTGAACACTATTAAGGTAAATACATTGTTTGTTCTCTATCAAAATCTTTCATTTGCTAACTATGCCTATCAGTAGTTAGTGCCTTCAGTAGTTAGAATCTTTTATTCAGCTGGCAGTATTGGCGCACTCTGTATTGCAGTAGTTTGAGCAACGAAGAATTTTGTGAGGTAAGTGATTCATGAAAGGTATAGGTTATTGTTAGTCAGGGCCATTCTTTTGTAGGGATTTTTGAAAGTCAGACTGTGTTGCGCTAAAAATATTGTGTGTCAGTTTAGTGTTGATCAGAATAGGTAAAGAGCGAAATGTCTGAGTATGTTGAGTTCTGCTCAGCTGTTTGAAAATCAAATAATGTAAGAGGTTTATCAGCACAGTCATTCATAAATTTTTCTCAGAGGACGTTTCAATTCCAGTATTTCACCAGTATCTTACCTTGCTCGACCCCATTACTTTGTTCTGCTACGCTTGCTTCTTCTGATTACTGAAATTTTATTACGACGCATCATGTTCTCGTATATTTCTGAAACGTTTACTATTGCTATAATGAAATGACAAGATTGCACCTCCGGCTCTTAATATAAAATAAAATTAAAATTAATATACTACATTTCCATGTCACTGATCTATTGTGGAAATACACAGCATGATTATAATTAAACTTTCGCTATTTGAAAGAGCTTCCATGGAAAACTAATCGTCGTGAAACAGTGAAACCTTGTGAAAACATTTTAAAGGACATGCGGAGGAGAAATAACTAATACACCGCTGAAAGAAACACATTTTAATGTCCACATGGGGGTCGTAACATTTATTAACTGCATACCGTGTCTACATTCCAGTTACAAACTTTGCTCAAAGTGTCGACAATCAACGATAGACTCGAACCGCAATAGAGATACCTTTTCGCAAATACTCGCAGCACTTTTCAAATTGTGGACTGTAGAATGTTCAGGAGTCGTGATACAGCTAGTGGACTGCTCGAAGACAACACATTGCGTCCAGTGTTCTCACCCGTGGCCACAGCAACTTGTTTGACAACTCGTGGTCCGATTGGCCGTCGGTCTCTCCAAAGAGCAGTTCACAAATCGGCAGTTAATTCCAACTTCCGAATTATGTTCTTGAACCATGAGCGGAAAGAAGACTTTTCCATATTCCTTTAATGCGTCGATGCTCGTGAATAGCAGCAACACCATTGCTGTTGATTTGATACAACAGCTTTACGAACAAAGGCGTCGTCACCTTGTGCAAACCCATCTGGACTGTCACCAAATGTAGCTCACACCGATGCTTGTCTTTTCAAAATAACGTCACCGTACCAGTACCAGCCCCTAACGGCAAGTCGTGACACTAACTCTGCCAACAACGCAAATCGTGCTGTGTGCCATACGGTAAATAGCTTTCCGTCTGCACTGGTTCAAGAAGCGGAAGTTTAATTACTACCACTCATTATTTTCTTGGTCCACATATAGTATGCAGTGACTCTAATGATTGAATGCGTTGGACTGCGAACTGATATGGACTATGTATGCGGCGTGAACACATTGATAATACAACAGCTGTGTTGTAATCTCTGTAAATTAGAATGTATATGTTTGTTCAAAATCGGAAATATGCAGAGGATCTTCGCCGCCTGCTTTTCGATTTTGAAACAACGTTGAATTAGAATACGCGCGTGTTTTTATACACCTATAGGAGTGCCATTTGATGTATAAATACAGAAATAATACATAAAGGGGATACTTTGTTAGCAAAAAGACATGTTTGCTCGTTCAGAATTTTAAATCTCCGAAAGTTCTTAACCGATTCCTTTGAAATTCTGACACGACGATGCACTGGAATACTCTTATTTTTATATAATAAATAAAAATGCAATACATACAATTAATAACTCCACATTACGCTGGATTACCTGGTAAAGTATGACTACACCACTGTCTAAGTTAAGCGCAATGGAATATGAAAACCTATAAATAATGGTGCAAGCACAGCGGAACACAGCAGATCCTAATCAAATGGAATTTAGCATATAAAATGGAATTTAGCATGTAACGAATTCCGCAATACGTAATTAGAAAAGCTCTTTAACTCATGACAACAAATAAGAATTACGAAAGGGAGGAATACACATCACGATGAGAAAAAGTTAGTACAGGATATGATTACACTCAGCCGTCTTACTTGCTTAAAATCAATGTCTTGTTTTCCATATGAGGAGGAGCATGAGGTGGAAGAGTTTATGAAGAAGCCTGATGGTCTGCAATTACTCTTCTTAATAACCCAATATATTCGCTGTAGCTGACAGATCCAGATTTCAAAAAAGAATAGCACCAATAATCAGAGCACTTGCAAAGTTGAGTATCTGTTTGTCAAAGGCTTATTGCACGAATTATCCCTGTAAAAACATGCAGAGACTAGAAAATATTGATAGCCACCTTAATTGAGTGATGTATTCTCGTCATTTATCATAAGGATTGGTGTTTGGGGAGGGGGGGGGGGGTGGCCTTTTCAGTATGGAGGCAGGTCAAAGCACGAGGATAAATTCATTTAGTTCATCTAGCTGTTGACTGGTTTGTTGCGGCCAAAAGTGATTTCTTCATCTCGGAGAAGCGATTACATGCATAATCCTCTATTATTTTTTCTACATATTTCAATCTCTGTCTTCCCCTACAATTTTTATCGGCTACTTCTAGCACCAAGAGAGCTATTCCATTAAGCAGATAGTGTAACTCTCCCTCATTTTGGCGTAAAAAAAACAACTTTATCAGTGAAGACAACTGAGAAGAAACTGTGGATAACAGATTAACTACTCCAGCTGATCGACAACAAAATGAAGTACAAAAATGTTCGGGGAAATTCAGGAATGCAGAAATACAAGTCACTTAGTAATGAAATAAATAGGTAGAGCAGGGAGCTAAGTGAAAATGTCTGCATGTGAAGACATAGAAAGAGAAATGATTGTCGGGAGGACGGATTCAGCTTACACTAAAGTGAAAGAAAACTTCGCCGAAATTAAAAGGAAGGATGGTAACATGAAGAGTTCGGTAGGAATACCGCTGTTAAACGCAGATGAGATAGCGGATAGGTGGAAAGTGTACACTGAATGCCTCTATGAGGGGGGAGGGCTTATCTGATGACTTGATACAGGAAGAAACAGGCATAGACAGGGAAGAATTAGGAGATTCAGTAATAGATTCAAAATTAAAAAAAAAAAAAAAACTTTGGAAGACTTAATATCCGATTTTCTAAATCCGCTAAGGGAAGTGGCAACGAAACGACTATACACGTTGGTGTGTTGAATGCATGAGAGCGGCAATATTCCATTAGACTTTCGGAAAAGCATCATCCCCACATTTCCGAAGATATCGAGAGCCGACAAGTGCGAAAATTATCGCACAATCACCTTAACATCTTATGCAACCAGGTTGCTGACAAGGATAATATACAGACGAAAAGAAAGTTGAGGATTTGTTATATGGCGACCAGTTTCGCTTCAGGAGAGGTAAAGGAACCAGAACGGCAATTCTGTCATTACGGTTGATAATGGAAGCAATATTGAGGAAAAATCAAGACACTGAATTTGTCGACCTGGAAAAAGCGTTCGACAATGTAAAATGGTGCAAGATTTTCGAAATTCTGAGAAAAATGAGGGTAAGCTACAGGGAAAGGCGAGTAACATACAATATGTACAAGAACCAAGAGGGAACAGTAGGACTGGAAGAGCAAGAACGAAGTCCTCGAATTAAGAAGAATGTAAGACTGGTTTGAAGTCTTTTGTCCCTACTACTCAATCTATACATCGAAGAAACAATGAATGAAAATGAGGAGGGTTCAAGAGTGGGATTAAAATTCAGGGTGAAAGAATATCTATGACGAGATTCCTATCCTCAGTGAAAGTGAAGAAGAACTGCAGGATGTGATGAATGGAATGAATAATCTAATGAGTGCAGAATATGGATCGAGAATAATTCGAAGAAAAACCAAGGTAATGAGAAGTAGAAGAAACGAGAACAGCGATAAACTTAACATTACAATTGGGGATCACGACGTAGACGAAGTGAAGGAATTCTTCTACCTAAGGTCCGCAGCTCGTGGTCGTGCGGTAGCGTTCTCGCTTCCCACGCCCAGGTTCCCGGGTTCGATTCCCGGCGGGGTCAGGGATTTTCTCTGCCTCGTGATGACTGGGTGTTGTGTGATGTCCTTAGGTTAGTTAGGTTTAAGTAGTTCTAAGTTCTAGGGAACTGATGACCATAGATGTTAAGTCCCATAGTGTTCAGTGCCATTTGAACCATTTTTTCTACCTAAGCTGCAAAATAACAAATGACGGACGAAGCATAGAGGACATAAAAGCAGACAAGCACTGGCGAAAAAGGCATTCCTGGCCAAGAGAAGTCTGCTAGTATCAAACATAGATCTTAATCTGAGGAAGAAATTTCTGAGAATGTATGTTTGGAATACAGCATTGTATGGTAGTGAGACATGGACTATGAGGAAACGAAAACAGAAGAATGTTGACAATTAGGTGTGCTGATAAGGTAAGGAATGAGGAGGTTCTCTGCAGAATCGACGAGGAAGTGTATTTACGGAAAACACTGACAAGACGAAAGAACAGGATGATAGGACATCTTCTAAGGCACCAGGGGACAACTTCCATGGTACCTGTCGTATGGCCAAATCCTCGGTAACAATTTTTCGGGTGGAACCATACGAAATCCACAATTCATCAGGCATCAAACGAATGTTTAAGTGCAAGTCGCAGTCCAGGAGCGCCAGTCGGAGTTCAGGAGCGCCTTCACTTGGCCACATTTTGACCAATCGCTTGAAGTTGATGGGCGACCGGCGCGCTGGTCGTCTTCGAAGAGCCCCCCCCCCCCCCCCCCCCTATGGAACAGCTTGTGCCCCTCGGACACTGTAGAGCGGCTCAGGGCAGCATCTGCGCAGGCGTTCTTAATCATTCCGTCACGCTTTTCTCGGGTTTCACTCAGAATTTGGTGGCGTAGCGCTGCTCAAGATTTTTCTCCATCTTTAAACGCTACCGCACTACTGAGAGATAGCCACAAAAATCGACGTGCTCACTCTATACTTCCCTGACTGCGACTGGGAAAAATATCAGTCTTTCCGGAAGGCTCCTCATTATCACGCCGAGGGGCCCGACCCACCTCCACTGCTCCGTTCTGTTTCAAAAATTGAGTCCTACTACTTATTGATCACATGCCCTACATCCAGCAAATAATTGAGCACATAGGGTGGAATTTCTACTCTGAGATGAACATGTTTGTTTGCTGAATATGTAACTATTGTAGTGGCACTAGGTATCTGACAGCTAACGTCACAAGAAGCGAATTTAAATGTGTCTTTGTAATTCAATAATAAGTGATTAAATTGCTATTTCCACAATGTATGTCAACACACTGCCCTGTGAAAACTTTAAGGATGCGTAATGGTCTCTCTTGTGGAGAAATTATAAGTCGCGATGTCAGCTAACTCACGAAAAATCGACGTCCCACCGGTTGCAGTACACGGGCACTGGCCACCCAAAAGCCAGTGAAACTAAACCAATTCCCATCCTGTACATAGAGCTACTCGCGCTTTTGACCCTAAACACAAAGTACCACTATAGTCCCGATACTGAGGCCCAGCTTACTATATCTTTCTCCGCTACTATTTTAGCTTACTTCATATTGGCTGCCGTGATCGTCTCTTCTCTATCATGTCACTCCATCCGTGGGTGTGCAATATTTTATTATTTTACTCGGTTTGTAAATCAATTGGTCAACACTAAATAAGAGTTTCATGATGAACAGAGCTCAAAAGCTGATAAAGTTGTCTTCAAGTAGTGCATCGTTAAAATTAATAAATACTCATAAAATATTACCCTGATTTGAAATTTTTTGCCTCGCCTAATATGCCTTAATCTCTACTTTTTAATATTAAGGACTAACGATGAATTACTTTTGAATACATTGTGGGAGTGAACAGTGATCAATGTTATTACAAATATTTACCATCAAAAACAGTCATGATCACAAATTATTCCGGTGACCGGTTTCGACCACAACTCATTTGTCTGAAGATGACAACAGTTGTAGTCGAAACCGGTCCCCAGAATAAATAATTTGTGATCAAGACTGTTTTTGATAGTAAATATTACTAACAATGAAGTTTAGAAAATAATGTTTTCTTGTTTTGAATGGTGTGGAATGTGCATTAAATGTGGTATGTGCATTATATGATTGCATGCATTGATAGAAATACCAACTCAGTTGTTCTTGGTCCAAGTTCCATGATGAGGTGCACCACTGCCAGTTGGATAAGCTATGTAGGTTGGCCCAGTTTACCTTCTACTACACCTGCACCAGTTGTTATCCAAATGAAACAGCAGAGCACAACTGGAACAAAGATACCAGTTTCAGCTTTCAGGAAATACATCGGTCCCAGTTACATGGACATACAACAGTCCTCTGCAATCTCTCTTGAGTAACTGTCACAGAGTGGTAGTTTCTGTCCCCACAGCAGCGCTTCGTAGTCCACCGTTTCGATTTCTAGTTAACACAATTTCTAACAAGAAACTACTTGCCTTGAATCTCGTGTGTTCTTTGGCTCAAGCTCCTATGTTTCTTACATTTTTCAATGCTTCTCAGGCATAGTTCGGCGTTTTTATAACTGTTTACGTTCCTGCAGTCTTTAGTATGAAGAGGGCCTGTAATTGCTATTTTCAATTGCGGGTTGAGTTAGTGACTCTTCGCTCGCAGCATCAGGCGGTGCTGGCTTTGGTCACGCAGTTTGAGACTGTTGCCATTGCTCATCACTGTCGGAGGCTGGATATGGGGAACCAAGGAGCCTCTAGAGCGTTCAGTGTCCCACTATGGTCACCCCAGATGCTACCCACAATGAGGTTGACCCCTCACTTACGGGTCGTTTCAAGGTGTGGCAGGTAGCAAAAGACTTTCTGAGGGGCCGATCATAGGATCTCCCTGGTTCGTGTGACGACCAGGTTTCGGGCACTGTCCATGTCTGATAAATATCCTGATCCAGAAGCTGTCACTTGCTCTGTTTCCAGGGAATCCTGTCGGCTTGCGAGATCTGGGCATTCATTGAAGGTGGATTTAGTGGCAGTTGGGAGCTCGAGCGTTAGGAGTATAATGGGCCCATTAGGGGCATGGCTATTAAGGAGACGAAGAAATCCAACGCATACCGAAAGGAGTCATCCCTGATATGGAATAAGCGCTTCTAGACGCCAAGGCGTGTGCAGGGTGCAGCCAACTGCGGGCGAAGGCTCATGTCAGAGCTAATAATGTCGCTTTGGATCTGAAGAGATTCTCTCTGGTTTCGGGTGGCTAGATGAATTCTTGTGTGCAAGATGAAGGCGAAGCTCACAACCTCTAGCGTCATCGATAGGACAGACTGTAGACATTTGGCACAGAGCCAAGTTCAGAGTCTGAATCAGAAGATCAGACTGCAAGACTCTCTACTTGCGGCATAGGTTGGTGTGTTTTCGGGTTCTGCTTGGTAAGTCATGTGTCGAATACACAGAAGTGGGTACACGAGTATCAGGGGCTGTTTGAAGAAGACGTAGGTTTCTCAGGTTACAGGAAGCTACAAAAACGACGTCAGTCTAGAAGAGTGCAGACCAAACACAGGACTGGGGTAGACCTAGTAATAATCGTATTGCAGTTGTAAATTTTCTGCAGCTGTTTTGGGAGCTAACAAGTCTTACAAAAGCTAGAAGAAAGTACTGAAGCTAAAATCGTTTTAAGGAAACGAGAGAGAGATATAGACGTACATAAGTTCAGCCAAAATGTTTGCAAAGAGCCTAAAGGTGTTCGGGAAGATATTAAATACAGTTGGTGGCGGACTGTTTATTGCGGTCAGAAGTACGTGGGGCGTTCAATACATACAACAACACTTTTTTTCTGCAGGCAGCTCGGTTTTATTCAGGAATCCAATACACCATACTTTTCATCACTCTTTAGGCTACAATAATCTATTTTTCAACATAATCTCCGTTCAATGCGCCGGCATTACGTCAACTCACCGAGAACGTTTTGCCTGCATGGTAGCAACCTAATGGTCGACGTCGGAGCCGGCGTCATGCTGCAACCGTAAACTCCCCGTCATCCATGTACTGCTTCATTGGCCCAAACAAATGGAACTCTGAAGGTGTGAGATCCGGGTTATAGCGAGTATGGGGAAGAACAGTCCAATGAACTTTTGTGAGCTTCGCTCGGTGCGCAGATTTGTTGGAGGCCTCGTGTTGTCACGGAGAAGGAGAGGTTCGTTTGCGTTTTGCTGCGACTTTTCACACTCAAGTCATTTCCTCAGTTCCTGAGGATAGCACGATACACTTAAGAGTTGATCGTTGCACTATGTCGGAGGAGACAAACAGAATAATCACTTCAGAGTCCCACAAGACCGTCGCCATGACCTTACCAGCTGATGTTGCGGTCTTGAACTTTTCTTTCGGAGGAGAGATGATGCCGTGGCACTCAGTGGATTACCGTTTTGTTCCCGTTTTAAAGTGATGAACCGATGTTTCGCCGCCTATGATGATGATGATGATCGACAAAAACTTGTCACGTCCAGCCTATCAACACGCAAGCAATTACGCACATATGGCCCTTGCTTACTTCTTCTGTTAGACGGCGAGGAATCCAGCGGGCTCCTTTGGGTACCCCAGCCTATGGACAAGTATATCAGCACTACCAACAGAGACGTCCAGATTGCGCAGCGAGGTGTTTGATTGTGATCCGTCGATAATCTCGAATGAAAGTGTCCGCACTCTGCAACATTGCAGCAGTCACAGCTGTGCGCAGCCGGTCGGCATGCGGGAGATCGAACAGGTTTGCGCGACCTTGTTTCTAAGATGAGAGACGCCTCGTGCAACATCTCAGCGTGTTTTTGTTCAATGTCAAGTCTTCGTAGATATTCTGCAAGTATCTGTGAATACATGAGATGCGAAATGAAATTAAATGACAGCTCTCTGCTTGGAACACACCTCCACTGCAGACGCCATTTTGTTATCGGAAAAATCATGAAACTATAGGGGTTTAAGGGAGAATATTCCACTATGTCCCACAACAAATTCAGTATTTTTTAAGCCTAAATTGACCGAGAGCAAACATTTGTTGCATTACTTATTTTAACGTCCGTCATAGTTTACGTCGTTGTGAAATTGAAGAATATAATTCCTGTGAGTGATAATGAATGGAGGTTACAATCGATAACTGGACTAATTTAATAATTGATTCCTTTTACGGGTACACTCGACTCAAATGTTACAGTAGTTCAACAGTCCAAAGAAAACTTGAGTATTATTTCAATTCGGTACCCCACTCATAGAATTATGGTTGGTGGTGACTTCAATCTATCCTCGTTATGTTAGCGGGAATGCATGTTTGAAGTCGGCGATAAGCATGAAATATTGCCCCAGATCGAACTGGACGCTTTGTAGGAAAATTATTCTGAGTCCATTCGAAGTGTAAACTACTGCTAAATCATGCTTGTCCTATTAGCAACAAAAGTGCTGAGTAAATAGGGAGCAATGTGACGAATGCAGAGAGCAGTAACAACACTGTCGTTGTAGCAGTATTGAGAATCGTAACATGTAAATACGGCAAAAATAAACGCAAAATATATCTGTTTAACAAATCAGATAAAAGTTCACCTGATGATTTCTTAAGTGACATTCTCCGCTGTTTCTAGTCTTACTGTGTAAACTGTGGTTTAAATTCAAAGAAAAATATTGAGAGATATATACCAAAGAGATAGTACTGATCCCCCATGGTTCTGAATATAGGTGGGAACACTGTTACGGGCACAACGAAAAAATCATGCTGAACAACTGCTAACATGTGTAGATATTTCTGTGTAGGGCAACAGCTTAAATCACATAATAATGGCATGGCCTCCAGTCCAGAATGTACGCCAATTAGGTTCCTTTCAGAGTATGCTGGTATAATACACTCCTGGAAATTGAAATAAGAACACCGTGAATTCATTGTCCCAGGAAGGGGAAACTTTATTGACACATTCCTGGGGTCCGATACATCACATGATCACACTGACAGAACCACAGGCACATAGACACAGGCAACAGAGCATGCACAATGTCGGCACTAGTACAGTGTATATCCACCTTTCGCAGCAATGCAGGCTGCTATTCTCCCATGGAGACGATCGTAGAGATGCTGGATGTAGTCCTGTGGAACGGCTTGCCATGCCATTTCCACCTGGCGCCTCAGTTGGACCAGCGTTCGTGCTGGACGTGCAGACCGCGTGAGACGACGCTTCATCCAGTCCCAAACATGCTCAATGGGGGACAGATCCGGAGATCTTGCTGGCCAGGGTAGTTGACTTACACCTTCTAGAGCACGTTGGGTGGCACGGGATACATGCGGACGTGCATTGTCCTGTTGGAACAGCAAGTTCACTTGCCGGTCTAGGAATGGTAGAACGATGGGTTCGATGACGGTTTGGATGTACCGTGCACTATTCAGTGTCCCCTCGACGATCATCAGTGGTGTACGGCCAGTGTAGGAGATCGCTCCCCACACCATGATGCCGGCTGTTGGCCCTTTGTGCCTCGGTCGTATGCAGTCCTGATTGTGGCGCTCATCTGCACGGCGCCAAACACGCATACGACCATATTGGCAACAAGGCAGAAGCGACTCTCATCGCTGAAGACGACACGTCTCCATTCGTCCCTCCATTCACGCCTGTCGCGACACTACTGGAGGCGGGCTGCACGATGTTGGGGCGTGAGCGGAAGACGGCCTAACGGTGTGCGGGACCGTAGCCCAGCTTCATGGAGACGGTTGCGAATGGTCGTCGCCGATACCCCAGGAGCAACAGTGTCCCTAATTTGCTGGGAAGTGGCGGTGCGGTCCCCTACGGCACTGCGTAGGATCCTACGGTCTTGGCGTGCATCCGTGCGTCGCTGCGGTCCGGTCCCAGGTCGACGGGCACATGCACCTTCCGCCGACCACTGGCGACAACATCGATGTACTGTGGAGACCTCACGCCCCACGTGTTGAGCAATTCGGCGGTACGTCCACCCGGCCTCCCGCATGCCCACTATACGCCCTCGCTCAAAGTCCGTCAACTGCACATACGGTTCACGTCCACGCTGTCGAGGCATGCTACCAGTGTTAAAGGCTGCGATGGAGCTCCGTATGTCACGGCAAACTGGCTGACACTGACGGCGGCGGTGCACAAATGCTGCGCAGCTAGCGCCATTAGACGGCCAACACCGCGGTTCCTGGTGTGTCCGCTGTGCCGTGCGTGTGATCATTGCTTGTACAGCCCTCTCGCAGTGTCCGGAGCAAGTATGGCGGGTCTGACACACCGGTGTCAATGTGTTCTTTTTTCCATTTCCAGGAGTGTAGTTATATACTTAGCAATTACATACAACTGCTTGCTCGACGAAATATCTGCACCTAAAGACTGAGAAGTTGCACAGGTCAATACTCAAGAAAGGAAAGAAGACTAATCCCAGAATCATAAACATCGATTAATAACAGTGGGATTTTGGAACATACACTGGCTTCGAACGTAACGAATGAGCTCGAAGAAAACGATTTATTAACAGACAGCCAACACGGATTCAGAAACTATCGTTCCTTTGAAAAACACCTAGCTCCTTATTCACACGAACTAATAAGTGCTATCGACAGGGGATGTCAAACAGATTCCGTATTTTTAGATATCCGTAAGGCTTTTGACGCCGTTCATCACGAGCGACTTCTAATCAAACTGCGTGTCTGCAGAACATCGTGTCAGTTGTGCAACTGGATTCGTGATTTCCTGGCAAAAACGTCACAGTTCGTAGTAACTGACGGAAAGTCATCGACTAACACACAGCATTACCTGACATTGCCGAAGGAAGCATTATAGGCCCTCTGCTGTATCTGATCTATGTTAATGATTTAGGAGACAATCTCAGCATACTATTTGCAGATGACGAGGTCGTTCACAGTCTTGTTGAGTCACCAAATGATCAAAATGAATTGCAAAATGATTTAGACAAGATATCTTTATGGCGCGCCACTGGTAATTGACACTAAATAATGAAAAGTGTGGAGTCATCCACGTGAGTACTAAAAGCAATCCGTTAAGTTTATATAGCAGAAACCTAAAACCTGTGAATTTAACTAAATACAGGGTGTTTCACTACGTTTTGACCATTTGAAATTTGAATAACACAAACTAATCACGTCGCAAAGTTGAACATTTTACGTAAGCTACAACATTTATTCAGGCTTACTTATGAATTACTACATCGGACAAATGACGACCTTTCGAGACTACGCAATACTCGAGGCGATTCACCATGTTTTTGAACACATCTTTCGTAACTCCTGGAGGGATTCTGGAAATAGCGTGAATTCTAACTGCTGCTAGCTTCTCGGCCGGTCGGAGTACACTCTCACCTTCAAATAACCCAAAGGTAAAAGTCTAGCACGGTTAAATCAGGCGAGCAGAGCAGCCATTCGACTCAAGCGTGTTTGGAAACTATGCGGTTTACAACGACTCACAGAGAACTTGCAAGGTCTTGTTGGAAGTGTGGAATGTCGCGCCGTTTTGTTGGAATCAAGTTTCCGTAACGAAAGACGAGGGCTTGCCTGTAAACAGCTACGCACATGTACAATGCTCTGGTCGTTGCACGTAAGTTTCTTACTCAGTTCAGTATTGCTCCACGAGCTGAATCTTGAAATGCTTACGAAAGATATGGTGCGCGCCCAAGACAGTTTCGCAGTAGCGAAAATAGCACTCCACGGCGGACGCGGCATGTTGCTTCGACCGGCACTCGTGATTACTGACCTGTGCATAGGGTGGAACTTCAGACCCCACACTACAAACAGATGACGCCACCATCGTTGTATCTTGGTTTTAACGCTTGTTATTCAAATCTGAAATCATCAAAACATTTTTAAACTCACTGTACTTAGGGATGACACTTCATAACTCAAATTGGAACGATCACGTTATTTTGTGGGAAAGGCGAACCAGAGACTGTGACTTTCTCATCCAAATGCGAAAATATTTTGTAGGCGCCCACCTACTTAATGAGAACTGATTTTCGTAATTAAATAAGAGAAATCAAACTAACACGGAAAGATTTATGTCCTCGTTTTTCCCGCGCGCTGTTCGAGAGCGGAACGGTAGAGAAATAGCTTGAAAACGCACTTGTTCTTTCGATAAACAGCCTCCAAAATTCAGCCCGTCTTATACTCGAAATTAATATAGAAATGTCCAGTGTTTGATTTAAAATTACCACAGATCTTAAAAATGGCCATATTTACTTATTTATTTACATTTTATGGCCTTCATTGGACCGCTCTAGTCAAGTTTATACATTTTCCAGTTTTCTGTCTGCCCAGTACTTCTTCATTCTCTCGGATCTTATCCTTCTTTCTTCTTTGGAAATCACCATTCCTATTGTCTGTTTGATGATTCACGCTTCCAATTTGGTTTGTTTGTTGGTAAGTTTCATGGTTTTGTCAGTTTTGTTTCTTAGGTCTTCCAATTTCATCTGTAGCTCATCCATATCTTCCTTGATTTCTGTAATCCACTTAATGTTGTACTTACTATTCAACAATTTTTCCATTACTCTCCTGATGATCCTGTTCTCAGCTGTTCTGATTAGATTAAAAATGAAATGCGTTTCTTCCTGATTGTATTCATTACCGGTTATATTTCCTTGTAGACTGTTTCATTTGCAGCTACATCCAGTGTTCATCTTTCTTGTACGATTTGTTGAAGCACGTTCTGATGACAATTCTCTCTATTTTGGGTATTTTGTCCGTTTGTGCAATGTTTGTTGTTTTGAAGATGGTTTCACTTGGGTATGTTATCTCGTTGAGTGACGGTTTTGTAGTATTTTAATTTTGTTGCTATTGACAGGCTCTTTTTGTTATAGGTGTCCTTGTTGATAAATTGTGCTCTAGTCAGTTTGTTTATGCTGTTATGCCATGTAGGCTTTTCTTTGAGGTTACGTGTTATGATTTCTCCCAGATATTTAAATTTATCTACAATTTTTATTCTTGGTTTCCTATGGCAATTTTGTTTATTAGTGGTGGGTCGGTTAACATGATTACTGTTTTTTCAAAGGATATTCCAACACAAATTTTCTGTGCTATTTCCTGCAGTGAGATAACTTCTTGTTTGGTTTCCTGAATACTGTTCGACAAGAGAGCAAGGTCATCAGCAAATCCTAGAAAATTTAAATTTATTTTGTCTTTGGGTCTTCCAATTTGGATGTTCTTTGGGTTAATCTTGTACCGTTCCCTCATTATGTATTCTAAAGCACAGATGAACAGCAGGGGTGCCAAGCAATGTCCTTGTCTTAAACCTGTTTTTATGATGAATGGCTCGGAGAGTTCTCCCCTGAACTTGATTTTTTTTGGTTAAGGTGAGTTCTATCAATTTGATTAATTTTGCATGGAGCCCAAAATTTCTTAAAATTTTTAACATTGAAGGTCTATGGATACAGTCATATGCTTTTCTAAAGTCCACGAAGGTTATTACAAGAGGTTTATTCCGCTTCTTGTAACATGCTATGGCTCATTTTAAACTGATGATCTGTTCTGCACAGCTTCAAAAATGGCTCTGAGCACTATGGGACTCAACTGCTGAGGTCATTAGTCCCCTAGAACTTAGAACTAGTTAAACCTAACTAACCTAAGGACATCACAAACACCCATGCCCGAGGCAGGATTCGAACCTGCGACCGTAGTGGTCTTGCGGTTCCAGACTGTAGCGCCTTTAACCGCACGGCCTCTGCACAGCTTCTTCAAGGTCTGCAGCCTCTTTGGTATTCACCTAATTCTTCCTTTATTTGCTCTTTGATCCTCTTGTATAGGATTCTGGAGAAAATCTTGTATGTGCAGTCTACGAGAAAGGTACCTCTGTAGTTATCTGGGTTGCTTTCGTCTCCTTATGGCCATATAATTGATCCCGCGGGAAACCTATCTGTATCTCGCAACGTTGGATTCAAGTGCCAACAGCAGTGCACCGACGCATCGAACCTCAGCTGGGGGTTCACAAGCTTGCTAACACTGTCTCCCTTCTTTCCCACGATCACAAACCCAGAAGCTGTCTAGCCTATGATGCATTACTGCAGTCTAAGCTGCCAGTGAACGTGACTTGAAAGTGATTTGTGTTATCGGTAACAATACAGTATTTTGTAAGTTCCTGGCAGATTAAATCTGTGTGTCGGACCGAGACTCGAACTCGGGACCTTTGCCTTTCGCGGGCAAGTGCTCTACCAAGCACGACTCACGCCCCGTCCTCACAGCTTTACTTCTGCCAGTATCTCGTCTCCGCAATACCCTTTCAGGAGTGATAGTTGTTGTGGACTGGCAAGACAGCCAATCCACTATGAGGAAGCCGAAAGGCACGCGTTTAAGCTCACGCAGGCTGGCGTGAGGTCTGGAACAGGACAAGGAATTTATAGTAGCAAAGAACGTACGTAACTACTGGAATACTTAACATTAATTCATAATTGGTGAACATCGCTCTTGACGGTACATGTTTTACAGCATCAATAGTAACTGGTAATGGCGCCTTGCTAGGTCGAAGCAAATGACGTAGCTGAAGGCTATGCTAACTATCGTCTCGGCAAATGAGAGCGTAATTTGTCAGTGAACCATCGCTAGCAAAGTCGGCTGTCTAACTGGGGCGAGTGCTAGGAAGTCTCTCTAGACCTGCCGTGTGGCGGCGCTCGGTCTGCAATCACTGATAGTGGCGACACGCGGGTCCGACGTATACTAACGGACCGCGGCCGATTTAAAGGCTACCACCTAGCAAGTGTGGTGTTTGGCGGTGACACCACACTAGTTCTGCAAGGTTCGCAGGAGAGCTTCTGTAAAGTTTCGAAGGTAGGAGACGAGATACTGGCAGAAGTAAAGCTGTGAGGGCGGGGCATGAGTCGTGCTTGGGTAGCTCAGTTGGTAGATCACTTGCTCGCGAAAGGCAAAGGTCCCGAGTTCGAGTCTCGGTCCGGCACACAGTTTTAATCTGCCAGGAAGTTTCATATCAGCGCACACTCCGCTGCAGAGTGAAAATCTCATTCTGAATACAGTATTTTGGTTACGTAGTAGCTAGTTTCGTAACGAAAAAAATAAAATAAAAAGTAAAAGGTAGCTATTCATATGATACGAGCTATAAATTGAAAGTATAGAAAGTAACGGCATATGCAGAACATGGAAAGAAAGTAGCTGAGCGGCATTTAGGTTCTCCGTCAACAGAAAACAAAACATTCGCGATTGGCGGGCTAGTAAAGAACTGAAAAAAATGACTTTAAGGATGAAGTCGGTTGGTGCTTCAGGTCTACGAAGCGTCATGGGCTTAGCACGCAACCAAAACCAAAATGTCACAGAAAACGCCACAAGAGTATGAAGAGAAAAAGTTATCTTTCCATCATTTTATTATTCAGCATCGAAAGAAAGCCAGTGTGAAACTAACCCAAACAGTGAATATGAATGAAACTCCTCTCACATTTGAAGTGCCGAAGAACAGAATTGTTGCTACGAAATGTGCTAAAACTATAACTATAAAAACAAGTGGACATGAAAAAATGCATTAAACTGTTGCCATTTCACGTTGTGCCGACGGTACTGAACTCAATCCAAAGTTCATTTTCAAGCAACGACAAAATTTTCTGAAATACCGCCAGCCATTGTTATTCACGCACATGACACGTGATGGATGGACAGAGTCAGGGAAAAGGTGCTTTATTGAAGAAGAGATTTTTATTGTGCTAGGTCAGCTTAGTAGTCAATTGAAAAAATCTGTGAAAGAAAAAAATGAGAATGTAAACTACAGAGCTTGCTGTTATTCCGGCAGGAATTACTTCACAACTGCAACCTCGTAATGTCGCGATAAATAAACCATGTAAAGTGTCTATGAGAGAGCAATGGAACAAATGGATGATGGATGAAACCCGACATGGGTTAACGCCGAAGAAAGGTTTAAAACGACCTGCAATAAAACAAGTGTGTCAGAACATTCGTGGTCTAGAGTGAAAGAAGATACCATTGTTAAATCTTTGAATAAGTGCAATATAAGTAACGCTCTCGACGGTAGTGAAGACCATGTCATATATGAAGAGGACAGCGATCATGACGAAGAGGAAGAAGAACAAGTGGAAGAAGAAGAAGAATAAGAAAGTTAAGATGGTGATTTTCAGGGATTTTAAAGGTCTTTTCGGTTGTATAAATTAGGAATTTTTTTTTAGTCTGGCTTTGAAATCGAATTATAAAAATGGTAAAAATGTTATTTCAAAGGATTGTTTAAAAATTGATTTAAGTAGTCCGTAATCTCCACTGGAAGTGAACTTCACCATCTCTCCCCCAGCAGATGGCACATTCTGCTAGGTGAACAGTTCTTAAGAAGCGCCACCAAATCATTCTCTGACAATTCGCCCTCTCTATCTACATTTGATATTACTTCTTGATATATATGATTACATTGAAATGATTTTTACTGCATCAGTCAGACTTGTCTAGTGTACGCCACTACTTCTCTCATCTAAACGTCAGTTTTAATTGCCGTTATACTATTTTAATCACCTCTGTTCTACCATTTACTGAGACAGTTTCTGGAGTAGAGCCTTTGTGAGACAACCCTTGCCATGACCGTGAGGTATCCTCGCAGTTCGTGAAAACTCGCCTGCACCAATGTACTAGCCTTCTGAATGGCCGTTTTCGAGAAATCGCGGTCTTTGAATTGCTAGCGACCCCGCTTCCAACCGCTCGGATCCCCTGTTGTGTCGAAGGAGAAAACCCAACGCTCAGAGTCCAAGGGCCAACCTGCTATAATGTAGCTGGACGGGAGGATTGTATCGTTACAAGCAATACGTTTGATATTTAAATAATCTCCTACAGCGTGCTGGCAGGTGAAAGAGCAAGTTTGGAAGGGCGAAGAGTCCTCCCTCGGGCATGGGTGTGTGTGTTGTATACAGCGTAACTAAGTTTACGTGAGATTAAGTAGTGTGTAGTCTTAGGGACCGATGACCTCAGCAGTTTGGTCCCACAAGACCTTACCATAAATTTCCAAAATTTCCTAAAGGGACGACGAATTTATTAGTGCCAAACACGGACTTATCAGTTGCGTAAATAAGAAATTTCCTAAATAAATATATCAATTTCCGTATCAAAACTAATTTTCTCTCATTAACAAATACCCCCGATGTAATGCCTGCATGGCATGGTGGATTCTCGGGTGGAGTGGAGCCAAACATTACTCCGATCCACGATTAAATTTTTATTGATATCACACAAAGTGGCAAGGTTTTTTAAAGATGCAGTTATGTTCAAACTTGACAAGAGGGCACGCCACTGAATAGGGAGACCAATTATATGTGTTTAGGAGACGGATTGAGAGTAAATCGAATGAGAACAGCTGGATTGAAGGTCATGAAGTAGATGAAATGAAGGAATTCTACTACCCAGGCAACAAAATAATCAATGACGGACGGGGCAAGGCGGACTACAAAAGCAGACTAGCACTGGCAAAAAGGACATTCCTGGCCAAGACAAGTCTACTAGTATCAAACATAGGCCTTAATTTTTGCGAACTTAAGTTTGGAGCACGGTAATGTATAGTAGTGAAACATGGACTGCAGGAAAACCGGAACAGAAGAGAATCGAAGCTTTTGAAATGTGGTGCTAAAGCCGAATGTTGAAGATTAGGTGGAGTGATAAGGTAAGGAATGAGAAGGTGCTGCGCAGAGGCTAAGAGGAAAGGGATCTGTGGAAAACTCTGACAAGGAGAAGGGATAGTATGATAGGACGCCTGTTAAGACATAAGGGAATGACTTCCATGGTACTAGAGGGAGCTGTACAGGACAAAAACTATAGAGGAAGACAGAGATTGGAATACATCCAGCAAATAATTGAGGACGTAGGTTGCATATGCTACTCTGGTATGAAGAGGCTGGCACAAAGAGGAATTCGTTGCGGGTTGCAACAAACCACTCAGAAGAGCTGACTATCGGACTCTCACTTTGGAAGCAGAACCGTGTACCGACAAGATAGTTGTCGAGTTACATGACTGGCGAACGGGAGTTTCCGGCAACTACTGTAGTGGTTTTCACGTAGTCACTCTAATACTTCGCTCGCATTCAAAACCACGAGCCCATCAGCAGTAGTGTAGTCTGCTTCGATGCGTATCATCCGTTTCTGCTAACATATCGCGGTTCCCGCGGCTTGTATTTCCCATTTGAGTACTCTCACAATCGCCTCTCTCTCTCTCTCTCTCTCTCGCTCTCTGGTTTTTGATTTCACTGTTTCTGTTGAACTTCTTGATGTGTCTATCATCAGCTGTCTATATCTCTTGAGATTCTGAGCAGGCAAAAAAAAAAAAAAAAAAAAAAAAAAAAAAAAAAAAAAAAATCGGGACATCTCACTACATATTCCTTTTTGTTTTCCATGTACTTCGATGTTTAATTTCACTGAAAGCCTTTCACCTGGTGTACCTGTTCCCGGCGCATTTTATTAATTATATCACGAACTCGGTGCCAAACCCCTGCAAGTAAATGATGGAGACGGTTGTTGGCGCGCCCCAGAGAAGCAGCTGAGTGATTCACACGCTCTTCGATCAGAAATAGTTATTAGGTCATTCATCATTCTTTTATCCTCACTCGCCATTGTCTAGACGATAGACATGATAACTGCAACACCCTGTTACGACTAACAGAAACTTCCAATCGCTTATGTGGGCCTTTGACAAAAACAGAGTGAAAGTAAACATTGAGAAATGTTATGAAAATCTGTTTACAGAACGAGGAAAATGCATTGTACAGTCCATGCAATAATTTATTGGTACACTGTCGGATTAAGAGTATCAAAATGCCCCTCTGTAATGCGGAATAGACCATTACATGTCACGACAGTCACTCCATTATAACACGAGGCGGGGAGTAATGTGTTGTTAGAAGAGAAGCATTAAGAGCTGAATAGATTGGTCAGGAGAGCTCAGTGAATTCTAACATTAACTATTCATTGGATGTCACTTGAGTAACAGTGCAGCAGCGATATTTGATGCCTTCTACAGCTGCTCAAGTGAACAGCTGGTGACGTGTCGTAAAGTGGAAAAGTGAAGGTACACACACTGCTAAACCAAGACCAGACAGACGCCATGTGCTGGTGACATGGAAGATCGAGCACTGCGGATGGCGCTTGTAAAAAATTCACATGAAAAAAGTGGAAGTAATCACCCGAGAATCGAAATTGCTACGACTACAGGCAGTCCAGCAACCAAAATGACTGTGCCTAGGGAGTTAAAATGAATTATGTACAGTGGTTGACCAGCTCTTCCTAGCCATACGTTTGTGTAGTCATTGCTAAGCGATGCTTGAGGCGATGTAAAGAGACTGAATGACTGAGAACTAGTGATTTGGAGTGATGCAGCACGCTATGTCCTGTTGCAATCACAAGGAAGTAGGGTTACGGTGTGAGGGCGTTTTGTTGTTAGGGTGTGGTCCCATTTTTCGGCTAAAGAAACCGCTAAATGCGAAAGGATACGAACTCATTCTGCAGCTTTATATACTGCACACAGTAGAGGGACAATTCGAAGGCGATAATTATATCAGCTTAACAATGCACCCTGTTACAAAGCAGCATCTGTTAGGAAAAGGTCTGTGGACAATAACATTCTTGAAATGGGCTGGTTTGCCCAAAATACCGACCTGAATCCAACAGAACACATCCGGTATGAGAACGTCAGCTTCACTCCACGCCCCAGTACCTTCTTCTGTTTCGGCTCTTGAGGAAAAATGGGCTGTTATTCCACCATATACACTGAGACTCGTCACTGAAAATGCCTCGAGTGGAGTTCAAGGCTCTAGGCATTTCAGTCCGGAACCACGCTGCTGCTACCGTCGCAGGCTCGAATCCTGCCTCGGGCATGGATGTGTGTGATGTCCTTAGTTACGTTTAAGTAGTTCTAAGTGTAGAGGGCTGATGACCTCAGATGTTAAGTCCCATAGTGCTTAGAGCCATTTGAACCATTTAGAGTTCAAGGTGTCATGAAGGTGAGGGGTAGACACGCCCCACATTAATGTCCAGAATCGCATACTTTCATCTACATCTACACACGAAGCACGCCACCGTACGGAGAGTGGCGGATATTACTACTAGTTGTTTCCTTTCCTGTTCCACTTGAAAATAGAGTGAATGAGAAATGACTGTCGATATGCAACTTTATGAGCCCTAATTTCTCGAATCTTATCGCCATGGTCCTTACACGCAGTATATGTCGCTGGCTGTAGCATCATTCGGCAATCAGCTTAAAATGCCGGTTCCATAAATTTTCTCAGTAGTGTTTCTCGGAAAGAACGTCGCCTTCCTTTCAAGTATTCCCATTTGATTTCCCAAAGTACATCCGTAACACTTAGGTGTTATTCGAACCTACCGGTAACAGATCTAGCAGCCCACCTCTGAATTGCTTCGATGTCTTTATTCAATTCTACTTCGTACCAATCCCAAACACTCGAGCAGTATTCGAGAACAGGTCGCACCAGCGCCCTATATGCGGTCTCCTTTATAGGCGAACCATCTGTTCCTAAAATTCTGTCGATAAACTGAAGCCGACCACTTGCCTTCACTACCACAATTGTCACGTGACCGTTCCATTTCATATCGCTTTGCAACGTTACTCCCAGATATAGTCAAGGGAAGGCAGAATTCGGTTACAATTGTGGAACGGGCCGTAATCAGTTACTATTGGTTGCCTTTTACAGTTACAAACATTTATTTTTAAAACAGTAATTCCAGACTCAGCAATAAATAAAAAATACCACGCGCTATTAATGAAGGAATAACAACTGTGTAAATAATAGTGTTTTCAGTGCGTTACAATTTAGCAAATCCACATCTACATCTACATTTATACTCCGCAAGCCACCCAACGGTGTGTGGCGGAGGGCACTTTACGTGCCACTGTCATTACCTTCCTTTCCTGTTCCAGTCGCGTATGGTTCGACTGTCTGAAAGCCTCCGTGCGCGCTCTAATCTCTCTAATTTTACATTCGTGATCTTCTCGGGAGGTATAAGTAGAGGGAAGCAATATATTCGATACCTCATCCAGAAACACACCCTCTCGAAACCTGGCGAGCAAGCTACAACGCGATGCCGAGCGCCTCTCTTGCAGAGTCTGCCACTTGAGTTTGTTAAACATCTCCGTAACGCTATCACGGTTACCAAATAACCCTGTGACGAAACGCGCCGCTCTTCCTTGGATATTCTCTATCTCCTCCGTCAACCCGATCTGGTACGGATCCCACACTGATGAGCAACACTCAAGTATAGGTCGAACGAGTGTTTTGTAAGCCACCTCCTTTGTTGATGGACTACACTTTCTAAGGACTCTCCCAATGAATCTCAACCTGGTACCCGCCTTACCAACAATTAATTTTATATGATCATTCCACTTCAAATCGTTCCGCACGCATACTCCCAGATATTTTACAGAAGTAACTGCTACCAGTGTTTGTTCCGCTATCATATAATCATACAATAAAGGATTCTTCTTTCTATGTATTCGCAATACATTACATTTGTCTATGTTAAGGGTCAGTTGCGACTCGCTGCACCAAGTGCCTATCCGCTGCAGATCTTCCTGCATTTCGCTACAATTTTCTAATGCTGCAACTTCTCTGTATACTACAGCATCATCCGCGAAAAGCCGCATGGAACTTCCGACACTATCTACTAGGTCATTTATATATATATATATATATATATATATATATATATATATATATATATATTGTGAAAAGCAATGGTCCCATAACACTCCTCTGTGGCACGCCACAGGTTACTTTAACGTCTGTAGACGTCTCTCCATTGAGAACAACATGCTGTGTTCTGTTTGCTAAAAACTCTTCAATCCGGCCACACAGCTGGTCTGATATTCCGTAGGCTCTTACTTTATCAGGCGACAGTGCGGAACTGTATCGAACGCCTTCCGGAAGTCAAGAAAAATAGCATCTACCTGGGAGCCTGTATCTAATATTTTCTGGAATCACCATAAAACACAGATAATTTTTTTTAAAGCCATTGTGATCACGGCTGAAGGCCTTACACTCCAAGAATGGCAATAGATTAAGAATGTTTAAGAACTCGCTGCAATTACAACTTACAGGTATTGAAGTATTAAAAATTAAGTGGCCACAAACACAGCAGAAGGTATCAGACACCAGGAATAGCAGTAAATAAGGTTTTAAGGCTTACTGCTAAAGTACAAATATCGAATTATTTCTTTCAATCCACCACAATCACGGCTGAAGGCCTTACACGCCAGGAAAGCAATTATATAAAAATTTTAGAAACTTGCTTTAAAACAGCCAATGTAAGCAAAGGTTAATTAAAAGAAACAACTGACCACCAAACGGGTGAAATAAGATGATGGTAGCCTTGTAACACAACTGTTACACTGCTAGATTTATTCCAGAGGGTGACCAGAACTATTAACTAGACACATATAATCTTTAACCTAGGTAATAAAGGGCATGGCACTAAATAATACAATAATAAAACTCAAGGACCAGTCACAGACGATGCTCCAGGAATCGACCTCTGAGAAGGTCCGGCAACAAACACTTTCGCTAGCGATGACATGGGCATCCAAGAGTTGCATTCACTTCACAAGATGGTAGCTCAGACTAGTGGCAGTCTAACTAATGACTAATGATAATCTTGCTGAATCTACCTGATGTCCGATAAACCAAATGCAACGATGGAACAATACGCCAAAGCCAGAACCGGCGGACTGCACTACGAGCCCAGAATACTGTGCTTATAGGGCCCAGAACGAGAAAGGAATCACTACCACTAGAGTAGAAGAATCAAAAACGGCTTACAATCAAGAAAGCTGTCAAAACTACAGGCCTTGCCGGACAGCAGCGGCAAGGCAAGCGAACGTACACTGCCGTAACATACACTAACCCCCACGGCAGGTAACTGGGGCGTTAGCGGCCACCAGGCAGGAAAAATACCGCTGGTTGAACTTAAAAAATTGTAACAAGCTGAAAGCAGTAAATCGTAATAAGAAGTCGAGGAAAGCTAATCAGATCCGCCTTCCCCAAGCACTCCACTCGCTGCTCTTCGCCTCGGCGACACTACGAGCAGCAACACGAACCCAAGTCACTGGAGAATCGCGAGATTCCACAATGGTGGAGGTTTCTCTGCTTGAACTTAAATATTAAAGCTTTCTGGATCCGGTTTACGACGAGGTCGTGCACTCTCGTGACCACAGCCCTTCCATTCGGCAGCCCATGCGTGCCGCCAGCGGTCCTGCCGCGTTCCCGTACTGCGCGGACCTGGCTCCTCCTCACTTCCCAACGGAACTGGCACACTCACACCACCCGGTAAAATAACGGCGTCGATCCAAAGATAGGGCAACAGTTATTACTTATCGATAACCGCTGCTGCTGCCACTAGCGGACAGGCAACGCTTGCAAAACCGAATGGTGCCAGTCAACACGAGAAGAAGACAAACAACCGCAACCATGCCACCTAAACGAAACTGTCTGGCCTCCAACAGAGGGCGGAAACCCACAAATAGCACCAACGCGAGCCGTAGCACGCATCAGACGTGATTGTCAAGCAGGACACTAATAATACTGTAACCGAACTTTACAATTTGTTCTTCCTAATCACCCGCACTAACTTACACTTTTCCACACTTAAGGCTAAATGTCATTTATGAAATCAACAACAAATTTGGTCTAAGTCGTCTTGTACTCTCCTACAGTCACTCAATTTCAACGCCTTACCGTATACCACAGCATCATCAGCAAACAACCGCAGATCGCTGTCCATCCTGTCCGCCAAATCATTTACGTATACAGAGAACAACAGTGGTCGTGTTACACTTCCCTGAGGCACTACTGCCAATACCTTTGTCTCTGATGAACATTCACAGTCGAGGACAACATACTGGGTTCCATTACTTAAGAAGTATTCGTTCCACTCCGTATGTGTGAACTTATTCCGTACGCTCATACCTTCGTTACCCGCCTGCAATGGGCGCAATGTCGAACGCTTTCCAGAACTCTATAAACCTGCAATGCGCCTGTTGCTCCCAGTATATTATGTGAGAAAAGGGCAAGCTGAGTTTCATACGACTGATGCTTCCTAAAACAGTGCTGATTCATGGGCATAAGCTTCTTTGTCTCAAGAAAGTTTATTTTATTCGAACTAAGAACATGATAAAGGATCAGATACTCGGCACAGAAGAGACTGTTACTGTTTTCAGGTGCCATCGTGATTGGCGAAGGCAGCGCTTGGGTGCAGAAATTAACTGATCGCTATCAGAGACCTGTTAGCTAATCTGTGTAACTTATGGGGGAACTACATCTGTTCCCATGCAAACTGTGGTTGGCAGTTACCTGAGCTTCCTTGCCGTTGCTCCTGCATGAATATGCACAGTGACCTGTAACGGCGGCTGGGGAGATGTAACTTGGTGCTGCAGCTGTGTTACTTAGGCACGGTTGCTGCAGTCGCCGGTAACGACTATAAAGTATGGCTGACCTGAGATCGTACTGCCGGCCAGTTGCAGACCGTAAGCGACTGACGACTTCTTCAGAACGCAGTGCGTCCGGAGGTGGGGGAGACAACTTGGCTCAGGTCAGTGACTACCGTGAAAGGCACATATGGCAATGAGAGGCCTAAAGAAGTGGATGGTTTAACACCAAGGACGAAGACATTGCGAATTCTCATCACCAAATAAAAATGTGATTGGTAAAACTCGCTTTCTGTTTTTCACTTTCGTTTGAGCCATGATGGTTTGATGTGTCCCGCCACTAATTCCTCTCCTATGCCAACCTTTTCTTCTCGGAGTAGCACTTTCAATCTACGTCCTCGGTTATTTTCTGGATTAATTCCCATCTCCGCCTTCCTCTACAGTTTTCACCCTAAATAGCTCCCTCCAGTATTCTAGTACAATGGAAGTTACTTCCTGATGTCTTAATTGATGTCTTGCTGTCTTGTCCCTTCTTCTTGTGAGTTTCCCTATTCCATGTCAGGAAAATTCTGCGGAGAACCTCCTCATTCCTTATTAGACCACCCAATTTTCAACATTCTTCTGCAGTACCACATCCAAATGCTTCCATTCTCTTCTGTTCCGGTTTCCCCACAACCATGTCTCACTATCATACAATGCTGTGCTCTAAACGTACACTCTGAGAAATTTGTTCCTCACATTAAGACTTATGTTCGACACTAGAAGACCTCTTTTGGCCAGTAATACCTTTTTTCCAGTGCTAGTCTGCTTTTCAGGTCGTCCTTGCTCCGTCCGTCGGGGATTATTTTGCTGCCTAAGGAGCAGAGTTCCTCTACTTCATCAACTTCACTATCACCAACTACGATGTTATGTTTCTCACTGTTCTCGTCAGTTTTTCTACTCATTATTTTCATTTTTTTCGATTAACTCTCAATTCTTATTCTGTACTCATTAGATTGTTCATTTGATTAAACACACCCTGTAATTTTTCTTCACTTTCACTGAGCTTAGCAATGTAGTCTACGAATTTTTACGTTGACATCCTTTCAGCTTCAATTTTAAACCCACTCTTGAACCTTTATTTTAATTTCGTCTTTGGATCTTCGACCTATATATTGAACAGTATGGGTGAAAGACGACATTCCTTTCTTACGCCCTTTTTAATCTGTACACTTCGTTCTTAGTTGTTCCTTCTTGATTTTAGCACATACAGTATGTTACTCGTCTTTCTCTATAGCTCACCCCCACTTTTCGCAGCATTTCTAACATCTTGCTCGATTTTACATCGTCGAACGCTTTTTGCAGGTCGGCAAGTCCTATGAATGTGTTTTGATTTTTCGTCAGTCTTCTTCCATTATCAACTGCAACGTCAGAATTGTCTCTCTGGCGCCCTTGCCTTTCCTAAAGGCAAACTGATCGTCGTCTATTCTATTGCCAATTTTCTTTTCCATTCATCTGTATATTATTGTTGTCAGCAACTTGGATGCATGAGCTATTAACCTGATTGTACGATAATTCTCGATCTTATCGGGTCTTGCAATCTAGGGAAAGGCGTGGATGATCTTCACTCATACCCTAGTAAATACATTCAACTAAAAGATCGAAACACCAAAAAATAATAACTGTAGAGTAATAAAATTTCCAGAATATATTTGTCCAAGTAATATATTTAAGTGATTAAGATTGCAAGAACACAGGTTAATGTAAACGCGAGATAAGCCACTGCAAATGTGAAATGGTGGTACATTAGTAACCGTTGTAACCTACAGAATGTCGAATAGAAGCATGAAAGCGTGCACGCATTGTGTTGTACAGATGCCGGATGTTAGTTTGTGGGAGGGATTCTTATGCTTGTGGCACCTGGTCGGTCAACACACGGGCGGTTAATTCGGTTTGTGGGTGACGCTAGAGATTTTGTCCGATGATGTCCCATACGTGCTCGACTGGAGATACGAGTGGTGATTGAGTACATCGACGGACATGTCGGCACTCTGTGGAGCATGTTGGGTTAAAACAGCGGTATGTGAGCGAATGGTATCCTGTCTGTAAACACCCCCCACGGAACGCTGTTCATGAACGGTAGTAAAACAGGTCGAATCACCAGATTGACGTACAGTTTTGGATTCTGGGTGCGTTTGATAACCTCGACAGTGTTCGTGCTGTCATATGAAATTTCACACTAGGTCACAACTCCAGTTGTAGGTCCACTTTGTCTAGCATGCAGAAACATTGGTTACAAACCCTTAACTAGCCTCCTTCTAACCAACAAACGGACATCACCGAGACAGAACCAGTTTTTATTATAAAACGCAGCAGACCTCCACCCTACCCTCCAGTGAGCTCTCACTAAACACAGCTTAAGTTGCAAAAGGCTTTGGTTTGGTGTCAATGGAATGCATGTTACAGGTGGTCTGTTTAGGAGGTGTCCTTGAAGTAAGCGATTTTTAACACTTCGGTGTGGTGCCACCCATGCTGTGGCAGATGAGGTACGATGCTCCAGAGCCATATGCCGAACACGATGGTCTTCCTTCTTAGTAGTGTCATGTTGTGTTCCGCAGAACGGTCTTCTTGTGGCAATACCTTCTCGTGGCAATCGCTGCCAGCAGCCATGTACAATGGCGACATTCCTGCAAAGTATTTCTGCAATAACGCGTAAGGAATGGCCAGCTTCTCGTGATCCTACTACAGGACGTCTTTCTAACGCAGTGAGGTGTTGTTAATGGCGTCCTTGTCGCCTTAAAGGCATTCTTGACTAACATCATCTCACCACGTCCAGTCTCAAAAGTAACTAACGCTCACGACCGTTACAGCGGTATTTAAAGAAACTCAGATCAGCATACTCTGTTGGAAGTGCTGAAACACTCGTCCACCAGTTGGAGTACTCAAAGGCGTGTGACCGCCGTGTTCCTCGCAGCCTAACGGAAGACGATAAAGAACAACGAAGGGTCATCTGTGCTGAACTGCTTGTGTGCTACGAGACTGATCGTGGTTGGGTCGTTACTGATGCAGCAAGGCGTTGGCTCCGTGCCGGTATACAGGTCATCACAGTGAGGTGGCATAAGGCCGTCGCATTGGAAGGCAGTTACGTTGAAAAAATAGGGTTTTGAAGCCAAAAGTGTGGGGAATAATATGGTCTACTGCAGTCCTTAACAATACCGACCTGCTTCCAGAAAAAAAAGTGTTGCGTTACTTATTGAACCCTCGTTTATGGGAGGTAACAAAGTACTGTAACTTGCACAAGAGTTGTAACTTTCGCAAGACTTCGACACTGTAATTGAAGCTTAGTGTAATGGAAGTTAACTTATCATACATGAAAATCTGAACAGGTCGTTTCTGTCAGTTACCTAACATTCTCTAAAATAATAATAGTGGGAACTCCTAACATCTTCTGTTATTGTATGATCAATAGATATGACACGATCTATTTGGTAACATTAACTATATAATTCGAAATTAAAATTAGAATAATAGTTAGACCATGATAACTACGAGATTAGTCCAGTGGTAATACGAGAAAACTCAACCATACATATTTGTTGTACATGTATTAATTGAAAATTGTCTTAAATCAGTAATACGATTACATTATAACTCTGTACGTCACATTAATTAATATTACATTAAGTAATTTTTTTTCATTGTCTTTGCTCTGACACCACCATTGCCAGGAGCATGCATGTAAAACATTAGCTGTCTGGTAGAGCATAGTGAGCGAAGTTCCAGGATGAAGCATTTTATAAAAATAGTTGTGCAGGTCTCGCGGGCAGATGACAGCAGATCTATTTGGATTGAAAATGTGGAATTCATCAAATAGAAGCTACTGTAATGAATTTTGTAAAAACGAAACACCTCAGAGTGGAATATGTACTATATGGAACACATATGCAATTGGGACTTCGATTTTATACTGGTATACACTATAATGATAAATCCATATTTGATTTTAAAGGTTCATCAGACGATCGTGTGTCCGGGATAATTAGGTTTGGACATGAACTAGACGACTGCAGTTTCCTAAATTTCAATTTCAGAAGTTAACCAACAAATGTGAATTAATCACCATATACTATTATAGATTGAAGCTAATTTGTTAGTTACATGTTCCATAGATTTTGACGATTCTTTTATCGAAATGATAAACGAGTCAGTTTACAGGGTATCTATATATGATTGCTGCCAACATTTATTAACACATTATTGTTGTTAGTATTAGTCCTACTACAATTAAAAAACAAGATTTTTCCTTTTTTTACTGGTTTCCAGTCTCGGTAGAGTATGAAATCATGGCCCTGATGTGAATATTGCTTTCTCAGAAAACCCATTGTGAACCAAAGTGTTATAATGGTAGAAATTCGTCTAGAAGAGAAGTGGAATCCAAATACTTGCAGAGCCATTCTGATCCATATAGTACCTGATTTCCCTAAAAGTGCTCCTCGTTACGCTTGAATTTTTTCTATTAAATAGGTCAAATCAGACAATTCCTTCATTTTTATGGAAACGGTGTCGGTAGCTATCCCGTTGTAATGACATCACCGTCAACGGAACGTTCAACTCCAAATGACAGTCAGATCACATCTTGATTGTGTCAAACGGTAGACTGAGATGGATCGTATATCATGAATATTATTGGAGGGGCGAGAGCCGTTTGAGGTTATGTGCCGCTGGTATTTGGATATTTTATTTGTTTATCAATTTTAGATAACAATGTTTCGAGATCTGACAAAGATATATCATAAATTATGAATTAATATAACAGTCAAGACCTCATTGAAAATTTATTTAAAATGGTGACTGGCTTACGCCTTTTACTGGACATCTTCAGAGTTAGGGCACTCTCAAGATACAGAAAGTTTTAAATGAATGATTATTGTGATCTTGACAGTTACAGTAATTGATGTTATTTCGTTTAATTCTCATTCAGATAGACTTTTTGTGTTAATGGTAGAAGGCTACAAAACAAGTCATAATATTTTGAGAATGTTTTAAGAGTCGGAAAAACATTAATAAAACAATGAACTATGAAATTCGTGGATGATAATAATACTAATAAAATTATTCGTGAACTCATTTCATTTTACATTGATGTTTTAAAAAAAAAAAAAACACCTTGAACGACTGGACGCAGAAAGTTCATATTCACAGGACATGTACATACGTATGTTACGCAGAAATGATTAGCATTTCAGTCACCTCGTTTCAGCACATGTCCTGTTCACCAGTAGGCACGGGGTCCGCCATGGACCCTGATAACTTGTTACACGCGTGACGGCATCGACGTGTAGAAGTCGCGAATGGCGTCCTGTGGTATAGCCATCCATGCTGTATTCACCTGGTTCCGAAGTTCATCTGTGGTGGCGTGCACTGGGTCACATCGCTGTACGCGTCTTTTCGCCATATTCCACACATTTTCGACTGGCGGCAAGGGTGAAGGGTCAGGGCAAGAAGGCACGTATTTGTGCATTGTCTTGCTGGAAAAAATGGCTGAGTCATGCTGCGGCTCGCATTGGTACTGTTTGTAGGTTTCTGTCCTCCGATGGAGGCCAGACCGTATCGTTTAGTTGACATGGTTGTGGTTGTTTGTCTTCTTCTCATGTTGATTGGCGCCACTTGGTTTCGCAAGTGTTGCCTGTCCACTAGCGGCAGCAGTGGCGGTTATCGATATGTAGTAACTGTGGCTCTATCTTCCGGATGACGTCGTGGTTCTTCCGGGACTTATCAGTGTGCAGTTCGGTTGGGGACTCAGGAGGAGTCAGATCCACGCAGTGCGGATACGTGCAGGGACCGCTGGAGGCGCTCATGGAATGCGGGATCGAAGGCCTGTGGTCACGAGGGTGCACGACCTTGTCGTAAACCGGATCCTGCAAGTTTTAAGTTGAGTGAATTTGGATTCAAGTAGTGAAACCTCCACCATTGTGAGATCTTGCTGTTCTCGAGTGGCTTGGTATTGTGTTGCTGCTCGTAGTGTTGCCGAGGCGAAGAGCAGTGAGTGGAGTGCTTGGGGAAGGCGGATCTGATTAGCTTTCCTGAATTTCTAATTAATATTTATTGCGTTCAGCTTACTATTTTTGTTAAGTTCAACCAGCAGTATGTTTCCTGCCTTGTGGCCGCTAACGCCCCAGTTACGTGCCCTGGGGGTTAGTGTATGTAACGGCTGTGTACGTTTTCTCGCCTTGCCGCTGCTGTCCCGTGAGGCGTGTAGTTTTGACAGCTTATTTGATTGTAGGTTGGTTGGCGATTCTTCTGCTCTGGTGGTAGGGATTCCTTTCTCATTCCGGGCGCTCTAAGCACCGTATTCAGCAGGGCGGGTCCGGGTTTGGCGTATTTTTACGGTTTATTGGACGTCAGGAAGCCTCAGCAAGATTATCATTAGTCATTCTTTAGACTGCCACTAGTCTGAGTTACCATCTTTTGAAGTGGATGCATCTCTTGGCTGCCTATATAATTACTCGCGAAAGTGTTTTTTTGCCAGACCTCCTCAGAGGTCGATTCCTGGTGTGCTGTCTGTGACTGGCCCTTGTGTTTCATTACTGTAATTGTTTTATTGTATGTTTCCAATTTTTTTTATATAATTGCCATTCTTAGTGTTACAGCAAGTTTAAATGGTTGTGCTGCCAAGCTTACCATCATTTTGTCTCACCCGTTTCGTGATCGGTTGCCTGTCTTTTAAAATTAACCTTGCTATTGCATTACTGTTTTACAGTATGTTTGTTAATTTTTTTATAAGTGCCGTTCTTGGCGTTAAAGGCCTTCAGCCGTGACTGTGGTTGCTTACCTTTAAGTTCTAATTGGGATCAGATTGGCTCGTTTCTTATGCTCGTTTGGTAAATTGTAACGTACTGAAAGCACTATTAATTACATGGTTGTTTGTTCCTTCATTAATAACGTGTAATATCTTTATTGCTGAGTCTGGAATTACCGTTTTAAAATAAATGTGTTTAATTGCAAAAGGGAACCAACAGTAACTGATTATGGCCCCGTTCACAATCGTAACCGAATCCTGCCTTTCTTGACTACCAGGTCTCAATAGCGTTTGGGGTACTGTGCACAAAGAGTATATCTACGGATCGCTGAATATCATTCACTTGGGCCACGCTGGTCACAGTGCCCTGGACACCTACCAACTGTGACTTGTGTTTGTACTCAATAACACCCTCACCATAAGTCCTGGAGTTGGCGCTGTGTGACTTGTGTTAGTTCAGTCACTGTGATACCGCTGCCCTGTCTGCAGCGAACCTAAATGCGGCCATTATTTTCAAACAAACGGAACCTGGAATCAAACGGAAACACTGACTGATGCCATTCCTGTCCCCAGTGATGTCGCGCAGTACACCGTCTAGCATGTTTCTGCACATTCGTAAAAGGTAGGTGGAGAAGTAGACGACGTGCTAGTAACCCATACCGTAATAAACGACGACGGACTGTCACACCTGATAGTGTACGATGTGTTACACTGCAATACTGTTGCGCCAGAGCCGGGGAAGACCCATATCTGTCCTGCAGTGCCATTGGGATATGGTGTCGATCTTCTCTGTTGGTGGTCTGGATATTGAGACCTGACGCATCTCGTTGTCTTCTACGGCCTTCCGTGAACCATTCTGCACACACCCGTTGAAACGTCCCCTTAGAACAATTATACAAGACTGTGCTTAAACTGACACACAATAATTTTTTTTAGCGCAACGCAATCTGACTTTCAATAATCCCTACAAAAGAATGGCCCTGACTAACATTAACCTATACCCTTCACAAATCACTTACCGCACAAAAATCTTCGTTACTCGAACTACTGCAATACAGCGAGCGCCACTACTGCCAGCCAAATAAAAGATTCAGACTACGGAAGGCACTAACTACTGATAGGCATAGATAGCAAATGAAAGATTTTAATAGAGAACAAACAATGTATTTACCTTAATAGTCATAATATATATAGCAGTTCATGACATCCAGTCTTACAAATTTCAAAACTCCGCCATCTCTCTCCCCACATCCACCACTGCTGGCGGCTCACCTCCAACTGCGCAACGCTACGTGCTGTTCACATCCAGCTGCCCAACACTACAATGGCAGACAATAATGCAAACTAGCCACAGACTGCTCACAGCACAGCCAGTGATTTTCATACAGAGCGCTACGTAACGTTGCCAATAAGAAAACATAAACAGCCTACTTACACCGTTTCACTGTCGAAACACTTCGTCTCACCTGAACAGCAGCTTTCAGGATTGATACATCACATTTTGTCAGGCCAAAAATGCGCCCACTTTCAAACTCACTGATCTGAGGGTATGGTTCGCGCATACGACTGCGAGGCATCTTGCATGTCTGTTCAAGTCACACAGGTCCATTACCTTCGTTTATAGCGACAACGAGAGCCGCAGGCTACCGGTGGGTGGTGTTGCGACGCGATATCGATGTTCACCTTGAACCGACATGGTTCAAATGCTAATGATTTCTGCATAACGTACTAATGAACATGTCCTATGAACGAGAACGTCGGGTCTCTAGTCGTTCAAAGTTTTCTTTTTTTTTTCTTCTGAACATGAGTGTACAGTCATTATTTATGGGTTAGGAATGGTGAAACATGTGGACATCAATCGATATTGGGTCCACAGCTCTCCGCCCAAGACGGTAAGGCTCGTGAATAGACCATCCAACACATAGTTGAAGAATGACAAACGGCCAATTATACGGAAATGCTGCAGGAATTTATGGAATTCACATTTTCAGTGCGCAGTTGGCAATAACTGCTCAATATAAAAATGTGATCCGAGTCCGTAATATATGTCTGCACGTTTGCGTATTGTAAATATCCGCTACCTAGTAATGAGAATAAATATGTAAATAAAGAAAACAGCACTGCATTAGTTGGAATTATGAGTGAGTGAATTTCATTGACAGATTCTCAAATCCAACCACTTATTATAATCTATCAATATATAGTATTCCTTTAATGCTTGCCATTTTTTTGGGGAAGGGGCCGGGGGGTGGGGGGGGGGTTTGGGGGAGGGGGGTAACATATGACCGTACCCCGCGGACAGAACCAAAATTTTAGATTGCCTTTTCATAGGTTCTGAAACACTGAATCGGCCTTTGAGTTGTTCTTGGGTAGCACAATACAGTGAATTCCTTCTACGACGTGAGAGCATTGCCAAGAGACGCGCGGTATGCTGCGGTAAGATCATTAATTCGCCTTCGCTACTGTGAAACAAATATCTTCCGCTGAACAGATGCCCTTAGCTCTTAAGCAGTGCATGGTATAGTTAATATTTCCTGGAGTTCTTTCTTTGTTTGATTCACATCACTTCCTCCAAAAACTTTGAAGCCAAAGAGCTTAGTGTAGAAGAGATGTGTCATTAGTATCGAACAATTTCTCATAACTCTTAAGAGTCCATGTTTATTTAACGATTCTTCTTGTTTTCATTTTTGCTACCAGCTCTGCAAGCTACCCACCCAACAACTGCAGCGGCAACATTACCAGTGCATGTTTCCTACTGTCAAAGGTATCAGAATAAGTTTCGTTTCTTTCGACTCGGTAGTTCCTTGACTACTGTCCTTTACCTCAGATCGATACATTCATGCTTCTCCGTTATTTCTGAAAGTTTGAAATGTCATCACAGAATCACCCAAAATTGACGATGCCCATTGGCGGCAGTAACAGTACTTAAGAGAAAAGTGTCGAAAATCACTGAACTGTGTGATGAGCATGCTATGATCGTCGAAGTTATTACCGAGGATACCAGTTGGTTTAATGTCAGTACGTACTTCCAGTACAGTGGTGAAATATTCATACAAATCGAAAAGTTAAAGCACATATGGTTCAAATGGCTCTGAACACTATGGGACTTAACATCTGAGGTCATCAGTCCCCTAGAACTTAAAACTACTTAAAACTAACTAACCTAAGGACATCACACACATCCATGCCTGAGGCAGGATTCGAACCCGCGGTCGCGCGGTTCCAGACTGTAGCGCCTAGAACCGCTCGGCCACACCGGCCGGCTAAAGCACATATGTTAGACTCTTTATGGTAACCTTATTGTAATTAGTATTGACGCAAGCGCTAAGTCTATCCATTGGCACAGTGAAATAACAGACGACAGAAACAACGAATAGGAAGAAGCAGTTACGGAACTACAGTTCTTGCTGCATAAGCTTCCTAGTAACCCCCAACCTACCAAAAGCGGGTGGGAGCAAACTGAAATGTCGACGTTATTCTTACAAGTGCATCGTTTTGAATGAACGCTCAACCCTGCGAAGTCATCTCGCTAAAGACAACTAGCGATCATAGTCTGATAAAATCTGGCTCGCCAGGGAGACTCAGAGAACAACATATAATACTCTCGTTAAGATGGTAAGAAATTTCAGTACCCTCGCAGTACGTTTTAACAGAGCTGAGAGACAATGCAGACGAAAAAACCATCTAATTATCGAATGCTATTCAGAAAGCAACAAAAAAAGGCTGTGCCACTGAAGAAACATATGGATGCAGTACAACTGACAGCTTGGAACTCCGAATTTACTGAGCTTCTCCGACAAGTCGTAAAGCAAGCAGACTACATCAATGAAGCCGGTATGATAGAGAAGTTTGACTGATGCAATATAGGTGACTAAAAGAGAGGTAAAAATCAGAGCTTATGTCTGTCAGACGAGCTGTCTCAGAGAGGTCTGTTCTTGAAAACCTGGCAGTAGATCCCTGAAGGATTCCCTATACAATTATAACTAAGAAAACAAGATCCCTCACTGTTCTGTCCACAATCGAGACTGACGGCTGGATGACAACAAACGTGTACTAATCCACTGAATTTCTCCTTGTCCTCCCAGTCCTCCATGTCCTGCCTCAGTTACACCATTCGCAAATATTGAGACAATGTCCCACACGTCAGATAACGATAATGCCGACAAAAGTACACACAAATTCCATACTGGGGGAAAGCATGAAAGCAGGAAGGACATCCGGCCACCCTGTATCACTAACACTGCCACATGCAGATTAATGTGATGAACACGTGCAGACACTGGAGAAGTGCCAAGAAGAAGAAACTGCTCTCGACCGATGCTGTTCCTGCGTAAAGTCAAGCGCTGGCACGCCGCGCAGGTCGGAAACGTTACAGTCGAGAGGGCTGTGGAGAGGACGTCAGCCAATGTCAGGAGGACCGGCCCCTCTCTAGGACAACCCGATGGCAACAGCGCCCTCCATACGATGAGGACACGAGCGCAGCGCCACCTGGCCGCGGCCCAGTGGAAGACTAGCAGTTCTACGACTTCCAAAGCGGCATCAGGAGCAGGCACTTCTGCAGCAGCGACTTAGGAAGAGTATTACTTGTATTGACCGCCCGGATAGCCGTGCCGACTTTCCGGACTGGGAAGGAGCGCCTGGTCGCCGACACGAATCCACTCGGCGGACTTGGGTCGAGGTCCGGTGAGACGGCTAGTCTGTGGATGGTTTTTAGGCGGTTTTCCATCTGCCTCCGCGAATGCGCGCTGGTTCCCCTTATTCCGCCTTAGCTACACTATGTCGGCAATTGCTGTGCAAACAAGTTCTCCGCGTACGCGTACACCACCATTGCTCTACCACGCAAACATAGGGGCTACACTCGTTTGGTGTGTGACGTTCCCTGGGCGGGTCCACCGGGGGCCGAACCACACAATTACTCTGAAAGAGTGGTTCGGTGTGGGGTGGCGGAGGGGTGAAGTGAACTGCGGTAGTTGTCGTTGGGTTGTAGACCACTCCAGCTGACTGTTTCTACATCCCCGGTTAACATACAATACAATTACTTGTGTAACGAATTGTATATACTGCAGAGATTGCTTATGTTGTGTGTCGCCGTTTGAATGCGACACAGTATTGTAAATTCTCAAACATATGTATTGTCATTCATCTTACTGTAATGTTGTTGTTGTTGTTGTGGTCTTCAGTCCCGGACTGGTTTGATGCAGCTCTCCGTGCTACTCTATCCTGTGCAAGCTTCTTCATCTCCCAGTACCTACTGCAACCTACATCCTTCTGAATCTGTCTAGTGTATTCATCTCTTGGTCTCCGACTTCGATTTTTAACCTCCGCACTGCCCTCCAACACTAAATTTGTGATCCCTTGATGCCTCAGAACATGTCTTACCAACCGATCCCTTCTTCTAGTCGAGTTGTGCCACAAATTTCTATTCTCCTCAATTCTGTTCAATACCTCTTCATTAGTTATGTGATCTACCCATCAAACCTTCAGCATTCTTCTGTAGCACCACATTTCGAAAGCTTCTATTCTCTTTTTGTCTAAACTATTTATCGTCCACCTTTCACTTCCATACATGGCTACAATCCATACAAATAATTTCAGAAACGAATACCTGAAACCTAAATCTATACTCGATGTTAACAAATTTCTCTTCTTCAGAGAAGTTTTCCTTGCCATTGCCAATCTACATTTGATATTGTCTCTACTTCGACCATCATCAGTTATTTTGCTCCCAAATTTGCAAAACTCCTTTATTACTTTAAGTCTCTCATTTCCTAATCTCATTCCGGCAGCATCACCAGCTTCAATTCGACTACTTTCCATAATACTCGGTTTACTTTTGTTGATGTTCATCTTGTATCCTCCTTTCACGACACTGTCCATTCCGTTCAGCTGCTCTTCCAGGCACTATGCTGTCTCTGACAATTACAATGTCGGCGGCGAGCCTCAACGTTTATATTTCTTCTCCATGGATTTTAATTCCTACCCCGAATTTTTCTTTTCATTCCTTTACTGCTTGCTCAATATACAAATTGAATAACATCGGGGATAGGCTACAACCCGGTCTCACTCCCTTCCCAACCACTGCTTCCCTTTCATGTCTCTCGACTCTTATAACTGCCATCTGATTTCTGTACAAATTGTAAATAGCCTTTCGCACCCAAAATTTTACCCCTGCCACCTTCAGAATTTGAAAGAGAGTATTCCAGTCAACATATTCAAAAGCTTTCTCTAAGTCTACAAATGCTAGAAACGTAGGTGTGTCTCTCCTTAATCTATTTTCTAAGGTAAGTCATAGGGTCAGTATTGCCTCACATGTTCCAATATTTCTACGGAATCCAGACTGCTCTTCCTACCAGTTTTTCCATTCGTCTGTAAAGAATTCGTGTTAGTATTTTGCAGCTGTGGCTTATTAAACCGATAGTTCGGTAATTTTCACATCTGTCAACACTTGCTTTCTTTGCGATTGGAATTATTATACTCTTCTTGAAGTCTGAGGATATTTCTCCTGTCTCATACATCTTGCTCAGTAGGTGGTAGAGTTTTGTTAGGCCTGGCTCTCCAAAGGCTGTCAGTAGTTCTAATGGAATGTTGTCTACTCCCGGGGCTTGTTTCGACTTACGTCTTTCAGTGCTCTGTCAAACTCATCACGCAGTATCATATCTCCTATTTCATCTTATCTACATTCTCTTCCATTTCTATAATATTGTCCACGAGAACATCGCCCTTGTATAGACCCTCTATATACTCCTTCAACCTTTCTGCTTTCCCTTCTTTGTTTAGTACTGGGTTTCCATCCGAGCTCTTGTTATTCAAGCAAGTCGTTCTCTTTTCTCTAAAAGGTCTCTTTAATTTTCCAGTAGCCTGCTTTGGAGAATTCAAATGGTTCAAATGGCTCTGAGCGCTATGGGCTTAATTTCAAAGGTCATCAACCCCTAGAACTAATTAAACCTAACTAACCTAAGGACATCACTCACATCCATGCCCGAGGCAGGATTCGATCCTCAGACCGTAGCGGTCGCGTGGTTCCAGACTGTAGCCCCTAGAACCGCTCGGCCACTCCGGCCAGCTATCTGTCTTACCCCTAGTGATATGCGTCTCTACATCTTTACATTTGTCCTCTAGCCATCCCTGCTTAGCCATTTTGCACTTCCTGTCGATCTCATTTTTGAGACGTTTGTATTCCTTTTTGCCTCTTTCACTTACTGCATTTTTGTATTTTCTCCTTTCATAAATTAAATTCAGTATCTCTTCTGTTATCCAAGGATTTCTACTAGCCCTCGTCTTGTTTTACCTACTTGATCCTCCGCTTCCTTCACTATTGCATTCGTCAAAGCTACCAATTCTTCTTCTACTGTACTTCTTTCCCCCATTCCTGTCAATTGTTCCCTTATGCTCTCCCTGAAACTCTGTACAACCTCTGGTTCTGCCAGTTTATGCAGGTCCCATCTCCTTAAATTCCCATCTTTTTGCAGTTTCTTCAGTTTTAATCTACAGTTCATAACCAATAGACTGTGGTCAGAGTTCACATCTGCCCCTGGAAACGTCTTATACTTTAAAACCTATTTCCTGAATCTCTGTCTTACCATTATATAATTTATCTGATACCTTCCAGTATCTCCAGGTTTCTTCCATGTGTACAACCTTCTTTCATGATTTTTGAACCAAGTGTTAGCTATGATCAACGTATGCTCTGTGCAAAATTCTACCATGCAGCTTCCTCTTTCATTCCATACTTCCATTCCATACTCACCTACTAGGTTTGCTTCTCTTCCTTTTCCCACTGTCGAGTTCCAGTCACCCATGACTTAAATTTTCATCTCCCTTCACTATCTGAATAATTTCTTTTATCTCATCATACATTTCATCAATCTCATCATCATCTGCGGAGCTAGTTGTCGTATAAACTTGTACTACTGTGGTAGGCGTGGGCTTCGTATCTATCTTGGCCACAATAATGCGTTCACTATGCTGTTTGTAGTAGCTTATCCGCATTCCTATTTTCCTATTCATTATTAAACCTACACCTGCATTACCCCTATTTTATTTTGTATTTATAACTCTGTATTTACCTGACCAGAAGTCTTGTTCCTCCTGCGACCGAACTACAGTAATTCCCATTATATCTAACTTTAAGCTATGCATTTCCCTTTTTAAATTTTCTAACCTACCCGCCCGATTAAAAGATCTGACTTTCGACGCTCCGATCCGTAGAACGCCAGTTTTCTTTCTCCTGATAACAACGTCCTACTGAGTAGCCCCCGCCCGAAGGTCCGAATGGGGGACTCTTGTACCTCCGGATTATTTTACTCAAGAGGACGCCATCATCATTTATCTATACAGTAATGCTGCATGCCCTCGGGAAAAATTACGGCCGTAGTTTCCCTTTGCATTCATCCGTTCGCAGTAACAGCACAGCAAGGCCGTTTGGGTTAGTGTTACAAGGCCATATTAGTCAATCACCCAGGCTTTTGCCCCTGGAACTACTGGAAAGGCTGGTGCCCATCTTCAGGAACCACCGTCTGGCCTCTCAACAGATACGCCATGATATGCCATGATATGCCATGAGATGCCATTTGCTTGAATTCTTGTTCGAGAAAACATGTTTCCAAGCATCCTATTTGAGACGACTGGGCAGGACACAACAGATGCGAGACTCAAGCATCACTCAGAAACCGCGATTCAAAGTTTTACGAGTTCGTTGAACACAATACGAGAACAGCAAGCGTCCAATAGTGGCGTTAGGCAAACGGGTAAGGTAGCGGAATAGCAATCTGCTCGCACTGCATCCCAGTCTCGAGATGGACTTTGAATTTTTTTATAGTTCTAAACTTTCACCGAACACTACACTCAGATTAAAAGCACTTTGTGATTGACGGACTGCAGTGCCGAGGGACAATGTTGCCAGCATGCACCCAGCCATGCTTCACAAGGTGTTCCACGTATATGGATAACATGCAACACTTATATCGATTATGAGTAGGTTTATTTTATGTAACTGTGTACCTGCATATTATGAAGTGTGTATTCCGTGTTGTTATAACTTCTTCATGTAAGCGAGAAAATTGTTACCAGCAGCTTTACTATTCTAACGATCCAGCTAACCCAAGATTGTGGTACCATTCTGACAATACGAGTGAAGGTGAATCATCATTGAGACGATGTCGTGCTGTGACTAAGTCAAATCAGTGCCTAAACGCTGGTGACCGGATGGACTGACGAACCAAATGATGAATCAGATGACACCCGGAACACTCGTAGACCAGTGTTTTCGCCAATATGGAAAGCACCTGTTATCCTCTGCAGACCTACCGTCCCATTAACCTGTTTCCCTCTCTGTCGAAAACATTGGAGTCTCTCTTCCTGCGATGCCTCAAGCAACGTATCTAATCTGGAAACCTGTTCCAATAGAATAAATTGAGCTTTAGGAAAGGTCACACCCAAGTGAGACTGCAGACGTATGAATGTATTTTCTCTTTTACTTATGTCTCTCACTGCCTGGACACACACACACACACACACACACACACACACACACACACACACACACACATACGTTGATTGATAAAATCATGTGCCAATTAGGGATTCCAATTACGATTATTTAAACCTTTTTGTGAGCAGTTACCTGAAGGATTGGACGACCTCAGCACGTCCGGGCTTGCTCGGAGTTACATTGCTACTGATTTTTCTCCTATTACTACTCAACGAACTTCGACGGCTCACCAATATGGCGTACAATCAGCAGACACAGAAGGAAACATGACAATGAAGATCTGCTTAAGGCCTGGGAGTGTACTCAGTCTAATGGTTAGTGGTTTCGGCATCAGGAACCCAAATCATGAAGTAAATAGAATCATAAATATTTTTAAGACATTCAGAATCCAAAACTGTTAAGGCTTTCGTGACCACTTGTTGACAAACTGCCTATTGGCTCCTGTCTGGAGTTCACCACCGGCAATGGAGGGTGAAGCTTTGACAATGCCTGCCACTCGTGCTGGCGAAACGTCAGTAAAATCATTAGATGAACGTCGGCCGAAGAACCCGAGACAGGAGCCAATAGGCAATTCGTCCTTCAGAATCCATTAACCAAGAACTTTAGACTTCTCATTCACAAAAAGACGTCCACCCGTCAAGCTAGCACATATAAATGACAAATAAGAAAATTTGTACAGAATTTAAGAAGGTAATTATTCGTCTTGAACAGGAAACATTCGCACTGACGCAGTCCATAGGATACCACAAAAGCCAACAGCACGAAAATGTCCGTTAAAAAGAGTGAAGAAACATTTGGAAAAATACATAGAATCGTTTCTTTAACATCCGGATCAGCTCTACCTGATGTGACATAGTTAATGACAGGCTTCCTATTGGGGAGATGCTACACAAAATTGTCTTATGTCTAATACTCTTCTGCAAACACTGCAGGATCTTAAATACTTTAGCCGATAATTTAGTGCCTACAGAGCAGAATTTCATCTGGAAATGGATCAGGGTAAAGATAGGACTTATCATTAGAATGAACGATGCATTGAAAACCATCCAAGAGAGATTTTCTGGCGGATTAAAACTGTGTGCCGAACCCAGACTCGAACTTGGGACCTTTACCCTACTTGAGGCGCTGGTGGAAGTAAAGTTGTAAAAACAGATCTCTTGTCATGCTTGGGTAGCTCAGTTGGCGTGTTCAATTTGTATTTCTTAATAAAGACAGTAGAGGTATTTTTTGTTGGGGAAGAAAGACACTGCACTTTATAAAACTGAAGGAACTTCTGTTTGTTTCTCTGTGTATGCGGGAGGAAGAACCGGTTTATTTCATAGTTGTCTGTTTCAACGGAGAAGTTTAATAAAAAAGTTGTCAGCAGTACTCAATCAGTGCTGTACTATTATGCCTTTACCTGTTTGCATTGATAAAATAAATGCAGAACAAGAAATTTTAACAAGGGAAGATATAAATATTTCTTGGTATTGTTTTATTTTATGTTGAAGAAGACGTCGGTTAATTTAGTGGTAACTCGTCGGAACAGAAGGCTACAGGAAGCAGACAGAACAATAAGGAACACATTCATTTCAGACAACCCAAAGAAAGGTAGTTAAGGCGATCGCTGGCGTAAAGCTGAAAATGAAAATAAATTCATAGAGCACTTGCCCGGCCGAAGCAAAGGCTCGAGTTCGAGTTTCGGTCCGGCACACTGTTTAAATTTGCCAGGAAGTTTAATATCAGCGCACACTCCACTGTGAAGCGAAAATTCGTTCCACCCAGAAGACACTTTTCCACCATAGGCCACTACACTACTGGCCATTAAAATTGCTGCACCAAGAAGAAATGCAGATGATAAACGGCTATTCATTGGACAAATATATTATACTATAACTGACTTGTGATTACAGTTTCACGCAATTTGGGTGCATAGGTCCTGAGAAATCAGTACCCAGAACAACCACCTCTGGCCATAATAACGGCCTTGATACGCCTGGGCATTGAGTCAAACAGAGCTTGGATGGCGTGTACAGGTACAGCTGCCCATGCAGCTTCAACACGATACCACAGTTCATCAAGAGTAGTGACTGGCCTATTGTGACGCGCCAGTTGCTCGCCCACCATTGACCAGACGTTTTCAATTGGTGAGATATCGTCGTTGAGTACATCATCGCAGGCGCTCCTGTCTGTGATGCAGCGTCAAGGGTAACCGCAGCCCTGGTCTCCGAGCTGATAGTCCATGCTGCTGAAAATGTCGTCTAACTGTTCTTGCAGATGGTTGTTGTCTTGAAAACGTCCCTATCTGTTGACCCAGGGATCGAGACGTGGCTGCACGATCCGTTACAGCCATGCGGATAAGATGCCTGTCATCTCGACTGCTAGTGATACGAGGCCGTTGGAATCCAGCACGGCGTTCCTTATTACCCTCCAGAACCCACCGATTCCATATTCTGCTAACAGTCTTTGGATATCGACCAACGCGAACAGCAATGTCGCGATACGATAAACCGCAATCGCGATAGGCTACAATCCGACCTTTATGTAAGTTGGAAACGTGATGGTACGCATTTCTTCTCCTTACACGAGACATCACAACAACGTTTCACCAGGCAACGTCGGTCAATTGCTGTTTGTGTGTGACATATCGCTTGGAAACTTTCCTCATGTAAGCACGTTGTAGGTGTCGCCACCGGTGCCAACCTTGTGTGAATACTCTGAAAAACTAATCATCTGCGTATCACAGCATCTTCTACCTGTCAGTTAAATTTCGCGTCTGTAGCACGTAATCTTCGTGGTGTAGCAATTTTAATGGCCAATAGGGTGTTTTGTGTGTTGACTCATAGTTGGCAGGGCATTTTGCTCATTATTTGTACAACTACAAAAATTCCTGTGTTCATGTCTACTATGATTACACGAAACTTCAACATTTTCGGAGCCAAAGGCATTCAAATTACAAAATAAAAATATAACAATTTCCTTCTCGTAGCTCTATTGTATATTGAATTTAATACATACAATCTGGTGGCGACAGTCGAGAGACTATACGAAACTGAGAAACATTTAAGTAGCCTGGATGCTTGAAACATCACTTCAATTTTGAAAGGAAAAGACAAGATAACAAACCGAAATTTTGAAAGTTTACTGATATCACTTAGGAAGACTAAATTTTTAATTTAATAACTAATAAATGTGAGATATTTCTTTAAGTCCCTATATTTCTCCTTATTTGGCAGGAAGAATCCCGTCTTTCTTCTTAATTATTTATTTTCAGTGACAATCATTCCAAACTAAGAAGGACAAAGACTACAGGTTTTTTTTTCCCCTTTAGTTCCGAAATCTGCACTGAAGCGCCAAGGAAACTGGTATAGGCATGAGTATTCAAATACAGAGATATGTAAACAGGCAAAATACGATGCTGAGTTCGGCGACGCCTATAAGACAAGTGTCTGGCGCAGTTGTTAGATCTGTTACTGCTGCTACAATGGCAGATTATCAAGGTTTAAGTGAGTTCGAACGTGGTATTAGTCGGCGCACGAGCGTGGCACGCAGCACCTCCGAGGTAGCGTTGAAGTGGGAATTTTCCTGACGACCATTTCACGAGCGTACCGTGAATATCAGGAATCCGGTAAAACATCAAATCTCCGACATCACTGCGGCCGGAAAAGGGTCCTGCAAGAACGGAGCCAATGACGACTGAAGAGAATCGTTCGACGTGCCGGAACTGCAACCTTTCCGCAAATTGCTGCAGATTTCAGGGCTGGGTCATCAACACGTGTCAGCGCGCGAACCATTCAACGAAACATCATCGATATGGGCTATCGCAGCCGAAGGCCCACTCGTGTTCTCTTATTTGGCTGCACGACCAAAGTTTTACGCTTCGCCTGTGCCCGTGAACACCAACATTGGACTGTTGATGACTAGAAACATGTTGCCTCATACGGACGAGTGTCGTTTCAAATTGTATCTAGTGGATGGACGTGTACGGGTATGGAAACAACCTCATGAATCCATAAATCCTGCATGTTATCAGGGTACCTGTGAAGCTGATGGAGGCTCTAATGGTGTGGGGCGTTTGCAGTTGGAGTGATATGGGACCCCTGACACGTCTGGATACAGCTCTGATCACCCGCATCCATTCATGTCCGTTGTGTATTCCGACGGGCTGGGGCAATTCCAGCAGAACAATGCGACACCGCACACGTACGGAATTGCTACAGAATGGCTCCAGGAACACTCTTCTGAGTGTAAACACTTACTCTGACCACCAAATTCCCAAGACATGTACATTATTGAGCATACCTGGGATGCCTTGTAACGTGCTCTTCAGAAGAGATTCTCAAAGTTCCTACTCTTACGGCTTATGGACAGCCCTGCAGAATTAATGGTGTCAGATCTCTCCAGTACTACTTCAGACATTAGTGTAGTCCATGTCACGTCGTGTTGCGGCACTTCTGCATGCTCGCGAGGGGGCTCCACACGATATTAGGCACGTGTACCAGTTCCTTTGGCTCTTCAGTGTATACTTTATTGTAGAAGGAAAAACTTTACATTTGAACGCCTACAGTGTTCGTCTGATAGGATACACTGGTTCCCGTCAGTTCACCAAAGTTAAGCAACGTCGTGCGTAATTGAACTGGGGGGGTGAGCTAAGCGCTGGGGGCAGCTTCCTATTGCCCTTACGCAAAAGGGTGGAAGGTTGGTGATTCAGCCGTGATGGTTCGGTCAGAGTCGATATTCCAGCAAAAGCACAGTCTTTGGTTGAGCGCCGAACGAGGAAGGCAGGTGGTATCTGGGGAGCGAGATGAGGCGGTTCGCGAAAAGCAATTTAAGCTGGGTCAGCGGAGTGGAGCCGGCGTCTGGCGAGAGAGTTTGTGGAGGGCTGTTCTGCGGCCTCCAGTTCGCCGGTTACGGCCCGTGCTATCCAGCGCCTACCAATGCATTGCTGTCGTCTCCATCATTAAACTGGACCCGTGGGTTTGTGGCATGTCACCTAACAACTATTTTATTTTCTTCGGCCTTTCCTCTTGGTGTCTGCAAGCGAACTTGAAAGAAATGAAGAATATCATTTTGGAAGCTGAAGTGAGCCTCCCAGATTTATTATTTAAGTTCGGCTGTGCCCTTCCAGCCGCGGGAGCAAGTTCGAGTCCATTCGGAGCATTCGGACGACTCCACCGATTTCTTCGTTTCCGCAACATCGGAAATGTCAGCCGGATTATGTAACGGCAGCAAGGGATTCTCCGTCTGTACATAGAGCCGGCATCTCTTAATGTATGGATTTCGTACAGAAGTTAAAATTCATTCTTAAAATTTTTATGTCCACTTTTGTCTCCATAGCTTTAAGATTTGATCTAACAGATGTATTTGCTATCTCGTCAGATTCTGATGGGTCTCCTGCTATGGTACGTCAGCGAAAGAAGTTGTTCAAATTGCCAGTTTCTTGAAAGTAAACTTTTAATATTAAACAGCCAAACCTTGAGCTATTCTCCTTCGAGCTAACACCAACACTAAGTGTTTAGATGGGTGAATATTTCCGTAGTTTCATTTCCGTAGGTATTTCAAAGTTGTAGAGTCCTCTTTGATACACCCTATATACGGCGATGCGTCTCCTGCTATGGTACGTCAGCGAAAGAACTCGTTCAAATTGCCAGTTTCTTAAAAGTAAACTTTTAATATTGAATGTTTTAAAAAGTTTCTTCTTGAAGGTAAATTTATGCCAGTTAATTATTCTTAGGACCTCTTTGATTTGTCTAACTAATTACTCGTTTCTTTTTGGGAGGGACACTTATTTCCTGAACTAATATTGAGTGCTTAAGAATTTGAGTAAGTAAATACTTTTTATGTTACTGCCCAGACAACTGCAACAATTTCATTGGTTTTAAGCTCCTTGGAGATCTGTTGTGCCACAATTAGACGTTTATTTGTCCTATTTATTCTTAGTTTTGTGGAACAAAATATGTGGCTTTAAATTTTTTCCTTGTCTTTATATCTGGGTCAATTAACTACTTCAGTTTTCTTCCTAATCAGTTGCTCTTGTTAACTGCTGGAAATTGTTATTTATGTAAGAAAGACATGTTTGTATCTTTATCAAACGGTGAACACTGTAGAAGAGAAAACCACTGGCGTCCAATTCTTCCATTTCAGTCGTTTCCCGAAAGTCCTACAGATGTCAAGCCCCGTATCAGTGGTGCTGAATTCCTGGCCACACGACTTTTCGGCAATGTCCTGGATCAGATTCCAAATCTCTCTGCAGTATGTCCTGGAGTGAGGGCGTCTTACACTGTTGATGGTGAGGCGTCCACCAGATAGGAAAGCTAGGATCAGTGGCTCCCTTTATGCTGTTGTCAAGAAGTTGGCTTTGAGCCGACACCAGGTTTCACCGTCTCCCTTCTTTCCGTCCATAACGACACAAAGCCATCATACTACACACACACACACACACACACACACACACACACACACGTTACGGCCTCCTATGCGCATCAGACAGACTTAACGTGCCCCTGAAGGACAGCGAGAAACTTTCCAGTTATGCTTCTGGAATTATTCCCCGAGGTCTCCCGACCAGCCATGCACTTCCTTCTTATATGTGGATTCAGGAAGACGAAATCAATAGCCAAAGGACCAACTCCAACAAAGGGAGTTTGGATGGATGCATGATTTTGTGACAAGCTTAGTGCGTATCAAAAGGAACTTTACAGCTATGAAAACCTATACTGATTTACTCATTTCTTTTCATAGCAAAACCCATCAATTTTTCAATACGCATAAAGAGTGACGTCCATGTGGCATGTGGTATCTGAAGTCTATTTATTGCGAAACTGGCTGCAGCATGTTAGGCGTGATCTGTTAAACTGCGGGACTGATTCCACTTCTGATCTCTGATAGAGAAGCTGGTAAGGGTGGAAGAAACTAGGTACACTTGGTGAATCCTCAAAAAAAAAAGAAAAAAAAAAACAAGAGGCGTCAGGTCCGGTGAATATGTGGGCCACACAGCTGGCGCACTTTCGGCCTGTTGTCTTGCGTGGAAAGCGTACATTTATAAAATAACGGACGTCTTACCAAACAGCCAAACCTTGAGCTATTCTCCTTCGAGCTAACAGCAACACTAACTCTATAGATGGATGAATATTTTGGTAGGTATTTTGAAAGTTGTAAAGTCCTCTTTGATACACCCTATATACGGCGACAACTCGCGGAAAGTTGAAAATTCGGATTCTTGTTCCAGTTAGGTACAAATTTTAATCAGTCAAAAACCTATTCAAAGATAGTGTACAATTGGCATGTGGCGGGCGTTAAATGAAGTGTAAAGTGCACTCAAGAAAGAAACTAATTGGTGGCTGCAGAATGAAAACTGCTGAAAGGATCTCTTGAATATCTGCAGCTCTATAGCAAGGAAGGAGTGAATTTCTGTTACTAATGGTCACGGAGAAATGTCATCACTTCCAAACCGAGTGGAAACGGCAAAGTATCCAGTGGACGCATGCATTGCCTCGACTGTCGAAAAGCCGTACACCCATCTGCTGTTCTATTGGAGCCTTCAATACAGTGTTTTCAGAACAGCTGAGTGTAGCGGAGGCTGGACGCGTCCGCTTGCTCGCTCCGTCGTCGCGTGCGTGCTACAACGCGGCAGTCGGAGTTTTTTAACCTAGTAGTACAGGTTTATGTAAAAATGTGACCGTGGGCGTGGACTGCCCACCGCCGTGCTATAACAAGCACACGGATAAATACTGTAACTTGTGAGAGTACTGACAATTTTGAAATCCGTAATAACACTTCGACATCATTGGAGTGTTGGCGAGTCTCGAAACGATATTATTTATGACGCTTTGGACTACACAGCAACTTATAGTCGTAGTTCGCACAATAATCACTCACATTGTCACACATACCACTGAACTGCTAATTATGAATGAAGCAAGATAATTATTTGTACAAGGAATACTGTACAGTTTTTAAATTTATCAGGTTATCAAAATGGCAAAACAGTACTATTTGATCAGTGATAAACGTTGTATGAAAATGCGTTAGGAAAATAGTCAAGCAGCACACGGATGCACTTTACTGATTTTAATGCAGAGTCCTACCTACAATGATGACAAAAAGTTTCTTATATCTTGGGAAACCGTATTTTACAAACGGAAGTTTCACCTAGCTGGGTTGTTACCGTCGTGGTCGTGTTTTAGTGGCAGATAGCCTTCATGTCCTTCGTCATTCATTTTATGGCAGTGTCACATGGTTTCCCTCCCCTTCTTCTAATATTCCAGTATATTGCCATATTCCAGGTAAATTTCCCTTGTGCTTTCCTTATCACAAATACATGGCGCAGCTGTATTCCGAGCAAGTCACACTACAACCAGCTACCACGCACTGTCACTGTACTGAAAGCTATTACAAAAATTAAGTCTCTACCTAGCGAGCGCAGCACCCGTGCAGCTATGTTAATTCGCTCTGCATGCTGCGTTTGCTTTCACAACATAATTAATGGTTTCTAAATGATTCACCCTTCGAAAGAATTTGTCACGGAAATAATAACATTAGCAGTTACGAGTTTCCGTATACATCAAAAAGACAGCAATTGTGCAAATAATTATTTACGTATCTAACAGATGGTATTACTTGCTACTTTCACAGAATACTCGCTCCTACTTTCAAATATCTGTAAATCCGCTATGAACTAAAATTTACAGATATACGAATAAAATTTACGATTTGTCTTCATGTTCTAAAAGTGAGAGTATTTAAATATGTGTTAATGTCTTTATGTAATTGTGTCACTACAATGTGCATCTGCGTCCCCGTAGCAGGTAATTTGGAACCACAGTGCTGTTACAGTGATTGCGTCTTCATGCGCGGGGACAGTGATGTTACAATCCACTCCCGCTCGTATCTTTTTGAATGTGCGTTATATGCTACACGTGAAACATTTACATTTACTTCAGCAAACAAATATTTTGCTTTGAATCGGATAAAAAGAGTGCACTAGAACTCATCAAGTGGTTTCTGAGGTTAACAAATATATCGATCCAGAAATGTCACAGAATTAGTAACTTTGATCATTAGGAAGGCACTATGCTATTATATGTGCGAGAGCGGCAATTGACAGCACAGAAAATACATACTGTAACGTGGAAGCGTGATTGTAGACTGTTGATGATACCATCTCGATGTACTGCTGCAACCAACAGATCGGTGGTTCGTCTTATGAACGGAATTCACTCTTCGGGAACAGTAACCGTTGCTACATACATTAGAGGCTCTTACTTCTGATCTGAATGTATGAAATGCCAGTAAAACTCTACCATTAAGTCCATTATAGTGGTTACTGACTACCCAACGCGTTCGTTACATGTTTTCCGCTCCAAAAATCAGGCGGAACTGAAGCCGAATGATCCTTCTGTGTCCTGTTTAAAGACTCTCCCAGCAAAGAAACTGTTGTGACTGGAATTTTTTTTGGTCGCCTTAAATGAAAGGTCGTAAAAGAAATAGGTCACTTTCGCAAGCGATTTCTAAGAGAACTGTAAGTTAGGGTTATCATTACCCGGCTGGCTTAACCACCTGGGCGCCCTGGTATCTTCTTTCATATAAAGTAACCTACCTGTCGGTGCCTTCTTTGTGGAAATTAATAATTATTAACTGAAAGATGCAACATTGCAATTGGACGCAACTGAAAATACTTCCGCATCCAACGACTTTTTTATGTTCTCCCTCCTCTCCCCACTCTCTTTTACACCCTCCCTGGACTGATGACCATAGATGTTAAGTCCCATAGTGCTCAGAGCCAGCCACACCCTCCCTCTCTTTCCTCATGTCTCGGCAACACAAAGTAAATTATCATGCAGATTTCAGTAATAATCAATTAATAACCCATCCGCCACATAGAACAACACACATCAATTCAAATAAAATCCCTGAGTTTTCGCCATCTTCGGAATGGGACGGAAATTAATAGGTGTACTTACCAACATTGACTGACACGGCAGTTAGAAGCCCTCCTGAGGGTTATCGTGCCAAATTCTGTCCAATTTTGGCACGTTAGATCGTCAAAATCTCGAGAAGCTTGGACGTCCATGCCTCTGATACTCTACGCCTCATTTTATTACCTTTCTTGATAAGTGATCCTGGGCCTATATTTCAGGAAGATAACGCCAGATCGCACACGAGGACAGTTTCTACGGCCTGTCTTTGCGCTTTCAAAACCCTACTTTGGCCAGCAATGTCGCCGGATCTCTCCCCAGTTGCGACCTTTTGGAGTCTTAAGGGCAGAACCGTTCAACCAGCTCTGAATTCTGAGGATCCAACTCCCCAGTTGAACAGAATCTGGCACGCTATTCGCTAAGAGGTAATCAAATGGTTTAAATGGCTCTAAGCACTATGGGACTTAACATCTGAGGTCGTCAGTCCCCTGTTGTTATTGTTGTGGTCTTCAGTCCTGAGACTGGTTTGATGCAGCTCTCCATGCTACTCTATCCTGTGAAAGCTTCTTCATCGCCCAGTACCTACTGCACCCTACATCCTTCTGAATCTGTTTAGTGTATTCATCTCTTGGTCTCCCTCTACGATTTTTACCCTCCACGCTGCCCTCCAATACTAAATTGGTGATCCCTTGATGCTTCAGAACATGTCCTACCCATAGACTTAGAACTACTTAATCCTAAGTAACCTAAGGACATCGCACACATCCACGACCGAGGCAGGATTCGAACCTGCGACCGTAGCATCAGCGTGGCTACTGACTGCAGAGCCTAGAACCGCTCGACCACAGCGGCCGGCAATAGGCAATCTAACTTCTCTAAAAATCAATGCCAAGCCTAATAACTGTTTTCGTAAGGGTCAGCGCTCTGCTGACTTGCTCAGTGTGCGAAGTTCTATCTTTTGAATATATCACCAATTTCTTTCTGAAACTGTAATCATTTGTTTGTCTGTTCATGTACACCACATCTACCGATTTCCGTCCTTCTTTTCTACTTATTTATTTTATATTATTTTATTTTATTTTTTTTTGAGTATATTACAAACTCCATCCATTGTATTCCAGCCTTAGAAAACAGGGCCAGAAATGTTACTGACTGCTGGCAGAGAAACTTAAGTTCGTAAATTATACCTTGTTCTGGAATTACGCGTCAAATGAGTTACAATTCATTGCGTCTGAATGAAGACCCTATAAAAAATAGGCAATTCCCATTTCCAGTAAAAACAGCAAAATTCCTGCTCGCGGCATGTCGTAACATTAGTATGTAGCGATTGCTCTATTCTCAAATGCTCCCATTTCTTGGATTCCTACCAAAATGAATTGTTACACAATCACTTATAGAAAACAAAATAATAACCAGTTGCTACATGTTCTTTGCGTGTTTGCTTTCCAAGAACAATTTGCAGTAACCTGCGGTTTAAAGCTGCAATGATATATACTTCTATCTGAATGGATTCTCTGGCGCCTCATTGTGGCAGGGCTTTCCCGTTTAATGCTTACGTTCCCATTTTATTTTGGTAAACTTTACAGTGGTCAACACAATTCTTCTTGCGAACTTGCAGCATGCTGGTATAGCTTGGGTCAGTAACTTCTGTCAATCAGTAGAACTAAAAACCAGTCCAAAGTTGCAAATTTTATTCATTCGATGACTAGTTTCAGGCCGGATCCAATTTTCAAATCATCTTAACGTATTCGAAAATGGAATTTCCAAATATGTCAAAATTGTGCAGCGAACATTTGCAGTGCATACAGACCATGCATATGCACTGTAAATGTACATTGGACGTTTTTGGCCTCTTCGGAAATGCTAATTACGACTATGTGATGGTGCTTTGGAAATGGGTCTCGGCCCGAAACTAGTCATCGAATGAATAAAAAGGAAAAGTTTGCAACTTTGTACTGGTTTTTCGTTCTACTGAATTCCTCTTGGACTGAGAACCCTGCGCACTGATAAGTTTAATAAGAGGGAAGTTGTGGAAGCACCCCTCAGATTATACGCTTCTCTTCAACAAACGGGCCACCTTGAAGCTGAGAAGCGTTTCTAGCGGTTTCTACTGGAATTGAGATGCAAGCTATAACGCAAAGATCCCGGTTCACCGGAACACATCACATTCCAACAGCGAGTCGAACAATTCCAGCTTAAATATGCGCAACGTTTACGGTTTCAGAAGATTAGCGACGCTATCAGCTGCAGGCTTGCGTTGTAACGTTCAGTGCCGGAGCTGTCTCTTGGAATGAAATAGAATGAAGGAGAAATAGAGGTGGGGAGGGGAAGAGATGGAGGGAGAGAGTATAAATTACTTTTCAAACCATTATCCTCTGTTAACGTGTCTTCGTAATTTCACGTATCGCCTGTGTTGATGTGTCTCATAATATTTATACGTGCATGAGTTGGAACCCATATGAACAATAATTAGCATCTGTGGGTATTATCAAAAGAAACAAATTAACTGTTTCACAAGAGTCAAGACAGGAACCGCCTTTACGAACACTTCGCTAAGATTGATGTCTTGACCGTATTTTTAAATTATCCTCAAGAATTAAGGGGACATTGTACGTGAAATGCGTTGAAATTCGACATTTTCTGTTTTCTACTGCATAATGTACTTTCTACTTGAACATTTTGGTATATAATACATTAAAATCAGACAATTGTACGACCTTCAAATAATATTTTGAATGTTCACATATGACTGTCAAATTTCGCGGGTACGCATATACTGCCACAATAGAGCAGTCATATCTTGGGAACACAGTCTAGAAGGCTGTGAATTGCTTCTTTTTGTGCCTACTGCTACGTCTCATAAGTTGGCATTACGAATAAACAAATGAGTCCTTTGTTTCTGATAATAGTTTTCATTGAAAGTAGTGTGATTTTCGGCTATTTTTGTAGTAATCTAACTTCTATAGATTTTTATACGAGGGTTCAAACTTTAATAGTGGAAACTACCGGGAGATCAAAAAGGCAGTATAAATTTGAAAACTTAATAAGCCACAGAATAATGTAGATAGAGAGGTAAAAATTGACACACATGCTTGGAATGACACGGGGGTCTTATTACAACCAAAAAAAAAAAAAAAAAACCATATTGCGAGACGCGTGAAAGATCTCTTGAGCGCGTCGTTTGGTGATGATCGTGTGCTTAGCCGCCACTTTCGTCATGCTTGGCCTCCCAGGTTCCCAGACCTCAGTCCGTGCGATTATTGTCTTTGGGGTTACCTGAAGTTGCAAGTGTATCGTGATCGACCGACATCTCTAGGGATGCTGAAGGACAACATCCGACGCCAGTGCCTCACCATAACTCCCGACATGCTTTACAGTGCTGTTCACAACATTATTGCTCGACTACAGCTATTGTTGAGGAATGATGGTGGACATGTTGAGCATTTCCTGTAAAGAACATCATCTTTGCTTTGTCTTACTTTGTTATGCTAATTATTGCTATTCTGATCAGATTAAGTGCCATCTGTCGCACATTTTTTGAACTCTTGTATTTTTTTTTTGTTCTAATAAAACCCCATGTCATTCCAAGCAAGTGTGTCAGTTTGTACCTCTCTATCTACATTATTCCGTGACTTATTCAGTTTTCAAATTTATACTGACTTTTTGATCACCCGGTATTTATTTACAGCTCGTACAAAATAGATACATGTTCCTAAACTGAATGAAACACTTCACGGCATTCACTTCAGAACTGCTACAAATTCGTCGGGGAATAGACTGCGCCGTTCGAACTGTCAACACAACTGGCACTGCTAAGAGTATCCTACGACTTCCACATCGCTGGCAACGGATTATACACAATGCTGGTAACTACTATGAAGTTCAATAAAACTTTGAAACATGTATCTATTTTGTGCGAGCTGTAAATAAATAGTTGCCACTATTAAAGTTCCAACCCTCGTACGTAAATTACATGAGTAAGCGTAAAAGAAACTTCAAGAAACACAAATTTGCGAGTGACAGATATGTGAGACCTGCATTTTCTTCTAAAGCACTTGAAAACGCGTGTGCTACCAGTGAAGGAAACCACGATAATGCTTCTGAAGTGACCACGCCCCCAAGTGCATCGAAAAGAAAAGTAACTTTAGAAACGGGTGACAGTGGTAAAAGTAATGATATTATGGACAACGTCATTATGAATGTGCAAATCCTTGCACAAGTTCTTTCTGAAAGTGTCTCTTGCTGTCACTGTGGTCGTGAAGTTAAACTTTATGAGGGTATTGGAGCTACAATAGGTGCTGTCTCTAAATTAATTATTAAATGTCAGAAGTGCAAAAACGGAAAAGCATTTCATAATTCATCAAAGTGTTCAGGTAATGAATTGTACGAAACTAATGTGAGACTGTTCTATGGCCTTAGATGCATTAGTAAAGGTGCAAGGGCTGGTAATATTCTCTGCACTGTGTTGAATTTTCCAAAACCACCTTCTAGGTATGTAAAATATGTAACAGCAATTGGGGACTCTGTAAATGCTGTGGCTGAAGATTCAATGGTTGCTGCTACATTAGAAGCTGTTGAAAAAAATGAGGGTGACACAGACATCAGGATTGCTGTGGATGGATCCTGGCAAAAGGGTGGGTTTGGTTCTAAAAATGGTTTTCCATCTGAAATAAGTATTGACATTTGAAAACTTAAGTATTTTGAAGTTCTCAGTAAGTGCTAGCAGTGAAGGAATCCACGATAATGTTTCTGAAGTGAACCAGAAGAACAGATTACTTCATAAGCAGCAGTGTATGAGAAATTATTGTGGCACAAGTGGAGATATGGAAGTTAAAAGAGCAGTTAACATTTTCCAGCGTTCGCAGAAGGAGAGAGGTATCAGATATGTGAATTACTTAAGTGATGGAGACAGCTTGGCTTTCATTGCACTACAAAACAGTAAGCCATATGATCTTCCTATATAAAAACTTGAGTGTGCAGGACATGTCAAGAAAAGGATGGGAACACGTCTGTGTAACCTAAAAACCAAGCTGGGTAACACAGACTGTCTGATGGCAAGACAATAAAATGTGCTAGAAGACTAACGGACAAAGTAATTGATGAATTACAGGAATATTATGGGAAGGCCATTAGAGATAACTGTGACAATATAGAGAAGATAAAAAGAGCGGTGTGGAGCACTTTCTTTCATCGAATATCAACCGATGAAAAGCCATGTCATGCTTTGCGTCCAGCTCCACCAAACGCTTGGTGTAAGCTGAATTTTCTGGTACCCCCGTGAATTTAAACGAAAACATTCTCTTCCTTTTGGCAGTAATGGAGGCAATCAAACCTATTTACAGAGATTTGACAAATCCTGAGCTACTGAAGAAGTGTTTACATGGGAAGACCCAGAATGTGAATGAGTCCTTCAGTAATGTTTATGTGGTGCCGTGTGCTTAAAACTTCACTTATTGGCCTTATGACTCTAAAGTTAGTAATATCTGATGCTGTAGTAACTTTTAATGGTGGGAACTATGGAAGACTTAAGGTTCTGGAGAAGTTAGGTGTAAGATTTGGACAGAACACAGCTAAAGGACTGCGGGAACTGGATGAGCTTCGTGTACTCTAAGCAAAGTTAGCTGCTCAGCAAATGACAAAAGAGGCAAGAAATAAAAGGAGGCAAGCATTGGGCTGTTGTGACATGAAGAAGACACAGACTATGAGTCAGGGCAATTCTACTGCATAAAGATGCAGGAATGTAAATCTGTATAAGAATTTGTAATAAAAAAAGTTTTTAACCTCAATATCTCTGAACTACATTCGATTTAGGCTGGGAGAACGGGCTATCTGTTCATTCGCCCGATGTCCTCGCATTCCAAGGGCTTCGCCACCTGCGCAGTGCGACGGGATTGCGCATTGTCATCCATGAAAATGAAGTCAGGACCGAATGCAAGACGCCGTTAGTGGTGATAACGCACTCTATTAAGTGTCAGGAGACCATAAACGGCTGACTTCAGTGTAATAACAGTCTCTGAATAAAAGTGAAATTTCTGTTCGTCTCGTGGCGTATTCCAATTCCCTCCTTTGCTACCCTGCAGGACTTCTTTCTGTGTATTGTCCAAGTTTAATCGAGCCATGGTAGAAGTCTGTGACACATCGGCCCAAGTTGCTTTCAATCGTAAATTTTGCTCGATTTCTTTGCCTATGAAACATTTCCGAGAATAGATAGGACGATTTGGAAGAAAGGTTTGGTATTAACTTCCCGCCGATGACGAAATCATAACAGACGGACCCCAATCTCTGACTAGGGAAAAATGGGAAAGGAAACCGGACGTGCCACTTCAAATGAAATAACCCAGTAATTACTTTGTGTAATCTAGGGAAATCACGGTAAACCCAAATCAGGATGGGCGGACAAAGATTTGTTCCGGAGTTGTCCCGAAAACGAGCCCACTGTCTTACACGGCGCCATCTCACTCAGTAGGAGCTTTAGTAGTTTCAACTTCGGTTTTGTTATCCAAATATTTAAAGGCTGTCAATTTTAGTTACTTTACGGCCCCAATCACTGTTGCTCGGTTGCGTGATTTACTGAATTTAGAGCTCATGTCCCTCTGTATTAGTGGATTTTCTTTCAGCCACTAAAGCCCATTTCATTATTTGGGATGTTTGAGACCTACACAATCTAACAAAGAAACATCATCAACTTCACGTCATAGTTTAAGGAGAAAAAGGCACACTTGCAAGATATCACCCCAGTAATTGAACCCGTGCGAAAATCGCGGCCATAATTCTGATAGTATGCAATTATGGCCTTCGGAAGTACAGCTTTTAAACTTTGGCATTAGTCGCTACCCACTAATCCATCCCACGATTCCACGAGTACTACGGTATAAAACGGCACAAACAACAAGGACTTCACAACTTATAGCACGGATGAAATTTAATCACTGGATGTTCAACAAACACCTCCATTGGCTCAACCTAAGCGCCATCCATCAATAAGACTACGGAGAAAACACACATCACATAAATGTCCTAGTAAGCAATCTCCGGACTCTTGACCATCAGTTCCCAAGCAGACTCTAATCCTTATTTGCAAGGACCGATATAGCAACGAATAACGTATTGTGCGATTTCGTCGATAGTGATAACATCAAGAGCCGCTAATCTAATGCTCTTGGTACTTCTCATGGAATGGCAGGCGAAGACCAAAATATCAAATAACTGACTATATTCCCACGTGCTGCTCAGCAGAATATCAACGTTCATCCTCTAAATGTCTGTCACTATGTACCTCCTATACGAATCTACCTGAATGCCGGTAATCTACACTTAAGAGCCAAAGAAACTGGTACACCTGTCTAATATCGTGTAGGGTCCCGGCTATCAAGATGAAGTGCTGCGACACGACGTGGCAAGGACTCAACTAATGTCTGAAGTAGTGCTGGAAGGAAATGACACATGAATCCAGCAGAGCTGTCCATAAATCCGAAAGAGTACGAGGGGGTGGAGATTTCTTGCGAACAGCACATTGCAAGGCATCCCAAATATGCTCAATAATGTTCATGTCTGGGGGGTTTGGTGGTGACCGGAAATGTTTAAACCCTGAAGAATGTTCCTGGAGCCACCCTGTAGCAACTCTAGGCCTGTGGGATGTCACATTGACCTGTTGGAATTGCCCAAGTCCGTAGGAACGCACAATGGATGCTTACGTACGTGTCACCTGTCGGAGTCGTATCTAGTTGTCCTGTGACAGCCAGAGCGAGAGCACCAGCAGCAGCGAGTACTGTTTGTATAAAGCGTTTATTTTGCATTTTGTTTACGACCTTCCACTAAGGAAGGGATTCTATTTGTGTTTATCTGCTCTGCATAGTAACTAACAGTTCTTGATAAAACTTTCCGTAGTTTTCGTGTTAGATTTCTTAGTGTTTTCTTGATCGTTTAGAACAGAAAGCGCCCTAAAACCGTCTTTTGTTTGTTTCGCGGCCGTTAGCCACTAGTCACTTGAATCAGCAGTTGTCTTGTGACAGCCAGAGCGAGAGCACCAGCAGCAGCGAGTACTGTTTGTATAAAGCGTTTTTGTACTTATTTGCTGCGCTTAGCTTTTAAATAGTTTTTCTGGGAAAACCTAGCGTAGTTTTCGCGTCTCGTATTTCAGTGAGTGTTTCTTGATTATCAGAGTAGCTCATCAGAAGATTATCTTGGGAATTTGTCACCGTATAGAGTAGGGTAAACATAGTCATGTGTAGGGACTGTGGTTGTTGTGAGCGGACGCAAGGAGAATTGGCCACTCTTCGGGGGCAGGTGGAGGCTTTGTCTGTTAGGCTCATCGAGCTCGAGGCGCAGGCGTCGGCTCGTAGTGGCGTTGGGACAACTGTGGTGAGACCTATGCCTACTTCGGTGGCCTTGGAATCACATGGAACCCCTGATGTCGCTGCGTCTTCCGGCAGTGAGCATCTTACCGGTCAGCCATCACTCCAGGGTGAATGGCGGACAGTGGTGGGCTCGCGCGTGCCTGGCCGAAAGGCGAAGGTGGGATCTGGCCGCGTGGCAGCTGCCTTACCCCTTTCCAACAGGTACGGGGTGCTTCCTAGTGGTGATGACATCGTTTCCGAGCCACCACAGGATGCCTCGCCTGTTGGGCCAGTGGCCGATTCTCCGGCAAGGTCCCGACAGTCACAGAGGGCGGGCCTATTAGTTATAGGGAGCTCCAACGTTAGGCGGGTTATGGAGCCCCTCAGGAAAATAGCGGGTAGGTCGGGGAAGAATGCCAGTGTGCACTCGGTGTGCTTGCCGGGGGGTCTCGTCCGTAATGTGGAGGAGGCCCTTCCGGCAGCTATTGAACGCACTGGGTGTGACCGGCTGCAGATAGTAGCACATGTCGGAACGAATGACACCTGCCGCTTGGGTTCTGAGGCCATCCTTGGTTCCTTCCGGCGGCTGGCTGATTTGGTGAAGACAACCAGCATCGCACGCGGAGTGCAAGCTGAGCTTAATATCTGCAGCATAGTGCCCAGAGTCGATCGCAGTCCTCTGGTTTGGAGCCGTGTGGAGGGTCTAAACCAGAGGCTCAGACGACTCTGCGACTATAATGGTTGCAAATTCATCGACCTCCGTTATTGGGTGGAGAACTGTAGGGCCCCCCTAGACAGGTCAGGCGTGCACTACACACCGGAAGCAGCTACTAGGGTAGCAGAGTACGTGTGGCGTGCACACGGGGGTTTTTTAGGTTAGAGGGACCCCCCCTTGGGCGAAACGATAAAATACCTGACGGCTTACCAGAGAGGACATTTATCATCGTTGATAAAGAACGTCCGTCCTCAGAGACCAAAAACAGGAAAAGTTAACGTAATATTGGTAAACTGCAGGAGTATCCAGGGCAAGGTTCCTGAATTAGTATCACTTATTGAAGGAAATAGTGCGCATATAGTATTAGGAACGGAAAGTTGGTTAAAACCGGAAGTGAACAGTAACGAAATCCTAGACACAGAATGGAATATATACCGCAAGGATAGGATAAACGCCAATGGTGGAGGAGTATTTATAGCAGCAAAGAATTCAATAATATCCAGTGAAGTTATTAGCGAATGCGAATGTGAAATAATCTGGGTTAAGTTAAGTATCAAAGATGGGTCAGATATGATAGTCGGATGCTTCTATAGACCACCTGCATCAGCAACCGTAGTAGTTGAGCGCCTCAGAGAGAACCTGCAGAACGTCGTGAAGAAGTTTCGTGATCATACTATTGTAATAGGGGGAGACTTCAATCTACCAGGTATAGAATGGGATAGTCACACAATCAGAACTGGAGCCAGGAACAGAGACTCTTGTGACATTATCCTGACTGCCTTGTCCGAGAATTACTTCGAGCAGATAGTTAGAGAACCAACTCGTGAAGCTAACGTTTTAGACCTCATAGCAACAAATAGACCGGAACTTTTCGACTCCGTGAATGTAGAAGAGGGTATCAGTGATCATAAGTCAGTGGTTGCATCAATGACTACAAGTGTAATAAGAAATGCCAAGAAAGGAAGGAAAATATATTTGCTTAACAAGAGTGATAGGGCACAAATCGCAGAATATCTGAGTGACCACCATCAAACGTTCATTTCTGAGGAAGAGGATGTGGAACAAAAATGGAAAAAATTCAGAAACATCGTCCAGTACGCCTTAGATAAGTTCGTACCGACTAAGGTCCAAAGCGAGGGGAAAGATCCACCGTGGTATAACAATCATGTACGAAAGGTACTACGGAAACAAAGAAAGCTTCATCATAGGTTTAAGAGTAGTCGAATCATGGCTGATAAGGAAAAGCTGAACGAAGCGAAAAAGAGCGTAAAGAGAGCAATGAGAGAAGCATTCAACGAATTCGAACATAAAACATTGGCAAACAATCTAAACAAGAACCCTAAAAAGTTTTGGTCATATGTAAAATCGGTAAGCGGATCTAAATCCCCTATTCAGTCACTCGTTGACCACGATGGCACCGAAACAGAGGACGACCGAAGAAAGGCAGAAATACTGAATTCAGTGTTCCGAAACTGTTTCACTGCGGAAAATCGTAACACGGTCCCTGACTTCAGCCGTCGTACGGACGCCAAAATGGAAAATATTGAAATAAACGATATCGGAATTGAAAAACAACTGCTATCACTTAGTAGCGGAAAAGCATCCGGACCAGACGAGATACCCTTAAGATTCTACAGTGATTATGCTAAAGAACTTGCCCCCTTTCTATCAGCAATTTATCGTAGATCGCTGGAAGAACGTAAAGTACCTAGCGACTGGAAGAAAGCGCAGGTCGTTCCCATTTTCAAGAAGGGTCATAAATCAGATGCGAATAATTATAGGCCTATTTCGCTTACGTCAATCTGTTGTAGAATAATGGAACATGTTTTGTGTTCTCGTATTATGACGTTCTTAGATAATACAAATCTCCTTCATCATAACCAGCATGGATTCCGCAAACAGAGATCATGTGAAACTCAGCTCACCCTATTTGCCCAAGAAATTCACAGTGCCGTAGACACTGGCGAGCAGATTGATGCCGTATTCCTGGACTTCAGGAAGGCATTTGATACGGTTCCGCACTTACGTTTAGTGAAAAAAATACGAGCTTACGGAACATCGGACCAGGTTTGTGATTGGATTCAGGATTTCCTAGAAGAAAGAACACAACATGTCATTCTTAACGGTTCAAAATCTGCAGATGTAGAGGTAATTTCGGGAGTACCGCAGGGAAGCGTGATAGGACCTTTATTGTTTACAATATACATAAATGACTTAATTGACAACATCGGTAGCTCCGTGAGGCTATTTTCAGATGTCACGGTTGTCTACAAGAAAGTAGCAACATCAGAAGACTCGTACGTACTCCAGGAGGACCTGCAGAGGATTAATGCATGGTGCGACAGCTGGCAGCTTTCCCTAAACGTAGATAAATGTAATATAATGCGCATACATAGGGGCAGAAATCCATTCCAGTACGATTATGCCATAGGTGGTAAATCATTGGAAGCGGTAACGACAGTAAAATACTTAGGAGTTACTATCCGGAGCGATCTGAAGTGGAATGATCACATAAAACAAATAGTGGGAAAAGCAGGCGCCAGGTTGAGATTCATAGGAAGAATTCTAAGAAAATGTGACTCATCGACGAAAGAAGTAGCTTACAAAACGCTTGTTCGTCCGATTCTTGAGTATAGCTCATCAGTATGGGACCCTTACCAGGTTGGATTAATAGAAGAGATAGACATGATCCAGCGAAAAGCAGCGCGATTCGTCATGGGGACATTTAGTCAGCGCGAGAGCGTTACGGAGATGCTGAACAAGCTCCAGTGGCGGACACTTCAAGAAAGGCGTTACGCAATACGGAGAGGTTTATTATCGAAATTACGAGAGAGCACATTCCGGGAAGAGATGGGCAACATATTACTACCGCCCACATATATCTCGCGTAATGATCACAACGGAAAGATCCGAGAAATTAGAGCAAATACGGAGACTTACAAGCAGTCGTTCTTCCCACGCACAATTCGTGAATGGAACAGGGAAGGGGGGATCAGATAGTGGTACAATAAGTACCCTCCGCCACACACCGTAAGGTGGCTCGCGGAGTATAGATGTAGATGTAGATGTAGACGTATCAGGGGTCCCATATCACTCCAACTGCAGACGTCCCACACCAGTATAGAGCCTCCACCAGGTTAAACAGTCATTTTACGACATGCAGTGTCTGTCGATTCATGAGGTTGTTCCCATACCCTTAGACGTCCATCTGCTCGATAAAATTTCAAATGAGACTTGTCCGACAAGGCAACATGTTTACAGTCATCAACAGTTCAATGTCGGTGTCGACGGATCCAGGCGAGGCGCAAAGCTTTGTGTCGTGCAGTCATCAAGGGTGCACGAGTGACCCATATTGATGATGTTTCGTTGAATGGTTCGCACGCTGACACTTCTTGTTGTGGCCCAGCATTAAAAACTGCAGCAATTGGCGGAAGGGTTACACTTCTGTCACGATGAACGATTCTCTTCCGTCATCGTTGGTCCCTTTCTTGCAAGATCTCTTTCCGGCCACAGCAATGTCGGAGATTTGACGTTTTACCGGATTCCTGATATTCACGGTACGCTCGTGAAATCGTCGCACCGGAAAATCCCCACTTCATCGCTACCTCGGAGATACTGTGTCCCATCGCTCGTGCACCGACTATAACACCATGTTCACACTCATATATATCTTGATAAGCTGCCATTGTAGCAGCAGTAACCGATCTAACAACTGCGCCAGACACTTGTCTCATTCAGGCGTTGCCGACCACAGCGCCGTATTCTGTCTGTTTGCGTATCTGTGCATTTGAATACGCATGCCTATACCAGATCCTTTGCCGCTTTAGGGTATGTATATGGCTCTAATACCCAAATATGGTTTTTGTACATTTTTCTCTTGTTTTGTATATATAGTACTTACAGACTTGCGGAAATATTCAGTTCTCTATACGCAGCTTTTCCAAATGTGCAACAACGGCATTTTATAATTTCTTATTGCGCTAGCATAAGGATTTTTATAGGATGCTACCACTGTATATCCTGTGTTACGTTTTCGTCTTATTTAATCTTTTTAATGTATCCTGATTGTACAACTTGTGTTGTGTCAGTTCTTCATGGTACGGCTTAAGCCAGTGTCTACTATAAACTACCAAAAGAAATTATAACATCTGCTGTGATGGGGTGGCACAGCCATCCGAAAGCCAATATATTAAAAAAAAAATCTTTCTCATTACCGATTGTTTGTCAGCCGCTCCACCCTCCTGCAGATTCGTAATGCCCGAGGACGAAGTACAGTACAGCGCAGTGAGTAAGAGGTTTATGAAACACTTTTACAGCCTTTGTTCATTTTTGTCAAAGTGTACCGTTTCTAGTTTATAGATGGTGATCTGTTTGCTTTGAACATTTTTGTGTTGTCATTCATAAATGCAGTGTAAAAAAATGTAAGCAATTATGTCTCATTAAAGAGGTAGATGGGCGCTATTTAACTTTTAACATCACTGTCGTTTGTTATTTTGTTAGGATCTTAAAGCTGGCACTGTTAAAGTGAAGTACACTTCCAGGGCATACGCTATTCATCTATGTTATTGACATGATTAAATTAGAAACCTAAAATCATTAACTTCATTTCATAATATTTCTTCAGTTGCTAAGATTTATTCATTTCAATTTTGAGATGTATGTATGTCTACAGTATAGCAGTTCTGGAATATCGTTGAAATAATATTGAACGTACGTGTATACGACCTTGACATATGACATAGTCATTTTACTTACTATTTTTCCCGTAGAATTACAAGTTGGACAAATGTGTCTATCTGAAGGTTCTCTTCTCTTGCCTTCAATATGCCACGATTAGGTGTCTCTGGCCTTCGCTTCGCTCTACAGTCCTTCAAGTAGGGGCATTAGGCGGCTGCAGAGGGGTGGAGCGAGTGACAAAACAACTGGTGTATGCCAAACTTAAATTTTCAGATCATAATTACGTACTGTAAGTATTATGGCTCAGCAAGTGGAGCGGGATTGACTACTGCGGCTGATATGTAGCAAGTGTGCTTTTGTTCTCCTTGACTTCGAGGTGAAGTTGGTGATGTTTCATTGTAGGAACCAAAGCATCGGAAAGGTCACGCACTGTCTCGACGCTCAGTGTTGTTAGTGACTACTATTCTCACTAGAAAAATTATGGACTCGTCATCCGTCCTGGCCGATTTTTCCATTCTTCTGGAGTCAGTGACCGAGTTCTTCCCTCCGTGAACGTGACTTCTAAGCCGTGCAGCGCCGTAGTGGTAGTGCAGCGTAGCATCCGTCCTCACTAGTGACGGTTGTCAACATATCTAAGTTTATATCTTCACCAAGCAAGTTATGTATCAGTGTTTCGCGGATGGGTACTTCTGGGACCACTATACATCCACCCCGTCCCTGGCCCACTCGCCAATGGTGCTTGGAAAGAACGTATGACCTCCGTATGACTCCTAATTCCTCTGAATTTCTGGTAGTGATTACCTCATGAGACGTAAAACGTAATATCTTGCCTTACACTTTTTCGAACGTACTCACTCGGAATTTCAAGAGTAAACCTCTTCCTGACGCCCATCACATCTCCTATACCGCCTGTCACTAGTGTTCCGTTGTCCATCTCCACAACACTCTCGCGCTTACTAAGCGATCCTTGACGAATCGTGCAGCTCTTCGTTGGATCTTCTCATTACTTCCATAAAACTACCTTGTAAGTGTTCTAGATTGATGAGCAGTACTCAGTAGTTGGGCGTCAGATTGTTTTAGAAGTTACTTCTTTCGTGAACGAATTACAGTACGGTAAAATTTTTTCCAATGAATATCGGTCTGGCATATGTTTTCCCGACGATTAGTTTTATATGGCCATACATTTTAGCTCATTCTGGACGGTTTCTAATAATTTATCATTTACAGCGTAACGGGATAGTAATAGGTCTCTGCCGCACAACCGTTGTAACTTCTCCTTCATAGCCAGAATACCGGCTCTGAGGCGATGTGGAATTTAAAGCTGGTCCCACGTGCTGTGACTGAAATCTCACAAAGATTGGGAATAAGTCAAAGAAATCACAGAGGTTTGCTCAGCAGCCATTGGTTGTTAGCAACGGATCGCCGAGTACGGGCAAAAAGCAACCGCGAAGAACGTACAGGAGGAGATTGCACAAGAAACGGACAAGCCCAACAAGTAATCCAGGCCTAGTAATCAGGACGCAGCAAAGCGGAAAAATTGGAAAAACGGTGCTTTATGGCTAGGGACACGAGTGTGAGTCGAATACACTACGAAGGGAAAGCCGGCGTGCAGCTGGATTTATAATACTACTGCGAGCGTTAAATTAGCGACAAGATGAACTTGTCTCAGCGACACAGCGAGGCTACAGCTTCAGTACCACAGATGTACCAGTGCGATCTAGCGGTGCAAGTTGTGTTCCTTGCCCACCAGCGGGCTTTCTAAGTCTCCTACCGTGATACCGCACATATTCTATCGTGGACAGACCTGGTAATCTTTTTGGTCACATGAGCTCAACATCACGTAAACAGTTCGTACAGGCAAGTGTCATGTGTGGATGAGATTTGCCCCTCTAAAAATGATACAACGGTACTGTCACATGTTAGGTAACACATAACGGCGTAGGATGTCCATTACGTACTTCGTGGCATTAGCGTTGTTTCAGTCACTACCATCTGTGACATGGAGTCACAGTGGCTGCCCACACCATGACGCCTGGCATAGCACTATTGGGCCTCTCCAACACACTGGAAGAAAGTCACCTCTCCATACGTCTCCGTCGTACCCACCGATTATGGTCATCTGAAATAGTGCAGAAGCGTGATTTACTATTGAACAGTTTGTGGCGCCATTAATGTCCATGCCGCTCAGTCACGGCAACATTCAAAACGCAGCCATTTGTGAAGTAGTGTTAATGGCCACCTACTCATGGGACAGTAATTCCTAGTTCAGCTGTCGCTTGTTTCCAGCCAATGATGCAGATTGACACAATGGTGCAAAGAGCCTTTTAATTGCTCTCAACAAGAGCTGATGTCAAGGGGTTTTTGAGCTTGGTGTACAATACGGTGATCTTCGCTTGTGGAGGTCAGACATGGTTAACAGGGACTTGATGAGCCTGCATGCCTCATGCTCCCATGCAGTACAAGACTGAGTCAATGCCACGTCAAAATACCCCATAAATCTGGATCCTGGACGATTCGAACAGCCACCCAATCGCAAACTCACAATGCGGCCCATTTCAAACTCTATGTGCTGTGGTGGCAGAGATGGTAAGTTCCCATGAGATCAATCTGCTGAGATCATGGGTCCCTATGCTTACACACTACTTAATCTAATTTCAGCTAACTTACGCTAAGGACAACACACACCCACAGGCCTGAGGGAGGATTTGAACCTCCGACCAGAGGAGCCGCGCGAACGGTGAAAAGACGCCTCGGTCGAGCGGCTACCCCGCGTGGCACGGGCTGATAACATTGTTTCGCATGAGCACGCGGCATCTGCGTGTCCTTTACAGTGATAAATCCACAACTGACGTTGTTCACTCCCCTTGCACTGCCTACCAGGTGTTATAAAAAAACTAAACACGTTCAAAAATGGTTCCAATGGCTCTAAGCACTATGGGACTTCACATCTGAGGTCATCAGTCAAATGATTCAAATGGCTCTGAGCACTATGGGACTTAACATCAATGGTCATCAGTCCCCTAGAACTTAGAACTACTTAAACCTAACTAACCTAAGGACATCACACAACACCCAGCCATCACGAGGCAGAGAAAATCCCTGGCCCCGCCGGGAATCGAACCCGGGAACCCGGGCGTGGGAAGCGAGAACGCTACCGCACGACCACGAGATGCGGGCGGTCATCAGTCTCCTATACTTAGAACTACCTAACCTAACTAACTTAAGGACATCACACACATCCATGCCCGAGGCAGGATTCGAACCTGCGACTGTAGCAGCAGCGCGGTTCCGGGTGAAGCGCCTAGAACGGCTCGGCCACAGCGGCCGGCACTAAACACATGCCGGCCGGAGTGGCCGAGCGGTTCTAGGCGCTACAGTCTGGAGCCGCACGACCGCTATGGTCGCAGGTTCGAATCCTGCCTCGGGCATTGATGTGTGTGATGTCCTTAGGTTAGTTAGGTTTAAGTAGTTCTAAGTTCTAGGGGAGTGATGACCTCAGCAGTTAAGGCCCATAGCGCTCAGAGCCATTTGAACCATTTGAACTAAGCACGTACAACGCAAATGTATTCTTGTGGTTTTCTACCTGCCACAGTGAACTGCAACTCCAATAATTTACTTACTCGCCGATGGTGTGTACTTGTACAAAGTTACGCTGTTGCACCTAATGAACTGATTCATTTAATGAAAATTACTTCTGTGCAGATTTATTTAAATGAAATTTTTCTGCCACAGGTGTATCACCACGCTGAAATTTGCATCCCTCATATCTGAAGTACACATGAGAAATATATCAATAAAAGAATGGGAAACAGTGAGATTACCCAAGAAGGAATGTGGAAACACAGTGGCCGGCCGGTGTGGCCGTTGGTTCTAGGCGCTTCAGTATGGAACCGCGTCACCGCTACGGTCGCAGGTTCGAATCCTGCCTTGGGCATGGATGTGTGTGATGTCCTTAGGTTAGTTAGGTTTAATTAGTTCTAAGTTCTAGGCGACTGATGACCTCAGAAGTTAAGTCGCATAGTGCTCAGAGCCATTTTGAACTTTTGACAACACAGTGGTCTAAGGTCCAAGTTATATCAAAACCTAACGTTCCTTTTGATGAGCTATGTGCAACGAAAATAATCGTTTCACCAGGAACCTCAAACCAAAAAGAATATAAAATAAAATTCAAGCGTATGTGGTAAGTAGTGGTTCACGTTAATCGAATACACGTATTTCTGCAATTACGTGAACTTAATTTTCGTACATTACATCGCAGAAAGACGTAAAACATACGTAGTACATACAAATATACAAGCAAAATTGTTACCGTGGTCCCGAGGTCGAAAAGCTCTTAGTATCACATGAAATATGATCGGCGAAGGCCAAACACCCATGGTAGCTCTTCATAATTTTGCTGTTCATAACGCGATCACAAGAAAACACAGTGAACTGCAAAACTTACTAAACTCAGTGCCATACGATAATATTCTGAATAACGCTATAGTCCAAAGACAAACCGGTACAGACAAGAACTAACGGTAGAACAGCACTTCTTACTATCGCTGAGCGTAAAACATACGAAGTTCCGATATCAAATTTTACAAGTGAATATGGGCGACGAGTTTACACGAAACGTTACTATTTTGTACAATACGTTTTACGAAATAGAACGTTCGAGAAGGCAACACAAGGGAAGTACACAAGCATTGCGACGGCGTGGTTTAGAAAACCACCAGTTTCGTGACTTGTACGAAACTACTGCTCGACAAAGAATATCACATCACCAAGAGCAGCCTGACTTAAACTCTGTCCAAAGAGTTTAAGTTGTGATATAAATAAGCGAAGGAGGCCAGCGGAAATTATGGAAATGCTGAGCACGTCTTTTTTCAACGCTTTATTTGTTCGCTAATAACAACAGTTGAGAAATTCATTTGTTCGCTCGATTCCGACATAACTCATCACCAGAACATCATGTAAAAGAACTTAAGATATAGTGCTCTGTCACATCTGCATCTACATCTGCATGATTACCCTACAATTCACAACAAAGTACCTGGCATCGGTGTCAGATATTTCTCTACCGTTCCACTGTCGAACGGAGCACGAAAGGAAAGGAACATTTAAGTCTTTCCGCGCGAGTCTTGATTTCTCTATTTTATTACAATGATAATTTCTTCCAGTGTAGGTGGGCACCAGAGAGGTATTTTCGCATTCGGAGGAGGAAGTTGGTGATTACAATTTCACGAGAAGATCGTGCCGCAATAAGAAAGGGCTTTGTTTTAGTGCTTGCTTGTTATATCCGTGGCACACCCTCTCCTACATAATGGAAATACAAAATGAGCTGTCCTTCTCTGAAAGTTTTCAATGTCCTCCGTCAACCCTATCTCATACGGATCCTACACCACGCAGCAGTACTCCAGAATAGCACGCAGAAGCCTAATGTAGGCAATGTACTTAGTAGACCTGGCGCATTTTCTAAGTGCCACGCCAAAAAACCGCAGTCTATTGTACGTTTACCCCAAAAACGTTATCTATGTGATCGTCCCAGTTGAAGCAATAATTACAATCCCAAAGTACTTAGGTAAATTCACAGTCTTTAGATTTGTGTGATACATCGTGCAGACGAAATTTTGCGGATTCCTTTCACTAATCATGTGGACTACTACACACTATTCATCATTTAGAGTCGATTTCCACTTTTTATGCCATCCATATATCTTGTCTGAATCTTCTGCAATTGGTTTCTATCATCTGACGACTTTAGAAGACGGTAAATGACAGCATCATCTGCAAACCGTCTAAGATGGCTGCTCAGATTGTCACCTAAATCATTTATATTGATCACGAACTGCAGACGGCGTATAACACTTCCTTGGGCAACGCCCGGTGTTGCTTCCGTTTACTCTATGACGTTCCGTCAGTTACTGCGAACTGTGAAAAAAAAAAAAGAAAGAAAGGTGGGTCATATCGCTCTAAGCACTATGGGACTTGACATCTGAGGTCATCAGTCCCCTAGACTTAGAACTACTTAAACCCAACTAACCTAAGGACATCACACACATCCATGCCTGCGGCAGGATTCAAACCTGCGCGGTTCCGGACTGAAGCACCTAGAACCGCTCGGCCACTGCGGCCGGCTTGTATGCCAAAAGACTTCCGGAAATCTAAAAATATGGGATAAATTTGACATCCCCTGTCGATCGCAGTCATTACTTTGCGAAAAAAAGAGTTAGTTGTGTTTCACAAGGACGGAATTTTCTAAATTCGTGTTTCCTGTTTCTCAATAAATCCTATTCTTCGAGATAACTCATAATGTTCGAACACAGCATATAGTCCAAACAAAACCCTACTGCAAACAGACGTTAGTGATTTCAATCTGTAATTCAGCGGGTTACTCTTACTTCCTTACCTGAGTACTGCTGCGATCTGTGCAACTTTCCAGTCTTTAGGTACAGATCTTCCGACTAGTCAGCTCGTATATGTGATTACCACTTACGGGTCCTAACTAGTACACAATCTCGACTGGAGGCCTATGCTTTGTTTAGTGATCGTTAGCTCCTTCATTACATGATGGACACCTAAGCTACCCATATTGGCAATTGTTCTTGATTCATATTCTGGAATATTTACTTTGTTTTCTGTGGTGAAGGAATTTCGGAAAACTGTGTTTAATAACTCTGCTTATGTGGCAGTGTCAACAGTAACATTACCATTGCTATCGCTTAGTGAAGGTGAAGATTGTATCTTTCCGCTACTGTACGTAACACAAGACCAACATCTTCTTGGATTTTCTGCCAGATGTCGAGGAAGAGTTTCGTTGCGGAAACTATTAAACACATCTCGCGTCGAACTTGGAGCTTCCATGACACTCAACAGATCTTGGAGATTTTGCATTGTTTTAACTTTGGCGTGATTTTTTCGTTGATTCTGCCACAGTTTTTTGACGTGTTTTGTGTAACATGTAAGATCAGTACCAACTCTTATTAATTTCGTGTGTGTGGTGTGTTCATTTGGATATGTCTGATACACTTTTGATCCTGCAGCCACTGTGAGTTAAGACGCAAAGCAATCACAGACACTGGCTACGAGTGGCCATTGAATGAAATCAATGGGGAAAATCGAAAATGTTCGCCAGTCTGGGATTCTAACCCAGGTCTCCTGATTTCTAGGCAACTTATCACTGCGCCATCCGGACATAGTGGTCACCGCAACTGCGCGGACTTTCCTAGCACCCCTCTCGTCAGACCCAAATTCTTAACTTACCCGCACCATATAAATGCAATTTGGGAATCTGGGTGTGACAGAAGGCGTGTTAGGGAAGTCCGTGCAGCTGTGAAAACCACTGTGTCGCATGGCACAGTGATCATCGCATCTGCCTACTAAGAAGAGATCGGGATTCGAACATTGAGTGCCACAAATTTTCCACTCTCCCCGTTGATTTCAATAAACGGCCACTCGTAGCAAATCTCTGCATCATCTGCGTCGGGAAGTCGGTAAAAGGACCCAATTATTAATTTATTGCGGTTGTCAAATATAGCTTCCACCCACACTAACTCTCAGGAAATATGTACCTGAATTTCACTACAAAATAATTAACTTCTCGCATCAATAAACACTCCAGCATGGTTTCAAGTTAAGCAACAATATTAACATTGAAGTCGTGTGGGACAAAAAAAAAAAAAAAAAAGGTTCAAATGGCTCTGAGCACTATGGGACTTAACATCTATGGTCATCAGTCCCCTAGAACTTAGAACTACTTAAACCTAACTAAGCTAAGGACATCACAAACATCCATGCCCGAGGCAGGATTCGAACCTGCGACCGTAGCGGTCACGCGGTTCCAGACTGAAGCGCCTAGAACCGCACGGCCACACCGTCCGGCCCGTGTGGGACAACTCTATGAACTAAACGCTTTTAAATGATGTCCTGCTGATGTGTTCTGCTGATGTTACGAACAGATGGAAGCAAGGGGTAACCGCAGTCGTTGACGAAGGCACGCACGTTCACTGAATGACTTAATGGCATCCTCTTGGATAAAATATTCTGGAGGCAAAATAGTCCATCATTCGAAACCCTTGGCAGAGATTACTCAGGAGGATGTCGTCATCCGTGAAAACAAATCTGTCGTCCTACTGGACAGAGCACGGATTGTTAGATCCCTTAATCGAGTTGGTGGGTTAGATAATTTAAAAAGGAAAATGGACAGGTTCAAGTGAGGTGTAGTAGGAATTAAAAATACGCTGTGGCAGGAGGAGCGGGGCTTCTGGTCAGATCAGTACAGCGTTATCAACACAAAATGAAATAGACGCAATACAAGAGTACGTTTAATAATGAATAAGAAAAGAGGAATGTGAGTAAACTACGAACAGTTCAGTGAAATCATTACCGCAGCCAAGATGGATACGAAGGGAACAGTCCTTCGGCAGGTACTGAAGATATTGAAAGCATATATAATAATGTAAAGGACAGCTAAGGAAGACGAAAACCCAGTTGTGACGGATGACTGGAATTACATAGCAGAAAAATGACAGAAAAGTAGTGGGAAAAAATACATTTGAGAAAATGAATAAAAAGGAAGTCACCTGGTAGATTAGTGTATCTTAGTTATTGTTTATGCTCGGTTTGATAAGCCTGCATACGTCATAGAGACCTGGAGAGACTGGTAGCTTTCAGCATGCTAATAAAAAGATTTCGAAACCATATTTTAAACTGTAAGATTTCCAGGGGTAGATGTGGATTCTGATTGCTTATGATCTCCAGAGTGAAGCCGAAGGGACTGTAAAAAGGTAGGCATTCCAGAACATGAGACCTTAGATAAATTGAAAGACGCTGAGGCTGTAGTAAGTTTCAGAGTGAGCTTAGGCAACTGAAACAAAGGAAGAGAAATCAATAGAAGATGAATCTGTAGCTTTGAGATGTAATGTAGTGAAGGCACCAGAGGATCACGCAGGTAAAAAGACAAAGCCTAGTATAAATCCTTGAATAACACAGGAGATAATGAACTGAGCAGTTGAAAGGGAATACAGACGTCTAAAAGTGAAACTGACAGAAATTCCAAAATGACTTTACATGAATGGCTAGACGAAAATTCAATGCTCTGGAAACGTGCATGATTAATGGGAGAACAGACACCTCCCACAAGAGAATTAAGAAGAATGTTGAGGATAAGAGAAGCAGTGCACGCATATCAACAGTTCACTTGGAAAGCCAGTAGTAAGCAAAGAAGGGGAAACTGAAAAGTCAGTTTTGTAGAATGAGAAGAAGAAATAGGTCGTGAAAGGCATGATACTGCGAGAAAGATTTCCCAGCGCATTGAAAGACTAAAATGGAAACAAGGCCACTGGAATAGAAGCCGTTACCTCAGAATTAATGAGACACTTGAAATCTCTTCACATGATGTGCGAGATATACGAGGCAGGTGGAATACCTTCAGACTTCAAGAGCAAAGTAATCATTCATATTCCCACGGAGGCAGGTGCTTTCAAGTGTGAATACTACCGAACCATCAGACACAGCTGCGTAATATTTACACGAACTATTTATAGAAGAGTGGAAAAAAGTAAAGAACCAGACTTCGGGGAAGTTCGGTTTGGATTATGCAAAAGTACAGGGTGCCCCAGAAATGTTGCGAATAAATTTGTGGGTTATCAGAAGGTATCTCGAGGAACAAATCGAGTATACGAACCCACGTACGGAAATGTCATCCAACGACACTACAGAGCGTCGAAGTTACAGGCGCCGGAAACTGTTGTATTGTATTTTATGTTAACCGGGGACCTAGAAACGACGGAGAGGCTCCGTGCCCGCTGCAGCTGCAGTGGTCCACAACCCCACGACGACTATCGCAGTTCACTTCACCCCTCCGCCGCCCCACAACGAACCACTCTTTCAGGGTTATTTTGCGGTTCGGCTCCCAGTGGACACCCCTGGGGAACGTCTCACACCAGACGAGTGTACCCCTTTGTTTGCGTGGTAGAGTCATGGTGGTGTACGCGTACGTGGAGAACTTGTTTGCGCAGCAATCGCCGACATAGTGCAGCTGAGGTGGAATAAGGGGAACCAGTTCGCATTCGCCGAGGCAGATGGAAAACCGACTAAAAACCGTCCACAGACTGGGCGGCTCACCGGACCTCGATCAAGTCCGCCGGGCGGGTTCGTGCCGAGGACCAGGTGTTCCATCCCATTTCGGGAAGCCGTGCGTTAGACCGCACGGCTAACCGGGTGGACAACCGGAAACTGTTACTAAGCTATCCTCTAGGAACTGTCTCAAAATCTCCATTGTGTTTCAGTGTGCAGGTGAAAAATAAACTGCAGGTGGAAACCTCTCTCCGAAATCATCCACCGAGGCAACAGAGAATCGGATTCATAGGAGACAAGCCCTGTCCACGAAGCAGCTAGTTCAGTATTCTCCATTTGTAATCGTGGCAATTAGTCGCGATCACCTACGATCCGTCAGCAGACGAAGTCACGTTTACTGCCGAAGCGGTGGTCTAGTGGTGGGAGCCGGCGCCTATAATTTCGACGCTCTGTAGGGTCGTTGGATGACGTTTCCGGATAAGGATTCCATCCTCGATTTTTTCCTCAGCCCCTCGAAATATGTCGCAACACTTCTGGGACACCCGTAAACTTACTTTTGTGGGATTAGTGGATTTAGGGAAAGCTTGCGACAGTGTTGACTGGACTACTGTATTTGAAATTTTCAACCTAACAGGGATAAAATACAAGGAATGAAAGGTTACTTACCTGTACAAAAACCATGACACTATTTGCCGAAGGACATGAAAGAGAGGCAGTAGTTTAGAAAGAAGTGAGACGGTGCTATAGCCTATCCTTGATGTCATTCAAACGGCGCACTGAGCATGCAGTAATTGAAATAAGGGCAAAATTTTGAAAAGGAATTAAAGTTGAGGGAGATGAGAAAAAATTCTTGAGGTTTGCATATGATACTGTAATTCTGCCAGATACGGCAAAGGACTTGACAGAACATCTAGAAGGATGGATACGGTTTTGAAAAGAGATTGTAAGACGAAAATCAGGAAAACTAAAACAAGATTAGTGGAATGCAGTCGAACTAAATCAGCCGATTGGGAAGGAATTAGATTCGGACATGAGACACTCAAAGTAGTAGATGAGTTTTGTTATTTGGCAGCGTAATAACTGATGACGATTGAAGTAAAGAGGACATGAAGTGCTGAGTGGCTGTAATAGGAGAAGCATTTCTGAAAAAGAGGTTAATATTTAATACGAATTCAAGTGTTAGGAAATCCTTTCCGAATGTGTTATTCTGGAGTATAGCCTTCTACAGCAGTGAAACGTAGATGATAAGCACTTCCGTCTAAGACGGAACGACGATGTCATCGGCAAACCTCGAAGCATTTATTTCTTCTCCTTAACCTTAATTTCCTTTCCAAACTTGTACTCGGTTTGCCAGCCAGAGTGGCCGAGTGGTTCTAGGCGCTACAGTCTGGAACCGCGCGGCCGCTACGGTCGCAGGTTCGAATCCTCCCTCGGGCATGAATGCGTGTGATGTCCTTAGGTTAGTTAGGTTTAAGTAGTTCTAAGTTCTAGGGGACTGATGACCACAGCAGTTAAGTCCCATAGTGCTCAGAGCCATTTGAACCATTTTATTGTACTCGGTTTCCTTTAATGCTTCTGAAATGTGAAAGAATGCTGATGATTAGACAGGTAGGTCATGTAACTAATGAAGTAGTGAATCGAATTGGGAAAAAAGATTTTTATGGCACAACTTGATTAAAAGATGGGATGAGTAGACAAGAAAGTTCATGAAACACCAAGAAATAGTCGATTTGGTAATGGAGAGCAGCATATGGGGCGTAAAAATTTTACAGTGAGACCTAGGCGTAAATACTATGTGCAGGTCGAAATGGGTGCAGGCTACAGTAATTATTCAGAGACAACGAGACTTGCACAGAACAAACTAGTATAGAAAGATGCATGAAGTCAGTATACTGAAAGACGACCCCAACAACAGCAACTGATGATGAGCTAAGTCTGAAACGAGAAAACAGATTTTTAACAACAAGCGTTCTTATCAACCAAATAAAGTGATGAACAATGACGTGTTCAGCCTGTGTAAGTAATTACGTGCCTGAATCAGATTGACGAAGATTACCGATCTTGGGATCTAGTGTTGCTGACGGCATACGGCTCCCTGTGACAGACTTAAACGGGAACTGAAAGTAGAATCTCTCGGAGGAAAGTTTTCCATTTGACTGTGAACCAGAGCAGAAGTCAGCCGTCGTCACCTCATGACCAGAAGCAGAAAAAAGGAATTCTCCCGAAGTATTTGGGTTGTCAACGTACCATTTGTTACGTCTAAATGCTGTATCTACCAAGACATCAGAAAGATAAGGCGAGAGAGGCTTAGGCAAAGGCATGCCTGTATATCCAGCAATACTTAACAGCAGCGAGGGAGAGAGACATCTACAATGATGAGCCAAAACATTATGACCACCTACAAAATGGTTCAAATGATTCTGAGCACTATGGGCCTTAACATCTGAGGTCATCAGTCCACTAGAACTTAGAACTGCTTAAACCTAACTAACTTAAGGACATCACACACATCCTAGACCGAGGCAGGACTCGAACCTGCGACCGTAGCGGCTCCGCAGTTCCAGACTGAAGCGCCTAGAACCGCTCGACCACAACGGCCGGCTGACCACCTACATACTAGCGTGTTGGTTCACCTCTGGAACGCAATTCAGCAGCGATTCTGAGTGCCATAGATTCTAGAAGGACTTGACAGGTTCCCATAGGTTTGTGACACCAGATGCTTAAGCACAGGTCAGACAATTACCTTAATTTACGGGCGGTTATTTTCTCTGTGCGAAGCTGGTGCTCAATATCGTCCCATTTGAGTTTCATTGAATTCAGAAGGGCCGAATTTGATGGACGAGACATCAACTTGAGTACACTGTCATGCCCCTCAAACCACTGCAGCACGATACTGGCCTTGTGACACGCACAGTTATCCTGCTGGAAGACGCCACCCCTGTTGGGGAAGACATCAAGCAATTTCACTTAGTCCGTACTTGACAGAGGGCCTTTGATTACTATCCCGTCTCCAGCCATCCTGATTTAGGTTTTCCGTGATTTCCCTAAATCGCTTCAGGCAAATGCCGGGATGGTTCCTTTGAAAGGGCACGGCCGATTTCCTTCCCAATCCTTCCCTAACCCGAGCTTGCGCTCCGTCTCTAATGACCTCGTTGTCGACGGGACGTTAAACACTAGCCACCACCACCACCTTTGATTACTACCGCAGCTCTCATAGAAGCCCAGTTGAATGTCCTCCATAACATAATATTGCTTCCCACGGGTCTGTGTCCATGGCGCTGCATGTTTCGTGCAGCCGTTCTCCTGGATGACAGTGTACCTGGACACGACCGCAGACCGGGTTTAACAACAAACAGGATTCATTCGTCCAGCGGACACGATTCCATTGATCCACGGTCAATTGTAATCATAACTGACGATGTTGTTGGGTGAACGCTACGGAACGCCATGTTCGACACTGTGCGCTGAACTGTGTGCTCCGAAATACCGGGTGATCAAAAAGTCATTATAAATTTGAAAACGGAATAAATCCCGGAATAATGCAGATAGAGAGGTACAAATTGACGCACATGCTTGGAATGACATGGGGTTTTATTAGAACAAAAAAAAATACAAAAGTTCAAAAAATGGCGCTTCATCTGATAAGAATAGCAATAATTAGCATAACAAAGTAAGACAAAGCAAAGATGATGTTCTTTAAAGGAAATGCTCACTATGTCAACCATCATTCCTCAAGAATAGCTGTAGTCGACGAATAATGTTGTGAACAGCACTGTAAAGCATGTCCGGAGTTATGGTGAGGCATTGGCGTCGGATGTTGTCTTTCAGCATCCCTAGAGGTGTCGGTCGATCACGATACACTTGCGATTTCAGGTAACCCCAAAGCCAATAATCGCACGGACTGAGGTCTGGAGACCTGGGAGGCCAAGCCTGACGAAAGCGGCAGCTGAGCACACGATCATCACCAAACGACGCGCGCAATAGATCTTTCACGCGTCTGGCAATATGGGGTGGAGCGCCATCCTGAATAAACATCGTACGTTCCAAATGGTTCAAATGGCTCTAAGCACTATGGGACTTAACATCTATGGGCATCAGTCCCAGAGAACTTAGAACTACTTAAACCTAACTAACCTAAGAACATCACACAACACCCAGTCATCACGAGGCAGAGAAAATCCCTGACCCCGCCGGGAATCGAATCCGGGAACCCGGGCGCGGGAAGCGAGAACGCTACCGCATGACCGCGAGCTGCGGACCGTACGTTCCAACAGGTGTTTATCAGCCAGGCTGGGGATGATGCGGTTCTGTAATATATCGGCGTATCTCTCACCCGTGAAGGTAGCAGTTACAAAACCAGAATCACGCATTTCCTCGAAGAAAAAAGGCCCGATAACGGTAGATGTGGTATATCCAACCCATACCGTGACTTTCTCGTCGTGCAATGGAGTTTCCACGGCAGTTCTAGGACTTTCGGTAGCCCAAATTCTGCAGTTGTGGGCGTTGACAGACCCTCTGAGCGTGAATTGAGCTTCGTCGGTCCACGACACGTTACTCAACCAATCGTCATCTTCCGCCATCTTTTGAAACGCCCACACCGCAAATGCCCTCCGCTTCACTAAATCGCCAGGTAGCAATTCATGATGCCGATGGATTTTGTACGGATAGCATCGGAGGGTACGCCTAAGTGCCCATCAAACATTAGTGTATGGAATGCCGGTGCGACGTGCGACTGCACGAGCTCCGACTTCCCCGTGCATAGACGAACCCGGTACGGTCTCCATTTCTTCCTGAACTGTTCATAAATGGTTCAAATGGCTCTGAGCACTATGGGACTTAACATCTGAGGTCATCAGTCCCCTAGAACTTAGAACTACTTAAACCTAACTAACCTAAGAACATCACACACATCCTTGCCCGAGGCAGGATTCGAACCTGCGACCGTAGCAGTCGCACGGTTCCGGACTACAGCGCCTAGAACCGCATGGCCACCGCGACCGGCTTCCTGAACCGTCTCAGCAGCATTACGCCTTGTGCTCGGTCGGCCGCTACGGGGTCTATCGTCTAAACAACCCGTGGCTTCGAACTTCGAAATCATTCTCGCCACAGCTGCATTTGTTAATGGACCTTTACCTGTTCGAATCCCCTTCCTATGGCGACAGGATCGTAACGCTGAACTAGCACATTCCACATTCTGATAATACAGCTTCACTAAATGCGCCTTTTCAGGTAACGTCAACATGCTGCGACTGCTGGCGTATCATATTCTCTCTCTCATACACGATTGTCATGCACAGTCACTGACGTTTTGCTGTCCAGCGCCATCTGTCGGACATTTTGTGAACTTTGTTGTTTTTGCTAGTAAAACCCCATGTCATTCCAAGCATGTGTGTCAATTTGTACCTCTCTATCTACATTATTCCGTCATTTATTCAGTTTTCAAATTTATACTGACTTTTTGATCACCCGGTACTTGTGCCTGTACCAGCACTGTCCTCTGTTATCAGAGCTGCCACGATCGTCACCTACCCTGCTTTAGAGAGCGGGAAGTACCCAATCCTAATGTTCTGTGATGAGGTACGTACATAAAACTTCTTGTCGTCTACTCGTCGTTTCAGTAACGAAAATCTTCTGCTGCAATACAAACCGTGCGCTTTCTGAGGGTGGTATGTTAAAAAAGACACCTTTCAACGTGTCCCGATATATTTTCTTAACCTAGAGCACTTGTATTGAAGCATGCACGGTACTGTTACGCTAATTAAGAATTTTGTTTCTTGCTCCATTACACCGGTTGTCTCAACCTAAGGAACAGTAACCACAACCTTTTTATTCCCTGTCTCTTTCCTATTTTTGTGTGTAATTCTGTCCAAGATGGCTGGATTCTAGCTGTTAGAAACACTGTCGTTTCTCGTGAGCCAAGTACAGCACAACTGAGAGCAAAGTTCAAGGGTCGTTTCAAACAAGGTAACTGAGACGTTTATTTCAGATGCGGTGCGCGAGATAGAGGTAACAGGAACAGCCATTTGCTGCGAGTTTCTCTGAGGATTGCGAAACTGGTGTCCCGCCGTGACGACTCTCGGTAAGGTGTCTCAGTGTCAACTGCAGTCACAGCTGGAGATACCGGACGTCTGTGGAGACGAGGGTAACGGCCTCGAAGAAGTGCCTCGGACATAAGAGTACGTACAGCTGCGGTGTCGTTCCACTTATTTATTTCTGTAGTTGCTCTCTATCACAAGTTACAGTTAAGTTTGCATGACATTTAAGCAAATATAATATTTCTACAGAGTAATTAACTGAACTTATGAAACTTCCTGATAGGTTTAAAATGTGTGCCCGAACGGGATTTGAAGCTGGGACTCATTGCCCTTACAGAGAAGTGCTGTGCTTTATGTGCTATCCAAACATGACTCACTTTTGCCTGTATCTCTCTCCCACCTTTCATATTTCAAATACGTTTTCCTGCATACCTTGTGGGAAGAAAGACTATTTCGGAGAAATACCTTCGGCACAGTCTAGGATAGTATTGATGAATTTTCCGTCTGCGTTACCAACGATTTAGGCTACGTGTTCATTATTTTTCATATCCATATAAATTGTTACATCCAGGTTACTGTATGGGTACCGTAGGACATTACATTTCTGCATTTTGGAAGTGCACATTTGGAAATCGTTGGTAAATTCAACATTCCGAGGTCCACAGTGTCGAGAGTGTGCCAAGAATACAAAATTTCAGGCATTACATCTCACCTCCAACAAAGCAGTGGCCGACGGCCTTCACTTAACAACCGAGAGCAGTGGCATTTGTGTAGGGTTTTCAATGCTAACAGACAAGCAGCACCGGTAGAAATACGTGCACAAATCAACGTGGGATGAGCGACTAATGTATCCGTTAGGGCAGTGCAGCGAAATTTGGCGTTAATTGGCTATGGCACAGGCGAACGACGCGAGTACATTTCCTAAGATCACAACATCGCCTACAGCGGCTATCCTGGGCTTGTGACCAAATCGGTTCGACACTAAACGAGCGGAATATTGCGACTTGTCCGATTCCAGTTCGTAAGACGTGATGGTAGGGTTCGAATTTGGTACAGCCCCCACGAATCCGTGGACCCAAGTTGTCAACAAGACGCCGTGCCAGTTGGTAGTGGCTCCAGAACGGTATGGGCTGTGTTTACATGGAATGGGCTGGGTCATGTGGTACATCTGCACCGATAATGGTCTAGAAATGGTTATGGGTACCTGAGGAAATGGTTATGGGTACCTGAAGACCATTTTCAGCCATTCGCAGAATACATGTTTCCAGTGATGGATTTGTCAGCGGTGCTGTAATTTATTGTGATTGGTTGAACAACATTTTGAACAGTTCGAGCGAAAGGTTTGGCCACCCTCATTGCCAGATATTAACCGCACCAGACATTTATGAGACATAATCGAGAGATTAAATGGTGTACAAAATTCAGGTATGGGCGGCTATAGGGGCAGCGTGCCTCAATAGTTGCGCAGGGGACTTGCAACGAATTGTTGAATCCGTACCACGTTTATTTCCTGCGCTGCGCCGGGCAAGGCGAGGTCTGACACGTTATTAGAAGGTATCACATGACCTCAGTGTAGATACACGATTCATCTCCAGAAAGTTTGAGCTTGCTATGAATACTGCCTGTGAGCTAATTAATATAAAACATGAAAAGAATTTATGCGAACACACTTCGTAAGGGCACGCCTGATGTTATTTCCAATTCCTCCGATGAACAGATATACATGGTAACGTACTGTACCCTCTCTAACAAGACACCCTCAATAGAGTCACAAATTTAGTTTAATACTGCATATAATCGTTCTTTTGTTCGAAAATCGTTCAGATGGCTCTATGGTCTTCAGTCCCCTAGAACTTAGAACTACTTAAACCTAACTAACCTACGGACCTCACACACATCCATGCCCGAGGCAGGATTCGAACCTGCGACCGTAGCGGTCGCACGGTTCCAGACTGTAACGCCTAGAACCGCTCGGCCGCTCCGGGCGGCGTACTTTTGTTAATAAGAGTTGGTCCAGTACGGAGGTGGATCCTTATCTGTATTCAAGAAATACTACATCCACCAGATCACCTAGATCCATAGGTGGTAAGATGTTCTATGAAAAAAGTGCTAATTCAGTTTCGCAAGGCCACCGTTTTCGGAATCCATGCCAGCAGGCACGGAGCGTAGTCGTTCATTTCGACATATCCCTTTGTATAAGATAATGGAAATGGTTGTCCGACGCTTTTCATCCAGACGATGGACACATTCATATCTTTTCAGCCTTCAGAGAAAGAAATTATATTTGCCTTTCGCTAAGGTAACTACCATTTCAGTAAAATGTCTCACTGTACCGAAAAATATGTTGTACTCGGTTCTGCAGCTGCGCCGTATTTTCTTCACAGCTTCCGGTAAGCACGACTATAGTTGATGTCGAATACACACTGAGGTGGCATAAGTTATGAGGCACCTCTTGATGTCGTGTCGGACCACCTTTTGCCCAGCGTTGTGCAGCAACTCTATGTGGCATGGCCTCAAGAAGTCGTTGGAAATCCCCTGCAGAAATACTGAGACATGCTGTTTCTACAGGGTGAAAAGTATTTAAACCGACAAACTCTGGGAGGTTGTAGGGGATATCAAAACAAATATTTTTCTCTAATGTCATTTTTTCCTACGAGGATTATTTAAACCGTTGGAGGCCGTATTAAGCTCTTCAGTTGATGGAGGCCGTGTTACGCTCGTCAGTTGTAGGCAACTGCTGTCCACCAGTGTAGTAGGGCATTTTCTCTGTTTACTAATCGAGCGATACACCTGGAGTGAATACACTGATATGGTTAGTGCGTACTACATAGCGCACCACAACGGACAATCTGCACAGCGGGTTTATCAACAACAATATCCTAATCACCGTATCCCGCATCACACGACCTTTGACGCTGTGTACCAACGTCTGCGTGAGACCAGGTCATTTAGCACATTACGTGGACAGGGATGCCGTCGCACGGTAAGAACGCAATTTGAGGAGGCTGTCTTGTAGCACGTGGAGCGGGATCCTTCAATCAGCACTCGGGCAATTGCACGTCAGATGGGGACGAATCAGACGAATGTAAGAACAGTCCTTCGAGAGCAATTGTTACGTCCATTTCACATACAGCGTGTCCACAACATGGAACCAGTTGATTATCCACCCAGAGCACAGTTTTCGCAGTGGTACCTGGAACAGTGTGAAATACATCCTACATTTCCATCCTCTGTGTTGTTTACCGATGAAGCAACGTTCGGGCGTGATGGAGTCTTCAACATGCACAATTTGCATGTTTGGAGTGAGGATAACCCACATGCCACAGTTACCAGCGGTCATCAAGTGCGGTTCTTCGTTAATGTGTGGGTCGGTGTTGTTCGAGACTGTTTAATTGGGCTGTATCTGCTACGTAGTTGTTGTCTCTTGGTCGCAAAAAAATTAAAAAGTGTTTGTTGGTTTAATTAATTTGCCGCCAGAGAAATCTTCCTCTACCGGTTTAAATATTCCTCATAGGAAAAAACGACATTAGGGAAAAGTATTTGTTTTGATGTCTCCTACAACCTCCCAGAGTTTGTCGGTTTAAATACTTTTCATCCTGTATAGCTGTCAGTAACTGATGTTCTGTTGCCGCTGCAGGATTTTGTGCATGAAAAGACCTCTCGTTTATGTTCCACAAGCGATTGGATTGATTCATATGGGGCGATCTGGGTGGCTAATTCATTCGCTCGAACTGTCCAGAATTTTCTTCAAACCAGTTGCGCACAATTGTAGCGCTGTGACATGGTGCATTGTCATCTATAAAAGCTGCATCGTTGTTTAGAAACAAGAAGTCGACGAGTAACAGAAAATGGTCTTCAAGCAGCCAAACATAACCATTTCCAGTCAATGATCAGTACAGTTAGAGCAGAGGAGCCAGTTGAAAGGTGGCTACACTGAGCCACTGCGCCAGAGATTGCGCCCAAGAGTATTATTAAGCCGCCTCCACAGTGCTTGGAGAGAGCTCGTGGTAGTCAGTGCCTGTTAAGAACTCGTAGAAGTCAGTGCCTGTCGAGGTCTCGTGGTAGTCTGTGCTGAGATGTTGTAGCAGAGAGTGTTTGTTGAGATGTGCTATTAGGCAGTGCTTGCTGAGATGTGATATTGGAGAGTTCTGGTTGAGATATAATGTAAGGATTAGAATGATTTTCATCGATATAAATGAGGTAATTAACTCCATTTGTTTTTAATTTCAGTATCCTAAATAATGCGTCATTACAGGTTCAGTCAACAAAGCATCTGGCGTGTATTCTTGTATTAGAGTGTAATTCTGCTTTCCTTACGCAATTATCGTATTTCTAATTTTCTTTCATCACGTCAGTAAAATTGGTATTTAAAAATTCTTGCTTTGTTGAAGAAGAACCGTGCCAGATGTGCGTTGAGTCATACTTCCACATACAGAACAGTTATACTTATGCTTTGATTTCGTAGGTTTCATAGTTGCTGGGGACTTAATTAATTAATTGTGTTAACGAAAAATTTCATTTCATTCTTGTTGTTGTTCTTTGCAGTCAGATAGCGTAATAATACTAGTCAGGGCCAATCGATTACGAAACAGCGTAATCGGACTTACAGCTACTAAAAATATTTGCATTTTATTTAATTAAGCCCCCATGCACGTGGCGACCGCTGCTTCGGATCGTCCCTTGGAATTCTTCTGATTGTAAAAATAGTAGACCGTAGTATTGTTGTAGTAATTTGAGTTTAGTAATTGTAGTCTGTATTGCATGTGTAGATTTGGTAATTGTCATTCTTCTAATGGTATTTTTTAAAAAATTTAAATTGTTGTCTTGTATACGCGTTTGACAATCTAGTGCAATTATTTCAATTGTTCGATTGATCGTGTTTGAGGGAGACATTGCATGTAAATGGTATTGTTGGAGATAGAGTCATTGTGTGTAATTTTCGTACAGTGACGATTTTTTTTTATGTTTTGTAAATGATTACGCGATCTATGAAAAAGGCGAAAATGAAGAATAGTGAGAATGATGAAATTGTTGACATGGCGAACTCGCCAACACAGGACAACAGTATGATGAATAATGGAGTTGAAAATAATTTAATAAGTCGGGAAGACAGTCCGGAACCATTTCAAAATTTTTCTCAGTCAGAAAATTCACAGAATCTGAGTTTAACGACAGAAGATTCTGGAATAGTATCGAACACAGATAGCCTTATGGCTATGCAGAAGGAAGTTAGTTTTGCGGGAAATGTTAGGGGCGAAAAAAATTCTGAACAATTTAATATGGAGCAGCTGATGAGTGCAATATTAAATTTGGGATCACAAATGGGAACAATTAAAACAGAGATAGAAACAATTAAAACAGAGATGGGAACTTTACGATCTGAATTAAAAACTGATATGGGAACAATGGAAACACGGATGGGAACAATGGAAACTCGGTTAGGATCTGAATTTAAAACAGAGATGGGAACTTTGGAAACACGGTTGGACTCATGAATAGGGACATGTTTCAAAAATATGAAAGATGAGTTAAAGAAAGAAATCAGAGAAGAAGTACAACCGATTTTGAATTCTCACAATAATAGATTAATTGCAGTAGAGATTAGACAAAGGGAACAGGATAGAGAACAGGAAGAAAGAGATCGCGTGATAGTACAAAAATTTTCAGAGTTAAATTTACAACGTGCAAACGATAAGAAATAAATATTTGAAAGAATCGAGGAATCAGTACCAAATGACAGAATAAATAATCTAACACAACAATATGACCAGTTAACTACCAAATGTGTCAATACTGAAACCCGAGTTGCGACACTTACGGAAGACGTAAACAAACAGAAAGAAAAAATAGGTGATTTAGCGGAAAGAGTTGAGGAGATATCAGATAAACTGACAAATCTTAGTTTATATGGGGACAGAGATTCGGATGATACAGCTCCATTACTATTTGCAGAAACCGAAGAATACCAGAACATAAATAAGCATGTTGAAAATCAGGGAAAATTTAATGAACGCGTTAAAAGAGAAGTAGAGGCATTACGAAAGCAAGTCAAACAAATCGAAGGCGAAATTATAGGAAAAGACAGCAAAAGAAATATGGAATCATAGATAGCAGAGGGGTTTGAAGAAAGTAATTTGTTTCATGTACGGGATGCAACAAGAGAGCACCAGGCGCGTGAATTTAACAATAATCGTCATTGTGACTGGGACAGACGCGGTAAGTCTTTGTCGCCACGAGGCGAAAACTTTGACTATAAACACTTTTTGACTGTTCGGAAATTTAAGATCTTCCGCAATTCTAAGAATGACATACATCCATGTGCATGGTTAGATCAATTTATGTACGCACTTCCACCAAATTGGCCACTAAGTCACAAACTGGAATTTATGTGTGGATATTTAGAAAACGAACCGGCGACGCGGATGCGCGCACTCATTAGAGATTGTGATAATCTGAATGATTTTTATCATGCATTTCTATCGGCATATTGGTCCGAAAACACGCAAGACAGAGTCAAACACAGTCTTATTATGCAGCGTAATTTCAAACAGTCTGAGTTCCGCACGCCAGCAGAATATTTTGAAGACATGATTCGAAAGAATCAGTTCCTGTCCAACCCTTACAGCCCGACTGAATTAATTCGCATTTGTTTAACTAAGCTGCCACAATCCATAAGACAAATTGCTTTAGCCGGAAGATGTAAAGACGACATTGAGACTTTTAAGACTTTGTTGCAAGAACTTGAGTATGACAACGACGACGGGACTTCTTGTAACTTTTTCAGTAACAGTAATTACAATAGATTTTCAGAGAAAAAGGATAGTGATCGGAACGGGCGTTATATGGGTAATGTTGAGAATGACAGACGTAACAGACAGCCCTATGACAATAACAGACGTTCTAACAGAAATTACACAGACAATTACAATAGCGGTAATTCGTACCGGAATGATCAATCATACGGAAACAGTAATCGGTATCATCAGGACAGAAATTATTCATACAGTAATAGAAATTCTTACTACAGAAATAACCAGGGTAGTAGATGCAACAATAATTTCAGAAGTGACAGTCGAAATTACACAAGAAGTAGTTATGCAGACAGAGAGGAAAACAGAAATTTTAATAACAGACCCAACCCAGAATTTGCATCTAACAGACAGGAGGGACCTAATTGGCATCCTCCACGTGACAGAACTTCAGAGAGACAAGTGCAAATAGTAGAAATTGATCCGCGAAATGACGGGAATAATCAAAGACGTGACGCAAACAATCGACAATGACTTGCAGCTTCGGCTTCTGGCAGCAATATAGACGGTTCAGAAAGTAATGACACTACGACTTTACACTACGTACGCCTGGAAGACATGAGAGACATTTTGTTAGACGAAAAGGAAAATAATGTAGACGCATTTTTACATCCTGTTATTGAAGTATGTGTGGGTAAGAATAAGTTCACTGCAGTTTTAGATTCTGGGAGCCCATCGAATGTCATTAGTGAATCAGTTTTTCGTATATGTGAAAGAACTATTGCCTGTCCTGTGTTACCTATTTCTAAAACTACAATTCGAGGTGCTATTTCTGGAAAAAGTGTGGAAGTCAAACAACAGACCAACTTAAATTTCATTTGTCAAGGATACGAATTTTCTGCTAATTTTATTATTGTTCCATTACTCAGTACCCAAATTATATTAGGTATGGAGTTTCTTAACGCACATAAGGCAATTTTGAACTTTAAAGAAGGAAGTGTGGATTTGACTGTTGCCGGAATGCCGAAATGTTTGAAATTTTTCGAGTGTTTAACAAGATCTGAGTCAGATACAAAATGTTTAAGGTTTCTTACTTCTGATGTTTTCGTTGAGCATTAAGACGACAGTGTGTTTGTTCATGACAATGACAATAGATACAGAGACGCGATGGATGATATATTTAATAGCGAAGAATTAATTAATGAAAAGGTTAAGAAAGCTGAAGTGCCAGATGACGTTGCAAGAGAAGAGCTGCACCACATTTTGACTTCACATGCTACAGTGTTTAGTCATCACACAGGAACTATACAAGGCTTACAATATTTATTTAAAGTAAAAGAACACACACCATTTCGCGGGAAAACGTACGCTATTCCTTTGGCTTACAGAGACAAGGTTAAGAATGAACTTCAGTACATGTTAGATCAGGGCATTATTGAGCCTGCAGTCAGTCCTTATACTAGCCCATTACACGTTGTTCTTAAAAAGGATGGGTCAATTCGTTTGGTTCTGGATTCCAGACAGATAAATAATATCATCATTCCTGAAACTGACCGTCCACAAAATTTAGATGAACTTCTTCAACATTTCCATGGAATTAAAGTCTTATCCACGATTGATATGCGCGCAAGTTTTAGGCAAATAGAACTCCACCCTGATTGTAGAAAATAAACTGCCTTTTTAGCCTTTGGTAACTGTTACCAGTTTCGGAAATTACCGTTTGGACTTACTGTATCTTCAGCAGCATTCATTCGTAGTTTAAATGAAATTTTACCTGTTTATCTTCGTGACAACGTTACTTCATATGTTGACGATATTCTTATTGCTAAACATTCTTGGAGTGAGCACAACAAAATTTTGGATTCATTGTTACGTATCTTTGCAAGAGTTGGCATTACAGTGAACTTAGAAAAATCTGAATTTGGTCGTTCTCAGGTGAAATTTCTCGGTCACATTATTTCTACAGAAGGTATTCTTCCTGATACAGAAAAATTAGACGCTATTCGTAATTATGCTGTTCCTACCACAAAACGTGATGTTCGTAGTTTCCTTGGTGTCTGTAATTTTTTTCGACGCTTTGTTAAATTGGACGATTTGGCCACACCTCGTTTATGTGAACTATCTGGAAAGAAATCTAATTGGTGTTGGGATGAGGAAGCTCAGTCAGAATTTGAACAGCTTCGTGATGCTTTAGTTGCTGCTCCACTTCTTTCACATCCGGATTTATCTAAAGATTTTTGTTTGGCGACGGACTCATCATACAAGGGCCTAGGTGCACATTTATTTCAAGAGATAGAAGAAAACGGCGTTGTAGTACAGAAGACTATTGCATTTGGAAGTCGCGTTCTCTCTAAATCAGAAAAGAATTATTCGATTACGGAACTTGAAGCTTTGGCTGTCGTATGGGCTTTCACAAAATTTCGCACATTTTGTTTGGCAGACATACTAAGGTTTACACCGATCATCGAGCTCTGGAATTTCTTATGTCGACAAAATTAACTCATGGCAGATTGTCACGATGGGCGTTGTACCTACAGGAATTTGATTTTAGTATTGTTTACATACAGGGTTCTTCAAATATTGTTGCTGATGCTTTATCACGTGCCCTATGGGTTTGAAACAAAGTGCTGAAGAGGACTGCAAGGAAAACAATTATTGTTCGATGTATATTCAAGGTGTTGCGTTTGAGAACTTTATTTCGTCTTTGCTCCAGGACATCGCTAAGGAGCAAAATAAGGATCCAATCTGGAAGGACATTAAGGAGAAGTGGAGGAGAACGGAAAGCGTGGCGATTAGACAGCATTATTCAGTTCGCAATGACATTCTTTTTAAACGAAAATCGGTCGACAACTCTGTTTGGTTAGTTTGGATTCCTGATGAGTGGGTTAATAAGCTGATTTGGTATACGCATTTCAGTTATGCGCACTTTGGTCCCAGAAAATGTTTTCATAAATTACGAGAAAATTGCTACTTCAGTAATATGGGAAAACGTATTCGATCTGTTCTGGCCAAATGCAAATTATGTCAAAAGGCTAAGCCGCCAACAGTTTCTCACAGAGCACCGTTGTTTCCTATCATTCCAGCGAAATTAAAGGAGATGGCTGCAGTCGATTTGTTCGGTCCAGTGGTTCGTTCTACTAATGGTTTTGCGTACATTTTCGTAGCGGTAGAGTTGACATCAAAATATGTGTGTTTTACACCTTTACGCAAAGCAACAGCTCGTTCAGTATCTAACGCTTTCATCAAACATTTTCTTAAAGAAGTTGGTCATGTTGATAAGGTTATATCAGATAATGGATCACAGTTTCGTTCTAAAATTTGGCTTCGTACTCTACAGCGTTGTAAAATTAAACCAATCTTCATTTCACTTTTTCACCCTCAATCTAACGCTTCAGAGAGATGGATGAAGGAAATCAATAAATTGTGTCGACTTTATTGTCATCAGAATCACAGAACTTGGGATCAGTATCTTCATATTTTTCAAAACATTCTGAATGAACTCTCTAATGATTCAACTTCTTTACCGCCTATACTGGTATTAAAAAATAAAGCACTGACAAATCGCATATCTGAAATCGTTCCTTTTCCGCCTTCACGGAAATTGCGGCATTCTGAAGTTGTCAACCTGGCTCTGCAAAATATTGCATCTGCGGCTGCTAGAAGAGAGAAATCAGCTAAGCGTCCCGGTCGTTCAAAAATCTTGTCAGTTGGTCAGAAGGTGTTAATTAAGTCTCATCGTTTGTTGCACAAAGGAAAAGGCTCGTGTCGCAAATTTTTTCTGCTTTATAACGGTCCATATAGAATTCGTAAAATTATTCATGATAACACTGTCGAAGTAGAAACTCTGAAATCACGACGCTCTAAGGGAATACATCATATATCAAACGTCAAAATTTTTGTGGAATGACATACTTTAGAGAAACTAACAGCTAGATGTAAACATGCGGAGAGTACAAGGATACCGCGCTGTGTTTTGGCGGCGGCACATACTCAAAGCAACAGTCAAGTCTGCGCGCCGCACGAGGCAGTCGTTGACCGCGAACAATTGCTTCCTACGTCACGCTCCTACAGCTGATCGAGCGCTCAGTGCGAATGCACTGACAGCCGTAAACAAATACACAGTTTAATTTCTCCGATTCAATTCAGTATAAAGCTATAGTGACTTGATGAATTATGTTATTAACATTCAGTATTTTTCAGGATACGGTTGTATAAAATATTTAAGAACTTCAGGTAAATTCTGTGCGTGTCCGACGTTAAGACGACTTGCTATCGAGAAATTTTCAGGAAGAATGTAATTTCGAAGAAGAAACTAATAAACTAAAAAGGTAACTATTAATTGAGTTTATTTTTCAGGTAACATATTTCCACTTAGGTACGTACTTTGGACGTAGTTTGCTGCTCGCGATTACGTGATTCATACTTTGTGCTAATTTCATGTTCTATGAATTTACTTGTGAAGCGACGTGCTTGCGTACATTAACTGATTTTGACAATGATTATTAATGAACTGGGTTGTAACTTGTGTATATTATGCATCGCTTGGCTGCACTGCTTTTTCACTGATGTCATATTTTTTAATTATGTGCCTGCTGTGCTTATTTATTTAAATTATAATTGTAACCTGATTAATTGTGCTGATGTGGTTAGGTATGTAAGTTATACTTTGTGATTTATCTGCTTGCGCCTTCATGTTTACTTATTAAGATTACATATGAACATTTATTTGCTTATGCTGATATGATGCTAATGACCTGTTTATTATGTTAGATAACATATTTGCTGCCTTGCTTATGGTTTGCATATTTACACATTTCTGTTTTGTTGTCATAACTACTCTTTAATTTGGTATATAGAAATGCTGATATTCTGTGTACAAACATAGAGTTTAGGTCACACTATGGTATTAATTATAGATTGTTTGCTTGGCAGAGCCTCGTTGTAAGAATTGTGCTGCATACACTTGTTGACATTCTGTTCTCTACTGGTATATTTACTCGCTATTGCTTGTTTTGCTTACGCTCAGTGCCTTATATTTTTGAGATAAGAAAATGAACTGCTATAATTCGACGAACGACATTAGTACAAGAAACTTCATAGAAGTCACATGAGCTGGAGGTTTTATGGAAGCTGTATAACTTTATGCTAATAGGAAGGAAGCTAACGACATGACATACCATTACTAGGTTTAGACCATTAACAGTTATTACACTGCATTTTTCGTGAGCAATTGAAATAGGAAGTGACACTTGACACAAGAAATACTCCACATGTTTGCTTCTGTTTGCCATAATTCTTGAAGTGGTGTACACACTGTGAAATATTATGATCATTCACACTCCGTAATCGTACTTAATTACTGAGAGTTATTCGAACTAAGTCTGTTAGAGGTCATGTATGCATTTCTTTTGTTTATAATTCATAATGAGTAGAAGATTTGGCTCAGATGGATTACACAGAGGTTGTGTGTTGACAATGTGTCTTCGGATTGTATGGGATGATGAGGTTTGCATTAGGATTTTATCTGTACTTGTTCGAGGAGACTGACTAGAGGAAAGAGTTGTTATGGAAGTGAAATGAGATTGGTAATAAGGTTTATATGTATCGACGCATTGAAGAGGTATTATTGAGGTATTATTGAGATTGTGTGAAGTTGATGATTATTGGAGTTTTGGTGGATAAGAGGTAAAGTAAGTGAGGAGCATATATTGGCAATAAGGTTTATATGTATCGACGTATTGAAGAGGTATTATTGAGATTGTGTGAAGTTGATGATTATTGGAGTTTTGGTGGATAAGAGGTAAAGTAAGTGAGAAGCATATTTTTTTTTGTTGGTCTTATGGAACAAGGAGGATGAAGATAGCAGACTAGAACACTAAAGTAGAGGGAAGATAGTCTATACACACACTTTGTTAAATCACTAAGCAGTATATACTTTTTTTTGAAGAGAGGAAGTAATTGCATATCTTGGCTCACTGACAGTTGTTCAGCAACCGTACATTTTGATCTGGCTTGGCAAACATTGGTCTTGACATGATGACTATGACGTTGACTAACTATTATTGACTGTTATACATTGCTGCCACTACTACTTGATAAACATGATGAACATCAAATTTTGACAGAATTACATTTACACAGTTAACACTATTCAATTACACAGTAGTACTTAATGTGGATGAAAGATGAGTGAGTGTGTTTTGTGTGTTTTCCTTTCCTAATCCTACCCACCTATCTCCTGAATATTATTTTATTTGTTTGTAGTGGCTTGCACTGACACCCATAAATATTATAGGTTTACTGATATTTGTGTATTTGTAATAGTTACTACGACAATTATCTGATATCATTTGTGTGTTTATTAGAATTTGTATGTTTAGTGTAAGAGCATTGTAAAAACATTTTTATGTGTATTCAAACTATTGTTCATGCCTGAACTGTCTGATCAGTGATAGTGAATATTATGGACTGTTACTTGTACTTTTTCTACATGATTGGTAACACTTAGGAATGATTAATTTCTACTGATGAACTGTGTGACCAGTGATAGTGAATATTATGGACTGTTACTTGCACTTTTTCTACATGATTGGTGCCACTAGGACATGTTTAATTTCTGCTGATGAACTGTGTGATCAGTGATAGTGAATGTTATGGACTGTTACTTGTACTTTTTCTCCATGATTGGTGCCACTAGGACATGTTTAATTTCTGCTTATAAAAACTGATGAACAGTTTGATCAGTGATAGTGAATATTATGGACTGCTGTCTGCACCTACTCAACATTGCTGGGTGCAACTGATGGACTGCTTCTACTAAAATGATGTCACTTGTTGGTGTCTGCACCTGCTCAACATTTTGGGTGCAACTGATGGACTGCTTCTACTAAAATGATGTCACTTGTTGGTGTCTGCACCTGCTCAACATTGCTGGGTGCAACTGATGGTGCAACTGATGGACTGCTTCTACTAAAATGATGTCACTTGTTGGTGTCTGCACCTGCTCAACATTGCAGGGTGCAACTGATGGACTGCTTCTACTGAAATGATGTCACTTGTTGGTGTCTGCACCTGCTCAACATTGCTGGGTGCAACTGATGGACTGCTTCTACTGAAATGATGTCACTTGTTGGTGTCTGCACCTGCTCAACATTGCTGGGTGCAACTGATGGACTGCTTCTACTGAAATGATGTCACTTGTTGGTGTCTGCACCTGCTCAACATTGCTAGGTGCAACTGATGGACTGCTTCTACTAAAATGATGTCACTTGTTGGTGTCTGCACCTGCTCAACATTGCTGGGTGCAACTGATGGACTGCTTCTACTGAAATGATGTCACTTGTTGGTGTTTGCACCTGTTGACCATTGCTGGGCTGGCATTATCAACTATTGGTTTTTTTTTGAATAATTAAAAGTATTTTATGTGAACATTTGTATAAACTGATTTTTTGTGTATTGTGTAAACTATTATGTAAAGCCACATGTATGAAAAGAATTTGTATTGCCTACTGTATTTTATATATTAGGTTATTGAAAGGTCAGTGCAAAGCCAAAATTTTAACTAATTATGTGATATTTAGGTATTAATATTATCTTTTATTTTTGTCTGTATTTTTCTGGACGAATTTGGTGGTATTTTCACCACCAATGCTGGCAAAAAAATACCATCAAATTCTGGGCTGTGGAGGAGGGGCATATGAAAGGTGGCTACACTGAACCACTGCGCCAGAGATTGCGCCAAAGAGTATTATTAAGCCGCCTCCACAGTGCTTGGAGAGAGCTCGTGGTAGTCAGTGCCTGTTAAGAACTCGTAGAAGTCAGTGCCTGTCGAGGTCTCGTGGTAGTCTGTGCTGAGATGTTGTAGCAGAGAGTGTTTGTTGAGATGTGCTATTAGGCAGTGCTTGCTGAGATGTGATATTGGAGAGTTCTGGTTGAGATATAATGTAAGGATTAGAATGATTTTCATCAATATAAATGAGGTAATTAACTCCATTTGTTTTTAATTTCAGTGTCCTAAATAATGCGTCATTACAGGTTCAGTCAACAAAGCATCTGGCGTGTGTTCTTGTATTAGAGTGTAATTCTGCTTTCTTTACGCAATTATCGTATTTCTAATTTTCTTTTATCACGTCAGTAAAATTGGTATTTAAAAATTCTTGCTTTGTTGAAGAAGAACCGTGCCAGATGTGCGTTGAGTCATACTTCCACATACAGAACAGTTATACTTATGCTTTGATTTCGTAGGTTTCATAGTTGCTGGGGACTTAATTAATTAATTGTGTTAACGAAAAATTTCATTTCATTCTTGTTGTTGTTCTTTGCAGTCAGATAGCGTAATAATACTAGTCAGGGCCAACCGATTACGAAACAGCGTAATCGGACTTACAGCTACTAAAAATATTTGCATTTTATTTAATTAAGCCCCCATGCACGCATATGAAAGTTGGCTACACTGAGCCACTGCGCCAGAGATTGCGCCAAAGAGTATTATTAAGCCGCCTCCACAGTGCTTGTCGAGAGCTCGTGGATGTCAGTGCCTGTTACGAACTCGTAGAAGTCAGTGCTTGGAGAGAGCTCGTAGTAGACAGTGCTTGTCGTGAGCTCGTAGAAGTCAGTGCCTGTTAAGAACTCGTAGAAGTGAGTGCTTGTTAAGAACTCGTAGTAGTCAGTGCCTGTCGAGGTCTCGTGGTAGTCTGTGTTGAGATGTTGTAGCAGAGAGTGATTATTGAGAGGTAGCGGCTGGCAGTTCTTGCCGAGAAGTTGTGGTGGGCACTGCTTGTCGTGAAGTCGGAGTGGATATGTGGTAGTAGGGAGTGTTTGTTCCATGTTTTATCCAGTTATTTGATGGGAGAGATAGCAGATGTTATTCTAATGAAGATATTGTAATGATCAGAGTGCATTTCGTTAATATATATGAAGGTAATAAAACGCTATGTTCTTTTATTATTTGTGTGTCTCAAATAATGCATCATTACAGGTTCAGTCAACAAAGCATCTGGCTTGTGTTCATGTATTAGAGTGTAATTTTGGTTTTCTTGCACAATTATAGTATTTCTAGTTTTCTTTTATCACGTCAGTATAATTGGTATTTAAAAATTCTTGTCTTGTTGAAGAAGAACCGTGCCAGATGTGTACGTTGAGTCACACTCCCACACACAGAACAATTACATTTGTGCTTGGGTTTTGTAGGTTTTATAGTTGCTGGGGACTTAATTAATTAATTGTGTTAACGAAAAATTTCATTTCATTCTTTGTTGTTGTTCTTAGCAGTCAGATAGCGTAATAATACTAGTCAGGGCCAACCGATTACGAGACACAGCGTAAACGGACATAACAGCTACTAAAAGTATTTTCAAATTTATTTAATTAAGCCCCCATGCATACCACGAGCTCTCTCCAAGCACTGTGGAGGCGGCTTAATAATACTCTTTGGCGCAATCTCTGGCGCAGTGGCTCAGTGTAGCCACCTTTCACAGTCTATTCTATGTAAACACAGCCCATACTATGATGGAGCCACCACCAGCTGGCACTGTGCCTTGTTGACAACTTACGTCCACAGCTTCGTGGGGGTTGCGCCACACTCGAGCCCCACCACCAGCCCTTAACAACTTAAATCGTGACTCATATGACCAGGCCACGGTTTTCCAGACTTCTAGGTTCGAACCGAAATGGCCACGAGCCCAAGAGAGGCACTGCAGGCGATTTCTTGCTGTTACCAAAGGCACTCGCGTCAGTCGTCTGCTGCCATAGCCCATTAACCCCAAGTTTCACCACATTGTCCTAAAGTTTACGTTCGTCGTATTTCCCAAGTTGATTTTTGTGGTTGGTTCACGCAGTGTTGCTTGTCTGTTAGCACTGACTACGCAAATGCCGCTGCTCTTGGTCGTTAAGTGAAGGCCGGCGACCACTGCGATTTCTGCAGTAAGAGGTACTGCCTGAAACGTGGCATTCTCGGCACACACTTGACACTGTGGATTCTAGAATACTGAATTCACTATTTCCGAATTTGAATACCCCATGCACCTACGTCCAGCTACCATTCCGCATCAAAATTTGTTAATTCCCCCTATCGGTTCTAGGCGCTTCAGTCTGGAACCGCGCGACCGCTACGGTCGCAAGTTCGAATCCTGCCTCGGGCATGGATGTGTGTGATGTCCTTAGGTTAGTTAGGTTTAAGTAGTTCTAAGTTCTAGGGGACTGAAGACCTCAGATGTTAAGTCCCATAGAGTTCAGAGCCATTTGAACCTTTTTTTTTTTTAATTCCCGTCGTGAGGCCATAATCACGTCGGTACGTTTCCACATGTATCACCTGAATACAAATGACAGCCCTGCCAAAGCGCTGCCATTTTATACTTTGTGTGCGCACCGGCATCTGTATACCTACATATCGCTTCCCCTTGACTTTCGTCACTTCAGTGTAAAGACAGCTACTGTTAACCCCAGCCGCGCGGTCTAGGGCGCTGCAGTTGTGGACTATGCAGCTGGCCCAGGCGGAGGTTCGAATCCTCCCTCGGGCATGGGTCGGGCGTGGGTGTCTGTGTGCTTGTCCTTAGGCTAATTTAGGTTGAGTAGTGTGTAAGCTTAGGGACTGATGAGCTTAGCAGATAAGTCCCATAAGATTTCACACGCATTTGAACATTTGTTAACCCCAGTAAACAAAATGTGGGAAATATATTCGTCATTCATAGACGAGCGCCTTCAAGATTTATTTCACGTGAACAGTAAATATAGCATACCAGTTCCCACTATTTCAAGACTTCGAAATAGGTATTTTATTCAGATGGGCAGGGCTTTGGAACACGTTTCAGGCTCCTATCTCCCTTATTTCGGAAGCAAAAATGAAATAACGCCACGTGGGACCAATTTCTTTTGCTGCAACGTGAGTGCAAAAGCAACGATCTGTCTCTTATTAGAGGTGCAGATCTTCAACATGTGGCTACTCAACATACGGTCAGAAAAATCCTTGTAAAGTTTTTTTTTTTTTTGGTCATCAGTTTACTGACTGGTTTGATGCGGCCCGCCACGAATTCCTTTCCTGTGCTAACCTCTTCATCTCAGAGTAACACTTGCAACCTACGTCCTCAATTATTTGCTTGACGTATTCCAATCTCTGTCTTCCTCTACAGTTTTTGCCCTCTACAGCTCCCTCTAGTACCATGGAAGTCATTCCCTCATGTCTTAGCAGATGTCCTATCATCCTGTCCCTTTTCCACATATTCCTTTCCGATTCAGCGTAGAACCTCCTCATTCCTTACCTTATCAGTCCACCTAATTTTCAACATTCGTCTATAGCACCACATCTCAAATGCTTCGATTCTCTTCTGTTCCGGTTTTCCCACAGTCCATGTTTCACTACCATACAATGCTGTACTCCAGACGTACATCCTCAGAAATTTCTTCCTCAAATTAAGGCCGGTATTTGATATTAGTAGACTTCTCTTAGCTAGAAATGCCTTTTTTGCCATAGCGAGTCTGCTTTTGATGTCCTCCTTGCTCCGTCCGTCATTGGTTATTTTACTGTCTAGGTATCAGAATTCCTTAACTTCATTGACTTCGTGACCAACAATCCTGATGTTAAGTTTCTCGCTGTTCTCATTTCTACTACTTCTCATTACCTTCGTCTTTCTAAGATTTACTCTCAGACCATACTGTGCGCTCATTAGACTGTTCATTCCGTTCAGGAGATCATTTAATTCTTCTTCACTTTCACTCAGGATAGCAATGTCATCAGCGAATCGTATCATTGATATCCTTTCACCTTGTATTTTAATTCCACTCCTGAACCTTTCTTTTATTTCCATCATTGCTTCCTCGATGTACAGATTGAAGAGTGGGGGCGAAAGGCTACAGCCTTGTCTTACACCCTTCTTAATACGAGCACTTCGTTCTTGATCGTCCACTCTTATTATTCCCTCTTTGCTGTCGTACATATTATATATGACCCGTCTCTCCCTATAACTTGCCCCTACTTTTTTCAGAATCTCGAACAGCTTGCACCATTTTATATTGTCGAACGCTTTTTCCAGGTCGACAAATCCAATGAAAGTGTCTTGATTTTTCTTTAGCCTTGCTTCCATTATTAGCCGTAACGTCAGAATTGCCTCTCTCGTCCCTTTACTTTTCCTAAAGCCAAACTGATCGTCACCTAGCGCATTCTCAATTTTCTTTTCCATTCTTCTGTATGTTATTCTTGTAAGCAGCTTCGATACATGAGCTGTTAAGCTGATTGTGCGATAATTCTCGCACTTGTCAGCTCTTGCCGTCTTCGGAATTGTGTGGATGATGCTTTTCCGAAAGTCAGATGGTATATCGCCAGACTCATATATTCTACACACCAACGTGAATAGTCGTTTTGCTGCCACTTCTCCCAATGATTTTAGAAATTGTGATGGAATGTTATTTATCCCTTCTGCCTTATTTGACAGTAAGTCCTCCAAAGCTCTTTTAAATTCCAATTCTAATACTGGATCCCCTATCTCTTCTAAATCGACTCCTGTTTCCTCTTCTATCGCATCAGACAAATCTTCACCCTCAAAGAGGCTTCCAATGTATTCTTTCCACCTATCTGCTCTCTCCTCTGCATTTAACAGTGGAATTCCCGTTGCACTTTAATGTTACCATCGTTGCTTTTAATGTCACCAAAGGTTGTTTTGACTTTCCTGTATGCTGAGTCTGTTCTTCCGACAATCATATCTTTTTCTATGTCTTCACATTTTTCCCGCAGCCATTTCGTCTTAGCTTCCCTGCACTTCCTATTTATTTCATTCCTCAGCGACCTGTATTTCTGTATTCCTGATTTTCCCGGAACATGTTTGTACTTCCTCCTTTCATCAATCAACTGAAGTATTTCTTCTGTTACCCATGGTTTCTTCGCACCTACCTTCTTTCTACCTATGTTTTCCTTCACAACGTCTGTGATGGCCCCTTTTAGAGATGTCCATTCCTCTTCAACTGTACTGCCTACTGCGCTATTCCTTATTGCTGTATCTATAGCGCTAAAGTACTTCAAACGTATCTCGTCATTCCTTAGTACTTCCGTATCCCACTTCTTTGCGTATTAATTCTTCCTGACTAATGTTTTGAACTTCAGCCTACTCTTCATCACTACTATATTGTGATGTGAGTCTGTATCTGCTCCTGGGTACGCCTTACAGTCCAGTATCGGATTTCGGAATCTCCTTCTGACCATGATGTAATCTAATTGAAATCTTCCCGTATCTCCCGGCCTTTTCCAAGTATACCTCCTCTTGTGATTCTTGAACAGGGTATTCGCTATTACCAGCTGAAACTTGTTACAGAACTCAATTAGTATTTCTCCTCTTTTATTCCTTGTCCCAAGCCCATATTCTCCTGTAAACTTTTCTTCTACTCCTTCCCCTACATCTGCATTCCAGTCGCCCATGACTATTAGATTTTCGTCCCCATTTACATACTACATTACCCTTTCAATATCCTCATACACTTTGTCTATCTGTTCATCTTCAGCTTGCAACGGCGGCATGTATACCTGAACTATCGTTGTCGGTGTTGGTCTGCTGTCGATTCTGATTAGAACAACCCAGTCACTGAACTGTTCACTGTAACACACCCTCTGCCCTACCTTCCTATTCATAACGAATCCAACACCTGTTATACCATTTTCTGCTGCTGTTGATATTATCCGATACTCATCTGACCAGAAATCCTTGTCTTCCTTCCACTTCACTTCACTGACCCCTACTATATCTAGATTGAGCCTTTGCATTTCCTTTTCAGATTTTCTAGTTTCCCAACCACGTTCAAGCGTCTGACATTCCACGCCTCGATTCGTAGAACGTTATCCTTTTGTTGATTATTCAATCTTTTTCTCATCGTAACCTCCCCCTTGGCTGTCCCCTCCCGGAGATCCGAATGGGGGACTCAAATACAGGCCACATGTCCTGTGGATACACGTTATGTATCTTTAATGCAGTGGTTTCCATTGCCTTCTGCATCCTCATGTCGTTGATCATTGCTGATTCTTCCGCCTTTAGGGGCAATTTCCCACCCCTAGGACAAGAGAGTGCCCTGAACTTCTATCCGCTCCTCCGCCCTCTTTGACAAGGCCGTTGTCAGAATGAGGCTGACTTCTTATGCCGGAAGTCTTCGGCCGCCAATGCTGATTATTTATCAAAATTTACGCAGTGGCGGGGATCGAACCCGGGACCGAACACGTTTTTGATTATGAATCAAAGACGCTACCCCTAGACCACGGGTACCTCCCATGTGAAGTTATATAACATTTAACAATAACGTACAACAAAAACGGTGATTCCAGTGAAAAAGGATGCCGGGCCCTTGAGCGAAATCTGAAATTTTAAGTAGCAACAAAACGAAGGGCTACATCTGACAAGAAAGGAATCCTAGAGATTCTTCCATTGCAAAGTTTAGCTAACGTATAAGAGCTGTTTTATGAACATAATTGCCAAGTGGTGAGTGAGTCCTACTACTAAATCTTCAGTATGGACGTATCAGTAGAAGATGAGACAAGAAGATGATCTCGTTAGCCACGATGGTAATATTAAAGTCGTTTCAACAACATCGAATTGCCCTGTCCATACAGGTACCGGAATAGAATGAGCTACACTGCTAGAGCGTGCAGAAGCTCTATGTAAGTGACAAGTAAGCTGTTACTGTAGTATTAGTGCTAACAGAGTACTGGAAAGTCTCTCCATCTGCGTTTCACTGTTTCATCACCCACTTTACAGGTGCCTCCCAATAGATATCCCACACAGGTCCACGTTGAGATTAACAATGTTCTGTTCCTGCCACATACCATTCGCTAGACCTGTTCAATGGCTCAGTTTTGTACAGCTGAAACAAAATAATTTTACGATCGTCACTTCTCCATGGTCACCACTGGTCATCGTAAGCAGTTAATAACATTTAGACAAGGCTAACTGCTCAGCAATGCTTTTTGAGGAAAATTTCCCCATTTTGCTAAATTGCTTTGTGCATGTGAACCTACAGCTGTAGTTAATAAGTATATGTCTAGTATTTGTCAAGTGACGCCTAGATTTTAATTTCTTATCTAGCAGTCCGCAGCTAGTAGTTTATTGGTTGCTTTCGCTGCCTCGAGATCGTGGCGTTCTGGGTTCATTTACCGGCCGGGTCGGTGTTTTTTTTCGCTCGGGAATCGGTATTCGTGTTGTAATGTTGTTGCATTAATTTTTTCTGTAAGCGGTGCCGATATTCAAGACCATAAAAGTGGGTTAAAAGCTGTGAGCTATCTGAGCAACTGTTTCACCAGTTATCCAGTCTAGCTTACCAAATTCCCAACCAGACTAACATTAATTATAATCTTTTAGTACTCATCTTACGATAACCGGTGATATATATATATATATATATATATATATATATATATATATATATATATATATAAGACAATTTAAGTAAAAAGAAATAAATCAGTTTATATTTGGACATTTATTTTAACATTGATCATTGTTCCGTTAAAATTTCAGCATATCAAACTTGATTCATAACTAAACTGGTACCTTATTTAGGATTGTGAAAATATGAGTTTGTAATCTTACAGAACACATCAAATAGGGAGCCAAGATTGGGAGACTACATACAACACTGCATTCATTAAATAACACACGAAGAACGTTGAAACATATCCAAGAGGAAATTAACCACAACCAACCGATTCAATTTTCACCCAAAGAAGTTACGTTCGTAGCCCAATCCTGTCCGTAATGAAATTACCACACACTGGTATACTAAATTTATACTAACCCTCTGTGAAATCTTCCCGAAAAGAACAGCTGAGGGCTACTTTGATGCTTACACCACATGCTTCACGTGGTCAACTTGGTTTACACAAATAGTATAACTCCACGATAATTTTGATAATTAAAATAAATTACATCGAAACGCAATTTACAAAAGAAAAACCTCGAACTGGTTACTATCGTCTTACTATTACCCTGATGGGTCAAACAATTGTATAAGCCCGTGGTACTGGTCTCACAAAGTACACCCCACGTGGGTTGAACGTAAAGAAAAGTTGCTATATTGAAAAATATTGTCAAGACGAAACGTTATAATCTTACGCACTTCGCGTTTAAGATTCATGACCTTAGTTAGAGTTACTGATCAACACGTGGTTCTGCTCTACTCACAAAGTAGTGACAAAGCAACTACTGGAAGATATTCATAACTTCACACTCGAATTACAGTGCGTTGCAATTTAAGATAACATTAGATATTTTAGAGCTAAACCTGAAATAAAGGTGATTAAATTTTCAGTTAGGCTGAACTTAAGAAATCCATTGTCCTACGGACTTAGCAGACACGAACTTAGCCAGAGATCTTACCACTTCAGACACTCGCCGCAGACAGACTGACCTGGGCCCCTACCGAGCGTGCTTAACAGATACAAACGGAAGTGGCCAGAGAGGCAGCTTCCTATACCAACATGACAAGGGACGGACAGGACCATACTAAGAATAGAAACCTCTCTGCTTTTAGAAAGCATAGCTACCTGTTCCGACGTTGGTCCTACTGTTCTCTAGCAGACAGGCTTGTCTGCCACCATCAAGCATGCAACTAGAAATGCATTTGCTCATTCATCCTCTCAAACAGAAGGGAAGGGGATTGACAGTATCTTATGACATACAGTATATAAAAGAAAGCAGATGTAGGTTTCGTATGAGACTGTGTGACATGAACTACATATAAACTGTGTTTTAAATGTAGTAGTGTGACCGATCGTTCTTGTTTATGTGTAAAAAATAACACGTTTCACTGCTCAGTCTCCTCCCAGATAGTCAGAAACACCACAGTAAATTTAGTAGAGGAATTTATGCCGTAAGTGACAACAGATTTTCGAAATTAACATGAAAGGAATCCAACAGAGACCTTTCAGTGTTTTCCTAATTATTTCATCTCAATCTATATACAACACGCCGAAGTGGCGTCAAACACTGGGCGTCCCAGAAAGGACACTGTCTGAACTTTAATAACTGAGGAAATATTAACGATAACTTCATCCATTTGTGATTATATGGTGCTTTGGTGACTAGTGTGTGTGTAGCCGTTTATTTGTTTTGTTTATTTTCAGCTGCCGGTAACTACACGTAAATAACAAGATGGCTGGAAACTTGCTCTTGGAGCAAAGAAAGTGGATTTTAAAGTGTTACTGAAAATGCAGAAACATGAAAGAAATACAGGGACACTGGCGATCAGAATTTGATACGATGCCACTGTAACGTTTAAAATTAACGAAATTACGCAACAGATTTCAGAGGGAAGTAAGTGTGCATAATATGCTGAAGGGACGGCATGGCAGGAACAAATCAGTAGCGGACGAAAGGGGGCAGACGCATTATTACGAGCTATCAGAATATCCCAAATGAAGTCCAGAGCCAGCCAGGTGTAAGCAAATGAAGAGTTTATCGCATTTTAAATCAAGAAAAATGGAAACCCTACGTTCCCAGGTTGGTTCACGCGATGAATGAGGACGATGCGGATACGTGGCCCGAATTTTGTGAATGGATTTGGGACACTGACGTGACTGTTTGGTTTGATAAGGCGACAATTAAATTGTATCGAACCATCAACCGCCATAACTGTGTGTACTGAGCAAGAGGTAATCCCTATATTATGGAAGAACGAACTGTTAATCAAACGGCTCTGAGCACTATGGGACTTAACTGCTGTGGTCATCAGTCCCCTAGAACTTAGAACTACTTAAACCTAACTAACCTAAGGACATCACACACATCCATACCCGACGCAGGATTCGAACCTGCGACCGTAGCGGTCGCGCGGTTCCAGACTGTAGCACCTAGAACCGCTCGGCCACCCCGGCCGGCAGCTGTTAATCGTCCTGGGTTATCGGCGTAGGGTGGTTTTTCTGTCAGAAGACATGCAGAGCATTTCGAAAGAACAGTGATAGGAGAAAAGTACCTCACTATGTTGCAGGAACGAATTGTATCACCTGTTCACCAGCTGCACTAAGATGAAGACTTTTCTTCAACAAGACAGTGCTCCGTCACGTTGCCAACGAGATGTGAGATTATGCCTAGATGAAATATTTGTAAAGATGTGGATTGGCCGACGAGTTTTGTTTGAACCCAAATGTCTCTTTTTAAAGCTGTTAGACTTCTGTCTGTGGGACTCTGAAGAACACTGTCTACACCATGAAGCGACGCATGCTGAATGACATGACAGAGAATATTGTGACTCCCTGTGAATCCATGCCAGTGGCAACAATGAAACATGTGAGTCAATTTATTCCGCAGCATTGCAGACGCCGTACTGAAGCTGATGGAAGACATTTTGAACATCTTCAACAGTAAAAAATGATAAATAATGTCGTGATCAACTTTTGTTAGCCGTGTGCGGCTCGCGTTCATGCCGTTCATAGCCTGCCATCTTGTAATAGCGATACTGGCCTCTCGTTTTGTTAGTGTGTTCACTGGCGCCGCTACGTTTGCGCGCCTTGTCTGTCCGTGAGTGGCAGCAACAGCACTTATCGATATCGGGTACTGTGGTACCATCGTTGGAGCGGCCTCTAGTATTTCCGGGTCGTCGTGCCCGAGGAGAGGAGATGGGACGGAGAAGTCCGGACAGCCAGTACGCGCCGGACCGCTGGCGACACACATGTACTGTCCTACGGAAGGATGTGGTCGTTCACGACCACATCAAGTAGCGGATTCAGCGAGTTTAAGCTGAATGGACCGTGATATTCGAGTACAGCAACTTTCACTTGTGTGTGTGTGTATGTGTGTGTGTGTGTGTGTGTGTGTGTGTGTGTCTTCCGACCGCTTCTGGCTTCTCTGTGTTTGTGCCGTGTTGTTTCACAGTGACTGGTCTTAGTATTGTGAATTGTTGGTGGAATTGTTTTCCCGGATCCGTGTGTATCTTGTGCTCTTGAATGAGCAGTTATTTAAATGCTCTCTGCGTACTGGCTTTGGAAAGGGGTCGCGAACGGACATCAGTTTGACTTCGGACGGACCAGCGAGGAGGTCCGCAGCGCAAGGGCAGGCCGGGTCCGCTGGCGGTGTGCAGGCGCTGTCGAACCGAGGGGCTGTAACCGACGACCGAACTCAGGACCTTTGAAATTGTGTGAACCGTATCCAGTACTGAAACTTCCACTGTTTGAGATCTCGCTGTTGTTTGTGTGATGCTGCTCCCAGGTTCGGTGAGACCATGTAAAACAAGTGGAGTCTGTCAGAGTGGCAGAAGCTATTAGCCGTCTTCTGCTCCTTGGTGCTAGTTTGGATTTAGTATTATTCTTATTTGTGAAGTGCAACCAGCAGTCCGCAGCTCGTGGTCGTGCGGTAGCGTTCTCGCTTCCCTCGCCCGGGTTCCCGGGTTCGATTCCCGGCGGGGTCAGGGATTTTCTCTGCCTCGTGATGACTGGGTGTTGTGTGATGTCCTTAGGTTAGTTAGGTTTAAGTAGTTCCAAGTTCTAGGTGACTGATGACCATAGATGTTAAGTCCCATAGTGCTCAGAGCCATTTTCTTGCAACCAGCAGTATTTTCTGCCTTGAGGCCGCTAACGCCCCAGTTACCCACCCTGGAGGTTAGTGTACTTTTCCTGCAGTGTACCTTTCCTCGTCGCGTCGATGCTGTCCAACACGGCGTGCAGTTCGATAGGCTCTTGATTTGTACTATGCATATGTTTTTGGGAGGTCTACATTGGTTCTAGTGTTTCCCTCGGTTTTAGCTGTTTTTCTGAAGACGTAGTGCTGCCCGCCTCTTCGCCCTTGCCTAAAAATATTCAATCGTTGTACCGGTGATCGGACGTTAGGCGGATTGGTTAGTCGGTCGGTCGGCGCTGAAGCTACCCCAAGTGTGAGTTGCCATCATGTTACGTGAGTACAACTCTTGGCTGCCTCCCTCACCTTACCTTATGTTTGAGTAACCTTCCCTGGCCAACTCTTGGAACACGTGCTCGGAACCGACTGTTCTGATTTCATAGATTGCGACGTTTGTTTTAAGGATATTTGTAATTTTGTAATTATTGTGTGTGCCCTTCAGCCGAGCTATAATTTCACTTCTTTCGTGATAAGGCCTTCAGCCGTCATACAGTCAGTCGTGTTTTTTAAGAGGCTGTTTTAAAATTTTAATTTCCTTAAATAAAGTTTACGTATTTGTTGTGCAAAAGAGAGTAACTGATTACAGCACCGACCACAATCATAACCTTATCCTGCCTCATTACGAGAAATCAGCTCTCATTTGTCTCTCCAAAATTCATCATTTTTGTTATTTTTGTTCGAGTTGTTGAAGTTCAAACGGTGTAAATACCATTGTGGGACATCCAGTGTAGAGTCTTGCACCAGCGGCTGAAGTTCCCAAACAAGGTCTTTCGGCCATTAATGCCCTACAATCGTTTCATTTGTTTTTGATTTAGGTGCCGACAGCCATATCACCAAAGTACCATGCTTAGACGCTTTTGTTTCTCTATGACTAGTCGTCGAATAATAATAAAAAAAATCCCTCACTGAACATCATTAGTTTATTTGACGTCGACCCTGCTAATGAAAGAATATACACTACTGGGCATTAAAATTGCTAGACCACGAAGATGACGTGCTACAAACGCGAAATTTAACCGCCAGGAAGAAGATGCTGTGATATGCAAATGATTTGCTTTTCAGAGCATTAACACAAGGTTGGCGCCGGTGGCGACACCTTCAAAGTGCTGACATGAGGAAAGTTTCCAACCGATTTCTCATACACAAACAGCAGTTGACCGGCGTTGCCTGGTGAAACGTTTTTGTGATGCCTCGTGTAAGGAGGAGAAATGCGTACCACCACGTTTCCGACATTGATAAAGGTCGGATTGTAACCTATCGCGATTGCGGTTTATCGTATCGCGACATTGCTGCTCACGTTGGTCGAGATCCAAAGACTGTTGGCAAAATATGGAATCGGTGGGTTCGGGAGGGTACCACGGAACGCCGAGCTGGATCCCAACGGCCTTGTCTCACTAGCAGTCGAGATGACAGGCATCTTATCCGCATGGCTGTAACGGATCGTGCAGCCACGTCTCGATCCCTGAGTCAACAGATGGGGACGTTTGCAAGGCAACAACCATCTACACGAACAGTTCGATGACGTTTGCAGCAGCATGGACTATCAGCTCGGAGACCGTGGCTGCGGTTACCCTTGACGCTGCATCACAGACAGGAGCGCCTGCGATGGTGTTCAGATGGTTCAAATGGCTCTGAGCACTATGGGACTCAACTGCTGAGGTCATTAGTCCCCTAGAACTTAGAAATAGTTAAACCGAACTAACCTAAGGACATCACAAACATCCATGCCCGAGGCAGGATTCGAACCTGCGACCGTAGCGGCCTCGCGGTTGCAGACTGCAGCGCCTTTAACCGCACGGCCACTTCGGCCGGCCTGCGATGGTGTACTCAACGATGAACCTGTCTGCACGAATGGCAAAACGTCATTATTTCAGATGAATCCAGGTTCCGTTTGCAGCATCATGACGGTCGCATCCATGTTTGGCGACATCGCGGTGAACGCACATTGGAAGCGTGTATTCGTCATTGCCATACTGGCACCCGGCGTGATGGTTTGGGGTGCCATGGGTTACACGTCTCGGTCACCTCTTGTTTGCATTGACGGCAGTCTTAACAGTGGACTTTACATTTCAGATGTGTTACGACCCGTGGCTCTACCCTTCATTCGATCCCTGCAAAACCTTACATTTCAGCAGAGTAATGCACGACCGCATGTTGCTCGTCCTGTACGTGCCTTTCTAGATACAGAAAACGTTCGACTGCTGCCCTGGTCAGCACATTCTCCAGATCTCTCACCAATTGAAGACGTCTGGTCGATGGTGCCCGAGCAACTGGTTCGTCACGATACGCCAGGCACTACTCTTGATGAACTGTGGTATCGTGTTGAAGCTGCATGGGCAGCTGTACTTGTACACGTCATCCAAGCACTGTTTGACTCAATGCCCAGGCGTATCAAGGCCGTTATTACGGCCAGAGGTGGTTGTTCTGGGTACTGATTTCTCAGGATCTGTGCACCCAGGTTGCGTGAGCACGTAATCAAATACAATTCTAGTATAAGATATTTGTCCTATGAATACCATTTTATCATCTGCATTTCTTGTTGATGTAGCAATTTTAATGGCCATTACTGTATTTATATCTGTATTCACTCTTCGTCTGTACATCGAATCGCATCATATTCGACCCACGTTGTTGAAGGAGAATACGACCTCGAGAGAGCCGATTACCCTCTAAATATCGCTGGACAATAAATTACACGCTATAATTAAAGGAACCTGGGAAGAAGAACTGATAGGTAGGAAATCACCGTAAGCTATATCTTCATTTCTGGGGGAACGCTAATGAAAGTTTTACGTATGAAATTAATTGCTGGTTTAGTGATTGTGAGAGTCGTTTATCTTCGTTAAGGGGAAACTTTTTTATTTGCTGCAGTCGTAGCGCGGACAATGATTACACGGCTCTCTCAAAAGCAACACCGCAACAGCTTTTTAATGATGATTGCTCTCTAGACTTCTGCATTCCTCAGCAAATTCTAACAAACGTTGTTAATTGTTTTCTTTACTCTTGTATTTATACCCGAATGACAGATAGTATGAATAATCAAACACACGAAGTTATTGCTATTCTTATGCTTGAGTACTGTGTTTGAGACAGTTCATATTGAAACACGTATGTAACATAGCAGCGATGGCGAGGCATTGTAGCATCTGTGACCAGAGAGTATGCGCTTGACCGCGCGAGTGTTGCGAGCGGTTCTCAGTCAGTAGCAGTGAGTCCGTCGTTGCGAGTCTGTCAGTTCAGTCGTTGCGAGTCTGTAGCTCTGTCTAGTTGAGAGCAGTACTCAGTCTGTAGTCGTCATGCAGAGCGGTCGGTCAGTAGTAGCAGCCCAGTGCGGTTGTGTGATGTAGGCGGTCGGCAACACTGGTCAAGATGAGGAATAAGGTATACCATTAATTAATATAATCATTAGATAATGTAAAAATTTATTTATTGTAATTATTCTCCAACAAGTTCCCCAATAATAATTTTTATTTCAAAAGCATTTTTTTCAAATTTAATTTTTTATTGAACTAAAGATCTCGTTGCACTCCCCATTTCATTGCACTTCTTTTGAAGAAAAATTTCACTAGAATTACAAAAAAAAAAAAAGAGAATATTATTATTTGCAATGCAGTTCCTCCAAGCGGTGCGCAACAACAAGAGCAGATATGTGACATTGATTTATTCTGAGGTAAGACTTTAATTCTGATTGTTTTACACAGGGCCAAAGACCGATATTTCGGTTTAATTGAATTTTTTGTCACTGAATGGACTTTAATTTTTTGAAGGATTTATATTTGAGTCAGATTGCGAATTTCACATTTTTTGTTGCCATTTTCAATACCTCTCATTGTGGGCGAGGTTACAATTAGCGCAATGTCCATTAGCATTCATAATTAAATATTGTCGTGTTTCTTTCTTTCAAATTTTTGTGGGGAGGTTACACTCGGCTCCCATTTGTATTGAGTATTGTCATTTTCATTCCTTATAAAATTACGGTGGGGAGGTTACACTTGGCGACACCCAGTCCAGGATCGTATTTCGTTGAGAGTCTTTTGAGCAACAGTCAGATATCTGCTCTTATTTGCTTAAGTATAATTAGGATTTGGCGCTACGCTTTTATTAATCTTGTGACTTTCTCTCTACAGGTCAACGGAAATTTGTTGCTTTGTTGTATTTGTGTGTTGCTTTTGCATTGTGCTCATTTGTTTTATGAAAAATTTTGACTATTGTAAAAATGCCGCGAAAGACTGTGAATAGTGTATCGCGAAGTATTGTGAATGAAATTACCGACTTAAACAACGTGACCGATAGTAATTGTGATACGCAACGTAATGATGACAATCCTGCGTTCACTAACAATCAGTGCATTCCAACCACTAAAGATGACTTTCACCTTAATGATGAACAAACGAACTCAATTGTCTCGTCTGTTATCTTGACGACAATTGATGACGCAGAATGCTCTATGGTAATGAGCGCTGCCGAGCTTAACACACCCGATTTAGAAAATCCAAGTAATGTGCAGACAAATTTGTCTAATGAAAATGAACAGGATACTGAAAGTACGACGGATTTATTTAATTCCGAAATAATGTCTGACAGTGTACATCCGACTGCTCAGAATAACCAAATGGTTACAGTAAGCGTGAAAGTTCCAGATCCACCACTAAACAGCACAGAGAGTATAAACGCTAACTTTGGGTTTGAACAAATCATGGTAAGATTGCTACGACAACAGAGTGAAGATATCAAACAACAATTTAATGAACAGGTCAAACAACTTAGGGAAGATAACAAACACTTAAATGAAAAACTTGACAATAATGGCGAAAATTTCAAACAACTTAGTGAACAAATTACAGCCGTTGCCGCGCAGTGCCATGACACTAAGGAACAGTTGCGCGTGGAAATTGAGGCTTGTTCACAAAAAAATAGCGAAGAAATAAAGTCTGTTGCGCAAGAATTAAGGGAAACGCAAACAGCCGCGACAAATACACTCAGAGACGAAATTAGCGGAGTCGCCAAACAGTGCTCTGAAAAAGCTACACAATTACGGGACGAGTTTAGAGCAATGACGGTAGAACTTTCGCGCACTATGGACGCAAAGATAGACACGAAATTCGAACAGCAGAACACTCAGATTAACGAGCGCTTTAATCAGCACATACAGAACAGTGATACGCGTTTCCGCAGATTTATTCAGGATCAAAACAAAGTAAAACGACAAGTCATGGAAACAATCAGTGCACAGAGACAAGAGGACAAACGTAAAATATTCGCGAAAGCGAAGACGTATGTAGACAATAATATTACTACAGTGTCCGACAAAATTAATACCATAGAACAATTGAACGCGGAATTACGGGATGACATTTCTGATCTTAAAGCAAAAACAGATAAACACACAGTAAATATTCAAACAGTGACAGACAGATTCGAACAATTAGATCTAACACAGGATTGTGATGTTAACAAAGCTGATGTTAAAAAACTGAGCGAAACTACGCGCAAGTTGCAAAAACAGATTAATGCGTCTGATTCTAAAACCGATGATCAGGTTAAAATACTGACTGAAAAATGTGATGAATTGGCCAGTCGTATTGATGCTATCGAAAACATTAATGACAATAAATCAGACGATACTGCACCGGTTTCTTTTATCCAAACACCTGAATTTCAAAATTTACAGCAGACAATTAATGAAATCGATTCATCTAACAACACGTTACGTCGGAAGTTATCAAATTTACAACAAGAAGTAACAGAGATGAAAAACATGTCAGTTAATAACATACCACGGAATCCGCCACGTTGCGAGCATTTGTCTGACTCACGCAGCGTGTATAATGTGAACAATTTACAGAGACTACGCGACTTAAAATCCGAAAAGCCACGCGACTTAAAATCTGAAAAGCTACGCAACTTGAAGTCCGAAATCACACAGACAAACAGACTTTCACACAAACCTGAACGTATTATCAAACTAAGTGACGAGAACGTAGATTTCGAGCAATTCGCATTTGTAAGAAAATCTAAGGAATTTAATAATGACAGCGTACAGGTACACGCTTTGTACTGTATACGACAATTTGTTTTTGTACTTTCACCGCTATTATCTGTAATGGAGAAACTAGCTTTGAACCAGAGGCGACAATTTGCTTTTGTATTTTCATCAGCATTACGTATTATGCAGAAACTGGAATTAGCAAGAATACAGCGTTTTACTTCTGGAATTTTACTGCTATTGCTTGCAACGCAAAAGCTAAAATTTATTCTCAGTGCGTAATTGACCTCAGGGGATTCATTACGCTTTAATGAATATGTGCCGTAGCGAGCATAGGGCCCCGAGCTGTAGTAGTGCTGTTTCATCTTTAGTTTTCTGCACTGCTGCCTTCTCTTCTACTATCCTTTATATCTATCAAAACTGCTCTTTAACTATTGCTCTACCTAGTATTAAGAAACGAGTAATGAAAACCGGATATGACAAATATTTTACCGAATGTGACAATTTTCAGTAGGCACTCCCGTAATGACAACTACCGCCGTAACTTTAATAACAGATAAAATCGTAATCATCAGTATGTACAAAATTTTCGGCAGTCGCAACCACATTTCGGTAACAATAGAAGTTTTCCACCACAACAGCATGAAAGTCAGCCGCTTAGCATACCTAACCAACAATGGAATGCACAAGGTCAACCAGGCTTTAATGTTTCGCCGCGTGCACGTATAGTCCCAGCTACAACAAGTAGTGACGCATGGCAGCAAAGAAATAACTACGTACAGACAGCACACTATTTCAACTCGTATCGCAATGCGCCGTATAGAAATTACTATCATGACAGACGTAAAAATAACGAGCACAATTTTCAGCGTACATTTAATAACAGTCGATCTTTTCAGCAGCAAGAACATCAGCAACAACGAATAATCATGAATGATCCAAACAATAGGTGTCATCTATAACGTAATACGTCAGTAAGAAATAACAGAACAGTTCATATAGTGGATATGCCACAACATTCTCCAGTAAATAATATCACGTACGATAGATTTTAACCAGATACAGCACAGATTGCATATTACAGTAACGCAAACATTACTTTTGACACGCAGAATTTTGTTCACGAGAATGTTATTTGAAACATGCTTTGTTGAATGCTCCACTCTTATCGCACCCAGATCTTACTAGAAATTTTTCCATTGCCACCGACAGTTCCAACACCGCTTTAGGCGTACACATTTTCCAGGAAATTGAAGAAGATGGTTCTACAGTAATTAAAAACATCGCATTTGCAAGTCGCATTCTGTCACCTGCTGAGCGAAATTACTCCGTTACAGAACTTGAAACATTATGCGTTGTATGGGCTTTTACGAGATTTAGGCATTTTCTTTATGGCAGACATACCACCGTTTACACAGACCATAGAGCGATACAATTTTTACTTTCGGCTAAATTTACTCACGACAGGTTAAGTAGATGGAAACTATATTTACAAGAATTTAATTTTACGATTGTTCATATTCCCGGCACACAAAATGTTATAGCAGACGCACTATCGCGTTCTCTCGGCAACAATCAGCAAGCTGTAGCAACCAACTTCTGCAAAACAAATTTCAGTGTCATGTACATTCAGCAAGTCGCATTTGAAAATTTTATTTCATCGTCATTACAGGACATAGCACAAGAGCAAAATAAAGACAATGTGTGGAAAGAAATTAAACACCTTTGGCAAGATAGGAATAATGTTACGATTAGAAACCACTACACTGTGCGCAATGACATTCTGTTTCGCCGCTCTCATCCTGACAGCAACAATTGGTTATTATGCATTCCTGACGAACTGGTTAACAAATTAATTTGGTACACTCATTTAAGTTACGCACATTACGGAGCACGAAAATGTTTTCTTATACTGAGACAGAACTGTTATTTTACGAACATGGAAAAACGTATACGACGAGTTTTAGCGTCTTGTAAAATTTGCCAGAAAGCTAAATCAGACACCACTTCACATATTCCTCCATTATATCCCATTATACCTGTTAAATTAAGACACATGGCAGCTGTAGACATTTTTGGTCCGATTCCCAGAACTAACAGAGGTTTTTGCTACATATTTGTCGCTGTTGAGCTCACTTCAAAATTTGTTACTTTCACTCCATTACGCAAAGCTACTGCTAAAACTGCTTCGAAAGCATTTGTAAAACATTTTCTATCTCATGTAGGGCATGTGATGAAAGTAATTTCTGACAATGGATCTCAATTTCGTAGTAGCGTATGGACACGCATGTTACGAGCCAGAAACATTTCTCCGATTTATATATCCAAGTACCATGCTTCTTCGAACCCCTGTGAAAGATTAATGAAGGAAATTGGTAAACTGTGTAGAATATACTGCCACAAAAGACATATTGATTGGGATACACACATACTCTCATTCCAAGATGTAATTAATTCCATTCCAAATGAATCCACTATGCTATCTCCGACTGTTATACTGAAAAACGTTGAACCACCGAACAAAATTAAAGAATTAATAGAATTTCCCAAAAGTCGTCGCCTACGACACCACGAAATAATTGACATTGCGCTGAACAACATCAAACGTGCCGCAGAGCGCCGGAGAAGACAGCAAAAACAGGTTTGTACACGCCGCGTCTTTCACGTTGGACAGAAGATACTAGTACGTACACACTATTTATCCAGTAAATTAAAAGGTAAGTGCAGTAAATTTGAACTTCTATACGCAGGTCCATATCGGATTCGCAGCATCCCTCACCCCAATGTTGTACACGTCGAAACTTTGAGAACCAGAAAATCGAAAGGCAGTCACCATATATCAAACATTAAACCGTTTATTGAGTGAAACCACTGTATGATTCAACACACTATGATGCCATTTACTAATGCAATTAATTCACCTGACTAATTACTGATGATTATCGTATTTTTTCTTGGCAAGTGCCCGGCAAGGTAAGGTTAGCAGGTCGCTTTTCTTGTCGTTACACATCAGACCGTGCATACTTTTCCAGATGAATTTACACATTTATGACTATTTTTGCAATTATATTTATGTGACTACTTATTGATGATTATCGTATTTTTTCTTGGCAAGTGCCCGGCAAGGTAAGGTTAGCAGGTCGCTTTTCTTGTCGTTACACATCAGACCGTGCACATTTTCCATTTTTTTGTGTATATGACTGTACTCCAGTTTTGTTTGTATGGACTATGAAATAGTTAAGATATAACACACACCAGTCGACTTTGACATTTTTTTTTTGCCTTATGACATCTCAACATCGTGACTGTTTCACATTTTTTTTTGCTGCTGCATTGTATTATTCTGTGTATATCTTTGTTTTTGAACACTGTCAATGTTTTTGACATATTACGTTTTCTGTCATGTTATGCTGTAGGGTTAATTATGTTACCATAAACCAGTCATTATCTAGTGGGTATATGATTTAAATGCAGGACATTAATCTCTGTCATCAATTTCAGGAAGAAATGATGTATGTAAGAAATAAATTTAACATAAATGGGAATTTCACCTACGGAATAAACGAAAGGAGATGCAATAACTTTATGAGGAAGAGTAAAGGGATCAGGATTAACAAGCATTAACAAGACTATACTATACTCATCACAGAATAGCAGTCTTAACTAATGTTTTCTTTCAGAATACAAGGTGATTGATGCAGGCTGTCAGACTGAACTACACATCTTAGTTTTAGTGATGAAATATGCTAGAGATAAGGAACAGATGAATAATGAGTAATGAAGTGATTTTTTGCAGATGATAATGAATACTGATGAATAATGATGAAGGATATGCTGTTATGAATAATGAAGTTTTTCTTTACAGGTGATGATAATGGTGAAGTTATGATGATATGGATAATGAAGTTTTTTTTCTTTACAGATGAGGATAATGTTGAAGTAATGTATTTATGCTACGTAGTTATTTAAGTATTTGTTGCAGTTTGCTTTGACAGCAGGTGTTACATTGCATAGTAGGATGACTGAAAGTTTTGGAAAGGACAGCTATGGAACACATTTTTATACACACTTCACTGCCTGTTAATTCGAAGTTCACTACTTTTCAGCATAGTGTGCGTTTCTTCTTTCAGGTCAATAATCCGTTTTTGTATTTTTTCCAGGAGAAGTTTTTCATGATACTTGCTAAACCTGTTACTTATTATACCTGTTCTAGAACTTGCATTTCTTTTGTATTTTACCCATTTGTGTTTATCATTTATAAATGTGATCACATGTACTGCCTTGTTACATAATCTTGCTACAGCTGACTCATGACGAATGACGTTACCTATCCTCATTTGCTGCAATAGGTCAAAAGCAAAAAGTATTATGCCTCAGCAATTAATTATCGATCCCAACGCAATGCATTGCTAACAAAAAAAAAAAAAACATGTATTACCAGTCCCACATAATGTCACTAGTTTATGATAATTCTGAATAATACTGATCAACTCTGAATAGCATGTCACTTGATTAATGACCTCTTAATGAGACTATATTCAAAATGATGCTTTGTCACTAGCTAATAACTGCCACTGTTTATTATAATGATACTACTTATAATGCTTGTGATTACTAATGATTTGACTGTAATTAACTGATTTTAATAATGACTTTGTAATGATCTGAATACTACTGAAGGAGGAACACTGTTTATTGTAATGATACTACTTATAATGCCTGTGATTATTAATGATTTGACTGTAATTAACTGATTTTAATAATGACTTTGTAATGATCTGAATACTACTGAAGGAGGAACACTGTTTATTGTAATGACACTACTTATAATGCCTGTGATTATTAATGATTTGACTGTAATTAACTGATTTTTAATAATGACTTCGTAATAATCTGAATAATACTGAATGATGATTCTATTCAATACTTGCTGGCCACTGAGTGCCAATAATTAATGTCACTTGAAGAATTGTTATTAATTATGCCATTAATTAGTCCTTTTTTTCCCATGTTGAGTTTTCATGTTTTGGTTAATGGCCAATGAGTGCCAATAATTTGTATCACTCAATGTATTATGTTAATGCTAGGCCAATAATTGACTCTCCTTTTCAATTAAGGCTTCTGATGAACATTATTCTGTCTTACTAAATATACTTTGTAACTGGCCAAGGACCGCCACTGTTTATTGTAATACGATTACCCATGATGCCAGCTAGTGATTCTTAATAGATTGGAATGACACATAATTAATTAACTATGGTACTGTTTAATAATGCTTTGTAATTAATTAAGGCTAATAATTCTTACTATATTGAAATGACAAATGATTAATTAATTAACTGTAATTAGACAAATGATTAATTAACGACAAATGATTAATTAATTAACTGTAATTAGACAAATGATTAATTATCGACAAATGAGTAATTATCTGTGATTAGACAAATGATTAATTAACGACAAATGATTAATTAACTGTAATTAGGAAAAGGCTAATGATTATTATTGGAATGACAAATGATTAATTAACTTTAATTAGGAGAAGGTTAATGATTCTTAATTATACTCTGTAACTGAAAAGAATGCGATTATTTCATAATACTTTGTAACCAGGAAAAGAAGGCTACTGATTCTATGAAAAACAATTAATGAACATTTTTCTGTAATACTACATACTTGGTACAGAAATGTTCAATAACTGGGCTATGAATGCCACAAACTACTAATTAAGTCTGTAATTGTCAATATTATGTGACTTGATGTCCTTCACCTCATAAGCTGACTACCCTGAATTACTGCAATGTCCATTTGTCCTGTTTATCCCAGTGATCATGGAGCACTATATTTGGTTTTGCACTAATTCTACGTTGGTGTGCCTTGTAAGAGTGTGGTGTTGACACGACATGCTGTCCACCACCGTGAGCAATGAAGACGTTATTATGGTCCCACTGTTTGGTGTACCTAATGTACTGCCAAAATGAAAACATGGAACATTACTACGACAGTTCAGTGTCTTGGCTACACTGATAAATTCTGATGGGAAAAGAACTTCAAGTTGTGTCACTTGGTGTTGTACTTCTGTGGAAAGATATGGACTTTCAGAGCAGCTGTGTGCAATCTAAAGTGCTACAACCATGATGCAATCCTTCCCTTTCCTATCCTGATTCTTGTCACATAAAGAAAAATTTTTTGGTAACATCATTTATGTTCATAGGTTATACATTTTTCGATTCGCTGAACTCCAATGCGAGTACACTTATGTCACTTGTCAACATAATATTTTTGCCAGTCTGTTTATTTGTTCTGAATATGCTAAAGAATTTTTTCAGTGCCTGTGCACTTTATCTGTCAAATAATTTGTATATACTTTTCTGATTTGCTACTATGTTTTGTACTCACATTTTGTCTTTGTCTGATATATTTTGTACTTAGTGCGTGTGCACAACATTTAAATACTCTGTAAGTTGTAGAATTTTGTTAATTAAAGAAAAATTTTGCCGCGCTTGGCAAGTCCAAATGACTCACCATCGCTGCCAAATTTTTGCCCCCCCAGTGGAGGGTTATGAAACACGTATGTAACATAGCAGCGATGGCGAGGCATTGTAGCATCTGTGACCAGAGAGTATGCGCTTGACCGCGCGAGTGTTGCGAGCGGTTCTCAGTCAGTAGCAGTGAGTCTGTCGTTGCGAGTCTGTCAGTTCAGTCGTTGCGAGTCTGTAGCTCTGTCTAGTTGAGAGCAGTACTCAGTCTGTAGTCGTCATGCAGAGCGGTCGGTCAGTAGTAGCAGCCCAGTGCGGTTGTGTGATGTAGGCGGTCGGCAACACTGGTCAAGATGAGGAATAAGGTATACCATTAATTAATATAATCATTAGATAATGTAAAAATTTATTTATTGTAATTATTCTCCAACAAGTTCCCCAATAATAATTTTTATTTCAAAAGCATTTTTTTCAAATTTAATTTTTTATTGAACTAAAGATCTCGTTGCACTCCCCATTTCATTGCACTTCTTTTGAAGAAAAATTTCACTAGAATTACAAAAAAAAAAAAAGAGAATATTATTATTTGCAATGCAGTTCCTCCAAGCGGTGCGCAACAACAAGAGCAGATATGTGACATTGATTTATTCTGAGGTAAGACTTTAATTCTGATTGTTTTACACAGGGCCAAAGACCGATATTTCGGTTTAATTGAATTTTTTGTCACTGAATGGACTTTAATTTTTTGAAGGATTTATATTTGAGTCAGATTGCGAATTTCACATTTTTTGTTGCCATTTTCAATACCTCTCATTGTGGGCGAGGTTACAATTAGCGCAATGTCCATTAGCATTCATAATTAAATATTGTCGTGTTTCTTTCTTTCAAATTTTTGTGGGGAGGTTACACTCGGCTCCCATTTGTATTGAGTATTGTCATTTTCATTCCTTATAAAATTACGGTGGGGAGGTTACAATATTTCAGTCTAGACAGTTATGATCTGCAACGTTAACTTACTTCGAGTTTCCAACATTGGTGGCTTCTCATATCATTTTTAACTCTCTTAACTTAGTTGCAATGCTTTATGGAATCGTCAGAGTTGCATTATTCTTCCATATTAATTTTGTGTAAAATTTGGTTATGCTCTGCTCCCCAGTTACAACGAAACACATTTTCGTCTGCAACACCAAAAGCTGTGATACGTTTTAACAGTGTATATATTTTACAATAATGAAGATTTGGTGTATACAATTTTGACTTTAAAGTGTGACAGATTATGGCGTAAAGTTTCGAAATTAGTTGCAAAATAATAAAGTTTGTATCAGCTTTTGACTCTCTACACTACAGTATGTATTGGACATAATGCTAAAATTTTGCTGTTGTGAATGCAATATTGGTGTGCAATGTAACTATTAATTGCTATTTCTCTGTAGTTATTGGCGTTTTTATCAGCGTATATATTAAGATCTTTCTGGTGCGGGTTCGAATGTTATGTATAACAACATGGGAAAATAGATGGACTCAGATCAGGAAATAAGTGTGATTCCATTAAGCTGGGTATAATTTAAATACGTGCTATTAAAACGCTAGAGAAATCGTTTAAATATGAAAAGGACGGGCTATTATATATGCTTATAGTCGGAAGTTTTGTTGACGTGGAATTAACGCATAAATAATGTTTCAAATGGTTCAAATGGCTCTGAGCACTATGAGACTTAACATCTGAGGTCATCAGTCCCCTAGAACTGAGAGCTACTTAAACCTAACTAACATAAGTACACCACACACATCCATGCCTGAGGCAGGATTCGAACCTGCGATCGTAGCACTCGCGCGGTTCCGGACTGAAGCGCCTAGAACTGCTCGGCCACCGCGGCCGGCTAACTCATAAATGAACCGTAATCTTTGTGTTGTACACACATCCAGAGCCCGCGCATTAAGTTCGTTAATACATGATTCGTGTGTAATGAGTGAATTTTCCTGTACGAAAGCTATTAGAATTAATATTTATTTATTCTGGGATGAAAGTTCTGACGTTCTTATCATGTTCACTGTAGGTATAGGTATAGCACTGCATACCACTTTGCGCTAATCAGCAACTAACTTAGGCTGTATTTCATCGGCGTTGAGAACGGCAAGATTTCCATTAAATGCAAATACATAATTGTATTACAAGCGATAAAGAACAAACTACAAAGACGGAATGCTGCTGTTCATTGCAACTTCGTACGCAAAAACAATACAATCAGTAGATTATTCCCATAACTGCCACGTTCAATTGGAATTAGATTAATGGCATCACAGCAGAAGCTGCGTGAGAATTAGTAGAATTTTCAAGAGTTAAATCTATGTTTGACATAAAAGATAATAACGATAAATTCAAACAGGAGCAAACGAGGAAAACAGCTGCTCATCTACCAAACGAGAAACGCCTCCCTTTCTAAAACCGATGCTCCCAATTCGCAAGTGTGGTTACTAGCGTGACGGGACGAAATCATCAGACTTATAGATCCAGAGGTCTCCAAGGGAATTTTATGGAACCGTTATTGTTTACAGCAAATAAAAAGGCTTGTTTCTTTTGCTTGTTTTCACTCTTATATCTTGTATGGTGTTACATTTTGGAGAAATTTTTTGCACTCATCCAGAAGATACAGAGTGTTCATAAGCTAGTTACACAAAAGTAACTTTTAATTGTGAAAAGAGTAAATAGCTTACGGAAGTGTTGGATAAGCACTGAATGCAGTATATCTGCAAATTTTATTTCGCCTAACACTGTTAGTTCCTGGCGTTCCCGCCAGGTGGCATGTGCGAATGAATTATTCCAACAGTCATCATGAAGTGGTATAACGACTTAGAGAGTGCACAGTGTTGTTTACAGTTTCATCGATCCGAATGCTCTACTAGATTTCAGAGACAACTCAGGACTAAATATCGCAAGCCGCCAACTCCAAGAAAAACTGTTATTAACTGGTACGATTGTTTGCCGAAACCGGCTGTGTATCACATAGGACGCCGGGTCACGGTCAGCCAGCAGTCTCTGATGCAGGAATCGAACAAGTTCGGTAGTCTTATATTCGTAGTCCGGGTCAATCAACGAGGCGTGCCAGTTTAGAATTGAACACGCGAAGTGCTACAGTGTAGAACGTATTAAGGAAACGATTGCCTTTCAAACCCTGCAAACTGGAACTCTTGCAGGCTTTAAAAGGAAGTGACGAAGAAAATGGAGCTGAATTTTGGGTAGAAATGATTAACAAAATGCAAAGTCAAAATCATTTTCTTAATAACATTGTGTTCAGTAACAAATATACCTTCCATGCCTGTGGTAAAATTAATCGGAATTAATCAGCATAACGTTCGGTTATGGTATGAGCAGAAACAATTTCAAGTAATCGAACATGTTCGGCACTCGTCTAAGGTAAACGTCTTTACGCTGGAAGCTGTAACAGGATTTACTATCCTTTCTTTTCTGCGGAGTCAATTGTAACTGCCGTACCTGGACGTTCTTGAACATTATCTAACTCCTCAATTAAAACAGGATATGCGCACAGAACTTATTTTCCCAGCAAGATGGCTCACCTCCACGTAACTATCGTGAAGTTGTCGCGGATCTCCGTAGCAATGCTCTGACTTGGATTGGACGTGCTGGATCAATATCGTGGCCACCACGATCAGCTGAATTAACCCCAATGGACTTCTGTGTGCGTGGTTACATTAAAGATGGGGTGTTCGTTCCTCCGCTTCTGGGAAACGTCGACGAGCTGCGACAACGGATAACACATCAAGACTTGCTTCATAGAATTTGGGAGGAAACTGATTATAGATGAGACAGTCGTGATACAAAATATAGCCACAACCAACATTTGTCAATAAAACTTGAAAGATATACTGCATTCAGTGCTGTTTCAAACACTTCTGCAAATTAGTTATCCTTTCTACAATTTAACCTTGTTTTTGGATAACTAATATCTAAAGAGACTGTGCTTGGCTAAAAAGCAAAAACAAAAAACAAAACAAAAAAGAAATGGGAGGTCAGAATGATTTGCGATGTCAGTCCGCGAATTTCCTGGAGACCGCTGTTCAGGCGTCTCGGAACTCTAACCGTGCCATCCTTATTTTATAAACTCCACCGTATTATCTGTTAAAGACTCATTCAGCAGAACCTGTAACATCCGTTCAATGAACAATAGAAGGAAAAACTATACGCACTCGGCTAACATTCCCTTAGGCATTGAACAGAAAGGTGTGCACCATTTAGCAGGTTTCATTTTTAGTAAGCTTCTCAATGAACTGAAAAAAGATTTAGTGATGAAGCCCAAGTATTCAGTCCAAGTTGGAAGGCTTCCCTGTGGTACACTGCTCCCATTCCGTAGCGGAATTCGTGTGATTTTTTTTTTCATTTTGAGTCATCAGTCTCCTGACTGGTTTGAAGCAGCCGGCCACGAATTCCACTCGTGTACCTACGTTCTCTGTTAACATGTTCGATTTCCGAATCTCTATCTCCGCCCACAGTTTTTCCGTCTACAGCTCCTTCTAGTAGCGTAGAGGTTATTCCCTAATGTCTTAGTAGATGTTCTAACATGCTGTCCCTTCTTCTTTTTCATACGTTCTTCCTTCATCGATTCAGCGGAGAACCTCCTCATTGCTTATCTTATCAGTCCAGCTGATTTTCAATATTTTTCTGTAGCACTACATCTCAAATGCTTCGACTCTCTTCTGTTCCCTTTTCCCCACTCTTTTTGACTCAGTACCATATAATAATGGACCAAGCAAGGTGGCGCAGTGGTTAGCACACTGGACTCGCATTCGGGAGGACGACGGTTCAAACACACTGGCGGCCATCCTGATTTAGGTCTTCCTTGATTTCCCTAGATCGCTTCAGGCAGATGCCGGGATGGTTCCTCTGAAAGGGCAAAACTGACTTCCTTCCCCATAGTTCCCTAATACGACGGGACCGATGACCTCACTGTTTGAACACCTCCTCCAAATCAACCAACCATATAATGCTGTGCCCCAAACGTAAATTCTCACAAATTTCTTCCTCAAATTGAGGGTCTATGTTTGATACTAGTACATTTCTCTTGGCCAGGAATGCTCTTTGACATTCTAATTTTTATGTTCTCCTTGCTTTGTCCATCATGGCTTAATTTGATACCTAGGTAGCAGAATTCCATAACTTCGTCTGCTGTGTGAGTCCCTATTCTGATGTTCAGTTTCTCGCTGTTACCTATTTCTACTACTTCTCATTACTTTCATCTTTCTTTGGTTTATTCTGAATCCATATTCTGTACTCGTTAGTCTGTTCGTTCCATTCAACAGATCCTCTAATTCTTCTTCACGTCATTGAGAATATCAATGTCATCAACAAATCTTATCTCCTGTATGTTTTCGCACTGAATTTTAATACCGCTCTTGAAGCTTTCCTTTATTTCCGTCTTATAATAATTGGGGAGAGAGAGATAATGTGGATTCTTCAGATAGGTAGTAATTATCGTCCAGCCGCACTAAAATCTGTCTGCCAGAAACTCGCAGAGGCATAGATGCGTGCTTGTTAAGATTTTAGTGGTAGTTTTGGAACATTGGATAAATGTTAATTCCTTTTAATTTTGGTATACGTATTTACCTCTCCTCCCTGCGAGCTAACATCCCAAAGATGGAACAAGGACGTTTCTCTACGTATATTAATGGCTTTTTTTTAAAAAAACTGTACGGCATTACTTATTGAACGACCCTCGCAGGTTGATGAACTTTGTATGAATCATGTTGAACGACAAAAAGGTTGGAAATTTTATTGCAGATTAACTGAGAGCAAGAATTGAGATCCTTTAAGACAGCAGGACGTGCTACCCATGTCATTCACATCGGTTTTCGGATGATATTTTTGGGAATGAGACTTTCTGTCTAGGCGCTACAGTCTGGAACCGCGCGACCTCTACGGCCGTAGGTTCGAATCCTGCCTCGGGCATGGATGTGTGTGATCTCCTTAGGTTAGTTAGGTTTAAGTAGTTCTAGGGGACTGATGACCTCAGATGTTAAGTCCCATAGTGCTCAGAGCCAATATTACAATTTTTTGAGATCACCATGAAACTTAATGGAGGATGGCAGACTAAAATTACTGTAGCTTGAGTCCCTGCATAACTACAGAATTAAATAGTTTTCATAAGTGTTTGGCTCTATGGTCGATCTTAGTCCGCCATATTTTGCTACGTCTCCTCGGCCACGAACGGATTCTACTGGGTTTCCCTATGACGTAGGTTCTCGTCTGTCTCACTCGCACACTACAGCGCTTAGGCCTCAATAGACAATAGACCCCTGTGAGTTTCCCCATCTCGTGCTGAATCTGCGCCCTTTGTGGCACGCTGTCATGGACGACAGGGCTCGTTTCTCAATTCCTGTAGGCTGACTCTTTCGACCACATAGTTAAATGAGAGCGCAATTGTTGTTGACTCACATCCCCAATGATGTATAAAATAGTGCCAGAATGGCTGTTCCTGCTAATCTATGTTCGTATTGAATTCGTCTCCGAAAAGTTCCGTTTAAAAATCCAAGTCCTCGTCGCATAGGGAGAAGGAAATTATTACGTTGCTCGGTAGTAGAATGAAAACTTGCCATTCCGCATCTTATAAATTTTACTTCACACAGTAGTGAGACAAAGCAGTTACATGGGCCTTCTCGCACGAGATCAGAATACCAACAGACGCCGAGATCGGTGAAAAAAGCAAATGTGGTACATAAAGACAATGATAGTTTCGTTCTTCAAATTTCTGTCAAGTTACTAATATGATCATACCTCCCTACGATAACTTTGCCGCACGGGGACGGCGCGTAGGTCATTACAAAGAACCTACACAGTCATCGTTTCTTCGAAGTATAGATTGAGCAGTATGGACGAATGAATACATCCCCGTCTTACACCTTTTTTAATCCGACCACTTTTTTCTTGGTCATCCATTCTTATTGTTCCCTTTTGTTTAATGTACATACTACCTGTCTTTCCCTATAGTTTGCAATTATTTTCCTCAGAATTTCGAACATCTTGCTCTATTTTAAGTAGTCCAACGCATTTTTCAGGTCGACAAGTCCTATGAACATAACTTGATTTTTCTTCAGCCTTGCTTCCATTATCAACCACAACTCTGGTGCCTTTACCTTTCCTAAAAACAAATCGATCATCTATCAGATCCTCAGTTTCCTTTTCGATTCTTAAGCCTTCCAAGGTTCTTTTAAATTCTGATTCTAATACTGAAACCGCTATCTCTTCCTCTATCGACTGCTGTTTCTTCTTCTATCATGTCATCAAACAAATCCTCCCCCTCCTAGAGGCGTTCAATGTACTCTTTCCACGTATCTGTTCCATCATCTGTTATATAAGGTGCTCTTATCTTTGTTGTACCTATATCTTCTAACCAAGATCTGCGACTGCCCCTTTTAGAGATGTCCTCTTCAACTGAGATGCTTCCTCTACTGTTCCTTATCATCCCTAGCGAATTTTAAAAGTGTCTGGTTGTTTCTCAGTACTTCAGTACCCTACGTCCTTCCAGATTCATTCTTTCGGAAGATTCTCTGTAGCTTCAGTTACCTCTTCGTTATCACTAAACTGCGGTCTGAATCTGTATCAGCACCAGTGTACGCTTTACAATCCAACATCCGATTTCGGAAACTCTGTTTGATCGTGATGTAACCTAAATAGATCCTTACCGAGCCTCCTAGACTCTTCCCAGTAAATTCTTCGTCTTGTGAATCTTGAACTGAGTGTTCGCTGTTACCTTCTGACTGTTATATATTGGTCTTATATGGTCTTAAAGTAATAAATACACGTTTTCTTCTCTGATAAAATTCTTTGTTATATCACACGGTACAACCGTGATAGTAATAGGGGGATAGAAGCAAAGTTTTACTTTTCTGAATAAAAATGATGGTCGTGAGGATTTTCTTTCATTCTTTTCTTGGTGATAAAGCCAAGGATACTGACAAGGAGATATTGACAAGTTTCAGATAGATTATATAATGGTAAGACAGAGATTAGGGACCAGGTTTTAAATTGTAAGACACTTCCAGGGGCAGATGTGGACTCTGACCACAATCTATTGGTTATTAAATGTAGATTAAAACTGAAGAAACTGCAAAAAGGTGGGAATTTAAGGAGATGAGACCTGGAAAAACTGAAAGCGCCAGAGGTTGTGCAGAGTTTCAAGGAGAGCATAAGGGAACAATTGACAGGAATGCGGGAAATAAATACAGTAGAAGAAGAATGGGTAGCTTTGAGGGATGAAGTAGTGAAGGCAGCAGAGGATAAGTTAGGTAAAAAGACGACGGCTGCTAGAAATCCTTCGGCAACAGAAGAAATATTGAACTTAATTGATGAAAGGAGAAAATATAAAAATGCAGTAAATGAAGCGGGCAAAAAGGAATACAAATGTCTCAAAAATGAGATCGACAGGAAGTGCAATATGGCTAAGCAGGCATGGCTAGAGGACAAATATGAGGATGTAGAGGCTTGTCTCACCAGGAGTAAGATAGATACAGCCTACAGGAAAATTAAAGAGATCTTTGGAGAAAAGAGAGCCACTTGTATCAATATCAAGAGCTCAGATGGAAACCCGGTTCTAAGCAAAGAAGGGAAAGCAGAACGGTTGAAGGAGTATACAGGGTGTTACAAAAAGGTACGGCCAAACTTTCAGGAAACATTCATCACACACAAAGAAAGAAAATATGTTATGTGGACATCTGTCCGGAAACGCTTACTTTCTATGTTAGAACTCATTTTATTACTTCTCTTCAAATCACATTAATCATGGAATTTAAACACACAGCAACAGAACGTACCAGTGTGACTTCAAACACTTTGTTACAGGAAATGTTCAAAATGTCCTCCTTTAGGAAACATGCATCCACCCTCCGTCGCATGGAATCCCTGATACGCTGATGCAGCCCTGGAGAATGGCGTATTGTATCACAGCCGTCCACAATACGAGCACGAAGAGTCTCGAAATTTGGTACCGGGGTTGCGTAGACAAGAGCTTTCAAATGCCCCTATAAATGAAAGTCAAGAGGGTTGAGGTCAGGAGAGCGTGGAGGCCATGGAATTTGGTCCGCCTCTACCAATCCATCGGTCACCGAATCTGTTGTTGAGAAGCGTACGAACACTTCGACTAAAATGTGCAGGAGCACCACCGTGCATGAACCACATGTTGTGTCGCACTTGTAAAGGCACATGTTCTAGTAGCACAGTATTGTATTCCGTATGAAATCATGATAGCGTGCTCCTTTGAGCGTAGGTGGAAGAACATGGGGCCCAATCAAGACATCACCAACAATGCCTGCCCAAACGTTCACAGAAAATCTGTGTTGTTGACGTGATTGCACAATTGCGTGCGGATTCTCGTCAGCCCACACACGTTGATTGTGAAAATTTACAATATGATCACATTGGAATGAAGCCTCATCCATAAAGAGAACATTTGCTCTGATACGAGGATTGACACATTGTTGGATGAACCATTCGCAGAAGTGCACTCGTGGAGGCCAGTCAGCTGCTGATAGTGCCTGCACGCGCTGTACATGGTACAGAAACAACTGGTTCTCCAGTAGCACTCTCCATACAGTGACGTGGTCAACGTTACCTTGTACAGCAGCAACTTCTCTGACGCTGACATTAGGGTTATCGTCAACTGCACGAAGAATTGCCTCGTCCATTGCAGGTGTCCTCGTTATTCTAGGTCTTCCCCAGTCGCGAGTCATAGGCTGGAATGTTCCGTGCTCCCTAAGACGCCGATCAATTGCTTCGAACGTCTTCCTGTCGGGACACCTTCGTTCTGGAAATCTGTCTTGATACAAACGTACCGCGCCACGGCTAATGCCCGTGCTAGTCCATACATTAAATGGGCATCTGCCAACTCCGCATTTGTAAACATTGCACTGACTGCAAAACCACGTTCGTGATGAACACTAACCTGTTGATGCTACGTACTGATGTGCTTGATGCTAGTACTGTAGAGCAATGAGTCGCATGTCAACACAAGCACCGAAGTCAACATTACCTTCCTTCAATTGGGCCAACTGGCGGTGAATCGAGGAAGTACAGTACATACTGACGAAACTAAAATGAGCTCTAACATGGAAATTAAGCGTTTCCGGACACATGTCCACATAATATCTTTTCTTTATTTGTGTGTGAGGAATGGTTCCTGAAAGTTTGGCCGTACCTTTTGTAAGGTATAGAGGGTCTATACAGGGGCGATGTACTTGAGGACAATATTTTGGAAATGGAAGAGGATGTATACGAAGATGAAATGGGAGATGTGGTACTGCGTGAAGAGTTTGACAGAGCACTGAAAGACCTGAGTCGAAACAAGGCCCCGGGAGTAGACAACATTCCATTAGAACTACTGACAGCCTTGGGAGAGCCAGTCCTGACAGAACTCTACCATCTGGTGAGCAAGATATATGAGACAGGCGAAATACCCTCAGACTTCAAGAAGAATATAATAATTCCAACCCCAAAAAAAGCAGGTGATTAGGAAATGAGACAAAGTAGTAAAGGAGTTTTGCTATTTGGGGAGCAAAATAACTGATGATGGTCGAAGTAGAGACGATATAAAATGTAGACTGGCAATGGCAAGGAAAGCGTTTCTGTAGAAGAGAAATTTGTTAACTTCGAGTATAGATTTAAGTGTCAGGAAGTCGTTTATGAAGGTATTTGTATGGAGTGTAGCAATGTATGGAAGTGAAACATGGATGATAAATAGTTTGGACAAGAAGAGAATAGAAGCTTTCGAAATGTGGTGTTACAGAAGAATGCTGAAGATTAAATGGGTAGATCACATAACTAATGAGGAGGTAGTGAACAGAATTGGGGAGGAGTTTCTGACACAGCTTGACAAGAAGGAGGGACCGGTTGGTAGGACATGTTCTGAGGCATCAAGAGATCACAAATTTAGCATTGGAGGGCAGCGTGGAGGGTAAAATCGTAGAGGGAGACCAAGAGATGACTACACTAAGCAGATTCAGAAGGATGTAGGCTGCAGTAAGTACTGGGAGATGAAGAAGCTTGCACAGGATAGAGTAGCATGGAGAGCTGCATCAAACCAGTCTCTGGACTGAAGACCACAACAACAACAACAACAACAAAGCCAAGTGCCGACCATTTCGTTCCACAGTTAATTTATATCAACTTCAGCATCACCATTGCATGCCTGTGGGGCAGCGTGAGGAAAATAAAGAAGTTCATACTGTTCGGAAGTATCCCTATTACAACCATCAAGGAAAACCCCAGAACCGTTTGATTACGTGACTGAAGAAGAACTGAGAGTCAGTGTAGTAGATATAGGCGATCCAGTATCATAAACTCAGTTCAGTAGAGCATTATAAGACTGGCAATCAGGTAAGGCGGAAGACATAGATAACATTCCTTCAGACTTTATGAAATCATTGGGGGAAGTGGCAACCAAACGACTATTCAAGTTGGTATATAGAATCTATGAGACTGGAGATAAACCATCGATGACTGAAATAACGCGTAAGTGCGAGAACCATCCCAGAATCAGCTTAAAAGCTTGTGTATTGAAATTTCTGGCAAGAATAATATGCAGAAGAATGAAAATGAAATTAAACAGCAATTAGATGACGATCAGTTTGGCTTTAGGAAAGACAGAGGCACCGAAAGAGGGTTCTGACGTTGTGCTTTATAGTGGAAGCAAACAAAATCACGTTCACAGAATTCGTCGATCTAGAAGAAGCGTTCGACAAATGCAAACGTCACAAGATGTTCTAAATTCTCATGCAAATATGTGTAAAATATAGTTAAGCACATATAGTATATAAGAACCAAGAAGCCGTCATAAGAATGGGAGACCAAGAATAAAGTACTCGCATTAAAAAGGATGCAGTCTTCCTCTCTTAATGTTCAATCCGTGCAATTGACAAGAAGAAGGAACAGGATATTAGAACATGTGTTAAGACACGAAGTAATAGCTTCCATGCTACTAGATGGAGCTGTAGAGGGTAAAAACTGTAGAGGAAGATTGAAAAAAATCGCGGTATCCACTGTCGATGCCGTATGTCGAGATAAGCTCCAGCGGTAACTCTTCTCTTTCAAGCACATTTGTTCGTAAACATTTGGTTAAGTACAACGTGGAGATCGTTCACTTTGCAAATGTTTCTGCATGGTTTTAAAAACGGACACAAACAATCCCGACCGTAAAAACATTTGTTTTGGTGGTAACCGGTTTCGATCAGTTTCTGACCATCTTCAGACCCTCAGATCAAGATGGTAGGCGGTTGCGGTGAATGAAGCGGGTGTTGTAACTCCAAGAACGTCAACGTCAACGTGATGGAGTTACAACACCCGCTCCATTCACCGCAACCGCCTACCATCTTGATCTGAGGGTCTGAAGATTGTCAGAAACTGATCGAAACCGGTTACCACCGAAACAAATATTTTTGTGATCGAGACTGTTTGTATTCATTTTAAAATACTTTTAACCAGACAGCTTTTCTCCACGTGATATATTTTCCGAAATTATTGTTTCTGCGTTATAGTTAGCTCTACATCGGCATTTTACCTTCACAACCAGGCCAAGCCATCGATTCTAACAGAAATAAAGTTTCATTTTCTGTTCTGAACCCCATGTTTCAGTCATGTATGGCCATCAAGCGGAAAATCTACAACAGAGGCCTCCTCTGGATATTGACTTTGAGATACTGCGTGTTGGGACATACATATCTTTGGTAATTAGAAAGCTACATACTGTATCATGTACATAAATATCGAAGTGTAAAATTGCAACCACACCATATTTTGCGCGGCTTTATTTGGTTTATTAAGTGTGGAACGTAGCACTGATGCCTGTTGTGCTACGAATCGCAACCACTTAGAAACATTATTTCTTACTTCTTTTAGTGTATCTCGTCTCGTAAGTTACGGAACTATATCATGAGGAGTAAATTGCAATGTCAATACGAATGTTCTTATTTGTTTATCACATATTGCAAAATTCCTTTACAGGAAACTTTAATCCGCTGCAATATGTGCGAGAAGAGAATAAAACAGCAAAAAGTGAAACTTCTTTTAATTAGCAAGACAGAACCGATGAATTGTATATTATTACCTTCGGCCGTCTCGGGCACTGCCCTACATTATACTTTTAATGGAAATTTGTGCGCGTGTTTACATGTCCCTATCATGTTGCACATGTTATATATGATCGTTTCTTGAGCGTGCGGAATGTTAACGAACCACCGTAAGTTATTAGACGGCCGCGAGAAACTAATCCAGTTTCAGCAACTTTTAATTGCTGTTTCCATTAGCGAACTGGTGTGAAAAGAAATAAGAGCAATATCATCCACAGTTATATGATCTGTGAACTACCTCCCCTCACATACAAGTCCCTGTTTCTGCACGTTCCATGTACTGAAACTACCCTTTTGCCACATGTATGCTCTTAAGATCTAGATAAGTAAATATATCACGTATTGGTCTGCGATCATTGTGAATGTTTTGTGAATAATCTGTCTAGATCGCTTGAAAATATTTTTATTTATTACGCCGTTTAGGGTACAGTCATTATTAGATATGTGCGAATGAATAAGGAACATAGAGAGGGACAAGCGTTTGTTGTACAACATCAAGCAACAAAATATGATGGAGTCGTGAACTACCTGTAGGCAAGTAACTGGTTCTTGCGCGAAACGACGCTGCTTTCCAATATATTTTAATATATCATCATATCATTTAATTGTTTACAATCCGTTTTACAGGTCTACGCTTTTTAATACATTGTTTGAATAAGTTGTAATTCACGGGACACAGTTTTTTATTTATCGCACATGTGGAATTATATGAGAAGGTACTACATATATAATCAAGTTAATGCAAAATGGAATGTAGTCGAATTAGGTCGGGTGACGCTGAGGGAATTAGATTAGGAAATGAGAAGCTTAAAGTAGTAAATAAATTTTGCTATTTGGGGAGCAAAATAACTGATGGTGGTCGAAGTAGAGAGGATATAAAATGTAGACTGGCAAAGGCAAGGAAAGCGTTTCTGAAGAAGAGAAATTTTTTAACATCGAGTATAGATTTAAGTGTCAGGAAGTCGTTTCTGAAAGTATCTGTATGGAGTGTAGCCATGTATGGAAGTGAAACATGGACGATAAATAGTTTGGACAAGAAGAGAATAGAAGCTTTCGAAACGTGGTGCTAGAGAAGAATGTTGAAGATTATATGGGTAGATCACATAACTAATGAGGAGATATTGAACAGAATTAGGGAGAAGAGGAGTTTGTGGCACAACTTGACTAGAAGAAGGGATTGGTTGGTAGGACATGATCTGAGGCATCAAGGGATCATCGATTTAGTATTGGAGGGCAGCGTGGAGGTTAAGAATCCTAGAGAGAGACCACGAGATGAATACACTAAAGAGATTCAGAAGGATGTAGGTTGCAGTAGTTACTGGGAGATGAAAAAGCTTGCACAGGATAGAGTAGCATGGAGAGCTGCGTCAAACCAGTCTCAGGACTGAAGATCACAACAACAATGCAAAATTTATTTGATGGTACAATTCATACGGTTGTTGTACATTCGACGGTTGGATTCCGTCGCCCTCAGTGCCTATTCACTAGACTGGCGTGGACCGTTCCTGTTGCTAGACTGATAGTTTGCCCACCACCTATATCCTGTTCCTCATGGACCGGAGGGTGGACACTCTACACATGGCAAACGACTCGTTTTTTGAAACTTTATGAATGTTAAAACTGATTACCGGACCGAGAACTAGGGATCTTTGCGTTTTACGGGAAAAGTGGTCATTCTGGGAACATACTCCAGGCTCTGTCTAAGCGGTGTATCCACAATATCCTTTTTTCGAGGAATGCTAATGCTGCAAGTATCGCAGCAGAAATTCTGAGAAGTTTGTAAGGTAGGAGATGTATAAGCGAAAGTAAAGCAGTGAAGTGTCGTGACTCGCGGTTGGGTAGCTTCGCCAGCAGAGCACTTGCACGCGAAAAGCGAAGGTTCCGAATTCGAGTCTCGACCTGGCAACCATTTGTAATCTGCAAGAAATTTCCTGTAACCGCACACTCTGCTGGAAAGCGAGAACTTCTTTCTACCACAAGTTGTGTGTTTCTACTTTGTATCTTCAAGACCTCTTGTGTGTGTGTGTGTGTGTGTGTGTGTGTGTGTGTGTGTGTGTGTGTGTCCGCGCGCGCGACATCATCATCGTACTCATTTCGCCCTGTGGATCGTCGTGTCATTCGTCTCGCTGCTCCCCCTTCGTCGCTGCCGCCCCAGCCGTCGTCGACATTGTCGCCTTCACCTGTTGCTTTTCATCACCAAGAAAACCACACCAATCAGCTCAGAGCCACATTTTCACCAGTATTCATTAGCTACTATTTCCTGTACTCTTGTCCCAATATGACTATTCCTACTACCTGTTGTCATCTACACCGACTTGAGAAAAATCATGGCATAGCAATATGCACATAAAACATTTAACACGTCAGCCTCAGTTGCAAATAGAAACCAATCGTTACCTAGGAATCAGCCACAATAATTTGGCCTCTTCAGAAATTATTGACATTAAACTACTGCATGCCAAAGTTTGGCCATCTCAAGTATAAAACTATAGCACCGTAGCGCCCAGTCATAAATCTACATTACTTAGCGGAAGAGAAACAGCAGGCCCAAGTGCGCGGGCGAGGTCGGTATACCGCGAGGGCTGCACCGCATCTGATCACGGCGAACAGCTGTGTAGCGAGCACCGCTCATAACAGCCTCAAGAAGAATTTGGTCCACTCGTTAAAGAATACTAATGACAAATTATCTCGTTCTGAAGTGTACAAAATCACCTGTAGTGATTGCCCGAGGTATTACATCGGCCAGACACGGAGAGCACTCTCAGCTAGATATAAAGAACATATACCCACGAAAAGTGGTGATGGCACGCGTGACTCGACTTTTGCCGAACACCTTGTTCAATTGGCCCATGCTCCTCAACCACAAAATAACACAGAGCTACTAAATTGCGAGGTTAAAGGCACTGCGCTTGGCATCCTTGAGGAGTTGCAAATCTTTAAACACCTGTTTCTTGATAAAGAAAACCTACTTAATGACCTACTACAATTGAGAAATAAGAACTTTTTCGAAGGTTTTCAACGTTTGCTCCACCGGCCCTGATGTTACGTTGCCTTTGCAGTCGCCGACGCCTGACTCCACTTTCTTTAGTCGAGTAGTAATGTATTCAAAATTGAGGAATAATTTTGTCGAGTAATATAGCTAGTCTTTCATACGGGCACCGAATCCGTTAATAGGGTTCTCGTTCTCCTCAGAAGTACATCTACATCAACATCTTCGTGATTACTCTGATATTCACAATAAAGTTGCATGGCAGAGGGTTCAATGAACCACTTTCAAGCTGTGTCTATACCGTTCCACTCTCGAACGGCACGCGGGAAAAAAGGGCACTTTAATTTTTCTGTGCGAGCCCTGATTTCTCTTATTTTATCGTGATGATCATTTCTCCCTATGTAGGTGGCTGCCAACAGAATGTTTTCGCAATCGGAGGAGATAATTGGTGATTGAAATTTCATGAGAAGATCCCGTTGCGACGAAAAACGCCTTTGTTTTAATGATTGCCATTCCAGTTTACGTATCATGTCTGTGACACTATCTCCCCTATTTCGCAATAATACAAAACGAGCTGCTCTTCTTTGTACTTTCTCGATGTCATCCGTCAGTCCCACCTGATGCGGATCCCACACCACACAGTAATACTCCAGAATAGGGCTGACAAGCGTGGTGTAAGCAGTCTCTTTAGTAGACCTGTTGCACCTTCTAAGTGTTCTGCCAATGAACCGATTTAGATTATTTGTAACTGTAACCCCCAAGTATTTAGTTGAATTTACAGCATTCAGATTTGTATGACTTATCGCGTAATCGAAATTTAGCTGATTTCTTTTAGTACTCATGTGAATGACTTCATACTTTTCTTTATTCAGGTTCAGTTGCCACTTTTCGCACCATACAGATATCTTATCTAAATCATTTTGCAAGTCGTTTTGATCATCTGATGACTTTACAAGACAGTGAATGACAGCATCATCTGCAAACAATCTAAGACGGGCACTCAGATTGTCTCCTATGTCGTTAATATAGATCAGTAACAATAGAGAGCCTATAACACTTCCTTGGGGAACGACGGATATTACTTCTGTTTTACTCGATGACTTTCCGTCTATTACTACGAACTCTGACCTATCTCATAGGAAATCACGAATCCAGTCGTACAACTGAGGCGATACTCCGTGGGCACACAGTATGGTTAGAAGACGCTTGTGAGGCATGGTGTCGAAAGCCGTCTGGAAATCTAAAAATATGGAATCAATTTCACATCCCCTGTCTATAGCTTTCATTACTTTATGAGTATAAAGAGCTACTTGTGTTTCACAAGAGCGAAAGAGGGGTAGGACGTCAAACGGGACGACTTGGAGCAGGAGAGACAGCACAGGAATTTTTTTTCCTTCTCTATACTTTTAAAAATAAATTCATAAAACTTTGTTAGAATGACCAGAAATGATTCAGGATTTACATTTATAGTGGTGGTAGTTCAAAAATATAAGAAAATAATTTTTTTTACATTTGTATTTTACCTTTTTTCACTTACCATTGGCTGCATTTGTTGCTATAGGTACACTTTTCTTCATAAGGAAGAGTCTTCGACGAATTTTGCACAGCATACAAACCATACGCACAAGTGTATGAAACTCTAGAATTTTCCAAATCTAATAAAAACTGTGGTAAAAATTGAGATAATTAACTATAAAATTTGAGTTTTTTTTCTAAACATTAAGTTTAAAATGTGACAGCACATTCATTTTTTCATAAAATAAATAATTTCTAGAGTTTCATACACCTGTAAATATGGTTTGTATGTTGCACAAAATTCATCGAAGAATCTCTCTTACTTATGAAGAAACATGTACCTATAGCAACAAACGCAGCCAATAGAAGTGAAAAAATGATGAAGTTTCACATTTTAAAAAAAATATTTTTTTATTTTTTTGAACTTCCATTGCTATGATTGTGAATCCTTAATTCTTCCTCGTCATGCTGACAAAGTTTTGTGAATTTATTCGTAAAAGTATAGACAGTGGAAATTAAAATGTCCTGTGGTGCCTCTCCTGCTCCAAGACGACCCGTTTGACGTCCTATCCCACTTAAGTTCGGTTGCATAATCGCCATTAACAGTTTTAATGGTTATATCAATCCAATTCCTAACGTAAAGGTAGCTACTGTTATACATCTGTATTTCCACGTGCGCATGCGTATGACCATCAGCGGTGATCGGTACAAAGCCTTTCACCGCGATTAGATCCGGCGCAGCTCTCGCGGCCTACCGACCTCGTCCGCGCAGTGGAGGCTCCTGTTTCTCTTCAGCCCAAGTAATGCAGATTTATGACTGGGTACTACGGTGCTATAGTTTTATACTTGACATGGCCAAGCTTTGGCATGCAATAGTTTAATGCCAATAGCTTCTGAAGAAGGCCAAATTATTTTGGTTTAAACCCAGGTAAAGATAGGTTTCTATTTGCAACTGAGGCTGACGTGTTATATGTTTAATTATTACAGTTGCTGACGGGGCTGCACGATGTTAAAAATTCTTCAATATGCACATATACAGTTGGCAGTAGTATCGCATACAGAAGATATAAAAGGGTAGTGCGTTGGAGGATCTGTCATTTGTATTCAGATGATTCATGTGAAAACATTTCCGACATCGGTTATTTTTACATGGTAAGGACAGCATGCTCTGTTATGATCGGCTGTTTGGAGACCACTTGCTGGAATTCGTGGATATGAAGTTCTCAAAGAAAGACGGAGACATGTCGGTGGGCTGTCATTGTACACAACTGGTTTGAAAAACATTTTGCACAATTCGAGAGAATGGAATGTCCACCGAGATCGCACGACTTGAACCCCATGGAATATTTATGGAATGTAATCGAGAGATCAGGTCGTGCACAAAATCCGGTATCGGCAACACTATCGCAATTATGGACACCTGTAGAGGCAGCACAACACAATATTTCTGCAGGGGACATCCAACGACCTGTTGAGACCATGCCACGTCGAGTTGCTGTACAAAAAAGAATGGTTCAAACGGCTCTGAGCACTATGGGACGTAACATCTGAGGTCATCAGTCCCCTAGAACTTGGAACTACTTCCTTCGTCGAACCTATCCCGCACATGCTCTCTTCCCAGTCTTTTATCACTTCTTTGCCCTACCATAGTTCCAATTTATTCCTCACCAACCGTTTCCCCTGTTCCAAGGACTAAGTGTTCGCGTGCTACCGTGGCAACGCCAGCAGCTGGAACACCTGCACGCTTATCACCCAGTCAACAAACTGCCGTACCAGCTAAAGCCAAATGGAATGAGCTTCACCATGACATATTCTGTCGTCTTCCAAAGGGCCACTTTTCTCTGAAACTGTCCACTTAAGTTTTTCAATGCAAATTGTCTTAATCAAGTAATATCAAGTAATCGTTCAGTTTCACGTCACTATAATTGCAGATCTGCATTAGCATCGCCAGTGCCTGTTTTTCATTTCAGTATTGGTTTTTTTACCTTTCCTGTGTAGTACAATGGAGTTTTCCAGGAGTTGAAAGCTTTCAAGATGGCTGCATGAGATAGGAAATCTTTTAAGAGGAGTTGCCTGTCATAAAACCGTTGCGCCAGGGCACAGGTGCAGCCTATGTTAGATGGACTGGCATCGCGGCCATTCTTGTTCTGCAGTTCACTCTCCGGGTGGGACACGGGACACCCATTTTTTCTGTCATGATGAGAGGTCTCTAGACTAGTGTGGTTTTTCCGAGGACGTATGAAATTTCGTTGTGGCACCCCCGAATAACGTTCGGTTTAAGCTTCCAGAGCCCCCTCCCTCCCCCCCCCCCCCCCCCTTGTTTTCTGGACTGGCCACGTTTTTGCTCTGTGTCTACGAGCGGATCACCTGATAGGCCCTTTTCAGAAATGTGCCACGAACTGGGAGAGATTTTCTGCCTTCCTCCACACTTAAGAGCTCTAATGGTTCGACACAGATAAAAATCTACGAGAATAGGAGGATGTGCAGCATCTTCACTTGAGATTTACTGCTCGGCTCTCGCAATCTTTACCACCACTGGTCAGAGCATTTATGCTCTCATTAAGTTCGGGAGTTACTACAAGGAGAACACTTCACTGTCGGCTTTTACATAGTAATCGCTTCAGATTTTCAGCGAGTAAAGACTTCAGATAGGAACGGGAGAGATGGCCGAATAGATGAGCCTAGCTGCCACTAGAAGGATGTCTACACTTAGGCACTAAGTACCAAGAGAAGGCTGGATGTCTGTACTTAAGCACTAAGTACCAACAAAAGGCTGAAATCACACTCTCCAGCAATTGCTGGCACAAGCTACTTCATTCACGCCCCACTTTTTCGATATGATGGGCCATCGTCGCACCCATTATTGTCGTTCAGATGTGAAGTTATTTTGATCCTCTCAGGTGCCGAGTATGCTATTTTAAAGTCACGCACTAATTCTGTTGCTCTCAATGCGCATTTTGGCAGTCTTATGACGTTTTCGCCTATCTTTCCGTAAACTTACTTCTTTCAACTAACAACTACTGCAGTCCTTGCTCATGTCTAAAAAGTGTTAATGTAACTGTGTTTCATTCTCTCCAACTACTTGTGCAAAGCTTAAACTTGAGAGTTATAATCCTGTTGTGCACATAGTTCCGCGTAGTCAGCGTGTACACAACTTTCCCACTAGAGCGCGCCCTGCTAAGCACAACAGCGCAGGCGCAGCGCTCATCCGTCTCCGCACTACGAGATGGCGCTATCTTAGAGACGGACCAAATTCTGCTTCCGCCGATCCGCGTATTTTATGTAACGCAGCCAATGAGATTGCTGCTAACGTAGAACCTTTTCTCCTCGCAGATCGCACTCGCGCCGTGATACCTCAACGCGTGAGGTATTGTAACGAGTGTACAGACCTCTGATTAGTCAGTCTGCATTAGTCTGCATTAGTCTGTACCAGTCTATAGTCAAGTTTCAGTCTGCGCCTAATAAGATTATCATGTTCCTGTACATAGCCCTGAAGAGAAATGTATAGACACTTTGTCAAGTATCAGAGATATGTGAGAATAAGGTTAATGTGCCAAGAGCAAAGGAACTTCAGATTGTCAATTGTAAATAGCATCCAGAACCAAGTTAAGTAATTTTATGCTTGTTATTATTTTAATAAATGCGTGTGAAAATTAATCAAGTTCTGTTTAAAGTTGGTGACCGTCAATCTGCTACTCTAAGCGTGCAAGTGGCATTTCTATCGTCTGATCTAACGGCAGAAGATAAACACTCCACGATAAGACCACAAGACATATTGCTGACACTCGCCTACTTCGTTAGAGCGACAAGTCAAATAATCTGAAGGTGTGTGTACCGAAGGTCTTGCAGTACACACACCACAAATCCCTTGTCTGATTGTCAATGCTTCTTTATAAGTATCAGTGGGTGATTTTCATGTTTAAAGACAACAAATGTAATTGTTGTAGTGAACTTTTGTTTCCATTCATAGCTACTCAATATCTGCTCTCATTAATATATTTATGTGAGTGGTGCGGTACCCATTTGTTTCATGGTTAATTGGGCCACCCATGTTAATATTCATCTAAATGTGACGTTTCTGTCATGTGACAGTATCCTCGTTTTAAATTAATTTACATTATAATTTAGGTTGGTTCCTCACTCTGCTGATCACCAGAGTTTGGTCATCATAAGGATATGCACACAACCAAGACCGACACCATACAATCTCCAATTTTCCAACCCCACTACATTCTATTGTCTCAAAAAGCCACATGAGCGCTATAACGCTGTCACCACCAACAGTTCTGTTCCCAAAAGAACCTAAACCAATCTCGATTCCACTGAACACATTCACACTGCGCTCCCCTTCCCTCTCCGCCCACCCCTCTCCCCCCACCCTTCACCTTTCCCCCAGCCGTCCACACCATCATTCTATCTTGCCCTGACTCGAAATCCCTAAATGCGAAATCCGTCACTCTTGAAATCGTTACCACTACCCAAAAAATGCCAGCGAATTTTCAGGCCTTATTCAATCCACGTATTCATGCTTTCACACAGAACCCCTCCTCTAAACCCCAAGCTTCACATCTGGCTCTCATGTTTCCCTCACTCCATTCAACACCACCTTCAAATCCAAATAAATACAGCGGTTTTGCCGCCCGCCCCCTTCCCCACTGTCCTGATAACGAACGTTTGCATAATTCCAGTCCTACCTTAGAAATCCTGCCTGCTTATATCCCCACCCTCCTACCCGCCAAATCCTAACCTTTTACCCCTTCAACAACAGACGACGTTTCCCAGGTAAGGGGCCTTTCTTTTTAAGATCAGCATTTTACATTGTATTTTAAATATAATCTTACGGTTTTTCGATTTGTCGATTTATTGTTAAAATGAAGAAAGTCACCTTCCATTGATTTCATTCCAAATTTATGTTAGCCTTTTTCGTCTCAGTAAGTTTTACTTACCCCTGGCAGAAGGGCGGCTTGAATGTACCATTGACAGTCCGCCTATCCAAAAGGGGCGAGGGAGGTGAAATAAATCACAAAGAAAAAAAACGGCTGCTGTATAGATATTATTATGTAGCAGACTCAATGAATACTCGTCAAATTTAGATATCTGGTGATGGCAGTATCCGCAACGTCATAATAAATTTAAAAAAGTTATTAAGCAATTTAGACAGTACTATTCACAAAAAAGTAATTTCTTCATCATCTGAATTTGTTGCTCTTGCGTTGGACTTGGTTCCAAATAAAATTATTGGATATGAAGTTCCCCTGTTCTACAGAACGTTATTTTTCGTACGTATGTGGGCTTTGTTTACCCAAATCTGTGAAAAGTGAACATGTTTTAAGCGATAACATATCTAGACTTAAGAATAGTTTCAGTTTGCGTTGTTGTTACATAAATTTAACACTGTACGGCTGTACGGAACCTTCTGTACAGTATAACGTCCTGGTAATTTCAATTGCCACTGACAAGCTACCAACACATGAGAATGTACAAAGGATCCTGCATACCGTGAAATGTAAAATTTAGATAATGGTAGCAACAAGCAGATATTTTCTTTAGGTCAAGTTTTCGCTGATGAGTTACGATTTACTGAATGCTCACATATCACAATTTTAAATGAAGGAAACCCACTGACGATGGCATGAAGGTACTGCAATATGTTTAGGCCATACGAAAAGCAGTGTTTTGCATCGCAGACCGACCTTATACACAATAAATAAATAATTTACCTTCTTGTCTCATTAAGCCACACGTAGCATTAAATATACCCGCCATTTTATAAGTCGCCCATGTAGCAAAGCCACAGCTATGGTCGCTGCTACTGAAAGCAAAAATTTCACAGACTGAAGGAAAAACGTAATTTATTGAACCAGATAGCCTAGAACTAAATATAACGAGAAATAAAAATATTAATTACTCCCCACCATCTAATCTATTTTTTATGATATATGAAAGATGTAACTACGTAAATATCCGAAGTTATCTGTAAAGACTGTTGCTCGTCGTTACAACAAAGAAGAAATAAAATGACCCTGATTATATATGACACTATGTCACAGGCTTGGTATTACTATTGTGGTAGAATGGTAGCTCCAAACTGAGTACGTTTTAATGTATACTTTTGTGACGCCGGTACATTCACTGCAAAATCCAAGGTACGAAAAAAGTGTTAAACACAGCAAATTAAAAAAAAAAAACTAAAGTGAAGCTTCCACATTATAGTACGATAGTTTGTCAGTCCTAGGATTTTTATCTGTCAGTATCACATCTTTCGCCTCTGGCAACGTTTGTTGTAAAAATGTCGGATTGCTCTGTGGTTAGGAATCCATGGTAAATAGTAGGTACCCATGTAACTGGCTGGGTTAGTCAGTTCAAAGGTCGAAGGGAGGACCATATATAGATAGTTCGAGTCTTCTAACTCACGGAAAAAAAAGGCAGTCGGTGCGAAATACCTGTGTAGTAAGCAACCAGTCCACATCCGATTGGGAATTAATTACTTGCAGTGTTCCTCAAGGATCCATCTTGGATCCGTTGCTTTTTCGTGTGTACGTTAATCATCTCTCGTCTGCTACACCGTCAGAGGCTAAGTTTGTTTTGTTTACAAATAGTACAAACATTGCAATAAATAGCAAGTCAAGTAAACATTTAGAAATGGCGGCTAATCAAATTTTCACTGACATAAATAAATGTTTTAAAGCTAATTCACTGTCATCAGACTTTGAAAAGACCCACTATATGCAGTTCATAACTTGTAAGAGATTTCCTTCCATCATGCATATAACATATGAAGACACACATAGAACAGGTTAACAGTGTCAAATTTCTGGGATTACAACTCGATAATGAATTTAGTTGGGAAGCCCCTAAACAAGTCTGTATATGCAATGAGATTGATGTCAGATGTAGGAGATATAAATACAAAAAAAAAAAACTTGTGTACTTTCCAGAATGAGAGTTCCACTGCGTACTTTGTTTACTTTCAGTCTACTGTGTCAAATGGAATCACGTACTGGAAAAACTCATCAAAATGAGTAAAAATTTTTAGGCAGCAAATGTGTCTAATAAGACTCATTTGTGGCGTAAGTTGAAGAACATAATGTAGAGCCTGTTCAAGGAACTGGGTATTCTAACCACTGCTTCTCAGTATATTTATTCCTTAATGAAATTTGTTGCAAATTCTAACATTCTGCGTGGTGTCAGTCTGTTCTAAGTCGTGTCTCCCTACCTCTTTCGCGCAACGGCGCTCTGAGCGTGTTTTTTAGGGAATTGACTAGTTTGAACCTGGGACCTGTTGCTGGTAAGGAGACGCTAGACCACACATGACATGCAGAGTTCAGAAGAGTTCAGTGAGACTAGTGATGATACAACCAAATACTTAATGATTTCAGCGTCAGTTCCACTGCACTCCTTTAACTAAATTTAGTGGAAGGGGTTCAAGGCTTTCCTATTTTTAGTTAGTTGGTAAAATAACGTCGAAAAAGCAGTTAAGTTTACCATTGGAAATTTTATTATACTCACAAAACATTGTTTATACATTGCACTATTGATAAAAGGAACTATTTTAATACAGGATGATAAAAACCAACTGCATTCAAAAAAATGTGAACGAATATTCCGTGCGTGGGTTTCCAAGTTCTACAATGGATCGAAGGATGACCTGTGCCATATCACATCTATAATCTAGGTTTAAATTAAGTTTCACAAAAGAGAAAACTATCAAAATGGTCTACAGGGACCCTCAATTATCTTTAATTACTTATCTAACTTGTCGTAAATTACAGTGGCTGATGTGGCTTCTCAATAATTATATAAAAGAAAAATCATCGCGTTTCAGATTTTAACTTACGTATCAAATGTGAATACCATGAGCTTTAATTGACGATCGACACTAGTATTACGCAAAAAGGGGGTGTAAGAGATGAGACTTCTGCAGTTCTGAGTGAAGCTTTATGCGCTGTTATGCGGCATCGCGTACGTTCATTACCTTGTCGTTGGTTAGGCAGTGTCAGGGGGCAGCGGGCGGCGCAACTCCGTACACCTCGCCGTCTCGGAAGCAACTCTCCCCTAACTTCTCCTTACTATAATTTACCGAAGTTGGTATTAAAAAAACTATCTGGCTGTGGTTTCATCTGACCAATCAGGGTCTCAATGTTAACCTTAAGCTCCGCCTACAAAAATTCTGTCTATCCAATGAGAAACGTTATACTTTTCATGGTGGAACAATATTTTTAACGTTTGCAACGTAACAGAGACGCGAAAAAGTCTCACACTAAAACTTACATCTGGTGTGGCCCTTTTAGTGTTATCGTAAGATCTATACTGTTCTTCTGAAGGGCTCTATCTTTTAACATGGGCTGAGGGGAGGTCCTGGCGGTTGGCTGGCGACGTGGGTGTCCGTCCCTTATCGTAGGGCCTTCTAGCTTAACACGGTTCTGCTCTCGGCTTCTGTTCTCGTTTGTCCCCTCGGAACTGCGTCTGTCTCATGGTGGGAAGGTATGACATGCATTTAGGCATTCTTGTGTTAGTCTGTGGTATTCCATTTGCTCACTAGTTACTCGTATTACTTTGGTTAATTTAATGTCACGATTTATTCAGAGCTATATGACATACTGCTGGATTTGCTTATCATGTCAGGGTTTTCATGGAAGGTGTTGGATTTGCCTGACACCTTACAAAATAATATGTCCCTATTTCCTATCAATAGCTCAATACAAAGTATCAGTTCTAGGAATACGATAAATCTACATAAAAACCTAAAATAACTTACTTTGGTCCAAAAAGTGATCCAAAATTCAGGAACACATATTTTAAATAAGTTTCCAGCAGTCATTAAAAGCTTGGTTTCAGCTAATGTACAGTTTAAACAGAGTTTGAAAGACTTTTTGGTCACCAACTCTTTGTGCTGTATAGATGAATATCTCAACTAGGACTGTTAGAGAAGCTTGAGTAGAAACATGTGTTGAATTTTAATTTTGACAGAAAATGGTCACAACAATCTGGTTTAGGTATTTTGTTTATGATAAATGTATTGAAATTACTTAACTGCGTTTCATTCTGACAGTGTATTAATTCTGTAAATATTAGCATTTCCAGTTTTGACAGTCTCCTCACAAATGATTAGGGAAGTTAGTATTACATTTAAATGCTCCATTTTTTATATTACACTTTCTGACATGTTCCACACCCACGAGAATCATCTCATTTTTGGGGCGACGGAAACTGAATCTAATGTTATCTAACTGAAACCAGTCTTCGGAGGATGATAGTTTTACTCTTTTCGATTTTAGTTCGGTCGTTAATGGAAGGTTTTATTTAAAATAAACTTGATATTCTGCAGTTTTAGTTTAAAACAGGAGTAATAAAAGATAAAACACATGTAAAACACTGGTCTTAAGACGAGGCACTTCATTGTCGATAAAACTGGGAAAGTTTGTCTGTTGTTGAAGAGGGAAATTCAAATTCAAAATGGTTCAAATGGCTCTGGGCACTATGGGACTCAACTGCTCTGGTCAGGAGTCCCCTCGAACTTAGAACTACTTAAACCTAACTAACCTAAGGACAGCACACAACACCCAGCCATCACGAGGCAGAGAAAATCCCTGACCCCGCCGGGAATCGAACCCGGGAACCCGGGCGTGGGAAGCGAGAACGCTACCGCACGACCACGAGATGCGGGCGGAAATTCAAGTAAATACTTGTAGGGCCTATAGTCCAGTGGTCACAAGGAGGTCATTGGTGGTTGCATCGGGATGTGAGTGGCAGCTTCACTCGCCTACACCGACCTATCATGTGCCGCGAGCCGGCCGCGGTGGTCTAGCGGTTCTAGGCGCTCAGTCCGGAACCGCGCGACTGCTACGGTCGCAGGTTCGAATCCTGCCTCGGGCATGGATGTGTGTGATGTCCTTAGGTTAGTTAGGTTTAAGTAGTTCTAAGTTCTAGGGGACTGATGACCATAGATGTTAAGTCCCATAGTGCTCAGAGCCATTTGAACCATTTTTGTGCCGCGATTTTGTAATCGCCTCTAAGGGAACGCCACAGTGTTGTCCCAGTTCTATAGACAGCTATGTTTTCTCCTGCGAGTTTTGCGCTTTGCAGGTTAAGGCTGGCAATAGTCCCCCATTCGGGTCTCCAGGAGGGGACTGCCAAGGAGGAGGTGAGCATGAGAAAAACATTGAATAACAAACGAATGGATAACGTTCTAGGAATCGCGGCGTCGGATGTCAAAAGCTTGAACGTGATAGGGAAGCTCGAAAATCTGAAGAGGGAAATGCAAAGGCACCATCTAGATACGGGTCAGTGAAGTGGAATGGAAGGAAGACAAGGATTTCTGGTTAGATGAGTATGGTGTAATAGCAACAACAGCAAAAAATGTGTAACAGGAATAGGATGCGTTATGAACAGAAAGGTAGGGCAGAGAATGTGTTACTGTGAACACTTTAGTGATAGGTGGAAGGAGTACATAGAGGGTCTATACAAAGGGATGTACTTGAGAGCGATATTAATGAATAGAAAGAGGACACAGGTGAAGATGAATTTGACAGAGCATGAAAGACCTAAGTCGAAACAAGGGCCGGGAGTGGACAAGATTCCATTAGAATACTGATAGCCTTGGGAGGGCCAGCCCTGAGAAAACTCTTCCATCTGGTGAGCAAGATGTATGAGACAGGTGAAATGCCACGCGGGATTAGCCGAGAGGTCTCAGGCGCTGCAGTCATGGACTGTGCGGCTGGTCCCGGCGGAGGTTCGAGTCCTCCCTCGGGCATGGATGTGTGTGTTTGTCCACAGGATAATTTAGCTTAAACAGTGTGTAAGCTTAGTGACTGATGACCTTAGCAGTTAAGTCCCACAATATTTCACACACATTTGAAAATTTTTTGAGACAGGCGAAATACTCTCAGATTTCAAGAAGAATATAATAATTCCAATCCCAAAGAAAGCAGGTGTTGACAGGTGTGAAAACTACCGAACTATCAGATATAAAGTCGCGGCTGCAGAACACTAACACGAATTGTTTACAGACGAATGGCGAATGGAAAAACTGGTAGAAGCCGACCTCGGCGAGAATCAGTGTGGATTCCGTAGAAATATTGGAAAACGTGAGGCCATACTGACCCTACGGCTTATCTTAGAAGATAGATTATGGAAAGGTAAACCTACGTTTCTGGCATTTGTAGACTTAGAAAAGGCTTTTGACAATGTTGACCGGAATATTCTCTTTCAAATTCGGAACGTGGCATGGGTCAAATGCAGGGAGCGAAAGGCTTTTACAATTTGTACAGAAACGAGATCGCAGATATAAGAGTCAAGGGGCATGAAGGGGAAGTACTGTTTGGGAAGGGAGTGAGACAGGGTTGAGGCCCATCCCCGATGTTATTCAATATGTATATTGAGCAAACTGTAAAGGAAACAAAAGAAAAATTTGGAGTAACATAGAGAAGTAATAAAAACTTTACGGTTTGCCGATGACACTGTAATTCTGTCAGAGACAGTAAAGAACCTGGAAGAGCAGATGAACGAAATGGACAGTGTCTCTGAGAGGAGAGTATGAGATGAACATTAACGATATAAAAACGAGAACAATGAAACGTAGTCGAATTAAACCATGTGATTTTGAGGGAATTAGATTAGGAAATGGGACACTTAAAATAGTAAATCAGTTTAGCTATTTGGGAAGCAAAATAAATGATGATGGTCGAAGTAGAGAGGTTACAAAATGTAGGCTGGCAATGGCAAGGAAAGCGTTTCTGAAGAAAAAAAATTTGTTAACGTCGAGTATAGATTTAATTGTCAGGAAGTCGTTTCTGAAAGTATTTGTATGGAGTGTAGAGATGTAGAGGCGCATATCACTAGGGCTGAGATAGATACTGCCTACAGGAAAATTAAAGAGGCCTTTGGAGAAAAGAGAACCACTTGCATGAATATCAAGAGCTCAGATGGAAACCCAATTCTAAGCAAAGAAGGGAAAGCAGAGAGGTGGAAGGAGTATATAGAAGGTCTATACAAGGGTGATATTCTTGAGGACAATATTATAGAAATGGAAGAGAACGTAGATGAAGATGAAATAGGAGATATGATACTGCGTGAAGAGTTTGACAGAGCACTGAAAGACCTAAGTCGAAACAAGCCCCGGGAGTAGACAATATTCCATTAGAACTACTGACAGCCTTTGGAGAGCCAGGCCTAACAAAACTCTACCATCTGGTCAGCAAGATGTATGAGACAGGCGAAATATCCTCAGACTTTAAGAAGAATATAATAATTCCAATCCCAAAAAGAAGCAGGTGTTGACAGATGCGAAAAGTATGGAACTATCAGTTTAATAAGTCACAGCTGCATAATACTAACGCGAATTCTTTGCAGACAAATGGAAAAACAGGTAGAAGCCGACGTCGGGGAAGGTCAGTTTGGATTCCGTAGAAATGTTGGAACACGTGAGGCAATACTGACCCTACGACTTATCTTAGAAAATAGATTAAGGAAAGGCAAACCTACGGTTCTAGCATTTGTATACTTAGAGAAAGCTTTTGACAATGTTGACTGGAATACTCTCTTTCAAATTCTGAAGGTGGCAGTGGTAAATTCCAGGGAGTGAAATGCTATTTACTATTTGTACAGAAACCAGATGGCAGTTATAAGAGTTAAGGGGCACGAAAGGGATGCAGTGGTTGGCAAGGGAGTGAGACGGGGTAGTAGCCTATCCCCGATGTTATTCAATGTGTATATTCAGCAAGCAGTAAAGGAAACAAAAGGTAAATTCGGAGTAGGAATTAAAATCCATGGAGAAGAAATAAAAACTTTGAGGTTCGCCGATGACATTGTAATTCTGTCAGAGACAGCAAAGGACTTGGAAGAGCAGTTGAACGGAATGGACAGTGTCTTGAAAGGAGGGTATAAGATAAACATCAACAAAAGTAAAACGAGAATAATGGAATGTAGTCGAATTAAATCGGGTGATGCTGCGGGAATAAGATTAGGAAAAGAGACGCTTAAGGTAGTAAATGAGTTTTGCTATTTGGGGAGCAAAATAACTGATTATGCTCGAAGTAGATAGGATATAAAATGTAGACTGGCAATGGCAAGGAAAGCGTTTCTGCAGAAGAGGCATTTGTTAACATCGAGTATAGATTTAAGTGTCAGGAAGTCTTTTCTGAAAGTATTTTTATGGAGTGTAGCCATGTATGGAAGTGAAACATGGGCGATGACTAGTTTACACAAGAAGGGAATAGAAGCTTTCGAAATATCGTGCTACAGAAGAATGTTGAAGATTAGAGGGGTAGATCACGTAACTAATGAGGAGGTACTGAATAGAATTTGGGAGAACAGGAATTTGTGGCACAACTTGACTAGAAGAAGGGATCGGTTGCTAGGACATGTTCCGAGGCATCAAGGGATCACCAATTTAGTATTGGAGGGTAGCGTGGAGGATAAAAACTATAGAGGGAGATCAGAAGATGAATATGCTAAGAAGATTGAGAAGGATGTAGGTTGCGGTAGTTACTTGGAGATGAAGAGGCTTGCACAGGTTAGAGAAGCATGGAGGACTGTATCAAACCAGTCTCTGGTCTGAATAACACAACAGCAGCAACAGATTATAATTAAGTGTGATAACGTCGAACAACAAAATAAAAGCAATTTTGACACACATTTATCGGTACAAATAGCTCAAATCACGACGGAAGTTTTATTTATCTTAGTTCTAGTGTTAAATATGTCTGTCTGTGTAACTAAGTGGGCAGCATGTTTCGCTGCAATGCGGAGGACAAGCGTTTGGCTCCCGGTTCTGCCAGGGCGTTCTTCTTGTGGCAGGCAGTTCTCAGTTTATGTCAACTGCGGACCTACTTGAATGAGAAGTAGCGGTACCAAAGTATAGAAGCCGACGAAGTTAGGAGAAATGGTATGTTGATGTCATGCCTTTCATATCACGCCCAAATGATTAGTTCCCAAAGTTAGGGGAAAAAAATCCGCGTAAGCAAACTTTTATTTAGTGGGTAGGGAGGATTGTGATTGTACAACATACTAAAAATCCCCGGCTGTGGGTTGAGAGCGGTAGGGTGCGCGGACCTTTAAAGGTCACTTTTTTCTGGACTAAGTAGAGAACCATGCCATCTAGCAACAACGTTGCCCAGTATAAAATTAAACTACGTTAAATTTCCTACGAAAATGGCCCTACTCATTTCCTCTAGGGCATGGAAATCTGCAATTATAAAAAAAGAGTTATAATGCTATGAAATTTATGTATACTGTTAAAAACAGTGGCTTAAGAAGAAATATTTAATGTGTGTACTACATTCAAGTGCAGTAGAGTCATGATAAGGGATAAGGTGTGTTTTGGTGATGTAACAGGGTGCACCAAGTCAAGTGCAGTAGAGCTGTGTTAAGTGATAGAAGCGCAAGGGAAGATACGTGGCCGGAATTTGCTCTTGCAAATCCCTCCATCAAAGGTCTATAAACTGAGGAGTGAGAAGATGGTTCCGCAGTCCATCTATTGTGTCACAAGAAGAAAATGCAGGGTATTTCACGAAGTTACACCGACTCTCTGCAGCGCGCCTTATGAATCATTGACGATACATGCGCAGACAGGCCGGAGGCGTATTTGTTTTTCACTGCATGGAATACGGAAATGAGTTACTAATAATATTAATGCAAGAAAAGCATACGAACAGAATTTACCCATATCTCTGCCACTGTTCTACACAGCTAGAGAGGAAATTGATTCTTAATCTTTAATGTACGGCAGGTTACAGACAAACCTCGCGAGCATTTTCTGTCCGTTCTTATACAAGTAGACAGACAAAAATAACTAATCTCGTGTATATATGGCGGAGGTATTTCAGTTTATTAAATGAGCACTTATTTGCGGTTATTAAGTGAGCTGTTATGTAAAAATGTTCAACAGCACACCCAACTTCGCAGATGTAATGGTATGCGTGGCTCCACTAAAGTCGTAGGGCATGAATGGTTGGGAGACCCCAGAGGGCAGGTTCAGCAGTCTAATTGGAAAGGTTTTCCCTATCTTCTGCGCCTCAAGGGTGCTCCTTCGCATAGTATGAGAGCGGTTCTTTGTAAGTGTAGGCTGTAGTGGTAAGTGTGTATTGTACTGACGTATAAATATTGAAAATGATGGGAGAAGGGTGAGGGTGAAACCCTGAGCTGGCACGTAGTGTCCCGCTGTACTCAGGGTCTCCCTCTGACAGACGGATCACCACCAAGCGTGTTGCATGCCCTCACTTCATAAGGCGCTCCAGAGACCTTTCGAACTGAATCCAGGGCATTGGCGCAGTCTGGTGATGGGGGACATCATTACGTCATCTCTCTTCTGCCTTAAAGACAAAGGGAAGATTGTCAACAGGACGCGGCGTACCAGGACGTTGGCTGTCCAAGTACTGGCAACGTCTGACAGTGCTTGACTTGTGTAATCAAACGGGAGCCTGTTTACCCACCTCGGAAAGGCCATTGACAATAGGTCCACTCAGTGCATCCCGCTCTTCAAGTGCCAGAAATTCCTGAATGGAATGTCTTCCAGTAACAGGATTAATGGTGACAGAAAAAATGGTTCAAATGGCTCCGAGCACTATGGGACTGAACATCTGAGGTCATCAGTCCCCTAGAACAACTTAAACCTAACTAACCTAAGAACTTCACACACATCCATTCCCGAGGCAGGATTCGAACCTGCGAATGTAGCAGTCGCGCGGTTCCGGACTGAAGCGCCTAGAACCGCTAGGCCACAACGGCCGTCAATGGTGAGAGAAGTGCCGTAACTTTCTGGTAATTCATTCATTCACCACCAAGTGACTACAACGAAACAACGCAGCTTTACAATATGCTGCTAAAGATAAACGGTAGCGAAGTTGTATTTCTACAAATCCAGTCCCTTCCCCACCAACACTACAAAGATCACTGACAGTATCACACAAATTGTATACTTCCCAGCCTTTGTTTATAGAAACGTATTTTACATACAAACTCACTTAACAATTGCAATTACGTATTCATTTAATAAACTGAAAATAACTCCACTGTATAAACACGAGCTCAGTGAAGTTATTTTGCCTACTCACACGAAAGAATCTACTCACATGAAAGAACTGGACTGGAAATTCCGGGGAGGTACAGTTTGTTCCCAAAACGAAAAGCGAGCACCACACGTCATAGGAAAGTTGCCTTTGCGGAATAACGCTACAACTGCCGTAGATAATGAAGGCAATCTCCCTTCTAGCAATGTGGAACAACATGTAGAGATTGTTCATATTCGATTCTTTCGTTGGTATTATTAGTAATTCATACCTGTATTTCATTTAATATACACTCCTGGAAATTGAAATAAGAACACCGTGAATTCATTGTCCCAGGAAGGGGAAACTTTATTGACACATTCCTGGGGTCAGATACATCACATGATCACACTGACAGAACCACAGGCACATAGACACAGGCAACAGAGCATGCACAATGTCGGCACTAGTACAGTGTATATCCACCTTTCGCAGTAATGCAGGCTGCTATTCTCCCATGGAGACAATCGTAGAGATGCTGGATGTAGTCCTGTGGAACGGCTTGCCATGCCATTTCCACCTGGCGCCTCAGTTGGACCAGCGTTCGTGCTGGACGTGCAGACCGCGTGAGACGACGCTTCATCCAGTCCCAAACATGCTCAATGGGGGACAGATCCGGAGATCTTGCTGGCCAGGGTAGTTGACTTACACCTTCTAGAGCACGTTGGGTGGCACGGGATACATGCGGACGTGCATCGTCCTGTTGGAACAGCAAGTTCCCTTGCCGGTCTAGGAATGGTAGAACGATGGGTTCGATGACGGTTTGGATGTACCGTGCACTATTCAGTGTCCCCTCGACGATCACCAGTGCTGTACGGCCAGTGTAGGAGATCGCTCCCCACACCATGATGCCGGGTGTTGGCCCTGTGTGCCTCGGTCGTATGCAGCCCTGATTGTGGCGCTCACCTGCACGGCGCCAAACACGCATACGACCATCATTGGCACCAAGGCAGAAGCGACTCTCATCGCTGAAGACGACACGTCTCCATTCGTCCCTCCATTCACGCCTGTCGCGACACCACTGGAGGCGGGCTGCACGATGTTGGGGCGTGAGCGGAAGACGGCCTAACGGTGTGCGGGACCGTAGCCCAGCTTCATGGAGACGGTTGCGAATGGTCCTCGCCGATACCCCAGGAGCAACAGTGTCCCTAATTTGCTGGGAAGTGGCGGTGCGGTCCCCTACGGCACTGCGTAGGATCCTACGGTCTTGGCGTGCATCCGTGCGTCGCTGCGGTCCGGTCCCTGGTCGACGGGCACGTGCACCTTCCGCCGACCACTGGCGACAACATCGATGTACTGTGGAGACCTCACGCCCCACGTGTTGAGCAATTCCGCGGTACGTCCACCCGGCCTCCCGCATGCCCACTATACGCTCTCGCTCAAAGTCCGTCAACTGCACATACGGTTCACGTCCACGCTGTCGCGGCATGCTACCAGTATTAAAGACTGCGATGGAGCTCCGTATGCCACGGCAAACTGGCTGACACTGACGGCGGCGGTGCACAAATGCTGCGCAGCTAGCGCCATTCGACGGCCAACACCGCGGTTCCTGGTGTGTCCGCTGTGCCGTGCGTGTGATCATTGCTTGTACAGCCCTCTCGCAGTGTCCGGAGCAAGTATGGTGGGTCTGACACACCGGTGTCAATGTGTTCTTTTTTCCATTTCCAGGAGTGTAATATAAGGTACTGGGAGATGAAGAAGCTTGCACAGGATAGAGTAGCATGGAGAGCTGCATCAAACCAGTCTCAGGACTGAAGACCACAACAACAACATGATGAAACAACAAGCAACCAGTTGCGTATATGAAATTTAATTTCTTGATCGATTTCGGGCTCTTAGGGCCCTTCTTCAGAAGGTTATGCCTATAGAAATATTTGCTAGTGTCGGTAATAAACTGCATACAACACAATGCCATGGTCCTAATAAATATATACAGGTGCATGGCATTGTGCTGTATGCACTTTCTTATTAACACTCGCGAATAATGTGATAGGCATAACCATATGAAGAAGGGCTGTAAGTGCCCGAAACCGGTCAAGAAATTAAATTTCTTATATATAACTGGTTGCTTATTATTTCATTATATAATATTGATGAAGACGTACGAAATACTTAATTTCATGTAGTGTTAACGCACGATGTAAGTTAATGAAACACCGTGTAGTTGCTGCTTGTAACGCAGTGGGGTACATGGAGAGCGGAACCACCGTCTCCTCCTTTATTTTGCAGACCTATGATGGAGGGAACTGCATGACCCCATTCTAAGGACATACTTTCCCTCGCACTTGTATCCTCCACCCTCGCTCCCTCCAACTCCCAGAACACAATTTATCGCTTAACACGGTTCTGATACCCTTAGACGTGCTACATCCGGTTACACCCTCCAAAAACAATCTATACCTTAACACATCTCTACTGTACTTAGACATGATACATTTAATATTTATTCCTAACCCACTCTACTAAACAGTAAACATTAAATTTATACCATCAAAGCATTTTTAACAATCTTTGGTTTTTCCATCCCTGAAACATGGAAACTGTTATTCCCAGAAGAAATGAATATGACCTTTTTTGTAGGAAATACAACGTAATCTAATTTAGTATTGAGAAACATTGTCACTGGAAACAGTGGTTTCCGAATTATTCAAGAAACACCTAAAAATGTGTCTTTGAAGCAACCTCTCCACTCGAAGCTCATATCTCACACGTTGTGGATTTCTAGTTTGTTTTTCATAACACTGCACCCTACCACAGTACAAAAATTTACGACTGCCCGAATTTTTCCCGTATTCGCCCAGTTTTGCTCTTGGACTAGATGTCACTGGTCTAGACTAGATGACATTGGTTGAGGATGACACAGCGGTGGATCGTTTCTGATTGGCCCATCTTGGCCTGAACACAGAGATTTCCTTCGGTAGTTTTAAAACTGAAGATATCCTTATTGGGCCGAAACCGGTAATAAGAGTAATTAAACGTAATGTACAGTGTTTTGTTCTTTAAATAATTATGGATTTTACTGGCTTCTCCTGGGAGAAAGAGCAGTCATTCTGTGTAAAAAAGTAGTATTTTGAAATTAGTTGTGTAGACAGCCTCCACGAAACATTTCCTTACTAAGCACCCTTAGAAGGGCACCCTAAGACCAGTACTGCATGGAAGCAGCTGAGACAATTATAAATTTAGTCTTGGCCACTCACTGCCGAAGAGCATTTAGAGACTCTGTTGTGCGTTGACAATGAGAAGGCGCAAATGACTTGAATTTTCGTAATTATGTCGAACACAAACTGTACATGAGGAAAGTAAGAATCGAGTCCTAGAATTGAGATCACGATATTAACGTAACTGTCAGGGAAACAATATCAACTGCGAGAAAGAAGCTCTTTGCAACGAGAGGTATTCTGAGACGTTTTTGGGACGAAGAAAAGAGGTCTAGCGCATATTATAACTTCTGTCTTCAGCTTAACTGCAAGAATAGACGACGGGGACTATGCGGAAAGTTCTCTCTTGTTGAAGAGCCAGCAATATAATGCTTTTTGAAGACAGAAGTTTATTTAAGCGTTAAGTCGTATAATAAAAGTAATTAAATAATAAAAGTAATTAAGTGTTAGTGTGGCTACAAGAAGACTAATTAAATTCAAGTTTGTGAAAAAGTGAACTGTTTTTCATCTGAAAGGGACCTTACTGGAAGGTGTAAGTGTTCTCACGTACGCGCATAGACAGTCGTCTCCCTTGATGTACGAGTGGCGGTTCGAGGCTGCGCACGGTCCACTTCCAACGGAAGAGGTCTCCTTTCATCGGAACTGTTATAATTTCTATCATCAATTGATGTCAGCATTCAAGAACCATGGGGGTGTACTACTCTACCTACCCTTTAGTCACGTTTGTCTATAGTGAAGCTGTATTAAATGTGGAACGTTTCAGAGAACGACGGAGTCTAGAAACACCATCGGTAGGGAGCAGAAGAGAGCCGCAACATTACAGTACAATTCTCTTGCAGATGGCGGCGACTAGGAAGACTCAAGAAATTTATATATGCAGAGTGTACATAAAGTCCGGGGACACTTTCAGTTATTTATTGCACAAGAACTAAACTTTTTTTTGTTGCAAACATTCGATATGCAAACCATGAGTGACCCAGCAGACGTCAGTACGGTAATTGCATTCTTGTCATACCCATCCCAGCATGGCATCGTCGACTGTGGCAGTCGCTTCCCGTATTCTCTCCTGGAGCTCTGCTACATCACGTGTTAGAGGCGGTACATACACCTGATCTTTAATGTGTCTCATTGAAAAAAGACACACGAAATGAGATGTAGTGATCGGGCAGACCATTTCATGAAACAGCTGCCAGCCGTTGTGGCCGAGCGGCTCTAGGCGCTTCAGTCTGGAACTGCGCGACCGCTACGTCGCAGGTTGGAATGCTGCCCCCGGCATGGATGTGTGTGCTCTCCTTTGGTTAGTTAGGTTTAAGTAGTTCTAAGTTCTAGGGGACTGATGACCTCAGATGTTAAGTCCCGTAGTGCTCAGAGCTAGCCATGAAACAGCTCGCTTCGCACCTGAACTGGCCATGTTTGCGACTAGCGCTATCGGAAAATCACTAAACTACGCTGTGGCGATATACATGAAAAAAAAAAGAATTCAGGGTTTCTCTTAGAAATGACATATGTATATCTGTAGAATGTTTGGTTCTTGTGCAATAAATAATTGGAAGTGTTCCCGGACTTTATGTACACCCTGTACTTTCAAAACTCGCTAGGTAAATCCTGCCCTGATTAAGTAACTTAAGTATTCGAGATTCTATACAGACTTTATAGTTTGACACATTCGACATAGCAGAAATACTTAAAAGTTTATTAATTTATGAGTGGTAAGTAAATATGCAAACATTAAAAAGGTCTTGAATTTGGCTCTTATGTAATTCTGCTCTTTCTCTCTCTGTCGACCCTCTCACCTTCTCCACCTCTCCCCCTCTGTACATCAAATGCTTGGTGGCCAATGGCCCTCGAGTCTGTGGTTTTAGGCCAATGGCGCATAGCTTAGTGTTCCGAGACCTCACGTGGACTGCCCGTTCACACTAGAGTGTGCGAGCAGCACCAGCGCCAGTCGCTCACCAGCTTTGCCAACAGCAGCAGCAAGCGGCCAGTAAGTGTATGAAAATATTAGTATTTGTCAAAAATATTTATATTATCAAATATATTTGTGATATTGTGGCTGTTGTAATTGCACTTCAGCAACATACCACAATGCTGCTTTCAGCAGCAGCAATTTTTGAACAATTCGACCATAACATTTTAATTTCATCGCTGTCTGTACATCATGTGTGTAAATGACGAGACACTTGCGTTGAGCAAAGAAGAATTTGAGCAGTATGTTTGTAGTAAACACCTCGAAGAGAAATGCATTCACAGCTTTCTACATCAAGACTGAAGTTGCATGATAGCGCAGGATCCTTGTACACAGACGGAACACTGTTCAGCAAATAATGGCTACGCATAATGTTAACAAGATGGATTATGTTATTGTGTCCCTCAACACACCGTAGTGCATGTGTTGAAATTATAAGCCGTCCCTAAAATGTCTTCCCAGTCTCGCACCATGCAAGAAGCATAAGCAGTTAAAATAACTATACATCTATCTATAGTTATTGTTATTATGTTAGTATGATTTTATACTTTGAGTTTTATTTTCGTGTTGTTATTATTACAGCGCCGATAGTGGTGTTCACAGCAGTTTATAAAAAGCGTGCGAAGCTGTGATCTGTAAGAAAACCAGTGACTGTGGTCTTTTTTCCATATACAGTGCTCCATTCATGCCTTGACTGAGATGAGAAAATTCGATGCAAATATCGACCATAAGTATCTGAAAATGAAAAAAATATTTACATATTAATAAGCCGTGGCGGGCTTGCTGGCGTCACCTTTCGAATTCCTGGCGCCACTAGCTCGAATTGTCGTGTAATGTCCCTCTGGTTTGAGGCCACGATATTCTTTGCTCGAGGTTGTTGATGTGGGTCGAGGCGTGTTGTGGCGTGGACAGTTGGGGGTGTGATTACGGAGCGAGGAGGGCGGTGTTAGAGGTCCGTCCGGCCAGTAAGGCGAACACTCGCGCGAGCGTCTTGCGCACGCCGTCCGGCGAGTGGTTGCTCGGCATACTTGTGGGCCGATTTGAACCCGTGGCTGACTTCCAGTGCCGCCTTCGTGCGTAGCCTGACCAGCTACCTCTGGGTCGTGGCAACCCGGTGAGAGAGTTGCAGTCAGTTTCGCAGCCCTGAATTCCGGGACCTCTTTCGAAGCGGCTAGCTTCAGCTTCGATTCGTGAATTCCAGTTATGTTTTGGATTTTGAAGTCTTAGCTATTATTAGTGAAGACCTGCCTGTTTGCTATTTTGTTTTTACTTAATTGAAGCTGTTATTAAGGAAGACACGCCTGTTTTCCATTTAGTAATTGTACTTAACTCAAGCTGCTGTTATTGTAGGCATGCCTGTTTTGTATCTGGTAGTTTTACTTAACTGAAGCTGTTATTATTGAAGGCATGCTTGTTCCCTTCTAATTAAATTAAGAGCTGTTCCATAATTTGGCTTAGCTGAAACTCTTATTAATGAGGCCATCCTGTTTTATCGTCCTATTATTTAGATCTGATATCTTACTCAATCTGTGTTGTAATTACCTGAAATTGTGATTGCCAAAGGCTTACTCGTTTCAGAGGTATTTATGTCGATCACTTTATCCACACTTACATCACTTTATCCATAATAATAGGTTTTATATATCAGCATGTCGTGATAATGATGATGAGGAGCCGAGTCCTATTTGTAGCGCAGAGGAAGTGACCGAACTAAGTCGCTGTTGGTGCAGTATTCCAGAAATTGTAATGCTGATATTTTCAGCAATTTAGTAAGAAAAATACTCTGCCTTAGAGATTCTTTTATATGGACTGAGTTCGCGGGGAGCGGTAGCTTATCTTCCGTCGTGTAAGAACTGGATCAATAAGCAGTTGATGATGATTGAGAATACTGCGCAGTTGATCCACAAGAAAAGTAGAGCGCCCTGCACTTCCGAGTGTCAAACAGTGTGTGCCGTGTGAATTTTTTATGTACTGGAATGTACTATATGTCTGTAAAAAACAAAGAAATTATACGAAGGAAAGCATTCTTTAAATATGAAAACTAGTCTGCAAATATCATCACAAATCATGCTAGAGATACGTAACTGCATCTTGCCTTTTATAGCAGTGTGAATTCTAGCTCTGGTTTTGAGAGAAGCTCAGATTAAGGCAGTGCCTAACAGGAAGTGTTCGTAAGTGACTCCTCCCCCCACTTTATCTGGAAAAGTCCAATTTTTTTTTTTTGTTTACAGTGAAGCAGTTTCATTACTAACGGCTGTAATAATGTGACGTGCGCTTAAGTCCGAATTTAATGCTCCACGTGTCCTCTGTGATATCATTTCCAGACCAGTGCTGTCGTATGGAGATACCGATGGCTAACTTCTCCAAATCCGCCAGAGAAAGATTCATGCTCACATCCCGTGTGATACGACTGCTAGATGAACATTATTGTCTGAAGGTACCGACAGCTAACTTCATCGAAATCCTCCCGAGAAAAATCTTGCTCAGTATTTTCGTGAATGTATGCTTATTAAAAATAAAGGTGAATATTGTGGGTGATCATAATAGCTCAGTAGGTACAATACTAGTGATATGCTGCAGCGGTGTTCTTATGAATACAGACACTTGCTGTTAACATCAATTTTTATAAATAAAAAAAAAGAGAAAACTAATCTAATAAGAATTTTTTTATTGTTGTGTTTTTCTACATCGCACACAATGCATTCTAACGGGTGGTGGTCCATCAGTTTGATAGCAAATCATAATGCTTATTGCAGGGTTCATATTTAGAAATCACAGCGTCATTTTTTAAATGCGGTAGCAAATGAAATCCATGTGAGATGTCACACAATCGTGTTATATGTTGCGTGAGAAATAGGTAATAAGTAACAGCAATATGACACCGTCGTCTTTTTGGAAGTTTTTCATAAACACCAACGACCACATCAAACACATTTTTCCATTTTAGCCGGTAGTACATATGACACACATCAAAGCCGTCCTGCCGAGCAATAAATCCGTACGATACCAGAGCAACGATTTTCAATGCAGCATTTAGCATCTCTCTGCTAAGATGATTCCTTGAACCTAACAGGGACCTGCATTCAACATTATCATCACCCTGCTGTGGCAATTGCGATTTCAACCCTCTAGGACTTGTATCTGCACTCACAACACCAGTAACACGTAGTGATTACCACCTACGTTCGACGTCAACAGTAACCACTCACAGATGAGACGTGGCAGCACTAGCAGTGGAGGGTATATAAAGCGTGTCTGGGGGACAACGAAAAATCATCTGACTTCCAAAACAACGTGTACACTGACTTTCAGGCGAAGGGTGAAATCATTTGTGAAACGACTAAGTTAGTTAACTGTTCAGTTACTGCTGTGGTTAAAGTATACCATGCATACTAAAATGGCGCTAACCAAAACTGGCACTGAGGCTACTATGGTGCACCACAGGCCACAGATGATAGGGGTGAACGGTGCCTGTGGAGATGAGTACAGCCGAACAGACATACAGCTACTGAGCAACTGACACCCAGATGAACCAATGGGCTACCAACTGTCTCCTCTCGTGATGACTGGGTGTTGTGTGATGTCCTTAGGTTAGTTAGGTTTAAGTAGTTCTAAGTTCTAGGGGACTGATGACCATAAATGTTAAGTCCCATAGTGCTCAGAGCCATTTGAACCATTTTTTGAACTGTCTCCTCAATGACTCTACAGCGAACTTCGCTGTGTATCATCCTTCGTAACAAGAACATGATTCACGCATCAATGCAGACTGCTGTTCATCGGCGACGAGGGTGAAATTTGCATGTCATTACCACAACTGGACGTCTATTGAGTGGTGACAGGTGGCCTTTCCAGATGAATCATGTTTTATGCTCCACTGGACAGATAGCTGTTGGCATATGGCTTGAAACGTTTGAAACCAAACAAGGAGGGAGCATTATGGCCTGGGTAATGTATTGTATTTCCTGGATATTCTCATCATTCTGGAAGGCACAACATCTCAACACAAATATACATCTGTTCTTGGGGACTTTGTCCATCCCTAAGAGCAGTTTGTTTTTCCTCGGAATGACGGCATGTAACAGCCGACGATGCACTGTCACAACTCGCACTGTACTTGTATGGTGAGAAGTGGCACGCCACTCTCGCACTTTCATAACTCTGTCAGTCAGATTAATATTCATATCTTAGGCCATGATCTCGGTGTTCCCTACTACTACATTTGGTATATGTGTTTTATGACTTTTTAAATGAGGAAATTGTGGGCAGAATGTTCATGTAACTGCATGTGTAGCCTGTAGAGAAATTGTACCCAAGGGGCTGTAGTGGAGAAACAGAGATGGAGATAGATTGTGGGCCTTAAATGCTGTGTGCAGTAACCTGGCTGTGTGAGTGATTCTGGAAAGCTGCTCTCTGTGGACTGTACCTGCAGAAGGACTTCGGGTCGTGGTTTAGGGTCAGAGTAGGAGGGCGCCAATTCGCAAAACATTTTACCTAGGCCAGGCAATAGATCGTCATGAGAGTGGCCAGGTGGACAAAGCCATTTAAGAGAGACTGCTGTAATCTGAGCTTTTGTGCAAATGGTGGAACGGTCATAAAACTCTAAGCACCGTCGTATTAGAAACTGAGACGGTACGGACAGTGTGGCTGGAGCACGTGTTTAATGGAGGCAAGGCTGTAACTCCTCTGATGGAGGAAGTCGGCAGTTTCTTTTACCAAAAGGGCAGAAACATGTATTTCATGGGAATGGCTGTCTAGGAAGCTTAACATTCTTTCAGAATTTAGATATGGTCGGCCTGGAGATATTAGATCTCTCACTGAATGAGAGACTGTGGTCCTGTCTAGGTAGACGTTTCTGCCAACCCATGACCATGCTTACCATGAGAACGACGCCTCTCTATTCTAAAATCTTGTTTTTTTTTCAGATAAGAGAGATTTTGAGTCGCAGATTGGCTCCTCTCAGGATATGCAAAGCAGAGGCTTACTCCCCTAGCTTGGGAACCCCGTTACTGTGTCTGGATTGACTATTAGGCCAACAGAACAGCCAAGAAGGGAGATTCAATGAATTGAGAATAGTTTGATTCGTTTGTACAACGTGGAGGCGGTTTTCGTTTTTGCTAATCCGGCTCCTGTATCGAGGCCTGGTGGAAAGTGATTGTGATTCTTTGCCCTCTTCGTCTTCTGATCCTCGCTTGGGGGAGAACGTAAGGTATTTCCCTAGCGGGTGACACTTGTGATCTGCAAGTTGCAGTGGACTAAGAGCTAGTGGCCGTTTCCAACTGTACCGACATAGGAACTGCATATCATCTCGGACAGATCGTGTATCACGAGGGTGAACTTATTCACCCTGAGTCTGTTATCTGACGTTTGACATTCCAGGCAGGCACTGTCATGCCTCTGAGTCAAATTTGTTTGGCCAGACCAACGAACGGACACACCTCACAATGTAATCTGCCGCGATTTCTAGGCTCTGATAGGGACGTTTTTCGTGTTTTAATCATGAGAACCCCACTCCACGTAGTTTGCAAATTTTCGTGGCCCCGTCAGAACATTAAAGCTGCCGCAACGCGACGTCCTCGCCCACAGCAAACCGATTTCTGGTGGAGATTGAATCAAGGTGAAATGGTAAAGTGTTGCTGTACCCGCCTAGGATTCATTAATGATATTCAGAGCTCCCTGTTCTCTGGTGAACCACAGTTTGTGGCGCACTTCGTCGTAGATTGATTGCATTTCAAATAAAATGGGCCTCACAGAGCGTTCATGAAAACAAAGTCAGATTGCGTTGTAGAAGGCATCAATTCTGAGCAGAATTTGTGTAATTTCCTCCCCAATGAATGCTTTGCCAGTCAAGCACCGTCCCTTTTCTGATTTGTGTTTGTCATTTGTTTTGTAGTTATAAAAGGATGAATAAGAACTTATCATTATCTTTGTAAACTTAAATACGCCACTGTTCTCATTCATACTACCTACACTATTCACCGTTTTGTTTATTTTTTTGTGGTAAGATATGGGTTCAACAGCAATTTAAGGTTCGGTCTTATTAAATTAGTTAATTTGATTATTAATTTTAGTTCTGAAAGGGATGTAGGCATAGGCAACAAAAGTGCGATGTGTAAAATCACTAATTTCATACAAAAAGGTAAAGATATAGCCCACGATTTGAAGGTTGTTGAGAAGATAATACTTTACTTTATGTAGAGACAATAAGATTTAGCCTTAATCGGAGATATATTTATGATTAAAGCAAGCGACGGCCTGCGCCAGGATGACTTTACTATACTTCCTCGGGCCACCAGATTCCCCAGATTAAAACCCAATCGAGAATCTGTGGGACCACCTCGATTGGCTGTTCGCACCGTGGATTATCAAGTGAAAAACCAGGCGCAGTGGAGCACGGCACGGGAGTTGGCGTGCTTTCACATCCCTGCTCGTACCTTAAAGTTGACTCTCTCTCGCTGCATGTTTCGCAGCGGCCCGTTCTGCAAAAGGCGATTATTCAGTCTTTTGACAGGTGGTCATATTAATGTGATTAAACATTCTACGTTCACTGCCTCCACACAAGTTAGCAGTGAAAGTGAATGCCCTACAGAGAGACGTCTTAGCGTCTAGATACACGACGACGTTACTCACTGTTACCGAAGCGATAAAGTGGCTGTTGCGCTCATTGTGCGCTTACCTTCATTTCCTTCATATGTTGCAAGACTGCTAGAGAAAAGAAATCTATATAAGCTCGATCGATGAGTCATGTGAATGAACTTCAGCAAGTCCTGTCTTGCCGTTTAGCTAGTCTCCCTACAGCAACAAAGTGCTGATGGAAATGAACGTTGTTGAAACAGTACGTCGCTACTGAAGAGATAAATCGTTTCTAAATGACGTTGCTAGTCAGGAGCATTTGGATGCCCGTGACATCTCTAGTTACTGAACACACTTGATTCCAGAGCAGTACTTAGGGGCGAGTTGACCGGGGCGCCTCTGACTTCAAAGAAGCCGCAGTATGCATAAACGGCACGGATAAAACGTGACATTTGACTGCACCACTGTAGATTATCCTTCCTGGGAGGAAACGTTCTATGCATCGAGATAAAGCCAACGAGAGCGTAAATGATCAAAAGAAACGATCAGTGCTACTAGTGTCAGTACGAGTGAGTTCAGGAGCGTAGTTTCTCTGTTGGAGCAGTGAACTGTAACCGAGACACAGTTGAAACTTCTGAGATGACAGAGCTAACATTGGCTGTTGGCCACATTAGTTTGAGAAAACCAAGCAAGGTTACCAATGGTTAACACACTGCACTCGTATTTTTGAAGACTGTGGTTCACAACCCTGACCAGCCATCAGTTTTCCCACAGTTTTCCTAAATGGATCAAGGTAAATGACAGGTTTGGTTACTGCAAATAAACACACATGATTTCCAGTCTAATGTCCAGCTTGTTGTCCATCTCTAATAACCTCGATGTCAAGAGGTTTAAAACCTAATTTCCATCTTCCCTTACATTCATTGCGAAGCGATTGCATTTATTAGTATTCCACTAATGAACTTTTCCGTTTTTGTTCTGTGTCTTACTGCTTTAACATTCTTTGTACATCTTCCTGAACGCACATATTAGTGTCCATTCTTCATTAGTCTCAGTAAGAGCTCCAACGGCGGAGGTATAAGTACAGCAGTGTAGAGATTTAATCTGCTAGTTCCACAAGAACACGGTAACTTTAAGAAGCCAAATAGTGGGTGGCAGTAGACGTATTAGTAGTGGTAGTTGCAGCAGCGGTAGTGGCAGTAGATCTGGTAGTTGAGTAATAGGAAGCAGTCTATTTCGTAAGATAAATATATAACAACAAGAAGTAAAATTTTTTTTTTTTTCAAAATGGTTCAAATGGCTCTGAGCACTATGGGACTTAACATCTGATGTCATCAGTCCCCTAGAACGTAGAACTACTTAAACCTAACTAACCTAAGGACATCACACACATCCATGTCCCGAGGTAGGATTCGAACCTGCGACCGTAGCGGTCGCGCGGCCCCAGACTGAATCGCCTAGAACCGCTCGGCCACACCGGCCGGCAATAATTTTTTACACATTCTTCTTATACGTTCATGTATTAGTTTAAAGGCCTTCTTTGATAAGTAAATAATTTTCTTTGACAGATGGAACGCTGCTGCACTGAAGAGCCAAAGAAACTATTACATCTGCCTAATATCGTGTAGGGCTTCCACAAGCACGCAAAAGTGTCGCAACACGACGTGGCAAGGACTCGACTAAGGTCTGACGTAGTGCTTGAGGGAATTGACACCATGAATCCTGCACGGCTGTCCATAAATCCGTAAGAGTACGAGGGGATGGAGATCTCTTCTGAACAGCACTTTGCGAGACATCCCGGATATGCTCAATAACATTCATGTGTAGAGAGTTCGGTGGCTAGCGGAAGTGTTTAAACTAAGAACAGTGTTCCTGGAGCCACTCTGTAGCAATGCTGGACGTGTGGGGTGTCGCACTGTCCTGCTGGAATTGTCCAAGTCAGTCGGAATGCACAATGCACATGAATGGACGTTTACGAACGTGTCATCTGTCAGAGTGGTATCTAGGCGTAGCAGGGGTCCCATATCACTCCAACTGCACACGCTCCTTACCATTACAGAGTCTCCACCATCTTGAACAATCCCCTGCTGACATGAAGGTTCCATGGATTCATGAGGTTGTTTCCGTACCAGTACAAGTCGATCTGCTCGATAAAATTTGAAACGAGACTCTTCCGACCAGGCAACATGTTTCCAGTCATCAACAGTCCAATTTCAGTATCGGCGGGTCCAGGCGAAGCGTAAAACTATGTGTCGTGCAGTCAAAGATATCTGAGTGGGTCTTCGGCACCGAAACCCAATATCAATGACGTTTTTTTGAACGGTTCGCACGCTGACACTTTGTGATGGCCCAACAATGAAATCTGCAGCAGTTTCCGTAAAGGGTTAGACTTTCGTCACGTTGAGCGATTGTCTTCAGTTGTCGTTGGTCCCGTTCTTGCAGAATCTTTCTCTGGCCGCAGCGATGTCGGAGATTTGATGTTTTACCGAATTCCTGATATTCACGATACACTCGTGAAATGATGGTATGGGAAAATAGCCACTTCATCGCTGCCTCGGAGATGCTGTGTGCCACGATCGTGCGCCGACTAATACGACGTTCAAACTCACTTAAATCTTTATAATCTGCCATTGTAGCAGTAGTGAGCGATCTAACAACTGCGCCAGACACTTGTTGTCTTATAGGTCTATAGGCTTGCCGACCGCAGCGTCGTATTATGCCTGTTTACTTATATGTGCATTGGAATACCAATACCTATACCAGTTTCTTTGGTGCTTCAGTGCATAGAGCTCGTCTGAACAAAACTACCTCTCGTCACTTCCTGATCGTAAGTAGCTGTATTTATGGCTGTGCGTTTCTCCAGCAGTGGGAAGGTACTCAGATGCGTGCACTTGTCTTGCAGAATCCGGTTCCTCCGAGGTCACACATAAATTGCGCTCATCCGAACCCGACCGCACGCGACTGACTGAACGGTGAAAGCTAGAGCATCACCACCAGTCGTAAAGGAAAGTTTCTACTGCCGTCTCGCCCCGCTGCAGCTCCGAAACCGCTATTTGGGATCTGTTTAACAAGCCGAGGAAAGTGCTTGTCACGCAGCCGATATGTCAGTTTTTTTCCGTTGTGTCTGAGCCTTTAAATGAAACCACAGAATGTTGTGATCTGGGTTGCTCCGTTCTCAACGCAAACTAAAAAACCGATGGAGCTGAAGGGAACAAGGTTCGCAAATAAGGGAGTGATTCTCGAGTGGGACAAGAAGTATTCGTCAAGTTTAGTAGGAGAAGTCAGTTCCCAAGAGGAGTGACATCTTTTTTGAAGAAGGCGACACAGCATATATGTTAACTGTTGTATTCCTCACTGCGTGCTTCTGCGATACCAAATCTTTTCAGTTTTCATTCGACGAATCCGCTTTCCTGTAATGTTTTAAATTGTATATGAAACTGAATTAGCACCTTAATGATCTTCATTATGTGATAGAAAATAAGAAAATATGTTTTTGGAGCCTGCCTTAGTTTGGAGATGAAGCACACGCTCTAATAGTACCAGTAGGAGAAGGAGTAGCAATTAATGATAAATAGGAAACATTTGGTCATAACTTTTATTTTGTGTTTATTACATATGGTGCGTTTTCATATTAACTATAAAAACTAACATTCAGGAGAAGCTGTACTCTTAACAGAATCCTTTAACACGAGAGCTGCATGGAGGTTGAGCAACACTGGGAGAGATATATTGAGAAAGTGAAAGTTGAATGGTCTGGAGAGCGAGGAGCTAGCGTTTCTGTAGAAAATTGGAGAAAGGAAGGAAAAAGCCGTATCGCTGTCATGGGGAGGAAAGGAAAGGGAGAAAGGAAAGAGTAAAGTTGCTAAAGATGGTGAGACGTGGGTTACGGTAGGTAAGAGAAATACACTGACATGGGTGGAGAGTGCTATACTACGGAGGAACAGCGCAAAGTGTATCATTTATTGCAGAGATTTTCGTCGCATTACAGATTTTAAAATTTCCCTTTCCTTCGGATATGACGCCCTTGATCAAAAGCTATAGGAGGTAATGCCCCAAGGGCACAAATACACTTCTATATTCGCTGTGGTATTGAAGCAAACGTTCTCAGAATGTGATTTTGAAGAATTTCTTGTCACGAATGAAACATATTCTACGTCAGTGATAAGACACGTATTCCATTTGCATCTCAGGCACGCTGTATGGGCGAAAAACCAGGGAACTGGGCAGGCCAGTGAAGACTATGTAGACTACATTCCACAAGGTGTTTGCGGTGTGAAATGCAATACGGAATATTGCGTTATCCTGCTGGAATATTGGTACACTGCGCAAGGAGTGTATGACAACAGGTCTTTCCTTTCTTACCACATACTGGGAAGCATTAAGTTTCCCTTCATCTATTACCAAGTTGGTTCTGTTGCCGTATCCAATAGTTCCAAGAGCATCATGATCCCAGGAATTAGAGAAGTGGGGGTCTTGATAATTGCTGCTCATGATCCCAGGAATTAGAGAAGCAGGGGTCTTGATAATTGCTTCTATCTGTGATCTTCCATTTGGTCGTCAACAGAAACGGAGATGTCGACCTGACAGCCATAAAAAGAAGCGAAATTCATTTTCTGAACGCCACAGAATACTACTCAAAGTTTCAGATGACTCTAAAGGTTGCAAGACTCTGTTGTCTGAAGTATGGTGTCCGTGATAACGACACACGGCAACTGAAGAACTCAGTGCAGCTTCCTGTAATTTATAACAGACGAATTTGTGTCCGGATTTCAGCAATTGTCATCCGCCTACTCCCAGAGCTAGTCGAACAATAGTTCGATGTGCTCTTGGCCTTCTGGAATGACTCGTGCCTGCTCTTCCTGCTATATTGTTTTTCTGCATCTATTTCGAGATCACTGTGCTGCAGTCATCGCAGTATAGCTATCTGTCTATGCGCCCTGTCGACATGACACTCCCACGTCTCTCATGCCAATGATTGGCCGTTCTCGGAGTCCGAAAGATGGCGATAAGATACGTGTGCATGTGGGTATGTCGTGCTGCGATCTCCATCTTAAATGCCACAGTAAATTTTATGTCATGCAATAGCTATCACCTTGTCAAAAACGCAACATCTGATAGGTTTTTTTTTCTATGTTGAAAGCAAGTTCGCATAAAGATGAAATATTCTTGAACATATTTGACAGGTAAGGAAATTCCAAAGTATTAGTGTGGTTCGATATGAATGTTCTTGATACAAAACTCTTCATTTCCATCAGTATAGATGTTTCCGTTCGTACAGGATATGGAGTGAGCGTCGGTTCAGAGTCAAGTCATTTTGTTAGTGTTGGTGCAGCAGAGTGTCAATATTAGAACTTTCGAGAGGAGGAAAAGAATGGTCTATTGCGGTCTAATTTGTGGGATACAAAGGAGTTCATTATGAATCAGAAGGAATTTTATGATCTGGTAAAGAGAAAAATGAAGAAAGTGAGGCCGCTAGCATGTCTTTTAAGGATTTTATATGACGTAGTAGAAGATAAAACGGATCAAGGTCTTGCAGGTATGAAGAATTTTCACCATGGCCAGATAGTTTACTTTATTAATTGATACCGTTCGTTTCAGCCTTGTTAGTTTCCCGCTGCCGCCTGTGACGAACCAGTAGAGCAGCACGTTCGGTATTCAGCAATCTCTGTGTTTTTTTAGCAGTTCAGTTTTGAAATTCCGTGAGTGTTTTGTATTTAAAATGTGTAATCTCCCATTTTAGTAACATTAAAGTGAACATTCTGTAACACATTTGTTATTTCTGCTGAATGGACAGCTCAGAGAGGTGTCTGCCTCCGTTAGTGACAAGAAAGTAACAAGTCACATATTTAGCTTCCTGCACTTTTATAGTAGCTCTAAGAGTATATGGCGCGGGTTTGCCGTTTGCGGTCGCAGGAGGAGCTGGCCGCAGATTGCGAACAGGTGAAGACGCTTTTGGCCACGGTCAGCCGCCTTCGGACTGCTGCCTTGGGGCGTAGCGGTGCCGGAGAAAATGGTGCGTCGCCGGGAACACCTAAGGTGTCGCTTCTTTCGTACACTGGCTCTGTTGCCGAGGCGTCTTGCAGTGTATTCGATGCGATGGATCCTCCCTCACTTTGAACTTACTTAGCTTCAATCCACAAATTTTTGAATTAATAGCAATAACATTGCCTTAGTGACTGAAGCATGTTCCTTTGTGATTTTTGTCAGTGCGCTTGCACCGGCAGTATTCGTATTTTGTAAAGCAGAGAGTGTGTCTTGACTTGAGAAAACCTGAATCTACTGTATTTGCAAGATTTTGTTCTGTGATTTCGCATTCCTGAGGCGAACTGTTACCGACTGATCGATCGGAAATAGTTCCCTGTTCACTGATTGTTTCAATTTCCACTCCGTTATTTATTGCCTGGTCCATGTTCCTGTGCACTATTATCAAATTATTGTCTTTCATTACTAGGTGGTGCTAACAAGCTACCCTCGTCGTCCCTATGATTTCTCACTTTGTTAGCAGTCTAGTTTTACGCTTTCACTCGCCGTGATTATCACATTATTTCACACAATAACACAAAAGAAACCATTTGAAAAGCAAAAATATGAACACACAGTGAAATAGCACTGAAAATAATCAATATCTAATTAGTTTACAAAAGCGACTGCGACATACTTAGTGTAAATCCACATGCATACCACACTACTTTGCTCATGACAGTACAGTACAACAATAACAAACTACAACTACAAAGTAAATTCCATATATATGCACTACTGGCCATTAAAATTGCTACACCAAGAAGAAATGCAGATGATGAACGGGTATTCATTGGACAAATATATTATACTAGAACTGACAGATGATTACATTTTCACGCAGTTTGGGTGCATAGATCCTGAGAAATCAGTACCCAGAACAGCCACCTCTGGCCGTAATAAAGGCCTTGATACGCCGGGGCATTGAGTCAAACAGAGCTTGGATGGCGTGTACAGGTGCAGGTGCCCATGCAGCTTCAACACAGTACCACAGTTCATCAAGAATAGTGACTGGCGTACTGTGACGAGCCAGTTGCTCGGCCACCATTGACCAGACGTTTTCAATTGGTGAGAGATCTGGAGAATGACCTGGCCAGGGCAGCAGTCGAACATTTTCTGTATCCAGAAAGGGCCGTACAGGACCTGCAACATGCGGTCGGGCATTATCATGCTGTAATGTAGATTCGCAGGGATCGAATGAAGGGTAAAGCCACGGGTCGTAACACATCTGAAATGTAACGTCCACTGTTCAAAGTGCCGTCAATGCGAACAAGAGTTGACCGAGACGTGTAACCAATGGCACACCATACCATCACGCCGGGTGACACACCAGTATGGCAATGACGAATACAAACTTCCAAAGTGCGTTCACCGCGATGTCGCCAAACACGGATGCGACAATCATGATGCTGTAAACAGAACCTGGATTCACCCGAAAAAAATGACGTTTTGCCATTCGTGCACTCAGGTTCGTCGTTGAGTACACCATCGCAGGCGCTGCTGTCGCAGGCGCTGCTGTCTGTGATGCAGCGTCAAGGGTAACCGCAGCCATGGTCTCCGAGTTGATAGTCCATGCTGCTGCAAACGTCATCGAACTGTTCGTGCAGATGGTTGTTGTCTTGCAAACGTCCCCATATGTTGACTCAGGGATCGAGACGTGGGTGCACGATCCGTTACAGCCATGCGGATAAGATGCCAGCCATCTCGACTGCTAGTGATACGAGGCCGTTGGAATCCAGCACGGCGTTCCGTATTGCCCTCCTGAACCCAACGATTCCATATTCTGCTAACAGTCACTGGACCTCGACCAACGCGAGCAGCAGTGTCGCAATACGATAAACCGCAATCGCAATAGGCTACAATCCGACCTTTAACAAAGTTGGAAACGTGATGGTACGCATTTCTCCTTCTTACACTGGGCATCACAACAACGTTTCACCAGGCAACGCCGGTCAACTGCTGTTTGTGTATGAGAAATTCGTTGGAAACTTTCCTCATGTCAGCACGTTGTAGGTGTCGCCACCGGCGCCAACCTTGTGTGAATGCTCTGAAAAGCTAATCATTTGTATATCACAGCATCTTCTTCCTGTCGGTTAAATTTTCACGTCTGTAGTAAGTACGTCATCTTCGTGGTGTAGCAATTTTAATGGCCAGTAGTGTACAATTACGCGCTAGCAGTAAACAACAACTAGTTTCTAATCATGCGCTAATTATTCGAACTACAACAAAATCAGAAGATTCCAGTGAAGTATCCTCGGCTAAGGGTCAACAGGTGAAACTACTTTGTTTGAATCCACTGAAATAACTGAGTAAGTGAAACGTCTCAGAGTTTACTCAAACTGCTGAATGCAACTGAACCTGCTGTCTCGTTACTTATGTTTATCATTTCAACACTGACCTAGAGAATTTTCCCTGACAGACACCTCAAACTTAACCTGTTCCCTTATTGCCCACGATACACAAGCGCAACGCAATCCGACTGTTATAAATTGGCAACATGACTCCAAATAATTAACACAGAAGAATGACCTTGAATTGGAATAAATCCTATCAATAACCAATACTTTTTCATAAGCCACTTACCTCACAGAAAATCTTCATAACACGCACTACAGAAACTACAGCAAGCAGCAACTACAGGCAGCTAAATAAAAAGATCCTAAATACTATAGGCTCTAAGTACTAGGAGGCATATGCTTAGCAGAAGAAAGATTTTGTTGAAGAACAAAGAATGTATTTAGCAGATTTTTACCTTAATCATGCGACATCCAGTTCCAAAAATTATATAGTCGTCAATAATTCCACTACCCAAACATTAGCGAATACATCCATCATTGTTTTACAATGCATGTCCTATCAACACTGAGTCTCCACGAAGGGCGCATGTCCAAGCCGTCCGCTCGCTAACTGTTAACTGCTCGTCTATCAAACCACAGTCTCTCTCACGGAGAGAGCAGAGCGCTGTCAGCGATATTAATTACAGTCTATAGCGCTGCCAACATACAAAGATATAAACAGGCTACTTACAACATCACAGTCAGGCTAGGCGAGAGTTTGAGGTCCTCTGCCGAACGCTAATCAGTTAATATGCAGAGAGCGGAAATCAGATCACGTGAAAAGCATATACGCTTCGACAGTCAAAATTATAACAATAAATCATCGAAAGATTCGTTACGATATTCCTGAGTTGAGTGTCCTCCAGAAAAGTTGCCGCCCTCAAGTTATTTTAGTGACCGTAAGCAGATGCCATAAGAGAGGGAATGTTCTCTGCAGTCGACAAAGATATTGTATCTGGCGAGGTAGAAAAGGAGTCCGACTGTGAGTTTATTAAGACGCATGCAACGAGTCTAGGTTACTCAAGTATTTTTATTGGCCACACGATTTCATCGTGACAATTTTAGATTCATTCAGTATTTTGGAAATTGCCAGACCAAGCAATATTTGGTAACCTACTGAGTACAGACTGGAACGTCCATGGATTCATTGAATGTGGTATGGACACGCAGTTGAACACTTTTTTCCGAAAATTGTCTTGGGCAGTTAGTTCGGCAGCCCACACACAATGGAAATATTTTTGACCTTGCAGCTTCAAACAGGTGTCGACATAGACACAAGGATGTTGGTGATGTCATCATAGTGAGGATGGTTACTAAAGTTTATAAATCCATCAAGAAGGCTAGGAGAGTATTTTCATTAGCAGATAATCAGTTGTTAGCAAACTCACTCAGAAAATCAATGGACCTCATTTAGTACCGGTGTGATGGATGTACAGCAATTATGGAAAAGGTTTAAATGGATTCTAAATCGCACCCTGTAGAAGTATGTGACAGTAAGCGGATTAAGGTCACAAAAGACCAACAGTGTTTTAATAACGTGGCTGGGAGATTGCTGAGGAAGCAGGGAATGTTGCAGAGTCTGTTCAAAAAGAACATTCAGATGACGGCAGCCAAAAATTAATAGAAATTCATGCGTCTGTAAAACGATTGTTGAGCGAAGCATAAGAAAACTACCACCATCATATCATAACAAAGGATCTTGACGAAAACTCGAGAAAAACGTTGTCCTACGTAATATCGCTAAGCCGGTAGAAGTGTTCTATCCCTTCGTTCGATGACCAGTCTGGTGTACGAACAGAAGACAGCAAAAGGAAAATCTAAGCTTTAAATATACGCGGTTGGATCGTAAGAACATACCGTCGTCTGATCGTCTTATAGGCTCCCTTATGGATGACACAGTAGTGGGAATCCCTGGCGTAGAGAAGCAACTGAAATAGTTGAGAAAAGAAATTAGCCGACAGATCCGGATGGAATCCCAGATCGGTTTTCCAGAGAATACTCTTCGTTATCGGCTCCTTATTTAGCTTGCATTTATCGTGAAACTCACGCCCAGCAAAGTGTCTAGCAACTGAAAGAGAGAGAGAGAGACAAAACGCTTGTGACTATTGAATGTAATAAGGGTAAAAAAACCGAGCTGCAAAATTTCAGACCAATATCCTTGACATCGGTCTGCTGCAGAGTCCTTGAACATACTATCATTTTGAATACAATATATTTCCTCGACACGTTAGAGCTTTTGTCCGCAAAGCATCATGGATCTAGATAGCATCGCTTGTCAGATATTCAGCCTTTCTTTTTCTCACATGAAATCCTGCGAACCGTGGATGTAGGGCAAGAGGCAGATTCCACATTCCTCTTTCCAAAAAGCGTTTGACACGGTGCCCCACCACTGCAGGCAATTAACGAATGTACAGCCAATGGAATAGGTTCTCAGGTATGTGAGTGGTTCTAACACCTGTTAAGTAATGGAACACGATAAGTTGTCCCTAACGGTGGGTGTTCATCAGAGAGACCAGGGTACTGCCAAAGAGCGCTCTAGGCAACTCTTATAAGAGCGCCATTATTTTCTATAAATGTGAATGTTTTGGCGGGCAAGTTACGCTGGAATCTAGGGCTGTTTGCTAATGATGCTGTGGTGTGCCGTAAGGTATCGTCGTTGAGTGACTGTAGGAGGATGCAAGATGACTTTAAAAAAATTATAGTTGGTGTGATGATTGGCAAATGTAGAAAAATGGAAGTTTATGTAGATGAGTAGGAACAAGAATCCTTTGACGTTCGACTACAGCATTGGTTGTGTGGTGCTTGACACAGCCGGCCGGAGTGGCCGAGTGGGTCTACGCGCTACAGTCTTGAACCGCGCGACCGCAACGGTCGCGGGTTCGAATCCTGCCTCGGGCATGGATGTGTGTGATGTCCTTAGGTTAATTAGGTTTAAGTAGTTTTAAGTTCTAGTGGACTGATGACCACCGACGTTAAGTCCCATAGTGCTCAGAGCCATATGAGCCATTTGAGCTTGACACAGTTACGTCGATAAAATATCTAGCCGTGACGTTGCAAAATGATATGAAATGGATCGAGCACGTAAGAACAGTAGTAGAGAAGGCGAATAGTCGATTTCGGTTTATTGGGAGAGTATTAGGAAAGTGTGGTTAACATGTAGAAATGACCACATATAGAACCTAGTGTAACCCATTCTTGAGTTCTGATTGTGTGTTTGGGACACTCACCAGATCGGATTATAGGAAGACATCGAAGAAATTCAGAGACGGACTGCTAGATTTGTTACCGGTAAGTTCGATCAATACGCAAGTATTACAGAGATGCTTCGTTACTTAGATGGGAATCCCTGGAGGAAAGACGACATCCTATTCGCGGAACGCTGTTGAGGAAATTTAGAGAACAGGTATTTCAACCTGACTGCAGAACGATTTTTCTGCCGCCAACGTACATTTCACGTAAGAAGCACGAAATCAAGATAAGAGAAATTAGTGCACTGTTTGCGAGTGGAACTGGGAAGGAAATGACAGGGTAGTTGGTACAAGGTAATGCATTCTCCGTCACGCACCATACGATAGCTTGGAGAGTATGTACACAGATGGAGATGTAGGCGTAGATTTCCGTAATGCGGAAGGTTTTTTCTTCAACTTATCAGTTGCTCAGAAATTTTACTATATTAGATTACAAGAACTGTACATTGTTTTCTCAAGAAGTTCCTCTATGTGTTTCAATGTTGTGTGTCATTTTATTCTGCATTAAGTCTTCTGTACTGTGTAAGGTCTTATATTTTTGTTTCTATACAACTGGAATTTTCTTCTGTCTGTTGTACCACATTTACCTTTTTTCAGTTCCAGTCTTTTTTAAACTTAATTGTTTCTTACTTTATCTTTCCTCCGGATTTATTTTAATGTTCTCCAAATACCCATCCCTAATAGTTTCAGTTTATTAACAGCTGGGTACCAACTGTATGGGAGGCGTCGGTAACTGACCCCAACAAAGTTTTTGGGCTACAACTCCCGTTGTGTTAAGTATTTTATTTAATACAAGCATGTCATTTATCGTAATGATGATTGATGTTGTTCTTGTGGTCTTCAGTCCTGAGACTGGTTTCATGCAGCTCTCCATGCTACTCTATCCTGTGCCAGCTTCTTCATATCCCAGTACTTACTGCAACCTACATCCCTCTGAATCTGCTTAGTGTATTCATCTCTTGGTCTCCCTCTACGACTTTTACACTCCACGCTGCCCTCCAATGCTAAATTTGTGATCCCTTGATGCCTCAGAACATGCTCTACCAACCGGTCCCTTCTTCTTGTCATGTTGCGCCACAAACTCCTCTTCTGCCCTATTCTATTCAGTACCTCCTCATTACTTATGTGATCTACCCATCTAATCCTCAGCATTCTTCTGTAGCACCACATTTCGAAAGCTTCTATTCTCTTCTTGTTCAAACTATTTATCGTCCATGTTTCACTTCCATACATGGCTACACTCCTTAAAAATACTTTCAGAAACGACTTCCTGACACTTAAATCTATACTCGATGTTAACAAATTCCTCTTCTTCAGAAACGCTTTCCTTGCCATTGCCAGCCTACATTTTATATCCTCTCTACTTCGACCATCATCAGTTATTTTGCTCCCCAAATAGCAAAATTCCTTTACTACTGTAAGTGTCTCATTTCCTGATCTAATTCCCTCAGCATCACGCGACTTAATGATTGATACAATTGATAATAAGAAGAGCTTTTGGTTTCCATTCGTTGTTGAGTTATAGAGATTGTTGTAACTGAAGGTGTACTTGCTCAACCAACGCAACCCGCAGTCAACTAGTAGCCACAGCGGTTAATGGAAACTAATATCTCTGTGGCATATTGACAGAATGTACAAAAAGATAAAGTTAACAGATGACGAAAAAAGAAAGTTGCTTGAGAATTTAGACAACAAATTTAATGGGCAAACAGCCGAAAGTTAAAGCAGTGAAACTGAAGATGCGGTCGTGGAAATACCGGACAAGTAGTTTCTGACAGTAGCGAGTTGGATGAAAGTGAACTGGGTAAGTATTGATTTTCATTACTTTTTGCAGATATATTCGAATATACTAGGACGTCTGTCTCGGTAGGTGAGTGTTTCGCGTGCTAGTGTTCAATTCTGCTTTCACATTTTTATAGATATTCAAGCAACAAGAAGGCGACCCATGCCGAAGACACAAATTGATCACCTTGAAAAAGACATGGTAGCCCCATCAGGTGTGGTATGGAAGAAAGATCCTTACCTAAATCAGAGGAAGAGGTCTGCGGCTAACGTAATGAGGACCCCAAAAGTAACTAAGCCAGGCATAAAACCTGATACACGAGGTAAAGCTTTTCTCATGTACTTAGATGATAACATGTAGGATAACATTTTGATGTATAGCAACCAAAATTCTGAAGGTGGCAGGGGTAAAATACAGGGAGTGAAAGGCTATTTACAATTTGTACAGAAACCAGATGGCAGTTATAAGAGTCGAGGGACATGAAAGGGAAGCAGTGGTTGGAAAGGGAGTGAGACAGGGTTGTAGCCTCTCCCCGATGTTATTCAATGTGTATATTGAGCAAGCAGTAAAGGAAACGAAAGAAAACTTCGGAGTAGGTATTAAAAGCCATGGAGAAGAAATAAAAACTTTGAGGTTTGCCGATGACATTGTAATTCTATCAGAGAGAGCAAAGGACTTGAAAGAGCCGTTGAACGGAATGGACAGTGTCTTGAAAGGTATAAGATGAACATCAACAAAAGCAAAACGAGGATAATGGAATGTAGTCGAATTAAATCGGGTGATGCTTAGGGAATTAGATTAGGAAATGAGATACTTAAAGTAGTAAAGGAGTTTTGCTATTTGGGGAGCAAAATAACTGATGATGGTCGAAGTAGAGAGGATATAAAATGTAAACTGGCAATGGCAAGGAAAGCCTTTCTGAAGAAGAGAAATTTGTTAACATCGAGTATAGATTTAAGTATCAGGAAGTCGTTTCTGAAAGTATTTGTATGGAGTGTAGCCGTGTATGTAAGAGAAACATGGACGATAAATAGTTTAGACAGAAGAATGCTGAAGATTAGATAGGTAGATCACATAACTAATGAGGAGGTATTGGATAGATTTGGGGAGAAGAGGAGTTTGTGACACAACTTGATTAGAAGAAGGGATCGGTTGGTAGGAAATGTTCTGAGGCATCAAGGGATCACAAATTTAGTACTGGAGGGCAGTGTGGAGGGTAAAAGTCTTAGAGGGAGACCAAGAGATGAATACACTAAGCAGATTCAGAAGGATGTAGGCTGCAGAAGGTACTGGGAGATGAAGAAGCTTGCACAGGATAGAGTAGCATGGCGATCTGCATCAAACCGGTCTCAGGACTGAAGACCACAACAACAACAGCAAGAACAACAACAACAACCAAAAGCTAGGCAATCTTAGGGAATCAGCTGAAGGTATTTTCGTGAACGTTTCGAAAGCATTTGAAAGGGAAGAAATTGCGTAGGCAGTAGGAATTATTTCGAACTGTGGAGTCCATAGACAGAACGAGTACAGTTTACATAATATATTTAGTTAAGAAAACTTTCCGATGTAATGAGCTTCGTTTTAGGATCATAGACTGAGGCTCTTACTAAAGTGCCTGCGCTTTGACGATGCTCTAACTCGAACTCCTAGAAAACAGACCGACATATTTGCTCCTATCAGGGATACATGGAACATTACAGTAAATTTCCTGAGTTTGTTAGTCCTAGTTACGGTGGATGAAGAACTTGCGACCTTCCATCGGTGATGCCCGTGCAGGCTTCATATTCCATCAAAACCAGGGAAATATGGAATAGAAGTGAACCTGTTTTGTGACTCAAATACGAAACACTGCTTCGCTGCAGATCCCTATGCTTGAAAGAATGACAATGAGAAGAACCACAATAGTGGTCCTGAAATACACTCCTGGAAATTGAAATAAGAACACCGTGAATTCATTGTCCCAGGAAGGGGAAACTTTATTGACACATTCCTGGGGTCAGATACATCACATGATCACACTGACAGAACCACAGGCACATAGACACAGGCAACAGAGCATGCACAATGTCGGCACTAGTACAGTGTATATCCACCTTTCGCAGCAATGCAGGCTGCTATTCTCCCATGGAGACGATCGTAGAGATGCTGGATGTAGTCCTGTGGAACGGCTTGCCATGCCATTTCCACCTGGCGCCTCAGTTGGACCAGCGTTCGTGCTGGACGTGCAGACCGCGTGAGACGACGCTTCATCCAGTCCCAAACATGCTCAATGGGGGACAGATCCGGAGATCTTGCTGGCCAGGGTAGTTGACTTACACCTTCTAGAGCACGTTGGGTGGCATGGGATACATGCGGACGTGCATTGTCCTGTTGGAACAGCAAGTTCCCTTGCCGGTCTAGGAATGGTAGAACGATGGGTTCGATGACGGTTTGGATGTACCGTGCACTATTCAGTGTCCCCTCGACGATCACCAGTGGTGTACGGCCAGTGTAGGAGATCGCTCCCCACACCATGATGCCGGGTGTTGGCCCTGTGTGCCTCGGTCGTATGCAGTCCTGATTGTGGCGCTCACCTTGAAACGTCCCCTTTGAACAATTATACATGACTGTGCTTAACCTGACACACAATATTTTTAGCGCAACGCAATCTGACTTTCAAAATTCCCTACAAAACAATGGCCCTGACTAACATTTAACTATACCTTTCACAAATCACTTACCTCACAAAAATCTTCGCTGCTCAAGCTACTGCAATACAGCAAGCGCCACTACTGCCAGCTAAATAAAAGATTCAAACTACTAAAGGCACTAACTACTGATAGGGATAGTTAGCAAATGAAAGATATTAATAGAGAACAAACAATGTATTTACCTTAATATCATCACAAGTCAATATATATATATCAGTTCATGACAAATTGCAAACTTCCGCCATCTCTCTCCCCACATCCACCACTGCTGGCGGCTCACCTCCAACTGCGCAACGCTACGCGCTGTTCACAGCCAGCTGCCGCTGCCCAACACTACAATGGCAGACAACAATGCAAACTAGCCACAGACTGCACACAGCACAGCCAGTGATTTTCATATTGAGCGCTACGTAACGTTGCCAATAAGAAAACATAAACAGCCTACTTACATAGAGAAAACATAAACAGCCTACTTACATAGCCCCCATGCTCCCCACAAAAAATTTTACAAATGGGATTGGGCAGTGGCCAATAATGATTTGATAAAATTTTTCATAATTACAATAACAAAGAAATCAAATGCACACACTTATTGATATTATGTTGGTCAAAAGCTCAAATTTTCTCACAGTCCATAAAGACAGTCCTAATCGTACATAACAGGAGAATAGCAGTGTTTTTCTCAAAGTCTGAACAGTAAAAGAAAATGCACACAGAAGTAGTGGATTTCCATGCAGTCTTGAAGAAGTAGTGTTGTCCTTTCAACGGAAAGACAGTGCTGACTCTCGACATGCAGACAAGTATTGGTCCACAACAGAGCAAACCCACAGCAGAGTCAGTCGAAGTTTTGATGAATATTGGTAGGTAGGTCATCACAGAGCAGACCCACTGTAGTCCTGGTAGAGATTACGGTATTGGTGGGCCATCAAAGATGTAGACCCACTGTAGTCCTTGTAGAGACGGCCAGCAGCCATCTGTTGCAAATGTGCAGGTGCACAATCACCATCGAAGAGTCTTGCAGAGAATATAGCAAGTCCATAAACCACCACTTGTGCACTCACAACGTTTTTGGAATTGTCCTTAGAACCAACAATGCTGTTATCCAGTCCCTTGCTGAATTATTAACACACGTGCAAACACTATCAGTCCCTACCTCTCACATATTGTCCATGTACTATGACCAACAAAAACGTGTGCAGTGAAATGTAACTTACAAGTTAATAATAAGATGAACTGGTGACAATTACAATTTTATAACATAAGAATACAATAACAAAGGTACAAAATACATCATTAAAAACATAACAATATAGATAACATTTGTAGTAATAGGGGCTTTACAAAAGAATAGAAATAGACATATACGTCAGTGTTACAGGAATTATGACATGAGTACATACATAAAAGATCACAATAACTTTTGAAACATCAACTTCACACATGAGCATTAGACAGAATGGAATTAATAATGTCTAACATCTTTACAAAGTAAATAACATATTATTAATGCCAATTATATCTGAGGATAACAGTATTCCTCATCATAGTGAATGTAGCTTAATATTAAAAGAAGAAAAAATTCTATGAAACTACACAGAGACAGGAAGAAAACAAATACACAAGGGTACACAAACACATAGTGGGATAACACCAATGGGAAAGGACAGGGTTCGTTTTCAGTGTAACATTTGGTACTGCAGTCCAACCCAAAACTTCATATATCTTTCCTCTTATTTCATCCTTTGTTTCCACCAAAAAAAATTCTATCTAAGCATGCTTTCTGTATTTATATGTTCACACATTTCTTACCTCAACATTTATTTCCAAGAAAATCCTACCTAAACCTGTTTTATGTACTTTTTTCGTATTAATTCTCATTGCATTTCTTCCAATTCATCGCAACTCATTCTCTTATATAGTCTACCCCCTCTTAAGCTAACTTAAATCTACTGAGCTCAGATGCTAAACTAAGGGACGAGGCAATGCAGCATCACATAACAAATCAACACAAACAGCAATGCAAAAAAATGCAAATTGGCAAAGCTAGCAGCATAAATGAGCAAAAGTCAAATTCAATAACACTATGCCTGGCAAACAGCAGCAACTTATACCTAAACATGACATAGCGCAAGCAGAAAAAATATTACACTAAACAACAATGCAGATAAGGGAAATGTATATTCACATCTTAATGTCTATGTAATTAAAGTGGTGCACCACAAGAAGTTATTCTACCAAAAAGTTACCAATTACTTGAAAAGAAAATTATGAATGCAGTTACTAGTTCCTTCTTATTGTTCTTTCCTTTCCAAGTGCTCCTTTTTTAAAGAATGTGGATCATAAAATAATTATTTAATAGATCTGTTGACAGAAAGTGTTCACATTAGCAAATGCATTTCATTTTATAAAAGCAATGCTGCAACTCAGCTGGAAACCAGATATCAAGTGAAATAAGCAACTACGAAAAGCAAAGCATAAAAATATCATTCAATAGTCATGTGGCATTTCGTAAGTTAGTAGCTCTCAACTCTCATAGAAAGACACTTGTCATTATCAGGTTTGCAGATGTACGAATATTTCCCATCAATTCATAAGCATTTCAGCAATTAGCACAAAGTGCGAGTAATCATATGTTTTCAAGTAACGAGGGTGTCGCATTAGCGATGAAAGGCACACCCTAATGGCTTGTTCTCCAGGTGTTTTCCTGTGCTCTGAAAGGCACGCGCTAATGGCTTTTTCTCCAGGCGTCTGACACAGCTGGGTGCCCACGACGCATTATGTGTAGGTGGTCCGTTAACTTTCTTACGGAAATATTTACGACAGGAGATTCTACTACCGTGGTAGTCTCATACAAAAATATTTCACAGGTCAAGAATTAGCGTTGCAAATCTGTAGAAACAAAATCCTATGAATATAACAGTGTCCAAAAAATGTTCAGTGGCATTGTGATACATTCACACATGATTCACACATGTCATAACTCTTAAAGTACGATTCTTGGTTTCCAACATCCTTTTTCACAAGTCAGAGTCCCTAAACACTACTCATTATTCCTTACCTCATTACACATATACGTATCCATCGACACTCGTCAATATTTCGTCATTATAAATATGAAGCATAATCAAATAAATCATGTAGCCTCAGCCTATTAATCGTAAACATACCTCAGCAGCATAATACACATCGTCGTCGTAAAAATAACATCATAACACCTCAGTCAAATCTCAAAATCGTCGTAACTTCCTCCAATAATTTCCAAGCCTAAAAAAATTCTCTGCTCATGTCGAAAGTGTCAGCTGCCTCAAACGTACTTTAAAAATCATAATCCCTTTACCAAATACATCATTCAAAGCTCTCATAGTATCACAATGATTCCGAAAAAATATGAACAGTTTACAAAGTACAGACAAAATACAGTTTCATAAGTGTGAAGTTATCCAACTGTGTAATTGCGTAAACATGTGTCACTGATGTAGTAAAATAAATGTTTGTCTCTCTCAGTTAAATGATCAGATAGCTGTGTAATTTGTGTGTTAGAGAAATATGGTACCGATGTGTAAAGTTGTATAAGCAAATACCATATTAGCTAGGGTTCCTTGTGGTTGCCACACACATGGTACACAAAGTAGGCATGTACCCCCCTGAGGATTAATGTAATTATACCCTCAGGTGTTACAGATTACAGCACTGGAATGAAATGTATCATGGAAAAACTTTCTTTGTAATTAAAAAATCTTCGAAAATAAGTGTTTTAAGTATAAGATTAATCACTCAAATGCGTGTCCTGTAGCGCTAAATGCGCGTCTTGCTGTAAGATAATTCTGTGGAACTGTCGTAGTTATCGTTCTCTGTAAGCAAAGTCTGCTAAAGTCAATGTACTTACCTCATGATACACAAAAGTGAAATGCTTTGCGTATAGATATCGTAGTTATTATGCTTATTGGCGTGATGAAGAAAGTACTGTGCTGTAACGTATTGTTGTGCTACGGAAAAGGCTGTCTCCTTGTAGCTATACCACAAAAGTTACTAATAAAACATGTTTTGATTTCCAGAAGAATTCAGAAAACTGTGCAGATATAAAACAGATACACCGCAAAAGCAACATTGTAAATTGTCACTCATTAGTAGCGTCGTGATAAAAATCGTGTAGCTGTCACATAAACTAACCTCTGTGTCATCTGGTATCTCTCAGAAAGTACTTTAAATCCGGAATGTATTTTCAAGTAAACCAAAATGTTGCATTAAAATCTCATTAGCAGTACTGGTAAATGTTCTAATCGTACAACTAACAAGCAAGAATGTACACACACAATTACACTGTGTCGTCTGTTCGCAATAACAATGCATTCGTAATTTCTGTTTAAATAATTTCTCTTGGTTCTTGGCTGGATATTGAACTTCAAACATTGATGCATGGTAACAGTTTCTAAAGCATACTAGTAACGTGAAGTGAAACGTTTTATGGCAGAGACAAAGTTAAAAGGCGGATTATCTGTCAATAAATGGTTTTACATGAGAAATGTGGTGTAAACCTTTACTCTTCCTAGTACGCAGAGTTTCAACTTCAACGCAATTATCATGTGGTATACGTCGGATTCTGTAAGGTCCATTGTAAACTAGAAAGAATTTGTGACTCAAGTGTTTCTTCTTATGTGACAATGAATGAGCTTTAATGAGAACTTTCTGACCAATATACAACTTCTTTGCATTTGCTTTACCGTGTAGTTTTCTCCTTTTGTCTGCTGCAGATTTTATATTTTTAAGAGCCAAATCAATTATGTCTTTGTGTCGAAGTTTACGTGTATTCGGGAAAGGTACAAGCTCTCTGATTCTGTTCGGTGGTTCTTCATTCTTCAGTACAAGAGTAGGTGGTAAAGCAGTGGAGTCGTGAGGCATTTCATTCAGCACGTTTTGAAATAAGTGTAAATATCTGTCCCAATGCTGATGCTTTCTGTGACAATAAAGTCTGCAAAGCTTATTGATTTCTTTCATAATCCGTTCGGAGGGGTTACAATGTGGTGAGTACAATGAAATAAAAACAGGTTTGATTTTATGGTTGCGAAGCATGCGTGACCAAACAGCAGATCTAAATTGCGGTCCGTTATCTGAAATGACTTTACCAACGTGGCCAACTTCACGTAAGAAATTTTTAACAAAGGCATTGGATACAGACTGTCCAGTGGCTTTACGTAACGGTGTGAAAGAAACAAATTTTGAAGTAAGTTCAACAGCGACTAGAACGTACGAAAATCCATTAGATGTTCTGACAAGCGGTCCCAAGAGATCAACAGCAGCAAATTCTTTTAATTTAGAAGGATTGATAGGAAACAACGGAGCACGATGTGAGACAGTAGATGGTTTCGCCTTTTGACAAAGTTTACAAATAGACAAGACTCTTCGAATTCTCTTTTCCATATTGTTAAAATAACAAGTCGTTCGAAGAATATGATAACATTTTCGTGGACCAAAATGTGCGTAGCTGAAATGAATGTACCAAATGAGCTTATTAACAAAATCGTCAGGAATGCAAAGTACCCATAGCTTGTCATCAACAGTGCAGCGTTTGAACAGTATGTTGTTTCTAACCAGATAATAATGCCGAATCTGTGTGTGTGTCTTTTCATGCCATTTGCTCTTGATGTCTTTCCAAATCGGATCTTTATCTTGTTCATGAGCAATGTCCTTTAAAGATGTGGTGATGAAGTTTTCAAAGGCGACTTTCTGAATGTAAAGAATACTGAAATTTTTCTGGAGGTTGCCTTCTGTGGTACTTTTCTCAAGCCCAGCCGGTGCGCGTGACAGTGCGTCCGCAACAATGTTCTCCTTGCCGGGAATGTAGACTATAGTGAAGCGGAATTCTTGCAGAAACAATGCCCAACGTTTCAACCTGTCATGATTTAATTTTGAAGACATAAGAAATTGTAATGCACGATGATCACTGTATACTTTTACGTGCTTACCAGAAAGAAAGAAACGGAATTTGTTAAATGCCCAAACGATAGCTAAAGCTTCTAATTCAGTAACGGAATAATTTTTTTCAGATTTTGTTAGCACTCGGCTAGCAAAAGCAATGGTTTTCTGAATGGTAGTGTCATTTTCTATGGCTTCTTGAAATAAATGGGCACCAAGACCGACTTTAGAAGAATCCGTGCTAAGGCAGAAATCTTGTGACAGATCTGGATGAGCTAAGATTGGCGCGTGAAGTAACGCTTCTTTCAAAGAATTGAATTCCAACTGTGCTTGTTCGTCCCAGTTCCAAATAGTATTTTTTCCAGTGAGAGAACAAAGTTTTGGTGTAGCTAGAATTTGCATATTCAGAAAACGACGGTAAAAATTTATGAGACCTAGAAAACTGCGGACTTGTCTTTTTGTGGATGGCACTGGAATGGCTCTGATTGCTTCTAACTTTTCAGGATCCGGCTGAATGCCTTCAGAAGAAATAATATGTCCCAAAAACCTCACCTTTGACCTACCGAATTCAGACTTTTCCAAGTTAACTGTAATTCCAGATTCTGCAAAAATATGTAACACGCTGTTGAGGATGCGATTGTGTTGTTCCCATGAGGCTTCTGCTATCAGAATATCGTCTACATATAAGGTGATGTGACGTTTTAAGAACTCAGGTAATATGGAATTTAGCCCGCGAATGAATGCTGCCGAAGAAATGTTCAAACCAAAGGGAAGTTTCCGAAACTGATAACAAACGCCGAAACAAAGGAAAGCTGTGTATTTTCTACATTCTGGATGAAGTTCGATCTGATAAAAGCTGGATCTGAGATCAATGGAAGACAACACTTTTACACCATTAAAATTTTGTAGAAGTTCTTCTAACGTTTGCGGCCTGTCTGTTTCAGGAATAATGATCGTATTGATTTGTCTCGAATCTAAGACAAGCCTGATCGATCCATTTTTCTTCTCAACAACATGTAATGGATTGTTGTATGAGCTTACTGCAGGCTCAATAATGCCCTCATTAAGCATAGATTGTATTTCTGTTCTAACACGGTCCCTATAATGCGCCGGAATTACGTATGGTCTAACACAAAATTTAGTATGCTCACGAACACGAAATTGGTATTGAAATCCCTTGATTGTTCCTGTTTTGTGAGTAAAAACTGTGGAATGTGCTTGTAAAATCTCAAAAAGGTCTTGCCTATCATTGTCATTACAATTCTCAATTGTTTGAATTTTATTCTGAATTAACTTATTAGTGTCAAATGCGCCGTCGATATCATCCCTGTCAGTACTTGCAGAGTGATTGTTAGTGTCTAGTTCCGTAGAAAAGTCCGAACTGTTGTCTAACAGAAGGTAAAGCCGATTAATTTCCTCGTCATGGTTTGAGAGCCAATCTTCAAATTTCAAAGCTATTGACTTACCTTCTTTTTCTAAACTTATTTCAGCATCGTGAAAGTTTAAGATTGCTTTGTATTCATTCAAAAAGTCTACTCCCAATATAATTTCCGTCGACAATAATGGAACAATGAGAAAGTTCATAGAGAAGCTGTGGCTTTGACAAAAGAATTCTAAATTGGTTTGTTGGCGTACATCTACACTTTTTCCAAAGATTGCACCTTGTAATTTAATCTTACGTAACGGAAGTGTGGGGCAATCGTTCGATTTGTTGCATTTGCTAAAGGCTGTTTCACTGATTACTGAAATGGGACTGCCAGAGTCAAGTACTGCCGTAAATTTTACGTCATTTACTGTAATGTGAATCACAGGATATGCAATGTTGTTATGTTTTACGTCGTGTTCTTGGAGTAAAATGTCCCTAATGTCTTCCATTTTTACGTAATTACTAGCTACGGCAGCTGCGTCGTTAGTTTCATACGTGCGTTTTGTGGCTGCCTGCGGTATGAGTCATTGCCTATTGTCTCTTTGTTGGCGCGCGTCGTTATTGGGATTTGGAGACCTAACTTCTACAAATTCACCGTGACGAGAGGGCCCTGCTCTGTTTGAATCCCGCCAGTTCTGATGCAATTCAGGTCTGTCGTTACGATCATATCGTCTGTCGTCATGTCGGTAGATTCCATAGTTTCTTTCTTGTCGGTCACATGGTGGAGAATTTCTCCCTGAATCGTAACTGCGCGCTGGTCCGTTGCGTCTAAAGTTATTCTGTCTCCCTTGATAGTATTTATTTTGGTTCCCATATTGTCTGTTTCTCTTATTGTCTCTGTGATAGTCATTACCACGGAGAGGTGATCTTTCCCTGTAGTTATTACTACTCTGCCAACGGTTGTCATACGGGTGGTGTCTGTTTTGGTCACGATTTGTGTTGTGAGAATAGCCTTGTCGTGTAAAGTTATTACTTCTTTCATCGCGGAATTGCGACGGATGTAACCTGTAATTGCTGTGTTCCTGGTTTCGCGTTCCGCGATTGTCAGTGTCAATTTCTAATTCTTGTAAGAGTTCCTGAAATGCTTCAATGTCGTCTTTGCAATGTCCTGCCAAAATAATATGTCGTAAATGTTCAGGCAGTTTGATTAAGCAAATGCGGATGAGTTCTGAGGGGCTGTATGGGTTTGAAAGATACTGATTCTTATGCAACATGTCTTCAAAATATTTCATAAGACTGGAAAATTCAGATTGTTCGAAACGTTTCATCATTATGATGCTATGTTTTACACGGTCTTGTGTGGCTTGAGACCAATATGCTGAGAGGAAGGCATGGTAAAACTCTCCTTCACTGTGGCAATCGTGAATTACCGATCGCATTCTTACAGCTGGTTCATTCTCCAAGTAGCCACACATAAATTCTAATTTGTGTTCTAACGACCAGTTGGGAGGAAAACAATGAGAGAATTGATGGAGCCATGCTTGTGGATGAATGTCGTTGCCAGAATTCTTAAATGTTTTGAATTTCCGTGTAGTAATGAACAGCTTATAGTCAAAATCGTCATGTCGGCGAGTCGCATGTCGGTCATTGTTACTTCGTTTCGGCGGTTCCATCTCAAAATCCAATGCGCCTTGCCAATTTCTTTCACAATTTCCGAAGTGCCCTGTGTTGTTATTTTGTGTCTGTTCCGTATTTGTATGTCCCTCTTCCCGTATTGGGGCGCGAGTGTCCTCTAAAATACGTAATTCTTGTACTACTTGTGCCAACTGATCTTGCACTTCCCGGATTTCTCTTTTGTACTGTGTATTGATTTGATTTTGATTTTGTTTGAATTTTCTAATTTGTTCATACTCTTCTGTGTCAGTGAAGGCTACAGGTGTTGTGTCATTCAGATCATCATCTACCTTTGTAGATAAGTTAGTGAACTGATCTGAAAGTTCGGCTACTTTATCCGATAGTGAAATCATTTCCTCTGTATGTTTTTCTGAACCAAGTTTCAGAGTGTCCATTTGTGTTGCAATCGTCTCTACTGTGACCTTTAAGTTTTCCTGAGTTTTTGCAAGTTGCGTAACCGAATCGGTAGATGCAACTGAGTCAATTTTAGCTTGCAAGGTGTTGTGATTTTCATGAAAAATAGTTTGCAGTTCTTTTATGGCTGCTTCATGATTCTGTAATGCATTTTCATGCCGCGAAAAAATAGGTTGGAAATGCTCACAAATTTGTGATTTTACGTCATTACAGACTTTTTGACATTTCGATTCAATGTTATGTAACTCACTAGTTAAATCTTCACGTGTTTGTTCAAGTGTGGTGTCTAACTTTTGAAGATTTTGTTCCATTGTGTCTAACTTTTTGAGATTTTGTTCCACTGTGTCTAACTGTTGCTGTGTTTGTCTCTGATTTTGTTCCATTTGTTGCATTAATTGCAATAATAATGTATTAGTGTCTGGAATCTGTTTCTCTACGCTTTTCGGCAGTGCATTTGCACCGACAACATTCACATTTTGACAAGCAGAAATGTGTCTTGACTTATTTGAGAAAACGGTGATGACCCAAAACCAGAATCTACAGTATTTGCGAAATTGTGTCCTGTCATTTCGGATTCCTGAGGCGAGCTGTTGCCGACCGATCGATCGATAATGCTTCCCTCTTCACTAATTGTTTCACTGTCCACGCCATTGTTTGCCGCCCGCTCCATTTCCCTATGCACAATTACCAAATTACTACTTTGAACATCAGTTAATTCATAACTCGGCGGCGCTAACACACTGCTCTCATTTTCACTGTCATTTCTCAGTTTACTGTGGAGCCTAGTATTACGTTTTTCACACGCCATTATTGTCACAGTATTTCACACGACAACACAGAAAAACACAATTTGAAGAGCAAAAATAAGAGAACACATTAACATAGCACTGAAAATAATATCTAGTTAATTACAGCTGCGAAATACTTGGTGCAAATCTATATGCATGCCACAACTGTTTTACTGTACAACAATGAAAGGCTACAACTACAAAGGAGATTCTCTCTACAATTACGCGCTAGCAATAAACAAAAGCTACACTAAATACACAAACTACAAGAAAAATCAGAAGATTCCAGTGAGGTATCCTAGGCTAAGGGTCGACATATGAAACGTCCCCTTTGAACAATTATACATGACTGTGCTTAACCTGACACACAATATTTTTAGCGCAACGCAATCTGACTTTCAAAATTCCCTACAAAACAATGGCCCTGACTAACATTTAACTATACCTTTCACAAATCACTTACCTCACAAAAATCTTCGCTGCTCAAGCTACTGCAATACAGCAAGCGCCACTACTGCCAGCTAAATAAAAGATTCAAACTACTAAAGGCACTAACTACTGATAGGGATAGTTAGCAAATGAAAGATATTAATAGAGAACAAACAATGTATTTACCTTAATATCATCACAAGTCATAATATATATATCAGTTCATGACAAATTGCAAACTTCCGCCATCTCTCTCCCCACATCCACCACTGCTGGCGGCTCACCTCCAACTGCGCAACGCTACGCGCTGTTCACAGCCAGCTGCCGCTGCCCAACACTACAATGGCAGACAACAATGCAAACTAGCCACAGACTGCACACAGCACAGCCAGTGATTTTCATATTGAGCGCTACGTAACGTTGCCAATAAGAAAACATAAACAGCCTACTTACATAGAGAAAACATAAACAGCCTACTTACAACCTGCACGGCGCCAAACACGCATACGACCATCGTTGGCACCAAGGCAGAAGCGACTCTCATCGCTGAAGACGACACGTCTCCATTCGTCCCTCCATTCACGCCTGTCGCGACACCACTGGCGGCGGGCTGCACGATGTTGGGGCGTGAGCGGAAGACGGCCTAACGGTGTGCGGGACCGTAGCCCAGCTTCATGGAGACGGTTGCGAATGGTCCTCGCCGATACCCCAGGAGCAACAGTGTCCCTAATTTGCTGGGAAGTGGCGGTGCGGTCCCCTACGGCACTGCGTAGGATCCTACGGTCTTGGCGTGCATCCGTGCGTCGTTGCGGTCCGGTCCCAGGTCGACGGGCACGTGCACCTTCCGCCGACCACTGGCGACAACATCGATGTACTGTGGAGACCTCACGCCCCACGTGTTGAGCAATTCGGCGGTACGTCCACTCGGCCTCCCGCATGCCCACTATACGCCCTCGCTCAAGGTCCGTCAACTGCACATACGGTTCACGTCCACGCTGTCGCGGCATGCTACCAGTGTTAAAGACTGCGATGGAGCTCCGTATGCCACGGCAAACCGGCTGACACTGACGGCGGCGGTGCACAAATGCTGCGCAGCTAGCGCCATTCGACGGCCAACACCGCGGTTCCTGGTGTGTCCGCTGTGCCGTGCGTGTGATCATTGCTTGTACAGCCCTCTCGCAGTGTCCGGAGCAAGTATGGTGGGTCTGACACACCGGTGTCAATGTGTTCTTTTTTCCATTTTCAGGAGTGTATTTACGAGGTTGATTGAAACGTCCAACTTGAAACAATCAGGAATAAAAGTTACCATGAACAGAAAGTTCAATGCCGTTCCATTAACATCCAATCTTTTGAAAGAGAAAATAACTACATTTGGTACTATTGGAAGTGACACGCGATGTTACTACAGAAGTTCGTCCTGTTTCTCTAAAAATAGTTACACCGCAAACAATCCGGTCTGTCTTTAGTGGGGATGCTACTTTAGTCATTTATGGCCCTAAGAAAGGAGAGGTTGTTACAGTATTGTCAACTCAACGGTACGGCATGAATGTGACCGAGGAGAAGCTAGACATCATCCTATTCTACTACTGTAGAAAGTCTGAAGTAGATACATTCGATAAGTGTGTAAGAACGAACAGCTGCCGTCGAGAACGCGTCGATGACCAGTGGCGGTGCTTTTCAACTTGATTGACATTGTAGCATATAATCAGTATGTTGTATTTCAAGGAATTGGCAAAGACAATCCGACAAGGAGTTCTGGAAGAAAGCAGTACCTGAAAGATCTTACTCGAGAACTAGGCGATCTCAGCATGAAAAGATGTGCTCAAAATGCTGTAGGGGTGCACTCAAGATACACTACAGCGTTATCAACTTTTGGTTATGAGTGTAATCAACATAAAGTTACAGTAAGCAGAGGAAACATCATTACAGAGCCGTGACGGAAAGTAACATGTGCAACTGTAGATAATCTGCCAAAGAAAGGACGCTGTTACTTATCCGCCAGAAACATCGTAAGTACAGGAACACTTGCACATCTTGCAAGAAGTATATCTGCCCTCCACAGAACAAGATTAAGTAATTCCTATTATTAAGTGTTCTGAATGTGAATCTGAGTAACCCTCGTAATTGTGAAATTAATACAAATAAATGTAAAATCATTTTTTGTAGTTCACTTACACCCTTTTCTAAAGAATTATTTTCTAAAGGTAAGTCGCAGAAATCCTTTCTCAGTAATAATAACCAACGTTTATAACTGCTAGTCTACCAAAAATGTGGGAATATTTACGTCATATGGTTAATTCTAGATAGAGAAAGTTTAATGGTAGTGGTGTCAGTCGCTGACCCCTCCTATTGGCGTTGACCAGTGCCACATGAAGCATTGGTGTGCAACTGTTAATAAGTTACTTATTAGTTGACCAGGTCTCTGTTCGATACAAAATCTTCCTCTCCAATATCGACTTGAATGTGACTCTTGTAGTCCTTTTCATCGCATTCACGCTTCGGAGGATTGAGTTGAGTATACCAATGAATCTTCCAGCTGTTACTGATTTTTTCTTAATTACAGCATTCGATTTTACTTTTTTTTCTAAAATCGATCCTAGAAAGCAAAAATTATTGATCTTTTTATTTTTTCCTATATATGTACAGTTCACCTATATCAGTGATAAGGGTTCTGTTTTTTGATGTTTAATCCTTAGATCCTAGTTTATGTGTTCTATTGCTAGTGTTCATCCTCCTCTTTTTGTGCTTCGACGACTTGGTCATCAGTAAATAGTAAATGGTGTGGGTATTTTCCATCTACAATTATTAATCCCATTTTCTTGCATTTACAGAAAAAGTCCTACGACTAATATCTATATCAATTTTAAATTAAGAATGTATCAGGAATCCTTGTAACAAGTAATGACTTGTGGTACATTTATGTCAAAGTGTTCTACGTTTGTAATGTGGTATGAGTTCTTTTTGTATATGTCTTGTATTGTATTTACTATATGATCCATTGTATCTGCTAATATATGGTGTCCAAAAGTAATTTCCTTGGAACATTATAATTTGCATGTATCGTCGTGAAGCGCAGCTGAAAACTAGGCGCCCGGAGAAGACCAAATCCCATTGACGGCGAGCTGTTAGTGGAAGTGGGCGTACAGAACGCATCAAAGTTGACCATCTTGTGACGTCACGTGCACCATAGTTATTGTTTGATTGCATGTAATGCAGAAATGGCATATGTCCACGTCATCCAACTACCGCCGATATATACTAAGGGAGTTACTAAAAACCGGAAGGCTGTGGTCTTCCTGTTTGGGTTTACGCTTAATTCCAGCCCAGGAAATATCGTTTCATGAACTGTAAACAATGAAATCGGTAGTAGCAAGTGTATAGTGAAATGGAAAGAGCTGTTTCTAATAAGTGACTGGACCGTGATTTATTTTCAAAGAATATTCTTAAGAATTTATTTTATTTACTATCGATTCATCAAGAACATAACACATTTAATCACACTATGTAAGCATGGAAGTAGTTGCTAGGGAGTAACTGATGAAATCAAAACCAAATTCCTTTTAACAAATGGGAATTTTATTCACTTTAATAGTGCTTAAAAGCATTTTTTAAAAGAAACAGATTTAAAATTATAATCAGAAAGCACCCTCTAAATATCAAAGTTACAGTTTATTCAGAGGCAGAAAGAAACAAGTTTTGACTGTATGAGCTTTCGGGCAGAGAATCTTGCCGCTCCCTTTTGACACGGCCGTAGTTACGACCGCTCACAACAGCCTCTGAAAGACTACACTGGTGCAAATCTGTAACACACCAGATAACTTTAAACTAAGAGTTTTAACAATTTACACGACCACACAAACTATGCACTCACCATATGAGGGATGGAAATGGTACAAAACACTAACAATTAAAATATTAACTTTGCCACCGAAGGTGCAACTTGATTTTAACTTCTAAGAAAAGTCTTACAGTGAAAGGGTTGTAAGTAGGCTGTTTATGTTTTCTTATTGGCAACGTTACGTAGCGCTCAATATGAAAATCACTGGCTGTGCTGTGTGCAGTCTGTGGCTAGTTTGCATTGTTGTCTGCCATTGTAGTGTTGGGCAGCGGCAGCTGGCTGTGAACAGCGCGTAGCGTTGCGCAGTTGGAGGTGAGCCGCCAGCAGTGGTGGATGTGGGGAGAGAGATGGCGGAGATTTGTAATGAACTGATATATATATTATGACTTGTGATGATATTAAGGTAAATACATTGTTTGTTCTCTATTAATATCTTTCATTTGCTAACTATCCCTATCAGTAGTTAGTGCCTTCAGTAGTTTGAATCTTTTATTTAGCTGGCAGTAGTGGCGCTCGCTGTATTGCAGTAGCTTGAGCAGCGAAGATTTTTGTGAGGTAAGTGATTTGTGAAAGGTATAGGTTAATGTTAGTCAGGGCCCATTCTTTTGTACGAATTATTGAAAGTCAGATTGCGTTGCGCTAACAAAATATTGTGTGTCAGGTTAAGCACAGCCATATATAAATTGTTCAAAGGGGACGTTTCATATGTCGACCCTTAGCCTAGGATACCTCACTGGAATCTTCTGATTTTTCTTGTAGTTTGTGTATTTAGTGTAGCTTTTGTTTATTGCTAGCACGTAATTGTAGAGAGAATCTCCTTTGTAGTTGTAGCCTTTCATTGTTGTACAGTAAAACAGTTGTGGCATGCATATAGATTTGCACCAAGTATTTCGCAGCTGTAATTAACAAGATATTATTTTCAGTGTTATGTTATGTGTTCTCTTATTTTTGCTCTTCAAATTGTGTTTTTCTGTGTTGTCGTGTGAAATACTGTGACAATAATGGCGTGTGAAAAACGTAATACTAGGCTCCAAAGTAAACTGAGAAATGACAGTGAAAATGAGAGCAGTGTGTTAGCGCCACCGAGTAATGAATTAACTGATGTTCAAAGTAGTAATTTGGTAATTGTGCATAGGGAAATGGAGCGGGCGGCAAACAATGGCGTGGACAGTGAAACAATTAGTGAAGAGGGAAGCATTATCGATCGATCGGTCGGCAACAGCTCGCCTCAGGAATCCGAAATGACAGGACACAATTTCGCAAATACTGTAGATTCTGGTTTTGGGTCATCACCGTTTTCTCAAATAAGTCAAGACACATTTCTGCTTGTCAAAATGTGAATGTTGTCGGTGCAAATGCACTGCCGAAAAGCGTAGAGAAACAGATTCCAGACACTAATACATTATTATTGCAATTAATGCAACAAATGGAACAAAATCAGAGACAAACACAGCAACAGTTAGACACAGTGGAACAAAATCTCAAAAAGTTAGACACAATGGAACAAAATCTTCAAAAGTTAGACACCACACTTGAACAAACACGTGAAGATTTAACTAGTGAGTTACATAACATTGAATCGAAATGTCAAAAAGTCTGTAATGACGTAAAATCACAAATTTGTGAGCATTTCCAACCTATTTTTTCGCGGCATGAAAATGCATTACAGAATCATGAAGCAGCCATAAAAGAACTGCAAACTATTTTTCATGAAAATCACAACACCTTGCAAGCTAAAATTGACTCAGTTGCATCTACCGATTCGGTTACGCAACTTGCAAAAACTCAGGAAAACTTAAAGGTCACAGTAGAGACGATTGCAACACAAATGGACACTCTGAAACTTGGTTCAGAAAAACATACAGAGGAAATGATTTCACTATCGGATAAAGTAGCCGAACTTTCAGATCAGTTCACTAACTTATCTACAAAGGTAGATGATGATCTGAATGACACAACACCTGTAGCCTTCACTGACACAGAAGAGTATGAACAAATTAGAAAATTCAAACAAAATCAAAATCAAATCAATACACAGTACAAAAGAGAAATCCGGGAAGTGCAAGATCAGTTGGCACAAGTAGTACAAGAATTACGTATTTTAGAGGACACTCGCGCCCCAATACGGGAAGAGGGACATACAAATACGGAACAGACACAAAATAACAACACAGGGCACTTCGGAAATTGTGAAAGAAATTGGCAAGGCGCATTGGATTTTGAGATGGAACCGCCGAAACGAAGTAACAATGACCGAGATGCTACTCGCAGACACGATGATTTTGACTATAAGCTGTTCATTACCACACGTAAATTCAAAACGTTTAAGAATTCTGCCAACGACATTCATCCACAAGCGTGGCTCCATCAATTCTCTCATTGTTTTCCTCCCAACTGGTCGTTGGAACACAGATTAGAATTTATGTGTGGCTACTTGGAGAATGAACCAGCTGTAAGAATGCTATCGGTAATTCACGATTGCCACAGTGAAGGAGATTTTTATCATGCCTTCCTCTCAGCGTATTGGTCTCAAGCTACACAAGACCGTGTAAAACATAGCATCATGATGATGAAACACTTTGAACAATCTGAATTTTCCAGTCTTGTCAAATATTTTGAAGACATGTTGCATAAGAATCAATATCTATCAAACCCATACAGCCCCTCAGAACTCATCCGCATTTGCTTACTCAAATTGCCTGAACATTTACGACATATTATTTTAGCAGGACGCTGCAAAGATGACATTGAAGCATTTCAGGGTCTGTTACAAGAACTGGAAATTGACACTGACAATCGGGGAACGCGGAAACAGGAGCACAACAATTACAGGTCACATCTGTCACAATTCCACGATGAAAGAAATAATAACTGGACACGACAAGGCTATTCTCACAACACATATCGTGACCAAAACAGACACCACCCGTATGACAACCGTTAGCAGAGTAGTAATAATTACAGGGAAAGATCACCTCTCCGCAGTAATGACTATCACAGAGACAATCAGAGAAACAGACAATATGGGAACCAGAACAATTATTATCAAGGGAGACAGAATAACTTCAGACGCAACGGTCCAGCGCGCAGTTACGATTCAGGGAGAAATTCTCCACCACGTGACCGACAAGAAAGATACTATCAAATCTACCGACATGACGACAGACGATGTGATCGTAACGACAGACCTGAATTGCATCAGAACTGGCGGGATTCAAACAGAGCAGGGCCCTCTCGAGGAGGTGAATTTGTAGAAGTCAGGTATCCAAACCCCAATAACGACGCGCGCCAACAAAGGGACAGACAATGACTCACACCGCATGCAGCAGGCAGCCGCGTGCGCCCGCTAGCTCCGAGAAAAATAACATAAGACGTTAGCCTTGAGAAAAATTTTAGCATTCTTTACCGATGTATACAACATGATAATTGCTTTGAAGTTGAAACTCTGTGTACTAGGAAGAGTAAAGGTTTACACCACATTTCACATGTAAAACCATTTATTGACAGATAATCTGCCTTTTAACTTTGTCTTTGCCATAAAACGTTTCACTTCACGTTACTAGTATGCTTTAGAAACTGTTACCATGCAACAACGTTTGAAGTTCAATATCCAGCCAAGAACCAAGAGAAATTATTTAAACAGAAATTACGAATGCATTGTTATTGCGAACAGACGACACAGTGTAATTGTGTGTGTACATTCTTGCTTGTTAGTTGTACGATTAGAACATTTACCAGTACTGCTAATGAGATTTTAATGCAACATTTTGGTTTACTTGAAAATACATTCCGGATTTAAAGTACTTTCTGAGAGATACCAGATGACACAGAAGTTAGTTTATGTGACAGCTACACGATTTTATCACGACGCTACTAATGAGTGACAATTTACAATGTTGATTTTGCGGTGTTTCTGTTTTATATCTGCACAGTTTTTCTGTATTATTCTGGAAAGTAAAACATGTTTTAGTAGTAACTTTTATGGTATAGCTACAAGGAGACAGCCTTTTCTGTAGCACAACAATACGTTACAGCACAGTACTTTCTTCATCACGGCAATAAGCGTAATAAGTATGATATCTATACGCAAAGCATTTCACTTTGTGTATCATGAGGTAAGTACATTGACTTTAGCAGAACTTTGCTTACAGAGGACGATAACTACGACAGTTCCACAGAATTATCTTACAGCAAGACGCGCATTTAGCGCTACAGGACACGCATTTGAGTGATTAATCTTATACTTAAAACACTTATTTTCAAAGATTTTTTAATTACAAAGAAAGTTTTCCGTGATACATTTCATTCCATTGCTGTAATTTGTAACACCTGAGGGTATAATTACATTTATCCTCAGGGGGGTACATGCCTACTTTGTGTACCATGTGTGTGGCAACCACAAGGAACCCTAGCTAATATGGTATTTGCTTATACAACTTTACACATCGGTACCATATTTCTCTAACACACAAATTACACAGCTATCTGATCATTTAACTGAGAGAGACAAACATTTATTTTACTATATCAGTGACAGATGTTTACGTAATTACACAGTTGAATAACTTCACACTTATGAAACTGTATTTTGTCTGTACTTTGTAAACTGTTCATATTTTTTCGGAATCATTGTGATACTATGAGAGCTTTGAATGATGTATTTGGTATGAGATCATGATTTTTAAAGTACGTTTGAGGCAGCTGACACTTTTGACATGAGCAGAGAATTTTTTTAGGCTTGGAAATTATTGGAGGAAGTTACGACGATTTTGAGATTTGACTGAGGTGTTATGATGTTATTATTACGACGACGATGTGTATTATGTTGTTGAGGAATGTTTATTATGCTACGTATTTCTCATGATGAAATATTGAAGAAGTGTCGACGAATATGTTTATGTATAATGAGGTAAGGAATAATGAGTAGTGTTTAGGGACTCTGATTTGTGGAAAAGGTTGTTGGAAACCAAGAATCGTACTTTAAGAGTTATGAAATGTGCGTAAATGCGTGAAGGTATTACAATGCAGACGAAAATTTTTTTTGGACACTGTTATATCAATAGCATTTTGTTTCTACAGATTTGTAACGCAAATTCTTGACCTGTGAAATATCTTTATATGCGACTGTCTCTGTAGCGGAAACTGCTGTCGTAAATATTTCCGTAAGAAAGTTAACGGACCACCTACACATAATGCGTCGTGGGCACCCAGCTGTGTCAGACGCCTGGAGAAAAAGCCATTAGCGCGTGCCTTTCAGAGCACAGGAAAACACCTGGAGAACAAGCCATTAGGGTGTGCCTTTCATCGCTCATGCGACACCCTCGTTACTTGAAAACATATGATTACTCGCACTTTGTGCTAATTGCTGAAATGCTTATGAATTGATGGGAAATATTCGTACATCTGCAAACCTGATAATGACAAGTGTCTTTCTATGAGAGTTGAGAGCTACTGACTTACGAAATGCCACATGACTATTGAATGATGTTTTTATGCTTTGGTTTGCGTAATTGCTTATTTCACTTGATATCTGGTTTCCAGCTGTGTTTTAGCATTGCTTTTATAAAATGAAATGCATTTGCTAATGTGAACACTTTCTGTCAACAGATCTATTAAATAATTATTTTATGATCCACATTCTTTAAAAAAGGAGCACTTGGAAAGGAAAGAACAATAAGAAGGAACTAGTAACTGCATACATAATATTCTTTTCAAGTACATGGTAATATTTCTTTTACAATAAGTTGTTGTGGTGCACCACTTTAATTACATAGATATTAAGATGTGAATATACATTTCCCTTATCTGCATTGTTGTTTTTACTGTATTATTTTTTCTGCTTGAGCTATGTCATGTTTAGATATAAGTTATTGCATTTGCTGTTGCTGTTTGCCAGGCATAGTGCTACTAAATTTCACATTACATTACTCTGTTAAGCCAGTTTTACAACTGATTTTTTTTTTTGTTGCTGCTCATTGGCTCATATTAGTTGTAATTTTGCATTTTATCTGTTAATTTAGATTTACTGTAGCTTGCTTTGCAATTTTCCAATTTTTTGGTCATTGCTGTTTGTGTTACTTATTTTGTGCTGCTGCATTGCCTCGTCCCTTAGTTTAGCATCTGAGCTCAGTAGATTTAAGTTAGCTTAAGAGGGGGTAGCCTCTAAGAGAATGAGTTGCGATGAATTGGAAGAAATGCATTGAGAAAACAGGTTTAGGTAGGATTTTCTTGGAAATAAATGATGAGGTAAGATAATGGAAAATAAAAATGAGGTAAGAAACGTGTGAACATATAAATACAGAAAGCATGCTTAGATAGAATTTTTTTGGTGGAAACAAAGGATGAAATAAGAGGAAAGATATATGAAGTTTTGGGTTGGACTGCAGTACCAAATGTTACACTGAAAACGAACCCTGTCCTTTCCTATTGGTGTTATCCCACTATATGTTTGTGTACCCTTGTGTATTTGTTTTCTTCCTGTCTCTGTGTAGTTTCATAGGATTTTTTCTTCTTTTAATATTAAGCTACATTCACTATGATGAGGAATACTGTTATCCTCAAATATAATTGGCATTAATAATATGTTATTTACTTTGTAAAGATATTAGACATTATTCATTCTGTTTAAATGCTCATGTGTGAAGTTGATGTTTCGCAAGTTATTCTGATCTTCTATGTATGTACTCATGTCATAATTCCACTGATGTATATGTTTATTTCTATTTTTTTGTAAAGCCCCTATTACTACAAATGTTATCTGTATTATTATGTTTTTAATGATGTATTTTGTACCTTTGTAATTGTATTCTTATGTTATAAAATTGTAATTGTCACCAGTTCATGATATTATTAACTTGTTAGTTACATTTCACTGCACACATTTCTGTTGGTCATAGTATATGGACAATATGTGAGAAGTTGGGACTGTTAGTGTTTGCACGTGTGTTACTAATTCAGCAAGGGACTGGATAACAGCATTGCTGGTTCTAAGGACAATTCCAAAAACTTTGTGAATGCACAAGTGGTGGTTATGGACTTGCTATATTATTTGCAAGACTCTTCGATTGTGATTGTGCACCTGCACAGTCGCAACAGATCGCAACAGATGGCTGCTGGCCATCTCTACCAGGACTACAGTGGGTCTGCACCTCTGGTGGCCCACCAATACCATTATCTCTACAAGGACTACAGTGGGTCTGCATCTATGATGACCTACCAACGCCATTATTTCTACAAGGACTGCAGTGGGTCTGCACCTCTGGTGGCCCACCAATACCACAATCTCTACCAGGACTCCAGTGGGTCTGCTCTGTGATGACCTACCTACCAATATTCTTCCAAACTTCGAATGACTCTGCTGTGGGTTTGCTCTGTTGTGGCCCATTACCTGTCTGCATGTCGAGAGTCAGCACTGTCTTTCCGTTGGAAGGTCAACACTACTTCTTCAAGACTGCATGGAAATCCACTACTTCTATGTGCATTTTCTTTTACTGCTTGGCCTTTGAGAAAAACTCTGCATTTTTATTGTGATGAACAATGTGGACTGTCTTTATGGACTGTGAGAAATTTTGATCTTTTGACCAACATAATATTAATAAGTGTGTGCATTTTATATCTTTGTTATTGTAATTATGAAAAATTTTTTTCAAATCTGTATTGGGCACTGCCCAAACCAATTTGTAAAAATTTTTGTGGGGAGCATGGGGGCTATGTAAGTAGGCTGTTTATGTTTTCTTATTGGCAACGTTACGTAGCGCTCAATATGAAAATCACTGGCTGTGCTGTGTGCAGTCTGTGGCTAGTTTGCATTGTTGTCTGCCATTGTAGTGTTGGGCAGCGGCAGCTGGCTGTGAACAGCGCGTAGCGTTGCGCAGTTGGAGGTGAGCCGCCAGCAGTGGTGGATGTGGGGAGAGAGATGGCGGAGATTTGTAATGAACTGATATATATATTATGACTTGTGATGATATTAAGGTAAATACATTGTTTGTTCTCTATTAATATCTTTCATTTGCTAACTATCCCTATCAGTAGTTAGTGCCTTCAGTAGTTTGAATCTTTTATTTAGCTGGCAGTAGTGGCGCTCGCTGTATTGCAGTAGCTTGAGCAGCGAAGATTTTTGTGAGGTAAGTGATTTGTGAAAGGTATAGGTTAATGTTAGTCAGGGCCCATTCTTTTGTACGAATTATTGAAAGTCAGATTGCGTTGCGCTAACAAAATATTGTGTGTCAGGTTAAGCACAGCCATATATAAATTGTGCAAAGGGTACGTTTCAGGGTGGCAACTTTATATACTAAAATGATCATTTAAGTAAAAGCCCATGAAATGCAATCTTATATAAAATTCTACAGGGTTGGTCAAACAATAGTTAAGATGCTCTACAATACACAGATACCGCCTCTCAAGATCGTAGGCAATAATATCAAAGTTTCCAAAGATCAAAACATATTTCAGGTATTAGGTCGTTACACTCCAAGCAATAAATTCGTTAACACACCAGCAAACATGACAAAGGCAGCTACTAACGTACGGCAGATTGATAGGGAGATTACCGAACAACCCGAACCGCAGGTTACTCTAACCCGCCCCTACTCCACAAGGGAAAAACGGACCACCCAATTTATAAATAACCACCTTCCCGCGGGTGGACAAACGGAGAAGAATGGTGGGACGACCCCAAAGCAAAACGGCTGGTGGCCTCACCAAGAAAACAAGTAGAATTTAACATGAGAAAATCAAACAAGATATCACCAATCACTTAACTTCTAAAAACTGCGATTTCTCGAGAAGACCGGGCGCAGCACCCCCAAATCGCTCTCCCGAACCGTCCGCTGCCAGCCGCTTCAACGGACGCAGGAAGGCTCGCCGATCTCCCGTCTCACGGCGTCGCAGCTCGCACAGGTCAGCCTGATGTCGTGGGTTGGCTCCTGTTGCTCTCGTGTCGACCGCGAAGTCACTAGCCCTCGCTATACGCCGCGGTCCACTGGAGTCACGTGGCGACCTCACATGAGCCGACGCTCAAGACGGACAAGTCATCTTGTGTCTCAGTGCGCGTCCGACCAACCGATCGATCCAACCGCTAATGACCATTGCCTGAGCAAACTCGAGCACACAGGCGGCCTAACGCGCAGACTCAGACTCAGATGCAGGAACTAAGCTCCGACCGGGCAACCACTCGCTGACCTCTCTTACTAGCGTAGTGGAAAGACTCTCATTTTGCCGGCTCTAAAGGTTGATGCGAACGACAGACATACTAGCACTCCGAACGACAGACAGAGACCAACTGCCTAACAAATGCAGACGAGAGACAGACTAGCATGCTGCAGACGAGAGACTGACACAGACTGACCCCCGTGGCGAGCTCATAGCGCCCCTTAAATGCACGTGAACAGGCAACCTTTCCCCTTTCCTACCAGAGGGAGACATCAAAGCTGCAATTGCCACAGCCGGCCGGAGTGGCCGAGCGGTTCTAGGCGCTACAGTCTGGTTCGAATCCTGCCTCGGGCATGGATGTGTGTGATGTCCTTAGGTTAGTTAGATTTAAGTAGTTCTAGGTTCTAGGGGACTGATGACCTCAGAAGTTAAGTCCCATAGTGCTCAGAGCCGTTTGAACCATTTTTTTGCAATTGCAACAGCGGCGCCACCGCCAGAAACGGAGGGCGACTGCTTCACATTACGCGCTGCGGCGCGCTCTTCAAAACAGCAATTTTTACCACGGCTCAGTGGCCTCTTCTATTGTTTAACTGTTGCTCGTGACATGCCACATGCCATGTAATGGCCAAGAACGTATCTGGAAAGACAGACTGACAGACAGTACGCATTTACTAGCAACTCACCACTCTCCTGGGCGAAATAAACAATTTTTCGTTGTTGGTAAAAGAACCTACTATCGACGTTCCAGGCAGCAATAAAACATTACGGCTTATATATGAAAGAGAACACAACGTTGTTTCTCTTGCAAATTTCGTAGAATTCGTTTCAGCGAAATCAGCCACAGACTTCACTGCGTGCTATTTATGTAAAAATAATAAATTGATTAATTTTGTTACGTAATGTACAACTACTATAAATACTCTCGAAACATCGTCCCTTATACTACCGCGTCAGCTATACTACTATACAAAGAGATGACGAAAGTCATCGGATAGCGATATCCACACATACTGATTGCGGAAGTATCGTGTACAAAATGTTTAAAAGGGAAGTGCATTGGCGGAGTTGTCATTTGTACTCATGTGATATATGTGCAAAGGTTTCCGACGTCATCACGGCCGCACGACGTGAATTAACAGACTTGAATGAATAATGGTAGTTGGAGCTAGACGCAAGCGACATTTCATTTCAGAAATCATTAGAGGCTCGAATATTTCAAGATACAACGCGTCAAGAGTGTGCCGAGAATATCAAAATTCAGGTATTACCTCTCACCACGGGCAGCGCAGTAACCGACGGGATTCACTTAACGACCGAGAGCAGCGAAATTTGTGTAGAATTTTCAGAGCTTACAGAAAAGGAACACTGCTTGAAATAATTGCAGAAATCAGTGTGGGATGTACGACGAACGTGTCCGTGAGGACAGTGCTGCGAAATTCGGCGTTAATGGGCCATGGCAACAGATAACCGACGCGAGAGCATTTTCTAACAGCACGACATCTCCTACAGTGCCTCTCCTTCGCTAGTGACTATATCGGTAGGACCCGAGACGACTATAAAATCGTGACCCTGTCGCATGAGTCCGGCTTCCAGTTGATAAGAGCTGTTAGTATTGTTCGATTGTGGAGCAGACCCTACCAATCCATGGACCCAAATTGTCAAGAAGACACTGTGTGGTGGTGCTGGCTCTGTGACGGTGATAGCTCCATAATGGTGTGAACTGTGTTTACATGGAGTGGATTGCGTCCTCTGGTCCATCGTAACCAATCAATGACTGGAAATGGCTAGGTTCGACTACTTGGAGATTATTTTCTGCCATTCATGGACTTCATGTTCCCGAACGACGATGGAATTTTTGTTGAGGACAATGCGCCGTGTCACCCAGCGACAGTTGTTTGCAGTTGGTCTGTAGAACATTCTGGACAATTCGAGCGAATGATTTGGCCACCCAGAGAACCCATCGAACATTTGTGGGGATTAATCAAGAAGTCTGTTCGTGCACTAAATTACACACAAATAACACATTCGTAGTTATGGACTGCTGTATAGAAAGCATGGCTCAGCCTCCCTCCAGGGGATCTCCAAAAATTTGTAGAGTCGATGCCGAATTGCTGAATCACGCCGGGCAAAAGAAGGTCAGACACAATATGAGGAGGCATCCCGTGACTTTTTTCGCTTCATTCTTTCCAAGTCTCTTGAACAGCTGTTGACAGATGTGGTGTGCGTACTGTAAGACCTTTGGTACACATACCATCAGATTATTTGACTTGTTGCTCTAACGAAGTAGGCGAGTGCCAGCAATATGTCTCGTGGTCTTTTCGTGGCGTGTTTATCTTCTGCCGTTAGGTCAGACGATAGAAATGCCACTTGCACACTTAGAGTAGCACATTGACGGTGACAAACTTTAAACAGAACTTGATTAATTTACACAAACATTTATTAAAACAATAAAAATCGTAAACCTTCCTTAACTTGATTCTGGATGCTATTTACAACTGACAACCTGAAGTTCCTTTGGTCTTGGTTCGTTAATCTTATTCTCACATATCTCTGATACTTGACAAAAGTGTCTATACATTTATCTTCATGGCTGTGTATAGGAATATGGTAATCTTATTAGGCACAGACTGAAACTTGACTACAGACTAATGCAGACTGATGCAGACTGATGCAGACTGACTAATCGGAGGTCTGTACACGCGTTATAATACCTCGCGCGTTCATGTATCATTGCGCGAGTGTGATCCGCGAGGGGAAAAGGTTCAACGTTAGTAGCAATCTCATTGGCTGCGTTACATATTAATACGTGGATCGGTGGAAGCAGAATTTGGTCCGTCTCTATGGCAGCGCCATCTCGTAGTGCATAGACGGTTGAGCGCTGTGCTTGCGCTGTTGTGCTTAGCGGGGCGCGCTCTAGTGGGAAAGTTGTGTACGCGCTGATTACAAGGAACTATGTACACAACCCAGATTCATCCCATATTTTTACACTGTGCCCTAATAAACATCTGACGGACGTAGGCCATACATTTTAAATATTTACCAAATGTGAAACGTTGTCAGGAAAAATGTCGAAAATTTATTGATCGATTTACTTCAGATCTTCACATGACACTCTAATAAATATTCGGACTTAGTTAGACTATCAATTTTTAAACAATAATGTACAGATTTTCATTTTAAACGGATTGTGGTAAAAAAATGCTGCACCGTGAAAAAGTCCATTCTCGTTTTCTCTCTCGCAGTTTAATCCTTAGACAGTTATATGTGGTTAATGAACTTTCTGCATGTATGAAATTGTTTGTATGACAGTGTACTTTTTTTAAATTTCCTCACACTCGGTGTGTACAGAGTACCGCCATTGTTGTTGTTGTGGTCGTCAGTCCTGAGACTGGTTTGATGCAGGTTTCCATGCTACTCTATCCTGTGCAAGCTTCTTCATCACCCAGTACCTACTGCAACCTACATCCTTCTGAATCTGCTTAGTGTATTCGTCTCTAGGTCTCCCTCTACGATTTTTAAACTACGTGCTGCCCTCCATTACTAAATTTGTGATCCCTTGATGCCTCAGAACATGTCCTACCAACCGATCCCTTCTTCTTGTCAAGTTGTGCCACAAACTTCACTTATCCCCAATCCTATTCAACACTTCCTCATTAGTTACGTGATCTACCCATCTAATCTTCAGCATTCTTCTGTAGCACCACATTTCGAAAGATTCTATTCTCTTCTTGTCCAAAATATTTATCGTCCATGTTTCACTTCCATGCATGGCTAAACTCCATACAAATACTTTCAGAAACGACTTCCTGACACTTAAAGCTATAATCGATATTAACAAATTTCTCTTCTTCAGAAATGCTTTCCTTGCCATTGCCAGTCTACATTTTATATCCTCTCTACTTCGACCCATCATCAGTTATTTGCTCCCCCAAATAGCAAGACTACTTTAATACTTTAAGTGTCCCATTTTCTAATCTAATTCCCTCAGCATCACCCGACTTAATTCGACTACATTCCATTATCCTCGATTTGCTTTTGTTGATGTTCATCTTACATCCTCCTTTCAAGTCACTGTCCATTCCGTTTCAACTGCTCTTCCAAGTCCTTTGCTGTCTCTGACAGAATTACAATGTCATCGGCGAACCTCGAAGTTTTTCTTTCTTCTCCACGGATTTTAATACCCACTCCGAACTTTTCTTTTGTTTCCTTCACTGCTTGCTCAATATACAGATTGAATAATATCGGCGAGAGGCTACAACCCTGTCTTACTCCCTGCATCCCTTTGATGTCCGCCGGGCCGAAGTGGCCATGCGGTTAAAGGCGCTGCAGTCTGGAACCGCAAGACCGCTACGGTCGCAGGTTCGAATCCTGCCTCGGGCATGGATGTTTGTGATGTCCTTAGGTTAGTTTAGGTTTAACTAGTTCTAAGTTCTAGGGGACTAATGACCTCAGCAGTTGAGTCCCATAGTGCTCAGAGCCATTTGAACCATTTGAACCTTTGATGTCCCTCAACTCTTATAACTACCATCTGGTTTCTGTCCAAATTGTAAATAGCTTTTCGCTCCCTGTAGTTTACCCCTGCCACTTTCAGAATTTGAAAGAGAATATTCCAGTCAACATTGTAAAAAGCCTTCTCTAAGTCTACAAATGATAAAACGTGGGGTTTGCCTTTCCTTAATCTAGCTTCTAAGATAACTCGTAGGGTCAGTATTGCCTCACGTGTTCCGATATTTCTACGGAATCCAAACTAATCTTCCCCGAGGTCGGCTTCTACTAGTTTTTCCATTCGTCTGTAAAGAATTCGCGTTAGTATTTTGCAGCCGTGACTTATTAAACTGATAGTTCGGTAATTGTCACATCTGTCAACACCTGCTTTCTTATTCACCAGATGGTAGAGTTTTGTCAGGACTGGTTCTCCCAATGCCGTCAGTAGTTCTAATGGAATGTTGTCTACTCCCGGGGCCTTGGTTCGACTCAGGTCTTTCAGTGCTCTATCGAACTGTTCACGCAGTATCATATCTCCCACTTCATCTTCATCTACGTTGTCTTCCATTTCTATAATATTGTCCTCAAGAACATCGCCCTTATATGGACCTTTTATTTACTCCTTCCACCTTCCTGCTTTCCCTTCTTCGCTTAGAACTGGGTTTCCATCTGAGCTCTTGAAATTCATACAAGTGGTTCTCTTTTCTCCAAAGGTCTCTTTAATTTTCCTATAGGCAGTATCTATCTTACCCCTAGTGAGATAAGCCTCTGCCTCCTTACAATTGTCCTCTAGCCATCCCTGCTTAGCCATTTTGCACTTCCTGTCGATCTCATTTTTGAGACGTTTGTATTCCTTTTTGCCTGCTTCATCTACTGCATTTTTATATTTTCTCCTTTAATCAATTAAATTCAATATTTCTTCTGTTACCCAAGGATTTCTACTAGCCCTCGTCTTTTTACCTACTTGATCCTCTGCTGCCTTCACTACTTCATCCCTCAAAGCTACCCATTCTTCTTCTACTGTTTTTGTTTCCCCTATTCTTGTCAATTGTTCCCTTATACTCTCCCTGAAACTCTCTACAACCTCTGGTTCTTTCAGTTTATCCAGGTCCCATCTCCTTAAATTCCCACCTTTTTGCTGTTTCTTCAATTTTAATCTACAGTTCATAGCCAGTAGATTGTGGTCAGAATCCACATCTGCCCCTGGAAACGTCTTACATTTTAAAACCTGGTTCCTAAATCTCTGTCTTACCATTATATAATCTATCTGAAATCTGTCAGTATTTCCAGGCTTCTTCCATGTATATAAACTTCTTTCATGATTCTTGAACCAAGTGTTAGCTATGATTAAGTTGTGCTCTGTGCAAAATTCTACCAGGCGGCTTCCTCTTTCGTTCCTTACCTCCAGTCCATATTCACCTGCTACGTTTCCTTCTCTCCCTTTTCCTACTGACGATTTACAGTCACCGATGACTATGAAATTTTCGTCACCCTTCACTATCTGAATAATTTCTTTTATTTCATCATACAGTTATTCAATTTCTTCGTCATCTGCAGAGCTAGTTGGCATACAAACTTGTACTACTGTGGTAGGCGTGGGCTTCGTATCTACCTTGGCCACAATAATGCGTTCACTATGCTGTTTGTAGTAGATTACCCGCATTCCTATTTTCCTGTTCATTACTAAACCTACTCCTGCATTACCCCTATTTGATTTTGTGTTTATAACCCTTTAGTCACCAGAAGTCTTGTTCTTCCTGCCACCGAACTTCACTAATTCCCACTATATCTAAGTTTAACCTATCCATTTCCCTTTTTAATTTTTCTAACCTACCTGCCCGATTAACGGATCTGACATTCCACGCTCCGATCCGTAGAACGCCAGTTTTCTTTCTCCTGATAACATCCTCTTGAGTAGTCCCCGCCTGGAGATCCGAATGGGGGACTATTTTACCTCCGGAATATTTTACGCAAGAGGACGCCATCATCATTTAACCACACAGTAAAGCTGCATGCCCTCGGGAAAAATTACGGCCTTAGTTTCCCCTTGCTTTCAGCCGTTCGCAGTACCAGCACAGCAGGGCCGTTTTGGTTAGTGTTACAAGGCCAGATCAGTCAATCATCCAGACTGTTTTCCCTGCAACCACTGGAAAGGCTGCTGCCCGTCTTCAGGAACCACACGTTTGTCTGGCCTCTCAACAGATACCCATCCGTTGTGGTTGCACCTACGGTACGGCTATCTGTATCGCTGAGGCAAGGCACGCAAGCCTCCCCACCAACGACAAGGTTCGTGTTTCACGGGGGTGGGGGGGTAGTACCGCAATATGATTTGGTAAAAACTGCGGAATGGTCTCAATTTTTGTAATCCAACATACAGATTCTAACAATCCCACCACTTGCAAAGTAGGTTAAAAATCAGATTAATAATATTGCTCACGCAGCATATGTTCGCTTTATCGGGCAAAAACAAAGTTATTGACTGTGGGTGGTGTCGTCAGAATGGTAATAATGAAGTCACTGTAAAAAAGTTGTTAATTTTGGCAATTATCTTGAATGGATTGCCACGTAGATTTCGTGGAAATTGTTATGGCTCATCTTGTTGATTCTAGGGTGATTCCACTTTGACTGCTAGAAGGTCCAGATTTATATTTTAGCAATATTTGAAGATTTAACAAATGCGTTTTTCAGGAAATTCTTAATGATCAAACCATCCCAGATAAGAAATACTGAGGAAATAATTTTTGACTTGGCGTTCACGATCCACATTTTTATTAAAGTTCTTGTAAATTCACATATATTTCTTCTCAATTGTCGCATCATCAAGAAAACAGTTCTGTATCAATATTCATATATTTAATTTCCACTTTAACCAAACACAAGATTTGACTGTTCTTTTACAAAGCGAAATAACAACTTAACTTCTACACAGTGAAACAAAGACTGTTCGGTGCGCATTCGCGCCAAAACGGTTACAAGTAAGTCAAAGATTACGACAGTCTCCCAGAAATGAATACACACAAGAACCATATCACTGTAATATATCGATACATCGGAGTACCTATACATTAATAAAACCAAATGTGAATATTGTCACAAAACTATGTCTGTTACTTCGCAGAAAACTAGTACGATATTACTGGTATCGAGAACTGGGGTTGGAGTGCCGTGGTGGTCACGTAAGTAAAGAACCATTACATGATCCAGCTGTTGATGAGGCCTTCCTCGTATCTCATATTCTAGTAATGCCAACTAACTTTGCCATTAAATTTAAGTGACTTCAGTCTCCAGTCAAGGATTCATTTGCAATAACAATAAACGAGGCTCAGCGCCAGTGGCAGAGGGGAAGAGGAGATGGACAGAGATGGGGCAGAGGAAATGCACACAGAAAAGGGGAAGTAGGGGATGGGCAGAGAGAGGGGGAAAGAGGCGACCGAGAGAGGGGGGAGGCGGGTGCAAGGGGAAATGGACAGTGCGGAAGAGAGGAACTGACAGGCAGAGGGGGGGGGGGGGGGAGGAGGAGCAGGAGGTGACCAAAGAGAGAGAGAGAAGGACGAGGTCGGCGGGGAGAGGTGAGATAAGAGGTTCCTAAACGTATTTAGTAACTGCAGAGCAACGCAGAGTTCGCTAATGTCACATAAAATCCAAGAATATAGATAATATTAATCACGTGAATTTATCAACTTCTTAGACACACTTTTGAACCGCATTCATGCCTTGCAGTGTTTGTGATTTTTGAACGGCATCTCTTTCGTCAATACCCCTTTGACAGCCAGCTATGTAGGGGTGGAGGGGGGGTGGGAGGGACCTCCAATCTTGAATGGAAGAATGATGCTGCGGTAAATGGTCAGTCTGTTAGCATGACTCTCAGGGTTGCTTCAAGCTGTGACTGTGTTCATATCGTTACTTTACGGCTAGCAAATCGTCAGCCCATGAAGGGCCTACCAAAATGCTGCACACCATAGTGATAGTATTCGAACATTCACCCATAATTCTAAGGCGGAAAATTAAAGATATGCCTCAGAGGCATCGTCCAGAGACCACGACATCAGCTAGTAACTGCTCCAACACATTACAGCCCACTGGCACACTGAGGAGACACCATCATATATATGTGCATCCATGGTAACTTGGATGATAGCGTCGATCCACATGCTACGCGAGCATCTGCATTGCGAGCAATTGCCCCTCTAGGCGTCCATTACGAGCAACAGAACACGCTTTCTAGCACCATGGTGTGGGAGACTAACCTGGAATGAAAACTGTTCAGTCTCCTGGGATTCCGTCCACCAATGGGTGCTTGATTTGTTAGCGTGTGCCTCAGGCATGAAGTCAAACAGGGTAAGCATGGGGGCGGCTCACTTATGTTTTAAGATTGTATCACGTATGAAACTTCGAGACGTCTCGTCGATATTCAGGACAATCTGAGGCTTGTGCAGTACCAAGACAGCATCCTCCGATTGACTGCGGAGCCCTGCAGGCAATTTTTCAGCTATTGGTTCGTCATTCATGATGACAATATAGCGGCACAACGCACCCATTTTGTAAACACCTTTCTCCCGGAACCTGGAATCAGCTAAATGAAATGGACTGCATTGCATTCTGACATGAAGCCAATTTCACATGCTTGAAACCAGTTGCCTTAGGATCCCTTTGTCGCAAACTGGATGACCTCAGGAGTCCTGCCGTAGAAGGGCTGAAAAGTAGTGTCATAACCGTCTTGTAGATATTATAACAAGGAGGATCCAAGTAGATGGAGCAGCACGATAACTGAACGATGTTATTCAGTACATTTTGGTATCGCGTAAGGGACTTTCTACTTATTTCCTTAATTTAGGTTATTATTTTGTTTTTATTTCAAACTGGGGTATTCATTTAATTTCATAAGAACTATTCTTTCATTCCCTGTTAACCCCAAATCAAAATACATTCGCAGCTATGCTAGTAGTTCAAAATCATTTCGGCGCTTTATATACAGGTTGAGCATTAATAATCTAACTACATCATTATTAAAGAATCTGCATTTTAAATGTTATATTGATATGAAATCAAGATTAGTTCATTCAGCACAATCATCTCATAGAGAATTCTGATCTCAGCACAATTACATCTAATTTGATAGCTAGTGTTTACATAAGTTATTCGATCCGTAATCTTCGTAATTTGATACACACCTTGCTTTGAACGCAATGTTTCGTGTTTCCTGTGCTGTTGTCAGTACTGCTGTAATGTCAGACAGAGCTGATAGTTTGTCCACACACTAGTAGAGTGCTGCGTATTTGTCCAATAGTGTTGGTCATTTTTGTAAATTGCAGCACACATTTATTTTATGAGTGAGATAGCGACTGACTATTAAACGTAGCACTCTGCCATATGTGATTTGGGGGGGGGGGGGGGGGTAAGGGTGTAATGTCATCACAGATGCTATGTTAGTCTTTTGCCAGTGCCGAATTCTAATAGTAACGTAATGACAGCAATGTAAGAAAGTCCGAGACATTGAACCATGTACCAAACGAGTTCTGCTCATAGCGACGTTTTGTAGCACACTACTAGAACGTATTCTGAACGAAATGGCCTTCCTGTTAGCCTTAAATATCAGAACTTTTGCGTTCAGAAACAAATAGTTTTTTTTCATAACACGAAGAGGAAAAGGGCTGCAAATCCTCCTGAAATGGTTGCTAGTTGTTTGACTCTGAACTGCTTGTAAGCCTTCAACTTCACCAGTAACACTTCGCAGCTTTTGGAATAGCAAGACTATGATAGTTTCCTAGTAGAGCACAACTTATAAGGTAGGACATGTTTGCTCAGCGCAAAGTGAGCAGCTTTCTTAATGTGACACGCGGTGTGCAGTAGTAAAACACACAAGAATTCCTAATACCTGAGAGTAAACTACTGCACAGTTGCATAACAAGTCCTTCGCAACACAAAGAAAACTGTTCGTTCTGTGGAGTGGCTAAGTTATACCACTCGCTCTCACCACCCCCTTTCAGTCCGATGCCAGCTTACTCAAGCAATAGCTCCGTACAAAAAATATTTAAAAGGTAATGGCATACATTTGTGATATTTTGTTTCAAGCTCTATTTAAGTTTAAAAAAATCTTGTAACACACTTATGGTCATCATAGAAACGTTATCAAGCAGATGTAACCTACATGACACCTACCCCAGTACCATTATAAACAAGATGTAAGCGTGATACCAGGGAGAGTTACGCAGCATGTTCAAAATTAAATAGAAATTAGTGTATAAATAGTCCAAAGAAAATTAGTATAGCATTAAGGTTGTGGCCACACAAGTGATATGGTTCTACAGTGCAAGAAATACTATCAAAAGACGTAGAGTCTGTAGCTATGTTGCTAACTGCAGAACGGAATGTGGAGAGCTCTATATCGTCTGCTGTGCCTATAAACATACTGTTTTACGTAAATAAGGCAAAAATACGTTCCTGTCTGCTGTTATTTTCGCAGTGAAAGTTATATTGTATGTATAAATATTAAAAGCCACTGTTATTCATCTGCATATGTTCTTTGTGGTCTTTCTCGCAGTAAAGCAGTACCATGAAGAGCTCTATCGGGTATCTCCATAGCTTCAGTTGTACAGTAGTATTATTGGTGAATTCGATTACTTTCTCAGCGTGTTTTTTCTTCTCTCTGCTACCTCAATACCAGCAAGCGGAAACCCATACATGTTTGGAACATGTTAATTGATCAATGTAGTCGATGTTACTACACTCATCAGTTATAAGGTGTGTTCTAGTTCTTAAGCGTACGTGCTGATAAAGATAATTGGTGACTTCAGCAAAATTTTGTAAGTGATATAACTTAGCACGAAGAACTGATTTCTTATGTCACAAAGGACTTGTTTAAAAATGATATGGAACGGTATAATAGTTTCCTCCCAGGTATTACGGATTCTGATGTGTTTTGCTATTACACAGCACACACAATGTTGTTACAACTATTCACATTTTGGTGAGCAGACCTGTCCCGTTTGGTTAGTTGTGCTCTACTACGAAACTATCGTGGTCTCGCTACTCCAAGAGTTGCAAAGTGTTACCAGGTGAACACTCAAAGATTATAAACGGTACAGCCATGTATCTGTGAAGGATTTCGGTATGAATTATAGCCCTAATCCTCTCCGAGTTACAGAGAAACTAGTTATTTTTCAACACAGTGAGATGCTTGCAGACCGCAGGAAGGTCATTTTGTTCAGAACACGTTCCATTATTGTACTGCAAAACGTCACTACTTTCAGCACTCACTTGATACATGGTTCAGTGTCTCATACTCTCTTAAATCACTCAGTTTGAAAAGTATATATAAAACAAAATGATATCACCGTTGCGGTCCAGCATGATAGATGCGTCGTACATTGAGAACAATATTTATAAATCCTACCATATGTCTGTGAGATATTACTGAAATCCTGATTGGTAGCGTGCAGCGGATACAGCTGTCACAGGAATAAAATTCTTTTTGTTCCCTGGCAAACAGCCATTACAGACGGAATTAAATTACCACGAAGATATATGTCTACTTACCAGGTAGCCACATAGTGCATCGTAATAACCTCAGGTGTGAGGCCTCATAGCCTTTAGCGCCCAACTGCCAGTACCTATCACCTGCTTACACAAGACTGGAAAGCAGTATGGCTTTCTTTACAGATTTAATGTTTTTTTTCGATATGTTAGTTGCATTATGAATGCAGCAATGTATGACCAGAAATGTAAACTGTTCAGCAATGAAATTTTTTCACTGTAAATGAGCAACAAGAAAAGAGAGCCTGTCCATTGTCAAGTTGTAACGTGAAACTGTAAGATACAATAGAAACAAATGTATTTTTGTAGAAATGTTTCCTCAAAGTCGAATGAGCTCATCAGAAGACACATTTCAATACAAAGATACTGGTTTTTAATTTTTTACTTGGAAAGTAAGCTTTACTGAGAAACTAAGTAAAGAGTGCGATGTAGTTCTGCATTATTTACATAAAATTATTTTTTGCAGTGGACCATATGAGTACATGCATGGCTCTCTGCATTCCATTGTGTAGCTGCCCGCATGGCTACAGGACTCAGCATCTTGCTGCATTAAACCTTGTATTGCGGAAACATTATTATGATGCGATCCCAATCTTAATGTTCTGCAGATTTCATTTCACCTTCTTACACTTAAGTTCCTGTTTAATGTTTAACTTACTGCTTAATTCTCACTAGCATCTCGGTAACTTCTTATTTTTAGTAGTGATGGAGTAGATACGTCACCCTGATGATGTTTTGTGGTGACTGGAAGAGGGATAGTAGATGTTTATTACTGTAAACAGCATTGTAAAGAAATTATAACAAATGTTTAATATATCTAATTGCCATTTAAATTTTTGTGTGTGGAGTTATTACGTCAGTAGACTAGTCAAGCCTGTGGCAGCAGCCCATCACTAGTGTGTAGTTGAGAGGAAGGTCAGACATCATCTGCACTCCAGCGTGGCATAGCGTTGCTATAGCCACACTATTGAGTAGACACACGTTACACATGCTTGCCAAGGCCACAGCTACAACGAGCAGGATCTTCACACTGTGACAGCATGTGTGTAGATAATGATGTCTGTGACAGCACATGGGTGCTGGAAGTCTGTGAATCTCATACACATCCCAGCACCTCTGTGGACTAGGTGTAGCATATTTACTAATCAAAATGTACTCGGTTCTGGATCCGAAACCTGCCCATTCTTAAATTTTGATTAATAATGAGCACTGCGGCCGAAGGCTTCCAGCATATGAAGTCACCCTTACTCTGCCAAAGGCCTCGTCAAAGAGGGTAGATGACGAGGGCGGAGGATCGGACAGAGGTTCAGGGTACTCTCTTGACCTTGGGGTGGGAAACTGCACCTAAAGGCGGAAACTGCACCATTGCTGAATCAGCGAAGAACAAAGGCATGAGGATGCAGAAGGCAATGAAAAGCAGTGTATTAAAGACACATCCGCGTATTCAGAGGACATGTGCCCTGTAATAGATAAAGTGTCATGATGATCTCTCCATTGGCAAAAGATTCAGGAATAGTTCCCTATAAGAATCTCCGGGAGGGGACTGCAAAGGGGGAGTTGTCCATGAGAAAAAGATTGAACAGTCAATGAAAGGATAACTTTCTACGAGTCAGAGCGTGGACATCAGAAGCTTGAATGTGGTATGAATGCGGTAAGGAAACGAGAAACTCTGAAAAGGGAAATGCAAAGGCTCGCTCTAGATATAGTATAATATAATGACCACATAGTAGTGATGAAAAGTAGGCTGAAGTTTCGGAGATTAGTCAGAAAGAATCAATACGCAGAGAAGTGAGATGTAGAAGTACTAAGGAATGACAAGGTACGCTTGACGTTCTCTAAGGCTATAGACACAGCAATAAGGAATAGCTTGCTGCATGAACAATGTGAATAAATCGAAGAAGAAATGACTGTCGGAAGGACTGACTCAGCGTGCAGGAAAGTCAAAACAACATTTGGTATAATCAAATGCAAAGGTGGTAACATATAGGGTGTAAAGGGAATTCCATTGTTAAATGCAGAGGAGAGAGCGGGCACATGGAAAGGGCACATTGAAGGGCTCTAAGAGGGTTGGTTCAAATGGCTCTGAGCACTATGGGACTTAACTGCTGCGGTCATAAGTCCCCTAGAACTTAGAACTACTTAAACCTAACTAACCTAAGGACATCACACACATCCATGCCCGAGGCAGGATTCGAACCTGCGACCGTAGCGGTCACGCGGTTCCAGACTGTAGCGCCTAGAACCGCACGGCCACTCCGGCCGGCGGCTCTAAGAGGGGAGAAATTTTTTCTGATGTGATAGAAGAAGAAACAGGAGTCGATTTAGAACAGTTAGGGGATCCAGTATTATAATCAGAATTCAAGAGAGCTGTGGAGGACTTAAGATCAAATAAGGCAGACGGGATCGATAATATTCCATCAGAATTTCCAAAATTATTAGGGTAAGTGGCAAAAAACGACTATCCAAGTTGGTGTGTAGAATTTATGAGTCTGGCGACATACCATCTGATTTTCGGAAAAATATCAAATAATATCATCCACACATTACGAAGACCGCTAGAGTTGATAAAAAAAAGAAGAATGAAAAATAAAAATGAGGATATATTAGATGACGATCAGTTTGGCTTTTGGAAAAGTAAAGCCACCAGAGAGGCAATTCCGACTTCGCGGTTGATAATGGATGCAACACTAAAGAAAAGTCAAGACACGTTCATAGGATTTGTCAATCTGGAAAAAGCATTCGACAATGTAAAATGGTGCAAGGTGTTCGAAATTCTGAGAAAATAGTGGTAAGCTATAGGGAGAGACGGATAATATAATATGTGCAAGAGACAAGAGAGAATAGTAAGAGTGGACGACCAAGAAGGAAGTGCTCGCTTTAGAAACGGTGTAAGACAGGGACGTAGACTTTCACCTCTACTGTTCAATCTGTATATCGAAGAAGCAGTGAGAGAAATAAAAGAGGATATCAACTATCCTGAGTGAAAGGGAAGAAGAATTATAGGATCTACTGAATGAAATGAACAGTCTATGAATACAAAATATGGGCTCAAAGTAAACTAAAGTGAGACGATAGTAATGAGGAGTAGCGAATAGCGAGAAACTTAAAATCAGGATTGATGGTCATGAAGTAGATGTTAAGGAATTATGCTACCTAAGCAGCAAACTAACCAATATCAGACAGAGCAAGGAAGACATCAAAATGGACTGTGGGAAAACCGGAACAGGAGAGAATCAAAGCATCTGAGATGTAGTGCCACAGAAAAATATTGAAAATTGGATGGACTGATAAGGTAAGGAGCGAGGAGGTTCTGCATGGAATTGGAGAACAAAGGAATGTGTGGAAAACACTGACTGGAAGAAGGGACAGGATGATAGGACATCTGTTAGGACATCAGGGAATGACTCCCATCGTACTGGAGGGACCTGCAGAGGGCAAAAATTGTAGAGGAAGACAGAGATTATGATACGTCCAGCAAATGATTGAGGACGTAAGTTGCAAGTGCTACACTGAGATGAAGACGTTGGCACAGGAGAGGAGTTCGTTGACTCAAAAACAATGATCCAGCTCATTTAGCCACTTCAGGGTCACACCTGAATCATTATCATGGTGATAGTTGTAGCACTCATAGCCATTCTGCATTGTATGCTTTTTATTTTAGCTCAGGAAAAATAACAGGTGTACAGCTCAAGTGGCTCTGTGGTATAAAATGCAGGTGTGCAGTTGTTATTCTGTTCAGTTAATGCAGACGTGCTTCAGTCTTGACACAATCATAGACCATCCAAAAATGTCTTTCGTATCCAGGCTACATCCCTTCAGGAGCAGGCAGTGGATCCACTTCGCTACTTCTCCTCTTGCACCCTTTGAGCCTCTGCTTGCCAGACTCCTGCCCCCCAGCTATCTGGAGTCCTACAGGTAGCATGGTGGGTCTGCCTGCCTGCTCGAGAATACTAGTTTATAAGTAAATAGTGAAGATTAGGTCCTCTCCCACTCGCTGTTAAGATGATTGTAGAATATGGTGACTATATTAGCTGGCTGACGGGAATCTTTGGTAAGAAGGGAGAAGATAACGATGTGAGGGAAGAATAAGAAGCCTGGGCTCTGGAGATAGATCTAATACTGATATGCTGGCGACTACGTCATTTTGTGGTGATAGGGTGAATCAAGACATAATGCAGGAAGAGGACAGCACTCAGGTGAGGGAATTAGGAGGTGCAGGTATTGAGATCAGACAAGCTATGTAACAGTGATGAGAGAACGAGAGCTTTCCGCCGATTCGATTTCGGAAATGGTGCAGTTTTTATACTGCTTAGTATCACTGAATGAACAGAAGGAAGTGTTTGGATTAAACGATGTAGAGATTTGCAGATGATGTACCTACATGCTACGGGAAGCTTAGTGCGGAAGATAGCAGGGGCTAGAATTGCAGTTGCAAGTTTCCATAAACTACTGTGTGAAATGGTACTTCCAGCTAAGACTCTTTACGGTTGAAAACAATGAGTGAAAAAACCATTCCGGGAATACATGACTAGGGTAAGAACAGGTGACTGAGCGTTGTGTCTTTCGGAGGCAGCGGTTGTAGCGACCAAAGAAGAAGGAATTAATCCTCCAGATCGGTCGTGAATAATGTTTGCCCAATCCCCTCCAACATTCCTACATTAGCCAATAGAATCAAAGGCATTGATAGGTCAATCAATGTGGGCTGCCAGAAGGTGAGAAACATGGTGTGCTTAGAGGATAAGGTTGGAGGGATCAAGAGGTCAGACCCTGGTTGTTTCCTGTGTGGTGCGACAGGGCACTTCAGGCCTGCTTGTCGCAGACAGCGAGTGGTTGAGGTAAGACGAGACATCGGTTTCAAAGGGTGCATCGACAGTTGTTTGATTGGTCACTGTCCTAAGCCACAAAAAAGCAATATTGGCGCCATGCTCCTACTTAAGACGACAGTATCAGATCTGCTTGCTGTATTATGTTCCCCTGCATCCTCTGCATTTATCGCGAATCTCTTGCCCAACGTAAAGTCCCGAGCGACTGGAAAAAAGCGCAGGTGACGCCCGTATATAAGAAGGGTAGAAGGACGGATTCTCAAAATTACAGACCAATATCCTTAACATCGGTTTCTTGCAGGATTTTCGAACATATTCTCAGTTCAAATATAATGAATTTCCTTGAGATAGAGAAGTTGCTGTCCATGCATCAGCACGACTTTAGAAAGCATCGCTCCTGCGAAACGCAACTCGCCCTTTCTTCACATGATATCTTGCGAACCATGGATGAAGGGTATCAGACGGATGCCGTGTTCCTTGACTTCCGGAAAGCGTTTAACTCGGTGCCCCACTGCAGACTCCTAACTAAGGTACGAGCATATGGGATTGGTTCCCAAGTATATGAGTGGCTCGAAGACTTCTTAAGTAACAGAACCCAGTACGTTGTCCTCGATGGTGAGTGTTCGTCGGAGGTGAGGGTGTCATCTGGAGTGCCCCAGGGAAGTGTGGTAGGTCTGCTGTTGCTTTCTGTCTACATAAATGATCTTTTGGATAGGGTGGATAGCAATGTGCGGCTGTTTGGTGATGATGCTGTGGTGTACGGGAAGGTGTTGTCGTTGAGTGACTGTAGGAGGATACAAGATGACTTGGACAGGATTTGTGATTGGTGTAAAGAATGGCAGCTAACTCTAAATATAGATAAATGTAAACTAATGCAGATGAATAGGAAAAAGAATCCTGTAACGTTTGAATACTCCATTAGTAGTGTAGCGCTTGACACAGTCACGTCGATTAAATATTTGGGCGTAACATTGCAGAACGATATGAAATGGGACAAGCATGTAATGGCAGTTGTGGGGAAGGCGGATAGTCGTCTTCGGTTCGTTGGTAGAATTTTGGGAAGATGTGGTTCATCTGTGAAGGAGACCGCTTATAAAACACTAATACGACCTATTCTTGAGTACTGCTCGAGCGTTTGGGATTCCTATCAGGTCGGATTGAGGGAGGACATAGAAGCAATTCAGAGGCGGGCTGCTAGATTTGTTACTGGTAGGTTTGACCATCACGCGAGTGTTATGGAAATGCTTCAGGAACTCGGGTGGGAGTCTCTAGAGGAAAGGAGGCGTTCTTTTCGTGAATCGCTACTGAGGAAATTTAGAGAACCAGCATTTGAGGTTGACTGCAGTACAATTTTACTGCCGCCAACTTACATTTCGCGGAAAAACCACAAAGATAAGAGAGATTTGGGTTCGTACAGAGGTATAGGCAGTCATTTTTCCCTCGATCTGTTTGGGAGTGGAACAGGGAGAGAAGATGCTAGTTGTGGTACGAGGTACCCTCCGCCACGCACCGTATGGTGGATTGCAGAGTATGTATGTAGATGTAGATGAATTGGCGTCACTTGTCATGTTTTTGATATGTAAACTGTATTTTGTGCTGTTATGGTGGTTATCGCTCAGTCTTGTCCATTGAAGGTGGCGTCTAGCTTTGCTTGGTTGACTTTGTGCCGTCAATAGCAATCTCGTGCCATATTAGAGTTGCCGTCCCACTCAGCACATCGAGCCAGTGCAGATCACGAGCTTCAGTTGCGCCAAGAGGCGCGCGTACCTGCTAGTTGATGAGTGCAGAGCGACGGGAGTGGAGGTGTGGCTTGCTGTCAGGGCAAATGACAGTCTGACAACTGGAACGGGCTCAGTCTTACCAACAGCATCTGCGTTCCAGCATCTATGGACCATGATTAGCAGCATTCTTCGTTGCATCGCCGAGACCGTGAAAACACAAGGTATCTTCGAACCTGGCTCAGGGCCCTGCAGGTGTCAGCACGGTTCCGTGTAGATGGAGGACGGGTGGCTACTATCGCCATCAATCACAGGCAGTCGCCGTGAAATGGAAGCCAGCTGGAATCGCGCAGCAAAAGCAAAAACAGCAAGCAAATTGGAGCTCGCTCGGAGATAAGAGCTGGAAATGAGACATAGGAATAAGGCAGCGGGTGGTGGTGGGGTGTTTGGACGGCTTCGTACGGGTGCGATTTGCTGTGAACTTAAGGCACCGTTTCGACTGGAGCAGCGTACTGTGTTCAGCTTCGCAAGAGCAGGGGACATTTCGTAGCTGGTACTTACGAAGAGCACGCTGAAGAGTGTTTTATGCCACAGTAGTTAGTGTACTGTGGTGATCTGCGTTAACTGGTCATTCAAACGGTTGAGCCAGTGCTGGACTACATAGGCATCCAAATTGTCATGTTAGTGAAGCATAACGAGGCTGTGGTTAAGCCTGGAACTGTAGAGCAGTGATCTAGTTGGTTAAATTGTGGCCTAGGTACAATTTCTTCATCTACATTGATCCTCGGTAGTCCACTATATGGCGCGAAGCGGAGGGTATTCCTTTCTTGTTCCTCTTGCAAATAGAACGACGAAAAAACGACTGGCTACTTGCCTCCATATGGGTCGTAATTTCTCAAATATTCGTGGTCCCTACGCCAACGTATTGGCGGCAGTAGAATCGTTTTCCAGTCAGCTTCAGATGCCGGTTCTCTAAATATTTCGCAGTAACGTTCACCGAAAAGAACGTCGCGTTACCTCCAGGGATTCCCATTTCAGTTCCAGAAGTATCTCCGTATCACTTGCGTGTTGTTCGAACCTACCAGTAGCAAATCTAGCAGTTCTACATTTTTCTACATTTAGAGCTATTTGCCATTCACCACACCAACTACAAATTTTATCTGAGTCATTTTGTGTCCTGCTACAGTCACTCAACTTCGGCACCTTACCATAAACCACAGCACCATCAGCAAACAATTGCAGATTGCTGCCCATGCTGTCCGTCAAGTCATTTGTGTATATAGACAGTAATAGTGGTCCTATCACATTTCTCTGAGACATCCCTGACGATACCCTTGTCTTTGATGAACTCTCGCTGTCGAGAACAACATATTGGGTTGTGTAACTTAAGAAGTCTTATAGCCGCTCACTTGTCTGTGAACATAGTCCACATGCTCGTACCTTTTCTAACAGTTCGCAATGGGACACCTTGTCAAATGCTTTCCGAAGCCGGTCAGTGTGGCTGAGCGGTTCTAGGCGCCTGGTACCGCGAGACCGCTACGGTAGCATGTTTGAATCCTGCCTCGGGCATGGATGTGTGTGATGTCCTTAGGTTAGTTAGGTTTAAGTAGTTCTAAGTTCTATGGGACTGATGACCTCAGATGTTAAGCCTCCTAGTGCTCAGAGCCATTTGAACCATTTTTTGCTTTCAGAAAACCTAGAAATATGGAATCTGATTATTGCCCTTCATCGATAGCTCGCAGTATATCATGTGAGAAAACGGCAAGCTGAGTTTCGCAAGAGTGATGTTACCTAAAACCATGCTGATTCGTGGATATGAGTGTTACATTCGAACGTGTTCAAGGATTCTGCAGAGAACCATGGCCTGTAATTTTGCGAGTATGGTCTTTTGCCCTCCTTATACATGAGTCCACTTCTTCTTTTTCCAGTCGCTTGGGAATTTGTCCTGTTATTCCGCTCGCTTTCCTTGTCTTCTATGCTATACGGTGTAAAATGGTGGCAATGCGTCGAGCAGGGATTTGGAGGTGGTACTCCACAAAATATAAAATTCTTTCTCAAAATTTATTAGCTTCTGAAAGGTATAACCTTTAAGAAATGAATTTCAGACAATTTACATCAGTATTCAATTTGAGCTTCAGGAGTAGCAAAACCAATATTTAACATCGAAGAGGTTAATCGCATTTTTATATTTTTTACATTTACGAAATAAAAATGAAGCTTACGAATGGAAGATATTGCGGCGATATATAATGAGAAAATTCTCTCCAGCTTCCAGTCGCGTCGAGTACTTATGGGTCATTGTCAAGTGATGAGTGTCTTACGGTTGCTGCTGCCACCTTACAACGAAAATTTCAGTCATTAAAGAACAATCTCCTTTTCTGAAGAACGCCGATGTAATGGCTTAGAACATACTTCGGAAACGGCTTCTCGAACATGGTCATACAATTTATTAATTCAGTTACGAAAACAACCTACACTAGCAGCAATAATCGCAGAGAGCCGAATTACAAACATGCAACATAAATCATTTCATAAGTGGGAACACATATAGCTGATACAAATTCCTAATAGAAATTAAAATAAATTTGTTTTGAAAACAATTACAACCTCAAATTTACAAGTTCAGCCAACTGAATAATGCAATTGGTGTGCTTACGCAAAAGCTAGCTAATCAAAGAAGTCGCCAAATCAGTGTGAAGCTGCGTTACTGTATTTCAGTTAACTATTGCTAAAAATAATTATTAGGTTGTTGAATAAGTTCGAAGAGTGTTTCCGTAAGTTTAGTTAACACAACAGATACATATAACAGAGACTTTAATCATCAATAATATATTCTTCTTTACTATTTACAAGTCTGCCAACGCTGGAATAACTTTTCGATTCCACCGCTTTAGAAATCACGTGGTTTTTAGGCGAAAATTCGTCGAGCCATTTTGGAGCGAATTTTTATCCGGAAGAGATGTTCCTTGAATGTTGTTTGATAGAGATAGGAAAAGTTGAAAATCTGAGGGCGCAAGAGTAGATGAATAAGGTGGCTGCGAAATGACTTCTCTACCTAACTCCTGTATGGAATGGAAATGAAGTGCCATGCTTCTTGACAGAGCGTAGGGGAACGATGCGGGAGACCCGCACCGCCTTACTAGGCAAGGTCCTAATGGAGGTGGTTTGCCGTTGCCTTCCTCCTACTGTAATGGAGATGAATGATGATGATGAAGTGGACGCAACAACACCCAGTCATCTCGGGGCAGGTGAAAATCTCTGCGTCTGCCGGGAATCGAATCCGGGACTCCGGGCTCGGGAAGCGAGGACGTTGCCGCGGGACCACGAGCGGCGAAGTACTGTATAGTGTTACTGTTCACTCTACAGAATGCGGACGGGCATTATCATGGAGTAACATCACTTCACGCAGTCTTCCTGGTCGTTCTTCTTGGACTTTCGTCTGCAAAACGTCTCAGTTGTTGGCAACAAATGTTAGCAGTGGTGGCTACACCTCGGGGAAGTAATTCTTAGTACACCACACCGTCACTGTTCCACCAGATGCATAACGTTATCTTTTATGGACGCGCGTATACCTGTACACGAAGTTGCTGCTTTGTTTAGACTCCAGTTCCTTTCCTTTCTTTATTTTAGCATAAAGACAACATTTCTCGTCACCAGTAACGATGCAGGAAAGGTGTTAACGAGCAAACTGGTGACGAACATGCAGAGGTGCACGTATTGCCAACCGCTGATATTTGTGATTTTGGCTTAGGTCAAGTCATACTCATTCTTCCCCATTTGACGCAAATGTCGCACAATGGTGAAATGATCACAGATCATCACAGTTGTCACTTCTCGAATACAATGAAGTGAATCAGAGTGGATTAATGCGTTTAAACGATCTTCATCAAACCTCGTTAGTATTTCTGAACGCGAAGAGTCACTGATGTCGAAACGATCCTCCTCAAAACGAGAAAACCATTGTCTTTCCGTGCTATGTCCAGTGGCATTATCCCCATACATGTCGCACATGTTCCTGGCGGCTTTCGCTGCTGTCATCCTATACTGAACACAAATAGAGGAATATGTCCGAAATGTTCCGATCTCTTCACTTGGCACTCCATTTCATAGTTTCCGCAGCTCCAGTCACTATCTCCAAAAGACAAAATGACAATATGAAACTGATACAGAAACAGTGAACTACAAATAAAAAAATGGAAATCGATAAATAAACCCATAGTAAAAGCACTAGTAACATACAAAACCGAAAAGCTACGAACTTACGTAACAGCCAAATAGAAAACGTAAAACTGTTTGGTAAAGAAGCTGTCTTGTGACATTCTGTACTGTGCAGTGCAATGTAGTGAACAATGAACAAAGCGTGACGTCACAGTACGTGCCTTGCAGTTCCAACATACAAACTAACAGAGCAAAAATCCTGCATATTATTTCAAACGAGCTTCGAAAGAATAAATGTCCAAATATGCCCTGGAAATTTACGTACCAAAACTGACAAAGTATAATTCTGCACGTTAAATAACAAAAACTCGCACAATTAACACTGCGATGTAAGCTTAAGAATGTCTGACAGAATAAGTGAGATCTGGACCAAAGTTTAGCTGAATTGACGCTGAGCCGGCCGCGGTGGTCTCGCGGTTCTAGGCGCGCAGTCCGGAACCGTGCGACTGCTACGGTCGCAGGTTTGAATCCTGCCTCGGGCATGGATGTGTGTGATGTCCTTAGGTTAGTTAGGTTTAAGTAGTTCTAAGTTCTAGGGGACTGATGACCACAGCAGTTGAGTCCCATAGTGCTCAGAGCCATTTGAACCAATCAATTGACGCTGACGATAATTTGTGAAATGCGATGACTGTAGATAATCTTCATGTGTCCTAACAGTGATGATATACTGGCCCTAAAAAACTTCCGTGACTTACTTTGTGGCAACTAGGTACTGCTCGAAAGTGGTGAACATTAAAACCCCAGGCGGCAGCAAACCAGATTAAGAAACCTTGGCCAAGTGTAGTGCAAGCAAAGGCAGCTATGCTAAACACATCATACTTTAAGCTTTGTGTAGCAGTGTTCCGCTAAGTGCAATGCGGTGACACACGATTACAAAATAAAACTTTTGTGAGGGAACGGTGAAACTAACTGAAGGTACTGAATGATATAGTTGAGACCTGTATTTAAAAATTATATTATGAAGCTGACATTAATCTATTTCAACAATCTCTCAGTCCGAGCCATGTGTGCAGATAATTTTTAATCTCATCTCGTCAGTCAAACTAATCGAGTCGAATAAATAAAGAAAGTCATATTGAAAATTTACCTTTTTCAAACCCACCATAAATAAAACGTGAGCGAGCAATGCAGCGACAACATTTCCTCAAAATCTTCACACCTCTAAAATCAGTCTCCACAAAATCACATTTTCAGATCAACATGCTCTACGTTTGCGTCTCTGTGTTCTGCTATTTATCCCCAGACCACTCTGCAGACTGATCAACACCAGACTCTCTCACTTAACACTCGCGCAAGCAACGACAATGCTGCTGACAATGAAAGATCACATTGCTTGTTCCCAGAACCTCTGTGGAGCAACATATTGGCTGTTAAAGACTTCTGTCTGAAAAAATGTCCAGTGTGCAAATATGAACTATGACTCATCGAATAAAAAGGGAACTCACATCACTCTCATCAAATACCAGAAATAAGCTAAAAACCTTACGACATGAGTATGCAGCACTGGTACACAACTTGTCATGTACGCTACTCGGCATATTAAAAGATACATATTACAATGATTCACGTCACATAAAAATAAGACTCATTTCAGTTATCACTGATATCCTCGGACCTCAGACGTTAAAAAGAACTCACGAGCTTCTAAAGAAGTAAAACTGAAGACAGCTTACATAAAATCACATGATTACTCTCAGGACATTCGATATCCATTTGAAAAAATGTCAATGGCCTCTAGCGCCGTTACTCGCAGAATCTGAATTTAATTGGCAAAGCGCCACGCGACGTTGCGGGGCACTCCTACATCTAAATCTACATACTAACTCCGCTAGCCACCATACAGTGCGAGGCGGAGGGCACTCCGTACCACAACTAGTCGTTTAGTTTCCTTTCCTGTTCCGCTAGCAGATAGAGAGAGGGAAAAACGACTATCTATATGCCTCCGTATGAACCCTAATTTCTCGTATCTTATCTTCGTGGTTCTTAATCGAAATGTATGTTGGTGGCAGTAGGAACTTTCTGCCGTCAGCTTCAGATGCCAGTTCTGCAAATTTTCTCAGTAGTGTTCCTCGAAATGAATGTCTTCTTCCCTCCAGGGATTCCCACTTGCGCTCCCTAAGCATACCCTTAACACTTGCATGCTGATAGAACCTAACGGTAACAACCTGGTACGGATCCCAAACACTCGAGCAGTACTCGAGAATAGTTCGCACTAGCGTTCTATATGCGCTCTCCTTTACAGATGGTTCAAATGGCTCTGAGCGCTATGGGACTTAACATCTATGGTCATCAGTCCCCTAGAACTTACAACCACTTAAACCTAACTAACCTAAGGACAGCACACAACTCCCAGTCATCTCGAGGCAGAGAAAATCCCTGACCCCGCCGGGAACCCGGGCGTGGGAAGCGAGAACGCTACCGCACGACCACGAGCTGCGGACCTTTTACAGATGAACTACACTTTGCTAAAGTTCTCCCAATAAACCTAAATCGACCATTCGTCTTCCCTACCACAATCCTCACGTGCTCGTCCCATTTCATATCGCACCGCAACATTTCGCCCGGATATTTAATCGAAGAGACTGTGTCAAGTAGGACACTAATAATGCTGTATCCGAACATTACAGGTTTGTTTTTCCTACTCATCCTCCAGCTGATATGCATCACATAAATTAGAAATTTTGTTTAGGTCATCTTATATCAACCTTAGGTCACTTATCCTCGACACCTTGCTCAACGTAACAACAACATTCCTGTAATTTTAAGTTCCCCAAAGTCCGACCAGGAGCGTTCCACTAAAATGGGTCTTTAGCGAGTCGCTCACAACTAGTTCAAGTTTAATAAAATTCAGGATCACTAGATTCAATAGGATTCCAGTGTGTTCGTAAAACTCATATAATGCCCTTGATGGAAATAAATACACTTCAGCAATCTTGTTACGGCCTGCCAAGTGCCCAAGTATATGCCTCCGTTTCTCGGGACCGAGAGTCTGCTCGAAGATAAACTTCCGTCGTTGTCCACGCCCTGCCCACAGGAAACGATTATGCCTAAACGCAACACTGCAACACTGTCGCTATCGTCGTGCGAACTCCATCTGAGGAAATGACCATAGCCTGCTGCTTAAAATGAGGTCAAGCAATGCCTACTAAGAGTAAGGACCGAGTGAGAGTTGGCGCTAGCGCTCTCGGCGATAAATTCAGTTCTTTGCCTCGCCTCTTCGCGAGCCCCCGTCGGGATGCCGCGGAATCCGTCACCCAGTGACGGAACTGCAATGTCTCTTGGCGCACTCGCATCTTACCGACACGAGCCATTACATGGTTCAGGGTGTACATATGGACAACGTCTTACTATTCATGGTATCTGCATGTTTGTGTTGTCTTTCCAGTGTTAGCTTAAGATATCGGTCTTGGTTGGGTGTACTGTGTGATTAGGAATCATTGCCTTCTCGTGTTGGTGCTTGTTACTTCCATATACCTCTTGTCTTAAGCGCTGACGTTCCTCCAGATCCATTTCAATCTGTTGAACGCCCGATGTAACCATTGGCTTCTCAGATTCAACCAGACCGAGACCTAGGCAAGAACTATAGGCCGAACCAAGCGTAACTTCCGCACCTACGACTTTTACCTTACCATTTACGACCGTCCTTGCCACTTAACTAACACACTAAAATACCTCGGAATAATACTGGAATAATAATGGAATCCCCACCTTCTACCCAGTCAATAGAAAGCCCAAAACAGACTAAAATTACTAAAACTAATAATCAATCAAAAATGGAGATTGCACCCTTCCACAATCCTCCTCATCTGACTCTTCCTCTGCTATGCAAATGCGGCGTGGATCTCTTTCCTCCTCCAGCCGAATTCTCTAACAGCTTATAAAATTCCTCACGCGACTCCTCCATCTACAACACCTGCGAATATTCAACGTTTCCTGTAACCTCGACACTACTCACCCCCTAGTTTCCCCTTTCTCACTGTTACTGGTACTCTGCCGCATCCGTACCAACACTGCAGTTCCACGTCCTTTGCCAATGAAACTCTCATCGGCTTCCCTAACCCGGCCGCAAAATCCTCCCTGATTTATACCCATTCTACCAGATTTAAAAGCTATCACCCCACCTTCCCCAATCAGGGCTCCCTTTCTCTCCACACCTCTCCACCAACATCCTAAGGATTGGACCAGAACTACATCCCTCTTCACTCTCATCACTCCCCAAAACATCCTCCCACACAAACACCCTCTCACGCTCTGCCCGAACTACTGTGTTCCCATGATACACCTCTCCCTGGCAGACTACACCTATTCTTCACTTCAATAGCCTATGTGTCTATCTTAAGCAGTCAACACACCGATCTTTTACCTTCAAACTTATGCATCTGTATGTCTGCCTTTTATATTTTGTGAAACATTTATTTGTCGTTTGGTCTGTATCAATATTTTACCCCATCAACAAACCTGTCTTTTGTATTTTATATTATACAACTGACAATCTGTCTTTATTCCATGAAACATTTCTTTTGTCAACCGTTGTGTCGAATCTCATAATATGTTTTCAAATTTTCACTTTCATACGGCTGAAGAGCGGTGACTTGCATCCGATGACAGCCCACCACACACCCATATGGGGTGAATGGAATGAAAGGACAAAAAGAAAAACAACGCGGTTGTTTTGATCTGTGCACCATGTTAGTACTTTCTTTTTTGTATATTTATCCGTGTACCATTTTGTAATGCTGATTATTATAGTGGGGCGAGACGTTTAGTGTGTGATATTTTGTTGTAATAGGTATCGAGTATCTTTGGGTAAGGTGAGGGCTATTTCGCTTTTTGCTGCTTCTACTTTATATGTTCGTAATTACTGCACTGATCAATAAAATTGATCTACTTTTTGTTCAGTTTTCTACCATATCATCCCTTGCCACTATTCACTACCACAGTTAACTGCGACATAGTCCCATACTCCCGATGCAAGTGATTATGCCGCAAACTTACACACACAGTCACAAAAATACAGAGAGACTCTCTTTGACACATACACACACACACACACACACACACACACACACATACTGATGTACATAAACTCACTCACATACACAAATGCACTCTCGCGCATAAACTCACTCACTCATTATTTTTGAAAATAAGTCGAGTATTCATGAACATTAATGACATTGTGCCATTCTACCTCGTACTATCGCGACTGGCGAGTAAGTGTTACATGTTACATTTAGCCCTTAACAGCTGAGAATTTAAACCACTATCAAAATTTATTTAAAAATAAATTCAACACATCATACAATCAGGTATGTCTTAGCAACATTAAACAAGTTTCAACAATGAAAGTAGCACCTCAAGCGGCATTCAGTTCTTGTAATCAAAACACATCTTTCTTTAGATAAACATGCAACTCAGTAGAAACTTAGAGCAATAATAAACGGCATACGGCCAAGGTTTACTTTCTACTAATGGAGCTAGTTTTGTCAGTTAACGGATGTATTTTTTGTAAATCCACGTCGCCAGTTTTGTAAAGGCCTCGTCGCTACCGCTGGGAAGATCAAGTTACCAATGTTGTTACTGTAGACCGAGTTTGTGAGTTCGTGGAACGGCTTCTGGTGCAGAACAAAGGTTCTACAACACTCTGACATAGTAGTAACAAAGTCACACATATGAGTCAGAAGAATAATCGTAGGTCAGCTTCACAATATCAAATGCAAACGCCATAGTTCTGCAAAAAAAGTCTCTAGTAAAAGTGGTAAGGTTTGAGGGTGTCGTGGAGTGGTTACCTCGAAATAACCTTGAACCCTTTTTTCAAGGTCAAACCAAGGTCAAGTTCATTTCTCGCAATGGTAGCCCCTACTTTTTATTCCATATTCCTATTCTACGTGTAGTAATACGCATTGTTTGTGGGGAACATTTCTTTCGAATAACCAATGGTTTGTCGCCAGGGGCCCTTCATTATAACTTTCCCAAGTTACCAGCATCTCGAGGACGAAGCGAAACTGGGAAAAAATTTCAATGAAAATCTTGTATTGTTTCTGAACTCTGTCCACAGGAGAAATTTTCGTGAACTTGAAATGGCACTGAAAATCTTCAGTAGGGATTAATCTGACAGCAAATACCATCGACATTAGCGGAGCCCAAATTGCACCATGCGGAAGTTGCCAAGCGGACTTCGCACATAGTTAGCCCTGAAAAGGGCTGATCAACATGGTTCTCACTGGAAAATTTGTATCTCAGATACTCGATCAATTGCCGATTTTGCCTAATGTACATTTGCACTCTCTGTCGCAAACTGGTCCCGACATCATTCAATGTCTGTTGGGTGATTGCGTAGAAAGCTGCTACAGTCCTTTCTCTCATAACTTTTGGCGCCGTCGGGGGAGTGGAGTACAGCTTCTGCCTCAAAGCTCCCCATGGAAGAAGTCCAATGATGTTAAACCTGGCGATCTTGGGAAGGATTCACGAACTGCACTACCTATAGCAATCCATCAATTCGGGTAAATTGCATTAAGGTAGCTTCTGACCTCATAAGAGCCCGAAACCGGTCGTGTGATAATAAAAGAACTTTACAACTGAAGCGGTATTTTCTACTTCTGACCTTTCTGACAGTAAGGCCTGATGTACAGGGGCGCCGTCATGTCGAAACCACATACGTGCTCTTATGTCTAAGCGGATATTTTCTAGTAAAGGAAGCACCAGATTCTGGAGAATATGAAGATATCGCAAACCGTTCAACGTTTCGCCATAAAAAACAGGACCTTTCACGTTATCTCCAACTATGCCCACCCAGACATTGATTGACCACCGTCTCTGAGTTCAGTGACCTCGCCCCCCAGCGAGGATTTGCTTCCACCCCGTGTTGTGCGTTATGGAGACTGACTCCTTCCATGCTCTTGAAGTTTGCCTCGTCTGTAAAGAGAGTGCGTGCGAAAAAAAGGGATCACGACTTATTTGCGTATCGGCACATCGACAAAATACCAGGCGTCTCTCAGAATCCCCAGGATCGCTTGCTTGCGTGATATGTGTATGATATGGGCGGAATTTAAAGTACGTATCTTAAAACACGAGATACAGTTCACCGAGGCAGGCCATGCATTCGCTGAATCTGACGAGTCGTGTTGACCTCTCTCAGGCCCATCTTTCGTCTCTGCCTTTTCAAGGTCCCTCTTTCAGCTCGCTTTACCAGAGACCTAATTGTAACCTTCGTGCGAAGACGGGGATCGGGATACCTTTCAGCATACAATCTTTGTCCGGCTACATAATTATCCTGACACTCTGTAATATAATAAAATAATGGAATAGATGATAATAAAATGTTGAAATGCTTGGCTTTTTAAAATGTATTGAATTAATGAGATTAATTTTTCGGCATGAATGACAAACACGATAAGCTGAGCTATGCCTGGAAATAAGTTCGTATTAGTTCATATCATTTTGCAGGGCGAAGTAGTTTCTTTCTCCGCTGTAGATTTGTGCTTACCATTCTTTATAATGCTACGTGTGGTCGCCGTGTTCACCTTTGAAGTCTTGACCGTGTTCCCATTAACCTTATCGGATCTTCGTAATTTTCCAAAGTACACAGGTGGGCTGCAGTTCTTGTAATTATCGTACTATTTGAAATAACAACTCACACGACCTTTCTGTTACTAAAACAATACTGTATTTTTCTAAACGGTGCACATATGAAATACATACTCCTCACTTATTCATAGCGACCCCAAAATGGCGGTCTACAATTACTCGCTTAAAATGGCGTGCTTCACACTCGTTCACTGAGCGCGAATCCTCCCTTCCTCACACTGGTACTTTTTTAACAACTGAAAATCAAAAACACCTGACGGTAGGCGTAGGTTCAATGATGGGCTACCGCTTCATCTTTTCTCTCTGCCTTTAATGAAGAAGAAAACATAAAAGAAATGCAAAAGATTTATCGCAACTCGCCAACAATCTTTATCATTCTCACTATTTCTAACAGCGTACAATTAGCTACTTCGGACAGATTAGAGTCGAGAAATAAATTGTGCCGATCACTTTTACTATTATTGGATTTCTTAGGTTTTTCCCTTCAACGAAACGTTCGTCAAGCGAGTTTCAGAATTACTGACTTATTACAGTGTACGTGACCCGTTTGTTTGCAAAGACTCGCTGTTGTTTACGTCACAGCGTGAAGCCAAAACATACAGTATTCAAGTCCCCTCTATGTGAAAATTACGTAGGAGTGTAACGGATCTGTTACTTTCATGATAATAATAAAATAATGAAATACTCCATGGTAATCCGTCCTTTTGAAATATGGAGGAAAGGCAGAAACGAAAGACGGACCTGAGGAAGTCGATTGAGAGACAAGGTCACTCAGATATTTTTTTTTTTTCTTGTGGGCTCCAAACTTCCGTGTTGACAATAATTTTGCTCGTACGGATTTGGAAAAATTTCACTTCGCAGGGACTCATTAGAGTCCCACGAGGCGAAATTCATCAGAGTTCGACGAGGTGGAATTTTTCTAAATCCCTTCACACACATTTTTTCTAAGTCCACGAGAGAAAAATTTATGAGAGTCACGCCAGTCAAGAATCATTCTAAGTGAGCACAGCCGATTAATTTTTCAGAGCCTCCAAAGGTAAAATTTCTCTGAACCCCCAGACATGACTTCAAATTCCCCGACAATGACGCTTATTAGTTAGCCTCAAAGCCCCACCCTTCTCCTCTGTGACTGTGTCGGCACAATCACAATGTTGGTCTCTTATTCGGCACCCTCCAAGCGGTACACATTGGGTTCCGCTAATGCTGACGGTATTTGCTTTCTGGTTAATCCCTACTGAAGAATTTCAAGGCCATTTCAAGCTCATGAAAATTTCACCAGTGGACAGAGTTCACAAACCATACAAGACTTTCATAGAAAATTTTTCAAGATCTCGCTTCGATCTCGAAATACTGGTGAATTGGGAGAGTTGTAATGAAGTGCCCCCTGGCGACAAAACACTGGTTTTTCGAAAAAAATGTTCCCTACAAACAATGTTCTTTTTTCGCGTAGAATATGAATATTGAATAAAAAGTAGGGGTTACGGTTTGGAAACATGAACTTGACTTTGAAAAAAAGGTTCAAGGTCATTTTGATGTAACCTTCCATGACCCCCTTCAAGCCTTACATCTTTTACTACAGGCTTTTTTGCAGAATTGTGCCGCTCCAGAAATTTCGACAGGTATACAGGTATTGGTGCTAAAATTAGCCCGCCACCCCAACCCCCTGGGGGTGGGGCGGGATACAACTTTTAAATTTGAAAGGGAGCCCCCTTTTCTATTGCAGAATCAGATTCTACAAAAAAACTACGTACATTTTGTCTTAAACCTTTGTTTTGGTTCGTCTTAGTTGGCGCTGTAATTCAAGAAAATCCATGTTCTCATTTTTGCGTGGGAAATGGTTAGTTTTTTAGTTAATGAGTTCATTCAATAGTAAGTAGGATGTTTGGTTAGTTAGTTAGCTAGTCAGATGATTTGTTTGATAATTAAAAGTGGTGTGGTCTCATGACCACAAAACAAACAAAACTTATCCGAATCTGCGGAAAAAATTAATATTTGGGTCAACATTTTAAAACTCTAATCTTTCTCTCTCAAACTCCACTCTATGGGGAGGGTGGGAAAGTTTAAGTTTCAGCGAATCAAAATTTACGAAGTAAATAAGTATTTTTTATTTATCCGTAACCATTTTCCAAGCAAAAATGAGAACATGGAATTTCTTGAATTACAGCGCCAACTACCAAGAATCAAAACAAATGTTGAACACAGGGGGCTGGGGTGGTGGGCAAATTTTAGCACCAGCAGATGTCCCCCTCAAAAATAATCAACGTTGGATTCTACACATCTTTGCGTGTGAAGCCTATTTTACGAGTTATTCTGGTTTGTCGACTTAAAATTTACACCCTGTATATACATATAAAACAGGTGTTAATCTGTTTGTTTGCGGAATGACCACATGACCGCAGATGATGCGTTATAAATAAAAGAAAACGCGTTTGGTGCACAAATTCTCTTTAATTAAACTGCAGTAAGCTTACAACGGAGAGACCAGTAATAACCAATGATAACAGATTTTTAGCTTGAAATCTGATAGTAATAACAGACAGTTGAATGTAAGTGGTTCCGGCACGTGTTGTCACGCTTGTTCATACCTACCTGTGTCTGAGTTGTGAAGCCAGAAGGAAACATTTAAGTAAGTCGACAGCAGAATAAGGAATCCGGTGTAACCTGTCTCATTAGTGAATGGACGCTGCCAATATCTCGAAAGTGCTGTAAAATTAAATTACCCTTGCAAAGAAGTTTAACAAAAATCAATGGACAACGCTTTTTCTGTACCATACAACCAAATTTACTCTGCACTAATTTCGCATTAAGTACAAAAAAGCAACCCCAACGGAAACCAAAAGCGTAATTAAGGAAGCAGCTGAATTTATGTAACACCAGACGTGTCTTCATTCGTTTGGCTTTGAAAGCCTGTCAGGTGCCGCACAGCAGATAGCGGCGCATAAGAAAAAATTCGAGGAATCATAATACGCTCTCACATCAAGTAATAAATTTTCAGCCGAAGGTAACTGCTACGCTAAGCGAGAGGCCATGTTTCGAGTCTTGTAGCAATTACTCTCGAGTAAGGGCACCGGTTCTTAAAAAAACAGCAGAATTTAGGAGAGTAAAACAGTTGTCTCCTCTAACAAGGCATGTATGTCGCTTCAAGAAAACAAGAGAAGAAAAAAGGCTACGGACTAACACGGAGGAAGGAGTTTCATTGAATAGATGACAAAGATATTACTCAGTTGTCTAGATCATCTCCTTCGAACAAATTTTCAAACATTGGTCGAAGAACATAATTTACAATTAAAGCAACTGAATGTTTATTGTGTATAGGATGTGGTCAAGACATTCAGCATTGGACCAAATGCTGGTAGGGATTTAAGAACTCCAGACAAGTTGCTGGTAAGGAGACAGAGAATGCTCTTTCTTAACACACCTAAGGATTGTTTGCATCCAGCTACGAATCGTCACAAATTTTGGTGTGAATGTGGTGACACACAACGTGGCACTACACAAAACTGGCGCTAATGGCGTAGGCCTGTAGGGAACACACACGACACAGATCTGTAAATCCACGGTATTGGTACTAAGTTGAGAAAACCGTCCCGAAACACATGTGCTACAAAACGCCACAGTTTCCCGCGCATTTACCTCGACATCAGTATGGGATATGATCACCATGCACGCGTACACAGGCCACATAACGGGTTGGCATCCTCTGGATCAGCTGGTCGAGCACCTGCTGGGGTATAGCCTCCCATTCTTGCACCACTGCCTATCGGAACTGCTGAGGTGTCGTAGGGGTTTGAAGACGTGCAGCGATACGTCGACCAAGAGCATCCCAGACGTGCTCGATGGGGTTTAGGTCTGGAGAACAGGTAGGCCATTCCATTCGCCTGATATCTCCCGTTTCAAGGTACCCCTCCACGAAGGCAGCTCGGTGGGGCCATGCGTTATCATCCATCATGAGGAAGGTGGGACCCACTGCACCCCTGAAAAGGTGGACATACTGGTGGAAAATGACGTCACGATACACCTGACCTGTTACAGTTTCTCTGTCAAAGACATGCGGGAGTGTACGTGCACCAATCGTAATCCCACCCCACACCAGCAAACCACGACCTCCATACAGGTCCCTTTCAAGGATATTAAGAGGTTGGTATCTGGTTCCTGGTTCACGCGAGGTGGAAACGCGGCGAGAATCACTGTTCAGAATATACCTGGACTCGTCCGTGAACATTAAGTGGGACCACTGTTCCAATGAACATGTACTGTGTTCTTGATACCAGGCTTTACGGGCTCTCCTGCGACCAGGGGTCAGTGGAATGCACCTTGCAGGTCTCCGGGCGAATAAACCATGTCCGTTCAGTCGTCTGTAGACTGCGGTAAGGTCTCGAGCAAGGCTACCTGCAGTACTCCGTGGCCGTCTGCGGGCACTGATGGTGAGATATCGGTCTTCTGGAATGGTTGCCATAATCTTGAAATCACACTTCGTGACACACGCAGGGCCCGTGCTAAGACCTGCTGTGTTTGACCAGCCTCCAGTCGCCCTAGTATTCTACTACTCATAACGTCATCAGTATGTGTTCTTTGAGCCATTTTCAACACACAGTCACCATTAGCACGTCTGAAAACGTCTGCACACTTACTCGCTGCACCGTGCTCTCACACGCACCAACACACCTCTGCGTATGTGGACTGCTGCCAGCGCCCCTGTGCGACGACGGCAGGTCAAATGCATCACACGGTCATACCCCGAGGTGATTTAAACCAGCAAACCGTCCACCAGAGCGTTGTTTCACTTGTATCAGCATTACTCTTAATTTATAAGCATGAGTGTATATGAAAGTAAACGTAAATTATTTACAAACTGCGGCATATACACACTTTATTCAAACTAGTAGAAGTTACTGCAGATATTCGGACTTAGGTTATGACATGTTCGATATGCTTGCCATTATTAACGATGGCGCGATCGCTACGGTCGCAGGTTCGAATCCTGCCTCGGGCATGGATGTGTGTGATGTCCTTAGGTTACTTAGGTTTACGTAGTTCTAAGTTCTAGGGGAGTGATGACCTCAGAAGTTGAGTCCTATAGTGCTCAGAGCCATTTATTAACGATGATGTGGCGCAGACCAATAGCGAAATTCTGCATAACCCGATGAAGTGTCGGAACATCGATGCTGTCGATGATCTTCTGAAGACTTTTTTGAGCTTTTGAGGTTATTGCTGTGCACCGTGGCTTTAATATGGCCACACAAAAAGGAGTCGCATGTGTTCACGTCTGGGGGGAGAACATGGCTGCCAACTGAGGCCCATGCCAGTGGCCTCTGGGTACCACATAGCCTGAATGAGGTCTCTAAAGTACTCCTCCAGGAGATCAAACACTCCCCTGCTTCGATGAGGTCGAGCTCCGTCTTGCATGAAGCACATCTTGTAGAAATCAGGATCACTTTGGATAATAGGGATGAAAGACCAAAACCTTCACGTGCTGTTCCGTAGTCACAGTGCCATCAAGGAATATCGCACTGACTTTTATGTGACTGGACGTTGCATACCACACAGTCACCCGATGAGGATGAAGGGACTTCTCGATCGGAGAATGCGGATTCTCATTCCCCTAAATGCGCCAACTTTGCTTACTGACATACCCATCCAAATAAAAGTGGACTTCGTCGCTAAACTAATTCCCATCATGCCCCGCGGCCAACCGTGCAGTTTGAATATCCTAACGCAAACGGTTCAGATGTTATGATGAATTTATTTCATCAGACACATAAGCATTTCACGATACTGTAACCGGTTTCGACCAGCCAATGAAAATCTTTAGAATGTACATAGGGAAAAAAAGTGACAACGACTCACTGTACAATCTGTAAATCTACCAGTTAACTGTCTATGGAACGCTAGAGCAGAAGAAAACCGTATCTAGTAGGATATACAGACTTTCAACAGCAACGACAACAACAAAATTCAAACCTTGCTACAAAACCTCAAACTTTACGAGTACGTACTTCTGCCTTCAAAATTGTTATCCACGAACGAAAAGTGCTTACAGCATTTGCTTTCAGGTACGATTTTATTCTTTATCACCATGTAGATGATTACTAGGTAGATTTTATAAATTACACAACGGCTCTTTGTTTCCTCTTTTTATTTAAAGACTGGCTTAAGGTGATCACTGTCTGGTGGAAATTGGTTGCGGCACTCTGAAATGCTAATGTTTCTCAGATGTTGTAACACAAGAAGTAAAACAATACAGGCGGTTTTAAGGTATCATCTACTTCTTTTTATTTCTGATCTTCCTGCAGGAAAATATGAAAATAAACACGAAGTTTGTTACCCGTAATTGACTATTTTAAATTACAGTCTCCATTGTCCGTATCACCGTCTGATCATAATTAAATGTTTCACAATAACATGTCTAACCAAATGACGTAACAGTTATAAAAAGGATACGATTAAATGGGAATAGGAGAAGAAAATTAATCTGACATTGCCACTGCTGTGGGAGTGCTATGACTGGTCGCGGGGTGCATTCTTCAAGACATCGAAACCGTAGAGCGCCGTCCTTGCTCGTGGCCAACCTATCGCCGCCCACGACACATTGGTTCATCAGTTTGGTGCAAAATACTTCCTAATGTGCATGTTTATGATGAATCTTGGATCCACCATAAATTTTGTTTCCATTTTTTCAATTCGTACTAGACAAAAAGATAGTGTTTGTTTAGTTCTTCTGCACTTCTGCTAACCCAGACGCCACGCACAATTAGCGGCAATTGTAGAAGTGGGACATGGAAGTATAACGTTTCCTGAAAGCGAATACAGGATCGTTCATTTTCAAATTTACTTTTGTGTAGTAATGAACGTTGTAGTAATGAATATAACGGCGAAGGGACAGAAGTAGCTTCATCACTAATTGCCCTATTAATTAATACAGGACACCAGTTCAGCAAGCAGCTACATTACCACAAATGTTTGTACGTAGCTGTTGGCACCAGTGGAAAACATCTTGACGTAGTCACGAAGTCTATCGACTTGTACCGATGCACGCATATGTCGAGCAGACCTAGGGAGCAAGGCGACACAGCTACAACAACAGATTTTACTTACAAAAGCCTTAGACGAAACAGCACCTCCTGCTGAGATGGATCAATTGCTTGCGCTTGAATGCGCAGGAGTGCAGTCTCCTGTTTTTCAAAGGAAACACTGTTGTTCCACGAGCCCGACTACAGTGCAGAGGGACCAGGATTCCTCAAAACAACTGAGTGATGTCTCCTTTTACGATGTTTGGGTCTCTGGTGGTAGTCACCAGCCAAAATATTCACGGTTAGTTTGGTTTTTTGCGCCTACTCATGAGATGAGATTGTAACGGAACTGAAACGATGGTGGGCTGACAGTAATTTGGAGCCCACGCGTCGGAAACGGGCGCGCTGGTGTGAGACTGCCAGGGAGTGCACCCTGATGCCATCTATTGGCGAAACTGGGAATTAGCGCTGCCTGTCAGACAATGCACTAAGCTCTCGGAGTCAAATGTATTCTTTTTCTTGGTAATTATAAGTTATTACTGTATGATTTAATGTTATAAAGCGCTAGTAGTAAATTATTATGACTGGTATGAACTCCAGGGTAATAAATATAAATATTCTTAAATACTAAATGATTTCGGTGAAAAGGTGGTAGGGGAAGGCCCCCACTCTTGGTGATACGAGCGTAGCTAGAGGTAGCTGGAGACACAGGGACTGAACAATGAAATGGCCTGGGGAGGTTTGACGAGACCGGACGTGCGTAACTGTGCTCACGCAAAAGTGATTGTGCAACAGCGAAGAGGCGAATATCGTCGCCGTTTGTGGAGTGGAACGCGACGAATGGTTGTCGAAGCCGTCTCTATGCCACTGGGGCTGATTGTAAGAGTTCCTGCGCCCAGATTTTATGGCGGACATGCAGTAGCTTATACGAGTGCTACAGCTCGTAGTTCCAGCCGCCATTAAGGGCATGAGGCGTGAAGAGCTGCGTTAGCCACATGCATCTCACCACCAGCACCGACACGTCTACCCAAGGCAAGACTGCTTGCAATTGTTAAGTCGAACTTTGTATACATGTAAAAGGAGAATACCAGTTTTCTTTTATGCAAGTGCAGAGGACAGAATATAGTAATGAGTAAAATTACGACGCATGTTGTTCATTGTAAAGTGTAGTAACCTCAAATATAGTGTAGTGAAATCAGACTGAGGCCACCATCGCCTCTTTCATTTACAATTCTTTTGGTTGTAGAATACTTTAGCGTATAAGAATGTTGAAAAGAGCAATGGTCACACCAGAATGAGTCGCCTATTTATAGTTACTTAAATATTCTGAGTAACCTTTCAAGTAAAGTCACTTAACTAATTCTATATCAATTGTCCAAAGAGTAATATCCAAAATCATTAAATAAGTTGAAGGATAGAATTTTGTTAACCTAAGTTGCATAAGTTGTCTTGGTGGTAATTACCAAGCCAACTCACAGAAATTGAGAGAGTATTTGCTTTGTAGAATCACCTAGAATGATCAGAAATAGTAATATTCAGAATTAAGTTTAAATTCAACTCAAGCCGTTTCACTTTGAAACGAGCCAAAAAATTGATTTATTCTTTTGCTCCTTCAGAGCTGGCGACCGTAGTTATAAGTATTTTCAGGAGGATTCGACGGTAAGTCTGCTGCTCTCGTCGTGCTGATAGGATTATCCACTGCTGCTAGCAGTGGTGTTTGGATACATAAGCTCACTACCAAGTTAAGTGGGTCAGGTAGGCAGTGTTACCGTGTGAACTGTAGGGCACTGTAGGCTGTGGATCGAACCCGTTCAATCATCACAACTCTTTGGGAAATAGTCCGGTTAGGAGTGTACTAATCATTAGGTAAATACTGGCGAGTAACGGTCAAAATTGTATACGCAAGTGAATTTAGCAAGGTCCATGTAGCACCTAGTTAATGTGGTGCAATGGCGAGGGTAGGAGTGGAGTAAAAGTGAGCTGATCTTGTGGCAGCTGTGCTGTCTTCAAAGATTAATAACGTGAATTCACTACTACCTCTTACCAATAGGGCTGAGCTATTTACGGTTAAAATACGTAGCAGTAAGCGCAAAGGCGTGACAGCTACAAGTCCGTAACGGCTTTATACATACGGAAGTAGGAAGCGGGTCATTCTGTCAGTGGAGGGGGTTAAAACAACCGAGTCAGTTGAGAACATACCCCATTTACTGATGGAAAGATTCGGCGGTTCGGTCGCAAGATGATATGTACAAAATATTTTATTGGTGGCGTGGATCGTCCCATAGCCCGAGCTGCGAGTTTGACATCCTAGTTCTATACGAATTCATTCATTTTATTCTTGACTATTCCGTTCTGTCACCATGAACGACCAAATCTAAACTGCCCAGACATATTTCATCGATTTTTCTTTTTCCTCGTCTCTCAAGTTCTCAATTTAATTTAATTTGCAGTAAGCTCCTATGGGACCAAACTGCTGAGATCATTGGTCCCTAGGCTTACACACTACTTAATCTAACTTAAACTAAGTTACGCTAAGGACAACACAACCACCCATGGACGAGGGAGGACTCGAACATCCGACGGGGGGAACCGCGCGAACTGTGGCAAGGCTCCTAAGACCGCACGACTACCCCGCATGGCTATATTTCTCGACAATCAGTTTGTGTCGAGGGCGTGTAAACCGGCACGTTGGTAATTAGTGCTGGCCTCTGTTCAGACAGCGAGCTCCTACGTTGCAGAGTAAAACTTGACAGCAAAGGAATTACCTCAGTGAGAAGGAAATCGGTAGATGTGATGTGCATCTAGGATCTACAGGCAAACCACTGATGACAGTTTCAGAAAAACTGGAAGATTTATTCAAGAAAAAGACCTTCACAAATTGAGCAACTCAATAAAGCGTTTGAGACGTGGTACTTAGGGAAAGGCAGATTTAGGTGTGGACTGGGTTTTACTTAGTTGCCGTTGGTTGCTCAGGTCTTTTTTTTTTTTTTTTTTTTTTTTAAAGAAATCACGTACATTTTATTTGGAACCAATTGCATATAAGGTTGACAATAAGGAACAATTATCAAATTTGACTGTTAAGACAATATCTAATTAAAAATTCTTTAGACAAATTGCATTCACCGCTGAAGGCCTTATTGACCAGAAATTCAAATTATTTGTCGGCTGAAGGCCCCAGTAGTAATACTTCAAAAAACAATTTGACAGCTGAAAGCCCAGATAGCAAATTCTTACTAAAATATTATAAAAAAAGACAATCATATTAACAGACAATATCTAATTATAAATCTTAAGACCAATTTCATTCACAGCTGAAGGCCTTATTGACAATCATCAGAACCTGATAAAATCGAGAGAGGAGTGGGCCTCAGACAGTGCTCCAAGAATCGACCTGGGAAAGTCGCTCAACTTCGTAAACGATGAGACAGGCAGCCAAGGGTTGTATTCACGTAACCAGGTGGCAACTCAAACTAGTGACAGTTTAAATGCCGGCCAACACTCTAGCAACATCGACCTAACGTCTGATAACCAACACAACAGTGGAATAAGCCAGGCAAGGTGGACCCGGCGAACAGCACTGCGTCTTCTGAATCCGGTGATTAGAACATCCAGAAGCAGAAGTACCCATTACGATCAAAGTAGTCCAAAAGAAACAAATATCCAAATCACAATCAAGGAGGATGTAGAACTACACACCTTACCAGACAGCAGCGGCAAGGTGAGGAAAGGTATACTGCCGCGAAAATACACTAACCTCCAGGGCAGGTAACTGGGCCGTTAGCGGCCACTAGGCAGAAAAATACCGCTGGTTGAACTTCGTCAATAAACACAAGGAATTCAGTGATTAATAATAAAGGGTGGAGGATGGCTAATTAATTTCGCCAACTCTAAACACTCCACTTGTTGCCCTTCATCTCAGCAACCCTGCGAGCAACAATGCGCGAACAAATCACGTGATCTCAAAGTTGTGGAGGTTTCATTACTGGGTTAATGTCCACTCCACTAAAATGTCCTGGGTCCAGTGGAGAACGAGGTTGTGGCACTCGAAACTACAGCCCCTTGATCCGGCAGTGCCTGCATGCCGCCAGTGGTCCCGTCATGTCCTCACGCTGTCGGATCTCACTGCTGCTCCATCCCAACCGAACTGGCTGACACCGTCCGATCCGGAAAATACTTGACGTCCTTCCAAAGACAGTAGCACGGTACTGCATATCGATGAACTCTCCTACTGCCACTCGCGAAGAGACATCTCTAGCAAACGTAGCCGCACACGGCTCAGTATTGGCCCTACTCTAGTCCTTTTACATCCAAATTGGTCCGACTATGAAAAAAATAGCACCCCCCCCCCCCCCCCTGTTTGTCGGACCTCGGACTGTATGGCGGAATCCCACAGCTCTTCAGGGAGTCTCTAGACAAGTCTTCTGCCTGGATTTCATCCTGAGTAGAAACGTGTTAAGTGATGACTCCTGCTTCGAAATGACTACTGATGGTGGATGTGTTTGGCGACGCCCAGTACTGGGATGCGATACCAGCCCGACTGTCGCCCACCATATGGTCAGACAACCAAGGGTGACGGTCTGGGGTCTGATTTCATTTAGTAACAGGACCGCTTTGGTTGTCGCCCGCGACATCCTTACAGCACTGCGACACGTCGACGATATTCCCCGCACTGCTTTGTTGCCCATCATGCAAAGCCATCCTGGGCTTACATTTCAGCAAGATAATGCCCGCCAGCACATGGCGAGAGTTGCTAACGCTTCTCTTCGTGCTTTCCATACCCTACCTTGGCTAGCTAGGTCGCCGTATCTCACCCCAGTTCAGCGTTATGATCTCTGCTCTTTAATCAGCTCGATATTTTGACGATGTATCGCGCCAATTGGACGATTCAGTGCGATATCCCTCAAGAGGCTATCCAACAAATATATCAATCAAAGCCTAGCCGAATAACTGCTTGCATAAGGGCCACAGTTGGACCAATGCGTTACTGACTTGCTCAGTCTGTAAAGCTCTGTCTCTTGAATAAATCATCCAATATCTCTGAAATTTCAATCATTAGTTTGTCTCACATGTACGTCATATGTATCGATGTCCATCCTATTCAGATAATTCCTTCATGGTGCATCAATTTCCCTTTCTATACCTAAGAGTGCATTACTTTTGAATCCTTCACGCGAACAGTTAAGAGCCTTAATGCCTTCACTAAGCATTAATACATTTGTGGAAGAAATACATTTGTGGAGGAAATGGTGTGGCGTAGACACTGGAAACTAATTAAGCGTTTGAGTTACATGTCATAGCTTTTCTGCCACTGAACGATATTCGGGTATGTTTTATTGCGGTACTTTAAAGAGAGAAAGCGACATTAGGAAATGCGAGTCGCAACGAAGTCAGCTCACCACCAGCTGCACTATGACACAAGCCCACGGCGAAATGCAAGCGAAACCGGCCGCAGAGAGTGAAGGGGATTAGTACTTGACCTCCGTATACTCGCTTTCAACTCGCCAGCGAGTCCTGTGGTATCATCTCCAAACTCGCCGTGTCCGTGTGCCCAGAGAAATTTCCTGCGCTAAACCGCAAATTGTTGGAAGAGGCAACAAAGGCGCGTACCTAGTTAGAGGAGACAAGTAGCCAGGTCCTAGAGGAATTTTTACTACGTACCTCCTCCAAAATTTTACTAACCAACAAGAAATTATTTTCTAAAACAATAAAAAGATACCACCGTCCATGTTTTCTTTCCTGTTTGAAAAAGAAAAAAAAATATTAAAGATCAGTTTTGGGAAAAACTATTAAACTCGAAATACGAGATGTTAAACAATTTATACATGAAACTTTAATCTGCCAGGAAGTTTCATATCAGCGTACACGCCGCTGCAGAGTGAAAATCTCATTCTGGAAATTTATACATGCTTCACAATTTTAAAAGGACAACAAAAGATCGAAAACATTAAATAGTAATGGATTTCAGTTCACCAGCCCGACGTCAGATGGGGACCCAAGCCCGCTGGCGGCACAACAGGCCCCAGGCGTAGACCCCGAGCCACAACCCCCATGACAACAAGACGTGTGAGAGAACGTTGACCGCTACAACATGTATAGTGAAAGGGTAAATGGTTCAAATGGCTCTGGGCACTATGGGACTTAACTTCTAAGTCGTCAGTCCTCTAGAACTTAGAATTACTTAAACCTAACCAGCCTAAGGACATCACACACATCCATGCCCGAGGCAGGATTCGAACCTGCGACCGTAGCGGTCGCGAGGTTCCAGACTGTAGCGCCCAGAACCGCTCGGCCACTCCGGCCGGCTGAAAGGGTAAGACAAAACTGAAACCTTCGACCTAGCTGTGAAAGATATCATACTTACAGAAGATATAAACACGGGAGTAACCAAGACACAAAGGTTATTTATATTTTAAATGTGAAAAAAGAATCTGAGTATCGTATAAGATGTTCCACTAATTCCGCTAATGAGTAAGGAGGTAGAGATACTGCTGGCTGTAAGAACCAAGTCTTTGCAACTGATTAAAGTGAATGCTCGTTTTTAAATTCAGCACAGTGGCAAGATGAAATCTAAAGTTAAATTGAGCACAGGCCGTAAAGGCCTATGATAAAAATCACAAGAAAAGAACAGTTTGAACTTTTAATTAAGACCAGGCGACCGAAGTTTTGTAACCTCCCCACAAAAATTTAAAAAGACAGAAATATAAAATGAATAGGAGCCAAGCGTAACCTCTCTAGCAAAATTTAAATGACAATAAAAGTGAGAATCGCAATCTGACTGAAAGTATAAGCTGTCACGAAAATGATGAAAAACAATTCAGTGCTAATGAAACTTCAGTGACAATGAAAATTCAATTAAACCGAAATATCTGTCTTTGGCCCTGTGTAAAAGAAATCAGAATTAAATTCTTACCTCATTGAAACTGCTAGTCAAATTTCTGCTCTTATTGTTGCGCACGGCTTGGAGGAACTGCAGTGCAAATAATATATTTTTTTTTTTTAAATTTAACTGAAACTTTTCTTTAAGGGAAGTGGAAGGAAATCGTTAGTTCAATTAAATAATTAATTTTTTTTTGTAAAAATTGCTTTGAAATCAAAATTATTATTGGGGCACTTGTTGAAAATTAATTACAATAAATAAACTTTACATTATCTGATGATTACCTTAATTAACAATATACCTCATTCAGCCTCTTGACCAGAATGCCATGTCGACGCTCGCCGACTCCTCACACACACAACTGCACTCGACTGCTACTACCGACATACTGCACGCAACTGTACTGCACGACTACTACTAGCGTACTCCACGACGACTGCTAGCGTACTGCTCGCAACACTCGCGCGGTCAAGCGCAGACTAACTACGATAAATGGCTCTCTGGTCAGAGACTCTGCAATGCCTCGCCATCGCCGCCACACAACATACGTGTTTCATAACCCTCCACTGGGGGGGCAAAAATTTGGCAGCGATGGTGAGTCATTTGGACTTGCCAAGCGCGGCAAAATTTTTTTTTTAATTAATAGCCTTCAACAATTTACAGAATATTTAGATGTAGTACACGAATTAAATGTTGTGCACATGCACCGAGTACAAAACATTTCACACAAAGACAAAATGTGAGTACTAAACATAGTAGCAAATCAGAAAACTGTATATACAAATTATTTGACAGATAACAAAGTGCACACGCACTGAAAAAATTCTTTAGCATGAACAGAATGGCAAAAAAAAATCATGTTGACAAGTGACATGAGTGCACATGCACTGCAGTTCAGAACATATCAGCAAATGACGAAATGTATATACAATGAGTAACAAATGACATAAGTGCATACGCACTGAAGTATTGAACATACAGAATGAGTACAAATCATATTGAAAAATGAGAAAAATGCACAGGCACTGAAGTTCAGTAGAAAACATATTAACACACAACATTAGTGCACTTGCACTGTAGTTCAGAACATATCATCAAAATAAAAAAATGTATATACAATATAAAAGACAAGAGTGCACATATACTGTACTTCAGAACAAATCGAAAAAATGTCTTTAGCATTTTCGCAATAAATAAACATAATGGCAAAAAAAATCATATCGACAAGTGACGTAAGTGTACTCGCACTGGAGTTCAGCAAATCGAAAAAAATGTATAACCCATGAACATAAATGATGTTAGCAAAAAAAAAAAAATGATTTTCACTATGTGACAAGAATCAGGATAGGAAAGGGAAGGATTGCATCATGGTTGTAGCACTTTAGATTGAACACAGCTGTTCTGAAAGTCCATATCTTTCCACAGAAGTACAACACCAAGTGACACAACTTGAAGTTCTTTTCCCATCAGAATTTATCAGTGTAGCCAAGACACTGAACTGTCGTAGTAATGTTCCATGTTCTCATTTTGGCAGTACACTAGGTACACCAAACATTGGGACCATAATAACGTCTCCATCGCACACGGTGGTGGACAGCATGTCGTGTCAACACCACGCTCTTACAAGGCACACCAACGTAGAATTAGTGCAAAACCAAAGATAGTGCTCCATGATCACTAGGATAGACAGGACAAATGGACATTGCAGTAATTCAGGGTAGTTAGCTCATAAGGTGAAGGACATTAAGTCACATACCATTCTTCATTAGTAGTTTGCGGCATTCATAGCCCAGTTATTGAACATTTCTGTACCATGTATGTAGTATTACAGAAAAATGTTCATTAATTGTTTTACATTGAATCAGTAGCCTTCTTTTCCTAGTTACAAAGCATTATTAAATAATCGCATTCTTTTCCAGTTACAAAGTATAGCATAGTTAATTAATCATTTGTCATTCCAATATAGTATTAATCATTAGCCTTTTCCTAATTACAAAGCATTATTAAACAATCACATTCTTTTCCAATTACAAAGTATGGCATAGTTAATTAATCATTTGTCATTCCAATAGAGTAAGAATCATTAGCTTTTTCCTAATTACAAAGCATTATTAAACAATCACATTCATTTCCAATTATAAAGCATAGCATAATTAATTAATCATTTGTCATTCCAATAGTAATAATCATTAGCTTTTTCCTAATTACAAAGCATTATTAAACAATCACATTCATTTCCAATTATAAAGTATAGTTAATCATTTGTCATTTCAATATATAGTAAGAATCATTAGCCTCCTCCTAATTACAAAGCATTATGAAACAATCACATTCTTTTCCAGTTACAAAGTATCAACATTGAAAACAAGAGCTAATTAATGGCATAATTAATAACAATTCATTGAGTGACATTAATTATTGGCACTCAGTGGCCAGCAAGTATTGAATAGAATAAAACATTGTTCATCATTCAGTATTATTCAGATCAGTACGAAGTCATTATTAAAAATCAGTTAATTACAGTCATAGCATTAATAATCATGGCCATTATAAGTAGTCTCATTACAATAAACAGTGGCAGTCCTTGGCCAGTTACAAAGCATTATTTTATATATATATATTTTTTTTGTATCATTAAGAAGTCATTACTGAAGTGACATACTATTCAGAGTTGATCAGTATTATTCAGAATTATCATAAACTAGTGACATTATGTGGGACTGGTAATACCTCTTTTAGCAATGCATTGCGTTGGGATCGATAATTAATTGCTGAGGCATAACACTATTTGCTTTTGACCTGTTGCTGCAAATGAGGATAGGTAACGTCATTCGTCATGAGTCAGCTGTAGCAAGGTTATGTAACAAGGCAGTATATGTGATCACATTTATAAATGATAAACACAAATGGGTAAAAAATAAAAATGCAAGTACTAGAACAGGTATAATAAGTAACAGGTTTAGTAAGTATCATGAAAAGCTTCTCCTGGAAAAAATACAAAATGGATTATTGACCTGAAAGAAGAAACGCACACTATGCTGAAAAGCAGTGAACCTCGAATTAACAAGTAGTGAAATGTGTATAAAAATGTGTTCCATAGCTGTCCCTTCTAAAACCTTCCGTCATCCTACTATGCAATGTAACACCTGCTGTCAAAACAAACTGCAACAAACACTTAAACAACTACATAGCATAAATACATAACTTCAACATTATCCTCATCTGTAAAGAAAAAACTTCATTATCCATCACTTCATTATCCATATTATCATAACTTCATTATTATCATCACCTGTAAAGAAAAACTTCATTATTCATAATACCATATCCTTCATCATTATTCATCAGCATTCATTATCATCTGCAAAAAAAAAATCACTTCATTACTCATTACACAACTAATCCTTATCTCTAGCATATTTCATCACTAAAACTAAGATGTGTAGTTCTGTCTGACAGCCTGCATCAATCACCTTGTATTCTGAAAGAAAAAATTAGTTAAGACTGCTATTCTACGATGAGTATAGTATATTCTTGTTAATGCTTGTTAATCCTGATCCATTTACTCTTCCTCATAAAGTTATTGCATCTTCTTTCGTTTATTCCGTAGGTGAAATTCCCATTTCTGTTGAATTTATTTCTTACACGCATCATTTCTTTCTGAAATTGATGAACAGAGATTAATGTCTTGCATTTAAATCATATACCCACTAAATAATGACTGGTTTATGGTAACATAATTAACCATACAGCATAACATGACAGAAAACGTAATATGTCGAAGACATTGACAGTGTTCAGATGCAAAAATGTACACAGAATAATACAATGCAGCAGCAAAAAATGTAAAACAGTCACGATCTTGAGGTGTCATAGTGCAACAAAAATGTCAAAGTCAACTGCTGTGTGTTATATCTTAACTATTTCACAGTGCATACAAACAAAACTGGAATACAAACATACACACAAAAAAATGGAAAATGTGCTCGGTCTGATGTGTAACGACAAGAAAAACGACCTGCTAACCTTACCTTGCCGGGCACTTGCCAAGAAAAAATACGATAATCATTAGTAATTAGTCAGGTGAATATAATTGCATTAGTAAATGGCATCATAGTGTGTTGAATTATACAGTGTCTTCATTCAATAAAGGGTTTAATATTTGACCAATGGTGGTTGCCTTTCGATTTTCTGGTTCTCAAAGTTTCGACGTGTACAACATTGGGATGAGGGATGCTGCGAATCCGATATGGACCTGCGTATAGAAGTTCAAATTTACTGCACTTACCTTTTAATTTACTGGATAAATAGTGTGTACGTACTAATATTTTCTGTCCAACGTGAAAGTCGCGGCGTGTACAAACCTGTTTTTGCTGTCTTCTCCGGCGGTCTGCGGCACGTTTGATGTTGTTCAGCGCAATGTCAATTATTTCGTGGTGTCTTAGTCGACGACATTTGGGGAAGTTTACTAATTCTTTAATTTTGTTTGGTGGTTCAACGTTTTTCAATATAACAGACGGAGATAGCATAGTGGATTCATTTGGAATGGAATTAATTACATCTTGGAATGAGAGTATGTGTGTATCCCAATCAGTATGTCTTTTGTGGCAGTATATTCTACACAGTATACCAATTTCTTTCATTAATCTTTCACAGGGGTTCGAAGAAGCATGGTACTTGGATATATGAATCGGAGAAATGTTTCTAGCTCGTAACATGCGTATCCATATGGCACTACGAAATTGTGATCCATTGTCAGAAATTACTTTCATCACATGCCCTACATGAAATAGAAAATGTTTTACAAATGCTTTCGAGACAGTTTTAGCAGTAGCTTTGCGTAACGGAGTGAAAGTAACAAATTTTGAAGTGAGCTCAACAGCGACAAATATGTAGCAAAAACCTCTGTTAGTTCTGGGAATCGGACCAAAAGTATCTACTGCGCCCATATGTCTTAATTTAATAGGTACAATGGGATATAAAGGAGGAATATGTGAAGTGGTGTCTGATTTAGCTTTCTGGCAAATTTTACAAGACGCTAAAACTCGTCGTATACGTTTCTCCATGTTGGTAAAATAACAATTCTGTCTCAGTATAAGAAAACATTTTCTTGCTCCGTAATGTGCGTAACTTAAATGAGTGTACCAAATTAATTTGTTAACCAGTTCGTCAGGAATGCATAATGACCAATTGTTGCTGTCAGGATGAGAGCGGTGAAACAGAATGTCATTGCGTACAGTGTAGTGGTTTCTAATCGTAACATTGTTCTTATCCTGCCAAAGCTGTTTAATTTCTTTCCACACGTTGTCTTTATTTTGCTCTTGTGCTATGTCCTGTAATGACGATGAAATAAAGTTTTCAAATGCTACTTGCTGAATGTACATGACACTGAAATTTGCTTTGCAGAAGTTGGTTGCTACGTCTTGCTGATTGTTGCTCAGAGAACGCGATAGTGCGTCTGCTATAACATTTTGCGTGCCGGGAATGTGAACTATTGTAAAATTAAATTCCTGCAAATAAAGTTTCCATCTGCTTAATCTGTCGTGAGTGAATTTAGCCGAAAGTAAAAATTGTATCGCTCTGTGGTCTGTGTAGACGGTGGTATGTCTGCCATAAAGAAAGTGCCGAAATCTCGTAAAAGCCCATACAACAAACACATAATGTTTCAAGTTCTGTAACAGAATAATTTCGTTCAGCAGGTGACAAAATGCGGCTTGCAAATGCGATGTTTTTAATTGCTATTGACCCATCTTCTTCAATTTCCTGAAAAATGTGTACGCCTAAAGCCGTGTTAGAACTGTCGGTGGCAATGGAGAAATTTCTGGTAAGATCTGGGTGCGATAAAAGTGGTGCATTCAACAGAGCATGTTTCAGGTTCATGAATTCAGAGTGTGCTTGCTTATCCCAAGACCAAATACTGTTTTTACCTGTTAATTGGCATAATCTCGGTGTGTCTAAAGCAGAATGATGAATAAATTTACGAAAAAAATTAATTAAGCCCAAAAAACTGCGTAATTGCTTCTTCGTCGTAGGAACAGTAATGTCACGTAGAGCTTGAAGTTTTTCCGGATCAGGTGCAATGCCTTCAGCTGAAATTACGTGTCCAAGAAATTTTATAGAAGTTTTGCCAAAGTGCGATTTACTAAGATTAACTGTAGGTCCTTGTGCATGAAAAGTCTGCAACAGACTTTCTAAAATCACATTGTGTTCAGACCAATTAGCTTCTGCGATAAGAGTGTCGTCTACATACGTCGTAATTCTGTCCTTAATGCAAACGTGTGTCGGATGGCGTCAAAATTAATAACATTTTCGTGAAGAACATTCTGCGTGTCAAAATTATTGCTTACGTTACTGGAATATGAAACCAGTTCTGTGTCTGGTCAAATTCTGTCGTACGTGCTATTATTTACACGAGCATGCTGTGGCATTTCGACTATTTGAACTGCTCTGTTATTTCTTACTGACGTGTTACGCTATCGATGACACCTATTGTCTGTTTCATTCATAAGAATATGCTGTTGCTGATGTTGTTGCTGCTCATAAGATCGACTGTTATTAAATGTACGCTGAAAATCGTGCTCATCATTTTTACGTCTGTCATGATAGTAATTTCTAAACGGCGCATTGCGATGCGAGTTGAAATAGTGTGTTGTCTGTACGTAGTTATTTCTTTGCTGCGATGCGTTACTATTTGTTGGAGATGGGACTATACGTGTACGCGGCGAAACATTAAAGTTTGGTTGACCTTGTAGACTGCATTGTTGGTTACGTATGCTAAGCGGCTGACTTTCATGCTATTGTGGTGAAAAAAATCTATTGTTACAAAAATGTGGTTCCTGTTACTAATAAATTTACACATACTAATGATTACAATTTTATCTGTTATTAAAATTCTCGTGATTCTGGAGTGCCTAATGAAAATTGTCACATTCGGTAAAAATTTGTCACATCGGGTTTTCATTACTACGATTCTTAATTCTAGATAGAGCAATAGTTAAAGAGCAGTTTTGATAGATATAAAGGATAGTAGAAGAGAAGGCAGCAGTGCAGAAAACTAAAGATGAAACAGCACTACTCCAGCTCGGGGCCCTATGCTCGCTACGGCACATATTCATTAAAGCGTAATGAATCCCCTGAGGTCAATTACGCACTGCAAATAAATTTTAGCTTTTGCGTTACAGGCAATAGCGGTAAAAATTCAAAAGCAAATAGTTGTATCCATGTTAATTCTAGTTTCTGCATTATAGGCAATGCTGTTGTAAATACAAAAATAAATTGTCGCATCTGGTTCAAAGCTAGCTTCTGCATTACAGGCAATAGCGGTGAAAGCATAAAAACAAATTGTCGTATACACCTCAAAGCGTGTACCCGTGTTCTGGATAAAAATTGCTCGTAATCTACGTTCTCGTCATTGAATTTAAAAACACGTTCGGGTTTGTGTGTGAATCTATTTGTCTGTGTCATTTCGGATTTCAAGTTGCGTAGCTTTTCAGATTTTAATTCGCGTAGTCTCTGTAAATTGTTCACATTATACACGCTGCGTAAGTCTGACAAATGTTCGCAAAGTGGCGTCTGCTGTGATGCGTTATTAACTGAAATACTTTTCATCTCTGTTACTTCTTGTTGTAAACTCGACAATTTTCTATGCAACGAATCGATCTCATTAATTGTCTGCTGTAAATTTTGAAATTCAGGTGTTTGGTTAAATGAAATCAGTGCAGTATCGTCTGATTTATTATCATTATTACTTTCAATAGCATCAATACGACTGGCTAATTCATCATATTTTTCAGTCAGTATTTTCTCCTGTTCATCGGTTTTAGAATCGGACGCATTAATCTGTTTTTGCAACTTACGTGTAGTTTCGCTCAGTTTTTTAACATCAGCTTTGACGACATCGGAATCCTGTGTTAGTTCTAATTGTTCGAATCTGTCTGTCACTGTTTGAATATTTACTGTGTGTGTATCTGTTTTTGATTTAAGATCTGAAATTTCTTCCCGTAATTCCGCGCTCAACTGTTCTATGGTATTAATTTTGTCGGACACTGTAGTAATATTATTGTCTACATACGTCTTCGCTTTCGCGAACATTTTACGTTTGTCTTCTTGTCTTTGTGCAGTGATTGTTTCCATGACTTGTCGTTTTACTTTGTTTTGATCTTGAATAAATTTGCGGAAACGCGTATCACTGTTTTGTATGTGAAGATTAAAGCGTTCGTCAATCTGGGTATTCTGTTGTTCGAATTTCGCGTCTATCTTTGCGTCCATTGTGCGCGAAAGTTCTACCGTCATTGCTTGAAACTCGTCCCGTAATTGTGTAGCTTTTTCAGAGCATTGTTTAGCGACTCCGCTAATTTCGTCTCTGAGTGTTTCTGTTGCGGCTGTTTGCATTTCCCTTAATTCCTGAGCAACAGACCTAATTTCTTCGCTACTTTTTTTTGAACAAGCCTCAATTTCCACGCGCAACTGTTCCTTAGTGTCCTGGCACTGCGCGGCAACGGCTCTAATTTGTTCACTAAGCTGTCTGGAATTGTTATCCAATTTTTCATTCTGTTGTCTGACCTGTTCACTAAGTTGTTTGAGATTTTCGTCATTATTGTCTAATTTTTCATTTAAGTATTGTTTGAGTTTTTCGTTATCTTGTTTGTTATCTACACTCTGTTGTTTGACCTGTTCACTAAGTTTGTCTTGTTTTTCATTCTGTTGTTTGAAATTCTATTTAAATTGTTTGTTATCTTCGCTATTTTGTATCAATATCGCCATAATTTGACCCAATGTAATATTATCTACTCCATTCTCTGTACCGTTTGACGGTGTATTTGCAAGTGTCGCGTTTTGCGTGACCATTTGGTCATTCTGTAATTTACAAAAACGTTTATCAGTCGGATGTACACTGTCAGACACTATTTCGGAATTAAATAAATCCGTCCTACTTTGTGCATCCTGTTCATTTTCGTTAGACAAATTTGTGTGTTCATCACGTAAATTTAATAAACCGGTTGTGTTAGGCTGGGCAGCGCTCATTACAATAGAGCGTCCCACGTCATCGATTGTCGTCAAATCAACAGATGACATAACCGAGTTCGTTTGTTCATCATTAAGACAAAAGTCATCATTAGTGGTTGGAATGCACTGATTGTTAGTGAACGCAGGATTGTCATCATTACACTGCGTGTCACATGTCCTATCGGCAAAGTTGTTTGAGTCGGTAATTTCATTCATAATACCTCGCAATACACTATTCACAGTCTTTCGCGGCATTTTTACAATAGTCAAAATTTTTCACAAAATAAATAAGCACAATGCAAAAGCAACACACAAATACAACAGAGCAACGAATTGCCGTTGACCTGTAGAAAGAAAGTCACAAGTTAATAAAAGCGTTGCGCCAACTCCTAATTATATTTAGGCAAATAAGAGCAGATATCTGACTGTTCCTCAAAAGACTCTCAACGAAATACGATCCTGGCAGGGTCGCCAAGTGTAACCTCCCCACAAAAATTTAAAAAGACAGAAATATAAAATGAATAGGAGCCAAGCGTAACCTCTCTAGCAAAATTTAAATGACAATAAAAGTGAGAATTGCAATCTGACTGAAAGTATAAGCTGTCACGAAAATGATGAAAAACAATTCAGTGCTAATGAAACTTCAGTGACAATGAAAATTCAATTAAACCGAAATATCGGTCTTTGGCCCTGTGCAAAAAAAATCAGAATTAAATTCTTACCTCATTGAAACTGCTAGTCAAATTTCTCCTCTTATTGTTGCGCACGGCTTGGAGGAACTGCATTGCAAATAATTTTTTTTTTTTTTTAAATTTAACTGAAACTTTTCTTTAAGGGAAGTGGAAGGAAATCGTTAGTTCAATTAAATAATTAATTTTTTTTTGTAAAAATTGCTTTGAAATCAAAATTATTATTGGGGCACTTGTTGAAAATTAATTACAATAAATAAACTTTACATTATCTGATGATTACCTTAATTAACAATATACCTCATTCAGCCTCTTGACCAGAATGCCATGTCGACGCTCGCCGACTCCTCACACACACAACTGCACTCGACTGCTACTACCGACATACTGCACGCAACTGTACTGCACGACTACTACTAGCGTACTCCACGACGACTGCTAGCGTACTGCTCGCAACACTCGCGCGGTCAAGCGCAGACTAACTACGATAAATGGCTCTCTGGTCAGAGACTCTGCAATGCCTCGCCATCGCCGCCACACAACATACGTGTTTCAGTTTTTGGAAAAAACATAAATAGGTAGCAAGATTTTAAACATGGCTGAAACAGCAACTGTTGAAATTCTTTGTAAATGATTTCTACAGAACCAATACGGTTACAGAGTTGCCTTTTCCGTAAATAATAGACTGATTCATATTACTGGAGCACGGGAAGAACTGGGCACTAAATCCGGAGTTTAAAAAGTTACTTGTAACGACTGGCCAAGCTATTATATTGGACAGACAGGTAGACCCATTAAAGTAAGGTATAAAGAACACATGTTAGGTAAAAATGGGGCAAACGTATGTAATTGCCGAACATCTATGGCTCTTACAGTATACGCCGCGTAAACTGGATGACGTAGAATTGCTTCATGAAGCGAGTAAGGGTTACAAACTGGACCTGCTCGAAGAATTAGAGATTTTCAAGCATCTGTCTCAAAAAGATGGGTTTGTTCTTAATGAACAGGTGCAGCTCAGAAACAAAAATTTTTTAGACAGTTTCAAACCCCTCCTTGCTTTAACGTAATATTGTCTGGCTGACTAGAAGTTAGTTTTCTTGCCTGTTGATGCCGGTGAGATGCGCTTTTCCTGTCTTGTTTGGATTTTACATATTTTTGATGTTTGCTGTTTGTGGTTTTCGATGTGTATGTGTGGTTAATTGACTGTTATGTTGTTATTCACAACGACAGATGGTTTCGTTTTACTTTAATATTTTGGTTGTTTTCACTAGTATGTATTTTACCATTTAAGTTACGCGAGATTCTCGCGCATAACACTAGTGCCCTCTCTCGTTAGATGTGTTCTGTAGCGCAAGCTTCATCTGCTTGACACTAGGACACTGGTAAATTGGTTTCATATTTTCTATTTTACGTAGATGTTTTTAAATGGTTCTGATATGTTTTATTTATTAAAACAGAAGGTTTGAATTAGCATAACTTTTAATAATTTTGATGCGCATGTGTATGTATCCATGGATTTTAATATGCGCGAGTGTCTGGCACATACCTCAAGTGCCGTCTCTCGGCGAAACTATCTGCCATAGTGCTTCCACACCTTCGTCACGATAGTTCATAGGCGAAGTACTGATGCAAAGCTGTGTTCGCATCGACCCTCTGTCCACAATCATGTTGTATAAATGGAGATGATATTTGAACTACTGACGACGCCTTTGGCACAATTGTTTTATTAATCTCCATTGCAGGATGTAATTTTAGTAAGTGACTAAACGTTTTTATGCCTTTAATACTCTGGTAATTTTATGGTTACTTAAGCTATAGTGTTTTCTCTTTCTCATTTCTGATGCTAAGTTTTTGCTAATGAAAGTGTCTTCCTGTTCAGGGTATTTTACTTCTGATGAAGGTATATTTATACATACCGAAACCGTGGTCAAGAATTTTAATAAATCTTTATCCTGCAACTGTTTTGGCTGTCATCATTTACGAGTAAACAGGTAATCCAATTTCCGTACTGGAGGAATTGAGCACATGCCAAAGGCCCCTACAAATAAGCACCAATGAAATGCAAAATGCGAAACACAGCACAACTGAAGTTGATAATTAAGCGGAAGGCAAGCGCCAGGTTGACTCAAACAAACTGCAGGGAACCTCGACATATTTCTGTTGGGCGTTATAAATCATGTTCACCCATAAACTGAAGGATGTAGGACGAGGCTCTTTCCTCGACTGGAAAATCGGAGAAGGCGTTCACCCAGTGTCCAGCAAAACATCACGCTGAAGGTGTTCCTAGCAACTATGGCAGCCCTGGACATGATCGATAGTCTTCGCCGAATCGCGCGGACTTCTGCAGGAGGAACGCCGAAACCACAGGAACTACAATCATGCTCATAAATTAAGGATAATGCTGATACATGGTGAAACAACGCTCTGGTGGGCGGTTTGCGTGTTTAAATCACCTCGGGGTATGTCCATGCGGTGCATTTGACCTGCGGTCGTCGCACGGTGGCGCTGACAGCAGTCCACATACGCAGAGGTGTGTTGGTGCATGTCAGAGTACGGTGCAGCGAGTAAGTGTGCAGATGTTTTCAGACGTGCTAATGGTGACTGTGTGTTGAAAATGGCTCAAAGAACACATATTGATCACCTTATGAGGTGTAGAATACCAGGGCGATTGGAGGCTGGTTGTAAGTAGGCTGTTTAAGTTTTTGTGTTGGTAACACCACGTAGCGCTCTGTATGAAAATCACTGGCTGTGCTGTTTGCAGTCTGTGACTGGTTGGCATTGTTGTAATATTCGCTATTGTAGAGTTGGGCAGTTCGATGTGAACAGCGCGTAGCGTTGCGCAGTTGCAGATGAGCCGCCAGCAGTGGTGGATGTGAGGAGTGAGATGTGCGGAGTTTTGAGAGCGGATGATATGGACGTGTGTCCATTGGAGAGAGTAAATTTGTAAGACTGGATGTCATGAACTGATATATATAATGACTTTTGAACATTATTAAGGTATATACATTGTTTGTTCTCTATCAAAATCTTTCATTTGCTAACTATGCCTATCAGTAGTTAGTGACTTCAGTAGTTAGAATCTTTTATTTAGCTGGCAGTATTGGCGCTCGCTGTATTGCAGTAGTTCGAGTGACGAAGATTTTTGTGAGGTAAGTGATTCATGAAAGGTATTGCTTATTGTTAGTCACGCCCATTCTTTTGTAGGGATTATTGAAAGTCAGATTGCATTGCGCTAAAAATATTGTGTGTCAGTTTAGTGATGATCAGAATAAGTAAAGAGAGAAATGTTTGAGTACGTTCAGTTTTGCTCAGCTGTTTGAAAATCGAATAACGTAAGAGGTTTATCAGCAACAGTAATTCACTAATTTTTCTAAGAGGACATTTCATGGTCAAACACAGGTGGTCGTAGCACGTCCCCTCCGTGTGCCACAAAGTGTGATGTCAAGATTATGGCAACGATTCCAACAGACAGGAAACGTGTCCAGGCGCTACAGTACGGGACATCCACAGTGTACAACATCACACGAAGAGCGATATCTCACCATCAGTGCCAACAGACGGCAACGGAGTACTGCAGGTAGCCTTGCTCGGAGCCTTACAGCAGCCACTGGAACAGTTGTTTCGAGACACACTGTCTACAGACGACTGAACAGACATGGTTTATTTGCAAGGTAGATTCCACTTACCCCTGGTCAAAGGAGAGCCGGTAAAGCCTGGTGACAGGAAAACAGTACATGGTCGTTGGAACAGTGGTCCCAGGTTATGTTCACGGACGAATCCAGGTATAGTCTGAACAGTGATTCTCGCCAGGTTTTCATCTGGCGTGAACCAGGAATCAGATACCAACCCCTTAATGTCCTTGAAAGGGACCCGTATGGAGGTCGTGGTTTGATTGTGTGGGTTGGGATTATGACTGGTGCAGGTTCGCCCCTGCATGTCTTTGATAGAGGAACTATAACAGATAAGGTGTATCGGGACGCCATTTTGCACCAGTATGTCCGCCTTTTCAGGGGGGCAGTAGGTCCCACCTTCCTCCTGGTGGATGATCACGAACAGCCCCATCGAGCTGCCATCGTGGAGGAGTACCTTGAAACGGAAGATATCAGGCGAATTGAGTGACCTGCCTCTTCTCCAGACCTAAACCCCATCGAGCATGTCTGGGATGCTCTCGGTCGACGTATCGGTGCACGTCTTCAAACCCCTACGACACTTCAGAAGCTCCGACAGGCACTGGTGCAAGAATTGGAGGCTATACCCCAGCAGCTGCTCGGCCACCTAATCCAGAGTATATCAACCCGTTGTGTGGCCTCTGTACGTGTACATGGTGACCATATCCCATGTTAATGTCGGGGTACTTGCGCAGGAAAAGTGGCACTTTGTAGCAAATGTGTTTCGGGACGATTTTCTCAACTTATCACCAAAACCGTGGACTTACAGATCACTGTCGTGCGTGTTCCCAATGTTCCTATGCTATTAGCGCCAGTTTTGTGTAGTGCCACGTTGTGTGGCATCACATTCTGCAATTATCCTTAATTTATGAGCATGAATGTAGTATAGTCAGGGAAGGTGTAGCCTCGCCAAGAACGTAAAGTCAACAACCGCACCGTCCTGTATAGTAAAAGCCGGCCCAAGACGCTCGAACGAGATGCTTCGCCGGTTGCTTTGAGCACCTCTTTTCTTCCTGCCACAGAGAGAGGCTAAAGACACCCCCCCCCCCCCCCCCACCAACCGGCAACAAAAGTCATCAAGCTGTAGCACTATAACGGACTTGAAAGCTAAGTCAAGAATAAGAGAAACATTTATTTGCACGTAATGGCTAAACCGACTCTATTCCTATCGTGGAATAACATTTCGTTTCATAGTAGAAAAAGGCTTCTCTCTCATCTCAGAACTGGATCTATGTCTTGGATTGACGAATGCGTGCCATTAGACTCTAAATTCTCACAAATATGTTCCTAATTATTAAACAAAGCCCTACTCTCTGCTGAGGGAATTAATGATTTCATGACTCAGTTGCTCAGCCCGCCGCTGTATCAACTAAACATCGTGTTGTGGACTGGCAAGGCAGCCAATCCACAGTGACGAGTAACCGAAAGGCACGCGCTTAAACTCACGCAGGCTGGCGTGAGGTCTGAAACAGGATACGTAATGAATGCTATAAAGAAAAGTACGTAGCTGCTGGAATACTTAACTTTAATCCACAATTGGTGAACATTGGTCTTGTTGATACAGTGTATGAGTCATTAGATACATAGCAAAGGATAATTGGCGCCTTGCTAGGTCGTAGCAATTGACGTAGCTGAAGGCTATGCTAACTATCGTCTCGGCAATTGAGAGCGTAATTCTCAGTGAACCTTTCCTAGCAAAGTCGGCTGTACAACTGGGGCGAGTGCTAGTAAGTCTCTCTAGACCTGCCGTGTGGTGGCGCTCGGTCTGCTATCACTGACAGTGGCGACACGCGGGTCCGTCGTATACTAATGGACCGCGGCCGATTTAAAACTACCACCTAGCAAGTGTGGTGTCTGGCGGTGACACCACACATCGTGCTTAAAGTCGCTCGATCTGTCCGCTTAGGCCTTGCTGTCTCTTACCTTTGCATCTTCGATAATTGTTTTCGGATCTTTCCTATTGCTTCAGCCTCTTTCCTGTATGCTGCAGCTTTTCGCTCTGTCTCCTGCTTTTTTATCTGTTCTGGCTTGTTTCCTACAGACTCTGCTTTCTCTAGCGCTCGTTTGACCCCGAAGGAACGTCCTCCATGATTACGAAATTAGACCTGCTGTTTGCCAGAGTCGACACCGTTTCACAAGACCCAAAAGTTTCAGACAGTTTAGTTGTCGATGTAGTTTCCTGCGCTTCAGGCAACGCAACTGCTGCCGTCACATACCCCTCACAAAATTCTGACACGCTTTCCTCTGACTTCATTGAATCCTCTTAGCTAAACACTGTCCTTGCCTTATTAGCTTGAACTCGACAAGGCCTTCCCATGTTTTAACATTATAATCACAAACCTCTTACACAGTGAGCTTTCACTGACACAAATTTAGCATACATAAATAAACGTAATCACAAAAAATTCCTTAACATGCAAATGAATTACCCTAATTAAATGTGTCTATTTGTGCCATTCTAACTACAAAATATCAAAAGAAACTAAAGGTAAGATCAGGGCACCGTCACGATGAAAGTTGTGATCTCTGAAGGCTCGTTAGCTGTAAGATTGTGAAACAACACGAAGCCAAGTTATAAATCAAAAGGAACTATAAACTATTCTCTCTAGTCAACCTGTAATCGTACAAGATGAATGAATGCAATGCTCATTACCTTCTCTGAATTTGTAGGTAACTGATGGTTGCATTTGGCCTCTGTGTACAACGAAAGCACCATCACAGTGAGATCGACATCTTAAGAATACAATAGGTTGGACTTACGAGGGCTATTCTTTTTCAGCCTTCGATCGGTCATGAAATTAAAGCCAGAATGAAAATCAGGGGAAGCTTTGGGGAGATGTGTAGTGTCTCTAGTATGCCCGTGTACCGTGTCAAGTTGAATTTTCCAGTTCTGAGTGCCTAAGAAAATAGTCTCCCACTAAGTGGTAAGAGCCTGCTGAGAGTTTTCTCCTGATCTCATGCACAGTCATAAGATAAGTGTCATGAAGTGAGAAGTGTCGACCGCACAGTGTAGGTGGAACGAAAATGCTCCTGCAGTGTTTTCGATGGGAAGCGTTTGATCAGCCACCACACAGCCAGTCCAAAAAATGGCTCTGAGCACTATGGGACTCAACTGCTGAGGTCGTAAGTCCCCTAGAACTTAGAACTACTTAAACCTAACTAACCTAAGGACAACACACACATCCATGCCCGAGGAAGGATTCGAACCTGCGATCGTAGCGGTCGCGCGGTTCCAGACTGTAGCGCCAGAACCGCTCGGCCACCAGCGGCCGGCACACAGCCAGTAGTTGGATCCCTGTGATTTTTATCTCTTCGCTCACCTGTAACAGCTGGTTATCAAAGCATTTTGGCATAGACAGCGAGCTGCAGTCTAGGGCAGGGAATTGGCCTTCTGTGCCTAAGGAACTGGAAAGTTGGTATCATAGTACGACGAATGTTTAAGAGGGGTGACTATGTGGAGAAGTAGCTTGAATATGTAGCTAAATGTTGTAAATAACACATTATTTTATTTTCACTGTAGTTTCCAATCCGTGATCGGTCAGGTTGAAAAAGAAAGTTCGGATGCACGGTCCGTGTGCCGACGGCTTTATGCCGAGAGGGACGAATCTATTCCCGCGTGTTTACTCTACCATAGCCACGCACACCGTCCTTGTTGATCGCTGGCCGGTAATTCCGGGGACTCCCAGAGCCTCTAACGTTCGCCGTAAAACCAGTTTCTTTTGACTTATTAATCGATTCACGGGTAATTTATTCATTCAGCGTTTCATGTTCTTAAAGCGGTCTCCAGCGTTGAATGAAATTCTGTCTGAAACTCGCACTGCGAAGTGGCTCACTGATTAAGTCACGCGTTCGGGAGGAAGGCGGAAAAAAAAAATTTAAGTCGTAAGGTAATACAGTCGAAAGATGCGGAAATTTGTCGCGTTCGGGAGGAAGGCGGAAAAAAAAAAAATTAAAGTCGTAAGGTAATACAGTCGAAAGACGCGGCCATTTGTCACATAGTAGCCGCACGGGGTAGCAGGGCTGTCAGGGGCTCTTTGTCACGGTTCGCGCAGCCTCCTACCGTCGGAGGTTCGAGTCCTCCTTCGGGCTTGCGCGCGTGCTGTCCTTAGCGTAAGTTAGTTTAGGTTAGATTAAGTAGCGTGTAAGCCTAGGAACCGATGACCTCAGCAGTTTGGTCGCATAGGAACTTATTACAAAATGTCAAATACACTATTGGCCATTGAAATTGCTACACCAAGGAGAAATGCAGATGATAAACGGGTATTAACTAGAACTGATATGTGATTACATTTTCACGCAATTTGGGTGCAAAGATCCTGAGAAACCAGTACCCAGAACAACCACCTCTGGCCGTAATAACGGCCTTGATACGCCTGGCCATTGAGTCAAACAGAAAGTTGTTGGCGTGTACAGGTTCAGCTACCCATGCAGCTTCAACACGATACCACAGTTCACAGTGACTGGCGTATTGTGACGAGCCAGTTGCTCGGCCACCATTGACCAGACATTATCGCCGGCCGCGGTGGTCTCGCGGTTCTAGGCGCGCAGTCTGGAACCGCGCGACTGCTACGGTCGTAGGTTCGAATCCTGCCTCGGGCATGGATGTGTGTGATGTCCTTAGGTTAGTTAGGTTTAAGTAGTTCTAAGTTCTAGGGGACTGATGACCTAAGATGTTAAGTCCCATAGTGCTCAGAGCCATTTGAACCATTTTTGAACCAGACATTTTCAATTGGTGAGAGATCTGGAGAATGTGCTGGCCAAGGCGGCAGTCGAATATTTTCTGTATCCAGAAAGGCCCGTACAAGACCTGCAACATGCGGTCGTGCATTATCTTGCTGAAATGTAGGGTTTCGCAAGGATTGAATGAAGGGTAGAGCCACGGGTTGTAACACATCTGAAATGTAACGTCCACTGTTCAAAGTGCCGTCAATGCGCACAAGAGGTGACCGAGACGTGTAACCAATGGCACCCCATACCATCATGCCGGGTGATACGCCAGTATGGCGATGACGAATACACGCTCCCAATGTCCGTTCACCGCGATGTCGCCAAACACGGAAGAGACCATCATGATGCTGTAAACAGAATCTGGATTCATCCGAAAAAATGATGTTTTGCCATTCGTGCACCAAGGTTCGTCGTTGAGTACACCATCGCAGGCGCTCCTCTCTGTGATGCAGCGTCAAGGGTAACCGCAGCCACGGTCTCCGAGCTGATAGTCCATGCTGCTGCAAACGTCGTCGAACTGTTAGTGCAGATGATTGCAAACGTCCCCATCTGTTGACTCAGGGATCGAGACGTGGCTGCACGATCCGTTACAGCCATGCGGATAAGATGCCTGTCATCTGGACTGCTAGTGATACTAGGCCGTTAGGGTCCAGCACGGCGTTCCGTATTACACTCCTGAACCCACCGATTCCATATTCTTCTAACAGTCATTGGATCTCGACCAACGCGAACTACACGGCACACGGCACACGGACCGTGCATCCTAACGTTGAGCGTTGAGCGCCGAGTTTCTGACGTCACAGCGTGGAATAGCACGTTCGGGGGTCTTTCCGAACGTGCAGGGCAATATCTGGCATGTCAGATATTTTGAGCGTGCGTCTGAGCGTTGACCAATGAGATGGCACAACGCCACCTACGTCACACGCACGCCGTCTCCCTTCAGTACATAGTTGTGAGGCGCCATATTGGCATTCATTTCAAGCCTATATGTATATATGCCGTTTCTGAGCACCAGCAAATTGAGAATCACTGGAAAACTCGTTGTTAGTTGTGTGATTCGTTCCAATAAATTAATGAGAAACATCATATTCATGGTCATATTCATGGCATAAGAATTTTTGTAACGAGCTTATTATGAGAGTAGGCTATTTGAAGGCAGCGACACACTGAAGATCCACCCAAAATGCATGGTTCTTCGTGCAATTTGTTATAATTAAATTTCAATTAATAACATAATTATCTACGATTAATGTTTTTAGCAAGGTGTAAAACAATATTTTTAAAAACGTAGACTGTTATTGGTTTAATGTAATGAGTAACGTCTCTGTCCAGTAACAAGTCTTCTCTGGGGTGGTGGCTCGCGTCCTAACACCCGCAATTTTTTTTCCTAACATTCGCGTTTTTATTTAGTTCTGATACTTTATTATGATGGGCGAAACATAGTTGCTTTTGAGAATCCAAGAGCCTTTACGAAGCACCCTCGCCATTCTCAGTGTAGATTCACATACAAAGCTCTTCAACGAATGGCATTTTCTCGTTGATTTAAGGTGTAAACACACTGGGAAATTTTAGTCTGACAGCTGTACGACTACAAGCACTACGTTTATGTAGTGGAACTCGTCATATTACAACATTCTCAAAACAGTAAAGGGTAGTCAAATGAAAACCGAACACCCGCCACATCGGGACCATGGCGTGGCTCCATTTAGAAATTGGAAATTTGTGGTAAGGTCTTATGGAATCAAACCGCTGAGGTCATCGCTCCCTAAACTTACACAAAATCAAATGGCTCTGAGCACTATGGGACTTAACATCTGTGGTCATCAGTCCCCTAGAACTTAGAACTACTTAAACCTAACTAACCTAAGGACATCACACACATCCATGCCCGAGGCAGGATTCGAACCTGCGACCGTAGCAGTCGCACGGTTCCGGACTACGCGCCTAGAACCGCGAGATCACCGCGGCCGGCACTCTAGAGGTAGCCACTACATGCGTTTAGACATTTACCCCACCGGAAGATGAGACAACCACATTTCGTAGAACGCGACCGGCCGCTGTCGGGTACACAGTTCCTCGCCCAATTAAAACCGACGTCCACACAAGTGTTTCTTCAGTCTTCACGGTAAATGATAACAGCGAAACAGTTTCAGGATAAAGATTTACTGAAATCCTTGACCACGGTTTCGGTATATCTAAATACACCTGAACAGGAAGACACTTTCATTAGTAAAGAAACTTAGCACCATAACTGCGAGAAAAAAAGCACTTACTGCTTCAAGAAACAGTAAAATTACCAAAGTATTACAACCACAAAAACTTTTAGTGACTTACTAAAATCACATCCTGCAGTGGAGACACATAAAAACAGTCGTGTCAAAGGCGTCGTCAGTAGTTAAAATATCACCTCCGTTTGTACAACATAATTATGAAGAGAAGGTCGATGTGAACACGGCATATCATCAGTACTGCGAACTAGCGTGAAGAGGGTGTGGAAGCCCTAGGGTAGGCAGTTTCACCGAGAGAGGGCACCTGTGGTGTGCGCGAGACACTAGCGCACATTAAAACCCAGGGATACATACGCGCATAAAAATTTTAAAAGTTGTGCTAATTCAAAACCTCTGTCTTAATAAATAAAACATATTAGAACCATTTCTTCAGTCTATTGATCCATCTTGGACATGGGACAGCGGCTGGTCATATATTTAACAATGAAATCTGCCAAAATGCCGTGCAACTGAGTAGTTATTTTATTTCATTTTCGCTACCAGTTTCGGCAGTTCAATATGCTATCTTCAGGCCCCCTATGCACCTCACAAAAATAATCAATATTGGCATTCTGGGACATGTGTTTACCGATGTCATGAATTCTCAAGTGCTCCTTCCGAAGACTTGACTGCAACTTCAGGTCGACAGAGATATGATTCACATGGTGAAATATCCGTGCTGTACGGAGGCTATTGCAGTGTTTCCCAACGAAATCACTGAAACGTAGTCATAGTCTGATCGGGAGCGTGGGGGCGCGGGCGTTATCTTACAACAGAATGTTTCCGTCCGAGAGTATTCCTAGACGTTTTGAAAAAAATGGCACGTCACCGTTTCTTTAAAGTTCCTTCATAGCGTTGCGCATTGATCGGACGAAGGCTAGTCTTCGGCGATTAGTTTGGGAAACAGTGCAGTATGCTCCTCACAGCCGATATGTTTCGCCGTGTGACTTTCACATCTGTGGCGATCTAAGAAAGACATGCGTGGACGTAGTTTTATTGGGGCGACAGAAAGAGCGAGAGTGGTTGCGGTTCTGGATCTGCCAGCGGTCGATCGCGTTCTACGAGACATGTACTGCTCGATCCACCTTCCAATGGGGGACTTAACGAGCTTGGTGATCGCATTTGAAAAGAATCATTCCATGAGCCCCGTTGAAGTGGATGTTAGCTTTCCATTGACTGCCTCTTAGACAATTGATCTTAGTTCCCGTTCCAGATACAATTCAGTCTGTTTCAATATATATAATCTAAATTTTCACTTCATTACTGCTTCAGTTTACGAGGGGAGTTCACTAAGTAATGAAACGCATTTTTTTCTCGCTTGGTTTGGATTGAAAAAACGTGGAATTTGTTGTGGGACGTCGTAGAATATTTCCGCTTCAGCCCCTGCAGTTTCATGAGATTTCAGAAGGTGGCGTCGCTGTACGTAGCATTAAAATGCAGTCTGCAACGGAGGTGCGTCCCAAGCGTAGAGTTGCCATTGAGGCTCTTTTGGCGCAAAACCGGAAAATCACAGATATACGCAGGCGCTTGCACCCATGTCTATGGGGACGAAGCAGTGAACAAAAGCACGGCGAGTCGTTGGGAGAGGGGCTGTCATCATCCGATCCCCCACGGGCCGGACAGCTGCACACAGCTGTGATCCCTGTAATTTTGGAGTGCGCGGACACTGTAACTCGAGGTGACCGACGGATCACGCACACATCTCGCCGCTCAGTTGGACGTCTCTGTTGACAGTGGTGACACACTTGTCCACAAGTTGGGGTTTTAGAAGGTGTCTGTCCGTTGGATTCCTCGCCGCCAAACAGAAGACCATAAAAAACAACGAAGGACCACCTGCGCAGAATTGCTGGCGCGTTACGAAGCTCATCCCCAAAATTTTTTGTCGAGCATTGTGAGAGGCGGTGAAACATGGGTTCATTACCTCGAACCGGAAAAAAAAGGCAGTCGATGGAGGTGCGCCACATCTCTGAAGAAAAGATTCAAAGCCGCACACTGAGTCGGTAAAGACTTCACGACGGTCTGCTGGACCTCTGAAGGGGTTATTAAGTTTGATGTTCTCCCTCACGGTACAACGATCAACTACGAAGTGTAAAGTGGTACCCTCAGCAAATTCGAGAAACGACTTCAGGATGTTCGTCGCCACAAAAATGCGAACAAGCTTCTCCTTCGCCATGACAACGCAGAGCCTCATACTGTAAGTAGGCTGTTTAGATTTTTATGTTAGTAGTACCATGTAGTGGTGTGTATGAAAATCGCTGACTGCGCTGTGTGCAGTCTGTAGATGGTTGCACTCATTGTTGGAATATTCGCTTGTGTGGTGTTGGGCAGTTGGTTGTGAACAGCGCGTAGCGTTGGGCAGTTGGAGGTGAGCCGCCAGCAGTGGTGGATGTAGAGAGATGCCAGAGTTTTGAGAGGTTACTATAAGCGGAAGATCTGGATGTGTGTCCGCCAGAAAAAGGAAGTTTGTAAAGATGGATGTCATGAATTGATATATATATATATATATATATATATATATATATTTATATATAATCAGAAATTAGTCCCTTTAGTAGTTAGAACCTTTTATTTAGCTGGCAATATTGCAGTAGTTCGAGTAACGAAGATTTTTGTAAGCTAAGTTATTCATGAAAGGTATAGGTTATTGTTAGTCAGGGCCATTCTTTTGTAGGGATTATTGAGTCAGATTGCGTTGAGCTAAAATATTGTGTGTCAGTTTAGTGATGATCAGAATAAGTAAAGAGCAAACTGTCTGGGTACGTTGAATTTTACTCAGCTGTTGCTGTATCAAATAACGTAGAAGTTTACCAGCAGAGTCATTCATAATTTTCAAAGGGGACGTTTCAATACAAGTCAGCGCACCCGAGAGGCGCTCACGAAACTTCATTGGACTGTTCTTCCTGATCCACACTACAGGCCGGATCTCGTACCTTCAGACTTTGCCCCAGTGAAGGATGCCCTCTGCGGGAAGAAACACGTGGATGATGGGAAGGTCACTGATGCAAGTGAGGAATAATATGGTGTATTTGAATCCCGAATAAAATCAAACTGCTTTAAAAAATAAAAAAAATAAAAATACAGGGCTATTACAAATGATTGAAGCGATTTCATAAATTCACTGTAGCTCCATTCATTGACATATGGTCACGACACACTACAGATACGTAGAAAAACTCATAAAGTTTTGTTCGGCTGAAGCCGCACTTCAGGTTTCTGCCGCCAGAGCGCTCGAGAGCGCAGTGAGACAAAATGGCGACAGGAGCCGGGAAAGCGAATGTCGTGCTTGAAATGCACTCACATCAGTCAGTCATAACAGTGCAACGACACTTCAGGACGAAGTTCAACAAAGATCCACCAACTGCTAACTCCATTCGGCGATAGTATGCGCAGTTTAAAGCTTCTGGATGCCTCTGTAAGGGGAAATCAACGGGTCGGCCTGCAGTGAGCGAAGAAACGGTAGAACGCGTGCGGGAAAGTTTCACGCGTAGCCTGTGGAAGTCGACGAATAAAGCAAGCAGGGAGCTAAACGTACCACAGCCGACGGTTTGGAAAATCTTACGGAAAAGCCTAAAGCAGAAGCCTTACCGTTTACAATTGCTACAAGCCCTGACACCCGATGACAAAGTCAAACGATTTGAATTTTCGGCGCGGTTGCAACAGCTCATGGAAGAGGATGCGTTCAGTGCGAAACTTGTTTTCAGTGATGAAGCAACATTTTTTCTTAATGGTGAAGTGAACAGACACAATGTGCGAATCTGGGCGGTAGAGAATCCTCACGCATTCATGCAGCAAATTCGCAATTTACCAAAAGTTAACGTGTTTTGTGCAATCTCACGGTTTAAAGTTTACGGACCCTTTTTCTTCTGCGAAAAAAACGTTACAGGACACGTGTATCTGGACATGCTGGAAAATTGGCTCATGCCACAACTGGAGACCGACAGCGCCGACTTCATCTTTCAACAGAATGGTGCTCCACCGCACTTCCATCATGATGTTCGGCATTTCTTAAACAGGAGATTGGAAAACCGATGGATCGGTCGTGGTGGAGATGATGATCAGCAATTCATGTCATGGCCTGCACGCTCTCCCGACTTAACCCCATGCGATTTCTTTCTGTGGGGTTATGTGAAAGATTCAGTGTTTAAACCTCCTCTACCAAGAAACGTGCCAGAACTGCGAGCTCGCATCAACGATGCTTTCGAACTCATTGATGGGGACATGCTGCGCCGAGTGTGGGAGGAACTTGATTATCGGCTTGATGTCTGCCGAATCACTAAAGGGGCACATATCGAACATTTGTGAATGCCTAAAAAAACTTTTTGAGTTTTTGTATGTGTGTGCAAAGCATTGTGAAAATATCTCAAATAATAAAGTTATTGTAGAGCTGTGAAATCGCTTCAATCATTTGTAATGACCGTGTATATCTAGGCACAAATAATGGCGAAAGTGCGATGTTTAAATTTCTAAAATCCGTTACAGTCGTTACTCTGAGGGCTCGGTTAGTGCACTGGCGTCACTGTCCTCCTTAAGGAGGCAAGAGTGGAGCGTTTCCCGCAAAAGCTAACGCGCATTTTACTTGGCGACGTTTACGGCGATTTTGCTACCGTCAGAGACCGTAGCGGAAGATTGTTCCGCTGGAGATCAGAGGAGCAGCCCGCCGTGCGGAATAGCTGCGTTTACAGCGGCGCAAGTCCCTGCCTAGTCCTAGACGCGATCGTAAAGCTGCGGGCCGCAGCCACCCAGGCGAAGAGCAAATTTACTGCGTCTGGTGCGCATGCGCGATGCGCTGGCACGCGCTATCTCGATAGCAGCGGACAATCGCCCGGCCAGCAGCTGCCGACAGATTGCGTCCGGCGAGCGTTACAGCTGCGGCGGCTCGCAAACAGACCGCCAGCGGAGCAATTGTCAGTGATTTACCCACTGGGCGGTGCTCCAGCTCGGCTCTCCGGCTGAGATCGGCCATCTGGTGTTTCATTATAATGTCGCGAACGTGGCACTGCTAAGGGACCGCTAGTCGGACCGTTTCCCTCACAACACTGCAAAGGCAGCCGCTACACAAGGCTCCGTACTCTCCAAGGTAACCAGGAAATTACGCTATTTCCAAATAGGCACTTACTCCTTTTCAGGCCTTGAAACTGGCAAAAGCCACAGCACACCGCCATTGCCACCAACCAGCAATCAAAGACCAGAAGCCGCGCAGACCCTGTTCAGGCCGTCTCCACCACTTGTGATCCAGGGCCCCTTCCTTCCAGGCTCTTGCGACATACAGCTATAACATATAGTTTTATGAGTTTACCCCACCAACTCAACCTTGTCCTGCCGAGTGGCCACAATTTCCGTGGTTTTCCCTCCAACACAGTTTTAGGTGTTAGCCCTTTAGCCGCAGATGACGAACCCACAGCATAAACGTGCTTCTCACAGTGTTTGTAACAATATAACTACAAACTTTATCGCCGGCCTGTGTGGCCGAGCGGTTCTAGGCGCTTCAGTCCGGAACCGCGCAGGTTCGAATCCTGCCTATGGCATGGATTGTGTGATGTTCTTAGGTTAGTTAGGTTTAAGTAGTTCTAAGTTCTAGGGGACTGATGACCTCACATGTTAACTACCATACTGCTAAGAACCATTTGAACAAACTTTATCACGTACTTTCAAGTCTGTCTTCTTAAAAGCTTCTCTATGTTTAACATGTCTGAGGATGCAATTTTATCAAATAAAGACACCTTCTCCACAAAACTGCATGCATTGTAATAAACACACGTAGGGTTCGATCAGAAAAAAAAGTTCAAATGTGTGAAATCTTATGGGACTTAACTGCTAAGGTCATCAGTCCCTAAGCTTACGCCGGCCGCGGTGGTCCAGCGGTTCTAGGCGCTCAGTCCGGAACCGCGCGACTGCTACGGTCGCAGGTTCGAATCCTGCCTCGGGCATGGATGTGTGTGATGCCCTTAGGTTAGTTAGGTTTAAGTAGTTCTAAGTTCTAGGGGACTGATGACCACAGATGTTAAGTCCCATAGTGCTCAGAGCCATTTTTGAACCCTAAGCTTACACACTACTTAACCTAAATTATCCTAAGGACAAACACACACACCCATGCCCGAGGGAGGACCCGAACCTCCACCGGGACCAGCCGCACAGTCCATGACTGCAGCGCCCCAGACCGCTCGGCTAATCCCGCGCGCCGTTCGATCAGAAGAAATAATTATTAACCAAGGTACAGACTATCACAAAGGTCTGCACAAGAAGAGACATGGCTAGAAATGAAGATATTAGAACAGAATGAATTATTTTCAACATGAATGAAAAAAAATATCGTGGAGATTGGAGACAACATATCATGAGAATGCCAGGTCACAGAATACTTCTCTTGTGTAGGAATGCCCTTTTTCCCATTGCTAGTCTGCTTTTGATGTCCACCTTGCTCTGTCCGTCATTGGTTATTTTACTGCTTAGGTAGCAGAATTACTTCACTTCATCTACTTTGTGACCATCAATCCTGATGTTCAGTTCCCGGGTTCCCGGGTTCGATTCCCGGCGGGGTCAGGGATTTTCTCTGCCTCGTGATGACTGGGTGTTGTGTGATGTCCTTAGGTTAGTTAGGTTTAAGTAGTTCTAAGTTCTAGGGGACTGATGACCATAGATGTTAAGTCCCATAGTGCTCAGAGCCATTTGAACCATTTTTGATGTTCAGTTTCTCGCTATTCTCTTTTCTACTTCTTCAATTTACTCTCAATCCATACTTTGTACTCATTAGACTGTTCATTCTCTTCAGTAGATCATGTAATTATTCTTCACTTTCACTCAGGATAGCAATGCCATCAGCGAATCGTATCATTGATGTCCTTTCACCTTAAATTTTAATTCCACCCCAGAACCTTTCTTTTATTTCCATAATTGCTTCCTCGATGTACACATTGAACAGTAGGGGTGAAACGCTACATTCGCGTCTTACTCCCTTTTCAATACGGGTACTTTGTTCTTGGTCGTCCACTCATATTAATCCGTCTTGGCTGTTGTACATATTCCGTATGACCCGTCTCTCCCTATAGCTTACCTCTACTTTTTTCAGCATTTCGAATATCTTGCACCATTTTACACTGTCGGGCGCTTTTTCCAGTTCGACAAATCATATGAACGCGTCTTGATTTTTCTTTAGTCTTGCTTCCATTATTAACCGCGTCAGAATTGCCTCTCTCGTGCCTTTACCTTTGCTAAAGCAAAACTCATCGTCGTGTAGTGCATCCTCAATTTTCTTTTCCATTCTTCTGTATATTATTCGCGTAAGCAATTTGGATGCATAAGCTGTTAAGCTAATTGTGCGGTAAATATCGCACTTGTCAGCTCTTACCGCCTTCGGAATTATGTGGATGATGCTTCTCCGAAAGTCAGATGATATGTCGCCGGACTCAAACATTCTACACAATTACGTGAACAGTCGTTTCCCCTATGATCTTAGAAATTCTAATGGATTGTTACCTAGCCCTTCTGCGTTATTTGATCTTAAGTCCTCGCGGTTTTAAATTCTGATTCTAATACTGGATCCCCTATCTCTTGTAAATCAGCTCCTGTTCCTTCTTCTATCACATCACACCAATCTTTCTCCTCATGGAGACTTTCAATGTATTCTTTCTACCTATCCGCTCTCTCTCTGCATTTAACAGTGGAATTCTCGTTCCACTCTTAATGTTATCACCCTTGCTTTTAATGTCACCGAAGGTTGTTTTGACTTTCCTATCTGTCCTTCCGACAATCATTTCTTTTTCGATGTCATCAAATTTTTCCTGAGGCCATTTCGTCGTAGCTTCCCCGCACTTCCTGTTTATTTCATTCCTCAGCGACTTGCATTTCTCTATTCCCGATACATTTTTGTACTTCCTCCTTTCAACGATCAACTGAAGTATTTCTTCTGTTACCCATGGTTTCTTGTAAAAAAAATGGCTCTGAGCACTATGGGACTCAACTGCTGAGGTCATTAGTCCCCTAGAACTTAGAACTAGTTAAACCTAACTCACCTAAGGACATCACAAACATCCATGCCCGAGGCAGGATTCGAACCTGCGACAGTAGCGGTCTTGCGGTTCCAGACTGCAGCGCCTTTAACCGCACGGCCACTGCGGCCGGCAGGTTTCTTGTCACTTACCTTCTTTGTACCTATGTTCCTTACCACTACCTTGTCCCACTTCTTTGCGTATTGATTCTTCCTGACTTATGTCTCAAACTTCAGGCTACTCTTCATCACTACTGTATTGTGATCTGAGTCAATGTCTGTTCCTGAGTACAATCCAGTATCCGATTTCGGAATTTCTGTTTGACCATGATGTAGTCTAACTGAAATCTTCCCCTACCACCCTGCCTTTTCAAAGTATACCTTCTCCCCTTGTGATTCTTGAACAGAGTATTCGCTATAACTAGCTGAAACTTGTTACAGAACTCAGTTAGCCTTTATCCTCTTTCACTCCTTGTCCCAAGCACATATTCTCCTGTAAACGTTTCTTCTATTTCTTCCCCTATAACTGCATTCCAGTCCCCCATGACTATTAGATTTTCATATCCCTTTACATACTGTATTACCCTTTCAGTACCCCAATACACTTTTCCTCTCTTCACCTTCAGATTGCGACGTCGGCATATATACCTGAACTACCGTTGTCGGTGTTGGTTTGCTGTCGATTCTGATAAGAACAATCCTATCACTGAACTGTTCGTAGTAACACACTCTCTGCCCCACCTTCTTATTCACAACGACTCCTACTCCCTTTATACCATTTTCTGCTGCTGTTGATATTACCCTATACTCATCTGACCAGAAATCCTTGTCTTCTTTCCACTTCACTTTCACTGACCCCTATTGTATCTAGATTGAGCCTTTGCTTTTCCCTTTTCAGATTTTCTAGTTTTCCTACCTCGTCAAGCTTCTGACATTCCACGCCACGACTCGTGGCAAACGCGGTGGTCTCGCGGTTCTAGGCGCGCAGTCCGGAACCGCGCGACTGCTACGGTCGCAGGTTCGAATCCTGCCTCGGGCATGGATGTGTGTGATGTCCTTAGGTTAGTTAGGTATAAGTAGTTCTAAGTTATAGGGGACTGATGACCTCAGCCGTTAAGTCCCATAGTGCTCAGAGCCAACTCGTGGCAAACCTAAGACTACGATTCATTGACAGAACACTTAGAAGTTGCAACAGGTCTACCAAAGAGACTGCTTACACCAGGCTTGTCCGCCCTATTCTGGAGTATTGCTGTGCAGTCTGTTATCCGCATCAGGTGGGACTGATGGATGACATAAAAAAGTACAAAGAAGGGCAGCTCGTTTAGTAACATCGCGGAATAGGGGAGATAGTGTCACATACATGATATGTGAATTGGAGTGGCAATCATTAAAGCAAAGACGTTTTTCGTTGCGACGGGATCTTCTCGTGAAATTTCAATCACCAATTTTCTCCTCCGACTGCGAAAACATTATGTTGGCACCCACCTACATAGGGAGAAATGATCATCAAGATAAAATAAGAGAAATCTGGGCTCGCACAGAAAAATTTAAGTGCTCGTTTTTCCCGCGTGGCGTTCGTGAGTAGAGAGAGAGCTTGAAGGTGGTTCATTGAACCCTCTGCTAGGCACTTTATTGTGAATAGCAGAGTAATCACGTAGATGTGTAACGTTATCTTTCCGTTGACTTTTCAATATTATTCTCATGGTAACCAGAGGTTTGTGGAAGGGTACACTGAGCAGATCTTTCACTGGGCAGTCGGCATGAGGTGTTGCTCCATCATTCATGAACATAGTGGTTTCCACACAGTTGTGCTCCTCCTAAGCAGGAATCATACGCTGTACAAGGAGGCCTATTTCTCTTTGTTACTGCCAACATTTTATTGGCAAGAGTTCAAAATGTTGGAAAGATCGGTAACTTGTTTGAAATAGTCAGAAATGTAAAATTGTGAATTTTAGAAAAAGCAGAAAAGGAGTATGTTGTGACAACAGCATCAACGTGGCACATTTGGAATAATTAGTCTAGTAGAAATACCTGTATTGTTAGATAGGCTTTCTCGTTGGTAAGACAGGTGGCTGATTTCCGGTCTTCTGTAAAAAGGATGTCAGATTACTTACATATCGAATTAATAGAATAAAGAATGCGCGTCAGTTGCCAGTAATTTCTTATTTATTGCACGAGGGGTTTCGCAACCTAAAACTTCATCTTAAGCTGACAGGTGCCACCATATAATTATGGAAACAAATGTATGGTGGGTCTGGTTGTCGAGGTGTGTGCCGCGATTACTGGTCTAACGGTAACATGCCTTCGTTTGACGTGGGTGTTACCCCTCGTGACGTACTGGCCCGATCGCCACACATTTATGTTCCTATAATTATTTAGTGCCACCTGAAGATGACTCGTTAAGCTTCAAGACCGCTCGTGCAGTATATAAGAAATCGCTAGCAACTGAAGCGGATATTTTATTCTATTAGTACGTTCCATAGTTGCTGATGTTCGGCTTCGCCTATTGCTCAAGTGTCTGGGACTGATTCCAAGTATCACCAACTGAGAGGACACTGAGCACGTATAGAGAAGGGCAGCACGAATTGTGACAGGTTTATTTGATTGAAAAGTGTCAAGCAAATGTTGGAAAACCTGAACTGGCAAGTGCTTGAGGACAGTTGTAAATTATTCTGCGAAACGATACTTACAGTGCTTCGAGAGTCAGTATGAAGAGGAACATCTGTAAATATTCTTGATCACTCTATATATCTCTTACATACATATCACTATATATAGATATATCACTAATATAGATGTAGAGTACTCGGTATATAGATACAATAAAGAGTAGCAGCCGCCTGGTGCAAGTCTTTCAGACACTACTCCGGCAGCTTACGCGCCCCCAACGTACCTAAACTACCCCATTACTCCACCTGGGAAAAGGAGACCAACAGTTAACATGGAATCCGACACATGTGACGTTCCTGGCACATCTTCACATCTTTGTGAGGTGAGGCAGACCGGGATTCGATCCCAAGACGATCTTGGTTTCCAAGCCCAACTACATATATACAGAGAATAGTATAAATAAAACTTTGTGCACTCCAGCAGATATATGAGTATTTATCGCGGGACGGTAGTTATTGAAACCAGTGTACACAATCAGTTTGTAGTAATATCACTTTTAGCACTGTGATTAATATCTTGAGCGTAATAGCTGTGTTCAGGAAGACAGCCACAAATTCTAGCGTTTGTTGCCTGCTATAGACTGTGGCGTGAATACCAATGAATATCGGTTTGAATAGATGTGATAAAATAATTGCTTGTTCACATGCAAGTGGTGGGGTTTGTCATTGACCTACCTATCGGCTGCTGTCCCAGTCGCGGGTGGCGCCGAACTAATTGTCTTCTGGCAGGCGTTCAGTTGATGATTAGTTAATATAAAGGATAGGACAACAGAGGGAAACTATAAAGAGAAAATGCGTCCTGATAAAATGTACTCTATTGTCCTTCCAGTAACACATATTGATCGGCGTGGTAACCTGATACACGAATATAACAATAAATGAAGGACAAGAATACAGTGGTACAAAATGCATCGAATTAAAACGGTCCAGCACTTGAGCTACGAGAGAGTGCACGAAATGTAACGGAAGCCTGGGCAGTGCGCTTCAGACAACTATTCCGATGTCATCTTGAATATCGTTCGGTCTTTAGCATACTGGGTTATTAACGGTAGAACTGGAAACGCATATGAATGTGAGTCCGAAGATGAATTTGACTATCTGCAGCCTCACGAGCGGAACGACCCATGGCGGCAAACGGTGCAGAATGGATGGTCACAGATAATAAGATGACGGTTGGTCGTGAACTCATGACCGTCGTAACAGCTCAGCTCTACTTAACTCGATGTAAAACCTGAAGGGTCATGACGCCTCTCGTCACGTTTATGGCCGAGGATCCCTCGACACACTAAGTTTCCGCCGACAAGAAATGGGCCATGCAGCCAACCCAACCAGCGCTGCGGTTACCGTCATATTCCCTTTGCATCAGTCAGAGCCCGCAGCCCAAATGCTGAACTGATGAACCGTCGGAAGAATAAGCGAAAACGGCGGGCATTCTCGTGTCCTTCAGCAGCAAGTAGGTGTGGCATGAATTTTAAACTAACGGCGGGCTAGCCTTTGTCAATATTCTCCATTTTGCGATATTACAAAATTAATCAAATTAGGACCCAAAAATTTCATCCGCCACCACGAGCACATAGTCTACTGGTTAGGCAGCCGATGGTGATATCAGATCGTCGGGGAAAATTGGTCTGATACCCGTTAATTCAAGCTTAAGTGTGACGATTTCTGAAATACAAGGGGCGTTTGAAAAGTCCGTGCAAAAATAAAAAATATTTGCGTGTCTGGGGAAACCCTTTTTTTCGACATAGTATCCTTTTAGACTTATACACCTCATCCAAAGCTGTTCTAATTTGTTGATCGCTTCCGAATAATAGGAATAGTCCAACTCTGTAAAATAGCTATTAGTTATTGCAATTACCTCCTCGTTTGAATAAAATCTTTGTCCCGCCAGCCATTTCTTCAAATTGGGGAACAAATAGTAGTCCTAGGGAGCCAAGTCTGGACAAAAGGGGGGATGTGAAAAGAGTTGAATCCTATTTCCATTAATTTTGCGACTACAACTGCTGTGGTGTGTGCTGGTGCATTGTAGTGATGGAAAATGGTTCCTTTGCGGTCCAATCGCCGGAGTTTTTCTAGAAGCTCGGTTTTCAGACGGTCCAATAACGATGAATAATATGCACCTGTAATAGTTTTTCCCTTTTCCAGATAGTCGATGAGGATTATCCCTTGCGAATCCCAAAAGACAGTCGCCATAACTTTTGCGGCTGAAGGAATGGTCTTCGCCTTTTTTGGTTCAGATTCTCCGTTGATAACCCATTGTGTAGATTGTTGTTTGGTCTCAGGAGTATAGTAATGTATCCATGTTTCATCCACAGTGACGAAACGACGCTTAAAGTCCTGCAGATTCTTCCTGAACAGCTGCAAACCATCCTTGCAAAACTTCACACGATTCCATTTCTGGTCAAGCGTGATCAATCCCGGAAACCATCTTGCGGATAGCTTTCTCATCTCCAAATGTTTGTCCAAAATATTATGTTGCCGTTCATTCGAGATTCCCACAGCACTAGCAATCTCACGCACCTTAACTCTTCTGTCATCCATTACCATATCATGGATTTTATCAATGATTTCTGGAGTCGTAACCCCCACAGGGCGTCCAGAACGTTCAGCATCACTTTTGCCCATATGGCCACTCCGCAAATTTTGAAACCACTTATTAACTGTTCTACTGGAAGGTGCAGAGTTATGAAGCTTCTCTTTAGTCTTCTGAGGCGTTTTGCCTTTCATAAAGTAATCACCACACCAAATCCTTTTTATTCATTTTTTGACACCCGACTTCCTTCATTCGCACGAATGTAAAAACACAAAGAAATAGATCAATATGGCTGAAACCTGGTGTGCGTTCTTTCCAAAGATGCTACTAACCAAATATGACCTCGATAAGCGCCGGTGGTGCCATCTCTCGGATTTTTCCATGACTTTTCAAACGCCCTTGTAATGGTTTAATATCCTCGAAATGCATATCAAACGGAAATAATTTTGAGCATAACACGAATCTCATATTAATTTTCTTAGTGCTCTCTGCCATTGTCACTGAGCCGGACCACACTGTAGGAGAAGCTCTGGACATGACACAGCCCTACATCCTCATGCACTGCTACCCCATCTTCCATTCCCAACCCTTCTAGGCTCGCTCACCACACGGCACTGCAAGTTCATCCAAACAAACGGGTGTGGAACCACTAGTTGATGCCTCCTCTGTGGTCATTGTGATACAAAATGTTAATACGTAATTATTGACCCCAAGAATATTACAATCATATTTATTATACCGAACAGTCATCATAACTGATCTGTGCAAGTACGTCTGCCGATAGTCACTATGCTCATCTATCTTCGCTCAGAGAAATCTATGACTTCCCCTGCGTGGTTGAGAGAGGGACGGTGGACGCGGAAGGCGATTTAAGCGGGTCCGCCAGCGAGGAGAAGGAAATGGCCGACTGCAGTGACTACGGGCAGTTTTCGTCGTAGCCGCTGAATGTCCACAACATGCGCGGTCGACTTGGCAGATGGTTCTGTGTGAGGCTACTTGGATCTACATTGGTGTTGACTTTTAAGCGACCGAGCGAGGTGGCGCAGTGGTTAGACACTGGACTCGCATTCGGGAGGACGACGGTTCAATCCCGCGTCCGGCCATCCTGATTTAGGTTTTCCGTGATTTCCCTAAATCGCTCCAGGCAAATGCCGGGATGGTTCCTTTCAAAGGGCACGGCCGACTTCCTTCCCCGTCCTTCCCTAATCCGATGAGACCGATGACCTCGCTGTCTGGTGTCCTTCCCCAAAACAACCAACCAACCAACTTTTAAGCGACAGTGGTTATATGGAATTGTCTCTCAGAAAGGAAGGGAGCACCGTCCGGGGTGGCCGAGCGGTTCTAGGCGCTACAGTCTGGAACCGCGCGACCACTACGGTCGCAGGTTCGAATCCTGCCTCGAGCATGGATGTGTGTGATGTCCTTAGGTTAGTTAGGTTTAAGTAGTTCTAAGTACTAGGGTACTGATGACCTCAGAAAAACTTCTCAGAGCCATTTAAACCAAAAGAAGGCAGCCTGGACATAGGACTGTTGGCCAAATTCTATAACGAATGTCGACAGGTTGTCACCGAGAAAATATTGCATTGTGAGCAATTAGTGAACCTTACACTCCCTGTGTTGTCGAAGATGATTACTAAGGCTGATTTTCAATTGGCGTCCCAGGAATAACTGTTGATCCATCTTCCACATTGAATGGAGAAGTTGATAAAGCGAAAGATAAAACTGTAGATCGATTATTTTGATAGCACTGTATTCTTCCGGGTCGAGTTAATAAGAGTTACGTGCACCAGCTGGATACACATGATTACCCGAATTTGCCGTCCTAACCTTATAAGGTTTAATAGTGTGTATTTTAAGCTTGTGATTAATTATGTATTTTATCTGGTGTAGTACTGGTAACTGTTGGCTAGCCTGTAAATAATATCCTTTTTTTATTATTTTATTTATTTATTTTTTGATGGTTTTCCTGGGTAGGAAACTGCCCCTAATGCGGGAAAATCAGCAATAATGAACGACATGAGGAAACAGAAGGCAATGGAAACCACTGCATTAAAGACAGATAATGGGCATTCAAAATAGAAGTGATCTATAATTGAAAAAGTATCACGATGATCTCTCCATTTGATTCCGAAGTGAACCCCATTCTGTCTGGGGGGGGGGGGGGGGGAATACCGAATGGGAAGTGACCATGAGAAAAATTAGGAAAGGATAACGTTCTACGAGACGGGGCGTGGAATGTCAGAAGCTTGAACGTAGTAGGGTAGCTAGAAAATCTGAAAAGCGAAATGCAAAGGCTAAAGTAAAAGTCAGTGAAATGAAATGGAAAGTAGACAAGGATTTCTGGTCAGATTACATAGGGTAATATCAACAGCAGAAGAAAATAATACAACGCGAGTAGGATTCGTTGTGAATAGGAAGGTAGGGCAGAGAGTGTATTTCTGTGAACAGTGACAGGGTTGTTCTTATCAGAATCGACAGCAAACCAGCACCGACAACGATAGTTCAAGCATACATGCTGACGTCGCAAGCTGAAATGAAGAGCTAGAGAAAGTATATGAGAATTCTGAAAGGGTAATAAAGGGAGGAGAAATTCTAATAGTCAGGGAGTGAAATACTGTTGTAGGGGAAGGAGTAGAAGAAATGGTTACAGGAGGATATCGTCTTGGGAAAAGGAATGAGAGAAGAGAAAGACCAATTAAGTTCTGTAATCAATTTCAGCCAGTAATAGCGAATACTCTATTGAAGAATCACAAGAGGAGGAAGTGCAATTTCAAAAGGATGTGTAACACGGGAAGATTTCAGTTACATTACAACATGGTCAGAGATTCCGAAATGAGATACTGGATTGTATGATACACCCAGGAGCAAATAAAGACATAGTTCGCAAGGTAGTGGTGAGGAGTGCAATGATGTTTAAGAGATCAGTCAGGAAGAATCAATAGGCAAAGAAGAGGGATACTGAAGTACTAGGGAATGACGAGATACGCTTGATGTCCTTTTAGGCTGCAGATACACCATTGAGGAACAGCCCAGTATGCAGTATAGTAGAAGAGGAATTGACTGCCAAAAAGGGCAGTCACAGAAGTTGCAAAGAAAAACATAGATACAAAGAAGGTAACAGCGAAAAACCATGGGTAGCAGAAGAAATGCTTCAGTTGATGGACGAAATTCAGAAATACAGAAACACAAGTCGCTGGGGAATTAAATAAATAGAAGGTGCAAGGAAACTAATACGAAATGGCTGCATCAAACATGTGAAAAGATTTAAAAAGAAAAGAATGTTTGAAGGACTGACTCAGCATACAGGAAAGTCAAACCAACCTTCGGTGACATTAAAAGCAAGAGTAGTAATATTAAGAGTGCAACGGGAATAATACTTTTAAATGAAGAAGAGAAAGCGGGTGGTTGGAAAGAGTACATTGCAGGGCTCTATGAGAGGTAAGATACGTCTGATATGATAGAAGAAGAAATAGGAATCGATTTAGAAGAGATAGGCGATCCCAATACTACAATCAGAATTTAAAATAGCTTCAAATAGATCAAATAAGGCAAAAGTGATAGATAACACACCACAAGAATTTCTAAAATCATTGGGGGGACTAGCAACAAAACAACTATTCACGTTGCTGTGTAGCATGTATGAGTTGCGACATACCATCTGACTTTCGGAAAAATATTATCCACACAATTCCGAAGATTGCAAGAGCTGACACGTACGAGAATTATCGCACAATCCGCTAAGGAGCTCATGTTTTCCGGTCGCTGACAAGAATAATATACAGGACAATGATAAAGAAAACTGAGTATGTGTTAGATGACGATCAGTTTAGCTTTAGGAAAGGTAAAGGCACCAAAGACGCAATTCTGACGTTGCGATTGATAATGGTAGTAAGACTAAAGAAGAATCAAGAAGCGTTCTTATTATTTGTCGACCTGGAAAAAGGATTCGACAATTTAAAATAACGCAAGATGTTAAAATTCTGAGAGAAATAGGGGTAAGCTATAGGTAGAGACGGATAATATACAACATGTACAAGAGCCAAGAAGGAATAATAAGAGTGGACGACCAAGAACCAACTGCTGGCATTAAAAAGGGTGTAAGACGAGTTGCAGTCTTTCGCTCCTACTGTTCAATCTGTACATCGAAGAAGCGATCATACAAATAAACGAAAGTTTCAAGAGTGGAATTATAATACAAGGGGAAGGATATCAATGATAAGATTCACTGATGACATTGCAATCTTGAGTGAAAGTGATGAGGAGTTGCATGGAATGAACTATCTATTCAGTACAGAATATGGAATGAGAGTAAATCGAAGAAAGATGAAAATAATGAGAAGCAACAGAAATGAGAACAGCGATAGACTTAACGTCAGGAGTGAAGGTCACGACGTAGATGAAGTTAAGGAATTCTTCTAACTAGGCAGTGAAATAACCAATGATGGAGCGAGGAGGACTTCAAAAGGAGACTAGCAATGGCAAAAAGGGATTTCCTGGCTAATAAGAGTCTACTAGTATCAAATATAGATCTTAGTTTGAGGAAGAAATTTCTGAGAATGTACGTTTGCAGCACAGCAAAATATGGTAGTGTAACATCGACTGCGGGAAAACCGGAACAGAAGAGAATCGAAGCATTTGACATGTGGTGCTACAAACTAATGTTGAAAATGAAGTGGACTGATAAGGTAAGGAATAAGGAGATACTGTGCAGAATCGGAGAGGAAAGGAATATGTGGACAGCACTGATAAGGAGAAGGGACAGGAAGATAGGACATCTCTTAAGACGTCAGGGAATTACTTCCATGGTACTAGAGGGAGACGTAGAGAGCAAAAACTGGAGAGGAAGACAGAGATTGGAATACGTCAAGCAAATAACTGAGGACGTAGGTTGCAAGTGCTACACTGAGATGAAGAGTTTGGTGCAGGAGAAAAATTCGTTGTGGGTCGATTCAAGCCAGTCAGAAGACTGACGACTCAGAAAAAAAGAGAAGTTCTCCTGCATCGTAGCTCACGGGACTACCATCTTGGAAGAAGGGGTTAGGAAAGTGGGAGATGGTGTACTGGCGGAAGTAAAGCTGCGAGCGTGAGTTCTGGATTGTGCTCAGTCAGGGGAGCACTTGCCCACCAAGTCAAAGGTCCCAGGTATGGGTCCCGGTCTGGTACATAGTTTTAATCTGGCAGAAAGTTTCAGACCAACGCTCGTCCCGTTGCAGAATGAAAATTAATTCAAGAATATTAATATTATCAACGTACACCCATCTATGGAAATATTGTTTTGAGAACCTGTCATGCAGCTGGATCGCTAGGCCTGGTGCATTACTGTAGATATGTAAACATAAAAAGTCTGTTCAAGACTGGAAGAGATGGAGCACCCCACCAAACAAACAGGAGTTACGACTAGAGAAAGATAACTGCCGTTTGTATATTTGTATATTGCTATCTAATAATCAGTATAAGCTTTCTGCAGTATCAATGGTCACTGGAATTTCCACTAGCTGTCGGACAGAGCTAACTTCCCGCCTCTGATTTTCCAACTGTTATCCACCTAAACGCCGGCCGGGGTGACCGAACGGTTCTAGGCGCTACAGTCTGTAACCGCGCGACCGCTACGGTCGCAGGTTCGAATCCTGCCTCGGGTACGGATGTGTGTGATGTCCTTAGGTTAGTTAGGCTTAAGTAGTTCTAAGTTCTAGGGGACTGATGACCTCAGAAGTTAAGTCCCGTAGTGCTCAGAGCCAGAGCCATCCACCTAAACATGTATATTCAAACTACAGCGGACAGAAAACATCGCGTCACATCGTTTCCGATACGGCAAATATTTAGCTATGTGTGAGAAGTATAACAGTCTACTACATAAAGTTGCAGCACTCCTGCTTGATGTTGTTGTTCACTGCAAACACCACGCAAAGTCGTCATTAATTTGAATTGTTCGCCATGGCATCCGATGAACGTTGATAGTATTGTATAAATTATTCTTAGAACCACTTTGTTACTTATTCTTAGAAACAGAAGAGAGTATAGTACCATAAATAGTAGAAACAAAAGCAAGAAGAAACCACACAAAAAGTTTTTAGGTTTTGCTGAGGACACTGGTGGGACGACTTGTGTGAGAAACTTAACATGAAACTATGATAAACGGTATTTAGTGGCACAAATTCACTATCTACAAAAAATAAGGTGACATAAATATCGTAGCTGTGTGATTACCTCTGAAAGCGAAGCTTCTATTCACACTGTCTTAAAAAGAAATAATGCTGTGACTTGTCTGCCCATCTGTAAATAGAAAATTTGGTTTACGTTCAGTATGAGACATGTGGATAGAGACAATGTTTCCGGTGGCCTCTTAAGATCATGCGGAAGTAAGCAGATTATGATCGTTATTTTCCTCTTATGATAATGATGTAGCAGCATTTTATTGTACTACTTTCTCTTTAAACTGGAATTCAGTTCAATTGTTATCATCTCCCTCCAGCCTTGACACTTTCTTCCAATGTCTGAGAACTGCTGGGTGAAATACGTTCCTCTTTTATAACACTATTCGAATTTTATTTACGTAATATTGCACTCTTGATTCATGACATATGTATTTCACTGATGTCAGCTTTCTGCATACGTATTCTCTTTTCTTAAAAAAAAAAATAATTTCGGTATAACCCTCTATGTTAAAAATCCGTATACTATGAATCTCAAAAGTATCGAACGACCTGTATTGCGTTTCGCCTAATTTGTATGCAGTCGACATAACGCAGCTGTCTTGTACGTCCTCTGCTCTCTTTTTCGGTACTGTGGTTTGACTATACAAAATGGTTACTGCAAAAGACCACAAGAGATAACTGCTCTCTGTATGGCTTTCAATCCAGATGCACATTAATACCACGATGAAACAAATATCAGAAAACAAGTAATCAGCTTGTAAATTCAGATTTACTTCATAAAGTAATTTTCAACTTGAAATTAAGTGATGAAACTTTTTGTATGGGACTGCAATCCGGCACTCTAATCCATCAACTATTGTTGGTGTTAACTAACCACGAATGATCTTAAATATGGTTTCACCATAAAGTGAGAAAGTGTGAGCATATTTAAACTTGAAATGACATGGCGTACAGTTTTGTGTTGTATGAAGATTCGAACCCTGCACCTAATCGGATCAAATGTTAAAAATCGTAATCTTTCACCAGCAGTGAGTTGATTCTAAGTGAATCGATGAGACGCAAAAATTTTGCCTTACCAGGTTTCGAACCGAGCACCTATTGTCGTTGACTTCCAGTCACTAACAGACGTTACAAATATGTTTATTTCACCAGTAGCGAGATGTGCACATACATGACAAAAGGTTTTATGCTGACTAGGAATCGAACCCTACACATATCACCCTTGTTCAAAAATGTTCAAATGTGTATGAAATATTATGGGACTTAACTGATGAGGTCATCAGTCCCTACGCTTACACACTATTTAACCTAAATTATCCTAAGGACAAACACAAACACCCATGCCCGAGGGAGGTTCAAATGGCTCTGAGCACTATGGGACTTAACATCTATGGTCATCAGTCCCCTAGAACTTAGAACTACTTAAACCTAACTAACCTAAGGACATCACACACATCCATGCCCGAAGCAGGATTCGAACCTGCGACCGTAGCAGTCTCTCGGTTCCGGACTGAGCGCCTAGAACCGCGAGACCACCGCTGCCGGCCCCGAGGGAGGACTCGAACCTCCGCCGGGGTTAGACATGAAGAGACTACGAATATCGAATACATTTTCACTAGTAACCAGAAGTGGCATTTTGGAACTTGAAATGATACGACGAAAAGTTATGTGTCTGAATGGGAGTCGAAACAGTACCTATCATTGTTGGCAAAGCGCGGAGAAGAGTTATAAATCATAATAATTTGTCACCTGTAGTTTGGTGTGTGCGTGCTACACCTTGAAGTGACAGGGCAGAAACTTTTGTGCCAGCACAGTATTCGAAAACAGGAAAATGACAGTCGTGCAGACCCTGAGTAGTTCGGAATCATAGGGAAACAATGAAACGGTGGAAACGTGTCATCTCAAACGGGTCAAACCCAGCGAAAGAGGAGATGTGAGTGCGAGTCTTGACCAGCATCAATCAGTGAGAATAAAACCCGAGTCTTACTCATACGTAGGATCTTTTCAACAAGCCAACAGCCTACACAAAGCATCGGCTAGTTATTATATTGTAAAGAAGGATGCTCCACACTGAAAGAGAACTCTGATTCACTGAATGTTGATTAGAACCTGTTCGAAAGATTCATTTCCTTGTTCGTTCACATCGAAATTCTCTAGCTGCCTTCGCTACTCAGAGCGTGTTGTGGACTTGATTTTATAATCGGTGAAATAAAACAACGTAACATCCAGCTGCACGAACTGGTAACACGGAACGATGCGGAAATTTCTGCAGGTAGTGTTACCTACCAGTTACGATTCTGTGCTGATGTGTATAGTTATGGTCAACTTGTAGGTATGACGCAGTGTAAATGCAAAGACCTTATATCGATCACATTCTCATCTTTACGTTCTTAAACCGCATTTCGTCTCATATAATCACTTAGGTTAGGGCGGAGTGTCATTTTTCTCACGGAGCATATTGTGGAGAGTACTGCTGTATGTAATCCACCAGTGTAAAGTTTACCTAAAAACACCGGACAAGTGTGAGGTTCGTTCGCAGTCTGAGGGATTCTGTCAAAACTTACGTTTAAAGAAAATAGTAATAGTAATAATAATAATAATAATAATTGTGTGGCTCAATGCCCTGGTGCAAGCCTTTGTACTGGACACCACTTCGGCGACTTCTGTGTCGCTAACCTACCCCAGATATCCAACTGGGAAAAGGGGACCTATAGTTTAACATGGAATCCGAACAACGTGTTGTTTTGGCGACTCCTCGGAACATATAGGAAGATAAATCCGTGATACGTACAAGACACCATCCCGCAACCTGCCTGGTTGGGTGCATGCACTTTACCTCAAGACCAACGAGACCGAGATGTATACATACTATCGTCAATCGGATTTCATAACTAAGTTTGCGAGTATTAATATATGTGACATACATGGCCGTATCTTTTGACTGAATAGCCTTAACTTTTTTTAAATCCCAGAAGAATGTAGGCATTAGTATTTGACATAAATTTTAACTCTATACCTCTACTGTTCCTGAGAAAAATTGGTCTGGACAGACAGATAGAGGAACCGAAAAAAATCGAGTTTAAAGAAATAATGGAAAACCACTGTGTAAATTTTATTCGCCTCATAAACAGAAAGTAAGGCTAACTAACCAAAAAAAAAAAAAAAAAAAAACAGAGGCGTAGGCATGTAAGAGTCCTCAAAAAGTATCGTTGATTATCTAGTGGCAAAAACATTATATTTTATGTTAGTAACTGCAGCCCAGGGGCATCAACACAGCAGCTATGACCTATCGTCAACTATGAGGACACAATTGCGGTGGCAACATACGAAAAGTGACCAACGAAACGGAAAGTAATGTTATACGGAAAGCGAACGCCCACCTACACTATGTTGATTTCATCAAAGAAACCGTCCACGAGTAGGGCTGGAAAGCAATCCCTAGCACACTGCTTCTTCAGATTTATTGCCCTCAAGAGGTTATCTTTTTCGGTCCTCATCGAAGTGATTCAAATGGCTCTGAGCACTATGGGACTTACCATGAGGTAAGTCCCATAGACTTGAAATTACTTAAACCTAACTAACGTAAGTACATCATACACATCCATGACCGAGGCAGTATTCGAACCTGTGACCGTAGCAGCAGCGCGGTTCCGGACTGAAGCGCCTAGAAACGCTCGGCACATCGGCCGGTGGTCCTCATCGAACAACCATGCACAACATCTCTTAACGGATGAAACTTCAATTTATACTTCGACTGCCGACTTGTTTACCTCCAAACCAGAAGCTCTCTGCAGATATTGAAGCCAGAAACTACCCAACCATCGTCAGACTATTTTAGTTAATGGTTAGATGGAATATATTGTTGATGATTAATTTATCTCTTACGTTTTCCTGTTGTAACCCATCAACCAACGAGAAACGCCATAAAATGTGCTCTGTTCTAATACAAATGAAATATAATTTACCAGAACACCTCGACGACTAAAGTATAACTTAATAAAACGAATAGTATCTGTAACAAGAGACTACCTAAAATATGACGCATTAGCAAGATATTACGCACTTTTGACTCCCTTGTGGTCTGTGTCCACGTCACGTTCAGTGTCCTACCCAACAACCTTCTCAGGATTAACATAGAAATATGTAAACCTTGCAGTGAGAGTAGACCCAAAAAGAAACCAGTTATCAAATTTTTCAGTGTCAGAAATAATCAATTGAATTTTGTAGTAAAAAATTAAGATGTTTCGGTATAAGCAGGAAAAATACAAGCTTTATCAAGAGCGCAACATCACAGTTTGTTAGATTTTTTCACCTGTAGATCTACGGAGTACTAAGTCGAAATTCTTATGACATTTTTCCGAATATCTTGTCCGAAAATTACTTCGATCAAATATTTATATAACCAGCTCGTGAGGGTAACGTCTTAGACCTCCTAGCAATAAACAGGACTGAACTTATCGAATCAACGAAGAGGAAAGTATCAGTGATTAAAAGGCTGTAACAGCATCTATGACAATGGATCCTACAAAGAATGTTAAGAAAGGTAAGAAGATATTTTTGCTTAGCAAGAGTGACAGTACACAAATTCCAGAGCATCTGAGCAGTCAACATCAAGTATGATGAGGATGAAGATGTGGAGAAAAAAAATAGAAAAAGTCAAAGGCATCGTGCATGTTCCGAGTAAGGTCTTAAGAAACGGGACAGACCCACCATGGTTTAATAGCCATGTTAAAAAAGTGCTACGTAAACAAAGAGAATTTCACCTCAGATTCAAGAGATGTAGAAACCTAGCTGACAAACAAAAGCTGAACGAGGCGAAAATGAGCGTAAGGAGAGCAATGAGAGAAGCGTTCAATGACTTGAAAAGTAAAACATTGTCAACCGATCTGAGTAAATATAAGAAGTTTTGGTTGTATGTGAAATCAGTAAATGGGTCAAAAACATATATTCATTCACTCGGTGATCTTACTGGCACCAAAACGGAAGATAACAGAGAGAGGGCTGGAATACTGATTTCGATCTTCCGCAATTGTTTCACTTCGGAAGATCATAAGCAATCCTGACTTCAATCGTCGTACGAACGCCGAAATGGTATATATTGAGATAACGGATTATGGAACAGAACAACAACTGCAGTCGCTTAATAATGGAAAGTCGTCAGGACCAGGCGAGATACCTTAAGATTCTACAAAGATTTTGCGAAAGAACTTACTCCTGTTCTAGCAGTACTTTATGGTAAATCGGTTGAGCAACAAAGGGTACATAGCGACTGGAAGAAAGTGCAGATCATTCCCGTTTTTAAGATGGGCCGTAGGACAGATGGGCATAATTATGGACCTATTCGTTGACATCAGTCTGTTGAAGAAATATGGAACATGTTCTATGCTCAAGATCTACGACGTTTTTGGAGAATGAAAACGTACTCTATAAAAATATCAGCATGTGGTCCGCAAACAAGCAGATGGCAGGGGAGGAGGGGGGGGGGCTCCTCAGCACCATAGACAAAGGTGCTCAAATTGATGCCGAGATCCTTGACTTCGGGAAGATATCTGACACCGTCCGGCACTGGCGTTTAGTGAAAAAAAAAAAAAAAAAAACGAGCTTACCGGGTATCGGAGCAGATCTGTGACTGGATTCAAGAATTCTTTGTAGACACAACTCAACACGTCGTTCTCAACGGATCAAAAGGGACTGACGTACAGATAATTTCTGGAGTACGCCAAGGAAGTGTGGTAAGACCGTTACTGTTTAAAATATATATAAATGATCCAGCAGAAAGCGTCGGATACTCTTTAAGGCTATTCGCAAATGATTCTGTTGTGTATAACAAATTAGCAACGACAGAAGATAGTACAAAAATGGCTCTGAGCACTATGGGACTTAACATCTATGGTCATCAGTCCACGAGAACTTAGAACTACTTAAACCTAACTAACCTAAGGACATCACACAACACCCAGCCATCACGAGGCAGAGAAAATCCCTGACCCCGCCGGGAATCGAACCCGGGAACCCGGGCGTGGGAAGCCAGAACGCTACCGCACGACCACGAGATGCGGGCAGAAGATAGTACAGATTAGCTTAATCACCACCAGAGAATTGGTGAATAGTGCGGGTTCTGGCAGTTGACCCTGAATTTAAATTAATGTAACATTTCGCGTATAGATACGAAAAGTAGCAGTATCCATCGTAAAATATTTAGGAGTAACTATCCAGAGTGACCACATAAAACAAACAGTGAGGAAAGCAGACACCAGGCTCAGATTCATAGGAAGAAGCTTTAGGAAATATAGCTCATTCGCGTAAGAGGTGGCCTATAAGGTGCTTGTTCGACTGATTCTTGAGTACAGATCATCTACCGGAGATCTCTACCAGGTAGGACTGATAGAAAAGATAGAGCAGATTCAACGAAGAGCGGTGCGTTTCATCACGGGATCAATTAGCAGGAGCGAGAGCGTTACGGAGATGCTCGACAAGCTCCATTGGTGGACTTTACATGAGAGGCGTCGCGCATGACGGAGAGATTTACTGACGAAATTTATAGAGAGAACTTTCCGAGAAGAGTCCTACCCCCCCCCCCCCCCCCCCGTCTCACGTCTTGCATAACGACCACGAGGAGATAATTCGAGAAGTTAGAGTCAACACAGAGGGTTACCGACCATCATTCCTCTCACTCGCTATTCGCGAGTGAAACAACGGGGTTGAAGGGCTCAGTTAGTGGTACAACAGTATCCTCCGGCACACACCATTAGGTGGCTTGCGAAGTATGATGTAGATGTAGATGAATTGCTGTGAGACGTAAGATGAAGTTAAGATTCCCTTAATAATTTTAGATCTAGAAGCCTATCGCTCGGAAATAGAATGGTAAGGCGTCTGGCGAGAGTAGAATGTAAAGCTTAGGCTGCGCTTTCTGGAAAAACCAGCCACGTTAGCGCATGGCTAGCGAGCTATCACTGCTGCCTGTGATCTCTCAGTGCGGCATTCTTCATTAACAGAGAGTATTAGTAATGCTAAATATGAGAATAGATATAGATTCTGTGTGGAATGAGCTTTATGGACTCAAATAATAAATTTGAGACCCCAGTATTACACCTTAAGTCAGAACTAGTCAGATTATTCATCGGGAGTAGTAACGAAATATCAACTGACTTTAGCAGGACCAGGAATTCCTGGAACTATGATTTTGATCTGTAGTATAGTTACGAATAATTTTCAGATTCGTCGACTGTAAATCGAATATCATCAATACACAGTAGGGGGAATTATTTGGATGGCCCTACTCTGAAGCAGCTGCCGTAATTATTTTGTTTCGTCAAACTGAGAAATTCATTTACCTGAGGCGGTCGGCCTCTATGGCCGAGCGGTTCTAGGCGCTCGAGTACGGCGCCGCGCGGCTGCTATTGTCGCAGGCTCGAATCCTGCCTCGGGCATGGATGTGTGTGATGTACTTAGGTTAGTTAGATTTAAGTACCTCTTAAGTCTAAGGGACTGACGACCTCAGATGTTAAGTCCCATAGTGCTTAGAACCATTTCATTTCCCCTAACGTGTTTAATTTCTCTTTATTTTCTGGCATCATTCGTGGTTACACTGCAGAAATTATGGGGTGATGACACTTTTTATTCTTTTGCTGATTGCCAACCTAAAACAATTTTTTAGGAATACTTTCATTGAAATATATGGAAAGCTGCGGACGATGAAAGGTTTCGAACCAAGAAGGCAAGTGGGCTCACAAAATCGCAAAGAAATGGATCGGCGAGTGTATGCAAGGTAAATTCGATTCATGGTACTGTTGATATGAAGAGAGGATCAGCTGTCATCAGGATATAAGAACACAAAACGCTGACATCATTGTGTGAAATACGTCTTCATTAAGCGAAACTGCTAGTCATTTTGCAATAGCTCGAATAATGAATAGTATAATGTTCCAGTGACTACTATACAATCGCTGATATTGGTTTGTCAGTGAAAGGCAAATGCGTCTGATGAATGGTCGTGTCAACATACACGACACTTCAGACGGAGGGCAACTGAAATATCAGTAAGAGGTCCATAAGGAGAGCATGTGGTGAAGTTTCTATCGACCGCTTCGCATTGGCGAAGATTGCTGTACTGTTGGCTCCTGATAGTTTCACCCTAGCGAATCCTCGAGGCTATCCAAAACTTCATATGAGAATTAACATAGTGTAATTGATAAAAACATACTACTAGTTTAAACACTATTGTCTTTTGGCTGAGGATAACTCTGATGACATGCAGTTGGAGTCCGAACTGCTCTGGAAGTAATGTCGCTTGCCTTATGAAAGGTCATAGACAGCATTGTATTGGCTGATAGTCATAAATGGTTGCGGACATACTCAAAAACTCTTCATTGTTGTTATCTATCCAAACAACTGTATGTGTGAGAAGTATAACAATCTACTAAATATAGTTGCTACACTCCTTTTGTCATCCACTACAACGGCACCGCACAGAGTGGACATCAATTTGAACTGTTCGCTATGGCATATGGTGAACATGGATCGTACTGTATATATTGTTTCGTATTGTCATTTTTAGAAGCAGAAGACAGTGTAATACCATAAACAGGCAGAAGAAGAAACCACACAAAAATGTTTAGAATTCGCCGAGGACCCTGGTAGGTCAACGTGTGTGAGAAATAATATGAAACTGCGATGAAAATATTTACTGGCGAAACATTCGCTGTCCACAGAAGTACACGGTGACATTAATACCCAGAGAAGCAAAGCTGTAACTATTTCATTACCTGTGAAAACAAAACTCCTGTTCATACTGTGAGAAATAATGCTGTGACATCGGCCGCTGTGGCCGAGCGATTCTAGGCGATTCAGTCTGGACCCAACTGATGTTACGGTCGCAGGTTCGGATCCTACCTCGGACATGGATGTGTGTGATGTCCTTAGGTTAGTTAGGTTTAAGTAGTTTTAAGTCTAGGACACTGATGACCTCAGATGTTAAGTCCCACAGTCCTTAGAGCCATTAATGCTGTGACGTGTCTGTCTGTCTGTCAACAGAAAATTTGGTTCACGTTTGCTATGATATTTGTGGTTAGTTACCTTCACTCCATTTGTCTTTTAAGAATATACAGAAGTAAACGTTGATTGTAATAGTTATTTTACTATTATGTTAACGATGTCGCAGCACACTATTGCACTTCTTTCTTTATAAATCGCAACGTATTCTCACTGTTGATATGATCTCACTTTAGCCTTGCCACTACTTCCAATATTTGACAACTGTTGAATTAAATAGGTTCTTCCTTGTACAATACTACAAGAATTTTACTCATATGATATTGTGCTCTCCATTCATAACATTTGTATTTCACTGTGAGCTTTCTGTACACAAATTCTTTTTTATTTAAAAAAAAAATTCAGTTTATGTTAAAAGTCGGTGTGCTTTCACTAAGGCTGTAAGTATTACTGTGTTATACAGGGTGTTACAAAAAGGTACGGCCAAACTTTCAGGAAACATTCCTCACACACAAATAAAGAAAAGATGTTATGTGGACATGTGTCCGGGAACGCTTAATTTCCATGTTAGAGCTCATTTTAGTTTCTTCCACCTACGCTCAATGGAGCACGTTATCATGATTTCATACGGGATACTCTACCTGTGCTGCTAGAACATGTGCCTTTGCAAATACGACACAAAATGTGGTTCGTGCACGATGGAGCTCCTGCATATTTCAGTCGAAGTGTTCGTACGCTTCTCAACAACAGATTCGTTGACTGATGGATTGGTAGAGGCGGACCAATTCCATGGCCTCCACGCTCTCCTGACCTCAACCCTCTTGAATTTCATTTATGGGGGCATTTGAAAGCTCTTGTCTACGCAACCCTGGTACCAAATGTAGAGATTCTTCGTGCCCGTATTGTGGACGGCTGTGATACAATACGCCATTCTCCAGGGCTGCATCAGCGCATCAGGGATTCCATGCGACGGAGGGGGGATGCATGTATCCCCACTAACGGAGGACATTTTGAATATTTCCTGTTACAAAGTGTTTGAAGTCACAGTGGTGCGTTCTGTTGCTGTGTGTTTCCATTCCATGATTAATGTGATTTGAAGAGAAGTAATAAAATTAGCTCTAACATGGAAAGTAAGAGTTTCCGGACACATGTCCACATAACAAATTTTCTTTCCTTGTGTGTGAGGAATGTTTCCTGAAAGTTTGGCCGTACCTTTTTGTAACACCCTGTATATCTACTGAACGTGCTGTTTGGTTCAACAACTTTAGTTGATGATTTGCGTCGTCTGGGAATTTGATCACTGACGTATTAAGTGCTTCTGAATCATTGGCGTAACTGTACATTGGCGCAATTGGCGAGGGCGTACTGAAATTTAATGCTTCTGTAAAACAAACGTTATTAAGATGTTTCCAGAATGAGATTTTCACTCTGCAGCGGAATGTGCGCTGATATGAAACTTCCTGGCAGATTAAAACTGTGTGCACGACCGAGACTCGAAATCGGAACCTTTGCCTTTCGCGGGCAAGTGCTCTACCAACTGAGCTACCGAAACACGACTCACGCGCGGTACTCACAGCTTTACTTCTGCCAGTGTCTCTTCTCCTACATTCCAAACTTTACAAAAGATCTCCTGCGAACCTTGCGAAAGGCAAAGGTCCCGAGTTCGAGTCTCGGTCGGGCACACAGTTTTAATCTGCCAGGAAGTTTCGTTATTAAGATGGTTCAAATGGATTTGAGCACTATGGGACTTAACATCTGAGGTCATCAGTCTCCTAGAACTTAGAACTACTTAAACATAACCAACCTAAGAACGTCACACACATCCATGCCCGAGGCAGGATTCGAACCTGCGACCGTAACGGTCGCGCGGTTCCAGACTGTAGCGCCTAGAACCGCTCGACCACTCCGGCCGGCCGTTATTAAGGTTCTACAACTTTATTCTTCACGTCTGCATAATCGCAGCGCTGTCGCTCGAGGGCTGTGAATTGTAGCGTGTAACATGGCAGTGTGCAACCCTGTAACTACGTCAGTACATAAAAGACACCGCGCTGAATTCGAGTTTCGAACTCGAAGAGTTCGTCCATACACGGAGCGCCCTCTCCTTCAGCATGATAATGCGAGACCACACACGAGTGCTGCGACTTCCTGTATCAGTCCGTCGCCTTGGGTTCACTGCCGTCGATCATCATCCATGTAGTCCCTACTTGTTCCCGTCCGATTTTCATCTGTTTCCAAAACTTAAAGGACACCCTTTGGGGACTTCACTCTGATACTGATAAAGTGGTACAAGCATAGGTGAGGTTCTGGTTCGTCAACAAAGACAAACGTTCTACAGTCACACCATAACTAAACTCGTCTCCCGTTGCGAGAAATGTGTTCGTCGCCAGGATGACTATCTTGAGGAATAAATTGGTTGATGGTTCAAATGGCTCTGAGCACTATGGGACTTAACATCTATGGTCATCAGTCCCCTAGAACTTAGAACTACTTAAACCTAACTAACCTAAGGACAGCACACAACACCCAGCCATCACGAGGCAGAGAAAATCCCTGACCCCGCCGGGAATCGAACCCGGGAACCCGGGCGTGGGAAGCGAGAACGCTACCGCACGACCACGAGATGCGGGCGAATAAATAGGTAGATATGGAGATTAGAGATGTAGAATGTTAATAAAGTTTGTTTTATTTAACAACCTGTAAAGAGTTTTTGCGATAAGAAAATCGGATGCGTTACTTTTTAGCACTCCCTCGTACGTTTCACTGTTTGGCTCTCTCGGAGTCGTTGAGTACAAAGTTCTCAGAGTGCTTGTCATCTAAAATTCGGATTAAATACCAATTTTTCCATAATTTCCTTCATCATTCCCGTCAGGGGCAAAGTCTGATTGTTGTGAAACTGGCTAGGCTCGCACTTCATATTCCCAGCGGTTGGTGTCTGATTTGCTGGATTACGTCATAATGACATCATGAAAACGGCGCGCACTGAGGCGGCGTCCTCTTTGTCCATAGATTATGTTTGCGCTCTCTATCCAGCGTCGCTTCCAGCGCCATCACGTGTTAACCTACGAGAAGCCTTGCTCTGAGCTTTTTCTTTATCTTACTGTACCCCTAGTTGCAGACATTAATAGTAAAGGAAGCACGTGATATTCCTTGCAACTCTCGTTCAAAAGATTACATGCAAAAATAACGGACAAATGACGTTTTAATTATTTTTGCACCAACAAATATATGTCTGTGCTGTTTATAAATGAATTAATGTGTCTACATTCTCTTGGTTCAAGTGCAGAAAGCTGCAGCTATATTCAATAGGCAAGTATTTATTTTCTATTTCTTTTCTGACCTATACCGTGTCGTTACGATGTATGGTGCTAAATGTCCTATAAAACTTGTAAATAACTAAATCAAGATTATATTTTTGCTTACATTCTTTTATTGGTGAGCTTTATCTCTTTCCATAGTTATTTTAAGCAAACTTCAATATTTGACTGACGGTTTAGAGGATAAATGTAGTAAGTGACACACAAATTATTTATAAAAATAACAAAAAGGAGAAAATCTTCTGCAGCGTACGTCATATTACGAGCCTCTGTAGATTTGCGTTTCTAGCGTCACTCCAGTTGTCAAGCAGTAAATACACACTGAAGACCCAAAGGAACTGCACACCTGCCTAATATCGTGTAGGGCCTCCGCGAGCACGCAAAAATGCCACAAAACAACGTGACATGGACTCGACTAATGCCTACAGTAGTGCTGGAGGGAACTGACATCGTGAATCTTCCAGGACTGTCCATAAATCCGTAAGAGTACGATGGGGAGGGTGGAGGTGGGGGGGGGGGGGGGGAGGGAGATCTCTCCTGAGCAGCACGTTGCAAGGCGTCCCAGATATGATCAATAACGTTCATGTCTGCGGAGTTTGGTGGTCAGCGGAAGAGTTTAAACTCAGAAGAGTGTTCCTGGAGACACTGTATCGAACCACTATATCCAGTCGTACCTAGACGTATCAGGGGTCCCATATCACTCCAAATACACACGCCCCGCACCATTACAGAGCCTCCACCAGCTTGAACAGTCTCCTGCTGACAAGCACGGTCCATGGATTCATGAGATTGCTTCCATACCCGTACACGTTCATCTCCTCGATACCTGTGGGTTGTCGCATTGACCTGCTGGAATTGCCCAAGTCCGTTGGAATGCACAATGGACATGAATGGATGCAGGTGACAAGACGGGATTCATACGTACATATCACTGCCAGAATCGTACGTAGACGTATCAGGGGTCCCATATCACTCCAAATACACACGCCCCGCACCATTACAGAGCCTCCACCAGCTTGAACAGTCCCCTGCTGACATGCAGGGTCCATGGATTCATGAGGTTGTCTCCATACCCGTACACGTTCATCTCCTCGATACAATTTGAAGCGAGACTCGTTCGATCAGGCAACATTTTTCCAATCATCAACAGTCCAATCTTGATGTTGACGGACCCAGGCGAAGCGTAAACCTTTGTGTTGTGCAGTCTTCAAAGATACACGAGTGGCCTTCGGCTCCGAAAGCCGATATCGATCATGTTTCGTTGAATGGTTCGCACGCTGAACACTTGTTGATAGCCCAACACTGAAATCTGCAGCAATTTTCAGAAGGGTTACACTTCAGTCACGTTGAACGATTCTCTTCAGTCGTCTTTGGTACCGTTCTTGCAGGATCTTTTTTCCAGTCGCAGCGGTGTTGGAGATTTGATGTTTTACCAGGTTCCTGATATTCACATTACACTCATGAAATGGTCGTACGGGAAAATCCCCACTTCATCGCTATCTCGGAGATGCTTTACTTCATCGCTTGTGCGTCTAGTATAACACACCACGTTCAAACTCACTTAAATCTTGGTAGAACGCCATTGTAGCACCTGTAACCGATCTAACAACTACGCCAGACACTTGTTGTGTTATATAGGCGTTGGCGACCGCTGCACTGTATTCTTATAACATCTACGATATATTTATTTTTTTATTACGAGTGGAATATGAACGTGTGGAAAATTACGTAACTCAATAATATTCATTCAATTATGTAACTATTTCTTAAAAAGATGATAATTATGTAAAAAAGAGACAATATTTGTCTCACGTTCTTTGTTAATCTATATCATTCTTTTCTTTTGTTTTGTACCCTTTTGTCGTCTTCTTTTGATGTACGCCACCGACGCAAGACGCGAATCGATTTGAGGTCTGTTGAATGAAAAAGATTTAACGTAAAATTATTGTACTTGTATGTTCATTTGCTGGTAAAAAACAAATAGAGCCAAATGCATTAAAACTATTTATGATTAATTATTGAAGAATCACTTCCTCTTTTAATTATAATTTTGTATTAATTGTTTTATCATAGCTGCAAGAAGCGCAGCCATTGTTAGTTGCGATTATATAGCAACTTAGTCTGTACTTGTGGTCGAAATATCAAGGGTTTGTGTTAAACTAATTTGCAAAACAGTATTAATAATTTTTTTCGTGGCATCAATTTAAATGATTAACTATTTATTGAGCAAAGGAAAATCTTAATTAAAAAAGAAATCCACTATCTTTTGTTGGACACCATCTTAACTTTTACCTCAGCAGCAAATTTAAATTACTTGAAACTGCAAACAGTATTTCAATGTGTAAGAAATAACTGTGCACTGGTGGTACTGAACTCTATTTATAAAAGAAAAAAATTAATCGAATCAGACTGCATTTTCTAAAAACAGTGCTGATGGTATTTATTGTCGAACAAGATTTCATTGCTGATGTATGAGGCCAAAATTAAACTACGCACGAATCACAGAGAAAAATATTTCTGGTAGCATACATCATTCTTGTGGTTCCTTTTCATGATCAATTTGCTAAGAATAATTAAATCCATCGAAGACAAAAATTATAAAAACTCTAATGCACGATCTGTAATTTTAGTGATATGAACACAACTTACAGTCAACATTATTACACTACGTCAGGTGGAATTCTTGTGCAATTCAAACAAAATAATTATCCGGGAGAAGTTGTAGTGTGAATAATGCATTATACATGAGTATAATATTGTCAGTATCATTTACAAAATCAAATCAATGGAACTTGTGGGGTGGCGGGTGGAATAATTGTTAATGTTCCTATTATTTATTTAATGCTGTTGTTTGCCATTCTCAACACTGGCTCTCTAACTACAATATTGGCAACCAGAAAGTGATTAGCAAAATGTGAAGCCTGTAATTAGAATTCCTAGTGCCCACTTCTTCTGAGAAATACATTTATAGCTACAGCTTATAGCTCTGAGGAATTAGGAGATTGTCTGGGATTCATAATCAAAAACCATTCTCTCTAAAATGTTCACTATATTCTGAAAGTCACAGACCAAAAAGAATCCACACAATCCAACTACCAGAGCAGTTCAGAGTCTAATGCGCTGATGCCACTATAACTGTTCAAATTAAATGTTTAAGTGAATGCTCGCCATAATTTGATGATAATGTTCATCAAACGCCACACTAGTAATGGTAGAATGTCTATCCTGCGGCGGCACATGAAAATACGACATACGCAAACTAAAGATAGATCATTGACGTCATCCCAAAATTAACACTTCACTCGAAAACGATTTCATAGTTACGCGTATTCCGAGTAACTTATTACTGCATCCGAGGCTGTTTATATCAACGATACCGACGCGACGCGACTCCCGGCACAGGTGGTGCGCTAATCAGCGTCTGGAGAGAACTGGGGCCTTCCTTTTCTCGCGCAGAGTTCTTAAATATAAAGCCGCGGTGCGGACGGCTAAGGGAACGCCTGATCAAATCTGCTCTCCCGACTAGCCGCTGGGCTAGTAATGCACCACTTTAAGTTATCGAATAAATCATTTCTTCCTTCGGTGATGGCCGATGAAGATTTCAATTTAATTGTGTAATCAGCCTACAAGAAAGTAATCATAATAAAAGTCTGACGTGGCTAAGTCAAAAATTTTGGGCGAGAGGATTATTTTAATTACACTACACGCTGTAGACGAGCTCTGGTCTTGCTCTTTGGAGATACGCTATAGCTATTGTTTTATAGTTATTCTGTTGAAACTTCTCACATTTTTATGATTATAGCGGCTCTCCCTTCTACTTAAATTTAAACATCCTAGCTTTATTTATTCATTTATTCACCTACTTAATCTATCTTGCTTCCTTAATTTCTAAGACAAAAACCAGAAAATCATGAATTTCAACTAAAATTTTAATTTGTGAGATCCAGAATACTGTTTCTACTAAATTATTACGCAAAAGGAATCTAAATATAAATTTTTAAGTTTCTAGCTCTTTTCTGTTGCGCCAATGATTTTTACAGAAAAACATCCAAATTTCGAAAATGGTTAAAGTTATTGAACTGATATCCAACACATATTGATTTTGTATTACTCCTGGCATGCTAGAAACGTTTCAGGTTATTTACTTCGTTTTAAAGTATTGCGCAATATTTGTGACGTCAGAGCTAGTTCAGGGGACTAGGCTGGCACACAATGGAAAGACTGATGTGAATTTTATAAGGCGTGAGTATGCTACTTCCCTACAAACTGCTAAATAACAGAGTGAATTCAAACCGGAGAATACCATAGAGTATCATATCATCCATACTCATTGCATTTGTCCATGTTGATGATATGTAAAACAGCCACATTCTGAATGTTTACAAATCTCTCTATCTGAATAAGCAAGCCTAAACCAGCATCTTTGGCGCTTCAGTGTAATTATTTCATGTAGACTATGGCCATACCGATATACTTGAGTTCCCGGTCACCGCACTGCTGCAGCCGGCGCCTGGTTAGCTAGCCGCTGGGTCTGGCTGCGCCCGTGACGTCACTCACAGTGGGCGACCTTGTCCGTGGCCTGGCTTGATGGCCGCACGCAACCTCGCCGCCTCGGCCGCCTGCGTGGCCGCGCTGTTGTGGTTGCGTAACAGGAGAGCTGCACCAGGGTCGCCGAAGCAGCAACACACCCACACACCGTGACAGTATCCTAATCATGAGTCACACTAGCTCCTCTGACATCTTGATGTTGAGCACAAGGAAGATGAGGAAAGTGATTCAAATGTTTTTTATTCCAGTCTTTGATCACAATATCAATTCTTTCGACGATGACCGGTTTCAGTCCGTAATGACCATCCTCAAATCTTTTCTACACCATGTCCTAAAGTGATAAGACCATAATGGCACCGTCCGAATGTATCGATGCCACTATGTTCTTATCACCTTAGGACATAGTGTAGAAAAGATATGAGGATGGTCATTACGGACTGAAACCGGTCATCGCCAAAAGAACTGATATTGTGATCAAAGACTGGAATAAAAAACATTAGACAGTATTAGATCACTGTTCGTATACGGGACTATTGTCGCAGCTGGTGAGTATAGTGATTGTTTCACGGGGCTAATGTACGGAGGCGCTGTTACCAAAAGCGTACGGAGAATGTAAGATGCTAGTATGGAGGCAATAAATATTAATTTTGCCATGAATGAGGAAATGGTTTTGAAATTCCATTGTAAATAGCTCTCGGTGCGCTTGCTACCAGTAAATATCCATTACTCTGAATTACTTCACAGTGTTGTTCGATTAACGAGTCCATTTCTTTAGCAGTGTAGGAGGGCAGCATGCGAGTTCAGTATGCAAATATGTCTTTTCCAAGGTGGCAGGATAAAGCAGCTCCCTCCACTTCATGTTGCTCATTACGCCCTTGGCCTTTTGGACCGTAACATAAAGTGAACAGAAACTTGTGTCGCTAAAATCGATTAAACAATAAGCTCCCAAAACCGACCATGAATAGGATTTAAAATACGGACCTGACCCAAAAAGTCATAACGACAATAACATATTATAAACATAACATGCTAATATGTAGGGAATGGAGAAAGTATGCTATACCTTGTAACCTCCCCACACAAAAAAATATATATAAATAAGAATGAAAATGCACCGTGAACCATGAACCAAGCGTAAACTCCCCACAAAATTAATAATTAAATGAATTTTTCTAATACTGTAACCTCTGAACAAAATTGGCTCCCATTTATAGTCTGTGTGCAGAAATGCATTCACATTTAATGTTCCCACAAAATTCTTTTCTCATTTAATGTTAAGTTCGAAACAAAAAAATTCCTAAACACCAAAAATAATAAAAAACTTTTGTAACCTGATAAATTATATGAGGACAGCAACGCTGCCCTTTGGCCCTGTATTCTGAATAAAAAAAAACGAAAATTCTTACCTCAATGAAAACTGCAAATATATCTGCTCTTAAGTAGAAATTTTTCGTTACAGCTTCGTGCAATGCTGGCGTATATTTTTTTTTTTTTTTTTGTTCTTGGATGGAATGATATTCTTTAAATTGAAATGAATGCTTTTCTTTAAAAGAGTTACTTTATATTATAAAAACTATTACTGGCGCATTTTTGGAACAAATTAAATGACAATTAACATACGTTATTAGATATGCGCAAGGCTGCTTCTTTACCTTCTACAACAATACTCATCCTCCAGAATCCTGACCAGAGTCCCCAGCAGAGCACACAGCCGACACATGCCGACTACCGCCGACTCACGCAGACTACTCAAGACTACTGTCGACTCGCGCAGACAAGCACAGACTAGCGACAAGCAACAACTAACGACGTACTACTCTCTGGTCAGAGACTCTGTCATGCCTCGCCCATCGCCGGCAACGCATACGTCTTACAACCTGTCATCCCACACCAAGACCATTGTGCAACAAAAGTGGTGCATTGTCAGGAGATAATAGGGGACAGTTCGTATCTTGGAACACTTTTCTGAGTTTCGCCTGTAGCCAGCTGTGCAATAGTTGTTTAACATATTTTCGTATGACATTTTCAAATGATGGCATTCACTTTACGAGAGCTACAGTCTTTTTCTGAAATTATAGAAGTTATTCTAGTGAAACGAGATTTTTTTTCCGATGTGAAAAAAATGTTCATTTAACTAAGAACGGATATTGTATTGAAATTCAAAAGTGTTCCAGTCAAGAAAATCTTTTCGTATTGTATTTAATAGTTGTTACCGGTTAAGTATACATTGAAGCAGAAACTTCTGAAAACTGACATAAATTTCAATTTTTAAGACAATTACACTTGTTGAGACGTTAAAGAAACACTGTTCATTTGCAAATATCACATGTTCCATGGTGCACTACCAACGTGATCCATTAAGATCCATGTTTCCAGCAATTTAATGTACGAACGTTGTACTGATCTGGAAATCAGGTATCCACACTGAAGCTGGGACTACACGAGTGTCATAAAACTAGAGTAGACGTGCTCTCTCTATTTCCCGAGTCTTGTATTACTAATGCATTTCAGAAGACTTAAACCCTTGATGCTTTTTGATTTCATTTATATACATATATATTTGTTATAACAGCCACTATTGTCTTTCATACAGTAAAAAAGGCCAAAAATTTTACATTTTTCTTAAATTTAAATACGGCATAACTTACGCTTAAAACAAGTAAGTTAAAAAGAAAATGACAATGACAAATTGGGACACAAGGAGTTCTTTTTCTTTTTAGGGAACTTAAAATACCCATGTGGTATACGTCCATTACTATAGCCTTATTTGCAAACGACAAGTGGTTTTTTTAAAGGATGCAAAGAAGATGAGAATTTCAGGACGAATGAGGAACACTGCGCAATGCAGTGCTGTTCATCGCAAGAGGAAATGCCGTTGGACCTAAAAAGACTTCTCTGTGTGACACGGTTCAACTACTTAAAATGTTAGAACAGCACATTTCCTGCTCGGTGTCTAAAATATATTACCGAAAATAACGACGGTTTGAAGATGGTTAGGGATCCGTGGAAACCTCACTTGCTGATCTGAAGTAGAATGATATGACCCCAAGAAGTATCTTAGGCTTTCTCTAGATAGAAGAATACCCATTCAAGAGATTGCTTGTGTAGAAAAGTCAGTTGATCTGCCGCTTCCAGCTGAATCAGGTTATCGAATGAAGACTGATACCTGCTGAACCCACGCTTGAAGTGAGTGGTAATCAGGTAACAATTCTGTCAGTTAAACAACACTGAAAAATGAATTTTTTTGACGGTTGGTCAATCTTTTTAAGCAGGAGCTGCGGAAAAATTATATTCTATTACGCACGGAGAGAAAGGACATTTCTGTTCCTCAACGTTGTGCAATGGACATCACCTGTAACCGCATTCTAGAATTGAGCCATTGTCCAGGAGATGTAGCCCACAGTTGTTACGAGAGGCCTCTTTTGTGTACAGCTGCTATTGACAGTCTCAGTTCCATTCAGTACATACAGTTCCACACAGTAAATGGAATGACACCATTAATAAATATAGACTTCGATCAGAAATAGGTAGCTAAGGTAGAATATTCAAAATTTCTAATTGTATGCACTGATGGGGGATTGAACTGGATAAAACACACTGAATATCTGCTGAAACGTTTGAGTTCAGCTACTTATGCTATTAGGGTCATTGCAAATTTTGGCGATATACATCTCAGTAAAATAGCTTACCACGCCTATTTTCATTCTCTGCTTTCGTATGGCATCATATTCTGGGGTAACTCATCATTGAGTAAAAGAGTGTTCATTGCACAAAAGCGTGTAATCAGAATAATTGCTGGAGCTCATCCAAGATCATCCTGCAGACACTTATTTAAAAGAGTTAGAGATCTTCAGTGTAGCCTCACTTATGAAATTCGTTATTAACAATCCGAACGAATTCAAACGTAATAGCAGTATACATGGCTACAGCACTAGGAGAAAGGATGATCTTCACTACTCAAGGCTAAATCTTTGACTCAGAAGGGGGTAAATTATGCTGCCACAAAAGTCTTTGGTCACTTACCTAATAGCATCAAATGTCTGAGAGATAGCCATATAGGATATAAAAGGAAATTAAAAGAATTTCGTAATGGCAACTCCTTCTACTCATTAGATGAATTTTTGGATATAATAAGTGGGTAATTTCCCCAAACCCCACCAAAAAAAATTAAAATATTAAGTGTCATGTAATATTCTGTGTACTGTAATATCTTGTATAGACACCTTGTATTAACCTGACACGCTCCACATGATTACGAAGTGTCGTACTCATGATCTATGGAACAAATATTAATCTAATCTAATCTTCTAAAATCCTCCCAATGCCTTTTTTCTTTGCTTGCAGATACGGAGCCATTCATGTTCTTTCTGCTTTACTTGTACTCGTCGCCACCCAAAAGGTTAGCAATCAACAGCGCTGAGATCTTCGCCGTTCATTTGTAACCAGGTATAAAATGAGATGTGCCGCTCAATCAATGGACACGCCGCATCCAAAATTTTCCTGTTGGCTTTGCGATGAATACATCAGCGACCTAGAGTATTATGCTTTTAATGCCATCCACCAAGTCATGGACATTTTCTCGCATTTTGAAAACATCGATCTGGCTGTAGAGCGTCCAGTCGACCGTTCTGAGCATTCATCTCGGCAGCGTCCTTTCAGATGGAGACCTAACTCCCATTGACGAATTTCTGCAAGAGCCTGCAAGCCGAATCAGCTGTCTATGGCTGAGAACGACCAAGTGCCCGTGTTAAAATGAGGGGTGTGACACATGTTCCTTAATACGATGTCTTCAGTTTGAGTGAGACCCTTAATTACTGAGCTTCCGGGAGTTACTGGTAAAACTGTACAGTGCTCGATATTTATCGGTATTTTTGGAAATTTGTGGTAAGTTTTATGGGATCAAACTGCTGAGGTCATCGGTCCCTAGGTTTACACACTACTTAATCTATCTCAAACCAACTTACGCTAAGGACAACACACATACCCATGCCCAATGGAGGACTCAAACCTCCGACGTGGAGAGCCGCGCGAACCGTGGCGAGGCTCCTAAGACCGCACGGCTACCCCGCGCGGCCACCGGTATCTCCTATGGGGAGAACGCTATGGTGAAGTACAGCGGTAAGTTGTTTAAGGGTCTTACCCTATGTGGCTGGAGATACAAGGAGCGCACTGTGACGTTAACATGGACGTAAACCATGAAATCCACAGCTTGCTGTATTTTGGTTAGGTGCGTAGGTGCTATGTGCCCTTGACGAACATCACTACATCACTCTTCGCCTGTCACCTTTAACACTGTCCTTCACGAAGACTCTATAAGCTGCACGTGTAGGAGCGACAGTAGTGTAACAACGCGCCTTTTGATGGCATTGGCACAGCGCCCATGTGTCCTGAACCTATTAATACTGCACCTAAGTATGGAAGCCACCTTAACGTTATCTGTTTAATCGTCTCCTAATTTTGCTTTGCGGTGCTGAGCTACTATCTGATTGTGGTTGGGGATCTCATATGTATGTGTGTGTGTGTGTGTGTGTGTTGGCGGGGGGGGGGGGGAGGGGTTGCTTACCAGTTCTGGCGATGAGATCCATCATCTCGTTCCTCATCAGTCAGCTGCGAGTGTAGCACATCTAATGACGCCTGAGACAGCTTTCTAACGACTATCATGCCTTTCCTTTTCATGGATGTTGATGGAAAAAGTTTTCTTCGTGTTTTAGTTGCTTGTGCAAGCATTTTTTAGCCCATACATGAAATGGAAATGAGTTTGAAGTTGGAATTCCTTCAACGCGAATGTTGCGCTATGGAATATAATTTGACAGTTCATGTGTACCTTCTCACAAGAACCACACACGTAAAATAATTAAGGCCAAAAGAAATAAGTGTTCTGCCAACTGACTATTACAAAAAAAGAACCATAAATAAACCCACCTGCATAACTTAACGCACAATTTACTGAGTCCCACAAACGTTAATGCATATGTTCATGAACGTTCTACTTTACGGAAGCGAAACCATACCACTGAAAAGCCTTCCGCGCTTAGTTCAATCTGTTCTCATTGCTCAGCTCACCTGCAATCTTCGTCATAGCTAGAGTGGTACCAGTGCCCGACAACTGAAATAAAGAATAGTGGCGAGCATACGAGCTGGTACTGGGACGTGAACTGAACACTTCAGTTATATCCTCCAGTAACAAGCACCACAATGTGTCTTGAAAGGCAATCGGTTTAAATCTCTGTTAATTATGTGAAAATGCAAAGTATACAGCCATTCAAAATGATTAAAAAAAGATAAACTTTTTAACTAAATTATATCCAAGGAGATGTAGCGCTCACTGAAATGTCTTTACCCAATATCAGAATGTACCACAGGGTTTAAGCGAAGTGATGACATAAAGCAATTATTTAGGGCAAATGTGACCAATACAGATAGACTCCGACTGCCATATCTTACGCCATGAGGACACGACGAGTGGCATGATGTCCTTTTCACCCACAGACTGTAAAATCCACCAAAATGCACAACTATTGATTTGCTTTTCTGAAGCAAACATTCACTGGCTTTAGGAAGTGCATATATTCTACGTAAGAACTCAATTCTTACGGGTTTCAACTATGCAAACAGAAAAGACAACAGCTTAGTGGAGCACAAATTCCAAATCCATTTTCATGAGCTCTCGTCCTACACAAAACGTTTTGAGAAGGTATTAGAAACGTATTGTGAATATAACAATAATAAATATATGTAATGCAGTACACTAAGATCCATGAGAAGGACCACCTGAATTCACACCTAACAGTTAAACACGTGTATCAGTTTTACACAAAAATAAATAGCGTAAGATAATATAACCAATGAGTTTACAATACATAGCATTTAAGAGTTGAAATAAAGAGAAATGTAACTGTTCATCAGGCTGAAAGCCGCGTGGTTTTTAGAAGGAAAACTCAAATTTAGAATGTAGACAATCATTCTCTCTGAAAGAGTAATTAAAAACGCTAAGCCAAAACAGAGGAGATTCCAAAATGTGAAAAAAGTGAAAAATAGCTAACAATTTTGTCACGCGAACATATTCGCGCTTTTTTGTACTAAGAGTACCAGAGAGACACTGATGGAGGAGAAAGGAGAGATAGTTCCAATTGTAGAGGAAAAGAGAGGGAACTGTGATGGTGGGAGGAGAGAAAAAGTGGCAGTGAAAGAGAGAGATAGATGAAGACAATAGCAGTGGGAGTTTGAGAGGATATATTGATTGTCAGTAAGACACAGTAGTAGTGAAATGGAAGAGAGATAGATAAAGATACAAGCAGTGGAAGGAAAAGAGAGAGAAGACGGTGGTACATCTGAGTGGATACCATGCTTAGGCTTGGGAGGGGGAGGGAGGGCCGGCTCTAGACTCTCCCAGACGGGGAACATCAACATGGAGTCATAGCGAAGAGCGCATTTTAAATCTGGAGCGAAATTTTAAACACGTGGTATGGGCGAAAAACATGAGTCAGGCCACAGAATTTTTTAGCTGCCGTGGTATGTGGGGACAGTGGCAGTGGGAAAGGAGGACAAAAGGAGACAGTGTAAGTGAGAGAGGAGACATTGGCAGTTGAATATACTGTAAATAAATGCGAGAAAGTTGAGGTAATGGGAGAGAGATATAGACAGTGGTAGTAAGAGGGAGTTGCTAAGTACGACGGTTTAGCTACAAAGAGGGACTGAGTTAAAGAATCTAGACTGTTTTGTGTTAAAGGAATGCGGAAAAAGTTCCTAGACACCTACTTCCCCAGAGTCCTTTAAAGAGGAACATATTCGCCTTTCTTGTGCACCGAGAGCAGCATTTTTAGCTGGTCGAATATGTGGCACGCTGAATCGCTGATGTTCCAGATTTGTGCCAACCCGATACAAGCAGAATGTTCGGATCATAAATGCAGTACTTTTGTATTGACATTACAATACAAAAGTTCCTGATTCTAAGTTCGGTCCGTCACACAGTCGCCATATACAATATTAAATTTAAGAAGTGATTCTATAGATAAGCTGATACTACCTCTATGTGAAGGAAACAATATTACCAACATTAGTAACGAAATATTTTTTGCTGTAATATTTCCGACCTTGAATTGTGTCCCTCTGCTATGATTAATTTCATTGAAATTGAACTTTTCAGTGGAAATGGAGGAGCAACTTTCTACAAACCTGTCTTTGCGCAATGGAGAAAGACAAAACGGCAATGCTCAGCTTCACACTACAGTGTCTAAACGTGACTTTGAATGGTCCACAGCGAACCACAGAACCAGATTCTAAGCTGGTAATACGTACAATATCAGTGAGTCTACAGACATATGAATTCTATCAAGAGATTTGAAGGTTCTTGACAGACGATGAAGTGCTCAGGCGTGGATGAACACCTCGGTTGCACATGTATGGATGGATGCTGTGTCGAAAAGCGACTTCGGACGGTCCACAACGAACCACAGAACCAGATTGATAATCCGTACAACATCAGTGAGTCTACATACATACGAATTGTATCAAGAGATTTGAAGATTCTTGACAGACAGTCAAGTACACAGGCGTGGCTGAATACCTCTGTCGTACATGTATGGATGGATGCTGTGTCGAAACGCGACTTCGAACGGTCCACAACGAACCACAGAACCAGATTCTAAGCTGGTAATACGTACAACATCAGTGAGTCTACATACATACGAATTCTATCAAGAGATTTGAGGGTTGTTGACAGACAATCAAGTGCTCAGGCGTGGCTGAACACCTCGGTCGCAAATGTCTGGATGGATGCTGTCTGGCAATTGAAAAGCGATTGTCAGCTGTTCTCCTATTGTATCGTCTCGAGACAGTACTCTCTCACCAGCTAACCGGTAACAAGATGGTAAGTTTGGAAGTCCCGTTGACACGGAGGTCATTAGCACAGGTCCAGAATATTTCAATAATGGGGAAGAAAATCGAGCGCGTCCTTTTAAAGGAACAATTAGCCTGGAGCGATTTAAGTAAATCATGGAATACCTAATTGTAGACAACCGGACGTGGATTTTAACCATCGTCCTCCACAATGAGAGTGCAGTATGCTAAACACTACGTTACCGCGCTCATTGAGCAATAGATGCATGCTATCTTAGGAAGTGTGAATAGAACGATACAGCCTTGTTTGAAAACAGTCGAAACATTATTGCAGGAAGTCTGCTTTTTTTTAGTTGTGCTGGTTTCCGATTCCAACAGGGAGACATGAGCTCATCTGTTCATTATGGACCAGTCTGATGATTCTGGACGATTCAGAACGTAAAATTTCAGAAGTTATTGGGTAAAGTGGAGTCAGAGGTATTAAGATCGACAGCGACTGCCGGAGAGTTACGGTTGACAGTTGATGTTGGGGAATTGTGGATAATACTGTTGTGTTACCCTGGGGGGAACGTGCGTCACAGCAGGAGCTATTGAAAGTGCCAAGTGGAACTTCGAACAGCGAAATTGGAGAATAGTGGATCTGCTGGGGCCTTTAATGCCAGTTTTAATGAGAAATGGTTCACAGAGGGCCATGTGAACCACGAAGGGCCATCTCAGGACAGGAACTGATGATTGTTGTCCGGAAACATCCTACATTAATCATTTGTAAAAAAGTTCTACATGTACAAGTCAGTGGGAGAAGTTGGAGATCATTTATTTGCGTCATGCGGCATACTTTTGCACTTTTAAAACTACAAAGTTCTCGGATTAAAGAAGGATGTAACTGTAAGACATGGATGTAGTCCTTAGCCCCTACTGTTCAATCTACAAATTGAAGAAGCAACCACGGAAGTAAAAGAAAGCTCGAAGTTGGATTAAAATTCAATGATTCGCTGATGATATTGTAGTCCTCAGTAAAAGTAAAGAAGAATTACAGGTCATGTTGAATGGAATGAACAGCTTAGTGAGTACAGAACATGAATTAAGAGTAAACCGAAGAAGGATGAAAGTAATGAGGAGTAACAGAAATGGGATGAGTGGTAAACGTAATATCAAAACTGCGGATCACGAATTACACAAAGTGAAAGTATTCTACTACCTTGGAAACAAAATAACACAAGACGGACGAAGCAAGGAGAATTTACAGTCAAAGGAAGCAAACAATAGCCTTCATTTCGGCGAGAAATTTCTGAAAATGTGCGTTACGAGGATCGCATCGTATGGTATTGGATCATAGGCTGCTGGAAGACCAGAAATGAAGGGAACTGGAGCGTCTGAGATATGGTGCTATAGAAAAATGTTGAAAATGAGATGGACTGAGTTTCTCCGCAGAGTCGGCAAGGAAAGGAATATCTGGAAAACACTGATAAGAGGAAGGGACTGAATGACGCAAAATGTGTTAAGATATCAGGAAATAACTTCCACGGTACTAAAAGAAGCTGCAGAGGGTGAAAAATGTTGGGGAAAACGGAAATTGTAGCACATCCAATAGATACTGTAAGTGTTGAAGACGTAGGATGTAAGTTCTACTAAGAGAGGAATTCGCGGCGGACGGCTTGAAGCTAGTCAGAAGATCTATGAATCAAAAAGAAAAAAATAATAAGGGTTTAACATTCAGTGGAGTAAACGTTTGAAACGAAGTCAAAATACTAATTCAACAAACCAGTTCGGAAAGGTTTTTAAATAGAATGGGGACTGCACTCACTGACGAAGTGTATGAAATCAATTCTAATTCTGTGGATGGAGTTGCACACGTAATTACGCACGTAAGACTATGTTAGTGAATCAGTGTATTCTTAACCGGGATCTGTTTCGTCTTCAGTAAAACCTTGCACGGTGGGTAGTTATGTCGTCATTTTGTTATTTTAACCAATTTTTCGGCAAAACTGGAAATGTTTAAGGTGAATCTTTCCATTAGGATGCAGTATCCTTTTTAGTGTTTTATGTTGGCCAAACAAAGCGGAGTGTAGGCGCACAATGTAACGATCGAAATTGTGCATTATTTCGTTTATTCGTATGTTGACTAAAAGTATGTGTCTCATGGAAGCACAATTATGATTTATTTCGGCTTCTGACAAGTCAGAAATAGCACTTCCGTTGAAATACGTTATCACAACAGCGTGATCAGCGCTCAAGAACACCTCTTCAGCACAGCGGTAACCGCCCATGGACTGACCGCAATTGGCTACGTGTTTTCCTAAACTTCGCAGTAACCGCCCATCGTCTACAGTGCCTGATCCCCCTTTTGCAAGTATCAAGCCATTTATTGCCCGCCCGGCTAGCCGCGCGGTCTAACGCGCTGCTTCCTGAGAGGAAGGTGTGACGGTCACCGGCACGAACCCGCCCGGCGGATGGGTGTCGAGGTTCGGTGTGCCGTCCAGCCTGTGGATGGTCTTTAAGGCGGTTTTCCATCTACCTCGGCGAATGCGGGCTGGTTCCCCTTATTCTGCCTGTTGCACTGTGTCAGTGATTGCTGCGCAAACATCGTTTTCACGTACGCGTAAAACATAATTATTCTACCACTCAAACATTTGGGGTTACACACGTCTAGTATGAGACGTTCCTGGGGGAGTCCATTGGGGGCCGAACCGCACAATAACCCGGGGTTCGGTGTGGGGCGGTGTTGGAGTGGGTGGACTGCTGCAGCCTGTTGTGGGATTGTGAACCACTGAGGGCTACGGCGAGAGGAAGCCTCTCCGTCGTTTCTAGGTCCCCGGTTTACTACATACCTGCAAGCCATTTATTATCGTTCAGTGAGTGTCTACGGAAGAAGCCTGCGATAAAACAAGTGAATACTGTGGTGTAATTTTAGACACAAATTTTGAAAGGCCGTCCGATTTTAATTTTCGTGAAATGAGCCAAAAAGATTTCAGTGCGTTCGAAAAGAATAATACGTATTCAGCTAGATTTGTCCAGATTTATTATTTTTTAAGATAACTAACGTGGAAGTGTGGGAGGACTTTTTAACAGGTGTCTTTTGCCTCAGTAGAGTTCGACAAAGGGTAAGAAATTTATATGTGTGTGACATTAGTCGTTCGGCACACCGCATTAGAATCATTGAAACACCCATGACGAAAATTTAAACTAATAACATACTTCTCAGAATTTTCTTAGGTCACCAAATTAATTTCGATGAAAGAAGAAACAGCTTCAAATAACTGTAGACCAAAACCTCACCAAACAGTATATGCGTTGTGCAATTTTGACCTTGACATATACTTTTACTTACTGCAGTTTTTTAAAATGCAAGTAACCCTCAGGCACAACCAGGAAAAGGTAAACACGGTGGTAAGATTAGATACATACAGAGACTCAATTAACAAATTATTCGATGGTAAAAGTAATCAAACGTGCAACAGAAAATAATGTATATTACGTCACTGTGAACAAGTGTGCACCTCTGCAATTTCCATACTTTTACACATCTAAATCTACCATAGAGAAACTGTAATATTCCATCTCTTCATTATTAGTGTAGTTTTTCAATTGTCAACTGGACCCTTAATGATGAAGAGAGACCATACTTGCGGCCATAACAATTACTTGGGACATTTTCAGAGAGTTATTTACGTAAAGTAGTGTAATATTCTATGAATCAACATTTCATTGAATAGAGGGCAGGAGAAGACTATTGACGCAAAGCTGTTCTTCAGACTTCGATAGATTTTCGTCTATCGATTTACTGCTTGATTAATAAAATAGAAAAATCTTACCTGAATAATGCCAATGGCCTTGCAGTGATAAGATTAACATCATTTCCTGATAAAACGCCGAAGTTAAGCGCTGTTGGGCTTGACTAGCACTTGGATAGCCAGGTGCCGCGCGGGATTAGCCGAGCGGTCTAGGGCGCTGCAGTCATGGACTGTGCGGCTGGTCCCGGCGGAGGTTAGAGTCCTCCCTCGGGCATGGGTGTGTGTGTGTGTGTGTTTGTCCTTAGGATAGTTTAGGTTAAGTAGTGTGTAAGCTTAGGGTCTGATGACCTTAGCAGGTAAGTCCCGTAAGATTTCACACACATTTGAACATTTTTTTCGTTGATGGCCATGTCACCCAGGGTGCACACATTAAATGGGGTGCATTCAGCCCTTGTGAAGCTAATTGCGGAGCTACTTGACTGAGATGCAAAAAGTGATAAAGGCCAGGACAGCGGAGTGCTGACCTCGTGCCCCTCCATGTCCGTATAAGTGATGGGTTAATCTGAGGGTGACATGGCGGTCGGTCGGTACTATTGGGCTTTAAAGGCAGTTCCGATGGAGATTTTCTTGAAAAATTACGAAGAGTACCGAACACAAATAATTTGTCATCTCGTTACGCTTGTTTCATGCGCTTTACAGTATCAAAATGGTTCAAATGACTGAGCACTATGGGACTTAACTGCTGAGGTCATCAGTCCCATAGAACTTAGAACTACTTAAAGCTAACTAATCTAAGGACATCACACACATCCATGCCCGAGGCAGGATTCGAACCTGCGACCGTAGCGGTAGCGCGGCTCCAGACTGTAGCGCCCAGAACCGCTCGGCCACTCCGGCCGGCTTACAGTATCATGATCATAATTTCTTGTAGACTAAAAAAAATCTACACAGATAAATAGCCACTGAAATTCATAAAAGAATGGTTTAAGTGAATTGCTTTGCCTTAATATAATGCTGCATCAGCTACAATAGCCCGCAATTTGCGCAAAACTAACAAGCAGGTTGAGTTCCGCACGGGAAATAAGATAGGAGAAATACAGAGGCACACGATCCGCAAAACAAAAACCATTTACATATACCCAATCAGGCATTTATAAAATCGAAATATGGTGTCTATGTGACAGTGACAGTTTCTGTGTGGCCAAAGAGATATTTGCTTAACGAACAGATTCAGAAAGAACACAAACATAGGCGAGAACTTACTTAGTTTTCGCAAATGTAACTGAAATCATAACTTCAGAAAGTTTGAAGACTCCTTGGAGGCACGGCATAAGATGCAGCAGGCTAGATTAATGAACGCTCTGGAAAAAATTGAAATTTATAATGCCTTAAAAGAGCAACTCGAAAATACATTCAATGAAGAAACGAAACTGAGACACAAGAAATTGTTAGACTATTTTACACTTTTCCTCAAATCTACAATAACTAGAACTTTTTGTTATATACATCCACTCTGTGATGTGCATGGTCCATTCAAGATTACACCACATGTAATGAAGTATCATGAAAGATAATGTACAGCTAGCTAGATACTCTTTAGATAAACATCGCTACCGCACGTCGAACGACTTCAGTGTGCATGCAAGTAAGAAATGTACTCTGTCATTGATAACAACAATTGACTATACTACTATCAAGAGAGGGGCAGTCCTACAAGAACGTTATTTTGAACTGATTTCTATACCATAATATAACATCAAATCTTTAAGCAGGGAAATATTAACAAACTGGAAAGCAGTTGTACATGCTGTTATTCACATACTATATTTTTACTAATACCTATACTTTTGTGACTTTTTTAGCAACTACAAAGACATAATAATACCTATTATTATGTCTTTGTAGTTGCTCAAAAAGTCACAAAAGTTGAAACTTAAATAGTGTAATATGACAGTGAACATAAGAACAATCAATAGATTTACAACTACAAAAAGTTTATCAACGAACCTTGTGTTGTAACTTATAATCTAATTAACATTTACGTAACAAACGCTGTTGGCTTATCTGATTCATAAACTAGAAACATTTTCATGTTACATGTGATACAAAGAGTGTAGGATATTTTTTTTTTTTTTGAGTTATCGATCTTCTGGCTGGTTTGATAGGGCCCTCCACGAATTCCTCTCCTGTACCAACCTCTTCATCTCAGAGTAGCACTTGCAATTTACGTTCTCAGTTATTTGCTGGGTGCATTCCAATCCCTGCCTTTCTCTACAGATTTTGCTCTCTACAACTCCCCCTAGTACCCTGGAATTCATTCTCTGATGGGTTAAAAGACTTCCTATCATTCTGTCCCTTCTCCTTGTCAGTTTTTCAACATATTCGTTTCCTCTCCGATTCTGCGCAGAACATCCTCACTCCTTCCTTATCAGTCCACCTAATTTTCAACATTCGTCTGTGGCACCATATTTCAAATACTGCGATTCTCTTCTGTTCCGCTATTCACACAGTCCCTGTTTCCCTACCGTACAATACTGTGCCCCAAATGTACATTCTCAAAAGTGTCTTCCTCAAATTAAGACCTATGTTTGATTCTAGTAGACTTCTATTAGCCAGGGATGTCCTTTTTGACAGTGCTAGTCTACTTTTCACGTCCTCCTTCTTTTGTCCACCATTGGTTATTTTGCTGCTTAGATGGTAGAACTCCTTAACTTCATCTACTTCTTGACCATCAATCCTGATGCTAAATTTTTCGATGTTCTCATTTCTACTGCTTCTCATTACTTCCGTGCTTCTTCACTTACTATCAATCCACACGCTGTACTTATTAGACTATTCATTCCATTCAACGTATGCTGTAATTCTTCTTCGCTTTCACGCAGGAGAGCAATTTCGTCAGCGAAATTTATCACTGAAATCCTTTCATCTTGAATTTTTATTCCACTCCTGAATCTTTCTTTTATTTCCATAACAGCGTCTTCGATGTACAGATCGAACAGTAGGGGCGAAAGACTACATTCCTGTCTTACTCCCTTTTTAATCCGAGCACTTCGTTCTTCGTCGTCCACTCTTATTATTCCCTTTCGGCTCTTGTACATATTGTATACTACCCGTCTCTCCGTATAGCTTACCCTTATTTTTCCCAGAATGTCGAAGATCTTGCACCGTTTTATTGTCGAACACTTTTTTCAGGTGGACACATCCTATGGACGTGTCTTGATTTTTCTTTAGTCTTGCTTCGATTGTCAATTGAAATGTCAGAATTGGGTCTCTAGTGCCTTTACCTTTCTTAAATACAAACTGATCCTCATCTGACACATCCTCAGGATACTACCGACTGTTAACATAAACACGAAGTGTGTTAAATTCTTAAGTCTACCTGAATTGCTGAAGCTGTAGGCCTTGCAACAATTAGCAGACCATCAAACAACACATTTTCCGACAGTTCATTTCATTATCACATTGGTCCTCGATGTGTGAGTTGATTTGGACGAAGCGTTACGAAAATCAGTCACGAAGTTACCAGCCATTATGCCCTTCGACTGTTCCTATGAGCACTGGACAAAGATAATGTTTTTCAAGGGGTTGTGAGTTACGTCAATGATTTGAAAATGCGAAACAGTTATTATATCGGCACAGGTAATGTGGGAATGTTACGCCAAGTATAGATGGAGTACAAAATGAGCACATATTCATGAACTGAAATTCAAATTATAAATGACTGAAGCGATTTAATCAATTCGCTGTAGTTACATTGTTGACATACCACCACAAAAATCAGTACTTATCAAGAAAAACACGAAGTTTCGTATCGTTGGTGCAACAGTTCTTATTTCTGCCATGAGGGCGTAGCAGTGAGCATTTAAGCAAGACGGCAAGAGGCACAGAGAAATCGTATGATGCGTTCGAAACGTGTTCTCGCAGGTCTCCCGCAAAAGTGATACGACACTTTAGAACGAAGTTCAACAAAGTTCCGTCAAATGCCAACTCCGTTCGGCGACGGTATGCGCAATTTGAAGCTCCACCATAATTCTTAAAGGGAAACCTGAGAAACAGATGAATTGGTCGTGCTGGATCAGTAACTCATGTCAAGGCCTCCATGCTTTTCCAACCCAGCTTCATGAGATTTTTTGCTTGGGTTTCGGTGTTTACGCTTCCTCTACCAAAAAACCTCGCATCGGCACTGGTTTTGGATAGACTGATAAGGACATGCTGTACCGAACATGGGAAGAACTTGATTATCGAATTGATATCCGCAGAATCAATAGGGAGGCATGTATGGAGAATTTGTAGTATGTAAAAAAAGTTTTTGACTTTTGCTACGTGCGTGCAAAGCCCAGTGACAATATTTCAATATTTGTGGCTTGTGAATGACATAAATGAGACAATTTTGGTGAATAGTATTTCATTCGGATGCCGTAATAGAATGAAAAAATAAAGCGCCTTATGAGACGCTCTTTTATTTCGTAATGGATGTACAGAATCTGCAGACCGGACAGATTTCAGTGAATGATGGTGCGTTTGCATTGAGTAATAAACAATAAACCAAAATAGTGATAGCTGCATTTTTCCAATTCTTGCTGGAAATGCAATTTTCAGTGATAGCAGGCCAGTAATAACTGCTGCTAGAAGTAGGATAAAACGAACTACTGTAACGATGTATAAAGTGATGCGTAAAACATCCTCAAAAATCTTTCTATAATTTCTATCGGTATGATAGAGAAGCGTCTTGCCTCCAAGCAGCCAGAACTCAGTTTAAACACTCACAGTGTGCGAAAGTCCCATCGTCAGAACCGGTCTCGGCTGCCCCTAGTGCCCAGCGTTTTTGCTCACCATGATGCCAATTTCGTGAAATTATTGAAAAATATGCATAAAATCTCTGGTGAATGCTAACTATCTTCCACAAACAGGTCTTCGTAATTGTAGCTTACGTCAGTCAATCAGATCTTTGATTGCTGACACGGAGCTTGTCGAAGAACTCCTGAAGCTATTGCGAAAATGAGTATATAAAAAAGATGTTTGTACAGGGTGAAAAGTATTTAATCCGACAAACTCTGGGAGGTTGTATGGGACATCAAAACAAATCTTTTTCCCTAATGTCATTTTTCCTATGAGGATTATTTAAACCGGTGGAGGCCGTATTACGCTCTTCAGTTGTTAGAGGCCGTATTACGATCTTCAGTTATTAGAGGGCGTGTTACGGTCTTCAGTAGTAGGCAACTGCTGTCCACCTGTGTAGTAGTGCATTGTCTCTGTTTACTAATGGAGCGATACACCTGGAGTGAGTACACTGATATAGTTAGTGCGTACTACGTAGCGCACCACAACGGACGAGCTGCCCAGCGGGTTTATCAACAACAATATCCTAATCGCAGTATCCCGCATCATACGACCTTTGCTGCTGTGTACCAACGTCTGCGTGAGACCGGGTCGTTTAGCAGATTACCTGGACATGGACGCCGTCGCACGGTAAGAACGCTGCAGTTTGAGGAAGCTGTCTTGCAGCATGTGGGGGGGGGGGGATCCTTCAATCAGCACTCGCGCAATCGCACGTAACATGGGGACGAATCAGACAAATGTAAGAACAGTCCTTCGAGAGCAATCGTTATGTCCATTTCACTTACAGCGTGTCCTGGAACCAGTTCATTATCCACCCAGAGCACAGTTTTCGCAGTGGTACCTGGAACAGTGTGAAATGCATCCTACATTTTCATCCACTGTGTTGTTTACCGATGAAGCAACGTCCGGGGGTGATGGAGTCTTCAACATGCACAATTCGCATGTTTGGAGTGAGGATAACCCACATTCCACAGTTACTAGCGCTCATCAAGTACGGTTCTTCGTTAATGTGTGGGTCGGTGTTGTTGGGGGCTGTTTAATTCAGCCGTATCTGCTACCCAGTTGTTGTCTCTTGGTCATAAAAAATGGAAACGTGTTTGTTGGTTTCATTAATTTGCCGCCAGAGAAATCTTCCTCTACCAGTTTAAATACTCCTCATAGGAAGAAATGACTTCAGGGAAAAATATTTGTTTTGATGTCCCCTACAACCTCCCAGAGTTAGTCGGTTTAAATACTTTTCACCCTGCATACTGACGCAACACCGAAATGATTTAATCTGTTAGTTGCGCAGAATGTTCGTAATCTCAACGACGAAGTTCGCATTTGACAACAGTGGACGAAGCATTTAACCACCGGATTTCATTATCCCAAGAACAACTTCGTGTATTATAATGTAAATGTGTCAATATGGTGCAGACGTTTGATGAAGTGGAAGGGGTGCCGCGACAGCCTTTATGGAAATTTTACAGCTTGTTCTTAAAGATAAGAGCAATAACGGTGTTAACATGTTCATCTACCGAGGTCTTGGTATATGGCACTCAGTTTTACTGTAGCGTTTGTATTAGGAAAGCACACGTAGAGTTCTTGTCAGGTCGAGACGGTATGCGGTCTAGCTTAATAAGTGATTTCAGATCGCATTATTGCAATTACTTACGTTCTCTACAGATGAGTAATATTTCTGCTTTCTCTTCATTGGTGTACACTGTACTCACACAAACCTTTAACTGATGACGACTGACTGACCAGCGTGCTTTCTCCTTGTGCTACCTATTGTTAGCTGTCAAGTCCGGCAAGTGGACGACTAAGTTTGTGTTAGTACAGCAGAGTCAAAGTCTGTTTTGTGTTGCGTTTTTAATAACATAATGTTTATGTTATACTTTTCTGAATATAAGGAGCGAAAGTGCGTTATCGAATAAAAAATATAGGGTGCTGTTCTAGCCCTTGGTGTTACTGTAGCCCTTCACATGTCCTATATCCTTGTAAAAAGAGATCCACGGACGAATAAAGCTACTACTACTCCTACTAATATGTGTGGCGCTGTTCATATTTTAATAACGACCAAAGGTATAAGAAAGGCAGTAATGTTGATTAAAGTCTACTGCGTAACTGAAAAACATTTGCTTGTTACATACAAGGTAAGTGGGACACCGGGTGATGTCTTCTATCTCAAAGTGTAGTTTAGTACGGCAATGGTATGTATCAGTAAAGCATAAATGAGACAAGTGTCATCAATTTTCGAATGAACTTGTCAATGTCCAAATCGCTCTATGATTTGAAATGGCATACAAAAGAACGCTCACGTTTTTCACTAGTTTTGAATATCAAAGTTTTTATTCAATAGTAAAGACAAATTGTAGCCCTTGGCACAGAGTGGTGTGTATAAAATCACTTGTAAGCGGTGCAAAAAATGTGCATTTTGGTCAGTCAGGCAGAGCTGAGGCATTTAGGTTACATGATCATGAGCGATGCTGGCGATTAAGAAAGAAAGATTCGACCTTTGCTGATCATCTTTTAGAATAAAACCATTCATATGACGAAGAATGTGAAGTCTTACATTCTGTCAAGAAAAGCAGAAAGATGACACTGCAGGAAACACTGGATATCAACAAACACATGACATAGGATGACAACCTAGTATTAAATGATCATACTCAATTTTCATTTTCTCCTTTTTACATTAAGTTTTAGTTACTATTTTTAGATTCTAACTTTAAATTGGTTTTATTTCTCTTCATTTGAGAGATGTATCTTCATGTAAAAACTTTGGTTATCCCCTTTTTTCAGTTATAGTTATTAATGTAATGTTTTCATGTGTAAGCTCTTTGTCATTTCTGTATATTTTCTACGTATGATATCCGTGTAAGTCGCACTTACGGCATTACGCTGTCACCTGAAGATGACCTGAGAAGCCGAAAGCCAATTCGTGACCAAAGAAACACAATTTTGAAGAACATTAGGAAGCTTTCAGTTATTGTTATTTTGAGAAGCTGTAGCAATTTTTCTATTTTTCTCGATACCACTTTCTCACACTCTTTGAAACTTTAACGATCGCTGTGAAATATTTCGTTTTTTTTTTTTTTTTTTTTGTTTTTTCATCGGCCAAAAACCACCGCGTTCGGTGTCGTTCACTGTCTCCTGTAGCTAAAGATAATATTCTCTACACTCAAAAACGGCTGTCCAAATCAGCGATGACTCATCGCACGACTATTGGTTCAGTTCAGATGTCTTCCTCGCTGGAAAATATGCGTTATTGCAAACATTTATTGCTGTTCACTGCTCTTCCTCCTCGTCCACTTCTCAAGTCAAACGAAGACAAATAATCAAGAACACTTAAATTGACGCTGCGGGTATTTTATTTTATTTTTGACCCGACCATAGGTGCCCTAAATCCTGATCATTGGTTTCCCGCAATGTAATTTTATGGTTTCTCAAATTACATTCTGATGAAGACACCCTAATAGCTGTCAATTGTACCAAACAGTTATTTGCAACCGGTTAGCTGTATAATTCCTGTGTTTGACAGAAGTGAAAATTATGTCACTATCTGTCTAGCAGTAAGAAGTACTCATGAGAATATTTTATCAAAGAATGGAAGACGAAATAAAGGTAGAATAGGAGACGACCAGTTCGGTTTTACGATATGCAGTAACTCTTGTGAAACAGTTTAAGAACTGTGATTAATAACAGAAAGCGTAAAAAAAGTAGAAAAACAGAGAAACATTCATTGCATTCGCAGGCTTTTGATGATGTGGGATGTAACAATGTCTGTAACTCTTAGGCAATATAGATTCAACGGAAGAGATGGAAAAGCATGTCCCTCTCCTTATGTGAAGTCACAGCTTATGGGAAGATACAACAGGATAAGATTAAGGAAGGAGAAATATAAGATTGCTCAATGGTACTACTGATGTTTAATTTGTTTATTCACGAGGTGCTGAAGTAAGTAAAGAACAGTATACATGTGAGATAGTTTGTAATGGTCAGAAAGTAAACATGAGGTGCTTAGGTGACCAAATATCAGTAATTGTACCGGATGAATAATGAACTGGGGCGTGCGTACAAACGAAAACAAACAAAGTTTCTGGTGGACATGATGACTGTCAAAATGCTAAACTTGTCCAAGAGACTCTTGAAGAGCAAGAAATAAAACAGATAAAGAAGAAAGATGCATGAAAGACACACCTGCAAGAATTGCACAAGTCAAAAACGGCTTCCACATTAAGTAACAGTTGTTAACTTCGAAAAACATTACGCTTGAAATCAAAAAGAGATTATCAAAAAGGCTAAGTTTGCAGCTCTCTAGGACTGCGTAATGTGGAATGCTCAGATGAATCTGCTTGAAATCTCTGAAATTTGGTGTCACAGGAAATTTTTGGAGATCAGGTGGTCTGGGAGAGTCAATGAGGAAAAATTGCCTAAGAAATAATATAGTGAAAACAAGAGAGAAAATGATTGGGAAGACATCACAACATAAGTTGCTGCTGCAAAAAATAGTTGAACGAATGGTGTAATAATAAAATGTCTTGAGTCAGACTAGATGGTGCAGTGTGTATGAGGTAGACTGAAATGTAGTTTGTGGCGGGCAAACGACAGGAATGGAGAAGAACATCAAAAGAGCGTAGGGTCGACGACTCAAACTATGGACGGCACAGTGCAAGGCAGAATCACACAAAAAAACTCCACAATTTGCCATTACCTCTGAGCCACGTACGTTGCATCGGACAGGGATACTGGCAGACTTGCACAAAGCGACCAAACAGGATATATGGGTTCCCAGAGGCCAGGAGATGCACTCGCGCTTGCCGTGCGGTTGTGGAGGGGTCAGTGACGTCACCCCTGGACACGCGGGTCATCAGCCGGACACACACCCACACACACACACACACACACACACACACACACACACACAATCCGTGAGGTCGGCAGCTGGCACTGTCGTTGCTGCAAAGTCGCCCCGGAAGCGTATTCATCAGATGCTTTCATTTAGCAATGTCTGCCTGTGACGGAACAGTAGGCAGAGAAATTATCTAGATGCATTTAAAGTGACTAGTATTAATGATGTTCATTAAAGATACTGACGTGTCGTTTGTATCCAACGTTCGAATACTGCGAACAAAATTCTGTGTGTAATGTGCCCGTAGTAATTGGAGGTCCGTGAGATTCTTTTTGCTCAAAATAAGAGTTACAAAGAAATATGTGTGCTTTCTCCTTGTTGCGGCTAGCGATTTGGTAGTCTGCATACTGCATTGGTAGAAGTGGATACAGTAATTAGAAAGTTTAAGCTAATTTATAAGCTCTTATTTGAAAAATGAGTCGATACCGTTATTACAACGTGATAAGGACCTAGGTATTTTTCCACGATGATCCTCTGCGAGAATACCACATACCACACCTTAACACCGGCACCAAATATACATTGATGAGCCGTAACATTATGACCACCTACCTAATAGCCGGACTGTTCGCCTTTGGCGACGGATAACGACGGCAGCGCGTCTTGTCATGGAAAAAGGCGCATTATTAGGTCGGTGGAGGAAGCTGTCACCACATCTCCATACACCACTCTCCAAATGCCCGTAAATTGATAGGGAGGGGCCTATGAGCTCTGACGCCAAATTCAATCACAATCCAGGTCGTTGGGGCTCAGATCTGGTGAGTTGGGGGCCCGGTACATCAATTGAAAATCGCCACTGTGTTCCTAGAACCACTAAATCACAATCCTGGCCTCGTGACATGGCGTATTATCTTGCTGAAAAATGGCACGTCGAAAAAAATGATCGTCATGACTGGGTTGTACGTGATCTGGTACCAGTATATGGCACTCCTTGGCCTTCTTAGTGCCTCGCACAAGCTCCACTGGATGCCCATGTGAATGTTCCCCAGAGCATAATGGAGCCGACGCCAGTTTGTCTCCGTCCCACAGTAGAAGTGCCAAGAAGCTGCTCCTCGGGAAGACGACGGATTCGCGCCCCACTATCGGCATGATGAGGAAATTATAGGGATTTACCAGACCAGGCGATGTTCTGCCATTGCCCCAAGGTCCAGAGCCGATGATCACATGCACATATCATTCGTAATTTGCCGATGTCGTGGTGTTAACATTGGCACATGCGGAGGCCCATCAAATGGCTCTGAGCACTATGGGACTTAACATCTGAGGTCATCAGTCCCCTAGAAATTAGAACTACTTAAACCTAACTAACCTAAGGACATCACACACATCCATGCCCGTGGCAGGATTCGAACCTGCGACCGTAGCGGTCGCGTGGTTCCAGACTGAAGCGCCTAGAACCGCTCGGCCACTCGGGCCGGCGGAGGCCCATCGTTAGGAGTCTTCGTTACATTGTGTGTTCAAGACTCAATTGTACTCTGCCCAGCACTAAAGTCTGATGTCAGTTCCGCCACAATTCACCACCTGTTATGTTTTACAAGTTTGCCCAGCCTACGACGTACGACATCTGTAACGAGGGGTGGCCGCCCAATTTCACGACGTCTGGATGTGGTTTCACTTTGGTTTCGTCAAGTGTTGAACTCAGACAGATCGTACACCTTCCCCATAGTGCACACTAACAACCCGCTCACTGATATTACACTACTGGCCATTAAAATTGCTACAGGCGTGCTACAGACGCGAAATTTAACCGGCAAGAAAAAGATGCTGCGATATACTAATGATTAGCTTTTCAGAGCATTCACACAAGATTGGCGCCGGTGCCGACACCTACAACGTGCTGACATGAGGAAAGTCTCCAACCGATTTTTCATACACAAACAGCAGTTGACCGGGGTTGCCTGGTGAAACGTTGTTGTGATGCCTCGTGTAAGGAGGAGAAACGAGTACCATCACGTTTCCGACTTTAATAAAGGTTGGATTGTAGCCTATCACGATTGTGGTATATCATATCGCGACACTGCCGTTCGTTTTGGTCGAGATCCAATTGCTGTCAGCGGAATATGGAATCTGTGGGTTCGGGTGGGTAATACCGAACGGCGTGCAGGATCCCAGCGGCCTCCTATCAGTAGCAGTCGAGATGACAGGCATCTTAACAGCATGGCTGTAACGGATCGTGCAGCCACGTCTCGATCCCTGAGTCAACAGATGGGGACGTTTGCATGACAACAACTATCTGCACGAACAGTTCGACGACGTTTGCAGCAGCATGGTGACCATGGCTGCTGTTACCCTTGACGCAGCATCACAGACAGGAGCGCCTGCGATGGTGTACTCAATGACGAACCTGGGTGCACGAATGGTAAAACGTCATTTTTTCGGATGAATCCAGGTTCTGTTTACAGCATCATGATGGTCGCATCCCTGTTTGGCGACATCGCGGTGACCGCACGTTGTAAGCGAGTATTCGTCATCGCCGTACTGGCGTATTACCAGGCGTGATGGTATGGGGTGCCATTGGTTACAAGTCTCGGTCACCTATTGTTCGCATTGACGGCACTTTGGATAGTGGACTTTACATTTCAGATGTGTTATGACCCGTGGCTCTACCCTTCATTCGATCCCTGCGAAACCCTGCATTTCAGTAGGATAATGCACGACCGCATGTTGCAGGTCCTATACGATCCTTTCTGGATACAGAAAATGTTCGACTACTGCCCTGGCCAGCACATTCTCCAGATCTCTCACCAATTGAAAACGTCTGGTCAATGGGGCTGGCCGGAGTGGCCGTGCGGTTCTAGGCGCTACAGTCTGGAACCGAGCGACCGCTACGGTCGCAGGTTCGAATCCTGCCTCGGGCATGGATGTGTGTGTGATGTCCTTTGGTTAGTTAGGTTTAATTTGTTCTAAGTTCTAGGAGACTGATGACCTAAGAAGTTAAGTCGCATAGTGCTCAGAGCCATTTGAACCATTTGGTCAATGGTGTCCGAGCAACTGGCTCTTCAAAATGCGCCAGTCACTACTCTTGATGAACTGTGATATCGTGTTGAAGCTGCATGGGCATCTGTACTGTACGCGCCATCCGAGAACTGTTTGACTCAATGGCCAGGCGTATCAAGACCGTTATTACGGCCAGAGATAGTTGTTCTGGGATCTATGCATCCAAATTGCGTGAAAATGTGATCATATGTCAGTTACAGCATAATATATTTGTCCAATGAATACCCGTTTATCATCTGCATTTCTTTTTGGTGTAGCAATTTTAATGGCCAGTAGTGTATGAGTATATGCACCGTGCGTGTGTCTGACTAGCAGTCATTCCTCGCCAACTGACGCTGCCATTGCCTGTTGGATTGGTGCACGTAATATTTGGCATATCAGAGTATATAAGAATAAGTCGCATGTAAATCTCATTAATTTTATGCTTTTAATACGCGACATTAACACTACCCATGGCTTTCACCAAAAGAGGAACATTTACAAAACACAGTTTTCTGACTATAAGGCGAGATACATCGGACGTAAGTTTTATGAAGAGATAGAAATTTACGCTCACTGGAAAAAGGCCAAGAAAGAAACATTCTTAACGAGCAATGCAGATGTGGAAGCGATAATTTCTTGGATATCTGCCACATAGTTATTGACAATTTGTTTTAAAGATTTTCTTGAAGTTCGCAGCTGTAGTAAATTGATCGTTAACATACTTTTGTATTGGTCGACCACGACCTTATTTCACCTGACGGTGAGAGCGCTGTGTTTGGTTTATCGTGCGTTTCTACCGTGATATTTCAGCACGAAACGCTGAACCATTTGATATACGCACAAATGTCCTGAAATCATTCACGCTGCAGTGTGTTTTCCTTAGTCACCAAGTAATTGTTTACTACCCAATCACGTATTATTGCACTTGGTCTAGCGTGGCCGTTATAGGAAACACGCCATGACGTTACAGTAAGCAATTACCCTTACCGAGGAAAGCACATCAGACTGTGAATGATTTCAAGACAGCTGTGCAAATACTGTCAAGTGGTTCAGCGTGTCCTCGTAAAATGTCACGATAAAAACTCCCAATAAGCCGATCGAGATGCCCTCAGTCCCACGTGAAGTAATACTCAGGTCGATTCATATGTAACGTCACAGCGTGTTTCCGATAACGGACACAGGAGGCAAAGTTATGATGATCAGGTTGTAAGCAGTCTTCGATGCGTCCAAGCAATGCTAGAGCGCTCAGCAGTTCCCAGTGGTCTAAATTTTACTCGTTAGAGGTCATACCTTTACGCTCGACTTGGAAACATCGTTGAAATCAACAGTTTTACATTTTTATTGATTCCAAGAGATTGTTTTCAGCTTTTATTTAAAAAATCCGCGGTTTTAATTCTGAAACACGTCAGAATATTATTTTTCTGAGCTGAACGGGTTAACAGTTTTTCGGATTGTACATTTATATAATTGCGACATCCATTTTTCTCATAACGTTATTTGGAGCAAATCTTTCTTTTAAATCTGTTTATCTTTTGCTATTTTACCATATACTATTAGCATTTTATCTGAAAAACATGCAATGTAATTTTGATTGGCTCTAAGCACTATGGAACTTAACAACTGAGTTCATCAGTCCCCTAGAACTCAGAACATCACACACATCCATGCCTGAGGCAGGATTCGAACCTGCGACCGTTGCAGCAGCGCGGTTCTGGACTGAAGCGCCTAGAATCACTCGGCCACAATGGCCGGAAATGTAATTTTGAAACGCATCGGATAACTCTTTTTAAGCCCATTTTTCTCCGGATGTAATTGGGCGCGAAATATTTTTGAATCCACTTCATTTCTATGTTTTCATCATTTGGCGTTATTTCTCTACAACATAACTTAAGTTACATATTATTTCTTCACTTGTACTGTACATATACAAACATTGTCTCAAATCTTCTAGCGTCAGACACTAAAATGTCTGTAGGCACATCATAGTATATATATTAACATATGGCAGTTTCAGATACAATTGATACAGGCCTAATACAAAATCCGAAACTGCTCGAGAGAAGTAAGTTTAAAAACAAGAAAAATTGGGGTGGCTTTTCATTAACCGAGTGGATACACTTAACTAGATTTTCGTTTCGTCCTGGGTTACTGGTCTACAGCTTCATTTGAAATCTGAGCTGAAACTGAGGTTTTAATGTGAAAACAACCACTTTGCGGAATGTATGTTGTTTCTTATTTTCCAGCACAAGCAAAAAGCTATGCCTAAGTCACATCAGTATGGCTGCCTTCAATGTTACCATCAAACATAAATACAGTTCAGTGTCATCTAAAGCGATATATTTGCTGTCAGACCAACTACTCCTTGTCACTGTCCGTCAGTGCTGGTACATTATGCCGATACTCAGATCATTCAGTTGAAGCAACTTTTTGTGATGGTATATTACATCATTGTTATGGCGTCACCTAAGAGGTATATTATGACTGCAATGTTTTATTTCAAATTAAAATTTATGTTGTTTTTATTTACGCATTAAGCTAATTATATGGAATTCTGAGTGCTTCAAAATATATGTCTGAGTCCCTCAAAGATGGCGTTTTCTATTTACAAACAAATGATGTTTATAATGTGTCGACAGAAGTGGTTTGACTTAGGGATAGGAGGGCTAAGAGATACAAAAGCAAAAATATTTTAAAATGTCAAAATGAAAATTGAATAGAATGTTGTTATTTACGTGAAATGCTTGCATTTGGTTAGGGAAGAACAAACTGTACGTGTCACAAACGAATTTTCTCGAAGAAAAGCATTTTGAAACTTCCATTAATTAAAATGTACAACATCGTGTTTTAGGTGAAGTTAGTTATCTAAATTGAGATATTTTGTTGTCATGCTTAAAAAAAAATGCTTCAAATGGCTCTGAGCACTATGGGACTTAACAGCTGTGGTCATCAGCCCCCGAGAACTTAGAACTACTTAAACCTAACTAACCTAAGGACATCACACACATCCATGCCCGAGGCAGGATTCGAACCTGCGACCGTAGCAGTCGCGCGGTTCCGGACTGCGCGCCTAGAACAGCGAGACCACCGCGGCCGGCGTTGTCATGCTTCGACTAAGACAGTATCTTAAAGACCTCCAGCAAATAAGGTTATATACCACAATTTCTTAGTTCTTCAGGAAGTAAAAGTAATTGTTTTTTGCTTGGTATTTTTATATGTTTTATTGTGTGTGATCAACTGACACCGTATTTACAATATTTAGAAAGTTATCTTAACTTTTGTATAGCTTTCCATTGCATATCCTGTAAAACTACATTGTGGAATAACGTTGCGTGCCAAGAAAATATGCTTTTCTTTTAAAGAGAAAAAATAATGGAAAGTATTGACAGTATACATTAACTGACGTACTGAAATAATAGAATGAATGTATTTAATTAACTTCCAAATTAAAAAAATAAGATGACTTTTCACACAGTTCAAGAAACAGTAACAAAGAAAAAGTTAAACAGAAGAAAAATAAATTGAACAGTTCACACAGAATAAAATACTTTGATATACATGTCAAAGTATTTACACGTATCCAAGAAGTCCCTCATTTTCTCTGTTATCACAAAATAGCGGAGAGAGTGTCGTGGCCAGGATTCGCGTTTTGGGGTGGCAAATGTTAAAACAAAGGAGTTTTTCATTATGGCGAGACCTTTTCGCAAAATTTCAACTTCCAGCGTTCTCTTCAGCGAGCGAAAATATTTTTTTAACACACGCCTACTTATGGAGGAATGATCATTGTAATAAAATAAGAGAAATCGTAGCTCGCACGGAAAGATTTGAAGTGTTGGTTTATGCTGCGCGTTGTGAGAGAGCGAAGGGGTAGAGTGATAGTGTGAAAGTGGTTCGATGAACCCTTACCAGGCACTTAAAGTGTGAATTGCAGAGTGGTTACGTACATTCAAATCTAGGAAATCTCGTAACAGATATAAGGGTGTTAACTTGAAGTTGATTTTCTCTTTTGTTTTTAGCAGGGATGACCTCTCCAACGGGGAATGACATTATGAATAAGATGCAGATACAATGAATGTGGATCATCTGCATTGATATTCAACAATTCAGTTACTAATTTTCAAATTTGGGTCACACTTCCTAATTCCTTCAAGAACATTGACAGCAACAAAGTCATTCTTGCTCATTTCCTTTATAACGAAAGAGGTACTTAAACAAGCTTAAGGTAATCATGACACCCATTGCTCGTACTTTCTCCGATTAACGCAAAAGAACTTTCTCAGGGCAGAAAGCTATGTTCCAAAACAATAAAGTTTTACTACACTGTTATAAAATGTCCTGCCAAAACAAGGTGGTTGCACAAAAGTCATTGGCCAGTTGTGGTTTGCACAAACTAGGGCCAAGACTAAACAAATTATTCTTGTGTACCATTTCTACGTTATAATGATATGCAACGTTCTTGATGGTACAACATTATATATAGTTTTTTCCCGCACCCGTTTACCAACTGTAGAAAAATGCCATTTTCTACTATGTCCCCAACTTTTCTTGAAATTCTGCCTCCGGATTGAGCGATCCATTTTCCTTTCTGTGCTTTCATTTAATAATATAATATCCTTTGGAGTGAACCTTACTTCAGCCACACCCGCTGTTTTCATTGATATACAATCTTCATCTCGAGCCGAGCCGTAACCTAGATAAAAATCGTGAGCCCCCCCTCCCCTAGACTAGCTATACTACGGACGTGATAAGTTTGCTGCCGCCCACAAGTACAGATCTTTAAAAAGGCGGCACCGTTCGGAACGGTTCGTGTGGACTGTTCTAAATGAGACTGCTGCGACCCGAAACTTATCACGCTATAATTGCCTGTTGTATTGTTGCTGTTTTGCTGTCTGTGTGAGTGAATGATTTATCGTTTAACAGTAACTGTGCTTTTATTTAGATGCATTATGCAATGTGGACTCTATCACAAGTATTCGCCAAATTTTTGTGTGACGTTCTTCTTCTATCCATTGCGTTGTATTACAATAGCCTTAATTTAATTTCATGTTTCGTGCTAGATACGTGTAACATATTTGAAGATGAACATCTCTGTAATACAAATTCACGAAACAGAGTTACATCCGTTTGAAATTTATGCAGTAGCTATTGGTGGTTGTGAGTCGCTCACGCATATGCATTCTCAATACTGGAAGAGAAACGATAAAGCTTCCAACTCCCATATCCTCTGACACTGAAATGGCTGTGAAAATTACCCCTCTGTCCCTGAGGTAAACTGTCATCTTTACTTACTGTTAGAACACTACCGAATTGATCAGCGTCATTTAAAATTAACCACATCTTAAAATTACTATCTATGTAAGTATTTTTGTTTGTTATTGAGTAGGGACACCACACTCTAAAGGGGCTGTTAACAGTAGATGACACTTTGGATTCGGCTTTAGCTGCTAGAAGGATATTATCATAAAATGCGTCTGAGGACCGCAGGACACATACGGTCCAAGGGCCGCAATTTGACGACCACTGATCTAAGAACAACAAGTTCCTGGACATGTGCTCTAAAATCAGAGATTACACGTACTACTTACTACCTGTATTGTTCAGAAATACACTACTGGCCATTAAAATTGCTACACCACGAAGATCACGTGCTACAGACGTGAAATTTAACAGATGGTTCAAAAATGGCTCTGAGCACTATGGGACTCAACTGCTGAGGTCATTAGTCCCCTAGAACTTAGAACTAGTTAAACCTAACTAACCTAAGGACATCACAAACATCCATGCCCGAGGCAGGATTCGAACCTGCGACCGTAGCGGTCTCGCGGTTCCAGACTGCAGCGCCTTTAACCGCACGGCCACTTCGGCCGGCTAAAAATTTAACAGACAGGAAGAAGATGCTGTGATATGCAAATGACACCTACAACGTGCTGACATGAGGAAGGCTTCCAGCCGATTCCTCATACACAAATAGCAGTTGACCGGCGTTACCTGGTGAAACGCTGTTGTGATGTCTCGCGTTTCCGACTTTGATAAAGGTCGGATTGTAGCCTATCACGATTGCGCCTTATCGTATCGCGACATTGCTGCTCGCGTTGCTCGAGATCCAATGACTGTTAGCAGAATATGGAATCGGTGGGTTCGGGAGGGCAATACGGAACGCCGTGCTGGATCCCAACGGCCTCGTATCACTAGCAGTCGAGATGACAGGAATCTTATCAGCATGGCTGTAACGGATCGTGCAGCCACATCTCGGTCCCTGAGTCAACAGATGGGGACGGTTGCATGACAACAACCATCTGCACGAACAGTTCGATGATGTTTACAGCAACATGGACTATCAGCTCGGAGACCATGGCTGCGGTTACCCCTGACGCTGCATCACAGACAGGAGCGCCTGCGATGGTGTACTCTACGACGAACCTGGGTGCACGAATGGTAAAACGTCATTTTTTCGGATGAATCCAGATTCTGTTTACTTCATCCGTGTTTGGCGACATCGCGGTGAACGCACATTGGAAGCATGTATTCGTCATCGCCATACTGACGTATCACCCGGCGTGATGGTATGGGGTGCCATTGGTTACACGTCTCGGTCACCTCTTGTTCGCATTGACGGCACTTTGAGCAGTGGACGTTACATTTCAGATGTGTTATGACCCGTGGCTCTACCCTTCATTCGATCCCTGCGAAACCCTACACTTCAGAAAGATAACGCACGACCGCACGTTGCAGGTCCTATACGGACCTTTCTGGATACAGAAAATGTTCGACTGCTGCCCTGGCCAGCACATTCTCCAGGTCTCTCACCAACTGAAAACATCTGGGCAATGGGGTCTGCCGGAGTGGCCGTGCGGTTCTAGGGGCTACAGTCTGGAAGCGAGCGACCGCTACGGTAGCAGGTTCGAATCCTGCCTCGGGCATGGATGTGTGTGATGTCCTTAGGTTAGTTAGGTTTAATTAGTTCTAAGTTCTAGGCGACTGATGGCGTCAGAAGTCGCATAGTGCTCAGAGCCATTTGAACCATTTGGTCAATGGTGGCCGAGCAACTGGCTCGTCAAAATACGCCAGTCACTACTCTTGATGAACTGTGGTATCGTGTTGAAGCTGCATGGGCAGCTGTACTGTACACGCCATCCGAGCTCTGTTTGACTCAATGGCCAGGCGTATCAAGACATCTATTACGGCCAGAGGTGGTTGTTCCGGGATCTATGCACCCAAATTGGGTGAAAATGTAATCATATGTCAGTTCCAGTGTAATATATTTGTCCAATGAATACCCGTTTATCATCTGCATTTCTTCATGGTGTAGCAATTTTAATGGCCAGTAGTGTATAATGCAGTGTTCCTAAGGACAAGCTTGCTTCTTATATCGCACTGTTCTTAACATCAATATCACTGCAATATCGTATTTATCCGCCGACACCAGGCAACGACTTTCAATTAAAATCGCCTCCTCCTGTACGAGCGTTACATAATATGTACGAGTGCAAGCTGTACCGCTTGAACGACGACATGTGGATGTTTAGGTCTGGTCGTAAGTCAGACGGATACAAAGCTATTCAGGCGACTGCTCGCGTATAGCTGAATATCCGGAATCGAGTCCTGGTCCGGCATAAATTTTCGTTGTCGTCATTGCATTATACAAGCGATGGTTGCCCTTATTCACAACGGCGAATACATTTCATTTATGTAAAACTATGAAGTCAACATTCTTGGATGGAAAATGGCCATAAGTTACTTCATTATGATTCGTTCACTTTGGATAGATTTAAGTGGTGCCATGCGCTAGTTAACCTCGGCGATTCCTTAGTAGGTGTGCAAGGTCATCAAGTCATTAGGAGCAGCGCTTGACTAAAATGTTTTAAAACTGCTGCCATCTCCATTCACTGCACAAAGAGCGCAGCAACTACGTTCTCTGCATCCCTACTGTCCTTATCCGTTGTACACGTCAATCACCTTTGTTCACTCTCACCACGCATAAGTACTCATCATGTTCTAACTTCTGTGAACAGTACAGTTATTACAAACTGTAGAAAACTGATATTAAAGCATTTATTTCTGCGATTTTGGAGGAATGAGAATGAACATCGTGGCTGGTTGAAATGGCTCTGAGCACTATAGGACTTAACATCTGAGGTCATCAGTCCCCTGGAACTTACAACTACTTAAACCTAACTAACCTAAGGATATCACACACACCCATGCCCGAGGCAGGATTCGAACCTGTGACCGTAGCTATCGCGCTGTACCAGACTGAAGCGCCTAGAACCACTCGTCCACACCGGCCGGCTAACATAGTGGCCAAGAATCATCAGCGAAATACTTTTCCGACAATATGAGGAGGCGCGAGCTCTAGGCTTGCGTTGCTGTAAGTTCACTTTATTTCTGTGTTACAGAAAGGGCGCTGTTTCGATCAGCGTGTTCTCTCCGGTAGGTCAGTGAACACGGAGAGATTAATGTATGCACTTTGTACGTGATCTCACTCTTCTCGCCTCTTGACAGTGGGCACTGAGCCAGCAGCATACCACCAGAGACAGGTCTGTAAGTATGCAACTCACCCAGCAGGCACTGAAGCAAGGAAAAGGGGTCGAGACGAGAGGTGGCAGGTTCTGTCTCTGTTCTTCGTATGAGAAACACGAGTGTACGGTAGCTGTCGTATTACAGGTGTACTTTCTGACAACTTGAAGTAATCTCTGGACAACCACGAAATGGAACCAGTTCCCTTAAAAAATATGCAAGCAAAATGTATGCCGACGTTGACTGCAGCGGGCTCCAATTTTATTGAATTTTTGTCTCTAAAGACCGGTATAGACTACTTTCGTTTGAAAGAGGAAGAAAATTTTGTACATATATAAACCCGTTTCAACACTATCATCACCCAAACAGTTCGTGGTTTTTATATCGTATCTCTCTCTCATTGCTCTATGGTCACACAAAATGAGATTTTAACTGTGCAACGTAGGTCAGCGAACCTACATTCTCAGAACACTTCAGGAGAGTGCATTCCGTAAACAGTGGTGAATTGAACAACGTGTTTGTGGACGCTGTTCAGTTTGTCAATATGCCTCGAAGAGAGATTCCTAGCTTAGAGCTTGTGGACATTGTTACTTTTCAGTAACCGGGTTGTCAGCACGGGAAGTAGACCGTCGAATTGGCGAACACCACACCCAAGTCTTTCTAACAATCAGTCGCTATCATGAGACACAAAACACTGAAGTTCTGTCTCGTAATGGTCTCTAAAAGCTAACAACTCTAGTTTATGGCAGTTCCGGCACGTACGGTTTGTACCAGTAATAATACGACGTGCTGCCTTTGTGGAGGCGAATGGGTGAGGGGGGGGGGGGGGAAGTCAGTCCAGTCAGTATGCAGCAACGTCGTCTCCCAGAAACTGCGCTGCGCGAAAAAGAGGGGCGAAAAAGAGGGGAAAGGGAGCTGCAAGTGCTGGTCACTGGTCAGTGCAGGGTTTCGTAGACAAGTAAAGGTCATCAAAGAACAGAGTAACGCATTCAGCCGGAAGGTCGTCAGTTGTTGTTTGAGCTAGAATATTTCTTTTTCTTTTCGAGTTATCCCACTCAGTGGTCTGATGGCATTTGTCACGAATACCTTCCTTGTGCCATTCATCTCAGAACAGCACAAACACCTTATGTCCTCAGCTATTATGTTATATATTCCACCCTCTGTCACTCTACAGTTTTCATGACATGTGGACCCTACTAGTACCATGAAAGTAATTTCTTGATGTCTTAACGCAATTCCAGTCATCTGTCCCTCCCTTTCGTCATTATTTGCTACGTGTTTTTTCCTTTGCCGATTCTTCCGAGAACTATCTCATTCCATGTACTATCTTTTATATCCCGCCTGGAAGGCGGCGCGTGGATCTGCTCCTGCAAACTGAAGGGTAGGCCGAATGAAGAAAGCGAGTAGGAGCAGGAGGGGACAAGCACTTCGGTACTACGATTAAATACATTAGGTGTGTACTATAGGCAAAAACAAGTCAGTAAATGGTTACATAACATTGCATGCATCCCGTCGTGTTTAGTACAAGGTCTCAAAAGCAAGTCAACGCTCACTGTAGCTTAAGGGATGTTCCAGGCCGTCTGCTCTCGATGAAATGGGCAGAATCTGGAGCGGAGCTTGTAGATCTACACAGCACCGGCTAGAGGGCGCTGTCGTCGGTGTCTTTCGTAGTGCCAACCTAAGAACTAAAATACGCCGTGGCATCGTTGCTATCGATACCACGCTATCAGCCCGCATAATTTTTAACAACCTTTTTTGGCATTAAAACTAAAACTCTAGATTATTTTCTTTTCCGGTATTCGAAGGTCCATGAGTCAGTACTGAGCCTTGGCAGGGTTGCTGGGGTCGAGTTTCGAATTGCCGGCGCCACTAACTCGATCTGTCGTGTGCCGTCCCTCTGGTTTGAGGCCACTGATTTTTCTCCAGAATGTTGGTAGGGGACGGGGCGCGTTGTGGCGTGCCGAGTTGGGGGGAGGTAATGGAGCGAGGACGATGGTATGAGGGGGCCGCCCGGAGTGTCGGCTGCTGGACATACTTGTGGGCCGATTTGAATCCGTGGCTGACTTCGAGTGCCGTCCTCGTGCGTAGGCTGGCCAGCCAGCTCTGCGACGTGACTCACCGATAAGAGAGTTAAAGCCAGTTCCGCTGTGTTGAATTCTGGGATTCCTTTAGAACAGGTAAGCTCCAACTTCGATTTGTGAGCTCAAGTTTAGGATTTTGAGGTCTTGGGTGTTATTATTGAAGACCTGCTCGTTTTCTGTTTGGTAACTTTGCTTAACTCACGCCATCAGTATTGAAAGCCTGCCTGTTTGCTTTGGTAATTTTGCTTAACTGAAGCTCTTACCATTGAAAGCCTGCCTGTTGCATTTGGTAAATTTTACTTAAGTCCAGCTTGTTTTCTATTTAGTGATTTTACTTAAGCTGTTATTACTGGAGGTCTACCAGTTTCACATTTGATAATTTTGTTCAACTGAAGCTCTCATTATCGAAAGCCTACCTATTTTGCATTTAGTAATTTTACTTAATTCAAGCTGTTATTATTGATGGGCTGCCTGGAATTCTAGGTGTCGTCTGTTTTTAAAATTCTTTGTACTATTACTGAGATTGTAATTTTAAATTTGACCTTTGTTATAAATAAATAATTATTATATTTTCAAAAAAAGTTGAAACCTACAATTATAGAAAATGCTGTAGGGAGAAAGGTTAGGCCTATGTACCATGATGTGTCATTTCCTGTTACTGTTTTATTGACATAAATATCTCAGAAACCGTTAGGCATTTGACAATCACAATTTCAGGTAATTAAAACATAGATTGGGTAAGATATCAGATCTCAATAACAGGTCAATAGAAACAGGAAGGTCTTGATAAACAAAGTTTCAACTAACCCAAATTATGAAGTAGCTCTCAAAAGGGAACAGACAGGCCTTCAATAATAAGAGCTTCAGTTAAGCAAATTACCAAATGCAAAACAGGCAGGCTTTCGATAACAACAGCTGGCGTTAAGTAAAATTACTAAACAGAAAACAGGCGGAGCTTGTAATGGGTTTTGGTTTTATTTAAAGCTGTTGTGGTGGTGTGTACGTGTTATTGTGTTGGCCAACTACTGCAGGAAAACCTAGGTCCAGAGTACCAGGTCACAAACTTTTTCAAGCCTAGTGCAGATCTGGGTCAGGCAACAGAGCATGTAGGTTCTTGATGCAAGCACAAAGGAGGATGCCATGGATGTAGTGGGTGGTCCGGGAAATAGCATTGACACAGACTCTGAATATCCCATAGAGAGTGACCTGGTGAAGATAGCATCAGCAACGAAGAATATGAGTGTGGGATTTGTGTCTGTGTTGAGACGCCATGATCGGCCTCATTTGAACTCTTCCGTAGGGAGGGTAAACTTGGAGTGGCTGCTTAGGACGGATATAGGGTCCCATATTGGTTTGATTCCTGTGGATGCTATCGATAGGTGGGACTACACCAGGCATGGCCTTCTCCTCAATAGGAAAGGGAAGGGGAAACTGTCTGGGTTGATTGCAGGAAACTTAAGGGGGGACACTGTCACAAGTGGTAAAATACCAGTGGTCACAGGTGTCAGAGGGATGCCTTTTTTAGGATAGGGGAGGGGGAAAGAAAAGAGTCTTAAGAGAGATTGGCACAAACACTCAGTTTGCGAAAACAGATGAACAGGAGTCAGATTTTAGCATACAGCCTCCATTTAAACAATGTTTAACAGAAAGTAATGAGAAACTGCCAGTTCTTATTCGCCAAAGCAGTTATAATCCCATCAGTAGGTAGTATCAGTTATTTTATTACACCAGAACATTCCGGGACTCAGAAATAAAGTTGATGAACTACTCATTTGTATTGATGAAAGGAATTCATCTAACCAAATTGACATAATATGCCTCTCAGAACATCAAGTGATCACTGGTATAGATATGTTAGACATTTCACGATTTAAGCTAGCTTCCTACTTCTGCAGAGTAGGTATGGATGGAGGAGGAGTTGCCACATTTATAAAAAACTGCCATAAATTCAAGAACATTGACATTAATAAATTCTGTTTAGAGCAGCATCTAGATGCATGTGCAACAGAAGCAGAGTTCCATAACAAATCCTATCATAGTAACTATTTACCAAGCATCTGCAGGAAATTATAATATATTCATAAATCATCTAGAAGCTCTTTTGGGTTATTTAACAGGAAGAAACAAAGAAATTTTTATTGCTGGTGGCTTTAATACAGATTTTCTAATGCAATCTTCCAGTAAACATTTACTGCAGTTAGTAATGTTGTCTTTCAATCTAACTCACACTGTAAAATTTCCAACGAGGATCATTAAATCTTCAAGGACAGCCACTGATAACATTTTTATAGACAAATCAAAGGAACAAAATCATATCATACAACCTATTATAAATGGACTATCAGATCATGACATGCAGCTCCTTGTTTTAGATGTAAATTCTAAGCAGAGTATCAAGACTGCTAAATCTGAGTACAGGAGAGTAGTCAGTCAACCACAAATTGAGTGTTTTAGAAAACTGCTCAAAGATATGAACTGGAAAGATGTTTATAGTGCTCATGACATGAATGAAAAATATAACACATTCATGAACAATGTCAGTACCATGCTTGAGAACTGTTATCCTCTAAAAGTTACTCAAATTAAACAGAAGTCTATAATAAAACCATGGATTACACAAGGAATAAAGATTTCCTGTAAGACAAAAAGGAAAATGTATCTTTCGACCAAGAATAGCTGCAATGCTGATGATTTAGCTAAATACAAGGAATACCATAAAATATTTTTTAAAAAGTAATTCAGACATCTAAACAAATGCACTATGTGAAGAAGAGAGCAATTTCAGGAAACAAAATAAAAACAATATAGGATATAGTGAAAGAGGAGACTGGTAGAACCAGAAAGGAACAGGAGCAAAGAGCACTAAGGGTAGATGACACATTAGTAACCGATGGGCATAGTTTGGCAAATCTATTTAACAAGTGCTTTATATCTGTTACTGATAGAATGGGATTGTCAGGATCAGTTAAAAATGCCCTTGTATATCTGAAACTAGCCTTTAAAAATAGCTTCAGTTACATGAATATGTCACTCACTTCACCAAAAGAAATAACTTCCATAATAAAATCTTTAAAAACAAAGCATTCTAGTGGTTACAATGAAATATCAACAAAGTTAATTAAGGCATGTTCTTGAGCGTTTAGTACAATTCTAAGTTACTTGTGTAACCAGTCAATTATAATTGTGACATTTCCTGACTGACTAAAATATGCAGATGTTCAGCCTCTATTCAAGAAAGGGGATAAAGAGATACCATCAAACTACAGACCGATTTCACTTTTGCCAGCATTCTCAAAAATTTTAGAAAAAGTAATGTACAGGCAGCTTCTCAACTATCTAACCACAAATAACATATTATCAAGAACACAGTTTGGATTTCTGAAGGGTTCTGATATTGAGACGGCAATTTACACCTACAGTGAAAATGTACTTAATTCATTAAATAACAAGTTACAAGCAGCAGGTATTTTCTGTGATTTATCAAAGGCATTCGATTGTGTGAACCACAACATCCTATTAAACAAATTAGAATTCTATGGTGTCACGGGCAGTGCTGCAAAATTGTTCAAGTCGTACCTCGCTAACAGGAAACAAAGGGTGTCTGTGCAAGAGACTAGTGAATTAAGTCATCAGTCATCATCAGAATTGGAAGAAATTACATGTGGTGTCCCACAAGGATCCATCTTAAGGCCATTGGTTTTCCTTGTGTACATTAATGATCTCTCATCAGTTACACTTCCAGAAGCAGAGTTCGTTTTGTTTGCAGATGACACAAGTATTGCAATAAGTAGTATGTCGAGTGTAGTTCTAGAAAGATCTGCTATTGATATTTTCATGGATATTAATAAATGGTTTAAAGCCAACTCACTGACATTAAACTCCGAAAAGACTCACTACATGCAGTTCAGAACCTGTAAGAGATTTCCACCCAGCCTATGCATAAAGTATGAAGAAGAGCAGATAGAAGAGGTTGACAGTCCTAAATTCCTGGGATTACCACTTGATAATAAATTAAGTTGGGAGGAGCACACCACAGAACTGCAGAAATGCATTAACAAATCTGTATTTGCAATTCGAGTGTTAGCAGACATAGGCGACATAAAAATGAAAAAGCTTGCATACTTTGCCTACTTTCATTCCATAATGTCATGTGGTATAATATTTTGGGGTAACTCTTCAAGTTAAACAAAAGTTTTCAAAGTCCAAAAGCGTGTAATACGTATTATTTGTGGAGTAAATTCACGGATGTCCTGTAGAAACCTCTTCAAAGAAGTTGGTATACTAACTACTGCCTCTCGGTATATTTACTCCTTAATGAAATTTGGCCTGAATAATATCTTTTTCCAACAAACAGCTCAGTTCATACATACAATACCAGGAACAAAAATGATCTGCAAGGACTTAGAAGCACTTACTTTAGTTCAAAAAGGGGTCCACTACTCAGTAACACTCATCTTCAATAATTTGCCAGCAAACATAAAAAATTTAGTTACAAATGAAGATCAGTTTAAAAGGAGCCTGAAAGACTTACTAGTGGCCAACTCCTTTTAGTCCATTGAGGAATTTTTTAATAGAAACAAATGATGTATTGTATATATTCATACTATTAGTATTGTTACTTCAGTTTGAAAAAAAAAATTGACATGTTCGACATCCATGAGGGTCTCGTCAGCACGGATCTAAAAAATGGCTCTGTGCACTATAGGACTCAACTTCTAAGGTCATCAGTCCCCTAGAACTTCAAACTACTTAAACCTAGCTAAGCTAAGGACATCACACACATCCATGTCCGAAGCAAGATTCGAACCTGCGACCGCAGCGGCCGCGCGGCTCCAAACTGTAGCGCCTAGAGCCGCTCGGCCAACCTGGCCGGCAGCACGGATCTACGGAACGAAAAACTAATCTAATCTAACCTCGTATGAAAATGTAGCATCAGGAATAACAGTGTTATTTCAAATAAGGAAACAATCTCTGATACTTCTTATTTATGTGCTGCTGAGCCCGTGTATAAAGAATTATTTTGTGATACCTTATCACTAAAAATAAATATTTAAATGCTGTTTTCCTAATTCAGTACATGATATTAAAATGTAAGCACCAAATAATTAATATATCACACCACAACCTCTTCCCGTAACACTGGTGTCGAAAATATTTTTATTTAAAGTCACTGAGAAATTACTCTGAGAAACATTAATCTTACGCAGCAGCCACAGAAATTATTTCATTTATGTAAAGTCTAATATTGTTCTACTATATGTTATTTCCACTGTTAGAATAGAAAAATAATAAATTCCTGTGGGTTGTTGTCTTCGGAGTTCAAATATTGTAATATCGATATTTTCTGATTATTTATGCAGTTTGAAATTGCCGATCAATACGGTCACGTAATGGCGCCAGACAAAGCAAAGTCTGGACTGCTGCGGACATAAAACTTAAAACATTCATAGTTTGTTATCTAGTTACAAATAAAAGTTCATATACTAGAATTCCATTTAGAAAATTGTACATTATATTTTTCTTTTGACTACTTATGACTACTTTTTACAATATTTAAAAGAACAGACCACAGATTATCTTCGATCTCAGCCGTTTCATGTATCGTAGAGAACAATAGGAGAAAGTTTCACAGACAATACTATGCCAATATATTCTCCTAGTGGTACTGTATTATCTTTCGTCATATGGTTTTTCTTTGTAGGAAACTGGATACAAAAATAATAACACATATTTTTGTTGGAAATTATTTACATTTCATAATATAATAAGGCAAAATATAGCAATAAGTCTTCGCATAAAGGCTTAAAAGTCATTTCTGGAAAAATATTCATCATCTCATAAATCTCGAGCACTGTCGCATACAGTGGTGACACAAAATATTGGCGTTGACATTACAGGCTTCAATAATAACAGCCAAAACCTCAAAAGGCAAAACTTAATTGGAGTTCACGAATTGAAGCTGAAGCTTGCTGGTTCCAAAGGGTGCCAGAAGTCAGCACAGCGAAACTGGCGTGTCACGTTCCAGAGCTGGCTGGCCAGGCTGCACGCGAAGACGGCACTCGAAGTCAGCCACCCATTCAACGGTTCATAAAATAACACACCCAGAAACGACTCGCCGGACTCCGTGCCAAAGACGCTTACGCAAGTGCTCGCCTTATTTACTCGCCGGCCGGACCTCTCATGCCACCCTCCTCACTCCGTTACCACTCTCCCCGTCTCGCCACGCCACAACACTCCCCGTCTTCCATCAACAGTCTCGAGCAAAGATCTTCGTGGCCTCAAACCAGAGGGACATTACACGACAGTGGCGCCAGGAATTCGAATGGCTGCGCCAGCAACGCTGCCACAGTTAAAGTACAACACAGTACTGTGTTCCATATGTACATTCTTAGAAATGTCTCCGTGTAATTAAACTAGATGGTTGATACTAGCAAACATTTTTTGACCATGAATGCACTCTTTGTCTGTGCTGGTCGAATTTTTATGTCTTGCTTGCTTCATTCGACAGAGGATATTTTCCTTCCAGGGTAGCAGAATTTCTCCATTTACTTCGTGGTCATCTATTTTGATAAGTTTATCGCTAATCTCATTTTCGTTACTTCTCATTACTTTCATCTTTCTTCCATTTGCTTTCAGTCGAAATTCTATTCAAATACACTCCTGGAAATTGAAATAAGAACACTGTGAATTCATTGTCCCAGGAAGGGGAAACTTTATTGACACATTCCTGGGGTCAGATACATCACATGATCACACTGATAGAACCACAGGCACATAGACACAGGCAACAGAGCATGCACAATGTCGGCACTAGTACAGTGTATATCCACCTTTCGCAGCAATGCAGGCTGCTATTCTCCCATGGAGACGATCGTAGAGATGCTGGATGTAGTCCTGTGGAACGGCTTGCCATGCCATTTCCACCTGGCGCCTCAGTTGGACCAGCGTTCGTGCTGGACGTGCAGACCGCGTGAGACGACGCTTCATCCAGTCCCAAACATGCTCAATGGGGGACAGATCCGGAGATCTTGCTGGCCAGGGTAGTTGACTTACACCTTCTAGAGCACGTTGGGTGGCACGGGATACATGCGGACGTGCATTGTCCTGTTGGAACAGCAAGTTCCCTTGCCGGTCTAGGAATGGTAGAACGATGGGTTCGATGACGGTTTGGATGTACCGTGCACTATTCAGTGTCCCCTCGACGATCACCAATGGTGTACGGCCAGTGTAGGAGATCGCTCCCCACACCATGATGCCGGGTGTTGGCCCTGTGTGCCTCGGTCTATGCAGTCCTGATTGTGGCGCTCACCTGCACGGCGCCAAACACGCATACGACCATCATTGGCACCAAGGCAGAAGCGACTCTCATCGCTGAAGACGACACGTCTCCATTCGTCCCTCCATTCACGCCTGTCGCGACACCACTGGAGGCGGGCTGCACGATGTTGGGGCGTGAGCGGAAGACGGCCTAACGGTGTGCGGGACCGTAGCCCAGCTTCATGGAGACGGTTGCGAATGGTCCTCGCCGATACCCCAGGAGCAACAGTGTCCCTAATTTGCTGGGAAGTGGCGGTGCGGTCCCCTACGGCACTGCGTAGGATCCTACGGTCTTAGCGTGCATCCGTGCGTCGCTGCGGTCCGGTCCCAGGTCGACGGGCACGTGCACCTTCCGCCGACCACTGGCGACAACATCGATGTACTGTGGAGACCTCACGCCCCACGTGTTGAGCAATTCGGCGGTACGTCCACCCGGCCTCCCGCATGCCCACTATACGCCCTCGCTCAAAGTCCGTCAACTGCACAAACGGTTCACGTCCACGCTGTCGCGTATGCCACGGCAAACTGGCTGACACTGACGGCGGCGGTGCACAAATGCTGCGCAGCTAGCGCCATTCGACGGCCAACACCGCGGTTCCTGGTGTGTCCGCTGTGCCGTGCGTGTGATCATTGCTTGTACAGCCCTCTCGCAGTGTCCGGAGCAAGTATGGTGGGTCTGACACACCGGTGTCAATGTGTTCTTTTTTCCGAGTGTAGTTCAAATGGCTCTAAGCACTGTACGACTTAACATCTGAGGTCATCAGTCCTCTAGACTTAGAACTACTTAAACCTAACTAACCTAAGGACACCACACACATCCGTGCCCGAGGCAGGATTCGAACCTGCGACCGTAGCGGTCGCGGGGTTCCAGACTGCAGCGCCTAGAACCGCTCGGCCACACCGGCCGACAGAAATTCTGTACTCATTCTACTGTTCATTTCATTAACAGGCCCTGTAATTTTTCTTCATTTTCACTGACGGTAGCAACGTCATCAACGAATCTTATTAGGGCGAAAGTCTATATACTTGCCTTAATACGCATTTGACTCGAGCACTTCGTCCCTGATCTTCTATTCTAGATTCTTTTTGTACATATTTCACATTTTGTTTCTTTTCCTACGGTTTACTCGTAGTTTTCATAGATTTCGAATATCCTTCACCATTTTATATTGTCGACCGATTTTTTCAGATCGACAAATCCTATGAACTGCCATGGATTTTCTTTACTTCTTGCATCCATCAGCCATGTCTACTTCAGATCTGTATCTCTGGTGCCTTCACATTTGCGAAAGGTAAACTGATCGTTATCTCTCAGATAATTTCCTTTTCCATTCTTCTGTATATTACTCTCGTCAGCAACATGCATTCACAAGCCATTAAGCTGATGCGATAGTTGTCGTACTTAACTGTCCTTCTTGTCTGCGGGACTGCGTGGATGATATTTTTCCGAAAGTCCGATGGTATGGCTTCAATCTGATATATTCTGCATACGAACAGTCGTTTGGTCGTCACTCCCCCCAGTGATTTTATAATTCCGGAGGAATATTATTTGTCCCTTCTGCCACACATGATCGCAGGTCTTCTAAAGCTCTATTAAACTCTGACGACAATTCTGTATGATTCCATATTGACTCCCATTTCATCTTCTATAGCGTCAGGACAAGAGTGCTCCCCCTTATAGAGGTCCTCGGTGTACTCTCTCCAGCTATCCGCTCTCTCCGCTTGTAACATCATATTCCAACGAAACAAATAGTCCTCTCAAGGGGAAAGCCACCTATAACACTATCGTACGCAGAATTGTACGTGTAGTATAGACGTCATAAACGTGCCCGCTTTCCTGAACTCTCGTAAAATGTCGCCCCTTTTACAGGATTTGACCGTGATGTATAACTAATGGATATGGAAATAAGACTATTAGTTTTTTTCTCAATAGTTTTCTGGCTGTTAGAAAGAATCGCAGTAAAAATTGGATACCACTGAATGTAGGACCTTTCTCCGCCACACTCACTGAGTTGTTTGTCTAGTGGACTTACGGTCACTAGCCTGTCTAGGCAAAGAAATGGTGAAGTTTCAGAAAATCAAAAGAAATAAATTTGGCCAACTTTCCTGCTGTTCCCTAGCATAACTTCACAAATAAGTATCACTTTTCAAATATTCTAATAGCATAACACGCATTTAAATTTTTAATACACTTGTTTACATCTATCTTTTAATAAATGATCTGTCATAAGCCAAAGGTAGTCTGATATCACTCTGCTTTCCATATTTTTATGCAACTTACTTCAGAGTTACTGAGTCATATAAGCAATTTTATTTTCGTACTTATTTGTACTTTAATGAATTTCATTTATAACGAAAGAATTTTATCTTTAATTTAAACTTAAACTTCCAAAACCTCTGTATTTGTGCATGACAAGTCAATCTTTTTAGCAAAACTCATTTACTCACTTGCACTTTACTTATTATCACATAGAGAGTAAGAATATTACAATAGTTACATTTGCCTGAAAACATCTACTTCGGTCCATAAGTAAAATTTCGCTTCAGCACTTCTACTATGTAAATAGTACAGTACTTTTTACCTGCATTTTAACAGTTATTCCACAAGAATTATTTTCAGACATTTATTCGAAGATGAAAATTAGTGCTGGCAGATACTGACTAAAACACTTCAAATGTTTTTATAAGAGGTTCACTCAAAGTAATCAAACACCAGGAGATGACCCCATACCGGTGAATGGTTATGAATAACAGGGTGAACAGGGTGAACAAAATTTGTGTTTAACGCTACAATTATTTAAAAAATGGGAAATTTTGAATTAATGACTCACGCTTATACAGCTCTAATTATATAATTCGTAACCTGTTGGTTGTAGTCGTTGGTGTGGCGGATAGTAGTGCCCATGGTACGGCGTACAAGTTCCTTGAAGTACGGACTAATTGATTCTTCTTGGCGTTGTTTTAACGTCCACAACATAGCACGACAACTTATACCAAAGGCGTAATTATCCAACAGTCGTTATCCTATGCTTTTGAGCAACAGTTTCCAGGAAAGGCATCGCCTGCTCCGCCCGAGTGTTGCCTCTTTCACTGCTGCCTACAGACTGTGCCCTTTCGTTCCCACTCGCTCTACAGGTACCGCGGCAAAAACCTAAGCCACCTTTTACGCTTCCGACAGTAACTTCCGTACAGCACAAAAGCACTCAATCTCTACATAAAACATATCCTACACGTTGTCTCTAAGCGTGTAGTACTTTGTACAAATGATAACTTGCACAAATATATAAAATTCCATACACGAACATTTTGATTTCATTAATCAATGAAAGAATATCATTTAGTACATCAAATGTTTCACACATTTCCTTTCATAAGTTACAAACAATAGTAAAGCACTCTAACATCACAAATATCACACTTTCTATATAGCCTTTGCATATCGTGGTTACATTATGACAACTTTTTAAAGTCACAAAATTTTTTATATATTTGATGACTGACTGAATAACACTGCTATACTTTGCGCTTAACCGTAACATTTTGATTGTACATTTAATGGTTAACGCTTTAGCTTTTAATCTCACCGAAGGCTGTTTCGACTTTTCTGTTGCTGAATCAGTTCTTCTTCCGACGAGAATTTATTTTCGATTTCTTCACATTTTTCGTGTCGCCATTTTGCCTTGACTAACTGCATCTTTTATTTCTTTCATTTCTAAGTGCCTTATAATGCTGGATTCCTGTCTTTTCCTGAACGTATTTGTATTTCTCTCCATTGTGCATCAAGTGTAGTATTTCTTGTGTTACCCAAGGTTTCTACGCAGTTACCTTCCTTGTCCCTATGTTTGTCTTTTCCATTTCCGTATATGCCACTTCTAGAGATGTCCGTTCCTGTTCAAATGGACTGCCTACTGTGATACTCGTTATTACAGTACCTACAGCTTTAGATAATATCAAACGCATCTAATCATTTCTCAGTAGTTCAATATTCCTCTTCTTTGTACACTGATTATTGCGAAAGCATCTCCTAAGCTTCAGTCTACTCATCATAATTACTAAATTGTGATCGGAGTCTATATTTCTTAGAAGTTACATCTTGCAATCCATTATGTGATTACGGAATGTGTCTGACCACAAGAAATCCGGCTGGAAAATTCTGGTTTCTTCAGGACGTTTCCTAGTATTCCTCCTCGTCCGCTGATTTTCGAATAATATATTATGTATTACAACTTGAAAATTATTGCAGGACTCGATTGGCTTTTCTTCTCTCTCCTTTCTGCTACCAGGCTCATATTCCCACACTACAGTCTTCCAGTTTGGCGCGGGTAACACATTAGCATCTCCGTTTACGTACTGAAATATTCATTCAGTATCCTCGTATTCTACATCTTCTCATGTGACGTCGGCATGTATACCTGAACTTTGGCTACTGGCGTTGCTTTGTTGTGAATTCTGAGAACAAACTTTTCACTATACTATTCACAATTTCTCATTCCCTGTCTTACTTTCCTATTCATAACGAATGCTACTCCCGTTGCTCCATTTTCTGCTGCTGTTGATATCACCCGGAATCAGCTGCCCAGAAAACCTTAATTCGATATTGCTTCGCTGACACAGACTGCATCTAGACTGAGGCTTTGTAGGGTAACTTCTCAGATTTTCTAGTTTCTCTACCACACTCAGTGGTGTTATATTCCACTCTCTCCAGCCTTGTCACCCTTTCCTTGGTTATTCAAATTTCTCCGTATGTTCACTTCCACCTTGGCGGTCTCATCGCGGAATCCGAATGGGATACTAATCAAGAATCTTCTATCAGTGGAGAGTGTAAGTAGGCTGTTTATGTTTTCTCTATGTAAGTAGGCTGTTTATCTTTTCTTATTGGCAACGTTACGTAGCGCTCAATATGAAAATCACTGGCTGTGCTGTGTGCAGTCTGTCGCTAGTTTGCATTGTTGTCTGCCATTGTAGTGTTGGGCAGCGGCAGCTGGATGTGAACAGCGCGTAGCGTTGCGCAGTTGGAGGTGAGCCGCCAGCAGTGGTGGATGTGGGGAGAGAGATGGCGGAGTTTTGTAATTTGTGATGAACTGCTATATATATTATGACTTTTGATGATATTAAGGTAAATACATTGTTTGTTCTCTATTAATATCTTTCATTTTGCTAACTATCCCTATCAGTAGTTAGTGCCTTCAGTAGTTTGAATCTTTTATTTAGCTGGCAGTAGTGGCGCTCGCTGTATTGCAGTAGCTTGAGTAGCGAAGATTTTTGTGAGGTAAGTGATTTGTGAAACTTACAGCTTAATGTTAGTCAGGGCCATTCTTTTGTAGGGATTTTTGAAAGTCAGATTGCGTTGCGTTAAAAAAAAATATTGTGCATCAGCTTAAGGACAGTCGTGTATAAATTGTTCAAAGGGGACGTTTCAAGAGATCACCGTGATACGTTTTCAGTCTTTGGCCACAGAACCAGTGTGTGTGTTCAATGCAGTGGTTTCCGTTGTCCTCCGCATCTCCATACCGTGTATCACTGCTAATTCTTCAGCCTTTTAGGCGCAGTTTCCCCACTCCAAGGGCAAGAGGGTGCATTGAAATTCTGTCCGCTGCTCCGCCATCGTTGCCGGAATTAGGGTGACTCTTTTTTCCGGAAATCTTCGATCGTCATTGCTGATGACTTTCATTCAAAATTTAACTAGTGACTGGAACCGAGCCTGGACCCAATGTTGTTGGTTTCTAGTCAAAGAAGATACCCCTAGACAAAGGGTGCAGGCCCTCATTCCACATCCCTGGCGTCTCATTTGTAGGCGATGCATTATTACAGCGGGTTCCTCCACCTGTGCAGTCCGTATTTTTGCCATGGTTTCTCCCTTCGAGTCGCTATCGCACGGGCAAACCGTCCACCTTGTGAACAACTTCCTTCAGGAACCACGAATCAGCCGAATGAAATGGTCTGCGGTATGTGTTGATGGATATAACGTTCGCGCATGCGGGTAGTTCTGCCGTCTTTCGGCTCATGCGTCGGCTGAAGACATACGCGGGACGGACGAGTTCAGTGTGCTGCCCTCGTTAGTGAAACTGGAGATGATGTTATCATGGAATATCTAACGGCCCCGTCGATTACGCTGTGACTGGATGATTTAAATTACAGGATTCCAATTTTTATCCAGTTGAAAGCTGTTGTCACGATTTATAACATTCTCGGCTAGATGTATTTGCACCGATGCTAAATCCCAAGAACTGGAAACTAGGGCTAAAATTTTAGTCCTATTGTATCCCATTGGGTGTCCCACGGAAATGCAGTGTTCTGCTACTGCTGATTTTTGACGGTTGCTGAAGGCAGGTGTATGTTTCGTGTTCTCTACAACGCTCCCGGTCAGTTCGTGCCGTCTTGCCTATATATGCAGCAGTACACTCACAGGGAATTTTGAAAACGCCCGCTTTTTTCGGTTGTAATTCGCCTTTAACGGATCCTACCAGGGCCAAGCTCTTCGCTGGTGAACGGAAGATAATCTTGATCTTATTTTTCCTAAGCAGTCTGCTTGTTTAGAACACACATTCCTGGCATATGGAAGGAATGCAGTTGATTTATACTGATCAACAGTGTCCTCAGTGCGTTGCTTGTTATTATAGCTGTGCGTGGCCTTCCTTATTTGGCGTGAAGTGTAGCCGTTCTCATTGGAAACCTTCTCCAAGTGTTCTAATTCTGCGTGGAGGTTTTCATCGTCCGCTATTACGTGAGCCCCATGTGTTTACTATGAAGAGCATCGGCGGTTTGGGCAGAGTGGTGGACGCTAGACGCCTGGAAGCATAGCTCTGTGTGCGTAGATTTTCTATACACGGAATGTCCTAATGATCCATCATTCTTAAGGGATACTAGCACGTCTAGAAAGCCTAAGTCCTATCCTTCTCTATCTCCATTGCAAGCTTGATGTTCTCATGTCAAAAATTTAAGTGAAAAGTGAATTTCTCCAGTTCTTGTTCTTCATGAAGCCTAACCCGTGCTGCGGCTCGCGTAGGTGCCGTGTGTAGGTTTCTTCCAGACCGAAACGTTTCGTTGGCATGATTACGTTGTTTGTCTTCTCGTGTTCACTGGCGCCACTCGGTGTCATAAGCGTTACCTGTCCGATAGTGGCAGCAGCGGCGCTTATCGATATGTAGTTCTGCTGCCCTATCTTTGGGGCGACCTCGTACTTCTTCCGTGTGGTGTGAGTGTGGAGTCCGGTTGGGGACGCAGGAGCAGCGAGGTCCGCGCAGAGCGACAAAACGCCGGGACCACTGGCGGCGTGTATGGACAGCCGGATCGAATGGCAGTAGTCACGAGGGTGGGTGCACGACCTCGTCGAAACAGGATCGTGCATGTTTCAGTTGAGTGCACTGCAGTTCACGTAGATAAACCTCTACCATTGTGAAGTCTCCAGATTCTCCAGTGACTTGGGTTCGTGTTGCTGCTCGTAGTGTCACCGGGGCCAAAAGCAGTGAGTGGAGTACCGGGGGAATACAGATCTGATTAACCTTCCAGAGCTTCTAACTACTATTTACTATTTTCAGCTTCTTACATTGTTAAGTTCAACCAACTGTATTTTTCTGTCTTGTGGCCGCTAACGCCCCAGTTACATGCCCTGGGTGTTAGTGTATGTAGCGGCAGTGTACATTTCCTCACCTTGCCGCCGCTGTCCGGGGAGGCGTGTAAGTTTGAGAGCTTCTCGATTGTAGTTTGGGTGGCGTTCCTCTACCTTAGTGGTAGTCATTCCTTCTTGTTCCGGGAGCTCTAAGCACAGTATTCTGTGGGCGGAACTCAGACTGCCGGTTCCAGCTTTGACGTAATTTTACATCTTGCATTTGTTTTGTTGGATGTCAGGTAGCCTCACCAAGATTATCATTAGTCGCTCGTTGGATTGCCACTGCCGGCCGTTGTGGCCGAGCGGTTCTAGGCGCTTCAGTCCGTAACCGCGCTCCTTCTACGGTCTCAGGTTCGTATCCTGCCTCGGGCGTGGATATGTGTGATGTCCTTAGGTTAGTTAGGTTTAAATAGTTCTAAGTCTAGGGGACTGATGACCTCAGATGTTAAGTCCCATAGTGCTGAGTGTGGTGTCACCGCCAGACACCACACTTGCTAGGTGGTAGCCTTTAAATCGACCACGGTCCGTTAGTATACGTCGGACCCGCGTGTCGCCAGCATCAGTGATTGCAGACCGAGCGCCGCCACACGGCAGGTCTAGAGACACTTCCTAGCACTCGCCCCAGTTGTACAACCGACTTTGCTAGCGATGGTTCACTGACGAAATACGCTCTTATTTTGCCGAGACGATAGTTTAGCATAGCCTTCAGCTACGTCATTTGCTACGACCTAGCAAGGCGCCACATTCAGTTACTATTGATATTGTGAATCATGTACCGTCAAGAGCGACGTTCATCACTAATGGATTAGAGTTAAGTATTCCACCAGCTACGTCCGTTTTTCTACATTCTAATTTCATTGTCCTGTTCCAGACCTCACGCCAGCCTGCGTGAGCTAAAACGCGTGCATTTCGGCCTCCTCTAGTCACACGGTGTTGGCTCTCCTGCCAACCACAACACTTAGAGCCATTTGAACCATTTTGGATTGCCACTAGTCCAAGTGATCTGAATGAAACTCTTGGCTGCCTTTTTCTTCTCTCGCGTAAGTCTTTTTGGTGTGGCCGACTCAGAGGTCAATTCCTGGAGCACTGTCTGTCACTACCCCTTGTGTTTTATTTTATTATTGTGTTATTAAGTTACCATCATTTGTCTCACCTGTTTGGTGATCTGTTGTTTGTTTTCTTTAAATTAAGTTTGATATGCCATTTGCCGTTTAACAGGATATTTGTTAATTTTTTATAATTGCAATTTCGGTGTTAAAGGCCTTCAGCCGTGATTATAGTTACTTGCTTTAAAATTCTGATTGCGACCACATGACTTGTTTTCAAAAAGTATTTTCTGTCTGTATTTATGTACGTTTGTTAATTTTTTTTAATAATTGCCATTTTAGGTGTTAAAGGCCTTCAGCTGTGATAGTGGTTACTTGCCTTAAAATTCTGATTACGACCACACTGGCTTTTTTCCAAAATTATTTGCTGTCTGTATTTTATGTATGTTTGTTTAATTATTTATAATTACCCTTCTGGCGTTAAAGGCCCTCAGTCGTAATTGTGGTTACTTGCTTTAAAATTCTTTTAAATTCTTTAAAATTGTTTTCAGAAATTACTTGCTCTCTGTATTTTATGTATTTGTTAAACTTCAAATATTTTCCATTTTTCGCGTTAACCCATTACTGCCCAAAACTCTATCGGATCATTTTTTGCAAACTTTTATACATAAATACGTTACATTGACTGATTAATTGAAAAAAAAGTTGTTTTGAAAATTTTCAGCTTATTAGAACAAAAGCTACAGATCGTCCCATTTTTGGGACATTGGCCAAAATGCGCTATCAAAATTCACACCCTTATTCTCCATGCATAATATCGTGAGAAACAACATAAACAAAAGATAATGTTTTAATGTTATTGAATGTCTATTCAGTATGGAAATAAAGCAAAACACTTGTCGTGTACACCAACAAATGTACCACTTTCTGCTCCATCTCCTAACGCTTTCCTTCTTTTGGCTTCTGGAGGTACAACTGTAGCATTAGCTTCATCTCGGCTGGTTCTGAGCTCTAAAGTACCGGCTACATCTTGTACAGCAGACTCATTGTTAAGTACATTGTCGTCAATGTCTTCTTCATCAGTTATTACATCTGCATCGGGTGGAATAATCGCCAATTCTACGTCATCATCTTCATCATCACTCTCTTGATGGTTCTCCAGTTCTGCCAGAATTTCTTCAAGTGGAAGTCCAAGCGGCATGTTTTTATCCTGTTGGAATCGTAAAATTCGAATAGAATATGGAAAAAAAACAGATATAAAGAACGTAAAATGCAGCTCTTCTCTGTATAATACGTGTATACAAGAATAGGGCACATCAACAATAAATGATGGTGTAACATGGCATTGTCCCATTATTGGGCCGCATAAAATATATCGATACTGCACTTACTTGAAAAAATCTGAAGTATACTTAATCTTCATAACAAACACGCCCAGAGAACTAAATCACAGCTCATTGTCGTCCAGGAACTACCAGCAGACATACAGTGCTGCCAAGTGCGAGAGCAAAAAATCGGCAAGTTTATAATTTTCCTTACGTGAAGTACGTAGAAAAAAGTTATTTATTTTACATTTACAGGCATTATAGCAGTTAGTTGAACCTACAGGTGCAACAATAAAGGTTAAAAGCTCCATTGCTTACGTAGAAATAAGTAAAATATACGCGTCCCAAAAAAGGGACAATGGCCAGTAATGGGTTAAAGGCTTTCAGCCGTGATTGGGGTTACGTGAGTTGAAAGTCTGATTCCGACATCACTGGCTTGTTTTCAAAAATTATTTATTAAAATAAATGAGTGAAATTGTAAAGCAAAGCAATAGTGATTGATTCGCGCCCCGTCCACAATCCTAACCCAATCCTGCCTTCCTTAATTACCAGGTTTCAAGGCCATACGACAAAAGTTTCATGTACATAACACCAGAAAGCCGCGGTATTTAAAACAGCAGATTCAAGTGCTTTCTCTTCGAGGTCCTCCATAAGAAGTTTAGCCGACACAGGGGACAAAGGGTTCACTATGGCGACGCCGTCTGTTTGTTCAAAGAATTGTGGGACTTCAGTCACCAGAAAACACTAACACAGGCTTGTAGTACACAAAGTTTTATTACATATATCACCAAAAACAGTTGTAGAGAATGTTTTACAAACCAGCCTTCCAATAGCCACCAATAGCAAATATAATTAAAAACCTTATACAGTCTTTGTAAGGTTATATGGAATGAAACAAGGTAAGTAAAGATTTTTCCTTTTAACTAAATAACAAATAGTCCCAGATAAGTACAGATAAGCATAACTGTCCACAAATTTAACAGGTATCTACTGGGACTAAATCCTCAATGGTAAAACAAGCACAGTACAAAGTATTAAATAACAAATTTCAAATACAAGAGCAAAATCCCCAATGAGAATCTTAGACCAATAGACAGACCATAGAACAACGGAATTGCGCCAATTATAGAGTGACTTATTCCACTGAACTCATTCGTGAAATCCCTCTCAAGTACAACAACAATATTAATGCAGAAAAGACAGTTAGACAGTTATTAGTCTGTTTAAGTTCCAGGGGGCACAGCCCAACGGATGACCCACCCTAACACAAGAGTGACCAGACTACTAGGAACAGGGGACGCACCTTGACACAGCCCGAACAATTTAACAAGAGGAACCTCCAAATAATTACGAGAGAGAATACTCAACTTCTGTCAACTACTGTGGCGAGCAGCGACTCTGACAGGATACAGCCAAGTAGCGCCGAGCGTACCAAGACGTAGCTGGCCGAGCTAAGACGGCGTCCCAACATATTTCGATCAAGGCCGCGCCCCCTTCATTGGGCAATCCGCAACTGATTGTGCCTGCCGCTCGTAGTACACTGTAACAGAAAAAGAAGGACAGACAACCAAACCAAAGGATAGAGCACATGCAAGACCTCAAACAAATACCATGGAAAATTATTCTTTACTCTTACAGGCGGACCCCACTAAGCTGCATAAAGTCTGGAAACGTTTACGGCCTGCCGAACCAAGAGCACAAAAATCCATAATAGAAGACACCAAAGTCACGGCTCCTCCAAACGAAGATCACAGAATAAGTCATAAGATACTCAAGTAGCATTACAAGCACAATGTCCTAGCACTAAACACGGCCTGCACACTATCCTAGGATGATTCATGCAGTCTTCACGCTACTCACGCTTAGTTCTCCCGTCACTGAGTAATGTTTTACAGTCTTAACAGCACAACTCAACATATACCGGAACCAAGAGTGAATTCGTTATTACCGGCCCGGGGGGGGGGGGGGGGGGGAGGGGGATCACTGTTTCCGGCTGTGAACACAAATTACGATCAGATTGATCACAAACACAACTGCAAAGAAATGATTGATGCCCACCATTAGTAGCAGCAAACTACGAAATCCACAAAGCATACATAGCCATCCGGCATCAGGCAGTACAACATACACACTTGCTAGTGCATTGGAGGCCATCACCACCAGCCCGCCACCGATACACTCCTCAAACCATAACACAACGGTAACGGCCACTCCAAGACTCGCCAACACAACATATGTCCAAGCAAAGGGCAAGCACGACCACGAGGGCCCCGGAGAGGAAAACCAAGACACCCACAGCCGGAAGCGCCCCACTTAAATAGTAGGCAGAAAACCAAAGAGAAAACGCGCATGCCAGAACGAGCGGGATTACTGCCCGTAGTAGATGAGAGAATCACTGGTGCCAACGACTCCCCCACGGCTCAGATTCGTTATTAAGAAGTAGGATGAGGGGAGAGTACGTTCAAACAAGGCCGTCAGGTCATCACTGAATAAATTACCAATAAGGTGTAACGAGTCCATTAAAGGCACTTGTCAGACCACATCAAAGCTAATTAGTAAACCCGAGCAGCTAAGCTTAATTGTCTTCAAGCGATTGACAAAATCCACAGAATTACGTATATGGTGACAGTGCTTACTCACACACGGCTTGAGTAAAGAGTCCAGATGTCTCGCAGTAGAATAGGTCGAGGCACCAAAGTTATTCACTATAAATAAACGTCGTGTGCCTAGGGCCTCCTGTCGGGTAGGCTGTTCGCCTGGTGCAAGTCTTTCGATTTGACGCCACTTCGGCGACTTGTGCGTCGATGGGGATGAAATGATGATGATTAGGAGAACACAACACGCAGTCCCTGAGCGGAGAAAATCTCCGACCCAGCCGGGAATCGAACCCGGGCCCTTAGGATTGACATTCTGTCGCGCTGACCATTTTTTTTTATTCAACAATCATATGAAGAACATGAGCACAAAAACAAAATAATGACGTACTGGAACTGTTTCAACACAAATTATGTCCTACAGTAGACTGAAAAATACATTTCGATATACTTAGTGCTATTTCTAAACTTGTAAAACATAACAAAAATATTAAACTGACAATAGCATCTTCAGTCCAGACAGAGACATAGAACTAAAACGCAAACATATTAAAGATAATTACAAAAGAAAATATAATTGACTGTCTTAACTAGAATTACTGTTCTGTCAATTGATTCACAACCGTTCAGACTCTGCACAGAAAGTCATTTGGAGCATACGAACTAATAACACCACTCAGCTACCGTGGGCGGACATTAATCAGTATTAATCGTCACCAAAGAATCCGTGGAAATACGTCTTGTCAATAATCTTATCAATCGTGACTACGGTAGTTTCAATAGAGAAGCATAAACAGGTTTCATTTACTTGAAGCTACGAACGCAACTTTAAGAAGAATAGTTTTTCTTCTAGCGAAGGGAGCACAATGCAGCAGAGAAGAACAGATTTAAAGTAGGTTCAAAGAGTTAATAAAGGAGCAGCGTTACCCAGATATCGACAAAGCGACTGCGTTTTGTTGCGGAACCCAGCTATTAAAAAAGAGAAAATTAAGTTTTCTCTGGTCTAGGTGGGGCTCTACCATATTACGCAACTGACACTGGATGTGCAATTTGGTGCAAGTATAGCGGAAAGGGGGCGTTCAGGACAGCTGCTTGAATAGGTAAACATGTATCTAAAATTAATCCGGTAAAAGTCCCTTAGCATCTTAAGGGATACATATGGTGGAAGTATGGTTCAAATGTTTCAAATGGCTCTGATCACTATGGGACTCAACTGCTGAGGTCATTAGTCCCCTAGAACTTAGAACTAGTTAAACCTAACTAACCGAAGGACATCACAAACATCCATGCCCGAGGCAGGATTCGAACCTGCGACCGTAGCGGTCTTGGGGTTCCAGACTGCAGCGCCTTTAACCGCACGGCCACTTCGACCGGCTGGAAGTAGGGAAGCCCTCATACTTCCGGAGAGTCCTTTACGGCCAAAGTTCTGGAGGGAACTTGTCCCACCACAAGAGACACGCGTAAGCGGTTAGGAAGTAGCAGCCGAGAGGGCGAAGCGTCTCTGCCGCAGTCCTCAGCTGTCCGTGTCCGAGAATCCACGTGGTTCTTTCCTGCGTTCCTGTTGGTCAACGAATGCGACCGACGTTTTGCCCAGGCGTCCATCTATCAACAATCATCACCTTATATACCCTGCCGAGACCAGTATCACGCCCTTGATCGGAGGAGAGGCTGAAAGTGGTTTGTCAACAGCAGCAAACTTGCTTACCGAAATGAAACCAGAAAATAAAAATTCCATCCCCATTCCCTCCAAATGGGTGGTCCACTGCACCGCTGGTTTTAAGTATTGCAGTCCGTAAAATTTGGAGAAGAAGTGGGAAAATTTTCGAAATCGGTAATGGAAATGCCGTGTGGCTAGGGTCTCCCGTCGGGTAGACCGTTCGCCTTGTGCAAGGCTTTCGAGTTGAGGCCTCTTCGGCGACTTGCGTGTCGATGGGGATGAAATGATGAGAACACAACACCCAGTCCCTGAGCGGAGAAAATCTCCGATCCAGTCGGGAATCGAACACGCGCTGACCGCTCAGCTACCAGGGGCGGACTTCAAAGGCGGTGATGTGAGAGAATTTCCCACAGCTCTTAAGTACAGCAAGCAGTTGCTTTGTTATGGGTGGAACAAAGTCACGTAACTTATTTTTTTTAAGATCCTAATATTTGTCATTTCATAGTCACAAAGAGAGTATCTACATGGTAACAGTCTACAAGTAACTGAATTGACAACTGAAGTATTTTTATTTTTCGCTAGGGTTTGTGAACGTCGTCAGTGGAGGTAGCGAAGGATTCTCTACCTGGTGGTTATTTCTCAGTAATATCTTATCCTTGGAAGATTATGGCGACGACAGCGATTCGATTTAGGGGCAGTCCATTAAGTAATGAAACATTTTCATTCTGAAAGCGAGTTGGTTTTACTCGGGATTTCAGTACACCATCAGCCTTAAACTACCTTATTGGGAGTGCTTTTCTGATCTCTTGGTACTACTCTACTGGTCGCCGTCCAACCTAACATCTTGCTGCATCAATAACCTCCCCATCATCCACGTACTGCTCCTCTTTTCCCTTCCCCTCCCCTCCCCCCGACCCCCCGGGTGCAGTCTTCGTTGGGTCAAACAGATGGAAGTCGGAAGATGCGAGATCCGAGCTGCAGCGTGGATGGGGAAGAACAGTCCAATGAAGTTTTGTGAGCTTCTCTCGGATGTGCAGACTTGTGAGAGCGAGGTGATTAATTTCTATCCGTCAGTCACCTTGACTGAGAGTGTCCACATGTTCCAATATTGCAGGAGTCACAGTTGTGTACGACCGGTTGGCACGCGCGGTGTCGGACTGGTTTGCGCTACCTTGTTGTGATGATGACAGACGTCTCGCCCTAGGGCTCACCGTGCTTTTGTTCACTATCAGATCTCCGTAGACATTCCGCAAGCGCCCATGAATATCCGGGAAGCTCCGGTTTAGCGCCGAAAGGAATTCAATGAAAGCTCTCTGCTTGGAATGCACCTCCGTTAGACGCCTTTTCGAAGGCTACTTAAAACAGAACTTCGTGAAACTGTAAGGGTTGAAGCGGAATACTGCACGACGTCCCACAGCAAATTTCGCATTTTTTAAGTCGATACTGGTCGAGAGAAAAGTATTGAATTACTAATTGAACGCTCCTCGTGACTTAACCACTGGTCCGAGTGTAATATCAGTCGCACCGATAATATTAAAATCTAGCACTGTATGAAACGTAAGTAAATACTACTGAATACTGCGGCCGGCAAGTGTGGCCGTGCGGTTCTAAGCGCTTCAGTTTGGAACCGCGTGACCGCTACGGTCGCAGGTTCGAATCCTGCCTCGGGCATGGATGTGTGTGATGTCCTTAGGTTAGTTAGGTTTAAGTAGTTCTAAGTTCTAGGCGACTGATGACCTCAGCAGTTCAGTCGCATAGTGCTCAGAGCCATTTGAATTTTGAATACTGCGTCTTGAAAAAGAAGTCAGAAGCTGAACATCAGTATAAGTCGAATTAAGTCAAATGATATTAACGGAATTACACTGAGAAATGAGGTAATAACCTCAACAACAACAGAAAATAGTAACAAAACCTGTCTCGAAAAAGTGAAACAAAGTAACGTTGAACATAACTTTAAGTATTAGGAAGTAATTTCAGAAAATATTTGGAATGTAGCCTTAAATGGATGCGAAACATGGACAATAAATAATGCAAATAAGAAGAGACTAGAAACCTTTTATATGTGAAGCTACAAAATAAATGTGAAAATTAGACGGTAGATGAAGTAACTAATATAGTGGTACTGCATCAAACTGAGGAGAAAGAGCTTTATGATACAACTTGACTAAAAGAAGAAACACGGCTTCAGGTTGCAATGAATGATCAGTTTAGTAATGGAAGGGAGTTCAAAAATGTTGAGATATGTGTGAAATCTTACGGAACTTAACTGCTAAGGTCATCACTCCCTAAGCTTACATACTACTTAACCTAAATTATCCTAAGGACAAACACACACACCCATGCCCGATGGAGGACTCGAACCTCCGCCGGGATCACCCGCACAGTCCACGAGTGCACCACCTTAGACCGCTCGTGGAAGGATGTCTGTGTCATTGTGTATGAGAGGGGTGAGGTAAGCAGGTCGGAGGCACAGAATCAAAATTTTTTGGGGATACGAAGGCTTCAATACAGCGAGCTGATTAAAATGACATGAGAATGATTAGTGAAACTGACTCTTCTGGTTCAAATGGCTCTGAGCACTATGCGACTTAACTTCTGAGGTCATCAGTCGCCTAGAACTTAGAACTGATTAAACCTAACTAACCTAAGGACATCACACACATCCATGCCCGAGGCAGGATTCGAACCTGCGATCGTAGCGGTCGCTCGGTTTCAGACTGTGGCGCCTAGAACCGCACGGCCACTTCGGTCGGCTGGCTCTTCTGTATTCACCGACTAATAACTGAATATTACACACTCTCTCTGTCATCGCTCTTTGTACATGTAGCGGCTTTCTCCTTTGAAATTCTTATCTAGTGTCGCTAACAATAGTGTAAGCGACTGGCAGAAATCAGTGTTTAAACACTTCGGTGTGACGTCACGTGTGCTGGACTGCTGTTGAAATTGCTCGTCAATATTTTATAAAGTTTCAGTCCACAGTTACTTATTTTAAATTTTATTTGTGTTAATATTTGCTAACAATGTAACTTATTAGTGGATTTTCATTGATCTCAGTCTTCTGTGTTATTGACTCGAGTGGTCTGCGCTTACGTCGTTCGTCGAAGCATCACGCCTCAGTAGTGTGTTTACATTTTGCGGCGTGCGGTTGCAAATGGTTGGTTCAAATGGCTCTGAGCATTATGGGACTTAACTGCTGAGGTCATCAGTCCCCTAGAACTTAGAACTACATAAACCTAACTAATCTAAGGACATCACACACATCCACGCCCGAGGCAGGATTCGAACTTGCGACCGTAGCGGTCTCGCGGTTCCAGACTGTAGCGTCTAGAGCCGCTCGGCCACCCCGGCCGGTGTGCAGTTGCAGCTGTAGCGGTTATAAAGCTAAGTACTGACAAAGTTATTTGTGTACTGTTATACAGTTATTAAATTTGATATTTTTCAGCTGTGTTGCATGCTGTTTGTGGCGAAATAACGATTTCATAAACTTTCGGAAACGTTCGCTCACTGTGTCTTTTTTAGAATTTTGTGTGCGTTGAAGTTGTTTCGTAAGTGTCTTGCTTTACTTTTCAGCTGGCGTTTCTTATTGTTTCTAGTGAAATATTTCACTAAAATTTTCATTCAGTGTTTTAACTTCGTTGAGTATTCCAGTGGCCACTTGAATATTTGGGTTTAGCTAATAAATTTGTGTACTTGTGTTGGTACTGCTATTAGTTGTGATTTGGTAGTATCAATATAAGTAGTAGAAGGAGAATTTCGAGACCGCTATTGTTAGTTCTCTGAATAGTTCTACTGGTGTAACTGAACTCAGGTAACGTGGACGTATAGTTTTCTCAGTAACTGTAAAATTTTATATCAGTAAGAAGTGTGGGCTCTGTCGTAGGTTTGTGAGTAGTGGGCTACGGTGAGGCATTTGTTCAAAGTATTTTCATTTGGGGGAATGCAGTGGGGAATCCAGTGGGCATTCTAGCGAGATCCTCTCCTGGGAATGCAGAATCTGTAGTAGAAATAAGTTGATAGAGGAGCAGTAGCGTAAGATCTGTGCCCTTCAGGTGCAGTTACAATGCGCAAAGGAGGAACTAGATAGGTTGAGAAGGGTGAAGGGTGCTGGGGAATGGGAACTGGCAGTTGGCAAGAAGGCAGCTAGGAGGAGGAGGTTTCCGACAGTTATAATTTGCGTATTTGCAATAGATTTGACCAGCTGTCACAGTTGAGTAGAGAGGAGCATATTGTAGCTGTAGGTGTAGGGAACATGCAGCACTCCTCAGCAGTTAGGAGGCCTAGGTCAGTTGCAAAGCCTCACAGGAAAGAAGACGGTTCTGCTGCTACGTAGTTCGCACGGTAGAGGTGTTGGCCAGCAGCTGCAGGAAGTGTTGGGGAGTGAGTACCAGGTCACCAGCATGGTGAAACATACTGCATGGTTAACTCAGGTGACTGACAGCATAGGAGAGTTACGTAGGAATTTTACGAATAGGTCACATTTCAGTGGTGCCAGCTGAGTCTATCCGTAGATCGGGTTTCACTAGGCATGTCCTGCACCTCGATAGGTATGGGAAGAGGAGGCTGGCAAAGCTTATAGGTGACAGTATAGTGGGTGGTGGTGGGATCACTCATGGAAAAATTCCTGTAGTAGCTGCTGTTAGAGCAGCACCTTTTTTGGACTGAAGGCAGCTGATAGATATACCTGCTTACAGGAAGCCCCTCTAACTAAGGGTTCACTTCCAGAGGACGTCATGTTTCCAAGTAGAGAAAGAAATAGCATATTTCATCAAACTATAAGAGGTATTAGAGATAAAGTTATGGAACTGCTTATAGATTTTGACTGATATTATTGGTATATCGGAGCACCACTTAAATAATTTGACAATTCAGAGGCTTCCTTTACTAGGAGATAGATTAGCTGACTGTTTTTCAAAGAGTTCCTTGCGGGATGGGGGAATAGCCATGCACATAAAAAACAGTATTCAATTTGAGTCCATAGAGTATCACGGCACTGCACTGAACAGATATTTGAATGTTGTGCAGGGGCAGTTGATTATAGTGAAACTAAACTTCTAATTGTTGTTGTATATAGGTCCCCTTACTCTGACTTCAGAGCATTTCTCATCAAGCTAGAGAGGGTTCTTGATTCACTTTGTAGGAAGACCAGAAATTAGTTGTATGTGGTGACTTCAATATAAATTTTGTATATGATGGTGCAAGAAAAATAATTCTGGCAGATCTCCTAAATTCACATGATCTGATGCCTTCCTGCAGGGTGCAGGGGAACAGTATCACAGCCATAGACAATATTTTTATTCATTCTTCATTACTAGATGCGCATTCTGTCAGCAAAAGAGTGAATGGCCTTTCAGAAAATGATGCACAAATTTTAACACTAAAACGCTTTTGTACTCCAATAAATGTCATATATAACTACGAACTATGTAGGGAAGTTACTCCAACAGCAATAGACAGTTTTTATAAACCTGGTCAAGGAACAAGAGTGGCAGGATGTTTATAGTGCCGATAGCATAAATGACAAATATAACGCTTTCCTTAAAGTATTTCTCATCCTCTTTGAGAATTGCTTTCCATTAGAACGTTAAATGAGGTACTAGCAGTAAAACGCAGGCCGGGTGGCTGACTAGTGAGATAAGGATACCATGTAGAACAAAGCGGGAATTGCATCAAAATATTAGAAGTAGTCACAATTAAGCTGCAAAAAATTGTTCAAATGGCTCTGAGCACTATAGGACTTAACATCTGAGGTCATCAGTTCCCTAGACACAGAACAACTAAAACCTAACTAACCTAAGGACATCACACACATCCATGCCCGAGGCAGGATTCGAATCTGCGACTGTAGCGGTCGCGCGGTTCCAGACTGAAGCGCCTAGAACCGCTCGGCTATAGCGGCCGGCCAATCAAGCTGCAGTATACCTTCACAAACAGTATTGTAAGGTGCTTAAAAATGTTATTAGGAAGGCAAAGAGTTTGTGGTATGCAAATACAATAGTTAATTCACAGGATAAAATTAAAACCATAGAGTCAATTGTGAAGGAAGTTAATGGGCTATGGCAGCAAACGACCGAATCGAGTACCTTTTTTAACTGCACGACATCACCTGCAACGCCTCTCCTGGACTCGTGTCCTCATGGGTTGGACATAGACGACGGGCAAATCGTGGTCTGGTCAGACGTATCCCGACTGTAGTTCGTAAGAGTTGATGGTAGGGTTCGAGTGTCGTGTAGACCTCACGAACCATGGAGCCAAGTTGTGAACAAGACACTGTGTGAGCTGGTGATGCCTCTATAATGGAATGGACTGTGTTTATAAGGAACGGACTGGCCCCTATGGTCCAACTGAACCGATTGTTGAATGGAAATGGTTATCATCGGCTACTTGGAGGCAATTTGCAACCATCTATGGACTGCGTTTTTATGGATGACTATGCACCACGTCACCTGGTCACAACTGTTCATGATTGCTTTGAAGAACATTCCGGACAACTGGAGCGAAAGATTTCGCCATCCAGATCGCCCGACATGAATCAAACCGAACATTTATGGGATATAATCGAGAGGTCAGTTCGTGTACAAAATTCTGCAGCGGCAACGCTTTCGCAATTACAGACGGCTATAGAGGCAGCGTGGCTTAGTATTTCTGCAGGGGGCTTCTATCAACTTTCCGAGTCCATATCACATCGAGTTGCTGCACTAAGCCGGCAGAAGGAGGTCCGACACAGTCTTGGAAGGTATCCCGTGACTTTTTTATTTTAGCCTTCACGAACTTACGCCTTGTTGTTTTATCCCGAGCTAAAGTTCGCCTTTAACGTGCTTGGTTTGATACACCATACAAGAAATAACTGCAGTTCGTAAAGAGTGGTCTAGTTTACGGCGTGGAGCTAGCTAAAAATAGCCACTGTTTGTTGCCAACGCTCTGTGACCTGAATCAGAATCGTGATTCGCCACTTATCGGCATTGTATAAAGGAAGTGGGCTTCTTCTGAGTGGCGCACCGGCAGGTAGCCCATAATCATAAACGGCTGTACGACACAAGATAGGGAGGGTAGGGAAAGCTCAGGATGAAAATAGCGCGGGCTATTCCTCTGCGGAGCGCGCAGCCCGTTTGGTTGGGGAGCCGGACCGCCAGATGCGTCCACACGTGAAGTGGACCAGCGCCTGCTGTTCCGGTTGCAGCCGCCGCTGATGCTATCTGCAGCCGGCGGGCTACCGGAGGACGCGGTGACTCTGACTCGCCACTGGCCGCTACCGGTAGGCCTCTCAGAGAAGGCAGCGCTGCATCTCTGTTACACTGTCCCTAGTTATCTCGACACAGTAGGAATACCTATAGAGCGGGCCTTCAGATGTGCCGAAAAGACAATTTTTGCCGACTGAGTTACCTTCGAAGTCACGTGTCTGCGATCCGATAAAAATAATACTGCTGTGAGCGGCCGGCCGCTGTGGCCAAGCGGTTCTAGACGCTTCAGTCCGGAACCGCGCTGCAGCTGCGCTCGCAGGTTCGAATCCTGCCTCGGTCATGGATGTTTGTGTTGTCCTTAGGTTAGTCAGGTTTAAGTAGTTCTAAGTCTAGGGAACTGATGATCTCAGATGTTAAGTGCCATAGTGCTTGGAGCTATTTTTTTTCTGTGAGCGGAAAATCCAGACGGCTAATGGAATCATCTGAATTGGCTTGATGCATCTGCCACATTTCCAGCGCTGCCAAAAACGAATTACCGCACGGAACTCGACATACTCAATAGGCCGACCCATTTCGTTGAGGTTCTTCTAGAGGCGTGCTACGGTCTTATGGCGCTGGGATTTCACAGTCTACAAAGACTACAGACACGCACCTTCAAATTAACAAAAAAGCTTTTACGTAGCTTTTATTTATTTATTCGTATGGCTAGGGCCCGATGTCGGGCAGACCGTTCGCCGGGTACCGGTCTTTCAATTTGACGCCACTTCGGCGACCTGCAGTCGAAAATGGTTCAAATGGCTCTGAGCACTATGGGATTTCACATCTCAGGTCATCAGACCTCTAGAACTTAGAACTACTTAAGGGGGGTAAGACGTCAAACGGGCCGACTTCGAGCAGGAGAGGCACCACAGGACATTTTAATTTCCACTGTCTATACTTTTACAAATAAATTCATAAAACTTTAACAGCATGATCAGGAAGGATTCCGGATTCATATTCATAGCAGTGGAAGCTCAAAAACGTAACAAAACACATTTTTTACATTTGAAATTTCATCATTTTTTCACTTACTACTGGCTGCATTTTTTGCTATAGGTATACTTTTCTTCCTGAGTAAGAGATATTCTTCGATGACTTTTGCACAGCATACAAACCATAGCTACGGGTGTATGAAGTTCTAGAAGTTATTTAATTTATGGAAAAATGAGTGAACTGTTACATTTTAAACTTCATGTTTAGAAAAAACTCAAGTTTTATAGTTAATTATCTCAATTTTTCCACAGTTTTTTAATAGATTTGGAAAATTCTAGAGTTTCATACACCTGTTACTACTGTTTGTATGCTATGAAAAATTCATCGAAGAATCTCTCTTACTTAGGAAGAAAAGTGTACCTACAGCAACAAATGCAGCCAGTAATAAGTGAAAATATGATGAAATTTCACATGTAAAAAAAAGGTATTTTGCTACATTTTTGAACTCCCACTGCAACGAGTGTCAGTGCTCAATCCTTCCTGGTCATGGTGACAAAGTTTTATGAATTTATTTGTAAAAGTATAGACAGTAGAAATTAAAATGTCCTGTGGTGACTCTCCTGCTCTAAGTCGGCCCGTTTGTCCTACCCCCCTTTAACCTAACTAACCTAAGGACATCACACACATCCATGCCCGAGGCAGGATTCGAACCTGCGACCGTAGCGGTATGATAGGATGATGATTAGGACAGCACAACACCCAGTCCCGGGCCCAGAGTATTGGCAATCCGTCACGCTGACCATTCAGCTACCGGTGGCGAGCATTACGTAGCTGAAAACCTGCCAACTAACTTATTTGTCTTACCTATAAGGCAAGTCATCATTCTGGTATTAACGCAATAGCAATTTATGATCCTGGTGTTTCCTCTTCCGTCCGAATAGGCCTTGAAGGCTCAACGGAACCGACCGACCGTCGTGTTATCCTCAGCCTGCAGGCGTCATTGGAGGCGGATATAGAGGGGCATGTGGTCAGCAGGCCGCTCTCCTGGCCGCAGTCGCTACTTATCAAGTAACTCCTCAATTTACCTCACAAGGGCTAAGTGCATCCCACTCGCCAACAGCGCTTGGTAGACCAGACGTTCACCCATCCAAACGTTAGCCAAGCCTGACAGCGCTTAACTTCCGTGATCTGAAGGGAACTGGTGTCACCCCTGCGGCGAGGCCGTTGGCTTCCTGGTATCAAAGCCATGAAAACACTCCTCATACATGAAATTTCACCAATGAGTGGACAACAACCGGATCTGACCACTGTTAATGAGATACACTCCTGGAAATGGAAAAAAGAACACATTGACACCGGTGTGTCAGACCCACCGTACTTGCTCCGGACACTGCGAGAGGGCTGTACAAGCAATGATCACACACACGGCACAGCGGACACACCAGGAACCGCGGTGTTGGCCGTCGAATGGCGCTAGCTGCGCAGCATTTGTGCACCGCCGCCGTCAGTGTCAGCCAGTTTGCCGTGGCATACGGAGCTCCATCGCAGTCTTTAACACTGGTAGCATGCCGCGACAGCGTGGACGTGAACCGTATGTGCAGTTGACGGACTTTGAGCGAGGGCGTATAGTGGGCATGCGGGAGGCCGGGTGGACGTACCGCCGAATTGCTCAACACGTGGGGCGTGAGGTCTCCACAGTACATCGATGTTGTCGCCAGTGGTCGGCGGAAGGTGCACGTGCCCGCCGACCTGGGACCGGACCGCAGCGACGCACGGATGCACGCCAAGACCGTAGGATCCTACGCAGTGCCATAGGGGACCGCACCGCCACTTCCCAGCAAATTAGGGACACTGTTGCTCCTGGGGTATCCGCGGGGACCATTCGCAACCGTCTCCATGAAGCTGGGCTACGGTCCCGCACACCGTGAGGCCGTCTTCCGCTCACGCCCCAACATCGTGCAGCCCGCCTCCAGTGGTGTCGCGACAGGCGTGAATGGAGGGACGAATGGAGACGTGTCGTCTTCAGCGATGAGAGTCGCTTCTGCCTTGGTGCCAATGATGGTCGTATGCGTGTTTGGCGCCGTGCAGGTGAGCGCCACAATCAGGACTGCATACGACCGAGGCACACAGGGCCAACACCCGGCATCATGGTGTGGGGAGCGATCTCCTACACTGGCCGTACACCACTGGTGATCGTCGAGGGGACACTGAATAGTGCACGGTACATCCAAACCGTCATCGAACCCGTCGTTCTACCATTCCTAGACCAGCAAGGGAACTTGCTGTTCCAACAGGACAATGCACGTCCGCATGTATCCCGTGCCACCCAACGTGCTCTAGAAGGTGTAAGTCAACTACCCTGGCCAGCAAGATCTCCGGATCTGTCCCCCATTGAGCATGTTTGGGACTGGATGAAGCGTCGTCTCACGCGGTCTGCACGTCCAGCACGAACGCTGGTCCAACTGAGGCGCCAGGTGGAAATGGCATGGCAAGCCGTTCCACAGGACTACATCCAGCATCTCTACGATCGTCTCCATGGGAGAATAGCAGCCTGCATTGCTGCGAAAGGTGGATATACACTGTACTAGTGCCGACATTGTGCATGCTCTGTTGCCTGTGTCTATGTGCCTGTGGTTCTGTCAGTGTGATCATGTGATGTATCTGGCCCCAGGAATGTGTCAATAAAGTTTCCCCTTCCTGGGACAATGAATTCACGGTGTTCTTATTTCAATTTCCAGGAGTGTGTAAAGTAGCAAGCCAAGTTTCATAGCGCAACGGAACATGCATTATTTGATCGAAAGTTCCGGACAGAACTGATAATTAAGTGTCACAAGAGGCGGATGTCATTTGTCGACTTTTGGCGATGTGACTGTGAAATGGAAACGTGAAGGAACAGTGACAGCTCAATCAACACCAGACAGACCACGTGTAGCGACGGACCCGGTCGAGTGTTGAGGAGGTTAGTTGTAACAATAGCTCGGAATCGTCGGAAGGAATCGTGAGTTCAAAACGGTGTCAGAAATCCAGATGTCAAGAGCGTCAAAGATTGTCAGGAGGGTCTTCCTGGATTTCATCACAATGCGAACTTTCATTTTCGACCGCGATATGTGTTTGGAAATCAACGCACCAAGGAGGGGGTGGTTTCATTGACGACTTATACGCGAATCCCTGAGGACTTTTCTTGTCGATTCTAATCGGGGGTGTGTCTGATACATTTTACTCGGTCATCTACAATAAATCCGCGTAGTTTCTAAACTGGGCATCGCGGTTCTGACATTTACTATGGCGTCAGAAGAACGGATGAAATGCGTGTAGGGTGGGACGACCTTTCTATACTGCGACACGGCCACAGTGGCATTGGGCACACTGTGGGGAAATTTGGTGCCAATATGAGATCGTTAAACCACCTTTAATCTCACATGAACTTCTCAGTTCTGATCTTTTTGTCGCATGTGTCCAGATCTTGTTGTTAGAAGCGTTGACGAACCTGAGAGTGACGTTGCAGGACGACACGCTATTGTAAATTGCAGGGGTAGGTTGAAAGCATTGAGTCAAATTTCAAACTTCCGCCCGGCGGATTTGTGTCGCGGTCCGGTATGCCGGCCAGCCTGTGGATGTTTTTAAGGCGGTTTTCCATCTGCCTCGGCGAATGCGGGATGGTTCCCCTTATTCCGCCTCAGTTACACTATGTCGGCGATTGCTGCGCAAACACTTGTTCCACGTACGCATACACCATAATTATTTTAACAAGCAAAAATTGGGGTTACTTTCGTCTGGTGTGAGACGTTCCCGGGGGAGGTCCACTGGGGGCACAATAATCGTGTGTTTGGTGTGGGGCGGCGGTGGGATGAGTGGACTGCTGTAGCCTGTTGTGGGGCGGTGAACCACTGAGGGCTACGGCGGGGACGAAGCAGCACCGTCGTTTGTAGGTCACCAGTTAAATACAATACCCATATGTTTAGTGACAAGGGGCACTTCAGTGCGAGTCTTATAAATATGCTCAAAGAGAAAAAGAACAAGAAGGAACTATCCGAAGTGGACGGAAATTGGTAGACGTGACGAACGGTACAGAAAAAGAAATGATTACAAGTTTCATAAAATTGGATGATATATTCAAGAGAAAGAACCACACAAACTAAGCAAGTCAATAACGCGCTGGTGTGAGCAATTATTCGTCAGGCGCTGCAGTCCGGAACCGTGGGACTGCTACGGTAGCAGGTTCGAATCCTGCCTCGGGCATGGATGTGTGTGATGTCCTTAGGTTAGTTAGGCTTAAGTAGTTCTAAGTTCTAGGGGACTGATAATCTAAGATGTTAAGTCCCATAGTGCTCAGAGCCAGTTATTCGGCTTGGTACAGACTAATAGAGTTGCTGGATGTCCTTCTGAGAGATTTCGTGCCATCTTCTATCTAATTGGCGCGTTAGATTCCAGGGCGGCTTGCCATGAAGGGCAACAAAACTGGACGTAGAATATTATCAACGTACCGCTGTGCTGTCAGGGTGCCGTGGATGACAACCAAAGGGGCTCTGCTATGAAAACAAATGGTACCCAAGACCATCACATATGGTTGTCGGATCTTATGGCAGGCGGCAGTCAGGCTGGTATCACACCATTGTCCGGGGCGTCTCCAGATGCAATCTCCACTCACGGAGATTCGAAGCTGATACAAATGTATGTATGATTACGTTGTTGGTTTATAAAATATATGTACTCTCAATATAATAATACCTTTATCTTACAAACAATTTTTTATTCTCTTAGTTAAATTTCATTCATTTACTTCAATTCTTGATGCTTTTACTTATTACAAATTTCTGGTCATCGATGGCTATTGACTGGAGTACAATTGTCTGTGGTTATTATCCACTGCACCGTGAGAACACAGCTGTACGTTGACGATATTCTTCGTCCTGTTTTGCTGCCCTTCATGACAAGCCATTCTGGGCTTACATTTCAGCAAGTTAATGCACACAATCAGAGTTTCTATTGTTTGTCTTCGTGCCTGAGAAGCCTACCTCGGCCAGTAACGTCGCCACATCCCTCCCGTTTCTAGGTCCCCGATTCAATAGAATACAATACTTTTGATCTAGTCATGAAACATTATGTAATTAAAAACAACAGACCACTGGAGCAACACGACCGTATGAATTGTAAAATGGAAACTGAAGATGTCAATAAAAACCACAACAAGCTGCTTTCCAATTTAAGTATGTACACAAAGAATTACGTAAGAGTTTACAAGGAGCGATCAAAGAAGTTTCGCTCTAAGGCCGTACAGTTCAGAATCAGTATGTCAATCACGGAAAATCGTCATGAGCATCGAGGCAGTCATCTCACCTAGGCACTAGGTTCAAGATGCCCTTTTGGTAAGATACCGTGCCCTGCTGCGTAAAAAAATCCGTAACTGCCTGCTGCACATACTCGTCCGACAGAAGTCCTCGACCCTTCAACAAGCTTCAGCTTCTAACAATACCACCGCTTGCAATGTAGGTTAGAAATCAGATTAATAATGTTGCTCACGCAGCATATGTTCGCTTTATCGGGCAACAACAAAGTTATTGACTGTGGATGGTATCGTCAGAATAGAAATAATGAAGTCAATGTAAAAAACTCATTAATTTTGGCACTTATCTTGAATGGACTCCCACGTCGAAGTTGTTATGGCTCATCTAGTTGATTCTAGGGTGATTCCACTTTGACTGCTAGAAGGTCCAGATCTGTATTTTAGCAACATTTGAAGACCTAACAAATGCGTTTTTCAGGAATGTCTTAATGATCAAACAGTCTCAGATCAGAACAATGGTATGGTACGATCCACATTTTTATTAAACTTCTTGTAAATTTCATACCCGTGGTCTAGGGGTAGCGTCTTTGATTCATAATCAAAACGTCTTCGGTACCGGGTTCGATCCCCGCCATTGCCTAAATTTTGATAAATAATCAGCATTGGCGGCCAAAGACTTACGGCATAAGAAGTCAGCCTCATTATGCCAACGGTCTTGTCAAAGAGGGCGGAGGAGCGGATAGAGGTTCAGGGCATTCTCTTGTCCTAGGGGTGGGAAATTGCCCCTAAAGGCGGAAGAATCAGAAATGATCAACGACATGAGGATGCAGAAGCCAATGGAAACCACTGCATTAAAGACACGTAACGTGTATCCACAGGACATGTGGCCTGTAATTGAAGAAGTGTCATGATGATCTCTCCATTGGCAAAAGATTCCGGAATAGTCCCCCATTCGAATCTCCGGGAGGGGACTGCCAAGGGGGAGGTTACCATGAGAAAAAGATTGAATAATCTACGAAAGGATAACGTTCTACGAGTCGGGGCGTGGAATGTCAGAAGCTTGAACGTAGTAGGGAAACTAGAAAATCTGGAAAAGGAAATGCAAAGGCTCAATCTAGATATAGTAGGGGTCAGTGAAGTGAAGTGGAAGGAAGACAAGGATTTCTGCTCAGATGAGTATCGGGTAATATCAACAGCAGCAGAAAATGGTATAACAGGTGGAGGATTCGTTATGAATAGGAAGGTAGGGCAGAGGGTGTGTTACTGTGTACAGTCAGCGACCGGGTTGTTCTATTCAGAATCGACAGCAGACCAACCGACAACGATACTTCAGGTATACATGCCGACGTCGCAAGCTGAAGATGAACAGATAGAGAAAGTGTATGAGGATATTGAAAGGGTAATGCAGTATGTAAAGGGGGACGAAAATCTAATAGTCATGGGCGACTGGAATGCAGTTGTAGGGGAAGGAGTAGAAGAAAAGGTTACAGGAGTATATGGGCTTGGGACAAGGAACGAAAGAGGAGTAAGACTAATTGATTTCTGTAACAAGTTTCAGCTAGTAATAGCGAATACCCTGTTCAAGAATCACAAGAGGAGGAGGTATACTTGGAAAAGGCCGGGAGATATGGGAAGATTTCAATTAGATTACATCATGGTCAGACAGAGACTCCGAAATCAGATACTGGATTGTAAGGCGTACACAGGAGCAGATATAGACTCAGATCACAATATAGTAGTGATGAAGAGTAGGCTGAAGTTCAAGACATTAGTCAGGAAGAATCAATACGCAAAGAAGTGGGATACGAAAGTACTAAGGAATGACGAGATACGTTTGAAGTTCTCTGACGCTATAGATACAGCAATAAGGAATAGCGCAGTAGGCAGTACAGTTGAAGAGGAATGGACATCTCTAAAAAGGGCCATCACAGAAGTTGGGAAGGAAAACATAGGTACAAAGAAGGTAGCTGCGAAGAAACCATGGGTAACAGAAGAAATACTTCAGTTGATTGATGAAAGGAGGAAGTACAAACATGTTCCGGGAAAATCAGGAATACAGAAATACAAGTCGCTGAGGAATGAAATAAATAGGAAGTGCAGTGAAGCTAAGACGAAATGGCTGCAGGAAAAATGTGAAGACATCGAAAAAGATATGATTGTCGGAAGGACAGACTGAGCATACAGGAAAGTCAAAGCAACCTTTGGTGACATTAAAAGCAACGGTGGTAACATTAAGAGTGCAACGGGAATTCCACTGTTAAATGCAGAGGAGAGAGCAGATAGGTGGAAAGAATACATTGAAAGCCTCTATGAGGGTGAAGATTTGTCTGATGTGATAGAAGAAGAAACAGGAGTCTTTTTAGAAGAGATAGGGGATCCAGTATTAGAATCGGAATTTAAAAGAGCTTTGGAGGACTTACGGTCAAATAAGGCAGAAGGGATAGATAACATTCCATCAGAATTTCTAAAATCATTGGGGGAAGTGGCAACAAAACGACTTTTCACGTTGGTGTGTAGAATCTATGAGTCTGGCGATATACCATCTGACTTTCGGAAAAGCATCATCCGCACAATTCCGAAGACGGCAAGAGCTGACACATGCGAGAATTGTCGCACAATCAGCTTAACAGCTCATGCATCGAAGCTGCTTACAAGAATAATATACAGAAGAATGGAAAAGAAAATTGAGAATGCGCTAGGTGACGATCAGTTTGGCTTTAGGAAAAGTAAAGGGACGAGAGAGGCAATTCTGACGTTACGGCTAATAATGGAAGCAAGGCTAAAGAAAAATCAAGACACTTTCATTGGATTTGTCGGCCTGGAAAAAGCGTTCGACAATATAAAATGGTGCAAGCTGTTCGAGATTCTGAAAAAAGTAGGGGTAAGCTATAGGGAGAGACGGGTCATATAAAATATGTACAACAACCAAGAGGGAATAATAAGAGTGGACGATCAACAACGAAGTGCTCGTATTAAGAAGGGTGTAAGACAAGGCTGTAGCCTTTCGCCCCTACTCTTCAATCTGTACATCGAGGAAGCAATGATGGAAATAAAAGAAAGGTTCAGGAGTGGAATTAAAATACAAGGTGAAAGGATATCAATGATACGATTCGCTGATGACATTGCTATCCTGAGTGAAGTGAAGAAGAATTAAATGATCTGGTGAACGGAATGATCAGTATATATATATTTCGTATGGCTAATAGAATACAGCAGTAAGCAAGTAGTAACACAAACAACGTATAAAAACAATGAATGGTCAATGTTACAGGCAACAAACAATTATTAGATTTAAAAAAGGAAGTAAAACACAAAATACACAAAAATACATAGAAATTACAGTAACAGTATCTAGTAATAGGTTTTTCAGAAGGAGAAGAGTAGACCAGACACATGGTTGTATGTCCAAGTCCCTCAGCCATCCAGAAGCATCTCCCTCCAGGAGGTGCAGCTCCTGCATTGTGCCAGGGAATCTCCTCGTAGGGCAGTCCATTGCGATATGATGTAGAGTCTGTGGATTCCCACAGTCGCAGTTGGGTGAGTCAGTCTGTCCCCATTTGTGCTTCCAGTAATTACATCTACCATAGCCTGTTCGGATACGATTTAAAGTTGTCCAAGATTTTCTGGGAAGACCGAAGCCCTCGGGCCGTACGGTTGGGTCCGAGACTAAGTTAAGGTGATCAGGGATAGACATATCCCATTCCCGACGCCAGGCTTCGTCGATATCATAATTGTCCTCGATCAGCTGTTGCCCTAATCTCCATGATGGCTTACGGGACTTGAGCCTGTTGCTGGGATTCTTGCAGTCTTCGTGTAAGGATAGGTCACGGTTGTTAGCGCACTTTTGCCATTCCCTTTTCAGTGCAGATCTTCGCCTTAGATGAGGTGGGGCTATGTTAGCCAGTACCGGGAGCCATTGGTGGGGCGTCGGTTTAATAGTGCCTGAGATGAGCCTCATGGTGTCGTTTAGCTGGGTGTCCACAGTTGCTGTATGAGTGCTGTTTAGCCAGACCGGAGCGCAGTATTCAGCCACCGAATATACTAGTGCAAGAGCAGATGTCCTGAGAACTGTGGCGCTTGCTGCCCAGCTACTTCCAGTGAGTTTGTGTAGGACATTATTTCTGGTTTTGATTTTTGCTGCGCATTTGTATAAGTGCTCCTTGTACGTCAGAGATCGGTCCAATGTAATTCCCAGATACTTTGGGAGGGGACTGTAGTTAAGCAGCTGGCCTCTGAACTCTACGTGGGGTGCATAGTTTGCCTGACTGTTGAACAGTATAATGAACAGTATAATGAGTACACAGTATGGTTTGAGAGTAAATCGGAGAAAGACGAGGGTAATGAGAAGTAGTAGAAATGAGAACAGCGAGAAACTTAAGATCAGGATTGATGGTTACGAAGTCAATGAAGTTAAGGAATTCTGCTACCTAGGCAGTAAAATAACCAATGACGGAAGGAGCAAGGAGGACATCAAAAGCAGACTCGCTATGGCAAAAAAGGCATTTCTGGCCAAGAGAAGTCTACTAATATCAGATATCGGCCTTAATTTGAGGAAGAAATTTCTGAGGATGTACGTCTGGAGTACAGCATTGCATCGTAGTGAAACATGGACTGTGGGAAAACCGGAACAGAGGAGAATCGAAGCATTTGAGATGTGGTGCTATAGACGAATGTTGAAAATTAGGTGGACTGATAAGGTAAGGAATGAGGAGGTTCTACGCAGAATCGGAGAGGAAAGGAATATGTGGAAAACACTGATAAGGAGAAGGGACAGGATGATAGGACATCTGCTAAGACATGAGGGAATGACTTCCATGGTACTAGAGGGAGCTGTAGAGGGCAAAAACTGTAGAGGAGGACAGAGATTGGAATACGTCAAGCAAATAATTGAGGACGTAGGTTGCAAGTGCTACTCTGAGATGAAGAGGTTAGCACAGGAAAGGAATTCGTGGCGGGTCGCATCAAACCAGTCAGTAGACTGATGACAAAAAAAAAAAAAAAAATTCACATATACTTCTTCTTAATTGTCACATCATCAAGAAAACAGTTTTTTATCAATCTTCATATATTTAATTTCAACTTTAACCAAACACAAGACTTGACTCTTCTTTTACAAAGCGAAATAACAACTTAACCTCTGCAAAGTGAAACAAAGACTGCTCTGTGCGCATTCGCGCCAAAACGGTTGGTTACAAGTAAGTCAAAAATTATGACAGTCTCACAGAAATGAATACACACAACAACCATATCACTGCAACATATCGATACATCGGAGTACCTATGCATTAATAAAACCAAATGTGAATATTGTCACAAGAATATGTCTGTTACTTGGCGCAAAAGTAGTACGATATTACTGGTATCGAGAACTGGGGTTGGAGTGCCGTAATGGTCACGTAAATAAAGAACCATTACAAGCTTCGATTCGTGAACTCCACTCGAAACTTCCCCTTTGAGTGTAAAGAAAGTTTGTGCTGGTAAACGTCTGCGTCATTTGATACTGAAACACTTGAGTAAAACAAAACGTACGCAGACAGTTTTCTCTTTATTTATTCTGATCATTTCTAAACTAACACACAATATTGTAGAGCAAGGCAATCTGACTTTTAATAATCCTTACAAAAGAACAGCCCTGACTAACAATAACCTATCCTTCATGAATTACTTACCTCACTAAAACCTTCGTTACTCGAACTACTGGAATACAGCGAGCGCCAATACTACCAGCTAAATAAAAGATTCTAACTACTGAAGGCACTAACTACTGATAGGCATATAGTTAGCGAATGAAAGATTTTGTTAGAGAACAAACAATTTATTTGCCATAATAGTGTTCAAAAGTCATTATATATATATATTGACATCCAGTTCGACAAATTTCCTTTTTCTGACGCACACACGTCCAGATCGTCCTCTCACATTAACATCTCAAAACTATGGCATCTCTCTCCCCACATCCACCACCGATGGCGGCTCACATCCAACTGCCTAAAGCTACGCGCTGTTCACATCCAACTTCCCAACACTACACTAACGAATAATCCAACAATGAGTCCAACCAGCCAGAGACTGCACACAGCGCAGTCAGCCATTTTAATACAGAGCGCTACGTCGCGTCATCGACATAAAAACCTAAACAGCCCACTTACACACTTAAGTTTTGGATTTTGAAGTCTTAACTGTTATTTCCATATTTATACATATAGATCTGTTGCGATCATTGCGATTTCTTTGCTGATCTATTTCACCAACAGTTGATTCCTTGAATGGTGTCTGTTGTTTGTTTTTCAAATGTTCGGTGTGTTTGAAATCTTATGGAACTTAACTGCTAAGGTAATCAGTCCCTAAGCTTACACACTACTTAACCCAAATCACCCTAAGGACAAACACACACACCCATGCCTGAGGGAGGACTCGAACCTCCGCCGGGACCAGTCGCACAGTCCATGACTGCTGCGCCCTAGACTGCTCTGCTAATCCCGTGTGGCGTTTGCTTTTCCTAATTCGATACTCGCCTTGCTTGTTATTTAGCAGGATATCTTAAACTGTGTGAGCCAATGGTGTTTCCTGAGCCGGAGAGATAATGTGTTGGCCGGCCGAGGTCGCCAAGCGGTTCTAGGCGCTACAGTCTGGAACCGCGCGACTACTACGGTCGCAGGTTCGAATCCTGTCTCAGGCATGGACGTGTGTGATTGACCTCAGAAGTTAAGTCCCATAGAGCTAAGAGCCATTTAAACCTTTTTTTTATAATGTGTTTCATCTATGCCGTGACCAGACACCCGTCATCACACAGTACCTACACGGTTGGGATTTAGCTGATCTCCATGCCAAACGTCTCCGTACGCCAGATAAGTGCCTTACTCTTGCAATACGGCCGGGGGCCAGTTCAGAGATACCCTCGGACATTGCAGATGTCTTCACTCGGTTAATTATACTGGCTTAGGAGGTACCTGGGTCTCAAAATTTGCAATTTCTTTCGGGCTTTTCGCCGTCGTTGTGGATGCGGTATCTTACAGTGAAGTGGGTATACCGTTTGGCTAGTTATTATTGGTTTCACATAATTAACCTTGCTGTGTTAATATTTCTTTTGCCGGTCTGTACCTAACGGAAAGGTCCTTGGAAAGCCGGTGCTGTCGTTGTAACTTTTCTTGGCGTTCCTATTTGCTGTAACCTTGTGCTGCTTGCGTATAAGCTTGTCAGGAAGCAATTCAAACTCTTGGTTACTTAACCGAGGCTGTATCATTGAAGGCCTGTCTGTTTTCTATTTGGTTATTTTACTTAACTAAAGCTGTGATTATTGAGACATACCTGTTTCCTTTTAATTAAATTAAGAGGTAGAACATATTTGGGTTAATTGAAACGTTTGTTAATCAAGGCGTACCTGTTTTTATTGTCCTGTTGTGGAGATCTGATATCTCATCAATTTGTGTTGTAATTAACTGTGATTTTGATTGCCAAATGACTATCTGTTTCAGAGGTATTTATGTCAATAAGATAGTAACAGGAAATGACACACGATGGTACATGCGCTCTAACCTGTCACCTTACACCCCTTTATTCATATTTGTATGCTTCAACGATGAAGGTGGATGCGATTAAGTGAATCTCTTCCGGGAAGGAATACGAGTGAAGAAAGTGAGTCTTTCCCTTCAGCAAGAGGAATAGCGGTCACTATCGACGGTGTTCACTTCATCAACGTATATGCCCCCTCTGGTTCCAAGAAAAGACTGGAGAGGGCAGAGTTTTACACCGTAAGGGAAGCGCCTTTGCTCGCCAGACGGTATGACCTTTGCTTGGAGGGAGGCAACTTCAACTTTGTCGTCACCAGAAATGACGGAAGACCGACGTACATTTATCCGAGGAATTGCATACTCTGATGACTGAGATGGCATTTTCTGGCATCTGGTAACTGCGATTTGGTGACAGCCGGTGCTAAACTTACGTCACGGGACACTCGGTAGCTAGGACGGACAAGCGCGATCTATGACCGGCGACGCTGGACGCCGAAATCTGGCATCACATGGGGACATCCGTACGGTATCCCTTAAGCAGCAGAAGAAAACGCGGAGCAGAGCAAATGGAAACTGAATATGGGGCTACTGCGTGACGACGAATGCCGATGTTCCACTGACGAGATCTGGGAAACCTGTGAGCGTCGCCGGTGCTGGATCCGATGTGTAAAACTGGCACTGAGACGGACTTTGGTGCGTTACGGACAAGAGAACTCGCGGTGACATCGCACGACATTTGGCTATTATTTTACGGCTCTTAGAGAGTTGATGGTCCACACCGAAGCGCCGCAAAGGCAGGCGAGCTTGCGTAGAATTCAAGCCAAGATTTTACAACCAACGAGGCGACGAATGGAAAGGGTCGTTGTGAGGGCATGTATGACCGACGCCGTCGTTACCCCATCGATGCAGCATGTATTTCGAGAACGCCGTAGGACATTGACAACGAATGGAAGGGGTCGTTTTGAGACCGATGCCGTCGTTGCCGAAATCTCCTATATGCATCTTGTCGTTCGGGACAGGGCCGTAGAACTTTGACGAGGGAGGTAGACGCTGAAGAGATCCGGCGCTGCGTGACACAGTGTAAGTAGGCTGTTTAGGTTTTTATGCTGGTAACGCCACGTAACGCTCTGTATGAAAATCACTGGCTGTGCTGTGTGCAGTCTGTGGCTGGGTGGCATTGTTGGAATTTGCTATTGTAGTGCTGGGCAGTTGGCTGTTAACAGCGCGTAGCGTTGCGCAGTTGGAGGTGAGCCGCCGGCAGTGGTGGATGTGGGGAGAGAGATGGCAGAGTTTTCAGAGCGGAAGATCTGGACGTGTGTCCATCACAGACAGTAAATTTGTTAGACTGGATGTCATGAACTGATATATATATTATGAGTTTTGAACACTATTAAGGTAATTACATTGTTTGTTCTCTATCAAAATCTTTCATTTGCTAAGTATGCCTATCAGTAATTACTGCCTTCAGTAGTTAGAATCTTTTATTTAGCTGGCAGTATTGGCGCTCGCTGTACCGCAGTAGTTCGAGTAACGAAGATATTTGTGTGAGGTAAGTGATTCATGAAAAGTATAGGTTATTGTTAGTCAGGGCCATTCTTTTGTAGAGATTAATGAAAGTCAGATTGCGTTGCGCTAAAAACATTGTGTGTCAGTTTAGTGGTGATCAGAATAAGTAAAGAGAGAAATGTCTGAGTACTTTCAGTTTTGCTCAGCTGTTTGAAAATCAAATAACGTAGAGGTTTACCAGCACAGCCATTCATAAATTTTTCTAGGGGGACGTTTCAACAGTACGAAATCGCACGAGTGTTCACAGACACTTCCGTTTGTTTTATGGCAGCTAAATAGTGGACCATACGGTAGTTCACGAAGTGCTCGCAGAATTTTCGTGTAGAGATCATCCGCTGAAGGCGGAACCATTACCCAAAGTACTCACGCGGGACGAACTAACGGAGGTCATTGCTCAGGGAGCACCAAACAAATCGCAAAGGCAGGGCAGTTTATCGATAGGACTTTACCATACCTTTGCTTATCTCACGGGTTGCACATGGTTTGTATTGTTTAATGAACCTCTGTCTCCGGCGTTCGAGATACCCACTGGATTTACTGACAGCATCATCATACCGGTTCCAAAGCTGAAGTATTACAGGCCGTAATACTCTTGAAGTTTGGCTATAAGATTTTCAAGCGCTTGTACGAGCCCGTATGAAATCGTTGGCTTAAGATCGCTTCGGCGGTAGTAGCAGCATTCATACGGTGCTGGAAGATAACCGGGACGTCCTCGCCTTGGCAGCGGGCTGCCAACTACGGGCAGCGTTGATCTAGATCGAGTTTGACCGGGCATTTGATATGGCGCACCGTATATTCTAACGCATTATTTGCGAGTGTCAGAAATCAGATGCTTACGTCATGACACTGTGAACCACACGATCGCATCAATATGCTGCATACGTCTCATTTTTTTGACACTCGAAAATAATGCGATGGTTAAAACCTTCTGAAAAGGAGCACAAGGTGACTGAAACCGGTTGGAGAAATAAAATTTCTTTTGTGCAACTGCTTGCTGATTATTTTAGTAAATGGGATTCCTGCACGCTTCTTTTGTGCCTCAGTCTGGTGATTCGACGTGTTGTGCAGCCATTCATGAACAGTATTCCTGGTTCTATTTTCCAACAGGATAATGTTCACCCACATACCGCTGTTGTAACTCATCATGCTCTACAGAATGTCGACATGTTGTCTTGGCCTATTCAGTCACCTATCTGCGATCGAGAACATATGTGACATCATCAGACGAGAACTCCAGCGTCATCCACAATCAGCATTAAGCTCCCTCTACTGACTGATCAATTTCAACATGCATGGAATTCCATCCCACAAATGACATCCGGCACCTGTAAAACACAATGCATGCACGTTTTCATGCTTGCACTCAACAAACTTCGGGTTACACCGGTTATTAACTTATCAGCATTTTACGAGTACATTTGCGATAGCTTATCTCACACTCATATTAACCTGTGATCTTGTAGTGTTAATCACCTCAATATGTTGTTTTGGTATATGTATTCCAGAAATTTAATTTCTCTACATTAATTATTTTTTGGTGCTGCGATCTTTTCCGTCAGTGTGGAAGACACTAGCAAACTTTCACAAGCAGTGTAACAGTACTTTGGCATTAACAACAGAGTAATTAATCGTTTTTTGCAGCAACTGGCTCTCAATATCATTTACTATCTGTATATTAAAGCAGCTAATTAATGATCATCAGAAATAAAAAATTGCTTTTGCTGAAACACTGACATGGACATGAGGTTCTTTTATCAATGCACTTTTTGGAAAAACTGTCATTGATCTAGTTTTCCTGTAATTATTTTATTTTTACTGACTATTATTTGTATTCTCAAGGAGCATTAACTTCAATTTAGCTCACACGGTACGTGAGGTACCTGGATCTAGTGTAGAGTGAATAACTGTAACCAACTGGATGTTTTATCACACTTACGTTAGAGACTAGCAAGGGCACTTTATTAATGCTGTAGTTGTAGTATGAAACTTAAATCTAGCTTAACAATTAGTTTAGGGAGCGTAAACTAATCTATCAGTAGTCTCAAATCAAGGCTGAATGATTTAGTCACAACACAATATGAGAAATACCATTAACTATGTACACATGAAATTATAAACAAACTTCCAGACCCATACAGTAATTAATACACTTGGTGGCACTTCCAGTCCATTAAAGGTAACTATTATGAATTATCATAGTTTTTGCTGGTAACTCTGGTATTGAACTGAGTTTTCAGTTAGAAGAATCTATGAGCTGAATATTTTAAATCTTCTCTTTGTAATTATACTTTGGTGAAACTTTAACAACCCTTTTATGAAAAGTGAGTGACGTACTTCCAACTTAAAGCCCACAGAATGATTATGAAATTTTCAACTCGATGAAGTTTATTAACTGTAGTGTAGAAGGCAATTACATTTCAGCACAATAAAATATGAGATTCGTAAAAATCATAGCACTTGCTATAGGACCCTGTCTAGGTAAATAATTAAGGAGAAATATGTAGTTGCTCAACCCAAATTTTACAGAATTCAGACTTATTATTGGTTAATGGAACAAGAAACTGGCCCATGAAGTCACACAGTACTCAACGGATTCTTTGAGGTGAAGATGCTGACAGAGACGATCTCCTGTAGATGTTATGAAAAAAAAGGCAGCAAAAGCATCCACGTATCTTTCTGTGTAATAAGCTCTGAAAATTACCTACTTAGCGTCGGATTTTCGTAGTTCAGAGATAACCAAAGTATGAGGCTATATTATATAATTGTGCTGTTCTTCTTGCTTCATTCAGTTTACAAGATGTTCACAAATGTCTTCAAATGGCTCTTAGCACTATGAGACTTAACATCTGAGGTCATCAGTCCCCTAGAACGTAGAACTACTTAAACCTAACTAACCTAAGGATATCACACACATCCATGCCCGAGGCAGGATTCGAACCTGCGACCATAGCAGTCGCGCAATTCCGGAATGAAGCGCCTAAAACCGCTCGGCCACCATGACCGGCAAGATGTTAACACTTCGCCTGCTATACACTGACTTTCACTGTCTGCCAAAGACTAACCCTTGCTACAGAGAAACCTTGCAGCGTATACGTGAATCACTACTACAAGCAAACTTTTAACATTTCCATTATTTTACAGAACATTACTTTAGAAATTATAGATTAATTACAATTACATAAAAGGTAATAAATAATTGATAAAACGTGTACATAGATGTTACATTAAAGAGAGTTGTTATACAGATGACAGCTTAAGGAAAGTAGACAAAGAAGTTATATGACATACGTACAGAGAATGTCGATATTGATGTTGCAAACTTTATTCCGTTGATCCAATTATTGATATGGGAAAATTACTATTTTGGACTTTGAATATTTGCTGTTGACTTTCGTGAATTAATTTTCCATTTGCAAACTTTGCACCCTTGGTCTAGAGATAGAGCCTTTAATTAGTAGTCAAAACGTCCTCGGTTCCGGGTTCGAACGCCGTCATCCCTTAAATTTTGATACAATTCATCACCATTGAAGATCAAAGACTTCGGGCATAAGAAGTCCCTCTCATTTTGCCAAAGGACCTTGTCATAAATGGCGGAGGGGCAGGCAGAGGGGAGGGGGGGGGGGGGAAAGGTGGAAGTATCAGCAATGATCAACGGCATGAGGATACAGAAGGGGGTGCATACCACTGCACTGAAGAAGCAATATACGTATCCACAGGATATGTGGCCTGTAATCGGAGAAAGTGCCATGATGGTCTCTCCAATGACAAAAGATACAGGGATTGTTCCCCCTTTCATATCTCCGAGAGCGTAGTGAAAAAGGGAAGGTGACCATGAGAAAAAGATTCAATAACCAACGAAAGGATAATTTTCTATGAATCGATGCGCGGAATGTTAGAATTTTGAACGTTGTAGGGAAGCTATAAAATCTGTAAAGGGCAATGCAAAAGTTCAAAGAAGATGTATGGGGATCAGTGAAGTGAAATGGAAAGATGACAATGATTTCTGGTCAGATGAGTATCGGGTTATATCAACAGCAGCAGAAAATGGCATTACGGGAGTAGGATTCGTTGTGAGTAGGAAGGTAAGGCAGAGAGTGTCTTACTGTGAACAGTTCAGTTATACGGTGGTTCTCATCAGAACCGATAACAGACCTACTCAACAACGATAGTTGTATACATGCTGACGTCACAGGCTGAAGATGAAGAAATAGGAGAATATGATTAGTGTTTGAAGTCCCGTTGACAACGAGGTCATTAGAGATGGTATGAAGAAACAGAGAAACTCAATGAGGTTATTGATCGGATAATTCAGTGCGTAAAGGGAGGTGACAATCTAATAATCATTGCGGGAATGGAATGCGGTTGTAGGGGAAGGAATGGAAGAAGGGTTACGGGAGAATATGGGATTTGTACGAATAATAAGAGAGGAGAAAGACTAATTTCGTTATTCAATAGATTTAAGATAGAAATAGCTAACTCTCTGTTCAAGAATCGCAAGAGGAGGAGGTATACTTGGAAAAGCCTGGTAGATATGGAAGATTACAGCTAGATTACATCATGGTCAGGCAGAGATTTTGGAATCAGATACTAGATTGTAAGGCGTACCCAGTAGATATAGGGTTAGATCGCAATTTAGTAGTTGAGGAAGCGTAGACTGAAGTTTAACGGATTATTCAGGGAGAATCAGTGCGCAAAGAAGTGGGATACGGAAGTACTAAGGAATGAAGAAGTACGCTTGAAGTTCGCTAAGGCTATAAATACACCAATAAGGAATAGGTCAGTAGCCAATTCAGTTGAAGAGGAATGGACATCTCTAAAAAGCACAATCGCAGCAGTTGGAAAGGAAAACATAGGTACAGAGAAGGTAACTGCCAATAAACCATTGGCAGTTGAAGAAATACTTCAATTAAAAGAATGAAATACGAAAATGTTCAAGCAAATTCAGGAATACACAAATACAAGTCACGTATAGGAAGTCCAGGGAAGTTAAGGCGGAATGACTACATGGAATATGTGAGAAAAACGAAAAAGAAATGACTGTCGAAAAGACTGACTCTGCTCATACAAAAGTCAAAACAATCTTCCGTGAAAATAAAAACAAGGGCATTAACACTAAGAGTGCAATAGAAATTCCACTGTTAAATGCAGAGAGGAGAACGGATAGGTGGAAAGAATAGACTGAATGCATTGTGAGGGGGAAGACTTGTCTGATGTTATTGAAGAAGAAACAGCAGTCTGTAGGGAAGAGATAGGGGATTCAGTATTACAATCAGAATGTAAAAGAGCTTTGGAAAAGTTAAGATCAATTAAGGAAAAAGGGGTAAGAAAAATTGCATCAGAATTTCTAAAATCATTGGGAGAAGTGGCTACAAAACGATTACTCACTTTGGTGTGTAGAATATATGAATCTGGCGACTTTCGGAAAAATATCATCTATATAATTCCGAAGACTGAAAGAGCTGATAAGTGCGAGAATTATCACATAATCAACTCAACAGCTCATACATACAATGTGCTTACAAGAATAATATACAGAAAATTGGAAAAGGAAATTGAGGACGTGATATATGACGATCAGTTTGGCTTTAGGGAAGGTAAAGGCATCAAAGAGGAAGTCCTGAAGCTGCGGTTGTTAACGGAAGCAAAACGAAAGAAAAATAAAGACCCTTTCATAAGATTTGTCGGCCTGGAAAAATATTCCCATGCAAAATATTCGAAATTATGAGGAAAATAGGGGTATGCTTTAGGGAGAGACAGGTAGTGTACAACATGTACGAGAGGGAATAATAAGAGTGGAAAACCAAGAATGAAGTGCACGAGGTATAAGACAGGGGTGTGGGGGGGGGGGGGGGGTAGTCTGTCAGCCTCACTGTTCAATCTATGCAACGAATAAGCGATGATGGAAGTAAAAAGAAAAGTTCAAGAGTGGAATTAAAATCCAAGGTGAAAGGATACTACTGATAAGATTGGCTGATGACATTACTATCCTTAGTGAAAACGAAGAAGAATTACATGATCAACTGAGTGGAATGAACATTCGAATGAGTATAGAATATGGAGCGAAAGTAAAGCGAAGAAAGGCAAAAGTAATGAGAAGTAGCAGAAATGAGAACAGCAAGAAACTTAACACCGCGATTGGTGACCACAAAGTAAATTCTGCTTCCTAGGCAGCAATGACGGACAGAATAAGGAGGACATCAAAATCAGAATAGCACTGGCGAAAGGGGCATTCGGCTAAGAGAAGTCTTTAGCATGAAATATAAGAGTTAATTTGAGGAGGAAATTTCTTAGAGTGTACGTTAGGAGCACAACATTGTATGATAGTGAAACATGGACTGTGGGAAAACTGGAACAGAAGCATTTGAGACGCAGTGCTGAAGACGAATGTTGAAAATTAAATGGACTGATAAGGTAATAAATGAAGACGTTCTGCAGAGGAAAGGAATATTGGGAAAACACTGACAAGGAGAAGGGACAGGATAGTAGGGCATCTTTTAAAGCATTAGGAAACGCCATGGTACTAGAGGGAGCTGCTGGGGCGAAAAACTGTAGAGGAAGACAGCGATTGGAATACATCCAGCAAATAATAGAGGACATAGAGTGCAAGTGAGATGAAAACTTTAGCACAGTAGAGGAATTCGTGACGGGCCACATCAAACGAATCAGAAGACTAATGACTTAATAATAATAATAATAATAATGAAACTTAACGCTGGTGGGGACTGTTTAAATAATTGAAAATGATAGGATAATTTTAGTGTTCTAACAACATTTATTTTTCAAAAGAAAAAAACACACATTAATTATGCCAAACAAGTTATTGAATGAATACTGTAAACAACTCACAGGTGGTTTAAGACGACACTAGAAAAGGATCCTGGATGGCAGAAGTGAGTCAATGACTCTGGTCCTAAAAATGTGGATAACGCAATCTGAATTGGTCTGACACTGAGCATAATTTGATCAAATCTACTGTAGTTTCTCTACACAGGTGCAGCTGAGAAGAGTGGCAGTTGAGATCTGTACGCCCTGACAATGCCGGAGCGGCAGTACGTTTCGCGTTTTGCTTCGTGCTTGACGCTGGCGAGTTGTATGTGGTGGAGGTGAGACTTGAAGAAGGCACCTGTGAATCGATCGCGGCCGCGAAAGGAATGCAAGAATCTCACAGTTTAGCGATCAGGTAGACGGATCGCAGTTTATTCTCTACCAGAGCCCTGAAATCATGGTGGATTTCAGTGTGTGACACACCCGTTCGCTGGTCGTTCCAAGGATCAATTTGGCTCACTTATACGACAGAACGCACAGGGATACCAAACGTCATGACTGGTGAATCAAAAACGAATAAGTGTGCCCTCTGCAAACGAGTAGTCCAAGACGTTTGAAGTCACACTGTCGGTACAGTAAGAACTTTACCACAGGCTCCCCAGTCCTAACTACTTGCAAGTGAAGTCAGTCTTAGGACAGGTCCCAAGTACCAACAACTCGTGGCAGAGCTTCGACCATAGGTCTTTTCAGACCAAAGTCCTGCACTCGAGTGCTTCACGCCTTTCTAGAAAAAAAATATTCCGTTTTCCCTCAAGATGTACAAACGACACTGCCTTCACCCCGTCTTTAGCCAATCACAGGGCTCTAGAGGCGTTAAATCTCCCCTCCCACAAAGACATGTCGAACCAGAGCAAGAATTAAGAAACCTACGTCTCTCGAAACAAAAGAAACCACCAATTACAATTTTTCGTAGAGGGAGAAGATGCTTTTATCTGAAGTCATGTCGCTTCCAATGGCAACAAGCGAACAGATACAATCTTAAAGATCTTTATCTAAATCGCCTGTGCCTTGGAGCTTGTTAGTCCAAGCTCTGAGGTGTAATAAAGTTTGTCAGACGCCAGAGTTTCTTATACAACCGAAGCTGCCGATAGAAGTTGTTCACAGGCCTATTTGCAGTATGGTGAACACAAAAATTTCTGAATTTTTATCACACGTGGCGCTGCACGCAATGTCCGGTTTATGACTCCAGTGTGTAGACGCGTTCCTTCAGACTGTCGTCCCCAGCCCGCGCTTCAGCTGACGTCACGGCGGCTATCGCGGCATTATTGTGCTGGAGACCTGTCTCAACGAGGGGCTGCCCTGTACAGTTGTGTGCCTGTCTGGCAAGATTTACTGAGTAATGAGCTCGCCGCCAATTGCTTTCAACTCCCAACATGTCGTTTCTACGAGCTAAGAACCATAAAAATACCTTATGCTTTATGCGCTTTACCAGGCTCCGTCAACATCTGCAGAGGCCATTAACTTTATAGAGTCTCTCTCAAGGTGCGTCAGGTTGCAATGACACCTTTAATAATTTTCCATATGCAAAAAAAAGGTGAGAGAGTAACTTGTCCTCTCTCAGTAAGAATAACAGTAACAAAAGTAATGTTGCTCATACATGTTTCTGCGTACAGTGCTCTGCTCACACATCATAATTTAATTTCTGTTATGTTAACAGAATCTTCCGTCGGTTCTTGGTAGAACAACATTATAATAATAAATGAAAAGCACCAGTTTGCTTTTGTTCTACAATACTATTTTTATTGCTAACCGGTTTTCGGCTTACAAGGCCTTGTAAGCCGAAAACCGGTTAGCAATAAAAATAGTATTGTAGAACAAAAGCAAACTGGTGCTTTTCATTTATTATTAATTTCTGTTAGCCGGCCGTGGTGGCCGAGCGGTTCTAGGCGCTACAGTCTAGAAGCGCGCCACCGCTACGGTCACAGGTTCGAATCCTGCCTCGGGCATGGATGTGTGTGATGTCCTTAGGTTAGTTAGGTTTAAGTAGTTTCAAGTTCTAGGGGACTGATGACCTCAGAAGTCCCATAGTGCTCAGAGCCATTTGAACCGTTTTCTTTAAATTACTGTTTAACGGTTTTCTTAATTTGATTTGAATGCGCAAACATTTGACAGTGCACTTCACATATTTGTGAACATCATCCAATATTCATTTTTGGGATTAAACTATCATAGTCTGATTTCGTCATCATCATTTATCCTATGACTTTCAGCCAATGCTTTCACTTATTTTTATATTGTTCACTAACTAGTCTACTTACTAAAATGGTTTGAAGATTAATTCCTTATTATACCGGGAGATCAAAAAGTCAGTATAAATTTGAAAACTGAATAAATCACGGAATAATGTAGATAGAGAGGTAGAAATTGACACACATGCTTGCAATGACATGGGGATTTATTATAACCAAAAACATACAAACGTTCAAAAAATGTCCGACAGATGGCGCTTCATCTGATCAGAATAGCAATAATTAGCATAACAAAGTAAGACAAAGTAAAGATGATGTTCTTTACGGGAAATGCTCAATATGTCCACCATCATAGACGAGGAATAATGTTGTGAACTGTACTGTAAAGCATGTCGTAGTTATGGTGAGGCATTGGCGTCGGATGTTGTCTTTCAGCACCCTAGAGATGTCGGTCGATTACGATACAGTTGCGACTTCAGGTAACCCCAACGGCAATAATCGCACGGACTGAGGTCTGGGGACCTGGGAGGCCAATCATGACGAAAGTGGTGGCTGAGCACACGATCATCACCAAACGACGCGCGCAAAAGAGCTTTCACGCGTCTAGCAATATGAAGTGTTTCTAATAAAACCCCATGTCATTACAAGCATGTGTGTCAGTTTTTACCTCTCTATCTACATTAATCCGTGGTTTATTAAGTTTTCAAATTTATACTGACTTTTTGATCACCCAGTATTTATAGCTTTTAAAGTGGCGGTCCGCAACCGAACCTTCTTGTTGTAATCGTGTCATGTCAACAAATAAAGTCGTGCCTAGTCCACACTGATAGCAGCTTATGAAAACCGCCGGTGATCTCACAATCTGTTTTAATTTCCTTCTGAGAAAAGATAACGATAGTCTCAGCAAAAATTTAGATGTTTGCCTAGCAGTTGTTTGAGCATAAACATGACATGCTACTGCTGTTAGATTAGTGTGTTTGTGTTTTTTATGTGTATTGTTTGTGTGTGCATGCGTGTCGCTGTAATTTTGGTGCCACCTGCAGCGTGATGGTGTAGTGAGACTGCATTCCACGTACCTCGCATAGAGCAAGTGCGCAGACGGAGCGAAGAATTATTTCTGACAGAAGAAGAAAAGGAAGACGCTGGAAGTCCAATTACGGTGTGCAGGACCCTTAAGGAAGGAAAAACTACTTTCTGAGTGGTTTAAGTGCATGTCGGTGCAGTTTCCTACTTGCTGTGTGTGTGATATCTACGACCTGACAGGCGCGGGGTTTCATACAACTGTGTGTCGGCCCAGCAAGGTCGGCGCAGCTCGGTTGTTGGAGAGTGCAGTAATTTGTTGGACTGCTCGCTGGGTCGCGTGGCGTGGAGCCGTGCCGTGTAGTGCAGCTAGAACCTGCCGGGAGCAGGTCCAGCCAGAAATTAGCCGCGTCCAGCCACCAGCCGGCCAGTCCCGTTGTCCAGTCCCGTAAGGACTTGCCCCCACCGGGGTCGGCCGTGTCGCCGGGGTCAAGCGCATCGCCGCCGCCGCCGCCGTGCGACCGCCACCTACTGCGGGCCGGCGCTAGCCTAGCCTCTCCACAGGCACTCGTCGCTGCCGGCGACTTCGACTATTACACGCTGAAGCCCCAAAGAAACTGCTGTAGCCATTCGTATTCAAATACAGAGATACATAAAAAGGCAGAATACGACGCTGCGGTCGGCAACGCGTATACAGGGTGGTCCATCTGTAGGAGGATAGTGAGCCATGTTTCGCTAAAGAGTAGTTTACTTTCGTCAGTTGATGTTTACAGTTCACAATCTGAAAGTGAAGTGACGTCTGGTCGAGTGGAACTGACCTTTATACTGAGCCTTATTTCGCAGATTGGCCACGGTAGCGCCACAGTCGGATGAGTAATGCAATGGTGAAGACTTCCCTAACGAGATTTTAATACCAGTCCGCCTCCCTCCTTGAAAAACTGTGCTGGGTAGGATACATGTTGATAAAAAAAATAGCTTAATTTTACGTAACGAAAGAATTGGTGCACAATTTTTATCGATTTGATGAGTCCTTCTCGGATAATTCTACATAAATCAGAGTTCCTCCCCATTTTACTTTTTTCTCGATTTCAGCGCCATTTGTCAATGGTTTAAAAATATTTCAGACAAAACTTGATTACCTTTTTTATGGAGAATCCGAATCTGCAATAGAAAAATGGGTGTTTTCATTTAAGATTTAAAAATTGCCTCCCCCCCCCCCCCCCGCCTAACCCATGGGGGTGGGGTCTGGAGTCACATGTACTATCATTTTATGTATCCCTTTCAGCTTACGAACTTGTCTTACCCACTATTTTTACCCGATTTATAGTTTCCGAGGTAATCTTATTCGAAACTTCAGATGGACCACCCTGCGACACAGTACTACCGAGGTAGCGACGAAGTGCAGATTTCTCCGTACGGCCATTTCATGAGCGTACCGTGAATACAAGGAATCCGGTAAAACATCAAATCTTTGACATCGCCGCCCCCGGAAGAAGATTCTGTAAGAACGGGACCAACGATGACCAAACAGAATCGTTCAACGAGACAGGAGTGCAACTGTTACGCAAATTGCTGCAGATTTCAATGCTGGAATTTCAATAGGTGTCAGCGTGCGAACCATTCAACGAAACATCAACACTATGGGCTCTCGGAGCCCAAGGTTCAAGGGTGAACCCTTGATGACTGCCCGATGCAAAGCCTTACTCGTCGCCTAGCCATGTCAACACCGACATTGGACTGTTGATGACTGGAAACATGTTGCCTGGTCGGACGGGTCTCGTCTCAAATTGTATCGAGCAGATGGAGACAATCTCATGAATCCATGGATCCCGTAGGTCAGCGGGGGACTGTTGAAGCTTGTGGAGTGTCTGTAATGGTGAGGGACGTGTGCAGTTAGAGTGATAAGGGACCACTGATACACCTAGATATGACTCTCACAGGTGACACGTACGTAAGCATTCTGTCTGATCACCTGCCTCCATTCATGTCCATTGTGCTTTCCGAAGAACTTGGGCAATTCCAGTAGGACAACGTCCAGAATCGCTGCAGAGTGGCTCCAGGAACACTCTTTTGAGTTTTAACACTTCCTCTGGCCACCATACTCCCCAGATATGAACATAATTGGGCATATCTGGAACGCCTTGCAACGCGCTGTTCTGAAGAGATCTCCACCCCTTGGTGTTCTTACCGATTTATGGACAGCCTGCAGGATTCATGATGTCAGGTTCCTTCAGCACTACTTCAGACATCAGTCGAGTCCACACACGCCGTGTTGCGGCATATCTGCGTATTCGTGGGGGCCCTATACGAAATTAGGTAGGTGTACTAGTTTCTTTGGGTCTTCAGTGTATGGATGCGTGGAGTATGTACCTTCAGTACGGATGCACAAGTGGGATCGGCAGCCTACGGGGATCTCAAAGCAGCGAGCAAGGAGGATGTGGACGTGGACTGCGGATAGGTGGAGGTAGATAGGAATGCGGGGTGGCAGGCAGGCTCGCCGATATAGTCCGCTCAATTACGAAAACCGCTGCGTCCGGTTGGGGTAGTGGTTACTGGGAGTGTTTCTTCGCGTTGTTTCTTGCTTCTGTAAAAAAAAAAAAAAAAAAAGAAGTGAGGCGTTCGCGGTTTGCTAAATGTTCATGGCTGAGGCGACTGTTCGGATCCCGATAATACTTTTTTTTGTCTATATTTTTCATGAAAAGAAGATGAACTCTTTAATAAATTAAATAGTTAAGTCGGAGAATTTTGAGGTATCGAAAAGACAAAAAAGTAGCAAACACCAAATCAAAAAAAGGAAAAAAGTTGAACATAAAAAAAAGTGGCTAACATACCTTCTCAGTCAAAATAAAAAAAAGAAAGAAACCACCCTCAATGTACATAAGCTACACTACGATTGAGATGCATTAGTACGACCCGCAACTAAAGCGAAGGACGTCGGCGGAATGAAGTGAGAGCCGATTCGGCAAGCGTACGCATCTGTTGGCGCAGCTCAGTGTCGCAGCTAACCGGATCCACACCGAGGTGATCCTGCGCCATTGGCAATACTGTCAAATGTTCATGGTAAACAAATCCGCCACAGTTGTAAAATAATTCTACTGGCCGAAGTCACGGTAGTAGTGGTAAATTAGAAACTCTACAGACAAATCTATGTCTCATTTTATGTGGCAATTATAGTATTTTAGTACGATATAGAGTTAATAACAGTTTCTTTTTCCTCCTCATAAATTATTAATGTGCATAAATTAGTAATAGTAATCCAAAATAAAATAAAAATGGTTGTAATTAATTGTTTAGAAAACATTCCTTAGTTTTTAATATAATTTTGCTTTCCACTGTTAATGAGCGAAATAAACGAATTCATTGCGTCGGTAAAGTAAAAATTAGCGGCTGTGTCGGATTCTGTTGACATTCTGACAGTCTGATTCTCCTGTAGTAGACCTTAAGTAGCTTTTTATCATATTTAATTCGCTGATAAATATGGTCAGGGCTATTTCACTACTTCGATAGCGATCTCGTAAGCAGTCACTAAAAAAACCTAGTTAGCTCTTCCTACTGGAATTTGAAAGCCGCTCTTTTATTAACTAAATCAGCCGTGTGGAAATATCTGCTATATTTCGCACCAAAAACCTCTGCTTCATATTTTTTCAAAATAAGATACAGAACTCTCATTTAAGGTGCTCGGCACACTAAATTAAAATGAAATGAGACAGTTTATTGTATGTGAGATCTAAGCCCCAGTTGTCTATCTATTGCATCAAATACTGTGAGCAGTTTCACTCCCATGCTCAGTTGGCAGAAATCGAAGAAAATCGGAAGCCAACGGTCAAATAGCAAATTTCCTTCAGCAGCCTATCACCAACCTTTGAGACCCTACCACAGCTAAGTAGGAGAAAAAGCTCGATTGTTAGCTGAGCATAGCACACGATATGCTTCAAGAAGGCAAAAAATTTCGGCGATAGAATGTAAAAAAGGTAATGAAAGTAAAAAAAAATAAAATAAAAATAAATACAATTGCAGCTAGTTATGTTGATTCTGACTGACAGACGTTAGTTCTGGGCAGGATGTACTTAGGCGCTGTATTGCTTTGGTTGTGCGTGATGCATCATAATTGTGTATGTAAAAAAAATGATTGTAATTAAATGTAACAATTGTAAAGAGGATTTGTGCTGATAAGAGTGATTTGTTACCATTTACTAAGAGTGCAAGTAACGATTCAGTTACCGCGTGAGGCTGCCGCACACTACTGGTAGCGATCTCTGCCGAGATTACAAGCGACTTGGGTAGCTCAGCGTTGCAGTTTGCTGCTTTCTATTGGAAAGAAAGTGTCCGCCCCGTCAGCTGAATGGTCGCCGTCACGGTAGCTCAGCGTGTTCGGTCAGAGGGCTGTGTGCTCTCTGTACAAAAAAAAAAAAAAAAAAAAAAAAAAAAAACGCAGCGAACTATATCGAACAAAACGCAAAAAAATAAGTTCAGCGTGACGTACTGCCATCCTAAGGAGCCCGGCATCGAATCCCGGATGGGTCGGGAATTTTCTCCGCTCAGGGACTGGGTGTTCTGTTGTTTTCATCATCATTTCATCCCCATCCGTCGCGCAGGTCGCCTGCTGTGGCGTCGAATTATAATAAGACCTACACCAAGGCTGCCGGACCTGCCCCGTAAGGTGCCTCCCGGCCAACGACGCCAAACGCTCATTTCCATTTTGCTGGAAAGAAAGAGTTTTGTATACCAGTGCGTTGTCATTTTGTATTTATGTAATGATTACTACTGAGGGATAACGTATATTTGGTTACATGTACACTAGAGGGGCTGTATCACTACACTTAAAGTGTAAGGTAAGCAAAAAGATGTATTACAAACACGGAAAATTTTTGTAACTTACGTGTAAAATTATGGAAGTAAGTTACAATTTTCACCTTTAACACCACAAAAATTTTTATGGGCCATGCTTGCGAATGGACCTGATGGTACGAAACTAGTCACCACAAACAAATGACTATTATAGCAACTGTGACGAATTTTGGAAGAAAAAAAAATACTGAAGTTGCTCGTTCTGTCCTCCATTAGTATGTTGGAACAAAACGTCATTGTACATGAAATAACTGTATTGGTGGCAAGTGAATGAACCAAGAGCACTGCTGAAACATGCAGCGAAAGGCGTCATCTCGCATGCGGAACATAGCAGCACGAGAGTCAGGATGGTTCAAATGGCTCTAAGCACTATGGTACTTAACATCTCAGCCGGCCGGAGTGGCCGAGCGGTTCTAGGCGCTTAAGTCTGGAACCGCGCGACCGCCACGGTCGCAGGTTCGAATCCTGCCTCGGGCATGGATGTGTGTGATGTCCTTAGGTTAGTTAGGTTTAAGTAGTTCTAAGTTCTAGGGGACTGATGACCACAGATGTTAAGTCCCATAGTGCTCAGAGCCTTTTGAACCATTTTTTTATGGGCATCACACACATCCATAACGAAACCAGGATTCCAACCTGCGATCGTAGCAGCACCGCGGTTCCGGACTGAAGGGCCTAGAACCCCTCGGCCACAGCGGCTGGCGAGAGTTAGACGAACTCACGAGTGTCTCCCGGTTAATCATAAAATATTTTCTTTGTTTTTTCCCCCTCTGTGCCTGCGCCCGTGGCGGGGGCCTATCTCGTCATGGCTTTGATACTGACCTACGGCTAACACCAATAAACAAAGTAAGTCCACGCGGAATGTCGAACCTAATACGCGATTGTGTCCATCTAAATTGCAGTTCATATCCTAGTGCCTCTCCCAGGGTTTGCAGAACAACTATCAGACTATTTATCGACCGTCCCACTTTTGAACAGCACGTGGAAAAAAATGAACACCTATATCTCTCTGTGTGAGCCATGATTTCTCTTATTCACGATTGTCTTTCCTCTATTTGTAGGCGGGAGTCAATAAAATAGTTTTGCATTCTTCATTCTCTCTCTCTTAATTCGTGATAATGCAAAACGAGCTAAACTTCCTTGAAATTTTTTTGTGCTCTCTTAATTTTATATGGTAAAGATCCCACACAACGCAGCTATATTCGTGAAAAGAACAGACAAGCGCAGTGTAAGTTGTCTCTTAAGTAATTTCACTGCATCTTCTGAGTGTTCTGCCAATGAAACGCAGTCTTTTGTTCGCCTTCACTGCAACATTTCTATGTTATCATTCTAATGTGAGTTAGTGACTGTTAATCCTGCGTATTTAGTTGAATCTGCGACCTTTAAATATGAATGATTTATTGCGCAACCTGAGGAAAGCCTCACACGTTTTATAGTTTGAGAGTCCGCTGCTACTTTTCACACCAAACGCATATCGTGTGTAAATGTTTTGTAATTTGTATTTATGTTCTGAAGAGTTTACCACGCGGTAAAAGACAGCATCATCTGCAAGCAGTCTAACAGGGTTGCTCCTAAATCGTTTGTATAGATCAAGATTAGCAGAGGAGTTTTAATACTTCCTTTGTAAACGATAGAGGTCATTTCCCTTTCACTCAAAGACTTTCTGTCAGTTACTAAGAAATGTGATCTTTATGTCAGGAAGTCACGAATCTTCAGCACAGCTAAGGCAATACTGCATAGACACGCAATTTCATTAGAAGATGCTTGTAACAACAATATATAAAGCCTTGCGGAAATCGAGAAAGATCGCATCATTTTGCTATCCTCCGTCAATACTGAATAAAGAGCTGGTTCTGGGTGTGTTAATATATCGTTTTATTCCAGGCAGTTCATACTTTTCATATATATTATGTGTTGGAAAATCCTGTTACTAGTCGCCGTCAGTGACACGGGTCTGTAATTCAGCGGATTCCTTCTATATTAACGGAAACAAGTCGCAAGACCAAGGAGTTGTAAACGAAAGCTGGTGGGCATGTTTCTACATCTGTCTGTTCAAATTTAGCGTCAGTCGCATAAGAGTGGCGCTAGTTGAGATTGGAAGTTGTGGGTTGATGTTAGTCAAGAATGCTTTTAAGGCGACAAATAAGCCATTATCAACACCTCACCAAGTTTGAACAAAGTCGTTTAAATGGCTCTGAGCACTATGGGACTCAACTGCTGTGGTAATCAGTCCCCTAGAACTTAGAACTACTTAAACCTAACTAACCTAAGGACATCACACACATCCATGCCCGAGGCAGGATTCGAACCTGCGACCGTAGCAGTCGCACGGTTCCTGACTGCGCGCCTAGAACCGAGCAAAGTCGTGTAATAAGTCTACGAGAAGCTGGACGTTCATTCCGCAATGTTGCTGAAAGATTTGGCAGGAATGTAACCACTGTATATGACTGCTGGTAGCGACGTTCACGAGAATGTACGGTCACAAGAAGACGGCGCTCCGAATAATGACAGAGACGTGGCACTACCGATAGGGAACATCATTGACTTCGGCGTATTGCTCTGGCGCTTCGTTCTGCATCTGCAGCAGCAGTTTGAGGGGCAGATGGCACCACAGTGCATTCCACTGACCCCAAACCAATGTCATCTATGACTTCAGTGGTGTCAAGCGAGAGCTCTTTGGAGCGAACAGTGGAGTTCTACTGTGTATTCTGATGGAATGTGGTTCTGCGTCTGTACCATTGACGGCCGTGTGTTGGTTATGAGACCAGTTGAGGGGCAACCAACCTGTCTGCATGCTACACACACTTTTCCTATACATGGTGTTATGATCTGGGGTACGATTTCGTATGCCAGCAGCAGCAATCTTGTTGTTATACCACTCACACTGACTATAAATTTGTGCCTCAATCTGGTGATTCAACCTGTTGTGCTGCCATTCATGAACAGCACTGGAGCGGGTATATTCCAACAGGATAACTCTCACTCACCTGCTGCTTTTGCAACCCAAAGTTCTCTACAGAATGGCAACATGTTACCTTGGTCTGTTTAATCACAAGTTCTGTCTCCAATCGAGCTCATCTGGGACACCATCGGACGACAGCTCTCGTGTCATTCACAACAGGCAACAACCATCCCTATACTACACAACCAAATGCAACAGGCATGGGACTCCGTCCCACAAACTGACGTCCAGCATCTATGCAACACAATGCATGCACTTCTGCATGCTTGCACTCAACGTTCCAGTGATTACACCAGTTCTTAATGCACCAGCATTTCACTTTTACAGTGGCTTACTTCGCACTTACACTAGCCTGTGATCTTGCAATGTTAATCAAATATGTTACATAGACAAATGTATTCCCGAAATTTCATTACTCTAAATCAATTACTTTTTGGTACTGCGATTTTTTACGTCTTGTGTACTGATATGATCTGTTCAGCCTTCGATTTTTTGGACATGTATCGTTTGTTGAGCGAGAGGTTGTACACAATTGCTAAAAATAGATTTTTCAACAGCGTGTTCCGAGAGGGGTATGTAGGATGGACCATGAGATTTCCCTTATTAAGTGACTGAGGTTTTTTCGGGATATCTACTTCTATCTACATCTACATCTAAATTGATACTCCGCAAGCCACCCAACGGTGTGTGGCGGAGGGCACTTTACGTGCCACTGTCATTACCTCCCTTTCCTGTTCCAGTCGCGTATGGTTCGCGGGAAGAACGACTGTCTGAAAGCCTCCGTGCGCGCTCTAATCTCTCTAATTTTACATTCGTGATCTCCTCGGGAGGTATAAGTAGGGGGAAGCAATATATTCGATACCTCATTCAGAAACGCACCCTCTCGAAACCTGGCGAGCAAGCTACACCGCGATGCAGAGCGCCTCTCTTGCAGAGTCTGCCACTTGAGTTTATTAAACATCTCCGTAACGCTATCACGGTTACCAAATAACCCTGTGACGAAACGCGCCGCTCTTCTTTGGATCTTCTCTATCTCCTCCATCAGACCGATCTGGTACGGATCCCACACTGATGAGCAATACTCAAGTATAGGTCGAACGAGTGTTTTGTAAGCCACCTCCTTTGTTGATGGACTACATTTTCTAAGCACTCTCCCAATGAATCTCAACCTGGTACCCGCCTTACCAACAATTAATTTTATATGATCATTCCACTTCAAATCATTCCGCACGCATACTCCCAGATATTTTACAGAAGTAACTGCTACCAGTGTTTGTTCCGCTATCATATAATCATACAATAAAGGATCCTTCTTTCTATGTATTCGCAATACATTACATTTGTCTATGTTAAGGGTCAGTTGCCACTCCCTGCACCAAGTGCCTATCCGCTGCAGATCTTCCTGCATTTCGCTGCAATTTTCTAATGCTGCAACTTCTCTGTATACTACAGCATCATCCGCGAAAAGCCGCATGGAACTTCCGGCACTATCTACTAAGTCATTTATATATATTGTGAAAAGCAATGGTCCCATAACACTCCCCTGTGGCACGCCAGAGGTTACTTTAACGTCTGTAGACGTCTCTCCATTGATAACAACATGCTGTGTTCTGTTTGCTAAAAACTCTTCAATCCAGCCACACAGCTGGTCTGATATTCCGTACTTTGTTTATCAGGCGACAGTGCGGAACTGTATCGAACGCCTTCCGGAAGTCAAGAAAAATAGCATCTACCTGGGAGCCTGTATCTAATATTTTCTGGGTCTCATGAACAAATAAGGCGAGTTGGGTCTCACACGATCGCTGTTTCCGGAATCCATGTTGATTCCTACATAGTAGATTCTGGGTTTCCAGAAATGACATGATACCCGAGCAAAAAACATGTTCTAAAATTCTACAAGAGATCGACGTAAGAGATATAGGTCTATAGTTTTGCGCATCTGCTCGACGACCCTTCTTGAAGACTGGGACTATCTGTGCTCTTTTCCAATCATTTGGAACCCTCCGTTCCTCTAGAGACTTGCGGTACACGGCTGTTAGAAGGGGGGCAAGTTCTTTCACGTACTCTGTGTAGAATCGAATTGGTATCCCGTCAGGTCCAGTGGACTTTCCTCTATTGAGTGATTCCAGTTGCTTTTCTATTCCTTGGACACTTATTTCGATGTCAGCCATTTTTTCGTTTGTGCGAGGATTTAGAGAAGGAACTGCAGTGCGGTCTTCCTCTGTGAAACAGCTTTGGAAAAAGGTGTTTAGTATTTCAGCTTTACGCGTGTCATCCTCTGTTTCAATGCCATCATCATCCCGTAGTGTCTGGATATGCTGTTTCGAGCCACTTACTGATTTAACGTAAGACCAGAACTTCCTAGGATTTTCTGTCAAGTGAGGGCGTGATGGAAAGTAGTGCCTCCCTATTATTTATGCGAAACCTGTTAAGGCTTTTTCAGTAAATCAGACGTTAGTAACATTTTACATCTTTATTCTTCATGTCTGATTATTTGTTTCTCAACATAGTCATTCTGGCGACGGGCACATTTCTCCCAAAGACAGACCAGCTTGCTGAAACAGTCACTGCATAACGTTTGACTTCGTTAACGGAGCCATAACCTCACCTCTACCTGCACCGCTTCAACACTATGAGAATGATGTTCTCGAAGATTTTGAAAACAGATGAAAATCCGATGGGGTCAAGCTGGAATTATATGGCGGATGATACATGACAGTGCACCCAAAACATTAAATTGTTGCAGATGTCACCGTGCTCATGTGTGGTCTGGCATTGTAATGCTGAAGGAGAGAGTGCTATAAGTGTGTACCAAATCTTTTAATTCGAAACTCGGATTACAGCACGCTGTTCCTCACAAACCGACATAGTTACGTTATACACCGCCATGTTACACGTTGTAATTTGGAGTCCTTTAGCGGCAAAGCCTGCAAATGTTAACAGGAAGGAAAAAGATATACAGATTAGCAGCATTTGTTTTATTTTATATCTTGAATCTTAGCAAAACCAAGGGGAAGGGGGTGGAGGAGGAGGGGAGGTAGCACTTTATGCCTAACTTTTGAAAATATCGTAATCCATTTATGTCTTTTATATTTTTAAATTATGTCTCATACCGCATTCTGTGCTTGTTTTCAATTTTTCAGTTAAATAAACGCAAAAAATTTACGTCGTGATAGTAAGTGTGACGTTTCGTAATAAATGTCATATTCATATTTCCAAGCTGAGGACCCTTCTTACACATCTACACTAGTATATCTTTAAAAAGTATGCTGTGAATAAAAGTTAACGATAGTTAACGAAATTTGTATTTATAAATTTTTTATGGATGTTATATATCACTCCTCCCCTCTAAGTAAACAGTACGAAAAAAGTGTTGGTACTGCTAAGATTGTACTTGTGGTGTCACCGCCAGACACCACACTTGCTAGGTGGTAGCCTTTAAATCGGCCGCGGTCCGCTAGTATACGTAGGACCCGCGTGTCGCCACTGTCAGTGATTGCAGACCGAGCGCCACCACACGGCAGGTCTAGAGAGACGTCCTAGCACTCGCCCCGGTTGTACAGCCGACTTTGCTAGGAAAGGTTCACTGACAATTACGCTCTCATTTGCCGAGACGATAGTTAGCATAGCCTTCAGCTACGTCATTTGCTACGACCTAGCAAGGCGCCATTATCAATAGATATTTAACTTGTCATGCCTGTACCGTCAGACCGATGAACACCACTTATGGATTAAAGTTAAGTATTCTACCAGTTACCTCCTGTTATGCTAGTCTTATTTCTCTGACCTGTTCCCGACCTCACGCCAGACTGCGTGATCTTAAACGCGTGCCTTTCGGCTACCCGTCATAGTGGATTGCCTGTCGGGCCAGTCCACTACAGTACTAAAAGATACCTTCATTTCCTGGGTCGTTCTTAAGTATCAGTTCCTATTTAAAAAGAATTTTGTTAGTAAAAACTAACCACTAACGAATTTTATGCGGTATGCATAAAGCCCGCCTCCCTCCGCCCCACCCTTGGCAGTATGCATTACGGAAATACGTTGGTATTGCTAGGGTTAATATAGTTAAAAGTTTTCACATACTAGATTCGGAGGCGTTGCTACTCGGCATGAGCTCGTACGTTACTCGTGTTCACCACAGTTCTTGGTTCGAATCCTGAAACATTTACTGCATCTTATTTGGTGAAGAAATTTCGGAGAAACGTGTTTAGTAAGTTCAGTTTACCGGAACTATCGTCGGTACTATTACCGTCGTTACAGTGTAATGAAGGTACTATGTCCTAAGGGTTAGGTTCAATGGCAGATTTAGATACAGAGATCCACTGTTGTGAGTGTAAAAAGCGTATCCCAGTGAAGTCTTCTTCCATAAAACATCTAAAAAAAATAGACGTTTTGCCTTCTCTTAAATATGAAGTGCTTTTTTCGTTTTAAATGTGGAGTGATTTTTTCGTTCGTTATGCAACAGTGTCCAGACATGTTATGTCTACTGTAGGAGATCTGTTAAGTCTCTTATCAATTTACTTTGTATGAAATTATCAACTACCGTCGAGATTTAGATACAGAGATCCGCTGTTGTGAGTGTAAAAAGCGTATCCCAGTGAAGTCCTCTTCCATAAAACATCTAAAAAAAATAGACATTTTGCCTTCTCTTAAATATGAAGTGCTTTTTTCGTTTTAAATGTGGAGTGATTTTTTTCGTTCGTTATGCAACAGTGTCCAGACATGTTATGTCTACTGTAGGAGATCTGTTAAGTCTCTTATCAATTTACTTTGTATGAAATTATCAACTACCGTCGATATAGTATTTATGGTTTTAAGCCACATCTGGTATACAGTTATATGAGTGAGTACTGTCTCTTAGGACGGCGCCGGCCGCGGTGGTCGTGCGGTTCTAGGCGCTCCAGTCCGGAGCCACGCTGCTGCTACGTTCGCAGGTTCGAATCCCGCCTCGGGCATGGATGTGTATGATGTACTTAGGTTAGTTAGATTTAAGTAGTTCTAAGTTCTAGGGGACTGATGACCACAGCAATTGAGTCCCATAGTGCTCAGAGCCATTTCTGAGGACGGCATCAAACAAATTTTGATCAGCTTTCTTAAACAGTTATATTTTGCGTTTATTTTTGTTGGATTTGGATATTACGGTATTTAGTCTCGCCACATTGACTTTGTGGTCAGTAATCCCTGTATCCCTCATGAAGAGTTTATAGGGAATGGGACTAAGTGTGTCGTTCATAATGGGGAGGTACGATAAAAAGCATAGGTAGCATTTGGCGCAAAGCCTTGTTGTTCACAAAATGTAGCAGATTAATAATGATGTGTCTTCTAAATGACTGATCACAGAAACCTTAGGAGCATTTTAACTTACAAATAGTGCCATAAAGTTTTTTTTATTTTTTCGAAAAAAACATCTAATTTATATGCAAGTATATACAAACTCGGGCTAGTTTTTAGAATTACTTTAAGGATCAAAATTTTCGTTCACTTGTCACGGATATTCAGTTTACCCATCGCCGACAAGCATTGAGACTGTAGTCAAATTAGAGCCGTATTGTTGCTTGCTATGCTGTGTTGCAGATGACCCAAAATGTTTGGAAGTGGAGGTACTAAAGCCATGTTCTTAAGAACTCCTCACAAAAAAAAGCTACATGTTATCCACAGCTGGGGCGTCTCACAGTTAAGAAATGCTCTCACTTGCATGTCCAGGGCGATAGAGCTCTGTCCTGCTGAAAAAATTAAATTATCAATGTGTTCTCGAAATTTTGGAAGAAGCGAGTACTCCGGCACATTCGTGTCACCTGTAACGGTGTTCACCGAAAAAAATATAAAAGTAAAAAAACCAGAAAGGCGCAAGTCTTCTTCCTGTAAACGGTGCAAAACACATGAAGCTCTGGAGGGTGTCTTTCGTGCTCGAATGTGGCATGTGGCTGATGTGTTCCGTACATCATTACATTGTGACAGTTCTGGAAAGTAATCTTATAACTGGACTCTAAATATAATGCTAAATTTGTTATTTTCCATCTACACGGCCAGAATGGATTCACAATACTGTATAAGTTGTTTTTTATCACCAACGTACAGAGCGATGAATCCTGCGCGGTTTTAACATAACCGTCGCGACGAAAAAAATACCAGATACACACATGAGCTCTCGGCTAGCACGGCAAGTAGACTTAGGTGGACTTGATCCAAAATTCTTGCATTGTGATATTATAGACGAAAATCGTGTGAAGAACATATAGCATTCTGAAGTCAGTTGAATAATTTTGAAGCACACTGTTCACAATTGACATACCGGATAAAATCTGTACGCTTATGAGGCAGTTCGCAGACGAGATGTATATAGAGAGATGAAAGCTTTATAAACTAGTTATAAAATGAAGAGAGACTGGTAGAGTATCAGAGCCAGGGGTAAGTGTTCCAAAACATATTTACTTTCTTTATTTTTTGTGTAACCCGACCTGATTGCGGCCATCACGACCTGTCTTACACCGGACGGGGGTTTCACACATGCAGTATCTGGTACAACATAATTATCTAAGAAATAACGATAGTCATATGATAACTAATTCTGAAATGATTTCAGTGTCTGACGTGGCAGTGTGATTAAATTATAATGCTATGAACTAAGTTAATACTGGCGTTACCTATACTACTGCAGCTGTTGGCGCTAATAGTGATGCTGATAATATTAATAATAATAATAATAATAATAATGACAATAGTTGTGAGATTAGTAACAATTATGATAATGGAAGATATAAGAAGAATTTATTATACAAAATAGATGGTCCCTGATGTAGTAGTTCTGGGAATATGAAGTTTAAGGAGACTGCATCGGCTAAGGATATAGGTAAATAAAGATCAGGTTGGAAAGGCAGAAGTGCAAGGGTAACGAATGCGTGCAGCGACAACAGTAATCCTTGTTGTTGGTTTTCATTACCTGTCTTCTGAAGTTGGAGATGTTATTTAGTTCTCTAATATAAAGCAGGACGTTGTTCTAGAGTCAGGTTCCTGCTAATGAGAAGGTCTTCGAGAAGGTGACTGAACGATGGAATGGAACGGTCTCTGTTGAGATTGGTGGTTTCTGCCGTGTTGTTTAGACAAAAGCGTCTGTAAATGTAATACAATGTCCATAAATAGGCGACAATGCAATCGGTCATAGGAATGACTCACAACATGGAAGTTTGTGACCGTTTCTGTCGGGAGGTATTTAGGTGGGTCGACCAGCCGCGGGGAAGGCAGATGCCTGTTTTAGAGTTCTGGGAAAGTGAAAGCACACACCAAAGAGGTCGTTTATAAAAGCATTGTTCTATCAACTTGGTCGACATCTCATATAGACTTATTTGTGTAACCTGGCAAGATTAGGGTCATCAGGTCCTCCCTTACCAAACAGTCATGGTTAGCTTTAACCGTCTTTAACATGTAGAATCACATCACAATATTGGAGCTTCGGTAGAACGAGCCATTGCACGAATTTGTGTTTGACATCCTGCGGAAATATTTTCCGAAACTTTTAGGGGCGTAGAGGCAAGTGTAAATCTTCCAGCACGGGATGCTCAGTTTAATTGCTCATTCAAAGTTATATCCCAGTTTTTCACTTTTCTGATATGCTACTGAGATGCCTTCAAGTTGAGTGGGAGGAAGCTGATCGCGGAATACTGAATTTATTAATTTCTGATGGACTACTAAGATTACTTCCCACGTTCTGCATTTAGTTTAAACCTAAGGATTTTCGCACATGTTACCACTGAGAACAGATCATCATTCATCTCGTGAATTTCAGTTTAATATCTTCAGGTACTGCGTTTAGGCGGAGCTCGAGGTTGTCGGCATAGAATTGATATTTACAAGATGACAAACAGATTAAATATCGGGGTGACATACTAGGAAAAGGACCTAGCACGGACTCTTTGGCACTCCTGAGAGAACGATTTTTCTTTCCCACAGCCTGCGCTTTGGTGTCTATTTTTCAAGAAGCTCCCCGCACTATTTGAGAATTTTTTCTGGCGTGCTTTTCTGTGCAGTGTGTCAAATCTGGCGTCTTGACTTTTTTAGTAAGGATGGGACCTTTAGCAAGTTGCAGTAACGGAAGAGATAGAGCGCTTTTAAAGAAGAACAGCACGATTCGCCTAGTGTTTATTTAGTCAGCGTTTCGCAGAAATGGTCAAGGAAATGCAGTCACAATCGGTACAATGCCGGCCGAAGTGGCCGTGCGGTTCTAGGCGCTGCAGGTTCGAATCCTGCCTTAGGCGTGGATGTGTGTGATGTCCTTAGGTTCGTTAGGTTTAACTAGTTCTAAGTTCTAGGGGACTAATGACCTCAGAAGTTGAGTCCCATAGTGCTCAGAGCCATTTGAACTATTATAATCGCTACAATAAAGACTTTCTGCGCCGCATAGAGCCTTCACCATAAAAACTCCAAGAGCTCACGATCCGAACTTAGCCCAACGTCCATATCGGGTAATGACCACGACGCTAACATTATGAAAATTCGGACTCAAACAAAAGGATACCTAAAGCCTTTCATCCTGGGTGCCATCCGCTAATCTAATAGTTACGAAAAATTATACTGGCACAGGATGTAACCTGCAGTACATACAACAAAGTGACTTGATGGAGATATTTTAAGCAATGCTGCCTGCGATGTACTCCGTCTGAGCAAGAAGGTGAAACACCAAGAAGGGTAGGAGGAAACGAAAAGAAATTTTGTAGGTTGAGTGGGTATTTGATATTATTGCAGTGATTACAGTTTTATGCCAAATTTACAAACTTTGCAGTGCGAGCCCACTCATGAATCCACTCATCGTGGATACATGCACTATTTTCGGTTGGGCTGCATGTCGTAAAACAGTGAGGCAAGCTGGCTCACAGCATAGTTCCAACTGTTCTTTGACACTGGAGTGGACACAAATATGAACACCAAAAACATAACACAGTACCGAGCCTAATAAGGTGTTGGGAAACCGCTGGCTTTCAAAATAGTTTCCAGTCGTCTCGAAAAGAACAAATACAGGCCCTGTAAGGTTTTCAAGGGAACGTTATTCCATTCTTCCTGCGAAATAGTGGCAAGTTCAGGTTGCGATGAAGGATGTGGATAGCTGTCACACACTCTCCTCTACAGGCGACAAGATCTCAAATAATCTCAGTAATATTAAGATGTAGTGACTGGTTTGCCAGCGGAGATGCACTAACTCATCATAGGGCTCACAAAGCATGTACTGGATGAAGCGTAGGGTGTAAACAGGGGCCCTGCCTTCTTGGAACACAGTAGATTCGGGAACAAACGTTATACCATGGTATGGACTTGATCAGCGAAACTCGTCACGTAATTCTTGACAGCAACGCGACATTGCAGAGTAACTAAGTGGTCGATGGACTGCCACGATATGGCTGCCCAAGTTATCATAGAACCCTGCCATGTTTCACTTTGCTTTGCTTGCTTGCTTTCGCTTTCGCCATAGGCCCGCAGCGATCACAGGGTCGGCGCGGTTACAACGGATTTGGCAAAATTGTTCAAATGGCTCTGAGCACTATGGGACTTAACATCTGAGGTCATCAGTCCCCTAGAACTTAGAACTACTTAAACCTAACTAACCTAAGGACATCACACACATCCATGCCCGAGGTAGGATTCGAACCTGCGACCGTAGTGGTCGCACTGCTCCAGACTGTAGCGATTAGAACCGCTCGGCCACCCCGGCCGGCCGGATTTGGCAGTGTTAGTGTTAGGGATGGCCGGATGCCCTTCCTGCCGCCATCCCGTACCCCCCAGGACGGAATCTGTGTACCCCAACTGTCTGCATCTAGTGTAAATCGTGAAATAGTGCGGAGGTGTTTCAAATGTCTGCGACGCGTGTAACTGAGACGGAACGTGGGGACCAGCCCAGTATTCACCTAGCGGGATGTGGAAAACCGCCTAACAACCACATCCAGGGTGGATTCGATTCGGGGCTGGCGCGCCTACCCGAGTCCAGGAAACAGCTCGTTAGTGCGCTCGGCTACCCTGGCAGGTAACTCTGCCATGTTTCACTCTAGGGACATAAATCCGGCCAGAAGTAGGAAACTGTATGAAACAACACTCATCCGACCAAACTACTTTCCTCCGTTGCTCCATAGTCCATATTTTATGACTTCAGCACCACGTTTTCTTCTTGCGGGGTTTTGCATGATTTTGGAATTCTACTGATGTGTGGCTTTAGAATTCGGCCTCACCCTGGAGCTCACTTCGTGTTGTTTTGGTGCTGACAGATTCTGCGAGCCTCACTATTGTGTACATAGTTCCGCGTAGTCGGCGCGTACACAACTTTCCCACTAGAGTGCGCCCCGCTAAGCACAACAGCGCAGGCGCAGCGCTCGTCCGTCTCCGCTCTACGAGATGGCGCTACCATAAAGACGGATCAAATTCTGCTTCCGTCGATCCGCGTATTAATATGTAACGCAGCCAATGAGATTGCTGCTAACGTAGAACCTTTTCTCCTCGCGGATCACACTCGCGCAGTGATATATGAACGCGTGATGTATTATAACGAGTGTACAGACCTCCGATCAGTCTGTCTGCATTAGTCTGTACGAGTCTGCATTTATCTGCATTAGTCTATAGTCAAGTTTCAATCTGCTCCTAATAAGGTTATCATATTTCTGTACATAGCCATGAAGATAAATGTATAGACACTTTGTCAAGTATCAGAGATATGTGAGAATAAGATTAACGTACCAAGACCAAAGGAACTTCAGATTGTCAGTTGTAACAAGCATCCAGAATCAAGTTACGTAATGTCTATGTTTTTTTTTATTATTTTAATAAATGTGTGTGAAAATTAATCAAGTTCTGTTTAAAGTTGGTCACCGTCAATCTGCTGCTCTAAGCGTGCAAGTGGCATTTCTATCGTCTGACCTAACGGCAGAAGATAAACACGCCACGAAAAGACCACGAGACATATTGCTGACACTCGCCTACTTCGTTAGAGCGACAAGTCAAATAACCTGATGGTGTGTGTACCGAAGGTCTTACAGTACGCACACCACACTCACAATGAGTTCTGCAGTTTCTACAACTGTCGTCCTCTTATTGTTTTTATCACAATCGTCTTCAGTGTCACGATCACTCGAAACACACTTTCGTCCCCTTTGTGATATAGCGGACAACGTTCATCCGCTGTCCCTCTATGTCGCCTACGTTGTTACAGATGCAGCCGCCATATGAGCACCAACAATTTGCCCACGTTCGAAATCATTTAGCTCCGACATGATGCTGTCACAACTACACAGGACACTGTCCTGACCACGACTGCGCGACTGGCGCCACATAGATGCTTGACTGTCAACTGCATTTTGCAGTGTTCCCATAATTTTGTCCAACCCTATATCTTGGCTACTCAAAACCGGGCGGAGTTCACGTCCGAGGTATTCTATCGAGAAAAGATATAGGGATTTTTCTGGCCATGAGATTACCTAAATGACATACGATTCTGTGGCTTATGGGGTAACAAAAGCGGGCCGCGCGGGATTAGCCGAGCGGTCTCAGGCGCTGCAGTCATGGACTGTGCGGCTGATCCCGGCGGAGGCTCGAGTCCTCCCTCGCGCATGGGTGTGTGTGTTTGTCCTTAGGATAATTTAGGTTAAGTAGTGTGTAAGCTTAGGGACTGATGACCTTAGCAGTTAAGTTCCATAAGATTTCACACGCATTTGAACAATAAATGCGGATGCTAGATCTTCGTGACGCAACTTAGTGCCTTCTCAGTTTCCTCGGTTGCCACCTGACTTTCATCAGCACTCCACTCACAGCATCACTCCAAATGCACCCATTTGTGATGCAGTGTTAATGGTAGGCTACGTATGGAACGCTGATTCCCAAGTCTGGCTGCTGCTAGTTCCCAACTAATGGGGTGAGATGCCACAGAATGGTCCAGTGAGTCCATTACTAGTTCTCGTATGGGACGTGCTGATGTGAAGGGATTGCGATGTGCTTCGTGCCATTAGGGTGGTCCACCGTTGAGGTTGTCTGACGTGACCGACTGCTACCTTGGTAACGACTGTATCTGCCCTCACGTTCCCATGATGTCCAAAATGGTGACATCTTCATATTCGAATCCCAACAAATATGGATATAGCTCGACTCGACCGTCCAGCCAAATGTTGTAAAATACTTGGTGTCTCCGTGTCTTTCATAATCTAATACTGTCCATGCCCTCTGTGTACCCTACCGGCATTGGTAACAGCACTAAATACGAACAACACTAATGCAATTTGGTGGCCGTTTTACCTGCCACGAAGAATTGCAACTGCATTCATTTACACAACCACCGATGGTGTGTACGAGTGCGAAGTTACGTTGACATCCGACCACTTCATCTGAGTGCTTCACTTTTTTTGTCACACAGTGTATACCACAGTTACTGGCATGTTGTATCTCTTAATTACGACACTGTTTCTGTAAAGAAAGCAAAATAGGTTTGTTTAATATTATATGTTTTTCTAGACTGATAATGTAATTTACCACTACTTGCCACCTAAAATCGTATATCTGTGGAACACAAGTTTCTAGACAAACTATTTAAAAGAAATCAATATCCGGAAAACACAACTGCTGAAAAACTGTGTACTTATCTGATTTTTCTGCAGTGTAGTAGTTCACGTTCATCAAATTCCGATTTTGTATCGCCCATTCATTATTCTTTCCGCTCTCTGGGCCATCGTTTACTCGGAATTCATTGCAACTCCCTATATTTGAAGAATACCAATATTTCAGTTAACATTATTATTACAACCATTTCGTCATGGGTCTGCGCCTGAATTTTTACAAAGTGTTCCACCTCGGAGCAGATCCCACTGAGCACACTCTAAGAAAAAACTTCCATTGCTATCCGCCGGGCAATGTCGACGTCGAAAGAAGGAAATGAGTTCAAAAGAGTGACTCAGTATACCATTAATCATCGTGCTTTTCATCCCTGCTATAACCATAAATTCGATTTAATACAGCTAATTTTCAATTCGTTATTTTACAACAAATATTTATTATTTAACTATTAACGAGTAAATTACATTCAGATGGTCAGAATTTAAGTATGATAACTGCAAAAGTTGGAATTAAGTAACTGAAATAGCGAGTCCATTACTACTTACTGGCAAATAACAAGAAGAGTAAGATTTCTCAGTGAAATTTATTTACAGGACGTTATTTCATTCACAAAAAGAAGAGACTGTTCAAATTTCTGTACAGGATAAGTAACTTTCTTAAACTATAGTGGAAATACGGAGGCAGGCGCAGTTCGTGTATGTAAGTTACAATCCACTACTGTATACCTCTCGTACACGTCGTCAGAACATCGGCACAGTGTAGTGAATCACGCGATAACCAGCGTGTCAACATTCTTCAGTATATTAGCCGAAACATCTAATTGTATTACATCTCATCTAACTTTCCAGGCTTTCTTAGCCTTCGTCAGTGATCGTTATTGCATGTCAGACTCTTCGAAACTCAATGTTTCTATCCCTCTTTTGGGATCAACCGGAATCTGCTGAGCATTCAGCCATCCAGTGATGACTGGTGTCCTATAGGAGTTCAAAGCAGAGGGACAGGAACATTGAGTATTGAAGGAATCTGAAGAGGAATGATACGAAAAAACAACTCAGTATTTTACCAAGAATATTACTTGGTCTTCGTTTGCATATGACCCTAGTCTCCTATTGCTCCCAGGAAGGTCATCTCTACTTTGTAAATCAACGTGTTAAGCGCTGAGAGATCAGCGTCGTTGCGTGGGAGCAACTGCGTTTGCGAAGAGGAGGAGAACAGGACGCAACCACAGTGACTAACTGCACTCGAATTTGGCACCATGTGACGTCGAGTTTCTGCGCGAGTGGTTGTTGTACAAAACTTTTACTTCAGTCTCTAGCGAGACAAGGTGTGAATGGTACCATCAGAGAGTCTGCAAGACCCACTTAGGAAGTCCTCCTTGATGGCGACAAACGTTTCTCTCCACGAAATTTATTCGGCAGAGGCGTAATAGCTTGGGAATTGTACTAGACGAAACGCTAGTCTTTTTTCCATCTTGTGTGGTTCCGTCGATGTGTAGCCTGTAAGATGGCTGTAAAAAGGCCTATGACTAAAATCACCGATTGGCCACGTGATAGTGATGGAATAACAGAAATTCGTAACCTCTGGCTTCGAAAATCGATAGTGTTTGTATCATCCGCCTTGTCAAGTGCTCCTCATTACATTAGTCATGTTCAGTAGCCCACACGGAGAGCGCTCTCAGTGAAGTGAAAGACGTACCTTTAATTTAATTTGTGTACAATGCAGTCAAATGACATTATATTACTATATTACAGTGCTAAATGCAATTATATACCAACCTAAAATATTTAATGTTTTCTCTGAATATTTAATGGGATCAGAAGGAGCTGCCAAAGAAAAAGTTCATTAATTCGGTCTTAATCTCATACACAAGTCTGTATGAAATTTAATGCTCTCACGCAGGTTTCTGAATACATCTGCGACCACATATATGCCTCCTTTCTGTACTGGAAGTCTTCGTAGAGGTTACTTTTGGTCCAAGTCTTATATGAACGCTTTTCACTATATTTGTGACAAGAGAAATATTGGTAATAAAAAGGGAGATTTATGAATATATGTATTGTGAAGTACTAGAGAAAAATCTAGTTTTTTTTGGCTTGTAGTCCCTTGGAACATCATTGTTAGCCGAACCAAGATATTGTTGACCTACCTGCAAACTCTCAGTGGAGAGAGGAAAAAGTTAGTGCTTTCGTCGTTGTTCACCGTAAGGTTCAACAGCTACAGCAGTGTGTGCACTAATTTGGAAAATTTGAGATACCAGTCAAGGTTATAACAAAAACCTCGTATCATTTTCTTAGCCAAGAACGTTGCAAATTCTTTATCCATCGCACTTACTTTTGTTATTTACATAACAATAGCTACAGCTTAAAATTTCGAAGGGAAGTCTTAGTCTCTTAGCTTTTGTAAAGGTGAAGTTTCTGCGTGGTCCATTGTTCTGGGTTATGGTTCGGTTTCTTTGTACCTTACGATCCCGGTGAACTAAGCAAAAGTCATTGGCTGTATAATCAGCTTCACGTTCATGTAAATATTTTTTCATTTCAGCTTATCACGAAATTACATATCTTAAAATGGTTTCTTTGTCTTTCAGATCAGAATATGCCAAAAGGAAAGACAAAATATCGAGAATATCACGGAAGCATTGACTAGCGTACCTACGCAAGTTTTTACCAACGAGCACGGGGTAAGGTAAAATGGCATAATTTCGTGATTCAGGTAATACCGTGAAATTTTTTGTGTCAGTTCACTGCGACCATGCATGCTGGAGGGGCAACGTGCAGCTTCGGCTGGTAGTCTCTTGGGATATTTAGGTAGACACTGTCGACAAAGCCTCCTCTCTACTAATCACGTTACAACTTTCAAGAAATTATTTTTCCTCCATGACGAAATTACTTACTCGCAGAGCGAAATTACCTACCAACGTCCGTCTTACTTGATCATCTTTTAAAATTCCAATTGTGACATTAAAATTGTTACATTTCAGTTCGTGGCTGTAAATATATACAGTTGGATGCAACAGTTTCATGTTACAGAGTTAAAAAAATGTTGTAAATGTAAATCTATCATGAATAACCATACCTTTACGTTGTAAGTGCCGTAAATTTAATTTACGCAGAAAATAATTCAATAACTCATTAGTAAATGGAAATAATTTAAATAAAGTAGGTTTTTCATTTTTAAATCACCTGCAGCACGAAACATATGTACTGTGAACGTGGCGGAATCCAGGCATCTCACTAACACTAGGAATTAGGTTTTCTATTTAAAGGCGTTATCTATCTGTAGACCCAAAACCTAACGCTTTCTACACCATGTATTTCACTGTCTGAGAAATTTATTTTTGTATAATGCCGAGTTCTGTTAGAAGTACTGTACTGTATGTAATAAGTCCTGTTAAAAATCCATGAAATCTATTAGCCTTTAACCATCTTTTGATATTTCCGGAGTTTTCATTAGCTGCCTTATCAGTAATGGGACTGGTATTACCTTTTATTCCTTGTACTTGTATCATCCACATGTTGCATCCTCTGAAACATGAACTGCTAGATCATTTACGTATAACAGAAGTAACAGAGGACCGAACATCGAACCTTGTGGTACACTTACTCTGACAGCTTCAAACTCTGAGAACCTACCCTTATATGATTGACATGGAACGTATGCACATAGTTTTTCATTAAAATAAGGTTAAAACCATCAACCCGCAGTGCCCACTGTTTGTAACCTCTTTAACTTTTAAATTAGGATAGCATGGTTAGCACAATCGAAAGTCTTAGTCGTTTTACAAAATATTTCCAGTGGAATGAAATTTTTAATTTATTCTTTGTAGTGTATGAGGTGTCAAGATAAATATAGTTTCTTCAGGTGACAGTTCTTATTGAAATCCAAACGTTCACCTTATGAGTATGTTTTCCTATGCGAAGAGTGTGCAAAGCCAATCGTAGACTACCTTCTCGAGAATTTATGGCAACTGTTTGCTAACGTTTCGTCACCTTTCTCGTGAAGTGGTCTGACAACGACATTTTGCGGAAATTCTGTTGAGAAAAATTTCAGTAGTCGAGTTACTCACTATTCGTCAAGCTGTATTGTTAAGTTGGAGAAATTAATCTCCCCGAAAGAAACATGTCCAGAGGCGGCACTGGCCGCCGGCTGGCAGAGCAAGCCGCCTGCCTTTCAGCTCCGCGCCGCGCCGCGCTCCGGCACACAGGGGGAGCCGTCGCGTTCCGAGCACTGTGTTGTCTCGCCGACACGCCGGACCCCGGCTGACCCCGGCTGCGCTTCAGTAACAGGACAGCAGACTGAACTGCGCCCGCACGCTGCACGCTGCATGCCACAGGCCCCATTGTGTGCTTATAGAAGCCAGCGCCGCGGTTAGCTGCCCCTGGCACAAGCCTCTTACCGGACTAAATTTGTCCTGATGTCCACACGGTACTATGGAAAACCCTCTGTAGATGCGGCATTAGTTGTCTTGTATACCCACTTCAAACATCACTTTTCAATATTTTTTAATACAGAAATTACATGAAGTTAGAATGAAATGAATACCATTAGCTGTACACAGGCGTTGACATAAGTCAATGGGCACAGTTGAAAATGTTTGCCCCGGCCGGGACTCGAACCCGGAATCTCCTGCTTACATGTTCTTCCGGACATGTCCGAAAGAACAGATACCATCTTCATATATATACATATATAGTTAAGGCTCACCGGCCATTTGACCATCTTCTTCTGTGGGGATCCACAAACAGCGCCCGAACTCTTACGGGAATCGGCGATACAGCCGCGAGTAATGAGTATGATTGGCAGTGGCACTATGAATGTAGTGCTGGACAATAAGTTGCGAATGTGGGTCTAACGGGAGACGTGCAAGAGATAAGGTCCTGCAGTCGCAATATCCTGTGTGTCCTCAGTGGCTCAGATGGATAGAGCGTCTACCATGTAAGCACGAGATCCTGGGTTCGAGTCTCGGTCGGGGCGCACAATTTCAAGTGCCCCCTTCACTTATATCAACGCCTGTATGCAGCGAAGGCTATTCATTTCATTGTAATTTCATTCTAACGAGTTGCGTGGTCACATGTCCGTAAGTTCCAGCCTCTTTGTAGTTACAAGGTCTAAGGAATTTCCACTGCACGTGGGCTTCCGAACTAGCTCCTCAAGACAGTTTCCAGAAAATGTGTACATGTTCGGACATGTCCGAAAGAACAGATACCATCTTCATATATCTGTAATTACATGAAGGTCTTACAATAAAGTAGGCCATACATAAAAACTAACTTTTATCCATATAAAGGGTTCTCCTTATGGGGCAGCCGCAAATGTACAAAGTCAATTTTTGAAAAATGAAGAAAACTGCAGGACAGCTACTTAATCCAGAATCTTTATTGGGTAGACGACCAGTTTCGGAACAGTTATAGTTTCATCATCTCTAGAACCGGTCGCGCAGCACGAGGTAACAGCTGTTACGGATTGTTTGTCCCTTTTATTTTTTTGACACGGAACATCTGTTTCGGTCTAAGGCGCTACAGTCATGGATGGTGCGGCTGGTCCCGGCGGAGGTTCGAGTCCTCCCTCGGGCATGTATGTGTGTGTTTGTCCTTCGGATTATTTAGGTTAAGTAGTGTGTAAGCTTAGGGACTGATGACCTTAGTAGTTCAGTCCCATAAGATTTCACACACATTTCAACATTTGAACATCTGGTTCCCTGACAACTTTTGGTTGGAGGAGACCTCAGATAATTAAGTGATTTTATTTTTGACGCCATACTATGGAACTGTAGCTCCTCCGAAAACGGTCGTGTACCAAAAAAAAAATTGTGGATTAACGAACTGTCGCGCACCTTTCTTCATTTTCCAAAATTTTATCCATATTTTGCAGTTGTTAGAGGGGCTGTATTCAGTGTGTAGGAATGTTTTGAGTTACAAATACTTCAGTATTTTATTTAATCGCAAGATGCCTTTCAGACCGCTGGGCATATTATTACGCGCAAATCGTATAAAAATTACTTGCGTCCGCTCTTGAGCGAGGAGACGCGAAATGTACGTTCCTGTTGCGAGAAACTTGGACGTTACATTTCAAAATTCGTGAATGAAACAACAGAAACTAAGATGTCAAGCTTAGATTTACTGCAAGTGCTGGATCTACATCTACTCGACGGATTCAGACAGTACGCCCTTTCTTCAGTAGCTGATTGCCATGCATACTCGTAATTTGTAAGGTTAGTTCTAATGATATAGGACGAATCGTTTTACATTCATATTACAAATTCATGTGTAAGTATGGTTTTAACGTAATGTAAATCACATTCTAATTTAATTGTTTGTTTTTGTCATACCAGTCATTTCACGAACACTATCAGCCCTCATCATCTGAAACAAATTGAGCTTCTTTTATCTGGGAAATTATATCCAATACGACTGCCATTTATTGAAACTCTGAATCAACTCTTCTTTACCGTGGTGTAAAAGGTGTTGTGTGGGGGATGGCTTCCTTGAACTGATTCTCCATAACCTGGGACAAAAGCACTTTTATGCACGTTCCGCATGGTGTGGCTACTAAAACCAGATAACTTCACTGTCACACTCACACAGAGCCAAAATGGTTACGGAGGCTAATAAATCAGTCAAGAGTGCTAGAAGAGTGTTTCTGATATGGCGAACAGGGTAGGCAGCACTCTACTGTTGTTTACTGGTGATGCTGCGGTGTCCGAGAATGTGTCGAAGTAGAGTGAACGTAGAAGGATACTAGATGAACTAGACAAAATTTCTAGTTGGTGTCGTGAATGGAAGCTAGCTCTAAATGTAGGAAAATGAAAGTTAGTGTGAATGCGTAGGAAAAACAAACCCTTAATGTTCGGATACAACATTATTAGAGTCCTGCTTGACACAGTCACGTCGTTTAAATATCTCGGCGAAACACTGATCAGCGTTGTGAAACTGAACGAGCGTATGAGTATTGTGGTAGGAAAGGCGAATGGTCGTCTTCGGCTTATTGAGAGAATTTTGGGAAAGAGTGGTCCACCTGTGAAGGAGACCGCATATATGACGCTAATGCGATGTATTTTTGAGTATCGCTGGAGTGTTTGCGATCCGTACCAGATCAGATTAAAGGAAGACATCGAAACAATACGGAGGCGGGCTGCTAGATTTGTTGCAGGTAGGCTCGGTCAACACAAAAGTGTTTCCGAGATGCTTCGGGAACTCAAATGGGAATCCCTGGACGGAAGACGACATGCTTTTCGAGGAACACTGTTGGGAAAATTTACAGAATCGGCATTTGAAGCTGACTGAGCTACAAAGATGGTCAGACTACCATGAGCAAGTTAGCAAATATAATCTAAAAGACGCTGATTTAATTGATATAAATTAATTAATACATAGAAATAAATGAATCAATGACTTTAGAATAATTTGGCTAGGCAAATTACAATTTCCGATTTGTATTCCCGCAGTCAGACATAACTAATAACTAACATCTACAACACCAGAAAATATGCAACACGGTGAAGCACTGTGTTCAGTTGCATAAACGTACAGTATCTACATACTGAGGGACTGAAATGTTATTTAGGGGATGAACTGTTAATAAAGGCAGTAGCTGTGATGAGTTGAGAGGTAAACAGTGTATGCAACATTCATTCTAATGTACAATGCCCCACCGATGAATATATACTTGTGTTGAATACAATTAGCCGTCTGACTGTGGTCGCACTGTGGGCCTGCGGAAAATGTGATGGACTTACTTATGGAGGGCACTGTGTATCGGTGGTGTGTCGCTGCTTTCAGCAGTGTCTGTGGTATATTCCCAGAGCTATTGACCATCTTCTGGGCGTCCGAACGACACCAATGGAAGAAGTCCTGGCACATATTACGCCTGCTGTATTATCAATGACCACTGGAAGCCAGCCATCTGAAGAACAGATGTGAAACTGGCCAGCCGAACGCTGACACTTAGACGCCACTGAGCCTGGTTAATCAAGTGCCGTCAAAGAGTCGACTCTTGCCTGTGAGAGTGGAATGACATCTGTTGGCTTCAGTGTTGAGACTAGGTTCTTTCAGTATACGAGTCACAGACATATGCATGTACGGTGTTGACTTAGTGTGCCGTTCGTGGTCGGGAGTAGTGAAGAGGGAGGAGGGGGGGGGGGGAGGAGAGGACATCAAATACGAATCTTGATCATATTTGATGTCTCTGCAAAATAAAGTAACCAGTGCCTGCTACACTGCGGAGTTTGTTATCCCCATCCTACCACCATTTCTTCGACAGAAACTTAATGTTTGTGTCTTTATAGCAGGACAACGCACGCCAACATGTGGCTGCTACAATATATTTTGCTGCTAGTGGTGAAAAATAACACTGTTCCCGTCAGCAAGGTCACCAGATATCTCACCAGTTCATTGGGTGTGAGATACTCCCATGACATGAACTTCAGTTAATCTAGTGCCTCAAACATAGTATTTATAGTACCATACACAGGGTGGCCAAAGGATCGTGACCGGGCCAAATATCTCACGAAATAAGCGTCAAACGAGAAAATTACAAAGAACGAAACTTGTCTAGCTTGAAGGGGGAAACCAGATGGCGCTATGGTTGGCCCGCTAGATGGCGCTGCCATAAGTCAAACTGATATCAACTGCGTTTTTTTAAATAGGTACCCCTATTTTTTATTACATATTCGTGTAGTACGTGAAGAAATATGAATGTTTTAGTTGGACCACTTTTTTCACTTTTTGATAGATTGCACTGAAATAGTCACAAACGTATAAGTACTTGGTATCACGTAACATTCCGCCAATGCTGACGGTATTTGCTTCGTGATACATTACCCGTGTTTAAATGGACCGTTTACCAACTGAGGAAAAGGTCGATATCTTGTTTATGTATGGTTATTGTGATCAAAATGCCCAACGGGCGTGTGCTATGTATGCTGCTCGGTATCCTGGACGACATCATCCAAGTGTCCGGACCGTTCGCCGGATAGTTACGTTATTTAAGGAAACAGGAAGTGTTCAGCCACATGTGAAACGTCAATCACGACCTGCAAGAAATGATGATGCCCAAGTAGGTGTTTTAGCTGCTGTCGCGGCTTATCCGAACTTCGGTAGCAGACAATATGTGCGAGAATCTCAAAAACATCGGAATGCTACATCAACATCGATTGCACCCGTGTCATATTTCTATGCACCAGGAATTGCATGGCGACGACTTTGAACGTCGTGTACAGTTCTGCCACTGGACACAAGAGAAATTACGGGACGATGACAGATTTTTTGCACGAGTTCTATTTAGCGACGAAGTGTCATTCACCAACAGCGGTAACGTAAACCGGCATAATATGCACTATTGGGCAACGGAAAATCCACGATGGCTGCGACAAGTGGAACGTCAGCGACCTTGTCGGGTTGATGTATGGTGCAGCATTATGGGAGGAAGGATAATTGGCCCACATTTTATCGGTGGCAATCTAAATGGTGCAATGTATGCTGGTTTCCTACTTAATGTTCTGCCGATGTTACTACAAGATGTTTCACTGCATGACAGAATGGCGATGTACTTCCAACATGATGGATTTCAGGCGCGTGCCGTTGAAGCGGTATTGAATAGCATATTTGATGACAGGTGGATTGGTCGTTGAAGCACCATACCATGGCCCGCACGTTCATCGGATCTGACGTCCCCGGATTTCTTCCTGTGGGGAAAGTTGAAGGATATTTGCTATCGTGATCCACCGACAACGCTTGACAACATGCGTCAGCGCATTGTCAATGTATGTGCGAACATTACGGAAGACGAACTACTCGCTGTTGAGAGGAATGTCGTATTGCCAAATACATTTAGGTTGACGGACATCATTTTGAGCATTTATTGCATTAATGTGGTATTTGCAAGTAATCACGCTGTAACAGCATGCGTTCTCAGAAATGATAAGTTCACAAAGGTACATGTATCGCACTGGAACACCCGAAATAAATTGTCCAAACGTACCTACGTTCTGTATTTTAATTTAAAAAACCTACCTGTTACAAACTGTTCGTCTAAAATTGTGCGCCGTATGTTTGTGACTATTACACCGCCATCTATCAGAAAGCGAAAAAAGTGGTCCAACTAAAACATTCGTATTTCATTACGTACTACGCAAATATGTAATACATAATGGGGGTTTCTATTTAAAAAAACGTAGTTGATATCTGTTTGACCTGTTAATTCGCGTCGTACGGCCATAATCACATCAGAAGCCTTTTCACATGTACCACCTGAGTGCAAATGACAGCTCCGGCAATGCTTTCTCCATTTATGCATTGTGTACGCTATGATACTGCAATCTGTTTATGTGTATATCGCTATCCCTTGACTTGTCACTTTAGTGTATATATTATAGGTGGTCGGACAGGACGTTGGGATGTGTGAAATAAACAATTTTTTGGTAGAAAGTACAACGTGCTTTACTTATTTTTGTGTACAAATTTTATTCTGTAGTGGCAGCTTAGAATTTTGAAAATAAGAAATGTCTGCAGTTGGAATTATTCATGTAGGAAATCCTTCAATGAATTGAGCCTATAAACACTGGACACATTCTGCACTTACACACTTCGTTGTAGGGAGTAACACAAGCACTGATACTCTGTTCTAAGACAACGTTTTTGCTCACATAGTTAACAAACTCATATAACCCCGGTATTACACACATCTGACAGCAGCGCAGTCTTTCTGTAGTGATCGATACTGGTGTGTGCACACAATTATTCAATGTTTTAAGTATATATTCATACCCCATGAAGTTAATTCTAACATTGTCGCCCCATGCATATCAGTTATGGTGGAATTACATGCTAACATTTCTGTTCGTGTATGGTATCGATCGTGGTAGTCCTACGTCTTATTCTTCATACAACCCACTGTACTGCGCAGATATTCCCATTTGTGCCATGAATACTGAATTTTGGAATCAACAAAGACAGTTTTTTCAACTTCAGTCATTATCTAGGTCCAGGCCTGCATGCTGCTGCCGCTATAGTTGTACAGTATAATCAAATGAAACCAAGTCCGATAAATCAGGAAGACCTTCTATCGACTGCTTCTTCTACTGTAGTGGCACTGCAGATGGTATGTGAGTGTCCTCCTCCAGCAGTTGTGCTACTACAGGACCAGGGGTACGTTCCATTGCTGCAACAATAACAAACCATATGTATAATCGAATACATATTTTTTAATAACCATACTAATTATGGCAACGGCCTTGCCGCAGTGGATACACCGGTTCTCGTGAGATCACCGAAGGTAAGTGCTGTCGGGTGTGGCCGGCACTTGGATGGGTGACCATCCAGCAGCCATGCGCTGTTGCCATTTTTCGGGGTGCACTCAGCCTCGTGATGCCAATTGAGGAGCTACTCGACCGAATAGTAGCGGCTCCGGTCAAAGAAAACCATCATAACGACCGGGAGAGCGATGTGCTGACCACACGCCCCTCCTAGCCGCATCGTCAACTCAGGATGGTCCCGATGGGCCACTTGGGGCCTGAAGACGGAGTGCTTTATACTAATAATAATTTGTATAGTATAATTAGACACTTAACTTCAAAACCAACACTTATTCGCCTTGTGCCTCGGGTCACAGCCTGGTTCCTGTTGACAATGTTTCCATTATGGAGATCAGTCACTGAATGAACGCGGCTCGGGCAGAGGGATTAATAAAAGCGGAGGAGACGGGGAGCAGAGACTCAGTGGTCATAAAGTCTCAGAGGATGAGAATTTATTTTAACACAACGAGCGCAAAGTAACCTACAGTAGCGAAACACAATACTCTCGAAACTCAATTTACTAAAGAATGTCCCGCTGACATTGTGGGGAGGTACCTCATTAACGTGGAAGACTGCTTGGGAAACTCAAACTTACCAAATCTGTGCATCTCGTACACTGACGTGACAAACGTCACAGGATAGCGACAAGCACATAGACAGATAGAGGTAGTGTCGCCCACGCAAGGTATAAAAGGGCAGTCCATTAGCGGAGCTGTCATTTGAACTCACGTGATTCTTGTGAAAACGTTCCCGACGTGAATATGGGCAAACGATGAAAATTAACAGACTCTGAACGCGGAATGGTTGTTGGTCCTAGACACATTGGACATTCCATTTCGGAAATCGTTAGTGAATTCAGTATTCTGAGCTCCACAGTGTCAAGGGTGTGGTGAGACTACTAAATATCAGGCGTTATCTCTCACTACAGACAACGCAATCGCCAACGGCTTTCACTTTAGGTCGGATAGCAGTGACATTTGTGAAGAATTTTCAGTGCTAGAAGACAAGCAACACTACCTGATATAACCGCAATGAGATTAGTGTGGAACGTGAGCCGTAGTTGTGTCCGCTTCTTTGAAAAGCGCGCCAGGCGGAGTGCTTTCGCTTCGCACCTAGTGTTTACGGTGGCGCTTTCGGTTTGGTGAGCTGTTTGGATCGCTACCGCCCTCTGGCGGGTGGTGGAGCAATTGTACGGTCGTGTGATGATCGGAGAATGCGTACTGGGTGACCGAGAAAGGTGGTGGCGCGAGCGGGACGCTGCTGTGGGGGGTCGTCAACTGCTCGCCACGTGCTTTGGCCGACCTCTTGGCTGTCAGAACGTATGACGAAACGTACGTGTTAGAATAGAGCGGCTAAATGTGGCCTTGACGGGCTATGGCAGCAGACGACCGGTGCAGTGCCTTTGTTAACAACACATCATCGCCTGTAGCGCCTCTCCTGGTCTCGTGGCCCTAGACAGGAAAACCGTGGCCAGGTCAGATGAGCCCAGTTTTCAGTTGGTAAGAGCTGATAGCAGGGTTCGAGTGTGACACAGCTCTCACGAAGTCACGGACTCAAGTCGTCAACAAGGCACTGTGTAAGCTTACGGTGACTTCGTAGTGGTGTGGACTGTCTTTAAATGGAATGTACTTATTCCTCTGGTCAAACTGAGCCGATCCTTCACTGCAAATTATTACGTTCGGCTACTCGGAGACCATTTGCAGCCATTCAGGGGCTTTATGTTCCCAAACAACGATTGAATTTTTATGGATGACACTGCGCCATTTGCCAGGCGACCGTTGTTCGCGATTGATCTGAAGAACATTCTGGACAGTTCGAGCGAATGATTTGACCACCGAGATCACGCGACTTGGATCCTAACGAACATTTATGGGACATCATGGGGAGGTCAGTTCGTTCACAAAATTCTTCACCGCCAACATTTTCGCAATTATGGAAGGCTGGAGAGGCAGCATGGCTCAGTATGTCTGCAAGGGACTTCCAACGTTTTATTACATAATTCGCGCAAAAGGAGGCCCGACATGGTATTAGGATGTATCCCAAAAGTTTTGTCACCTCAGTGTAAATGCAAAGTAAACTAGTCCAAGACACAAGAAACGTTACAATATATTAGGTAACACAAGTAGTATAGAAAATCCTGCACATTGTGAACTGCTCAAAAAGTGGACAGAGCTAATGTGAAATGCTACATTAACTCTAAGCTCAGAAAACGCGCGCTAGACGTTAACTGAATGAAAGTTCTCCCCCGTCCGCGTCAGTAAGCATTTGCCTCACTCGGTGGCTAGACCAGGAGGCTGTCTTCCTCCACGGCAGGACCATAAGTGTCCAAAATTATTCTCCTCTAAAACTAACTACCCGCTTTTTAGAAAACTCCATGTGGAACGGAGAACTCAGTCCTACTGCGAATATGACCAAAGAAATGTAGGTTTATTTACATGAATACAGGATACATCTGCACAAATTTCCCATTTTTGGCTTACAGAACGCATCTTAAGTGAGAGGTTGGTATCGGCTGCTAGCCATTTTGCAGTCATTGGTCGATCCCTTCGTGCCGAGACACAGTAGAGGATAAAGTGCATTTGATTGGGTAACAAAAGGTAGAGTGTATGTGTACGAATTGTTATATGGTAGATCTGCGGCACCGCATTCTTAGAACTGTGTACAGAGAGGTAATTTCGTCACGCTCAGTGATACAGTAGGGACATTGTAATCCCTCGTTACAGATCTAGTTCCTTTTGAAACTAAAATTTATTCGAACTGGCCATGAAAAATTCCCATATTTCGTAAAAAATCACGTATTCCCGTTTTAAAACAGAAAAATAAAATAAAATAATTATAGCCAACGGAATAAAGTAATATTTGCAAAATAGTAAGGGGTTTCATTCAAAGAGTTTCTAACGAACGCCCCTTTTGTTTCCTAATGATCACATATGCCCAACGCGTCTTTCGCATCTGTTAGTCTCCAGTGTCTGTGAGCCTTAAGCGCCTGAGAATCTTTGTGTTCAAGGTTTTAGTGTCAGAGCTTTTAAGTTGTCGTCCTCAAATTCGTGATTCGTTAAGTTCATGCGCCACTGCGTGAAACAGCTAACCTCATTGCAATCCGGGATAATTAAAAATGAATTTCCTTAACTTTCGATTTTAAACCCTGTTTGGATATTTATTATCGAGTTTAAGTATGACTAGCCATAGTAGTAAATCATATCAAATACGCTGTGTTAAATACACCCCTTGACTTTTGAAGGAATTATTTCGGTGTACACGTGCTACGCAAAATCAAAGATATCAGTCATTTAGAAATAGGTATTGGCCGCCTAGTAATCGGTAATGAGCGTCATTGGCGGCAACCTCTAAACAACGCAGCTAGCTGATGGTAATAATTTGAATTTAAACTTGTTTATCAACAAATATTGACTGCGAGGGCAGATAGTGTTGTGCCGTCTATCTTTCACGTATCTCGACTGGCTGGGCATAGAAAAAGGACATTACACCTTCGCCGCCCGTGGAAGTTCCATTAGGCAGCAATAGCGGGCATCACTACATGCGCAGCGTAGTGGCAGAAGGTCTACCAAGGAGAAAACCTCATTTGTCGACAGAGCATGGACTGCTACGGTCGCAGGTTCGAATCCTGCCTCGGGCATGGGTGTGTGTGATGTTCTTAGGTTAGTTAGGTTTAAGTAGTTCTAAGTTCTAGGGGACTGATGACCACAGATGTTAAGTCCCATAGTGCTCAGAGCCATTTGACAGAGCATGGAGCAGGCGCTTATCGCAACAGAGTTTCAAAACCGCCCCGGTGACCTATGCGCTGTCCTCAGAGCGTCTGTGACTGATCTCCTGTGGTCAAGACTAGAAGACGAACAGCTCGGTCCAATCTATAGTAACGAGAAAGTGTGACACCTTCTTCCCGAGTTAGAAAGCAACGTCCTGTACTCAAAACAGCCAAGAAATAAGCAGAAAATAACCTAATATTGCACAGCGATAAGTGATTTTCTCGTCACAGAAGATACCATTTTCTGAAAAGCAAGAGAAAAACAAATCGTAAAATTTCAAGATCGAAGAGATATCCTCTCCAGGAACTCGGACATCCTCAAACTGCAATCAGTGAGTTACGAGTTCTGTTGGCCGGAATACACAATAACGCGACAGACTGAAGAGACGAGGACTGTCTTAGTTCAGTCTATTCTGCCGGCCAGTTCGAGGGTGGTTTTCAGAGTTCCCCACGAGCCAACGCAAATAATGTACTTTCAAAACGCATTAAACAACTGTAGTTATACCAGTCGACACTGAAAATAGAAAACGTGGAAGCACTGCAATGAAACCTCAAACAAACAAAATGTTACAGATGGTAACAAAGTGTCTATTAAAGTTTATTCCCTGTTTCTCCACTTCGTGGAATATTAAAGAGGCATGTTTGGTTGCTTATTCTTGTTGATACTGAAAAGTATCTACTCATCCGTTCTGAAATTTTATATTTCAGATTTTTAATTTCAATGTCAACCTAACAATATTGAAATACATTGAAGGAAAAAGAGGCACATCACCTAAAAATAACTGATGTAGATTAATGAAATTTCTTGAAAACATTTGTGTAGGTAAAATATTTAAGTGATTAACATGCAAGATCACAGTTTAGTGGAAGCGCGAGATAAGTCATTGAAAATGTGAAATGGTGCCAGAATATTGAATACAAGCATGCAAACATGCATGCATTGTGCTGTACAGGTACCAGACGTTAGTTTGTGGGATGGAGCTCAATGCCTGGTCGGTCAGTACAGGTACATTAAATCTGGTTGTGGATGTCGAGGGAGTTACAGTCCAAAGATGTCCCACATGTGCTCGATTGGACTGGAGACAGATCTGGTGATCGAGCAGGCCCAAGCAACATATCGACATTTTGTACATCATGTTGGTTAACAACAGCGGTATGTGGGCGAGCGTTCTCCTGTTGGAAAACACCTTCTGGAATGCTGTTCATGAATGGCAGCACAACAGGTCGAATCGCCAGATTGACGTACAGATTTTCGGTCAGGGTGCGTGGGATAACCACGAGAGTGCACCTGCTGTCGTATGAGATCGCAGCCCAGCTGTAAGGCCAGTATGTTTAGCACACAGATGAGTTGGTAGCAGCCCTCAACTGGAATCCTGATAAACAACACACAGCTATCACTGATACGTGGGTGGCACCAGCTTCCATTATGAAACACAACAGACCCTGTGCTCCAATGAACTCTTGCATGACACCACTTCCATGGTGTGGGGTTGATCTGCTATTCTATTATTCTGCACAACGGATTAATCTGATATGTACCCTTTACCCTGTGGCTCCTGCAAGATGCAATTTCCACCCCCACACTACTACAGAAGTGAGACAGACGCTCCTAACGTTCTAAAGAGAAATGATTCAAAAACTTTCAGCAATAAATATTTTCTGGAGTCGTCCGCCGTAAGGAAATGACACAAAAATTCACAAAATTTCTTATGTAACTAGTGGGATACTTGGGTACTGGAGTAGTGCTAGTTAGTGTAAGAAAAACACGAAACTCACGAAAATTATTATTTATATTGCAAAAATTCTGAGAAATCACAGTGGCACTTTTAGTTATGAACTTAACACGTTATTTCTGGGTTCTTTTCGGAATATGAAGTTACCTCTTAAGGATAGGATTCACTAATGAAAGTTGTATTCAAGGTTTAAGATTGTTATTGACTTGAATAATTATCTGTTAGAATGTTGCTAGGTATGGTCGAGGCTATCGCATGTGAAATGCAGTGAAGTGTACTGTTGTGTAGGAAATATGGGGCTCGCAATAGCTGTAGCGCACAATACCATAAACTGCGATGACAGCTGTCTGCGCCGCTCGGTGGTGACAAATAAGATAACTCTCGTTCTATCTGGATTGGCCTTCATCAATCAAACTCTCCATACACCTTGATGAAGTCAAGGATTCCTGTTCACCCCTAGTCTAACTATTGGCATGGTACACTGGTCAGATAACGAGTCCACCACGATGCCACTCAAAAAGTCGCTCGCAGGCGTTTAACTATAATTCTGTCCATTCACACTGCACAATAAGTGTGTCGGCCAACACAGTGAACAACGCTTAATCGCAAGGACTCAATACAGTTTCGCACTTTGATTCACTCTCGACAGAGGTGCTCTCCCAGTGAAGTACTGAGGAGAGACTTGTTCCTCACTCCAAGAGCGACAGCGGAACGGCGCCTCTCCACGCCAGACGTGAAGGGGAAAACCTTTGGTCTCTTCCATTACTCCTTCAGCTCAAGGCATCAGAAATATCGTCTGCCAATCAGCATTGCTCTTCTAAAATGGGAGAATGACGTTTCGTTTAAGGCGACCAATTCGAAAATCTGTAGTATCAGCGTTTGGCATTTGCTGTCTCCCTGTGAAAATCTCTGAAACTGCATGCTATGTGTAAATAACGCGTAGGTTGGACACTCCCACACAATGTAGCGGAATTTTCTTTTAAGCCGAACACAGGGTTGTTCCCCCTTTCATTCGGGCACACTCTGTCTACTCCACGGGTGGCCGGGGTTGACTCATCCTCTGAAGGGACCAGCCTCCCGGTGTGTTACCGCCTCTCTTGAACTAAAAGTTCCTGTGACCGTCTTGTCTGCAATATGTGTGTGCACGCCAGCCTCAAGTATTTCAATCTCGGGGCGCACTTGCGATTTATTTGTTATTTGCATATCGTTTACATGAATTCATACAATATTGACTTTATCGTATCGAGTTCGGGTTCGAACGAAGCATTTTGATGTGCATAATATGATTGTGAGGGCGGAATATGTAAGTAATGAAGGTCAGGAGACCACGACGTCTTACACGCTGAAGTCGAAGATGGCGGTGGATTGAATACACTGGAATGCACCCTGCAGGGGTGTCTGGCTCGGAGCTCTCCTTAAAGTAACAGATTTGTAACAATTCGTTGCGTCACTGTTGTGGCAACTGCTGCTCATATTGCTGCAGCAGATGCAGTACTAGCCACCAGAGCCATAAGCCGAACAGGATGTTTTTCCCTCTCAGTAGCGCCACGTTGTCGTCCGAAGTCCGATCTTCTTGTGACGGTAAATACCCGTGACCAACGCTGCCAGCAGTCAAGTACAGTGGTTACATTCCCGCCAGGCCTTCGTGCAGTATCGCATAAGGAACATTCAGCTTTTCGTAGCCCTATTATACGGACTCGTTGAGACTTAGTGAGGTGTCCACAATGGCGTCGTTTTTCACAGGTGTTCTTGATTAACATCAACTCGCCACATCCATTATCTACAAACTGGGGATCCCCAATGTCAGGAACACTAGCAAACATTTTCATCAATCACCTTGAAAATCAGATATTGGAGAAGATAACCACAAATGAAAGTTTCAAAATCATATATTGGTACAGATACGTGGATGACATTATTTGTCTGGTAGACGAGCCAAATGAAAAAATAGATGAACTCCATTCAGAAATAAACAAAGCTCATAAGAACATAAAATTCACACTTGAAAAAGAAAAAGAAAATCAAATAAATTTTCTTGACATTACAATTAAAAAAGAAAATGGAAAACATACATTTAACATCTTTAGAAAACCAACAGCCACGGACACAATAATACATTCCACATCCAACCACCCCCAAAGCCAGAAACTTGCAGCACTAAGACACATGTTACATAGATTAAACAGAATCCCACTCAGCAAGACAAACTATGAACAAGAAATGAACACGATCATACAAATAGCTAGGAACAACGGGTATGACACACATGGGGTACACAGGCTCAATCAAAAAATAAAAACACAAATAAAAAACAAACACAACATTTCCACAATACAAAAGAACTCACAAGCTGAAAACTTACAAACACACTCAAGAAACACACACAACGACAACACCACACAGAAAAGAACCAGATGATACACCATGACCTACACACATAAACTAACACACAGAGTTGGAAACATCCTAAAGAGACAGGGCTTCAAAATAGCATATAAGCCTGGGCAAACCCTTCAATCACACCTAAGCCAGCCAGCTACCAAGAGGGACAAATTCCAACAATCAGGAATATATAAACTTGAATGTCAAAGTTGTGATGCAGTATACATAGGCATGACATACAGGAATTTTGAAACAAGATACAAAGAACATATCAAATGTTGGAAGTATGAGACAAACCATTCCACATTTGCAGAGCATTTAAAACACTACAACCATCATCCTACAAACATGGAACAAGAAATGAAAATAATGAGAATAAGCAACCATGACAAACATCTTATACAAATGCAAGAAAACTTCCACATCCAGAAAGCCATAGCAGAAAACAAACATGTGATAAATGAACAAACACACATCAGCACAGGCTCCCTACTACACTTAATAAAGGAAATGATAACATATATACATATATATATATATATATATATATATCACCAATATACAGACACACACACACACACACACACACACACACACACACACACACACATACACAGCCCCCTCCCAAAAAAAAAAAATACGTAACACCAAAATACAGACAGACACACACACACACACAGCACAAAAAATATATATCACACCAAAACACACACACACACATACACAGGACAAAAACAAAAATAAATAAATAAATACAATAAAATTAAATTAATACGACACCAAAAAACACTCACACACACACACATATACACACACACACACACACACACACACACACACATACACAAACGCACACACAAATGCATACACGAACAGACCACAGATACTTCAATAGTTACACTCATAAGTTTGGCAGTAATATTCGATCTTTGGCAAAAACATTTGACAGTCGGCAACAGAAACCAAAACATTGCATTAAAACAAGCGTTCAGTGCATAGTGCTGTGGAATGCGGAAAAAACAGCAAATTGACGCTCATAGGAAGAAGAACAACACCAAAAATGCAACAGGAGCGTAATATGTAAGAAACTGTCTACGCAACCTGTAAGTACAGTTCAAAACATTACTACTTAATAGGAAATACTAACCACCAGAACTGTTTATAACCTATAGGCACAGTGACAAAAATGTAAATAAAATAGCTAACATATGTACATATTCCAGGCCACTGATGATGCCTTGCAGAAAATAAAGGCGAAACGCGTTTGGCACTATAATTGTGTTTTATTCAGTTGCTGTCAGACGGTCCATAAGTGAAAATTATCAATATACCGTAGTCGCCACATCCAATCTCAAAGGTAACTAACGCACACGACCATTACAGCGTATATTTAAAGCAAACCTGATTTGCATCTTAATAGCGCAACTCTTGTGCGACTGGCGCAAAATCTGAATAGACATTATCTTTCAGATGTGGAACCAGACCTACCAACTCCTTCTTCATGTTGCGATTTTTTTCACGAGTATACGATAACTTTTGCGAATGATTTCTATATATATTCCATAATTCATTCACTAACGTAGATGTATTTACATGATAATTTCAGGATGTTGAATAATAAAGGTAGCATCTATATTCATATTAATAATAACAAAAATCGCGTAAACTAGTGAAATATGCATGCCGCTTTGCTGTGAATGTAATCTACCTTAAAAGTATTCAGTGTGTAGTTGACATCGTTCGGAGTGAAATTAGTTTGTATACTGCCTGTGAAAATTAATGCTTGGGGAATAACACGTTTTCAGGCTCGTCGAATCAGTCGTATCAAAACTGTGAATTTCAAAATTTAGCCCCTCGTCCCAAACCCTTGGTATAAATTCCTGCTGACGCCCATTTGTACTTCACGTTTCTGTCCTTGTGCTAGTAGGCACTTCATTCAGTAACACATTTCTTAACTGTAGTGTGAGCCAACACTCCACTTTTGTACGGTATAATTGTTTCCAGCCCCTGCTTTTTTTAAGTACAAATAATTTAGTGACCACTTCATACAATATAGCAGATGCTTAAATACAGGTGTTTTAAAATATAAAACTAAATGAGAAGTCCAATGGTCTGTCGTAGTTTTTTGTCCTGAAGTCCATTAGACATTCACACAACGTTGCTGCAAACCGGACCAGGAAACCAGATCGGCTTGTCAGGTAATGAGTGCAAAGAAGTCTGCGTCACATAGCGAAATACAGTTTAAAAGTGACTCTTCGGCATGAGAAGGTAATTTCGTGAGGTAAAGGTCCTGAATGAGCGCGTGTTCTCGAGACAAAAAAAGAGATAAGCAACGACTAAAATAAAATAATGTCACTGTCATCACTTCGACAGTTCGTTCCAATCAGACAACATATGAGTGACTTCTAGTACTACAATGGAAAACAACTGTAATGAATCGAATGTAGTATCTTACGCTAGATACAAACAAATATTTAAGAGTTGGCGTTAATTTAAAAATTTCGAAAACTACAAGACTACTAACAACCACCATAAATAGAGAGGAAGTTATGTAAAAATACAAGCCATACTTCACACAAAATCAACAAATGTTTACCTGTGGATGTTAAGGCGAGTAAAGTTTGCAACAGAATACTGACATTATACGCTGATTTAAAGTTACAATCAACAGATATTTCTAGACAAAGAAGCAAAACGAATCATAAGTAATAGCCGGCCGAAGTGGCCGTGCGGTTAAAGGCGCTGCAGTCTGAAACCGCAAGACCGCTACGGTCGCAGGTTCGAATCCTGCCTCGGGCGTGGATGTTTGTGATGTCATTAGGTTAGTTAGGTTTAACTAGTTCTAAGTTCTAGGGGACTAATGACCTCAGCAGTTGAGTCCCATAGTGCTCAGAGCCATTTGAACCATAAGTAATATAAACATGATTTTCGTTTTTAAGGAATTCGCATTATTTTTTCCTTTACCTGGATGAAAATAACTAAAATAAATCAAAAATACGTCAACCACACATAAAGCTACGCACGAACCGTAAGACTTTCCCCGCAAAAATCTCTAAAACAATAACAGTCATTCGTGTATTGAAGCACGAAGGAAAGTATGGAACAATATTACGTGGACAAACATGAAAGAAAATATACAAATTGAAATTTTTTGAAACTTTTACGTTTCAACAAAAAAATGTTGAGATGTGTGTGAAATCTTACAGGACTTTACTGCTAAGGTCATCAGTCCCTAAGCTTACACACTATTTAACCTAAATTATCCTAAGGACAAACACACACACACCCATGCCCGAGGGAGGACTCGAACCTCCGCCGGGACCATAAGTTTCAACAGTTACAGCTAATATCGATCTCGAGTAAATTTGGCGAGTATGATACGGCAAAATGACGGACGACATCATTTCTTAAGTGCCCCTTTCGTGTAGTTCATTTTCATTAAAAAACGATTTACAGCATATTTTTCTGGAGAGACAGTCATCTGTCTGCGTCACCTTTTAAGTGGAGAGTCTTGTCGGCACTCCTCGCTGAGTGTCGTAACCGACCTTTCAGTTCGAAGCCGAAAGCTGAGCGAAAAAGCACGGAAATAGGCAAATCATGTTTTGAAGAAGATCCTGATCGATGAATTTAAATGGAATAGTGACGCGTCATAGTTTTGCTTTTAATTTCGATTTAGATGTCAACCAGGTTCCCGGAAGCAATCAGTCTGTTGCACATTTATCGCTACTAGTGGCAACTATTCTACAGTAACCTTATTTAATTTTTTTCTGTTCGCTAAGAATCGTTACGGAGTAAGTGAAAGATTTGTGATACACGTGTGCCACCAATCACTGCAGTTCACTGAACACTTTTCCCGTACGGTATGCTGATGAAGACACATTACATTAAAAAGAACAGGAAATTAGATGTATTTCAATATCAATTTCATAATCTTCCTGTAATGATAACATTCTATTACTGTTGTTTATTTATCCTCATAAAGTTGATTGAACAGGGTAGTAAGTAACCAACTACTCAAATTGTTCAAAAACGTGCAAATTGTCACTTTATACAACATGAAGAGTTGGAAGCATCTGAAGTTTCCCACCGAATGTGCGTATACTACAGAGTCCTTACTCGAGCATTCAGCCACTACCATACGTCACAAATCATTAAGGATTTAGCTCGTGGTAGTCACCGACGGTCAACCACACCAGTGATGACCGTCACCAACAAACCGCGACTCTCAGATATTCCGACACAAGTACGCCTAGCAATGTCATAGCATTTTTACCTCACTTATTCTACATTTAATAACTTTTCTGTCTTTATAGTAGTATAAACACTTAAATCAGCCCTGCTTGTTTTTCTTCTGTGGTTTGCTTTCTTTATATCATCATCTACTGCGGGGACAGCTTTATCAGATTTTAAGATAACTTCATTATCACTTACAAGGCCGTGGCTGGAAAATCTTTCTGGCGCACTCTCCATTGTCAGGGGAACGACCTTCGCATCCTTCCGTCGTGGTATGATGACACAATCACATTGATTGTCAGTTGTTACTCAGTTTTAACATCTAACGTATTTTACGAACTATAAGATGCACCTTAATGTTTAAGTAATTTTTTAAAAATAACATGTTTACCATGTTTATTATAAGATCGCAAAACCAGACTAAGAAATTCTTTGTTTATAAAACCGAACTGACCTTTAAAATTACTGAAGATCATCACCTGAACTTCCTTCATCATCATCATCATCATCATCTTGTTCTTCCTCTTCATATAGAAGGTGACCTTCACTGCCATCGAGAGCGTTACTTACGCCTCACTTCTGGAAAGATTTTACAATAATGTATTCTGTCACTCTAGACCACTACTGTTTTGTCCACTGACATAGTTGTTTGGCTGTAGGTCGTTTAAAAGCTCACTTCGACGTGAATTCATCCATCATCCATTTCTTCCATTCCTCTGTCATACACGCTTTAAATGGTTAATTTGTCAAGGCACCGAGAGGTTGCAATTGTGAATGAATAACAGCAAGCTATGTGTTTCTCTGTCTTTAATTCTCTTTCACAGAATTTTTTTCAAAGGACTACTACACCGATCTAGCATAGGAAAAAGAACTCCACTAAAGCACCTATCCTCCTCTCCCATAGTCCGTTAATGCTTAATTTAATATCAGCTTGTCATATAAGTGAACAACACCTGAGGTATTTTAGAAGATTTTGGCATTGTCCGAGAATGATCATTGGATTAAGTTCAGTACCGTCAGCACAACAAGAAAGGACAACAGCGTAGTACATTTTTTCATCTCCACTTGTTTTTATAGATACTGTTTCAGAACCTTTCATGGCATCAGTCTGTTACCCGGCACACAATGTCAGAGGAGTTTCATCGATATTAGCTGTTTGGCTTAATTCCTCACTGGTTTTCTCCCTTATTAAATATTAAAGCAATTGAAAGATGATAAAAGAAGGTTGTATACATGGAAGAAGCCTGGAGATACTGACAGGTTTCAAATAGATTATATAATAGTAAGACAGAGATTTAGGAACCTGGTTTGAAATTGTAAGACATTTCCAGGGGCAGATGTGGACTCTGACCATAATCTATTGGTTATGAACTGCAGATTAAAACTGAAGAAACTACAAAAAGGTGGGAATTTAAGGAAATGGGACCTGGATAAACTGACTAAACCAGAGGCTGTACAGAGTTTCTGGGAGAGCATAAGAGAACAAATGACAGGGATGGGGGAAAGAAATACAGTAGAAGAAGAATGGATAGCTTTGAGAGATAAAGTAGTGAAGACAGCAGAGGATCTAGTAGGTAAAAAGACGAGGGCTATTAGAAATCCTTGGGTAACAGAAGAAATATTGAATTTAATCGATGAAAGGAGAAAATATAAAAATGCAGTAAATGAAGCAGGCAAAAAAGAATACAAACGTCTAAAAAATGAGATCGACAGCAAGTGCAAAATGGCTAAGCAGGGATGGCTAGAGGACAAATGTAAGGATGTAGAGGCGTATCTCACTAGGGGTAAGATAGATACTGCCTACAGGAAAATTAAAGAGACCTTTGGAGAAAAGAGAACCACTTGTATGAATATCAAGAGCTCAGATGGAAACCCAGTTCTAAGCAAAGAAGGGAAAGCAGAAAGGTGGAAGGAGTATATAGAGGGTCTATACAAGGGCGATGTACTTGAAGACAATATTATGAAAATGGAAGAGGATGTAGAGGAAGATGAAATGGGAGATAAGATACTGCGTGAAGAGTTTGACAGAGCACTGGAAGACCTGAGTCGAAACAAGGCCGCGGGAGTAGACAACATTCCATTAGAGCTACTGACGGCCTTCGGAGAGCCAGTCCTGACAAAACTCTACCATCTGGTGAGCAAGACGTATGAGACAGGCGAAATACCCTCAGACTTCAAGAAGAATATAATAATTCCAATCCCAAAGAAAGCAGGTGTTGACAGATGTGAAAATTACCGAACTATCAGTTTAATAAGTCACGGCTGCAAAATACTAATGCGAATTATTTACAGGCGAATGGAAAAACTGGTAGAAGCCGACCTCGTGGAAGATCAGTTTGGATTCCGTAGAAATATTGGAACACGTGAGGCAATTAGCATTTGTAGACTCAGAGAAAGCTTTTGACAATGTTGACTGGAATACTCTCTTTCAAATTCTGAAGGTGGCAGGGGTAAAATACAGGGAGCGAAAGGCGATTTACAATTTGTACAGAAACCAGATGGCAGTTATAAGAGTCGATGGGAATGAGAGGGAAGCAGTGGTTGGGAAGGGAGTGAGACAGGGTTGTAGCCTATACCCAATGTTATTCAATCTGTATATTGAGCAAGCAGTGAAGGAAACAAAAGAAAAATTTGGAGTAAGTATTAAAATCTATGGAGAAGAAATAAAAACTGTAAGGTTCGCCGATGACATTGTAATTCTGTCAGAGACAGTAAAGGACTTAGAAAAGCAGTTGAACGGAATGGATAGCATCTTGAAAGGAGGATATAAGATGAACATCAACAAAAGCAAAATGAGGATAATGGAATGTAGCCGAATTAAGTCGGGTGACGCTGAGGGAATTAGATTAGGAAATGAGACACTTAAAGTAGTAAAGGAATTTTGCTATTTGGGGAGCAAAATTACTGATGATGGTCGAAGTAGAGAGGATATAAAATGTAGACTGGCAATGGCATGGATAGCGTTTCTGAAGAAGAGAAATTTATTAACATCGAGTATAGATTTATGTGTCAGGAAGTCGTTTCTGAAAGTATTTGTACGGAGCGTAGCCATGTATGGAGGTGAAGCATGGACGATAAATAGTTAGGACAGGTAGAGAATAGAAGCTTTCGAAATGTGGTGCTACAGAAGAATGCTGAAGATTAGATGGGTAGATCACATAACTAATGAGGAGGTATTGAATAGGATAGGAGAGAAGAGAAGTTAGTGGCACAACTTGACTAGAAGAAGGGATCGATTGGTAGGACATGTTCTGAGGTATCAAGGGACCACCAATTTAGTACTGGAGGACAGCGTGGAGGGTAAAAATCGTAGAGGGAGGCCATGAGATGAATACAGTAAGCAGATTCAGAAGGATGTAGGTTGTAGTAGGTACTGGGAGATGAAAATGCTTGCACAGGATAGAGTAGGGTGGAGAGCTGCATCAAACCAGACTCAGGACTGGAGACCACAACAACACATTTTCTCTTCATACTCTTGTGGAATTTTCTGAGATATTTTGATTTTGGTTCACACGCTAAATCCGTGACGGTTCATAAACCTTTGGCACCAACCAATTCCACCCTTAAAATCTGTTAAGTTCCACTGCAACCATTTTTCATTCAGTCCTCTATTTGCATATTTAGTCTACCTCATTTTTTAAGTTCTTCTTTAGTAGCTCGCAAATGGTTTTTTTTCTGTTGGTGGATGGCCGAAATGGTGCTCAGTTGCTCTGTTTCCATGGTTTTGTACATATTTTATTGCGACCAGTTTATAGCCCGCATCATATGAATACCTTCCTTTTCCATTACGAAATTAGCTACTAACAAAAATATTGTTCTCTTGCCTATAACGCACATCTGTTTCATTTCAAGTTTACTGGCAGCGTAGATAGCAATGACGTACCATAGACTAGACAATGTTCTGGTTTGTGATGACGGGGTGGGAGGGAGACAGTGTTGGCAAGCTTGTGAACCCTGTAACTCATGTTCCTCGCATCGCTGCAGTGCTGCTGCCAGTTGAACCCAGTGTTGCCAAATAGAGATAAATTTCCCGAGGTATCTAATGTATAGCTATTTTTATAGTGACGGGGTTTATAAATCAAATACTGGACATTTTTATATCAATTTCGAGTATAAGCCGAACCTAAATTTTAGAGCCAATTTTTCGAAGAAAAAAGTTGCCTCTTACAGTCCGTAAAAAGCGGTTCTTCATGTATTAAAGTTTCCTCAAACAAATTTTAGTCCTGATATTTTACTAAAAAGAGACGGTAAATTTTGTGAAACAGTGGAACTTATTTCCTAAAATTATTGTATGTAATATTATCCGACATGAAGCGGATGCCATTATTTGTATGCCTCTGTTCATAGATAGCAATGCATCCAAAAACGGCTAAAATAATTGCCTGTTTAAAATCGTCACCTACAGTCACTTCATTGATAGGGCACTGGTAAATTTAATTCAGTGTGCAAAGGAGAATATCCTAGAATATTACTCAGGTGTGTAGTACCGGCATCAAATAGGACTAGCAGCGGTCGTTAAGATATACAAAGAAGGGCTTCACGAATGGTGAGAGGCCTGTTTGATCGACAGAAAAGCGTCTCGGAAATGATGCTTATTGACAGATGCTTGGAGCTAGACAAGTGTTCCGTGAAATACAGGGTTTCGAGGACCATTATTCAACGATGAGTCCAGGAATATACCTCAGGAAACTATGTGTTGAACTGTAGGGATCCGGAAACCAAGATCAAAATAATTGCTTCTTCCACAGAGCGAGTGAAACAGTCGGCTTTCCAGCGCTCCATACGCGAATGGAACAGGGAGAAACCACAAGAAGTCGAACAAGGGAAAGTACTCTATGCCACGTACTTCACAATGACTCAGTATAACATATATTTCGAGATGATAATATATGCTGTCCGCAGCATCGTAACGAGGACATGGCGAAAGAAGCCGAAGAAAAAGATAAATGACTAAAGAATTACTCAGGAGGTGTACGTTAGTTCACCTGTCTCTCACGTTCTTGTCTCCTCCGTACGAGAAGAAGACTTACCCTCGGGGTGCGACTGTAAACGGAATCTATTGTCACATTGGATATCGACAGTCGTTTTGTCCATATGGTACCATGAAGAAACAACTACTAACAGACGGACGTCTACCACTAACAAAGACTGAGAGACAAACTTTCGCTTGATTCATTGAGCTGCCGCTTCAGATTTCTGCCAACTGATGACAAGAGCGGGACGCGACATTCTAAGAATTAAGTAGAAATGGCCGAGAGTAAGGAATGCAGGTAAGCTACTACAAACAGCATAGTGAACGCATTATTGTGGCCAAGATAGATACGAAGCCCACACCTACTACAGTAGGACAAGTTTATATGCCAACTAGCTCTGCAGATGACGAAGAAATTGAAGAAATGTATGATGAAATAAAAGAAATTATTCAGATTGTGAAGGGAGACGAAAATTTAATAGTCATGGGTGACTGGAATTCGAGTGCAGGAAAAGGGAGAGAAGGAAACATAGTAGGTGAATATGGATTGGGGGACAGAAATGAAAGAGGAAGCCGCCTGGTAGAATTTTGCACAGAGCACAACTTAATCATAACTAACACTTGGTTTAAGAATCATGAAAGAAGGTTGTATACATGGAAGAACCCTGGAGATACTAAAAGGTATCAGATAGATTATATAATGGTAAGACAGAGATTTAGGAACCAGGTTTTAAATTGTAAGACATTTCCAGGGGCAGATGTGGACTCTGACCACAATCTATTGGTTATGACCTGTAGATTAAAACTGAAGAAACTGCAAAAAGGTGGGAATTTAAGGAGATGGGACCTGGATAAACTAAAAGAACCAGAGGTTGTACGGAGATTCAGGGAGAGCATAAGGGAGCAATTGACAGGAATGGGGGAAATAAATACAGTAGAAGAAGAATGGGTAGCTTTGAGGGATGAAGTAGTGAAGGCAGCAGAGGATCAAGTGGGTAAAAAGACGAGGGCTAGTAGAAATCCTTGGGTAACAGAAGAAATATTGAATTTAATTGATGAAAGGAGAAAATATAAAAATGCGGTAAGTGAAACAGGCAAAAAGGAATACAAACGTCCCAAAAATGATATCGACAGGAAGTGCAAAATGGCTAAGCAGGGATGGCTAGAGGAAAAATGTAAGGATGTAGAGGCCTATCTCACTAGGGGTAAGATAGATACGGCCTACAGGAAAATTAGAGAGACCTTTGGAGATAAGAGAACTTCTATGAATATCAAGAGCTCAGATGGAAACCCAGTTCTAAGCAAAGAAGGGAAAGCAGAAATGTGGAAGGAGTATATAGAGGGTCTATACAAGGGCGATGTACTTGAGGACAATATTATGGAAATGGAAGAGGATGTAGATGAAGATGAAATGGGATATACGATACTGCGTGAAGAGTTTGACAGAGCACTGAAAGACCTGAGTCGAAACAAGGCCCCCGGAGTAGACAATATTCCATTGGAACTACTGACGGCCGTGGGAGAGCCAGTCCTGACAAAACTCTACCATCTGGTGAGCAAGATGTATGAAACAGGCGAAATACCCTCAGACTTCAAGAAGAATATAATAATTCCAATCCCAAAGAAAGCAGGTGTTGACAGATGTGAAAATTACCGAACTGTCAGCTTAATAAGTCACAGTTGCAAAATACTAACACGAATTCTTTACAGACGAATGGAAAAACTAGTAGAAGCCAACCTCGGGGAAGATCAGTTTGGATTCCGTAGAAACACTGGAACACGTGAGGCAATACTGACCTTAAGACTTATCTTAGAAGAAAGATTAAGGAAAGGCAAACCTACGTTTCTAGCATTTGTAGACTTAGAGAAAGCTTTTGACAATGTTGACTGGAATACTCTCTTTCAAATTCTAAAGGTGGCAGGGGTAAAATACAGGGAGCGAAAGGCTATTTACAATTTGTACAGAAACCAGATGGCAGTTATAAGAGTCGAGGGACATGAAAGGGAAGCAGTGGTTGGGAAGGGAGTAAGACAGGGTTGTAGCCTGTCCCCGATGTTGTTCAATCTGTATATTGAGCAAGCAGTAAAGGAAACAAAAGAAAAATTCAGAGTAGGTATTAAAATTCATGGAGAAGAAATAAAAACTTTGAGGTTCGCCGATGACATTGTAATTCTGTCAGAGACGGCAAAGGACTTGGAAGAGCAGTTGAATGGAATGGACAGTGTCTTGAAAGGAGGATATAAGATGAACATCAACAAAAGCAAAACAAGGATAATGGAATGTAGTCTAATTAAGTCGGGTGATGCTGAGGGAATTAGATTAGGAAATGAGGCACTTAAAGTAGTAAAGGAATTTTGCTATTTGGGGAGCAAAATAACTGATGATGGTCGAAGTAGAGGGGATATAAAATGTAGGCTGGCAATGGCGAGGAAAGCGTTTCTGAAGAAGAGAAATTTGTTAACATCCAGTATTGATTTAAGTGTCAGGAAGTAATTTCAGAAAGTATTCGTATGGAGTGTAGCCATGTATGGAAGTGAAACATGGACGATAAATAGTTTGGACAAGAAGAGAATAGAAGCTTTCGAAATGTGGTGCTACAGAAGAATGCTGAAGATTAGATGGGTAGATCACATAACTAATGAGGAAGTATTGAATAGGATTGGGGAGAAGAGAAGTTTGTGGCACAACTTGACCAGAAGAAGGGATCGGTCGGTAGGACATGTTCTGAGGCATCAAGGGATCACCAATTTAATATTGGAGGGCAGCGTGGAGGGTAAAAATCGTAGGGGGAGACCAAGAGATGAATACACTAAGCAGATTCAGAAGGATGTAGGTTGCAGTAGGTACTGGGAGATGAAAAAGCTTGCACAGGATAGAGTAGCATGGAGAGCTGCATCAAACCAGTCTCAGGACTGAAGACCACAACAACAACAACATGTACTTTACTAGCCGTTACAGCCAGTACTTTTACTGTGAAACCAGAGCGAGATCAGCCCCTTCCAAGGGCACAGATGGGGCGCTAAAACTGACCAGTTAAAAAAAGAAAGAAAAGAAAGACACAAACGATTTATGAATTAACCCGGAGAGGCACAAGAGTACTCGCGCCTCACGTCTTCCTAGCTTTGGCCCTCGAGAAAAAGCCTTTCCATCACAAAGGTTAGTCTCCGAGTCCTGAATCAGATAAGATTATGATTAACCAAAGGCTTCCTATCTTTCGCGATTTCTGCCAACTGATGACTGGCGTGAAATCTTTTAAGCTAGACTGTTTCAAAAAATTTGATAGAATGATAAGTGAAATGGCAAACAGGCCTCACATATACCATACCACTTCATCTCAATTTTCTGCCATGAATGAGTTAAATGAGAACTCTGTAGCCTATTTTGAAAAATATGTAGGAGATTTTGGTGCCAAAAATAACAAAAATATCGATAAGCAGAATTAGCTTATGAAACAGTAGCTTCCAAATTCCAGTAAGAAGAGTTGATGAGATCCACTGACACCAATTCCCATTTCGATATTCTGACCTTTTTTTCGAAGTATGGATGCCCAGATGCTCATCCAAACATCGAAATAGTTTGGAGGATTTTTTTTTTATAATTTCAATGTGGTTTCACCAAATTTATGATAATTGAAAGTACTAAAGGTCCAGTGCATGTGAAGCAGACTATCAAATTCACCTATCTTGTAGACTGAATACGACACAGCTACTGAATTTCACTTGAATGAAATCATCAGTGAGTTTGCTGGCTTCAAAGCTAGAAAAATTATAATAACACAATTCTTGGTGCCAGCCGGAGTGGCCGTGCGGTTCTAAGCGCTACAGTCTGTAGCTGATCGACCGCTCCGGTCGCAGGTTCGAATCCTGCTTCCGGCATGGATGTGTGTGATGTCCTTAGGTTAGTTAGGTTTAATTAGTTCTAAGTTCTAGGCGACTGATGACCTAGAAGTTAAGTCGCATAGTGCTCAGAGCTATTTGAACCATTTTTGAACCAATTCTTGGAAAACAATGTTTTCTCAACATTTAATAACAGCCCTTTTTCTTTTATTTTGTATTAATGATTCATCCACTCTTATTAATTTGTGGGAGCAAATAAAATGTGTTATTTTTTATACATCATGGTAAAATCACTGCACAGAAGCTACCACAAACAGGAAGATAGATATTTTTTTCACTTTCAATTGTTTTAGAAAATTTGTCCTATTCGTGATTTATTTGCTGCAACGATAGATTTAACTTGTTGTTAGCAACACCTTTCGTCTAAATACCACATTTAACAAATATGTATGAATAGTGCTTTATTTTTATTAAATATACCTTACAAATCACAAACTTTCCTATTTCTGTATAGAAAAAATTGAAGAAAAGTATCTTTCTGCAAGTGGGAGCAGCTTTGGCAGTTCCGCCAAGGGTGTAGGATCACCTCAGTACATCTCTATCTCAAACATGCTTTACTCCACCTAGTCACAAAACATAGGAATGCAGCCGAATAACGTCCCCGACAGTAGTAGCACAAAACAGGCATCAGTACAATTTGTTATTGTGGGTTGCCTCTATTCAGAGGGAAACTTGATTGATTTACGACTTTAACCCGTTGTTCTGTTAAGAATATTATGACCCTCTGGGGAAATATCCCTGGGGATAATCCATCCTTTTGATAGACAGATGTGTTCAGTTATTCTTCATATCACCCACATCCCATTCAACCGTCTTGAGAACCCAGCACAACATCCTTAATCGATTAATTAAATCGATATCCTGCAGTTTTCCTTTCCCCCTCCCCTCTGGAAATACTGATTGATCAATCCCAGACTATGGAATATAGTTTAAGCAATTTAGAGAATGTGTGGAACATTGATTATTTAAACAATTCATGGGATACAAAATGGTGCTTGGAATATAGCTTATTTAAAGAATTTGTCAGGAACTCAATTGCAGTATGTGGAATATTAAACAATTGCGATGCTTTTTCATTTTGATCAAGTAAGGAAACGAGTAGTTACACCCTCACAGGTAGGTTAAACATATCTGAAAGACTTTCCTGCATCTCGCCACTCTTACAAGGTTAGCCAGCTGCGCATCACAGGGCCCATATCAGCTCCTGGGCTGTGGCACACTGGCGACAGCCTGAGAAGTAGCAGCATGCTTGAGCTTATGCTAATCCTAAGCATGCTTCCTGTTGACTTCCAGAGCCATCTCAAGTGGTCTGTATCCATGAACCAACATGTCAGTTACTGGTGCATGTGAGACACCTTCCTACCAAAGCACATACATGTCAGAGAATCGATCCAGAAGTACTGCTGAATTTGATAATTCATTAATTTCCAGTTATTTTATCATGATGTGGAGGATATAAGGCAGACACAGTAGCTATTTCACACACACGAATTGACCATGTCACAAAAATAGTAGCAGGCAGACTCGATATATGCTCTTAAAAGAGAGAGAGGGAGAGAGAGAGAGAGAGAGAGAGAGAGAGAGAGAGAGAGAGAGAGTGAGCTGTAGTTCGCTTTACAGATGACACAGGAAGTAGCATGAGATATTTAATTTCCACCATGGACTCATTCCCTGCAGTACATATTACAGCTTTCGAAATTTTAAATGTGATGCAGAATTTCATATACTGAAGATGTCACAAATGTTGCTTCAGATGTGACACAGGAAATACTAAATAAATATTAAATTCATTATTTTCATTAAATATGAGGGTTGGAACTTAAATAATGGCAACTATTTATTCACAACCGATAGAAAAGTGTTACATGTTTGCACCTGTTGCTGTCCTTCAAAGAAGTCACGAGGCTTGTGTATAAACCGTTGCCAGCGATGTGGAGAGCGTATTATGCCGTTAGCAGAGCCTGTTCTGTTGATGGTGCGAATGGAGCAATCTTCGGAACAATTCTGAAGCGTTTGCCACGAAGTGGTCCCTTCCTCTTCTTAATCAAATCAAAGTCACAAGGACTTACGTTCTGGGAGTATGGTGGATAGTACAGTACTTATTAGTCCCACTGACCGAACAGATCAGCCACAGCTTGCGCTGTATGCGCCCGCACATTGTCGTGCAAAATGATGGGTGGGTTGCGCAGAAAGTGTAGCCGCTTCTTTCGCAAAGCTGCTCGCAGGTGATGCTCCAAAAACGATCAGTACTACTGTGCATTGCCGGTCTGCTATGGAGGAACGTAATGCGTTAGGATAACACCATCACAGTCGTACATTGGAATCACCATAACTTTAGACAACTCCATTCACACCATCAACAGAACAGGCACTGCTAACGAAATACTACGCCTTCCACATCCCTGGCAACGGGTTCTACACAGCGCTTGTGAGTACCTTGAAGGACAGTAGCAGGTGTAAATATGTAACTCTTTTGTATCGTTTGTGAATAAATAGTTGCCACTATTAATGTTCCAAAATGGTTCAAATGGCTCTGAGCACTATGGGACTTAACATCTGAGGTCATCAGTTCCCTAGAACGTAGAACTACTTAAACCTAACTAACCTAAGGACATCACACACAGTCATGCCTAAGGCAGGGTTCGAACCTGCGACCGTAGCGGCCCCGCGGTTCCAGACTGAAGCGCCTAGCAACTCTCGGCCACACCGTTTAAGTTACAACCCTCGTATTAATGAAAATGTGTTGAAAAAATTTGCTTCATGCACTTTAAAACTACTCGAAATAAAAAAAAAGATGGACACGTGCAAAGTAGTTTGCATGCATAAACACCGGTGTTATGTTCCTGACGATAAATTTAATTAAATAATTCAGACCTGGTGGTATGATTGGAAGCAGTGATGTATCAAATGATAGTTGGAATTTCAAATTTCGATGTCAGTTTATACCGTCACGGTTATAGAGTTCCCGGCCACCTCAGGTCTGCGAAGTGTATTTTCTTTTTTAAAAGTACTATAGAATTCATAAGCTGACTGCTTCTCTCAGCTACACCAGGACGAAGAAGTAGGGTCTACAGCGTGAAAGGGAAGAAACGACAACAAATACTGCTGCTATGTATTGCTAGATGACTGATATCTTTGTAAAAACTCTTACTTCCCACGTATTCATCTTCCAGACGCCAAACACACCATGCCGCAATAAAGCACCAATGGTCAGACACCAGAAGAAAGTACTGCCGTGAATGCATTCGATGACTATAGTTATGGAAGCATGTATTAGCCAGAGAGACGCCCACCGACTGTGGTGGGTCCCCATCCCAGGAGGACCTGACTGGTAGGACTTCGAATGTTTTCAACACTTCCTGTGCAAACACTCGTCATATTGAATCTTCTCAAATTTCTCTGCACATTCCGTAATATAACCGACAGTAACTTTACCCTGCAACATATACACATTTTAGGCAAGAAGTGCATTTATCGTTTACATGTGTGCACCATCAAAAAATAAAGAATAAAAAAATGGTATGACCACATTCACAGTGGCTATATGTCTCGATTCTCCTCCGATCTCGGAAATTATGTGATGTTTAAGTCTTCCAGTCAGCGCTTCTAGAAGGTGATTCATCCCGCCAAGACTCTCTCAAACAAGTGATGTAAAAGCACAGGTGTCTGAAACTATGTGATAATCAACAGCGCTCCCGCGGACGAAAAAGGTTGGAAAGACATCACTCATACGGTTTGGTGCACTGTAACGGAAGTCCCAGTCAATAGCGCAACACGAAAAACGCGAGGATATGCTCATGGGAGCAACTGAGGGGTGTTCTATGTATCCATATTGTTACACCCGTTTGCCACTATAGCAGATCCAATTGCACCCTCGCATTGCAATATTGTGCGGCTATTAACGAAATGAATCTATCACCCCTTAAGTTGGGATATACTCACAATTCACCACGCCAAATCTACCCTCCCCTTATAAGTGGACATACATAATTGTTTTACATGAATAGTAGTCTGATTACTTCCCAAAAACGCCTGGTGATATGTCGAAACACAAGCCACAATATTTGTACGGTAGTGTAACATTTCTGACTATCATTTATAGATGTGTAAAGAAAATATTTGGTTCCCACACTCACACCAGTAGCAAAAAAGCTTCCAGCCATCACGTATTTGTCGATGAATGAAGGACGTAGTTAGAATTTAAAAAAGACCTAACGACTTTTATTTTATTTTATAGATTTCACCACTTCCACGAAAATATTTCGTATTTTAATACTTATGAATCTAACCAGCACACAGTGACGTCTTATATATATTCGGACGGCCAGGTCGGGGTTTGTGCCGGTGCATTCCATGCATACTACTTTAGACATACCTACCACCACCCATATCATACAAATTTCCCCTGATTATTGAATCACTGCGAGTTAATTTTGAGGTGCCAAGCAGACGGCTGGAGAAACCGCAAAACTGTTCTAGTCCAAGCACATTTTTAAGTTCCTGTTGGTAAGCACCGTACGTGTTTAACACTTTGGAGCCAAAGGAGGATCACCACGAGATAAATCTCTTGTTGCAGCTAGCAAAACTGAGTTTGTTACGAAAAACACAAAAGAATCTGTTAGAGCGTCATACAAAGATTTCGTTCGTTACATGTGAGAGTAACGGCGACTTAATGCTACAACCTGTTTAGATCCTATAACCTGTGAGGGAAAGCTGAATTATCAAAAAGGAATACCAGGTTATGTAGAAACCTCCTATAAGCTTGAATGCAAAGAATATTTTATTCCAGGCGTACAATATACTTCTCTTTGGCCCTTCAGCCCACCATCTGTATGTAATTGAATAAAAACTATCAATCCATCGTCATTCAGTTATCCAATTTCAAGTGTGTGGAAGGTGTCTTTGAATAAGGTAATGACGTAATTCTAATAGTGAATTTGAGAAGTGGGGGTGAGTGTATTTCGCAAAATATGGTCACGCTTTAGTTATCGCTATTAAACGGGGATTGTTACCACACAACTCTGCTTATGTTGCGACAGTTAACCTTGAGGAGTACGAATTCGAGGAGAAAAGAGAACGTTGCTGCTTACAACGTGTTTGTGGGGTGAAATCAAGAAATGTGTGTACTGTGCTCTCGGATATTTATATGAAACTGATTAAGAACCGTTGCCACGTGAACGCTTTTGATTACTAATTGTTCCCTACACAACTTCTACAATGGCATGACTATGAAGCAGAACGTGTAATTTGTAAGTGTTACGATATTATCGCAAAAGGAGGAACATCAGATATTAAGGATCATATAGGTAACGTAAAGCACAAATCAAACGTGCTCTGCCGAAGCACATAAAGAAATGGACAGTTACTTTCAGAATGAGATTTTCACTCTGCAGCGGAATGTGCGCTGATGTGAAACTTCCTGGCAGATTAAAACTATGTGCCGGACCGAGACTCGAATTCAGGACCTTTGCCTTTCGCATGCAAGTGCTCTACTAACTGAGCTATCCAAGCACGACTCACGCCCCGTCCTCACAGCTTTACTTCTGCCAGTACTTCGTCTCTGTAAGGTTCGTAGGAGAGCTTCTGTAAAGTTTGGAAGGTAGAAGACGAGGTACTGGCAGAAGTAAAGCTGTGAGGACGGGGCGCGAGTCGTGCTTGGGTAGCTCACTTTGTAGAGCACTTGCCCGCGAAAGGCAAAGGTCCCGCGTTCGAGTCTCGGTCCCTCACACAGTTTTGATCTGCCAGACAGTTACTTTGTTACAAATTCATTCAAATACCTTAAATTAGTAACAGCAGCGAAACTAGCAATGTGCTGTCACATTTTAAACATCATCAGGTCTTTGAAATGAGTGAACTATAATTTCCCTTTAAGATCGAAACTTTTTTAGGTTTCCGAAGCAGCAAAAAAATTTTATTTTGGGTATAAGAAAATCAAAACCAGCTGTGAAATAATCTTTAGCGCTCGACACTGTCAGACAAATACAGAGTCATCTTTGAAAGCTCTGTTATTTTTTGTGCAGCTACAGCTGTTTGCGACTAAAAGCGGCATTTACGCCAGTTTTTCACTTTTGTAAGCTTAAGAGAAATAGCCTACTTTGCCCCGATTTCTCCTTCTAAAATTACGTCAGTTTTTAGTCAATTTGAGAGAAATATTGCGGTTTGTCAGAAAGCAATTACGGCAACCGTAGATACATAAAAGCTGAACACAGAGTTATCGCGAAATGGTGGCAAGCATTACCTACAATTAATCTTACGTTCGAGTTTGTCGAATAGCAAAAATCCCACAACCAGCAGCATACAGGTCTCGCAGACAGGTACAGACTTGCCCAGCCTACTCAGACCGACACCGACCCATCCAGTGCGTTCAGAGCAGTATTCATTTGCAGGTGACAAAGAATTCTGCGTTCCTATGGCTGCCTGGGGTAAGTGGTGGGGGGAGGGGGGGGGGGGCGGCAGAGAGTACATAAAAGCTCCACCCCAGTCGCCTCCTTCTGTCGTCAATTACCGTAGTGTGAGGCCGACTGTCGTGTTCTCTCTCGTGTGCGTTAATCGTCACTGCATAATGGACCAGTTTTCTGAGCTGAAAGTTGGGAGGTCAGCTAAAGCACTCAGCCAAATACTACACCAGGACATCCATACTCATGTCTACGATCTGGTAAATGGAGGGTGTAGCTATATCAAGCTCAGTTAGGAAATAGCTAATAAAAGGTTATGCATAAACGTAGAGAATAGAAAAGACCAGGCATGTTCAGCACGGTCAACACTGCTTGCGAGAGAAATTAAAAGGTACATCCAGAGCACACATCTCAGTACGCTACATATCCTGACATTCATAAGTGTTGTAACTTGGATAGTATCGAATTGCACATCAAGATCCAGGACATATCAAAATTTGAGGGGCAAAATTCCATAATGTTGGTTCGAGTTTATGGCCTGGAGAAGAAAAGCAAGCCAGATGAACACGACAAGCATATTCTCATCGGCCTCTTCGAGTTCTCAAAATTTGCCGGCGAGCATAATGTATCTGTGAATATGCTACTCTTCTTTGAAGACATGTCCCGACTCCTTTCCGACCAGCTGAACATATAATCATAAACAACACATTTGCTTAAGGTACCCCAGTGCCTTTTCCTCAGGCAAGTTATTAGCAGAGCATCTAGCAGATTGCACTTCCAAGGGCCCAGTACATGTCATTACGCGTACTGAGGAAAACAAATTCATAAAGTTTAAAAATGCTCACCATCAGGAGCGTGCCCTTTTGTAGTGTACACCAACTTTGAATGCCTCCTCGCTCCTGTTGTGGGGCGACGGGTTGATTTTCATAATAATCATTAGTCATAGGAGGAAACTGGTTTGTTGCAAATGTTGTTCGCCGTCTTTTACGAGAGCCTGTCAACTATTTCTGTGGTCAGCCAGAAATTAATAGAGAACATACTGACGATAGTTCCCAGTCTACAGGTCCACATTTCTGTCCAGCCCACTGAAAGAAATGTTTCTATTCCCTATTTGCTCAGTGGGATCAGGACTATGAATATAAAGTAAGATTTTGACTTCTAACTCATGCATATATTCGGTAAAGTTTCACAAACACAACATTGCAATATTCACTATGTTCACACTGATAGTAAATCTCTCTATCCTAAACAGCACCATGTGCATATCAGAGGCGACCACTACGGTAAGTTCCTACTAAACTGTCTTTCACCCCGATTATTGGTAATAAAAATATAGGTAAGTTAGTTAAAATCACAGAAAACGTTTTAGCTCGCCTGCATTACAACTTTGCCTTCTACAATTTTTAGGATGGAACTGACATTAGAACATGACCTCTGAACTACAGCTTTAAGACACTTTGTATTGGTTGTTATTAACATCAAGATCCTAAAAGTTGTTATAGCTGCATTATTTAATAGGTTTCATCACCTGCTGTAACCAAAACTTTCTAGCATTAATGTAACAGATAATCTACTACAAATAAGGACGTTTTTGTTCCAAATTTAGTTTCCAGTAAATTACTCGAAAACTGTTAGAGGTAGATTAATGAGGTCACGTAGTTATTATTTTTATGTTGAACTGAAGCGTCATACAAATTTTCACATTTCTAAGTCTAATATTTAGTGCCATCATAAAAACGTGCATTCTGACCATAATATTGCTTTAATCACTTTGAGACTTGTACCAATTAATTTTGACATATATCTGCACATTATAATCAATTTCTGTCTTCCTAGCTTTGTTATTTAGCGCCACTTATTTTTTTATTAACACGATGCATTTAGGTAAAAATATTGACCTAATGAATCTAAGACTTTACACTTTAAACATTTTAAACTGAAGCACATTTTGACAAAGTTTGAAAAAGCAACTTTAACTTTTAATTTAATCCTTAATTATGGTGCAATGCACTGACGCGTTATGGTGACGTGGCGCTACTGGCAGTGAACTGGGTCCAGTCCCCTCACACTCTCCCGTCTCTGTATCCCTTAAACGATACAACGCTTGTTTCGTCACACTGTGAGCCACTGTGAAGGTAACCTCACAACCTCACGTACCACCATTACAGAAAAACACGCACCATTTGCGGTGGCGTACCATACTGCATGTTCCTATTATTCAAGTCCTAACCATTACAAATCTTATGTCAGGGATAATCCTGCAGTTTGAATGCTCAATGTGCTCGAACATCGGTCATGGGAGATTGATAAGCTTTACAGCGACAATTTTCCAATGACCTAATTGAACGAGAAGGAAGATTTGTTCAATAATTCAATTGACTGTCGTATTTGCGGGATGCCGTTAGGTGGAAAAGCGGAAACTCCTCGTAGGGACCGTTATCATCTTATGGGGAAGTTCTGTGCCACAACCCACAATACAGGTGATATTCATATCATTCAAGCTGCATTTCCCAATGGGGAAAACATTCAACTTATGACTAGGAATGATCTTTTCTCACATGAGTAAGTGGATAGCACAGCATAACTCAACGATACCAAGCTACCTGACGTAGCTGCATTCTCCAGCAACCTTAAAGGATGCAGAGTATGAGCATGCCGCGAATGCCTGGTGGAAATTCAACATCTCCACTTTAGGAGGGTGTGCACAGCCTTACATGGACACAGACGTGCACTTGCTTGCTGACGTTTTCGAGAAATTCCACAGTGTATGCATGACCACATGTTCTCTGGATCACGCCTTTTATTACATGGCAACTGGGTTGACTTGGGACACAGTGCTCAAGAAAACGAAGTGCAGTGTCGAGTTATTGACCGATGCTGACTTGCTTCTTTTCTTTGAGCGAAGGTTCTGTGGGAACTTTGGCAGAGTGTCCATAAGCATGCGAAAGAAAATAACACCCAAATGGGTGACAGGTTCAGTGCATCCCTTGATTCGTGTTAGATAAAATACTTGGACGTAAATAACTTCTAAGGGTACGCCATGCAACAGTCACTGCCGATTGGTGAGTTTCGATGGGTGCCCAAATACGAATACAAGGGATTAGGTGGAAAAATCATGTGGGAGGGGGAGCTTATGGCAGTTGATTGTGATGTAGTGTATGTGGTGGAGACAGAACTCACATACCCTATTAGTTTACATGATGCACGCGCCGAATGGCTACTGTGCCTAGATAAACTAGTTCTGTGATGAGTCTCCACCCCAAAACTGATGAGAACGCTGGTTACTAAGCGGAGATACATTATTCATTATCGTAATCCCCAGCAGTGTGTCAGCTTGGAGATGGAGCTCGTTGGAATCATCCAGACTGTCTCCATCAAGCAGTACTCCTGGTTGAAGGAGTATATTGATTTGAATACGAGACAGAGCTTCCGTGATGTGTGACTGAGAAATATTTTTATAATTTAATGATAATTGCGATTTTCGGCAAAACAATGGAGAATCCGAGGGAATGACGTGAAATTTCGATTAGAACCGGTTGCGATGGACGTTGTGGCGTAAGAAAATGCATTGCCAGACCAAATTTTAAGCAGGTCACAATATTCAATAAGAAATTTGTTGCTGTGGAGATAACAAAGACTGCAGTAGAGATTACGAAATCTACTTATGTGGGATGTGCATACTATCAAATCTCCTCATGTACCGATTTCATTATTAGTTTACAAAAACTCGGTTCTCAGACCCTAAATTACTTAATATGGATAGAGATGGCTTCATTTATTGGGTGAAGAACAGCAATCCATATGAAGTAATGGGGTACCATGGTACATGTCGTACGTCTTGTAAACAGAGTGATTTTTAATTTTTAATCTGCCTCTAGCTACACAAGTCAGATTAGTTTTTAAGTGTATTTACCCATATGCTCGTAGTCTATCAGAATAATTATTGTAAAAACATTTGCTATTCGGGCTGTGGAAATTGGTTTCTATGTCTACACAGTCCATCAGAACTATGGTAAAAGCTATGCTACTGGGGATTCGGAATTCAGTTGTAATTAATTTTTAGCTTAGTTTTATGTATCTGGAAAAACTGCAGAACATTCTCCAGTACTACTGGGTAAAAAAAGAATATTCTCATCCCAACGTTACAATTGTAGTATGTAAGTTGAAAGTATCTCTGCATTGGAGTAGCAGGGTCGAATTATCCCTCAAGAACTGAACTGAACTTCAAGAACTGAATTGTATCTGTGTGAACTGAATAAACGATAAGTTCGTTACCATAAGTCTTTGTTGTTGTTGTTATTTACAAAAATCATTATCCCAATTACATTAAACGCTGTGTGTGATGAAAATGACATCCGTTTTCTGATCATGAGTGCTGTTAAGAAGGTGAAATTTAAGACAGAGAACTATATAGAATGGCTGCATGGAATTACGCCTATCGTGCAGTATATCTAGGAAAACCACATACGTACTACCTGGACGAACCTATATACTATCAAAGAGGGAACATAGTGAAGAGAAATCATACACACATTACAAGATAAAAATTCATTTATTTCTCAAAGAAATTTTACATTTTCATATGTCGACATGGGAACGCTATTTTTATATATCTTCTTCTTGAGTCAGTTTACAGCAGGACACCCACGTCATGTTTTTCCATGGTAGAAATATGTTAACCACTTATCACTCTTCCATGTTTTTGTAAACCTCCATCAACCAATGTTTTTTGAGAATGTCTCAATTGTAACAGTATCTTATATGTATGTCATATGTTTAAAAATGAATTGTCTACACTCATCATCAAAGAAACCGTAATGTGAAGAAATAGTCCATTAAAAAAGTAATAGCATCTTAGTTGGCTTTGGAGCAGGCATAACTGGCATAACACACAGTACAACACATCTTAATTGAACCCTTTTAAACACATTAGTTAGCAAATAAAATCTGTGCGGTAGATATCACATAGTAATTGTACAAGTTGTGTGGGGAACATATAGTAAAGAGAAGCATTCACGTGGAAACGGTTCTTAATCAGTTTCATATAAATATCCGAGAGCAGAGTACACACATTTCTTGATTTCACCCCACAAACACGTTGTAAGCAGCAACGTTCTCTTTCCTCCGTGAATCCGTAATCCTCAAAGCTAACTGTCGTAACATATTGAGGAAGTAAGAGATCTAGAATTTTTTCTGTGTGGCTACAGCTCGCTCTCAAATAAGCAGAGTTGTGTTGTCACTATCCCCCTTTAATAGCGCCGGCCAGAGTGGCCGAGCGGTTCTAGGCGCTACAGTCTTGAACCGCGCGACCGATATGGTAGCAGGTTCGAATCCTGCCTCGGGCATGGTTGTGTGTGATGTCCTTAGGTTGTTTACGTTTAAGTAGTTCTAAGTTCTAGGAGACTGATGACCTCAGAAGTTAAGTCCCATAGTGCTCAGTGACAGCCAATCCTTTTAATAGCGATAACTAAAGCATGAGCATCCTTTGCAAAATACACTCACCGCCACTTCTCAGATTCACTATCAAAATTACGTCATTACCTGATTAAAACACACCTTCCACACACTTGAAATTGAATAACTGAATGACGATGGATTGATAGTGATTATTCATTCAATTGCATACTGCTGGTGGTCTGAAGGGACAAAGAGAGGTCTATTACATGCTTGGAATAAAGTATTCTTAACATTTAAACTTACAGGAGCTTTCAGCATGATGTGGTATTCCTTTTTGATAATTCAGCTTCAGCTCTCAGGTTACAGGATCTTAACAATTTTGTAGCATTAAGTCGCCATTACTCGCACATGTAACGAACAAAATCTTTGTATGACGCGCTAACACACTCTTTTGTTTCTTTGTAACAAGCTCAATTTGTTGTTGTTACTTTCCTATCACGCTGTAGACTCTTTCCCTTTTACAGAAGAAAATACACTTAGCAGACTTGTAGTGGCTGGGAACTCTATAACCGTGACAGTATAAATTCACATCAAAATTTGAAATTCTATCTATCATTTCATACAGCACCACTTCCTGCGGTGACATAAAATAATAATAGGTTTGAATTATTTAATGAAATTTCTCGTCAGAAGCATAACAATGTTGTTCATGAACGCAAACTACTGCTCATTGTCTATCCTTTTTTACTTCGAGTAGTTTTAATCTGTGTGAGGCAAGTTGTTTAAGGGGCTATGTTAACGATTGAATTAATATTTCCTAGGGCACATCTTCCGAAACACAATTTGTCAAAAGAAAAAACTACAAAGAACGAAAGTTGTCTAGCTAGAAGGGGGAAACCAGATGGCGCTATGGTTGGCCCGCTAGATGGCGCTGCCATAGGTCAAACATATATCAACTCCGTTTCTTTAAATAAGAACCCCATTTTTATTACATATTCGTGTAGTACGTAAATAAATATGAATGTTTTAGTTAGACCACTTTTTTCGCTTTGTGATAGATGGCGCTGTAATAGTCACAAACATATGGCTCACAATTTTAGACGAACACTTGATAACAGGTAGGTTTTTTAAATAAAAATACTGAATGTAGGTACGTTTGAACATTTTATTTCGGTTGTTCTAATGTAATACATGTACCTTTGTGAACTTATCATTTCTGAGAGCGCATGCTGTTACAGCGTGATTACCTGTAAATACCACATTAATGCAATAAATGCTCAAAATGATGTCCGTCAACCTCAATGAATTTGGAAATACGTGTAACGACATTCCTTTCAACAGCGAGTAGTGCGCCTTCCGTAATGTTCGCACATGCATTGACAATGCGCGGACGCATTTTGTCAGGCGTTGTCGGTGGATCACTATAGCAAATGTCGTTGAACTTTCCCCACAGAAAGAAATCTGGGGACGTCAGATCTGGTGAACATGCAGGCCATGGTATGGTGCTTCGACGACCAATCCACCTATCATGAAATATGCTATTCAACACCGCTTCAACCGCATGTGAGTTATGCCAGACAACCATCATGTTGGAAGTACACCGCACGTTCACCGGATCTGACGTCCCAAGATTTCTTTCTGTGGGGAAAGTTGAAGGATATTTGCTATCGTGACCCACCGTCAATGCGCCGGCCAGAGTGGCCGAGCGGTTATAGGCGCTACAGTCTGGAACCGCGAGACCGCTTCGGTCGCAGGTTCAAATCCTGCCTCGGGCATGGATGTGTGTGATGTCCTTAGGTTAGTTAGGTTTAAGTAGTTCTAAGTTCTAGGGGACTGATGACCTCAGATGTTAAGTCCCATGGTGCTCAAAGCCATTTTTTTGAACCACTGCCAATGCCTGACAACATGCGTCAGCACATCGTCAATGCATGTGCGAACATTACGGAAGGCGAACTACTCGCTGTTGAGAGGAATGTCGTTACACATATTACCAAATGCATTGAGGTTGACGGACATCAATGTGAGCATTTATTGCATTAATGTGGTATTTATAGGTAATCACGCTGTAACAGCATGCGTTCTGAGAAATGATACGTTCACAAAGGTACATGTATAACATTGGAACAACCGAAATAAAATGTTCAAATGTACCTACATTCTGTATTTTAATTTAAAAACATACATATTACCGACTGTTCGTCAAAAATAGCGAGCCATATGTTTGTGACTATTACAGCGCCATCTATCACAAAGCGAAAAAAGTGGCCTAACTAAAACATTCATATTTCTTTACGTACTACACGAATATGGAATAAAAAAATGGGGATTCCTATTTAAAAAAAAACGCAGTTGATATCCGTTTGACCTATAGCAGCTCCATCTAGCGGGCTAACCATAACGCCATCTGGTTTCCCACTTCAAGCTAGACGAGTTTCGTTCTTTGTAGTTTTTTCGTTTGTTGCTTATTTCGTGAGATATTTGGCCCAATCACTAGCAATGGACTACCCTGTATATATATGCAACGATCGTTCTTTAAAGTATGTTTCGAGCCAGCCTGCAACTTGTTTTGTGCCATTTTCAATCTGTGTGTGTGTGAAATAGCTACTGTGTATGTCCTATATCCTCTACATCATCGTCATGTGATCGGAAATTAATTGTTTATTAACTTCAGCACTGTTTCTGGATCGATTCTCTCTCAGGTGTTTGCTTTGGGGGGAAGGCGTCTCCCTTGTGCTGGTATCCAACAGGATGGTTGATGCATGCAGACCACTTGAGATGGCTGAGGACATCTACAGGAATGCACGAGCGGGCTGTTAATTCTGAGGGTCTTGTCAGTGCAGCACAGCTTCTGGAGCCAACACGGGCTCTGGAGTGTGCGGCCAGCACAGCTTGCATGAATGGCGATATACAAGAAAGTCTTTCAAGTATGTTTAATGGGTTTGTGATTGTGTAGCTATTTGTTTCCTTATGTGATGGGAATGATAAAGCGATGGAGTTGTTTAAATGTTCAACACACTAAAATCGATTTCCTGACAAATTCTTTAAGTAAACTATATTTCATACAGCAGCCACCTCGTATGCCACAATTAAACTATATTCTACATGTAGTCTAAATTGTTTAAGCAATATGCCGTACCATCAGTCAATCAGTATTTTCAAAATGGGGATGGGGGAAGAAAAACTAAATGATATCAGTCTAATTAATTAATTATTGCATTAATTTGATTCAGTGTAAAGAGGGGTATTTGTGTAACACCAAGCAGCTCATGAATATCGATAGTGGAGCCATTTACCGCCTTTTTTCGATCAATTTAATTAGTCAATTAATTTGGTTTCAGGAGTGATGCCAGGTTTCCCAGAGTGGAGGGAGGGGTAAGGGTGACATGTAAAAACACTTAATTGAACAACTGGCTAAGGACTTGTCAATGAAAAGGATGAATTATCCCCAGGGGATCATAATCCTGCTAGCAGAATAGGTTAAGGTCATAAATCAGTCGAGTTTGTCCCTGAATGTAGGCAACCCATACTAACAAATTGTCCTGATGATGATGTTGCCCTACTACTCCCGACAATGTTCTAACAGGTCAGTAACATGGCATAGTTGCAACAAAAGATCTCTGTGCATGGCGACTGATGGTAGTGAAAATTTTTCAATAATGCTTCATTTTCGTTCCACCTATTTAGAAAACTATGAAAGTTCCTAGATCTAAAAACAATATCAAAATAAGTTTCACTCGGGGCAGAGGATGGGGGGGGGGAGGTGGTGTGTGGGTGGTGAGAGGAGAGGGGTGGGGGGCAGTGTTGAGAGGTCTGTCAATGTATCAGGATTACCTCGCTATGACTCTGCCTGTCTGAGAAACCACGTGAACGAAGAAGTTCTCCGTGGCAGTGGCTTCCAAGGTTTTCCTTTGACGGAAGACTTTGAGAATCTTGTACCATGATTGGAAACCATTAAAAAACCATTATTGTCAAACTTTCGACGAAACCGGCATGTTATTGTTAGTTATTCGTGGAAGACTCATTTGGAAGAAAATGCTCGAAGCAACAGCATTGCTAGCGCCACTGCCCTCGCATGGTGCGGACCCCAGTGGCGGGATGGGCAGGTGCAGGTGCAGGTTCAATGCGCCGGTGTGGCGTGCAGACAATGGTGCTGAAGCATAAACGTATCACACTCCAAGGAGACTATAAGGGACGCAAAGAAATACATCGGCCAATGTTTACTACGCAGCTCACGAGATCAACAGCGATGAGGAAGGTCTTTTTCTCAGATGCGGTATTGGAAACTCGACGTAATTTCTCGAGAACACGCAAGAATGGAGAAAGACATTTTTTTTCAATCCTGGAACTGCCACACCCGCCCTATAGTCAGTTCAAAATTAGTTGATATTCGACGTCTGTCACTTACCGATAGGGCGTTGCCACTTCGGCCGCCGGCTACCGCTCGGTTATATGTACACTACTGGCCATCAAAATGGCTGCACCACGAAGATGACGCGCTGCACACGCGAAGTTTAACCAACAGGAGGAATATGCTATGATACGCAAATCATTAGCTTTTCAGAGCATTCACACAAGGTTGGCGCCGGTGGCGACAATTACAACGTGCTGACATGAGGAATGTTTCCAACCTTTTTCTCATACACAAACAGCAGTTGACCTGCGTTGCCTGGTGAAACGTTGTTGCCATGCCTCGTGTAAGGAGGAGAAACGCGTACCATCACGTTTCCGACTTTGATATAGGTCGGATTGTAGCCTATCGCGATTGCGGTTTACCGTATCGCGACATTGCTCCTGCGTTGGTCGAGATACAATGACTGTTAGCAGAATATGGAATCGGTGGGTTCAAGAGGGTAATACGGAACGCCGTGCTGGCTCCCAACGGCCTCGTATCACCAGCAGTCGAGATGACAGACATCTTATCCGCATGGCTGCAGCCACGTCTCGATCCCTGAGTCAACAGATGGGGACATTTGCAAGACAACAACCATCTGCATGAACAGTTCGACGATGTTTGCAGCATCATGGACTATCAGCTCGGAGACCATGGCTGCGGTTACCCTGATGCTGCATCACAGACAGGAGCGCCTGCGATGGTGTACTCAACGACGAACCTGGGTGCACGAATGGCAAAACGTCATTTTTTCGGATGAATCTAGGTGCTGTTTACAGCTTCATGATGGTCGTATCCGTGTTTGGCGACATCGCGGTGAACGCACATTGCAAGCGTGTATTCGTCATCGCCATATTGACGCATCACCCGGCGTGATGGTATGGGGTGCCATTGGTTACACGTGTCTGTCACCTCTTGTTCGCATTGACGGCACTTTGAACAGTGGACGTTACATTTCAGATGTGTACGACTCGTGGCTCTATCCTTCATTCGATCCCTGCAAAACCCTACATTTCAGCAGGATAATGCACGACCGCATGTTGCAGGTCCTGTTCGAGCCTTTATGGATACAGAAAATGTTCGACTGCTACCCTGGCCAGCACATTCTCCAGATCTCTCACCAATTGAGAACGTCTGGTCAATGGTGGCCGAGCAACTGGGTCGTCACAATACGTCAGTCACTACTCTTGATGAACTGTGGTATCGTGTTGAAGCTGCTTGGACGGCTGTACCTGTACACGCCATCCAAGCTCTGTTTCACTCAATGCCCCCGCGTATCAAGGCCGCTATTACGGCCATAGGTGGTTGTTCTAGGTACTGATTTCTCAGGATCTACGTACCCAAATTGCACGAAAATGACATGTCAGTTCTAGTATAATATATTTGTCCAATGAATACCCGTTTATCATCTACATTTCTTCTTGGTGTAGCAATTTTAATGGCCAGTAGTGTAATAACATACAAACGTGGCAAGTCACTTCAGAAATGGTGTTAATGTGTAAAGCAGAGCAACTTTGGAAATGACCACCACAAGTTATGTTGAATCTGCGGGATACTCAGTCGACAGCTGATTTTAAGTGACCACTTTCTAAGTAGCGGCAGGATACGCATTTTGCAGCTCTGAATTTAAACGCATGTCCTAAACTACCCACGGCCTACTGATGTGTAATGTATCTGAGAAAGCGACGGTCAACAGTCTGTGGCAGAACTTTCGATAGCTTTGTTCACCGCTATTAAAGCTAACCCCTATGAACAAACCACAAGGCAGAATAAGTTTAGTTTCAGAGCTAAAAAGCGAACTGGAATTTCTTGCTATCAGTGGGTTAACTTAACTCACTGGCTACACGATCTGCCACCTTACCAGCCGATGAGCTGTCCTCGTTGGCGCAGGGTTGCATATTATAGACGACACAGGCAGGATCCAGGCGAGAAAACAATGACACAAGGAAAAATTAGAGCAAATAAACTCATTTCAGTGATCAAAATGACGTGGCGAACAATTAGAAATTAAAAATTATATAAATTTAAACCAGTGGTCTTGGAATAGCGTTCTTGCTTCCCGTGCACGGGGTCCCGGGTTCGATTCCCTGAGGGTTCGGGAACTTCTGCTGTCTCGAGATGACTGGGTGTTGTGGTATCGATAGCCACGATGCCACGGCGTAGGTGGAAGTACTAGAGTTGGCACTACGACCGACACCGACGATAGCGCCCTCTAGCAGGCGCTGTGTAGATCTACGAGCTCCGTGGCAGACTCTGCCCATTTCATCAAGAGCAGATGGCCTGGAAATATCGCTCCAGCCCCAGCTTGCTATTGAGACTATGTACTACTACTGTCGTCGGGTCTAAGGCTTCGCACCTCAGTGGAAAGTTACGTATTCAGTTAATAATGCGATGTAGTAAAAGGATTTCTAAGAGCAGTACCGATAGATTTTCACATTTTCCTGCTCCTGCTCACTACCTACATTCGGCCTACCCTTCAGTTTACAGGAGCAGACCCACGCGCCGTCTTCCAGGCGGGAAACGAAAGTTGTTGTGTCGTCTTCATTATCATTCATCACCTCCTCATTATGGTATGAGGAAGGCAATGACGAGTCACCTCCGCTAGGACCTTGCCTAGTCGGTGGTGCGGATCTCCCGCATCGTCCCCTACACTCCTCGGAGTGTGGCACCTCATCAACTGAATAAAAATGGTAATCAAACATTTTTATTAGAATCAGAAATTAAGCAACAGCGGGCCACTTGATGGCCTTCGGAACTACAACGTTCAGCATGACCAGTAATTACGCTAAAGTACAATATTGAGTAACCTTGTTGTATTTTTTACTGCAGTCACCCAGTGACAGTGATGAATTACAGCCTTCAAAATCTCTGTTTCACGCAGTGTTGTGCCAGACATATCTACTGTAAGCCGATCTCTGTGATTACGATGACCACACATGTGACGCTGAGTCGTATCTTGAGCGGAAGTATCCGATAGTATTTACACTACTGGTCATTAAAATTGCTACACCACGAAGAAGACGTGCTACAGACGCGAAATTTAACCGACAACAAGAAGATGCCGTGATATGCAAACAATTAGCTTTTCAGAGCATTCACACAAGGTTGGCGCCGGTGGCGACACCTACAACGTGCTGACATGAGGAGAAATGGCTCTGAGCACCATGCGACTGAACTTCTCAGGCCATCAGTCGCCTAGAACTCAGAATTACTTAAACCTAACTAACCTAAGAACATCACACACATCCATGCCCGAGGCAGGATTCGAACCTGCGACCGGAGCAGCAGCGCGGTTCGGGACTGAAGCGCCTAGAACCGCACGGCCACTTACATGAGGAAAGTTTCCAACCGATTTCTCATACACAAACAGCAGTTCACCGGCGTTGCCTGGTGAAGCGTTGTTGTGGTGCCTCGTGTAAGGAGGAGAAATGCGTACCATCACGTTTCAGACTTTGATTAAGGGTGCGGTTGTAGCCTATCACGATTGCGGTTTATCGTATCGCGATATTGCTGCTGGTGTTGGTCGAGATCCAATGACTGTTAGCAGAATATGGAATCGGTGGGTTCAGGATGGTAATACGGAACGCCGTGCTGGATCCCAATGGCCTCGTATCACTAGCAGTCGAGATGACAGGCATCTTATCAGCATGGCTCTAACGAATCGTGCAGCCACGGCTCGATCCCTGAGTCAACAGATGGGGTAGTTTGCAAGACAACACTGGACGAACAGTTGGACGACGATTGCAGCAGCATGGAGTTTTAGCTCGGAGACTATGGCTGCGGTTACCTTTGACTCTGCATCACAGACAGGAGCGCCTGCGATGGTGTACTCAACGACGAACCTGCGTGCACGAATGGCAAAACGTCATTTGTTCTCATGAATCCAGGTTCTTTTTACAGAATCATGATGGTCGCATCCGTGTTTGGCGACATCGCGGTGAACGCACTTTGGAAGCGTGTATTCGTCATCGCCATATTGACGCATCACCCGGCGTGATGGTATGGGGTGCCATTGGTTACACTTCTCGGTCAACTCTTGATCGCATTGACGGCACTTTGAACAGTGGACGTTACATTTTAGATGGCCGAGCAACAGGCTCGTCACAATACGTCAGTCACTACCCTTGATGAACTGTGGTATCGTGTTGAGGCTGCATGGGCAGCTGTAACTGTACACGCTATCCAAGCTCTGTTTGACTCAATGCCCGGGCATATCAAGGCCGTTATTATGGCCAGAGCTGGATGTTATGGGTACTGATTTGCCAGGATCTATGCACCCAAATTGCGTGAAAATGTAATCACATGTCAGTTCTAGTATAATATATTTGTGCAATGAATACTCGTTTATCATCTGCATTTCTTCTTGGTGTAGCAATTTTAATGGCCAGTAGTGTATAATGAATTTTTTTTTCATGAACGAGAATCTCAAAACGATTTTCTTTAATACCTTATCATAGGTGTTCAGTATACCTCCCTTGAAACGCACAGCACACGTCAATGCGATATTCAGATTGTTCCCACACTGCAGCGAACATATCTTGAGTTGCAGCTTCCAGATCTACTGTCATGCGATGTCTCAGTTCATCCTTTGTTTTTGGTAACGGAGGCACATAAACAGAGTCTTGTATAAAGAGTCCACAAGAAATAATCACATACAGTCGGGTCCGGTGAATTTGGAGGTCAGGAATGTAAGGCTGAAATCCTGTGCGATCGATCCATCGCTCAGTAATGTTTTGACTTAAAAATTCCCACATTTCCAAATGCCAGTGTGGCGTTGCCCCATTCTGTAAGTAAATGAAGTAGTTCGAATCAGTCTCGAACTGTGTGGCAAGAAAGTTCTCAAGCATATCAAGATATATGCTTCCTGTAACAGTGTTCACGGCAAAGAAATATGGACCATTGACCTTTTCCGGTGAAACTGATCAAAACACATGAAATTTTGGAGAGTCGCTCTCATGTTGTACAACTTCATGAGGTTGTTGTGTCTGCTCCCGGTAGCTGAGTGGTATTGGAGCAACTGATGTTACGAGCGTTGGAATAGAGGCTGTACTTCCCGCAATGTCAAACACAATAGTTCTAGAAGCTTAAGCTAGTAACACTGAATAATGACGAAATATTCATTAGCAAATTCATATTGAATTGGCAAGCCAAAATTGCTGTCACTTTGGGTCTCACGAGTATTACTTTACTTCGGCCATCGAGATAACACCGTCTTCCACTGTCTGCATTCTTGGTTGCTCTATGGACAAAGTAACGGGTTGCCTAATAGGAAACGGATCTCTGTATTAGCACGTTATTGTAAAAAAAAGAGGTCAGCGCAACAGAATGTCAATCCTAAGGGCCCGGGTTCGATCTCCGTCTGAGTCGGAGATTTTCTCCGCTGAGGGACTGGGTGTTGTGTTGTCCTAATCATAATTATGTCATCTCCATCAATGAGCAAGTCGTCGAAGTGGCGTCAAATCGAAAGACTTGCACCTAGCGAACGGTCTACCGGACGGGAGACCCTAGGCACATGACATTTTATGAGGTTGTTCTGTACCCCATATTCACACATTATTAAGTCACCTTTCCATTTAATGGAATGTTGCCTCGTCATTAAACACTAAGCGTGGAGAAAACTGTCATCCTCCATCTTGCCAAGAACGAAATTGCAGAACTCCACACGCTGTTGCTTGTCAGCATCACGAAGAGCTCCCAGTAGCTGGTTTCATGTGTAACACGCGCCAGACAGACATCGGGGCCTTGCCCAGCTGCACGGCGAACGGATTTCTGAGGACTCATTGTGAAACTGTGGCGGATACATTCGACGTCTGTCAGACAGGGACGGCCAGGCGTTTCGCCTTCACACAAACAACCGGTTTCTCGGGATTATTCATGCCATCGTCTAATGAAGTGTGTTGTTGCAGGATCCACACAATACCTAGTACGAAGATCATGTTCGGCCCGCATCTCGTGGTCGTGCGGTAGCGTTCTCGCTTTCCACGCCCGGGTTCCCGGGTTCGATTCCCGGCGGGGTCAGGGATTTTCACTGCCTCGTGATGGCTGGGTGTTGTGTGATGTCCTTGGGTTAGTTAGGTTTAAGTAGTTCTAAGTTCTGGGGGACTGATGACCTAAGATGTTAAGTCCCATAGTGCTCAGAGCCATTTGAAGATCATGTTGAGCAGTTATTATTGACCTACACTGTGCAAAACGTAGACCACATAGCACCTTCTATTGTCCCGGCACCATTTTTACTAGAACTGAAGTGGACGTACGTTGCTGCCACGTAGCGGGAACCCTGTAAAGCTCGGAAGTTTGCTCTTTCCAACAGTACATTGCTCACGTACATATCTCAAATAGATTAATAGCTATGATTTGTTTAAGTCGATTGATTCTTTTTGATACACCCTGTACTTTCATCCTCAGGGTAGATCTCTAACATTATAAAAAAAAAATGGTTCAAATATCTCTGAGCACTATGGGACTTAGCTTCTGAGGTCATCAGTCACCTAGAACCTAGAACTACTTAAACCTAACTAACCTAAGGACATCACACACATCCATGGCCGAGGCAGGATTCGAACCTGCGACCGTAGCGGTCGCGCGGTTCCAGAGTGAAGCGCCTAGAACCGCTTATTATTACTAACACCAGCTCTAGACTTGACAGTGATCTCACGTCGATGTATGCCATAGCCTGCTGAAGCTACTCCTTGAGGGTTAGGTCTGGTTGAGCTACCAAACTGCAGGGATATATGTTTCTACGATACATCCGCTGTTCCAAATAGTCCCAGATATTTTGTATACTACTAAGTTCGGGCGATTTAGCAGATCAGACGAGGTGTAATAGGGTCCCCTGAGAATTCGTCAAATCAGAAACGTTCTGTGCATCCCATTGGATACATCTGCTGTAATCAGGGGCGACAATGTCTACAGCATACTCTTCCTCAAGATACAGGTCGGGCCCGGTGGTCTACCGGCACGCCTGTCAGGTATTATCCAATCTGTTTACTGATATTCAAATATCTCTGTCGTGGTGAATGGACAACTTATTTCCCAGGTCACAATTCGGCGGGGCTTAACGCTGGGTAGCGCCCTCTTCAAGTTGCTTTTTGTCTTGTCACTATACTTCGTTCATCATAAGGATAAATCTGATGTAAACAAACACAAGTGTGATGATTGGTCAGCAGCCGTAATTCTCGTACACTGGTGTCCTTTCGCTCGTGGTAGTAGGTCCAATTAATGCATTAGATGTCTTTTTACCTTTACACTGTAAATGAAATTTTAAGACATTGTGATGCGTTAAAAGCCATCAACTTTTTTCTTAATCATATTTCTGCGACTTAATTTTTGTTTAAAAATCGTGTGCAGCCACAATCTCGTAAACGCTATATGTTGTCTGATTATCCCGCTGTTAATACCTACTGTGAAAATGGATGACACCGATTCCTGATTTGTAGTGAAACATGCGCGCGGAATATCGTTAATTGCGAGAAACTGTGTTTCTTAATGTTTTTCGTAAGCTTACAGAGAAAAGATATCTCCGACGTTTTCCGAGAAACACTCTGTAATAATGAGACTGGGATATATAAACTACATGCCTGGCGTAATCGGTAGTGTTGTAGAATAACGCCGGCCGCGGTGGCCGAGCGGTTCTAGGCTCTTCAGTCCGGAGCCGCGCTGTTGCTACGGTCGCAGGTTCGAATCCTGCCTCGGGCATGGGTGTATGTGATGTCCTTAGGTTAGTTAGGTTCAAGTAGTTCTAAGTTCTAGGGGACTGATAACCACAGCAGTTGAGTCCCATAGTGCTCAGGGCCATTTGAACCATTTTGTAGAATAACGATCATGTTTTGGGGCGGCAGTTCGAATCTCGTTGTGGTATATAATTTTTTTCGGTTTGAATACCTAGATTATTTAAACACGAAATTCATCAAATATATTTTGATTAACTCATACTTAAGCAACATTTTTCAAGAAAAATGCTGGTCTCCTAGTTTCTATTGGTCGCTGTAGATACAAATTCATAACTGTCGATATTTTATAAAAGATTGTTAAAGATTGCTGGAGTTAAGAAAACAATAAACTTTCAGATTTCTGGAGAAAAAATGAAGAATCAAATACTCATGTTTTTAATGTGCTCATTGTTTTTCAGGACAGATGTGGTCCGACACGAGCCAGAGTGACAGGGTTTTTAGAAAGATTGAAATTTTCAGGAAATCGATTGCAGTGTGTGGAATATTTACCCCTTTCGTGGGCAAAATTATTGAGCAGTTTTTTTTAATGAATGGAGATCAGATAGTAGTTAACAGACAGGTATATTTATCATACAGAATATCAAATTTGCTCCAACTGTGAAAGTGAGGTCACACAACAAGGTGGGAAGTATTCTTCCCACTGCCCTTACTTGAGTTAAATGACAAAAATAACTTTTTCAATACATGTGATATTTATTTGATAAATTTACTTCTCTTGTTACAATGATTATTCACCATTTCTTGCCATGAAATTTTCTGAAGCATGGGTCTATGCAAAGTGGTATTTGACAATATATACAAACATAGCGAGTACTCTTTTCCGCAGCTTTGGTACTACAATGACGGCACGTCCAGTAGGTTTCTCCTAAAATGGGTTGATGCTCCCCTACAGCCACATGACGAAAATCTTCAGGTACTTTACCCCTTTTTGCCAGAAAGACAAGTTTTTGTCCGCGCCTTTTTTGGGATGAGAAGCCAGCGATCAATTGTCTGGCTAGATGGATCCTGTATGTGAGCTGATCATCCTGCCCACTTTCTCTTTTACCAATTTTCCACAGGATAAAGTTGTTCACTGCAGCAACATCCACCAGGAAATAAAATATTCTGTGCCACCATTTTACAGAACGTCTGCCAATAGCATACCTTTCTCGTTATTGATTCAAATGGCTCAAATGGCTCTGAGCACTATGGGACTTAACTACAGTGGTCATCAGTCCCCTAGAACTTAGAACTACTTAAACCTAACTAACCTAAGGACATCACACACATCCATGCCCGAGGCAGGATTCGAACCTGCGACCGTAGCGGTCGCGCGGTTCCGGACTGCGCGCCTAGAACCGCTAGACCACCGCGGCCGGCGTCGTTATTGATCAAACTTATCGACACCACCCATTATTTTGTTGTATTCTGCCACAACTTCAGGACAAGAAATCTCTGTACTAGTACCACCCTTGTTTTTCCTTTTCACTGTAGCTGTTTTTCATGGGTCATGAATTGAGGACAGGAAAGTGACTGGATGATTATCCATCCATTTTACTGCAGAAATGGCTCCTTTAGTATCAAACTGGAATTATCCTCGTTCCAATTTTACGTGCTCCTTCATAAATTTGGATAAATCAAAAGTATTTACCTTATGCTCTAGCTCTGAGGAAAAAAATCACAAAATGTCACCAAACAGCACTGAAACGTTCCTCTACAGAGCAACACTGAGCTATACAATGCCTCTGCGCGAAGGTACAGCAAAAACGGTGGGAACTTCCGATTGGAAGTAGTACCCTATACTGTTCACTAGGTGGTAACACCGTACAGAGGTGGGAACTGTGAATCCCACAGGACTAGGAGCGAGTTCATTGTAGTGGGAAGCATGTTTCCCACGGCTCACGAAAAGGTTAAACAACTGCGACGCCTTTTCATTCCCATCAAGTAAGGAAACAAGTAGCTACTAGAGGTCTGCATTATCTCCGATTTTTACCGGCGAGTCCCGCTCGCCCCTCTGGATCTCGGGAGTATGCGGCCGAGCGTCATCTTCCGCCGGCTGTGGGCAACCGATCGCCAGCGCTCGGCCGAGTGCGCCAAACGCTCGGCCGGTCGCCAGTAACCGGCGGACTCAGTGCCAGCGAGCGGCGCTTCGTCACACTCCTTGAGATCAGAGGCCACCGCTTCACATTAACCACTCACTTATTTCTTTTACAAATGTCTTTCGGTGTTTACTACCAGTTCTCTGACCAAATGTAACATATACAAGTGTATTATTTAGATGTTTGTTAATATGTTGCAGACTACTGGAGTTTCGCCTTTGAGGTTATCATGTATTCCAGTAATTGTAACGTTAAAAACAGTAATGTCTGTATTTAGTACTTTGTTCCGTTCGGTAGACAAACGGAAACACACTAGTCTAATCATCGACTATGTGTAGCCTATCTCCAAACTCGGCCACGTATACGTTGTACTAATATTGAATGCAGGATCGGGAAGGAATGAGGGAGTTAAAAGTAATACTCACGAAATTTTGTTGCACAAACGTTAATTTCTGAACAAATTATGACCTGTAAAAACGTTACAAGTGAATCATGACTATACAATTCGTTTTTCGTCATTGGTGCTCCCTGATACACAGGCGTCATTTGTGTTCCTGGAGCTATTACAACAGATATCGGTTTGAACTTCTTCCTGTGAAGTCAATGAAAGTGGAATCATACATTCACAGAGTTTGAGGAATGTTTCCTTCCTTGTGATTACGTGGTATGTTGTGAATACTTACGTAATTGTGATGGACCAATAAGAGATCATCCACCTTGTCTGATACCAGGCACGATCTTTCGCTGAACAGCAGGTGACCGGCCTGGCTAAAATTTCTCTCACTGGCAACACTAGTGGCAGGAATACAGAGAACCCTTCTGGCTACTAACGACAGCCTTGGAAATAACTCCGCGTGCGTTTTCCACCACTGCAAAATTTGTCCTTCGGCACAGCTACAGTCGGATTTGGAGAGCGAAAGTACCTGTCGAGTTCATTGGTAGTAACTGTGTGTCCATCTTCGTCGTCCTCATCCGAACTCCAGTCCATCCTGGACTTTTTCATGGGAAGAACTTGGTCACTGTTTGCTTGAATGGACTCTAAACATGAATGAAAACATCCATAAGATATTCCTGTCACCTTCAAATATGTATACACCATAGTTAGAATTACTTGTTACTAAACGACTATATTTACGGTGACATTTTATATATATCGCACAAATTATATTAAAACGCATTGTGGAATGTTTAAGCTGCGAAACCTTTCCCAAATATCACATTGTAGACGTAATAAATGTTGATCTAACGAAAGATGGCAGATTAGACAAACAAACATTCGTTTACTAATTGGTTTCAGTGAATGAACCTGACCATTTACGGGCAGCTCCAAGCACAATCGTCTAACTTCAGCATACGCGGCTTGCTTTTCGTCTGCTGTGAGTTTCTTCAAATGACGCCGTGATGGCCACAGAACCGCGGCAACATAATGGATAGACTCAATTTTGCACTTCTCTGTGATGAAGTATGCTGCTCTCCTTTTTATTTTCGCCATGAGCTGAAAAGGAAACCCAACATACATAACTGCACTCTGATAATTCAAAAGTTGTATAAAGGATCGTAACCTGTAGAAAGTGTACTTACCTCGTTGTCACTGTCTATTGGTTCACAATGATGTAACAGACTCTTGTACCACGGCAGCACACGTTCCAGCGTTGTTATCTTTGCAGTTTCCAAATCCAAACTCGCTTCTTTAAAGGGGGTTAGAAAAGCGACAACGTCTTGGAAGGTTTCTAAGAGTGTCGATTGCCCCCGGGATTCTAGTAGATCTCGAATATCGTCGATGTGACTTATGATGGAATTGAGCATTAACAGTATACTGTTCCACCGAGTTACAGCTTCTTGCTTCACAGAGTGCCGCAGACGCCCCGAGTGACCCGATCTCTTCAAATAGCCTACTATAGCTCTCGCTGATTGTAGACACGACAGGATTTCAGGGGCTTCGTCTTCTAAAAACGTCTCTTGAAATGTGTGGCGAACCGCAGTCATCAAGCAGTGATCAAAGCAAGGCAAACGGTCGTAAGATTCAAGTGCCTTCTTCATATTAGCTCCTTGGTCGGTGACAAAGTAACATTTCGTAAGATCATTCTTGTTAATTTCTAACTCAAGCACCCGCTCTTCGATTTCGTGCCGTATGTTCTCTCCTGTCTTAGGTACGTCCGGAAACTCGGTTGTTATCAAAACAAGCGTTTCCAGCTGCTACTCATCATTCACAAAATGCGACGTCACAGTCAAAAAATTACTCTTCTTGTAGTTATCAGACCACAGATCAGCGTCTAAAGCGCACATTTTGTTCTTTAAGGCACATATTAGCTTGGGCACCATTGTCACCCGTATTTTGTCTGCCTTTTCTTTAATATGCCGCGATACAGTTGTAGGGTGCGGAAGAACATCTTCTATACTGACTTTGCCGTAAGTTGCGCCAACATTGATGAGCTCCTGCGAATAAATCTTGAAGCCAATCTTACTACAAGTATTTAACGGTAGCAAATTTATTCCATTAATATCGACCAACCTATCAACAACAACTTTCTTTATGTTACTTGGTACTGAAAGTGGCCGGTGGACTTCTGTTCCGCATTTACTTTTGCAGTGCCGAATCATACCTGTTGTGCTTGACTGGTACGAAAGTATGGTATCACATGTGGTACATTGCACGAAAGCAGCAGAAGCCTGCGTGACAGGATCCACTACAAGTGCAAACGATTTCCAAGCTACACTTTTCGCCTCCTCTTCCGACATGTTTTTCTTCTTCGGAACTAATGAGCCGCTCCTAATTCTCTCCATAATACTTCTCTTCGTTTCATGAATGGAACGTTTACGACCTATACTTGATTTATCCACAACGCTGTCTGCGCTTCTCAAAGCCAGGTCGTCAACTGCGTGTACACACGGTTTCTAATGCGATTCGGCACTGTAGAGCGCGCGGCGGCTGTACTGTCACCGGCCGAGATTGTGAGTACGCTCGAGCGCCCGGCAGTGCTCGACAGTCCAACCGATAACCGAGAGGTGGAGGACAACCGGCCACATGGAGCATTAGACGACCACAGCCGTATCGCAGCGTGGGCCTTTCCCAGCCGTCGAGCAGCGGCACGAAACGGGAAATGCTCGAGCGGTTGTTTTCATTGAAATGCAGAGCTCTAGTAGCTATACCATCACAGATTGCTTAAACATATATGAAAGATTCATGCTGGCTGCACTGGCCACACTCTCCAGAGCCCGCGTCGGCTCCAGAGGCTGCGCCTCACCGCAGATACCCACAGAAGTAACAGCCCTCTTGGGCATACGCTAACCCTGTTTCCTGTCGACGTCCACATTCACTTCAAGTGGTCTGTCTGCATGAAACACCCTGTCGGATACCAGTGCGTGAGAGACACCATTTCGCGGTGTCGAACACACTGTAGAAATGCTGAATTTTTACAGTTGACACCGTACCGTATTACTGCTGTCTGAACCCAACAGAACTGATCTACAGTCAAGTTGAGGGATTTGTCGCGATAAAGAACAAGACATTTAATCCGTCAAACGTACTGGAACTAATGCACGAAACTTTGTGACACGTCACTGCCGAACGATGGCGTAATGCAGAACACCACGCCATAAAAAAGGAGGAAATGTTAATTTTTGGTGGCTTCGGACTTTGTTGCTAATCACCTCGTTATCAGCGTAGCAGTACTGAAATGTATTCCTCGGTGTCCGATACGGGAGGAGTACTGAGATTCCCAGACGACTGACTGAAATACCTTTAGTGGCTTCAATATTTAAGTAGATGGGAAACCAGCAGCACGCTTTTACGTCACGCATAGCCCATGCAGAAAAATTACCCTTGTTAAATTGAGAAATTTTAATCATTCTTGATTTAATTACAATACCATGTGAGCTAAGATCGAGGGCATATTATGTTTTCCGTCAGATTACCTAAGAAGCGCATTGCCTGGCTTCTGCCATATATGATTTCGTTCTGTTTAAAAATTAAATGATATTCAAAGCTGTATTGTTCTCTGCTCGTCGTTTCATACGTCTTTACTGCAACTGTTCACGTCACTGCAGGTTAGGTGGATCGCTTGCCTGGCCAGTTCTATCCAAGTTAAATGTGGCGATAACGATGTTGCCCCGTTGTTGTTGTTGTTGTTCTTGTTGTTGTGGTCGCCAGACCCGACACCGGTTTGATACAGCTCTCCATGCTACTCTATCGTGCAAACTTCTGCCGGCAGGAGTGGCCGAGCGGTTCTAGGCGTTACAGTCTGGAACCGCGCGACCGCTACGGTCGCAGGGTCGAATCTTGCCTCGGATATGGATGTGTGTGATGTCCTTAGTTAGGTTGAAGTAGTTCTAAGTTCTAGGAGACTGATGACCTCAGAAGTTAAGTCCCATAGTGCTCAGTGCCATTTGAACCATTTTTGCAAATTTCTTCATCTCCCAGTACCTACTGCAACCTACATCCTTCTGAATCTGATTAGTGTATTTATCTCTTGGTCTCCCTCTACGATTTTTACCCTCCACACTGCCCTCCAATACCGAACTGGTGATCCCTTGATGCCTCAGAACATGTCCTACCAGCCGATCCCTTCTTCTAGTAAAGTTGTGCCACAAATTTCTCTTCTCCCCATTTCTATTCAATACCTTGTCATTAGTTATGTGATCCACCCATCTGATCTTCAGCATTCTTCGGTAGCACCACATTTCGAAAGCTTCTATTCAGTTCCTGTAGAAACTATTTATCGTCCATGTTTCACTTCCATGCATGGCTACACTCCATACAAATACTTCCAGAAAAGACTTCGAGACACTTAAAGCTTTACTCGATGTTAACAAATTTCTCTTCTTCAGAAACGCTTTCCTTGCCGTTGCCAGTGTACATTTTATATCCTCTCTACTTCGACCATCATCAGTTAATTTGCTCCCCAAATAGCAAAACTCATTTACTACTTTAAGTGTCTCATTTCTCTAATCTGATTCTCTCAGCATCACCTGATTTAATTCGTCTATATTCCCTTATCCACGTTCTGCTTTTATTGATCTTCATCTTATATCCTCCTTTCAAGACACTGTCCATTCCCTTCAACTGGTCTTCCAGGTCCTTTGCTGTCTCTGACAGAATTACAATGTCGTCGGCCAACCTCAAATTTTTTATTTCTTCTCCATGGAATTTAATTCCTAATCCGAATTTTTCTTTTGTTTCCGTTACCCCTTGCTCAATATGCAGATTGAATAATATGTGGGATAGGCTACAACCATGTCTCACTCCCTTCCCAACCACTGCTTCCCTTTATATCTGCCTTCTGGTTTCGGTACAAATTGTAAGTAGCCTTTCGCTCCTTGTATTTTACCCCTGCCACCTTCAGTATTTGAAAGAGACTATTCCAGTCAACATTGTCAAAAGCTTTTTCAAATGTTAGAAACGTAGGTTTGCCTTTCCTTAATCTGTCTTCTAAGATAAGTCGTAGGGTCAGTATTGCCTCACGTTGAATTCAAACTAATATTCGCCGAGGTCGGCTTCTGCAAGTTTTTCTATTCGTCTGTATAGTATTCGCGTTATTATTTTGCAGCCGTGACTTATTAATTGATAGTTCGGTAATTGTACGTCTGTCAACACATCCTTTTTGTGGGATTGGAATTATCGTATTATTCTTGAAGTCTGAGGGTATTTCGCCTGTCTGATATATCTTGCTCACCAGATGGAAGAGTTTTGTCAGGGCTGGCCCTCCCAAGGCTGTCAGTTCTAATGAAATGTTGTCTACGCCCGGGGCCTTGTGTCATCGGTGAATCGATGTGCACCTAAAGCACAAGATAAGACGTATATCCTCATTATCGTACATGACTGTACTCCAGACAACTTCGCTTTCGCTCCACGTGAAGCGAAATCCAATGAGGTTCCAGCAGACACAGAAGAGCAGATGGTGTAATGTTTACATGAGGTTTTTTCTTGTATTGCTGATCAGTTCAGTGGCTGGAAAATACTGGGAGAAATCTTCTCGGTGCAATGATGTTAAGGTATTGCTACGACATATCAATGACATATCCTTGCTCAAGGGCATAATGGTTTCCTCTGTTCTGTCTCTAGGGCCCGCGCTAATTAAATTAAATGCACCCTGTTACCACTGCCTGGTTTCCATCAAGTTTTCATTCCGTGAGCAACTGTGGTTGCTCGTTAAAAATCGTTGGGGATTAACGTGGATTGCTGCGAGAAGAAAATGTCTGCACTCAACTGGCTGGAGGTGACAAATCAAATACAAGGGGCGCTTCATGAACAATAATGCCGATCCCTTAGGATACGTTCACAGTGGCACTGACAACGGTCGTCAGACGCCATCGCCAGAGGTCGCAGGGTAACATCGAACGATAGCGTGGTCATAGTGCGTCCGATCAGTTTCCTCAGTTTTTGGCAGAGTCAAGAAGGTTAGAATCTGTTCTATGTATGAAGTAGGTTAGAATTTAACCTCTTAAGGTGGGGCTGAATATCACCATAAATCTGTGCTTGGGAACTGTAATCCGTTCTTCATAAGAACAAACTTGATTTAAACGAACATAAACGCTATTATTGGTCAGAAGCCGTAGCACACGTACACTGGTGTTGTTACGCTCTTGGAAGTAGGTCCTACTTATGTATTAGATGTATTATTACTAAGTTACGTTAAATGAAACTTTAAGATATTCAAATGTATTAACAGCCATCAACGTTTTTCTTAATCACGCTTTAGCCAAGTAGTTTTAAATTCGAAATTCGTGTACAGTCACAGCCTCTCCAGCGTTGTGCTCTGATTGTCATGCTGTTAATACCCAATAAGAAAATGGCTGAGGCTGCTTTCTGTTCCGGAGTGAAACACCCCTGTGGAATAAGTTTAAAAAGTGGCGATAAATAGGCTTTTCTTGATGTTTTTCATACATTTACGGGGATAATCGGCTTTGAAGTTTTCCAGCCACTGTGTGTAACACAGTTGATTTACAAACCCACATGGACCGTGAACCAAATTCAGTTATTGGTTCGTGGCTAAAATCTCCTCGGTACCATTTTTTTCTGTTTCAGTTTGAAATATCTACATCCCGTGATTATAAAAATCATTTTTTATGAATAATGCACGTCTCCTTCTTTCTAATTAATATTGGACGCGAAATTCCTGTTTTCAGTTCAAATAAAAATTCCTAATTATCGATGTTTTATGAAAGGCTGCTCATAAAAGTTGCTTGAATTAAGAAACCAGAACAATTTAATTTTTAAGGCAAAAATGAAAACCTATATTCTCTTTATTTGGACTTTGTCCATTGTTTTATAGCACAGAGGTAGTCAAGTATCGTATAAACATGAAATACAATCATTTTTACAGCATCGAGCATATCACACAACTGCTGCACTTTTACATTTGCTACTGTACCATTACAATATGAACCCAACAGAACCGATCTTGGTCCAAGTTGCGGGATTTCGTCAGAGAAGTAACAAGATTGTTAAGCTGCCAGACGTACTGGAACCAACACACGCAGCTTTTTCACATGTCACTGCCGAACTCTGGTGTAATGTAGAATGGCTCGTCATAAAAGAAGAGAAAATGCGGCGCCTGGTTGACTTCGTGGATTCTGTTGTTAGACTCGTTATCAATGTAGCAGGCGACACTTCCAGAACTGAAATGTATTTCTTGGATTCGGATAAGGAAGGAACTAAGAGATTACCAGACGGCTTAAGAATTCAACAGTACGGTGAAATCCCTGCAGTATGATTTTGCATTACACACAGCTCGCTCAAACAAATTACCCTATGTTTACAGAAGCTCTCCTGCGAACCTTGCAGAAGTTTGGAAGGTAGGAGACGAGGTACTGGGAGAAGTAAAGCTGTGAGTACCGGGCCTGAGTCGTGCTTCGGTAGCTCACTTGGTAGAGCACTTGCCCGCGAAGGGCAAAGGTCCCGAGTTCGAGTCTCGTTCGGGCACACAGTTTTAATCTGCCAGGAAGTTTCAGCTATAAGCATATATGATACCCCAACCTTTTCATGTGAACAAATTAAGTTTTGAAGATATAATCCATGCCTAAAAATTTCAATAATGATTTTGCCTATTATGGTATTTTCAGCATCAGGATGCCACAAACTCACTCTTTCTTGGGCTAAACGTTTCAGTTTCTCAAGATCCATATTTCGTGTGCGATAACGTCAGTTGATTTCACCTAAGAAAACAAACTGATCTGAATATCACCGATTGTCGTCCGATGTCTGTACGTTCGGGGGTATAGTGCGACAGCGTTCCTAGTGGCGTATTGATTTGAAAATGTAGTCGAAGGAACCATTGTGGACGCAGCCTTTGTCTTCTTCATGAAGTACGGAGATAAGATTCTCATATTTTCAGTAAAGTATACTACGTTGAATAAATATTCCCGCTCACTGCGATGACTGCGAAAATTATTCGGTTATTTCCTAAGGAAAAGTCAAATTTTTCAACTCCGGCATGAAGGGGTAACTAGACCCTGCCCCTTGGAGGGACGGGACTCCACAATATCGAAGTAAAGACTGCAATATCGTTTATACGAAATAACGTTTTGACATCCACTAAAGCTACATTTTACATGTCTTCGACCGCCCAGTTTTACTTCCTCTGCAGATTTTGGTAGGATCAACTCAAAATTCCGTGAATTTTATGCTATACAGGGTGGTCCATTGATAGTAACCAGACCAAATATCTCACGAAATAAGCATCAAACGAAAGAACTACAAAGAACGAAACTCGTCTAGCTTGAAGGGGGAAACCAGATGGCGCTGTGCTTGGCCCGCTAGATGGCGCTCCATAGGTCAAACGGATATCAACAGTGTGTTTTTTTTTTTTTTTTTAAAGGAACCCAAATTTTGTATTACATATTCGTGTAGTACGTAAAGAAATATGAATGTGTTAGTTGGACGAGTTTTTCCCTTTGTGATAGATGGCGCTGTAATAGCCACAAACTTATAAATACGTGGTATCACGTAACATTCCGCCAGTGCGGACGATATTTGCTACGTGATACGTTACCTGTGCTGAAATGGACCGTTTACCAATTGCGGGAAAGGTCGATATCGTGTTGATGTACGGCTATTGTGATCAAAATGCCCAACGGGTGTGCTATGTATGCTGCTCGGTATCCTGACGACATCATCCAAGTGTCTTGACCGTTCGCCGGATAGTTAGGTTATTTAAGGAAACAGGAAGTGTTCAGCCACATGTGAAACGTCAGCCACGACCTCCAACAAATGATGATGCACAAGGAGGTGTTTTAGCTGCTGTCGCAGCTAATCCCCACATTAGTAGCGGATAAACTGCGCGAGAATCGGAAATCTCAAAAACGTCGGTGTCGAGAATGCTACATCAACATCGAGTGCACCCGTACCATATTTCTATGCACCAGGAATTGCATGACGACGACTTTGAACGTCGTGTACAGTTCTGCCTGTGGGCAAAAGAGAAATTACGGGAAGATGACCGATTATTTTCACTCGTTCTATTTGGCGACGAAGCGTCATTCACCAACAGCGGTAACGTAAACCGGCATAATATGCACTATTGGGCAACGGAAAATCCACGATGGCTGCGACAAGTGGAACGTCAGCGACCTTGTCGGGTTGATGTATGGTGCAGCATTATCGGAGGAAGGATAATTGGCCCACATTTTATCTGTGGCAATCTAAATGGTGCAATGTATGCTGGTTTCCTACTTAATGTTCTACCGATGTTACTACAAGATGTTTCCCTGCATGACAGAATGGCGATGTACTTCCAACATGATGGATGTCCAGCGCATAGCTCGCGTGCGGTTGAAGCGGTATTGAATAGCATATTTCATGACCGGTAGATTGGTCAACGTAACGTTAGCGACAGCCCCAGACGGTGCACAAATCCCGCCCAATGACCCCCCTCCACCCCAATCCATATCCTAAGCTCCGCCCATGGTCTGCGGCATGTTCCAAATGGTTCAAATGGCTCTGCGCACTATGGGACTAAACATCTGAGGTCATCAGTCCCCTAGAACTTAGAACTACTTAAACCTAACCAACCTAAGGTCATCACTCACATCCATGCCCAAGGCAGGATTCGAACCTGCTACCGTAGCGGTCGCGCGGTTCCAGGCTGTAGCACCTAGAAGCGCTCGGCCACCGCGGCCGGCGCATGTTCCAACATCAAAGTAGTTCGTATCACAGATATGCCAGTCATAACAAGGGAGAAAATCAGTAGTTAGTACGAAAATACAGTTTTTCCGGTACCACTGTGGCAAGAATTAGAAATTTGTTCAGTGCTATGCGAGTTTAAAATCATCAGTAAGAAAGAAAAATAAGAATGGTATCCACACTGTCTTTTTTATTTCATGAGCTTTCATCTGCACTATTTCAAAAAGTCTGATATTTGTTAACTGCAGTGAGCGCAAATTTCCGTCACCTCGCGTAGTGTAAGAAATTCTGTCGGGAAATATTATTTGGTAGTATCGCCAAGGATGCTGTCCATTATCTCGATTGTCTAAAGTCAATGTTGTGCATAAACAAGGCAAAGTCGATGTCTTGGTTTGTTTCTGATTACCTCATTAAGACTAAAGAATATAAGAGTGGGATAATGTAGAAATGCGTAATGCAAGCAGCCAGATATTTATACAGTGACATTCTTCATTAATATTTGCCTGTATAACGGGTGAATTTTTACTTGTGAACTCTTATGACTGCTTGCTTATAGTAGACACAAGATTACTTTGAGTTCTTCTTGAGTGTTTGAGAGCTTTAGAGCTGCCTATTGCTAAACATATGTACGTAATTTCGTCAGTGTCATTCCAACACGTCTAATCGTACTTTAATGTCTGTTAGATATCAGCTATGGCAGCAGTTGGCCACAACAGTCAAGATTAGGTACCTTGTGTATGACAACTTTATTGAGAGTGCATATCTATGTTTCATTCTGACAGTGTTACACAAACTGCTAAGAAGTACTAACAGCACAACACTGCTAGTATGAACAACCGCGGTAAAACAAAAAACGACGAACAAAAACATGACAGCGACGAGGACTACCAAAGATCATATTGATGCGCTCTTGGTTGGTGTGGTGGGGGGTAGGTGTGGAGGGGGGTAAATGGGCGGGGCTTGTGCAAATGTCAGGGGCTGTCGCTAACGTTTCCTGATTGGTCATCGAAGCACCATACCATAGCCCGCACGTTCACCGGATCTGACGTCTCCAGATTTCTTTCAGTGGGGAAGGTTGAAGGATATTTGCTATCGTGATCCACCGACAACGCCTGACAACATGCATCAGCGCATTTTCAATGCACGTACGAACATTATGGAAGGCGAACTACTCGCTGTTGTGAGGAATGTCGTTACACGTATTGCCAAATGCACTGAGGTTGACGGACATCATTTTGAGCATTTATTGCATTAATGTGGTACTTACAGGTAACCACGCTGTAACAGCATGCGTTTTCAGACATGATAAGTTCAGAAAGGTACATGTATCACATTGGAACAACCGAAATAAAATGTTCAAACGTACCTACGTTCTGTATTTTAATTTAAAAAACCTACCTGTTGCCAACTATTCGTCTAAAATTGTGAGCCATATGTTTGTGACTATTACAGTGCCATCTATCACAAAGCGAAAAAAGTGGCCCAACTAAAACTTTCATGTTTCTTTACGTATTACACTTATATGTAATAAAAAATGTGGGTTCCTATTTAAAAAAACGCAGTTGATATCCGTTTTACCTGTGGCAGCGCCATGTAGCGGGCCAACCATAGCGCCATCTGGTTTCCCCCTTCCAGCTAGACAAGTTTCGTCCTTTATAGTTTTTTCGTTTGACGTTTATTTCGTGAGATATTTGGTCCGGTCACGATCAATGGACCAGCCTGTATATTAAGTCTTCTGAGAGCTGACATTTTATCAGTGACACATCTTATCACCTGATAGTTGCTTTCTCGTTTGGTAATACAATCATCTCTCTCCTCGACTGAAAAGGCCGCGACATTTATAGCCAGGAAAACAATGTAGTTTCACATTAGTCTTCCTGTCCTTCCGGTGGAAGGTATGGGTAATTCACAATCCGATTCCGATCATCGAACGCCTCCATCGCATTGGTCCTTGCCAGACTGATCCTCGCAACACACATCATACCACACGGGCTTTTCTCTTCCTGACGATAACAGTGGCACTGGATACGCCGACAACTGGGTTTCCTTACCCATTCAACTGTAGTTGCTTTCTCAGTCGAAATTCTTCTCTATGCAGACTTCTCCATTTTCCCTTGGACGAAGACTTAGTTCGATCGTGTATCTCCTCGTACTCTACGGCCACTATGTAGCCTGGCGTGATAACGATCCCTATTGCCGTGTTTTTCGCCATATACGGTGAATGCGCATTCGAAATAGCAAAGACTCCCACGTTATCGTGCTTTATTTGCTAATATGTTGCACCTTGTCTTTCATCGTCAACGGACTTAAAAGTTTTCTTTTTTTCTCCCTTGCCCCGGAGCCTCTGCATGGGGGCTTAATTTAAAAAAAGGGACTAACATTAATGAATAAATGCAATAACTTTAGTAGCTGTGTGACCGGTTACGAAGTCTCGTAACCAGCTGGCCCTGACTAGTATTATGACGCAATCAGACTGCATAAAATAAAAATAAAGAATGACAAGGAATTTCCATTAACACAATCGATTGATCAAGTCCGCTGCAACTATAAAAGCTACGAAACAACAAAGCACAAGTGTAACTGTTCTGTGTGTGGTAGTGAGACTCAACGAACATGTATCTGGCTCGGTTCTCTCTCAATACCACTTACAATGAACGAATTGAAAAAGCAGAAATACATTAGTTGCACATAGAAACCAGAATTACAAGTCTAATAATTGACACGAGCCAGATGCTTTGTTGACTGTACCTGTGAGCAAGAGGGATTGTCATTAAAGAAAACTGTAATAAGTTTTTACCTCATTATGTATTGACGAAAATATTCCATTACACCAGCATCATAAATCAAAAGCCCATCTCCTTTCTCAGATATATTCTGACAATTGCAACTTCTTCCATCTACACATTAAACCAACCAAACAGCATCTGCTCTCTCGCCCAACAGAACAACAACTGCCCTCTACATCCTCTGAACTACTACTGCCCAGTGGAGGCGGCGCAATAATAATCTTTGGCGCGATCTCTGGCGCTGTGACTCAGTGTAGCCACCTTTCATCTACCCCTCCTCCATGGGCTAGAATTTGGTGGTATTTTTGCCAGCATTGGTGGTGAAAATACCACCAAATTCGTCCAAAAAACACAGATAAAAGTAAAAGATGACATTAATAAGTAAATATTACATAAATAAATAAATTTTGGCTTTGCAATGACCCTTCAATAACCTAATATATAAAAATACAGCAATGAATACAAATGCTTGCATACATGTGATTTTACATAATACTTCACGCAAGTATCACTTCTCAGAGTAGTTAAACAGTTCAATCAATGGCATCAGGAATGATGAATAGGTGCAGATGAGAGTCTCATAACATTTCATAAATAGTAAATACACAGTAAATCAGTTTACACAAATATTCACGTAAAATCTTTTCAATAGTTTAATAAACAGGTAGCACACCTCAGAGTAGTTGACAGCTTCAACAGTAGCACCCAGCAATGGTCAGCATGTCCAAATAGCAGTCCCATAACATGTCATCAGCAGTATTTGAACAGCTCCAACAGTGGCACCCAGCAATGGCGAGCAGGTGCAGGCAGCAACAAGTGACATCTCATCAGTGGTTGAGCAGTTCCAACAATGGCATCCAGCAATGTTGAACAGGTGCAGATGGCAACAGTTACATCATCTCAGTATTAGCAGTTCCAACAGTGGCACCCAGCAATGGCGAGCAGGTGCAGGCAGGAATAAGTGACATCACATCAATAGTTGCAGTTCCAACAGCGGCACCCAGCAATGTTGAACAGGTGCAGACGGCAACAGTTACATCATCTCAGTAGCAGCAGTTCCAACAGTGGCACCCAGCAATGGCGAGCAGGAACAGGTAACAGTCCATAATATTCACCCGCATTAATTAAACAGACCATCACATTTCATCAGCAGAAATTAAGTAGTTCATCACATTTCGTCAGCAGAAATTAAACAGTCCATCACATTTCGTCAGCAGAAATTAAACAGTCCATCACATTTCATCAGCAGAAACTAAACAGTTCCAAGTGGCACCCACCAATGATAATAGGTGTAAGCACGAACAACAGTTTGAATGCACACACAGTTGCTTAAACAAAATTATTATCTGCACAAAACACACTCACTCATATTTCATCCACATACTAAGTACTATTGTGTAATTGAATAGTGTTAACTGTGTAAATGCAATTCTGTCAAAATTTGATGTTCAACATGTGTATCAGTTAGTAGTGGCAGGCAGCAGTGTATAATAGTAAATAGTAGTTAGTCAACGTCATAGTCATCATGTCAAGACCAGTGTTTGCCAACCACATCAAAATATACGGTTGGTGAACAGCTGTCAGTTTGCCAACACACGCAAGTACTTCTTTCCCCCCAAAAAAGTATATACTGCTTACTGATTTAACAATGTGTGTGTGTGTAGACAATCTTCCTTCCACTGGAGTGTTCTAGTCTGCCATTTTCATCCTTCTTGTTCTATATAAGCCAAAAAAAAAAGAAATCTCGTCACTTACCTTACGTTTCACTCACCTAAACTCCAACCTTATCACCAATACCATTTCACTTCCATAACAACTCTTTCCTCTAGTCAGTCTCGTCGAACAAGTACAGATAAAATCCTAGTGCAAACCTTAATTCATCATCCCTTACAATCCGAAGACACAATGTCCACACACAACCTCTGTGTAATCCACTTGAGCCAAATCTTCTACTCATTATGAATTATAAGATACATTTTGGTTACCTTGTCCATCCTAAAATAAAAGAAATTCATACATGACCTCTAACAGCCTTCAGTTTGAATAACCTTCAGTAAGTATGTGCGAGTATACAGTGTTAATGATCAGATAAGAATATGAATGAATAAATCGTAATATTTCACAGTGTGTACACCACTTCAAGAATCATGGCAAATGAGAAGCAAACATGTGGAGTATTTCTTTGTGTCAAGTGTCACTTGTTATTTCAATTGCTCACGAAGAATGCAGTGTAATAAATGTCAATGGTCTAAAGCTAGTGTTGGTATTTCATGTCGTCAGCTTCCATTCTGTAATAATGAATTTATATAGCTTCCATAAAACCTCCAATGAAGTTTCTTGTACCCACGTAGTTCGTAGAATTATAGCAGTTCATTTTCTTATCTTAAAATGTAAAGCACTCAACGTAAGCAAAACATGCAATTGAGAGTAAATATACCAGTAGAGAACAATGTCAACAAGTGGCTGCAGCACAATCCCTACAATGAGGCTCTGCCAAGCGAACAATCTATAGTTAATACCATAGTGTAACCTAAACTCTATGCTCGTACACGGTATAAAAGCATTTCTATATACTAAATTAAAGAGTAGTTACGACAGCAAAACAGAAATGTGTAAATATGCAATCCATATGCAAAGGAGCAAGTATATATCTTACATAATAAATAAGTCATTAGCACCATATCAGCATAAGCAAATAAATGTTCATATGTTATCTTAATAAGTAAACATGGAGGCGCAAGCAGATAAATCAAAAAGTATAGCTTACATACATAGCCATATCAGCACAGCTAATCAGGTGATAAATATAATTTAAATAAATAGGAACAGCGGGCACATAATGAAAAATATGACATCAGTGAATAAGCACAGCAGCCAAGCGATGCATAATATACACAAGTAAAAACCCTGTTCATTAATAAAACATTGTCAAAATCAGCAAATGTACGCAAGCATGCCGCTTCACAAGTAAATTCATAGAGCATAAGATTAAACACAAAGTATAAATCACGTAGTCGCGAGCAGCAAATTACGTATAAAGTACATACCTAATTAGAAATATGTTACCTGAAAAATAAACTCAATTAATAGTTACCTTTTTAGTCTATTACTTTCTTCCTGGAAATTACATTCTTCCTAAAATTTTTTCGATAGAAAGTCTTAATGTCGGACACGCAGAGAATTCAACTGTAGTTCTTAAAGATTTTATATAACTGTATCCTGGAAAAACTGAACGTTAATAAGTTATCAAGTCACTATAGGTTTATGCTGAATTTAAGCGGAGAAATTAGACTGTGTATTTGTCTATGACTGTCAGTGCATTTGCACTGAGCGCTCGATCAGCTGTAAGTAAGCGTGACGTAGGAAGTAATTGTTTGCGGTCAACGTCTTCCTTGTGCGGCGCGCGTACTGACAGTCGCTTTGTGTATGTGCTGCCGCTAGAACACGTCGCGGTATCCCTGTGTTCTCAGCGTGTTTAAGTGTAACTGTTAATTTTCTCAAAAGTATGTCATTCCACAAAGTTTTAACGTTCGATATATGATGTATTCCCTTAGAGCACCGTAATTTAAGAGTTTCTACTTCAATAGTGTTATCATGAATAATTTTGCAAACTCTATATGGACCGTTATAAAGCAGAAAAAAATTGCTACACAAGCCTTTTCCTTTGTGAGACAAACGATGAGACTTAATTAACACCTTTTGACCAACTGACAAAGTTTTTAAACGACCAGGACGTTTAGCTGATTTCTCTCTTCTAGCAGCCGAAGATGCAATATTTTATAGAGCCAGGTTGACAACTTCAGAATGCCGCAGTTTCCATGTAGGTGGAAAAGGAACGATTACAAAAATACGATTTGTTGGTGCTTTATTTTTTAATATCAACATAGGCGGTAAAGAAGTTAAATCATTAGGGAGTTCATTCAAAATGTTTTGAAAAATATGAAGATACTGATCACACATTCCGTGATTATGATGACAATAAAGACGACACAATTGATTAATTTCCTTCATCCATCTCCCTGACACGCTAGATTGAGGGTCAAAAACTGAAATGAAAATTGGTTTAATCTTACGACGCCGTAGAGGACGAAGCCAAATTTTAGAGCGAAGCTGTGATCCATTACCTGATATAACTTTATCAACATGACCCACCTCTTTAAGAAAATGTTTGATGAAAGCATTAGATACTGAACGAGCTGTTGCTTTGCGTAAAGGTGTAAAACACACATATTTCGATGTCAGTTCCACCACTACCATTATGTACGCAAAACCATTAGTAGAACGAACCAATGGATCGAACAAATCGACGGCAGCCATCTCCTTTAATCTCGCTGGAATGATAGGAAACAACGGTGCTCTGTGAGAAATAGTTGGCGGCTTAGCCTTCTGACATAATTCGCATTTAGCAAGAACACATCGAATACGTTTTTCCATATTACTGAAGTAGCAATTTTCTCGTAATTTACGAAAGCATTTTCTGGGACCAAAGTGTGCATAGCTGAAATGTGTAAACCAAATCAATTTATTAACCCACTCATCAGGAATGCAAACTAACAAAACAGAGCTGTCAACCGATTTTCGTTTAAAAAGAATATTATTACAAACTAAATAATACTGTCTAATCGCTACACTTTTCTTTCTCCTCCACTTCTCCTTAATGTCCTTCCAGATTGGATCCTTGTTTTGCTCCTTAGTGATGTCCTGGAATGAAGACGAAATGAAATTTTCAAATGCAATACCTTGAATATACATCAAACAATAATTGTTTTCTTTGCAGACTTCCTCAGCACTTTGTTTCAAACCGATAGGTGCATGTGATAAAGCATCAGCCATAATATTAGAAGAATCCTGGATGTAAGCAACACTAAAATCAAATTCCTGTCGATACAGTGCCCATCGTGATAATCTTCCATGTTTTAATTTTGTTGACATAAGAAATCCCAGAGCTCGATGATCGGTGTAAACCTTAGTATGTCTGCCATACAAAAAGATGCGAAATTTTGTGAAAGCCCAAACAAAAGCCAAAGCTTCAAGTTTCGTGATCGAATAATTCTTTTCTGATTTAGAGAGAACACGACTTCCAAATGCAATAGTTTTCTGTACTACAACGCCGTTTTCTTCTGTTTCTTGAAATAAGTGTGCCCCTAGGCCTATGTATGAGTCCGTCACCAAAAAAAAAAAAAATCTTTAGATAAATCCGGGTGTGAAAGAAGTGGAGCAGCAAATAAATCATCACAAAGTTGTTCATATTCTAATACAGCTTCCTCGTCGCAACACCAATTAGAATTCTTTCCAGAAAGTTCACATAAACGAGGTGTGGCCAAATTGTCGAATCTAACAAAGCGTCTAAGAAAATTACAGACACCAAGGAAACTACGAACATCACGTTTAGTAGTAGGAACAGCATAATTACAAATAGCGTCTAGTTGCTCTGGATCGGAAAGAATACCTTCTGTTGAAATAAAATGACCAAGAAATTTCACCTGGGAACGACCAAATTCAGAATTTTCCAAGTTCACTGTAATGCCAACTCTTGCAAAAATACGTAATAATGAATTCAAAATTGGGTTATGCTCACTCGAAGAAAGTTTAGCAATAAGAATATCGTCAATGAAGTAATACTGTTACGAAGATAAACAGGTAAAATTTCATTTAAACCACGAATGAATGCTGCTGAAGATACCGTAAGACCAAACGGTAATTCCCAAAACTGATAACAGTTACCAAAGGCTAAAAAAGCAGTGTATTTTCTACAATCAAGGTGGAGTTCAATTTGCCAAAAACTTTCGCAGAGATCAATTGTGGATAAAACTTTAATTCCTTGAAGAAGTTCATCTAAATTTTGTGGACAGTCAGTCTGTCTGGAATCCAGAACCAAACGAATTGACCCATCCTTTTCAAGAACGACATGTAGTGGGCTGGTATAAGGACTGACTGCTGGCTCAATAATGCCTTGATCAAACATGTATTGAAGTTCATTTTTAACCTTATCTCTATAAGCCTAAAGGAATAGCGTACGTTTGTTTCCCGAAATAGTGTGTGTTCTTTTACTTTAAATAAATATTCTAAGTCTTGTATAGTTCCTGTGTGATGACTAAATACTGTAGCATGTGAAGTAAAAATTTGGTGCAATTCTTCTCTAGCCATGTTATCTGTCACTTCAGCTTTGTTAACCTTTTCATTAATTAATTCTTCACTATTAATCATTTCACCCATCGCGTCTCTGTATCTATTGTCGTTGTCATGAATGAACACATTGTCGTCATAATACACACCGAAAACATCAGAAGTAAGAAACCTTAAACAATTTGTGTCTGATTCAGATTTCTTTACACACTAGAAAAATGTCAAACATCTCGGCATTCCGGCAACAGTCTAGTTCATACGTCCTCCCTTAAAGTTTAAAATTGCTTTATATGTCTTAAGAAACTCCATACCTAATATGATTTGTGTACTGAGTAATGGAACAATAATACAATTAGCAGAAAATTCATATCCTTGACAAATGAAACTTAAGTTGGTCTGTTGTTTGACTTCCACACTTTTCCAGAAACAGCTCCTCGAATTGTGGTTTTAAAAACAGGTAACACAGGACAAGCAATAGTTCTTACACATATACGAAAAACTGATTCACTAATAACATTCAATGGGCTCCCAGAATCTAAGACCGCAGTGAACTAATTCTTACTCACACATACTTCAATAACAGGATGTAAAAAAGCGTCTACATTAGTTACCTTTTCATCTAACAAAATATCTCTCATGTCTTCCAAGCGTACATAGTGTAAAGTCGTAGTGTCATTACTTTCTGAACCGTCTGTATTGCTGCCAGAAGCCGAAGCTACAAGTCACTGTCGATTGTTTGCGTCACGTCTTTGATTATTCGCGTCACTTCGCGGATCAATTTCTACGATTTGCACTTGTCTCTCTGACTTTCTGTCACGTGGAGGATGCCAATTAGGTCCCTCCTCTCTGTTAGATGTAAATTCTTGGTTGTGTTTGTTATTAAAATTTCTATTTTCCTGGCTATCTGCATGACTACTTCTTGTGTAATTTCGACTATCACTTCTGAAATTAATGTTAGATCTACTACCCTGGTTATTTCTGTAGTAAGAATTTCTATTGTTGTATGACTAATTTCTGTCTTGATGATACCGATTACTGTTTCTATATGATTGATCATTCCAGTAAGAATGTCTGTTATTATAATTGTCTGAATAATTTTTGTTAGAACGTCTGTTATTGTCATAAGGCTGGTATCTATTGTCCTGTCTGTTTCGTCTGTCATTTTCAAAATTACTGCTATAACGTCCGTTCCGATCATTATCCCTTTTCTCTGAAAATCTATTGTGATTACCGTTACTGAAAAAATTACAAGAAGTTCCGTCGTCGATGTCATACTCAAGTTCTTGTAACAATGTCTTGAAAGTTTCAATGTCGTCTTTACATCTTGCGGCTAAAGCAATGTGTCTTATCGATTGTGCCAGCTTAGTTAAACAAATACGAATTAATTCAGCCGGGCTATAAGGGTTGGAAAGGAATTGATTGTTTCGAATCATGTCTACAAACTATTCTGCCGGCGTGTGGAACTCAGACTGTTTAAAATTACGCTGCATAATAAGATAATGTTTGACTCTGTCTTACGTGTTTTCGGACCAATATGCCGATAGAAAAGTGTGATAAAAATCATTTAAATTATCACAATCTCTAATAATTGCGAGCATGCGCATCGCCGGTTCGTATTCTAAATATCCACACATAAATTCCAGTTTGTGACTTAGTGGCCAATTTGGCGGAATTGCATACATAAATTGATCTTACCATGAACATGGATGTATGTCATCATTAGAATTGCGAAAGATCTTAAATTTCCGAACAGTTAAAAAGTGTTTATAGTCAAAGTTTTCGACTCGTGGCGACAAAGACCTACCGCGTCTGTCCCAGTCCGAATGACGATTATTGTCAAGTTCGCGTGCCTGGCGCTCTCTTGTTGCATCTCGTAAATGAAATAAATTATTTTCTTCAAAACCCCTCTGCTATCTGTGATTCTAAATTTCTTCTACCGTCTTTTCCTACGGTTTCGCTTTCAGTTTGTTTAATTTGCTGTCGTAAAGTCTCAAATTCCCTTTTAACGCGTTCATTAAATTTTCCCTGATTTTCAGCATGTTTATTTGTATTGTGGTACTTTTCAGTTTCTGCAAATGACAATGGAGCTGTATCATCTGAACCTCTGTCCCCATTTAAACCAAGACTTGTCAATTTATCTGAAATCTCCTCAACTTTCTCCGATAAGTCCCCTATTTTTTCTTTCTGTTTATTTACATCTTCCGTAAGTGTCGCGACTCGGGTTTCAGTTTTGACACATTTAGTAGTTAACTGTTCATATTGTTGTGTTACGTTATTCATTCTGTCATTTGGTACGGATTCCTCGATTCTTTCAAATATTTCTTCCTTATCGTGTGCACGCTGTAAATTTAACTCTGAAAATTTTTGCACTATAACGCGATCTCTTTCTTCCTGTTCTCTGTCCTGTTCCTTTTGTCTAATTTCTATTGAAGTTAATCTGTTATTGTGAGTATTCAGAATCGGTTGTACTTCTTCTCTAATTTCTTTCTTTAATCCATAATTCAAGTTTTTAAAACATTTCCCTATTCGTAAGTCTAACCGTGTTTCCATTGTTCCCATATCAGTTTTAATTGTTCCTATTTGTGATCCCAAGTTTAGTATTGCACACATCAACTGCTCCATATTAACTGGTTCGAAATTCTTTTCGCCCCTAGCATTTCCCGTGAAACTAACTTCTTGTGTTCGATACTATTACAGAATCTTCTATCGTTAATCTCATACTCTGAAAATTTTTGGATTGTGAAAAATTTTGAACTGGTTCCGGACTATTTTCCTCGCTTATTAAATTGTTTTCTACTTCATTATTCACCATACTGTTCTCCTGTGGTGGCGAGTTCGCCATGTTAACAATTTCGTTATTCTGGCTATCCATCATTCTTGCCTTTTTCATCGATCGCGTGATCATTTACAAAACATACAAAACTCGTCACTATACGAAAATTACACACAATATAACACTTTATCACCAACAATACCAACCACACGAAATGATTCCCGAAAAAACACGATTAACGAACAATTAAAACCTCCACAAGTGCACAAAATTGTCAAACCCGTATACGACACATCAGAAATTAAATTCTACAAAAATACCATCAGAAGAATGACAAAACAACTACAGATGTTCAATTACAAAATCTACACGTGCAATATAGGCTACAATTACTAAACTACAAATTACTACAACAATACTACTGTCTACTATTTTTACTATCAGAAGAATTCCAAGGAACGATCCGAAGCAGCGGTCGCCACGTTCATGGGGGCTTAATTAAAAAAAAAAAAGGGACTAACATTAATGAATAAATGCAATAACTTTAGTAGCTGTGTGACCGGTTACGAAGTCTCGTAACCGGCTGGCCCTGACTAGTATTAGGACGCAATCTGACTGCATAAAATAAAAATAAAGAATGACAAGGAATTTCCATTAACACAATTGATTAATTAAGTCCCCTGTAACTATAAAAGCTACGAAACAGCAAAGCACAAGTGTAACTGTTCTGTGTGTGGTAGTGTGACTCAACGAACATGTATCTGGCTCGGTTCTTACTCAATACGACAAAATATTTTACACACCACTTACAATAAACTAATTGAAAAACCAGAAATACTATAATTGCTCATAGAAACCAGAATTACAAGTCTATTTCCCAAATATATTCTGGCAATTGCAACTTCTTCCATCTATACATTACACCAACCGAACAGCGTCTACTCTCTCGCCCAACAGAAAAACAACTGCCCTCGACATCCTCTGAACCACTACTGCCCAATGGAGGCGGCGGAATAATAATCTTTGGCGCAATGTCCGGCGCTGTGACTCAGTGTAGCCACCTTTCACCTTCTCTCATTGTGTTCTTCTTCAGTCCAGAACGGCGCTGCTGCTACGGTCGCAGGTTCGAATCCCGCCTCGGGCAGGATGTCCTTAGGTCAGTTGGGTTGAAGTTGCTCTAGGGTACTGATGCTTCAATTGTGAAGTCCCATAGTCCTTAGAGCCATTTGAACAATTTTTTTAATATTGTTCTCTAACATTCTGCGTGGTGTCTGTTTGTTCTATATCGTGTCTCCCTACCACTTTCGCGCAACAACGATCTGAGCGTGTTTTTTAGGGAATTGACTAGTTTGAACCTGGGACCTGTTGCTGGTAAGGAGACGTCAGACTACACATGACATGTAGAGTTCAGAAGAGTTCAGTGAGACTAGTGATAATATAACCAAATACTTAATGATTTTAGCGTCAGCTCCACTGCACTCCCTGTAAAAGAATCTTAATACTAACTAAATTTAGTGGAAGAGGTTCAAGGCTTTCCTATTTTTAGTTAGCTGATAAAATAACGTCGAAAAAGCAGTTAAGTTTACCATTGGAAATTTTATTCTACTCACAAAACATTGTTTATAAATTCCACTATTGATAAAAGGAAATGTTTTGATACAGGATGATAAAAACCAACTGCATTCAACAAAAATGTGAACGAATATTCCCTGAGTGGGTTCCAAGTTCTACAATGGATCGAAGGATGACCTATGCCATATTACATCTATAATCTAGGTTTAAATTAAGTTTCACAAGAGAGAAAACTATCAAAATGGTCTACAGTGACCATCAGTTATCTTTAATTACTTATATAACTTGTCGTAAATTACAGTGGCTGATGTGGCTTCTCAATAACTATATAACAGAAAAATCATCGCGTTTCAGATTTTTACTTCAAGTGGCAAATGTGAACACCATGAGCTTTAATTGACGATCGACACTAGTATTACGCAAAAAGGGGGTGTAACAGATGAGAATTCTGCAGTTCTGACTGAAGCTTTATGCGCTGTTATGTAGCATCGCATGCGTACATTAATTACCTTGTCGGTGTTTGTCAGGGGGCGGCGGGCAGCACAGCTCCGCTCACCTCGCCGTCTCGGAAGCAACTCTCTCTTAACTTCTCCTTACTACAATTTACCGAAGTTGGTTTAAAAAATACTATCTGGCTGTGTTTTCATCTGACCAATCAGGGTCTCAATGTTAACCTTAAACTCTGTCTACAAAAATTCTGTCTATCCAATGAGAAACGTTACACTTTTCGTGGTGTGGCAATGTTTTTAAAGTTTGCAACGTAACAGAGACGCGAAAAAGTATCACGCTAAAACTTGCGGTTGGGGTGGCCCTTTTCCTGTTATCGTAAGATCTATACTGTTCTTCTGGAGGGCTCTAGCTTTTAACATGGTCTGGGGGGTGGTCCTGACGTAAAAGAGACGCGAAAAAGTCACATGCTAAAACTTGCGGCTGGGGTGTGGTCCCAGCTGTTAGCTGGCGACGTAGGTGTTGTCCGTCCCTTATCGTAGGGCCTTCCAGCTTAACACGGTTCTGCACTCGGCTTCTGTTCTCGTTTCTCCCCTCGGAACTGCGTCTGTCTCACGGTGGGAAGGTATGACATGCATTTAGGCATTCTTGTGTTAGTCTGTGATATTCCATTTGCTCACTCGTTACTCGTATTACTTTGGTTAATTTAATGTCACGATTTATTCGGAGCTATGTGATAGACTACTGGATTTGCTTATCATGTCAGGGTTTTCATGGAAGGCGTTGGATTTGCCCGACACCTTACAGTTCTTCCTAGAGAAAAAAGAAAACACGTTTTCTTTTGACTCCAGGAACTGTGGAATATATTTCTATGATGATACATGTTGACAAACAAAATAAAAAGTAAAAAAAAAAACAGGCCAGTACCATGCTACGGACTAGTATAGCGACAGGTGTGGGGGAGTCATCGTGGCCAATCCTTGAGATTCGACCCGCTGTCCACCCTGTCTCTTCCCAGCTTGAAGCTGCGTCTGTTCTTCTCTGTCACAAAAATAACGTAAAAAAAGCGATAAAGCGCTTGACACTGGAGTCGAGAATGTCGCGGCACTGAATATCGGTTGGTCCTTGAACTTTTCAGTCTGCATTTTACCCTAGGCTTCACCTCTGACCGATGTGAGGTGTCGTCAGAAACGACGCTTGGTTCAGATTCCACGTTAAACTGTAGGTCCCCTTTCCCCAGCTTAATAACAGGGGTAGCTTGGAGACACGCAAGTCGCCAAAGTTGCGTCCAGTAGAAAGACTTGAACCAGGGCAGTGACCCGCACGAAGGTGATTGTTGTTATTGTCCATTAAACCTGGTGGTAGTCAAGGGCAGGCAGGATTCGGTAACGATTGCGGACGGGGCACTAGTTAGTTACTGTTGGTAACCCCGAGGATCTCTTCTCTGTGGATGTATGGAACTAACAGCGGATCTACTGTAACGTAACGCAAAACCCTTTATAGAATATTTATTCTATACTTCTTGTACCAGTTGCAGACTGTTTGGCACGAATAGCACTCGCTTCCGCAGAATTTTCCTCAACTGTCAATGTTGTTCAGTCCACTGCTCCCGGGCTCTTCTGTAAGCTCCCTAGGAAACTTGTTGACTGTATCTCCAATTATACCTGGCCTTCCAGATCCTCCTTTTCTTCCATGACTGATAGATCGTCTGTTCCCAAACTGTTCGTAATAAGCGCCTAATTATTAGCGGTAGGACCAGTAAGGAGCCAATACTTGTGTAGATTCCAACACTTTTACACCTACTTAAAAACCTTCTAATTACACACACCAAAAAAGTTTTGCATCACCTCGGATTCGAGAGTTCCGGAACCTGTACAGAAAACTGGAATAGAAAACAACATAAACATCATGGTTCAAATGGCTCTGAGCACTATGAGACTTAACATCTATGGTCATCAGTCCCCTAGAACTTAGAACTACTTAAACCTAACTAACCTAAGTACATTACACAACACCCAGTCATCATAGACATCATTTCCACCCTTTTTATTGCTCCTGTAAACCACACATTGCATGTTGTACCAGTATACAGCGAGACCTTCAGAGGTGGTGGTCCAGATTGCTGTACTCAGCGTTACCTCTAATATCCAGTACCATGTACTCTTGCATTGATGCATGCCGGTATTCGTCTTGGCATACTATCCATAAGTCGGTCACGATTGTGGACAGTGCCGTAATCAGTTACTATTGGTTGCCTTTTTAAACCAGTAATTCCAGACTCAACAATAAATAAAAATACCACACGTTATTAATGAAGGAATAAACAACAGTGCAAATAATAGTGTTTTCAGTGAATTACAATTTAGCAAATCACCATTAAAACCAGATAGAACAGGTAATGTTTTAAAAGCAAGCCTCTGTGATCTGGACAGAAGGCCCTACACGCCAGGAATGGCAATAAATTAAGAATTTTTTAAGAAATAGCTGCAATTTACAACTTACAGGTATTGAAATATTAAGGTAAGTCGCCACAAACACAGCAGAAGGCATCAGACTCAAGGGACGGCAATAAATAAGATTTTAAGGCTTACTGCTAAGAACCAAATACCAAACTAAAATTTTAAGGCAAATGAACACAATCACGGCTGACGGTCTTATATGCCAGGAACGGCAATAATATAAAAAAATATTGAAACCTAATGTGAAACAGCAAATACAATAGCAAAGTTAATTTTAAAAAAAACAAGCAACTGATTCAGACGGTGCTCCAGGAATCGACCTCTGAACACGTCCGGCAACAAACACTTTCGCGAGCGATGAGATAGGTAGCCAAGAGTTGTATTCACTTCACAAGACGGTAACTCAGACTATTGGCAGTCTAACGAATGACTAATTACAATCTTGCTGAAACTACTTGACGTCCGATAAATCAAACGCAACGATTGAACTATACGCCAAAGCCGGAACCGACGGTATGCACTACGTCCCCAGAATACTGTGTTTAGAGTGCCCGGAACGAGAATGTAATCATGACCACCAGAGTAGAGGAATCAACAACCGGCCTACAAAGCTGTCAAAACTACACGCCTTACCGGACAGCAGCGGCAAGGCGAGGAAACGTACACTGCCGTTACATACATTAACCCCCAGTGCAGGTAACTGGGGCGTTAGCGGCCACCAGGCGAGAAAAATTACCGCTGGTTGAACTTAACAAACTATAACAAGTTGAACGCAGTAAACAGTAATAAGAAGTCGAGGAAAGCTAATCAGATCCGCCTTCCCCAAGCACTCCACTCGCTGCTCTTCGCCTCTGCGACACTACGAGCAGCAACATGAACTCAAGTCACTGGAGAATCGCGAGATATCAGAATGATGGAGGTTTCTCTACTTGGATTGATTTTCATTCATCTTAAAGCTTGCTGGATCCGGTTTACGACGAAGTCGAGCACCCTTGTCACCACAGCCCTTCCATTCGTCAGTCCATGCATGCCACCAGTGATCCCGGCGCGTTACCGCACTGCGCGGACCTGGCTTCTCCTTAGTCCCCAACAGAACTGAACACTCACACGACCCGTAAAATCAACGACGTCGCCCCAAAAATAGGCCAACAGTTGCTACATACCGATAACAACCGCTGCTGCCACTTGCGGACAGGCAACGCTTGCGAAACCGAGTGGCGCCAGTCAACACGAGAAGAAGAAGACAAACAACCGCAACCATGCCAACTAAACGATACTGTCTGGCCTCCAACAGAAGGCGGAAACCTACTAACAGCACCAACACGAGCCGCAGCACGGCTCAATCAACGTATAGAATAAAGGGCAACGCTAGGTCTCAGAGAATGCTAAACTAAACATCCTGGTTCATGATCACAGTGACCTGATACAGTGGAGTGAAGACATGGTAGGAAAACACAACCAAAACATCAAAGAACTGTCATCCAATCATTGTAGGTTAGACGTCTGATCAGGCCACTGGCTCACAATGCCTAGGACTGTTTGAAAACTGTCAAGACCATGAGTCGTCGGACCACACTAGTCGGTTTCAGTTAGCTACTGCCTACCACCCGTATAGTTTGGCCCGTTGAATACACGCAGATGTGAGCAATGGCATTTTGCGAAGTATCTCCGCATGCCCAATCTATGCAGTTCACCTCGCATTATTCGCTCGGCAGCTTTTTTGACACGGATCTGTTTTCATAGCCGCATCTGAAAGCGATCGTCATTGAAAGAGCGTGAGACTCGCCCCCGGTCTCCCCCTGTATGGATCTTTTACCGTCTTTAAGCCGCGTTACATACATAGAGTGAAAAAGCATTACTTTTAGGCACGTTGTGTATATCAAGAAATTGCGCAGTTACATTATCGTGAAAATAGCTGCCACCATCCTTCACAGACGATGAGTGTTCTCAGAATGACGGTGCACAGAGCAGTATGGAGGACGAGCTTCTACACTTGAGAAGTGTAGACACGGAAAGTCGCAAATTCATGGCTTTTCTACTATATGTGGGAAGCATATGGTCAAAAATAAAACGTATCCTCAGTAAACACAAAGTGATTTTTCGCCCTCCACCAAAGGCAGCAGCACACTTGGGTTCCATCAAATACGTCTTGGTGCTTCGGAAGCCTGGAGTTTACAAGATCCCCTGTGAATGTGGCCTGTCATATATGGGACACAAGACACGTACAGTCCATGAGAGAAGCACAGACAATCGCAGGTAAACCCGGCTCTTACAACCTAATAAATCGGCGGTGGCGGAGCACTGTATTGACAATGGTCGCTCTTCGGTGAACGATTACGTCGAGATTTTAGCTTCATCTTTCTTGGACTCAGTAGTGAAAGAAGCAATTACAGCTCGGTTGGCGACGAATTTTATTAATGGGGATAGCGACTTCAGCGTGGTCGAATCATGGTATCCGGCACTTTACATAACAAACTCACAAAGACGAAACAACGGTGTAGCTGGCAGTGACGCATCGATATCAGCTTGTCGTTCGAACGTACAGCCATAGATCTAATTTCATGTATATGTTGTTCCTCTTTCCTGCCAATCAGCATCTCTGGTTCCTTGTGTTGTGCATCTGTGGCCGCATGCGCTGTGGCGCGGTCCGTGGGTATAAAAGGATGTAGCAAGTGCTGAAGCGTCAGTCACCCGGCCCTCTCTGAAGACAGCTGGATGGTATACAACCGAAATACTAAAAGTAGTTGAATTTCTGCGACTGCACGCCCGAAATTTTATGGAACAGCTTCTTTCAGACGTTAGGTTCCTCTTGTTTTGCACAGCATTTTATTTTTTAAATTTTACATTTTACCGGGATTCTGCAGCTAGCAGAAATAATTCGCTATCTTAAGCAGCGCTGTAGGGTACAATAACACTGAGCGAGGTGCTGGTTCTCACGTAGGCACTGGTGACGAATGGACCATACGGGGCAGCAGTCAGTCATTGCAGTGCGGTGAGAGACATGAAAAACAAAAAATCGCTAGCCGTCCTCGTTAGTTGACAATAGGACGTACGCAGAGCTAGTCCTTTTGTGACAGTCGGTTTTACCAAGATCTCGGATTTCATTAACTTATTGAGGCTAATTGTTTCTCACTATTTAATTGCAACTGTTTTACGCTGTACGCTAATAAAAGCATTGTAATGGCATCCAAGAACTCAGTTCAAGTAAATCGGCTAACCGGACACCCATCTATAGCCACAGGTCCCCTGCTTGCTCCTTCTAAGGAATCCAGTGCACTCCGGGAACAGCTTCCAGGGACATCAACGGGAGATTCCCAGAAAACAGGTAGGAGGAAATGCTACACACCCATTAACCCTCTAACGGTAAGGTTGGGGTTGCATCAGACCCCAGCGAGTCTGTTGTGATTACAACTCTCCACTCCCTTTTTCTGAGAGCGCTGTGGTTCCAGCTACCCTACCAGCCAGTCGTCCCGAGAACGCTGAGGAGGCCACGTCAGTCTGGTGAGTGACCTGCAGCTACCCTCTCCATCCGAAACCTACATCACCCGCGTTCGGTTTGGATCCGACCCCACATTACGTCACACTTATTAGTTTCTTTTGTGGGGAGGATTCAGCCCCACATTGATGTTTATATTACATCTAAGTTTTGTTTTCTCTCATAGTATCTTACTAAAATGGCACATCAACTCATTAGAACTCCTGAGGAGATATACAACGAGTTTCTCCGACAGGAGGCTGAGTCAGAGGATGGCGACAATATCGATGCAAAAAACTGTTCAGAAACCGAGGATGATGTATTAGCTAATACTGATGACGAGGTTTATGTATTTCATTGTGCGGCAGGAGCAGTCGAGTTTGATAATTCTCAGTCAGATGTAGATGATGAGAGACATTTTGAGCTACATAAAGACTTAGAGACAATATGGATCAAGAAACCCATCCATTCAAAATTTTCTAGGACACCAGCGTCAAATATTATTACTCATCTTCCTGGTCCACATGGGGAAGCAAGGGGGGGTCACTAGTGAATTGGAAATATTTTTATTATTTATAGATTCGAAAATAGTAGAAAAAATTGTTTTGTATACAAATCTTGAATTCGAGAAATCTAGGCAAATGTACAATACGGTCCAGTGGTTTCATTCACCAACAGAGAGCGTTGAAATAAAAGGGTTGATGGGCCTTCTCTTCATGAGTGGTGTCCTAAAAAATTCTATGCTCAGTGTAGATGAGATGTTCTCAGCAACCTATGGACCTCAGGTATTCCGTTGCAGTATGTGCAAGAAAAGGTTTGCATTTCTAGAAAACCTCTGCTTCGAAGATAAAGCCACCAGAGAGGCCAGAAATATCAACGACAAATTTGCAGCTTTCAGAGAAGTGTGGGAAATTTTTGAATCTAACAGTGAAAAAAATTATAGTCCATCTGAATATGTCATTCAAAAAGTATATCCCATCGAAACCCGACAAATATGGGTAGAAAATAATGTCACTATGCTACTCAAGGACATTCTACTTTTTGCGTGGCATTCCATATACTGGCAAGGACAACAGAATAAAGAGGAGACATGGAGATTTGCCTTTACTTGCCCAGTATGTTTTGCGCCTGACGGAATCTACCAGGGGTTCTAATAGAAACAATTGTTTCTCCTCTCTGGAGGTGACTGACGCCCTCCTCCAAAAGAAACTCACATTTGTGGGTACATTGAGGAGGAACAAACCGCAAATACCATCATCAATGCTTCTCTCCTCTCCAGTAGGCTCTTCAACATTTATGTATCAGGGCGACAAAACTTTGGTGTCATTTACCCCAAAGAAAAATAAAAAAGTTTTACTGATATCGTCTATGCACTTCTCTGGAGAGATAAATGAAAATCAAATAAGCCTGAAATTGTGGAGTTCTACAATCTAACTAAAGGAGGGGTCGATGTATTAGATATGCTTTGCCCCAGCAGGATCACAAAAAGAAAATGGAGAAGATTTCCCATGCGGTACTTTTATGCTATTTTAGACATCGCTGCTATAAATAGTTTTATCATTTACAAAAGCAATATCAAAATGGACAGCTTTTCAAATGACGCGAGAATATCATTTCTCAAAAATCTTGCGCTCTCTTTGACAAAACCTCTTATGGAAAAGAGGATGAATAACACACATCTTCCCCGTGAGCTCCGTTCGTCTATTGGAAAACTTTTAGAAAAAGAACCAATCGAATTTGACAAGCCTACCCCAGCACAGCCACCAAAGAAAAGAAGATGTGATTTTTGTGACAGATTAAAAGATAGGAAGGGGAATGCTTTTTGTAGTAAGTGTAATCGCTCTATATGTGGGGAGCATAAGGTTATTATATGCTCTGGCTGTAAAGAAACTGAGATGTGATCAATTGTGCCAAGTATGTATTTTCAGGGCTGTATGTTATCGTTTCCAGGATAACATTATAATTTATTATTTGTTTCTATTACATTATGTGTACAAAAGACATTTATTATTGGGAACTTTATATTTCGAAACTGCTGACACTATAATTATTTTCTGCAATTGAATCGCTTGGATGCAAAATTGTCCATGCCCACTTTAAAAAAAAATAAGTTGGCAACGCTGGATTGTAGAGCTTGACACTTTACACATGCCTGAAATGCTATTTATGCTCAAAGCTGTCCACGTCCTATGGAAAACAGCTCACGAAAAGTGTGGTTAGACTCAACACTGTCCATGTCCATCAGTAAGTTGGTTGCAAAACTTGCCTTGTCACTTTTGACAAATCGCATTGAAAGCTGGGGTCATGTGACTGTAATGCGAGATGGCTACCATAAGCATGTAAACATTGTACTTGAGTGGTCTCTAACAGGTGTTTATTCTGAAAGTTATACATATTTTTCATCTAAATAAATTATAAATTAAGGAACATAATCAAGGCATGACAGAAAGACAACCTGACCGATTTAGGAAGCAGGTACGTGGTGAAGACCAGTGCTAACGAAATATGGCAAAATTGAAGAGCTATGTATTATTTTTGTCTTTACATCGTGCAGTAAATGGTGGAAATCTGAACATTAGAATAACAGTTCAGGGTGTTAAGAAATAATGTGTACTCTATTAATCGTATTTGAGGAGGAGGAGATTAGTGTTTAACGTCCCGTCGACAACGAGGTCATTAGAGACGGAGCGCAAGCTCGGGTGAGGGAAGGATGGGGAAGGAAATCGGCCGTGCCCTTTCAAAGGAACCATCCCGGCATTTGCCTGAAGCGATTTAGGGAAATCATGGAAAACCTAAATCAGGATGGCCGGAGACGGGATTGAACCGTCGTCCTCCCGAATGCGAGTCCAGTGTGCTAACCACTGCGCCACCTCGCTCGGTAATAGTATTTGTGTGAAAGAAATAAATACGTGTGTTGACTATTATTATTGACATGACCTAACATTGATCTATGAATAACTTTTTGTTTATATGTGTGATTTCAGATATTCATCAAAAGGACTTCATGAGTATCCAAAATGTGGTCATCGAGTCGGATGGGACTGTGCTAGCTTGACAATGACAGATGTTAAGTCTTTTCATACCAGCTATTATGCTAAGTGTGATAAAATTTACCAAGATAATTTCCTTCTGAAATACATGAATAACAAGACACCTTCGAGATCTCGTTGTAGGGGAGAAAGACAAAACAACAGAGGACAGACAATCTCTTATTTCGTACGAAAGAAAGTACCTGGTGGGTCAGTGAAAGTGAAAGTACGTCGTGAAACATTTTGAACTTGCTTGGTGTTTCAAAGCAAGAGTGCAAAACATTGCACACCATCACCTCAAGACTGGAGATATTGCTAAGGAGAGATGAGGAGGTGATCGCCATACGATGAAGAATGAGCCCAAACGACAGGAAGTGGTTGCTCATATAAAAAGGTATGTTCCATCTGAGTCACATTACTGCGGGGAGAAAAGCTGTCGCGTGTATTTACTTGCGACTCTCAACATTAGAAAGATGTGGTGACATTACAATTCTGATAGGAACACATTTAATATGAAATTTAACTTTGGAATTGGTTCTCCAAAAACAGATGTTTGTTCCATGTGCCTCAGACTTTTGAGCAGATCAAAACTGAAAAGTGTGACGTTAATAAAGCTCAACTAATGCGTCGAAAGAGACTTCATAACCCTAAAGCAAACAGTTTGTATTCACTGCTGAAGGAAAAGCAAGACAACCTTCTGACAATGTCCTTTGACTGCCAAAAGAATTTACCCTTGCCAAAAATACCTGATCAGAGTGTCTGTTACAGTAGGAAATTATACATATACAATTTTGCCATTGTAGTAGGTTCCTCTTCATGTACACTTGGCTCGAACATGAAAGTAAGAAGGGGTCAAATGAAATATGTTCAGCTATTTACCACCGTTTGTGCCATACAGACTCGAGCAACGTACAAACTTTGAGATTAATTGCCGATGGATGCCCTGGGCAAAATAAGAACACAATAGTTGTCTCAATGCTGTGTCACTGGATGTACAAACATGCGCCAGGCGTAAACAAAATAGAAGTTATTTATCCCGCAACTGGACATTCATTCATGCCTCCTGATAGAGTTTTTGGGCTCATAGAAAGGCAACTGCGGAAACGAGAAGTGATAGTTCAGCCATCGGAGTACCATACCATCTTGGAACAGTGTGGGACCCTTCACATCCTAGGAAGAGACTGGAAGGTACTTGACTGGAAAGGAGCCGTTCAAAACATCACTAAACCCGCAGCATCATTTCCCTTATAAACGAAAGTAAAACGAATGATCATCATCCGTGATTTTGAGAGTGCTATAAAAGTCCAAGGGGAGCCTAATTATAATTCTGAAATCAACCTACCAACGTGGGAAACACTTAGGACACATAAACTCGAGCTGCATTACAAACACAGTTGTTCCTATTAATGAAAAAAGCTGGAGGATGTTTCAAAACTCCTCGAGAAACACTATGGTGAGTCCAGGAGGGACCGTGAATCCCTGTCGTGGTACATGACTTTACTAGGTTCCAGAGGGTCAGGGGCATCAGTTGAATCAGAATGCCTAGCAGGAGAACATGAAGACATTGTTCCAGATATGATGTATTAAGTGGGTTGCAGTTTGTCAGTTGTTACACCATGCACCTACAGAAATATTAAAAGAAATTAAAACTGAATACACAGTTTTACGTTCACCCCATATCCTCTCCTCATGTACAACTAGTCAGGTTCAAAACTGTCAATGTCCATTTCAGTTGCATGCAAAAGTGGCCATCTGCAAAGTCAGATGCAAAACTCTCAAAGTCCATTTTTATTTTGCTTATATCTTACATGCATTGAGTTCCTGATTTTTTTTTCAATAGCCCACATGGTTTTGTATTAATCCATACTTATGTATACAACATACAGTGTAGGGCAGTGTGTATTTACAAAGTGAAAACAGTTTTCCCACTTTTTCTCAAAACCGGTTATGGAGGACATGAACAGTTTTGCATCTAGGAGACTCAATTAGCAAGAGATGTTTCTCGTTCAGTTCCTATCTTTAGAATTTCTAAAGCACTCAGGTTTTTAGTTGATGACTGAATATATTGATTTTTACTATGTTTTCAATAATTTTATGGAGAATATTTCTATTAAGGAATTTTTTTGTAATCAAGTTCCTATTTTTGTTCCAAAGTACTTTATATTCTTACTTATTGACTATAAAAATAAAAAAACTTGTTGTTATAACAAATATTATGTGTGTTTAAATGATAATACAACTTTTTCCCATTATTTATTTTTTATTTTACCCCGAAAAATCGATATTTGGAGGGTGGGGTTTGATCCAACCCCACTTTACCGTTTATGTCAGGAAACTTCACCTTACCGTTAGAGGGTTAAGTAAGATAGGCCGGAAAGAGATTAATTGGCTTACTCTGGGGTTGGAAGGTATAACTAGTTATACTGCACATCACATATATATTTTTCTACGGATTCGTGGTAAACTGAGAAACTGTGACGGAGGTTTGGTACTGACTAATGTTTAGTCCGGCAAGTTTACCTATTAATACAAAAAACGTACGTATATGTACATACAAGGTGTCTGGTAAATAACATCGAAAACTGACGCTGGTCAGCACATAACTTAACCGTTCTGGTAAGCGTAGGTTCGCAAACGAGGCCTTTGCGAGATAACTGACAATGTTGGATTACTGGCCGTCCCTGAAGTCTGCAGAAAATACTGTCCTTATTTACTACAAATGATTTTGCCTGAATAATTTTTAATTAAGGATATGTGGACGTCATGGCCTTGTACATTTTACTGGTATTTTGAAATTGAATAACACGAATCTTTAATAGACATGGAAATGAAACTTCAGATAAGTAAGCAGTATATTGTGTCCTCTGTTTGACAAAATAAACTGTGGAATACGTAACGAGCGAAAACTGATTCTTATCTTACATACTGAACTATGTGCAGTTTTTATTTTAAGTACACTGTAGTTTCATACTTTTAAACATAGAAGGGGGCGTCAGATGAAATCGGCACATTGCGCTTTTGTTCTGTAATTGGGAGTACCGTTACCAATTATATAAGGAATGCCCAGCAGGAGGCAACACACAAGGAGGTGAAGAAAGTCATGGGATAGCAATATGCACATATAAAGATGAAGGTAGTATCACGCACACAGGGTATATATAAAAGGGGGTATCATTTTTGCTCTGGTGAGTCATGTGAAAATGGTTCCGACGTGATTGTGGCCGCTCGACAGGAATTGACAGACTTTGAATGCGGAATGATAGTTCGCGCTAGATGCTTGGTATATTTCATTTCCGAAATCGTTAGGGAATTCAGTATTCTGCGATCCACAGTCTGAAGGTTCTGCCTCAGAAATCAATATGGGACGTATGGCGAAGGAATCCACTAGGACAGTGTGACGAATTTTGGCGTCAATAGGCTATGGCAGCAGGAAATCGACACGAATGACTTTCCTAACAGCACATCGCCTAAAGCGCCACTCTTGGGCTCGTGACAGTATCGAGTGTACCTTATACGATGGGAAAACAGTAGCTTGGTCAGATGAGTCCCGATTTCAGTTGATAAGAGCCGATGGTAGGGTTTGAGTGTGGCGCAGACGCTACGAAGCCGTGGAGCCAAGCTGTCAATATGGCACTGTTCAAGCTAGTGGTGGCTTCACAATGGAATGGAATGGACGTTCTCTGGTCCAACTGAACCGATCATTGACTGGAAATGGTTATGTTCGGCTACTTGGAGACCATTTGTAGCCATTCAAGGACTTCATGTTCGCTAACAAAGATAGAAGTTTTATGGATGACCATGTGCCATGTCATCGGGCCACAATTGTTCGCGATCGGTTTGAAGAACATTCTGTTCAATTCCAGATCTCCCGATATGGATTCCATGTAATATTTATGGGACATAATCGAGAAGTCAGTTCGTGCACAAACTTCTACACTGGCAACGTTTCGCAACTATGATCGCAGCAGGGCTCAGTCTTACTGAAGGGGACTTCCAGAGACTTGTTGAGTCCATGTCACACCAAGCTGCTGCACTACTCAGAGCAGAAGGAGGCCCGATACAATACAAGGAGGTATCCTCTGACTTTTGTCACCTCAGTGTACTACAGGCAAGTGCAACGCTGACACAGTACCCGTTCAAAACGGCTGCCCCACTCGCGACATGCACCAGAGAATATCAGCTTTCTGTCATACGTTTTCTTAGCGTTGTAAGTAAGAATCCTACTGAAATCAATCTGTGAATGAATTTCAGTGTGGTGACGCATTGCTGTCTCTGCATCAAGTGTATGACTGGAGCGTGTGCCGTGGCCCGGGAAGGTTTAGCGGGGCCGAGTATTGCTGGCAGCGTTAACATTGTTCGTTAAGATCTACTTTAGCAGGACACACAGCAATCGGCGTGTCCCCTGCTACTGAAGATGCAAGCAGTTTGTGTCCATTGTGGTGCCCGGGTTGGAGTCCGGTCTGACCTTTGGAAGTACTGGACGCTGTGGCGTCTGCAGGATGATACCCATGGGATTCCGACAACGAGTAATCTTCGTTACACACTTCTCTCCGCGCTCTCTAAGCAAGCATTTGTCAATGGGAGCTGCATTTTAGGAGAAATCAAGGTGAGCATTCGATTAGTGTGCACGTCACTTGGTGTCGTGTGGTGGCTATTTTGACTCCGTATCCTGGTTGCCCGTTGTTGTACATATAAATGTGTTATTTACGAAGATTTTGCCTGGTACTACTTGAGTTCAGTTCTGTTAATGTGTGTCGGCTTGTGGATGTCACTATTCCAAACTTATTTTAGAATCTAAGGATATAAAATGCAAACATGATTTTTCTGATTTACGAATTATACTTCATAGTCAATGAAAATTGTTTAATCTGTCTACCTTACTTCTGAGTCATGTGTATCGTTACCTTAAAAAAAAAAAAAAAAAAAAAAAAAAAATATATACCTCAGTAGTCAAGTCAAAGTTCCCTGCATAACGTTCGTACTTTTCTGCATTTGTAGTATGTTTAATTTTTAGCAAATAATTATTGAGTTGTCTCTGTGTTACAGGGTAGTTGATTGTATCTCTCGTTAAGTGTGGTCTAGTTGAAGATGCCTGTGTACCATGACTGAAATTTTTAGTGAAGGTTTCTAAGTACTGTGGTAGTGGCAACCGCCGTCAAATGTTAGTAGAGAAGGAGGAATTATTGCTACTGGCGTTGCCTCTGCGACTGCCTCTGTCATCATAAATTTGAACCATATTTTTCAGTCATTTTGGCTACTTCGAAAGCAACGGCGTTTTGATAATTACTGGTAATAGCCGATGGTCGATATTTGTGACATATTAGTTTGATCATGTTTTTCGCTATTTGTAGTGTGAATGTATTTTTACTTCATTTATTGTTCTTTGTCCGCACCGACAGCTTATTGGTCAGCGCGGCGGTCGGTCAGGCCAAGGTACCCGGGTTCGATTCCCGGCAGGGTCGGAGATTTTCTCCGCTCGGGGTCTGGGTGTTGTGTTGTTCTCATTATCATTTTATCATCACCAGTGGACGGCAACGGGAAACCACCACTGGAATCACTTCCCTAGACGCTCATGCGGTGGACCTCTCGGACGAGGCTTCCCCCATGACAAGACCTGCCGTAAGGCAGAACACAAAGTTTAAGTTTTATTATTCTTTATGGAAGTAAGTGATTTTATGCTGTGGTCGTTTTGAAGTGTTTGCTATCAGTTGTGCTATTGAAATTTAGTCTTTTCAAAATGGTTCAAATGGCTCTGAGCACTATGGGACTTAACTTCTGAGGTCATCAGTCCCCTAGAACTTAGAACTACTTAAACCTAACTAACCTAAGGACATCACATACAGCCATGCCCGAGGCAGGATTCCAACCTGCGACCGTAGCGGTCGCGCGGTTCCAGCCTGTAGCGCCAAGAACCGCTCGGCCACTCCGGCCGGCTTAGTCTTTCCAGTTCTGGAGGCAATTTGTTAATGTTATTCTTGGATATTTTCTTTTTGAGAATAAATTCATTAGTGTTTTTAGAAACGTTAATAAATTCATTATGGCTAAGTACCTTTCCACTCAAGACCAGATCCCTACCGCATTTCACATGTCGTGGGACGTTTTTATCAGGCTGTACATCTATATGGATTTAAAATGTTTGTCAGTCTTGGACCTTTACCAGCTTGTATTAACAAGCACGGTAGAGAAGAGTCAACGATGGACGGCATGTTTCGTCACGAGTTCGTTTAGTAAGCACGAGGACGTTGCGGAAATGCTCAACAAACTCCAGTGACAGATGTTGCGTACCACAAAGAGGTTTTGTGTTAAAATTCGGGCAGCGTATAGTCTAAGGTGGTTCATACAATGCGTTACTTCCTTCCACATACATGTCACGGGAGGACCACAATCACGGCCTTTATGGGGGCTTGCAGAAAGCCTTTCTTCGCATGCTCCATTCAGGAATGGAACAGATGAGGGGAAAATGATGACAATAACAGGAGTAACCTCTGCCACTCACAGCAGGGAGGCTTGAGGAATACAGATTTAGGTGTATATGAAGAAACTCCCATGCGCTCCCTCCGCCACCATTACACTTAGCGCCATTTTGATATCAGATGTCGCCAGATTTCTAAAGTGCCCAAAATAAAACTGTTAGGTAATAGCTTCGATAGTAACAGCAAGAAAAATAATCGAAGAACTGCCAGATGGCAGTTATAAGAGTCGAGGAACATGAAAGAGAAGTAGTGGTTGGGAAGGGAGTGAGACAGGGTTGCAGCCTCTCCCCAATGTTATTCAGTCTGTATATTGAGCAAGCAGTAGAGGAAACAAAAGAAAAATTCGGAGTAGGAATTAAAAAAATAAATGGAAAAGAAATGGAAAAGAAATAAAAACTTTAAGGTTCGCCGATGACATTGTAATTCTGTCAGAGACAGCAAAGGACTTGGAAGAGCAGTTGAACGGAATGGACAGCGTCTTGAAGGGAGGATATAAGATGAACATCAATAAAAGCAAAACGAGGATAATGGAATGTAGTCGAATTAAGTCGTGTGATGCTGAGGGAATTAGATTAGGAAATGAGACACTTAAAGTAGTAAAGGAGTTTTGCTATTTGAGGAGCAAAATAACTGATGATGTCGAAGTAGAGAGGATATAAAACGTAGACTGGCAATGGCAAGGAAAGCGTTTCTGAAGAAGAGAAATTTGTTAACATCGAGTATAGATTTAAGTGTCAGGAAGTCGTTTCTTAAAGTATTCGTATGGAGTGTAGCCATGTACGGAAGTGAAACATGGACGATAAAGTTTGGACAACAAGAGAATAGAAGCTTTCGAAATGTGGTGCTACAGAAGAATGCTGAAGATTAGATCGGTAGATCACATAACTAATGAGGAGGTACTGAATAGGATTGGGAAGAAGAGGAGTTTGTGGCACAACTTGACTAGAAGAAGGGATCGGTTGGTAGGACACGTTCTGAGGCATCAAGGGATCACCAATTTAGTATTGGAGGGCAGCGTGGAGGCTAAAAATCGTAGACGGAGACCAAGAGATGAATACACAAAGCAGATTCAGAAGTATGTAGGTTGCAGTACGTACTGGGAGATGAAGAAGCTTGCACAGGATAGAGTAGCATGGAGAGCTGCATCAAACCAGTCTCAGGACTGAAGACCACAACATCAACAGTAAAAGCAAGAAAAATAATCGAAGAATATGGAACCAGAGTTGAGTGCACTAATCTTAAGAAGGTCTGGATCACTTTCTACCGAACTTATTTTGACTCACAGGCTTATAAATAGCAGCAAAAATATGGTAAACAGTTGAGTCATAATTGATGTCAGATATGAATAGCACATTTTGTGTTCTGAAAAAGAAAACGACAGATAAGGTAGCCATAGATGTTGAGTCATAGCTGATGTCAGATACAAAAAGCGCCTTTTGTACTTCTGGAAAACAAAACTGACAGATGAGATGCCCATAGATGATCTTGCTTGAAGGTTCTTTAGATGGCAAAAAGGATGCACTTACGAGAATTATTAGACGAATTTTTAAATTTTATCCGGAAATAAAAGTGCAACGAATGCTACATTCCCTTAGAGAGCTTGTCGTGTATTTCAGCAGGAACTACAGATTGCTAATGATGTTAGAAGGTTATTGCACGAAGATGGCTGACATCTGACATGAGCCTGATTCTAAGCAATCTTCAGACAGCCGTATGTTTCTACTTTGACATTATTTTCAGCTTATCTGAGAGCACTTGTCAGCCTCACAAAAAAACAGGAGTCGTTGCGGGAAAGCTGTTTCCTCTATATCAGCGTACTGGATGGTGCATTCTGATTATCTGTTTAAGCTTATGGTTTTATTTGCGTAAAGTTAAGTTGCGTTTTACTCAATTAACGAACCAGCATAAAGCGGACGTGTGTGTGTGTTTCTTAATGTAAGCTATCTGGTGCCTACAGGTAACCGACTTGCGCCAGATTAGCTAAGTGATCTTACGAATTAATTTTCTTCTCTTATCAATAAGGCTTGCACGTTCATTTGCATACCCTGTTAACACGACGGAAGATATTCTTAGAGTAGTTTAGAGCAGTTGTCGACCTAGCCGGTGTACCGACAAGACACTGCAACCATAATCGGTAAGAAGTGTCTTCCATCAGGTTAATGTTCAAGGAAACCAATTATAAGAAAATGATTACCGTGAATATCATCAACTGTCGATCGTGTACTGTTGTTCTTTATAAACATTTGTTTCGGTTGTCAATAGAATATTTTGTTTTGTTAATACTGATATAATGTCAAAATGCTGAAGTCATCGACTGAAACAACATATTAACATTTTTACTAGAGTGACACAATCCTTCCTCAGCACCATAATAATTTTTTAGGTTGACCAATAGTTGGTCATCTGAAAAAGACAACAAAACTGGGAAGGCGGTAAATATGTAGAGAAAAATTGAGGCTATTATGTCACTAAAAAAGGCCATAGTATTTGTTATTTTTAATGGTCGTATACCAGTCTGAAGTGAAGATAATTTTCAGGAAGGCTGACATATTACACTCAACTTCTCGCGCGCGAAACAGGAATAATGGAGGAATGTGACCCCTAAAACAGTGCGCGAAGTTTTCCGAAAATCTCTTTTCTTGCGGTGTTACTTGCTGCATAGTAGTTAGTTCAGTTTCATCACATTTAGCTTTAGCAGTTGGTGAATCTGAACTAAGATTTTCAAAATGGTTCAAATGGCTCTGAGTACTATGGGACTTAACTTCTGAGGTCATCAGTCCCCTAGAACTTAGAACTACTTAAACCTAACTAACCTAAGAACATCACACATATCCATGCCCGAGGCAGGATTCGAACATGTGACGGCAGCGGTCGCGCGGTTCCAGATTGTAGCCACATCGGCCGGCAATTGAGATTTTAGTTGATCAATTAACACGTTTGTGTTTTTTAAATTTTCATATCGCTCTCCATATCATTATCCTAAATACATCAAAGATCAAAGGTTATTAGGTAGGTTTAATGACATCTTACACAGTATGGTCCACAGGAAGTAGAACATTTTCGTTTGGTTATTATGAGCTTCAGTTTATATTTACACCAAAGTAAATGGTCTCTAACTTATCTACAGGTATTTCCTTTACTGAAAAATCGATCACAAATTTATTTCATGAGGAGGTACATCGTCCTTCTATCATTGGCGATGCTCCTCATTCGTTCTCAACCATTTCTTGGTGATTGTACTCTGGTTGCGCCTTTCAGCTCATCAATAATGTGAAGTCGTCGTGAAAAAATTTTGTCCTTGAAACGACCTCACAAACAAAATCACCGGCGGGAAAGTCAAGTCCAAGGAATACCAGCGAACCGTGAGAGTAATGTACACTGAAGCGCCAAAGAAACTGGTATAGGCATACGTATTCAAATACAGACGTATGTAAACAGGAAGAATATGGCGCTGTGGTCGGTACGCTTATTTAAAGTCCCTGGCGTGGTTGTTAGATGGGTTACTGCTGCTACAACGGCAGATTATCAAGATTTAAGTGAGTTTTAACGTGGTGTTATAGTCGGGGCACGAGTTATGGGACTCAGCATCTCCGAGATAGCGATGAGGCTGGGATCTTCCCGTATGACAATTTCAGTAGTGTACCGTGAATATCAGGAATCCGGTAAAACATCAAATCTCCAACATTGCTGCTGTCCGTAAAAGATCCTGCAAGAACGGGACCAACGACGACTGAAGATAATAGTTCAACGTGATGAAGTGCAACCCTTCCGCAAATTGCTCCAGATTTCAATACTGGGCTATCAACAAGTGCCAATATGCATTCCATTCAACGAGTCATCATCTATATGGGCTTTCGGAGCCGAAGGCCCACTCGTGTACCCTTGATGACTGCACGACACAAAGCTCTACCCTTCGCCTGGATCCGTCAATGCCGACATTGGACTGTTGATGACTGGAAACATGTTGCCTGGTCGCATGAGCCTCGTCTCAAGTTGTATCGAACCTATGGGCATGCACAGGTACTGCGACAACCTTATGAATCCATGGACCCCGCATGTCAGTAGGGGAATGTTCAAGCTGGTGGACTCTCTGCAATGGTGTGGAGCATTTGCAGTTGGAGTGATATGAGACCCATTATACGTCTAGGTACGACTCTGACAGGTGACACGTACGTAAACATCCCGTTTGATCACTTGCATCCTTTCATGTCCACTGTGCGTTCCGACGGACGTGGGCAAATCCAGCAGGACAACGCGACAATCCACACGTCTGAACCGCTGAGTTTAAACATTTCCGCTGGCCATCATGCTCCCCTGGCATATTATTGAGCATATCTGGGATTTCTCGCTACGTGCTGTTCAGAAGAGATCTCCACTCCCACGTACTCTTACAGATTTACGGACAGTCCTGCAGAATTCATGCTGTCAGTTTCTTCCAACACTACTACAGACATTAGTCGAGTCCATGCCATCCACATCTACGTATAGACTCCGCTTGGCACCGAGCGGCGTGTGGCGGAGAGCACTGTTCGCGGTGAAGTCCTACATCCGATCCCCCCCCCCCCCCGGTGTTCCACTCGCGGAACGCGCAGGAGAAAGGAGAAAAACGTCTGAACGCCTCAGTACGAGCTCTAATTTCCCTTATCTTTGAATAGTGATTACTGCTCGATTTGAAAATTATTGGTAATAATATATGCTCTACATCCTCGGGGAAGATCGGATTTTGGAATGTAGTCAGCAACCCCTTCCGTTTAGTGCGTCGTCCCACTTCAAACATTCTATGAGATTTGTAACGTTCTCGGGACGGCTAAATGTATCAGTCACGAATCCTGCCGTTCTTCTTTGGACCTTCTCAGTTTCTTGAAGCACACTTCTGTGGGCTGGCAGGATTCGTACACGATATTAAACAGGTGTGCCTGTTTCTTTGGCTCTTCAGTGGAAAGCGGCACCGCACGGTAGTCCATTATGCTTAAAAAATATCGTGGTTAGATGGCAATGTCCCTTGCAGCTACAGGATGAAGAAATTCTTAATCGTGGTCTCATACCATTCGGAACTAACACTCAGTGGTCGGCTGTTGTCTTCAAACAAGGATAAAGATAATACAGAGAAACGCTGCTCGAAGTAAACTGGCAACGACTGAAATACGAAAACTAACTAAGGAGCTGAGTGTTGATATAGTCTATTGAACCATACTGTAGAAATAACAAGCTCCTGCATATTCCTGCGGATATGGTGACATGTACTCTCCACGATGAGGCTAAGTCTGCCTTTGTCGTTACAAGTAGGAAATTCACTGTGACTAAGGTGGCAGAGCTGTGTGACAAGCACATGGCCACAGAAGGAATGAAGGATGCGCAGACAAAGTGGGTTGTAGTAAGCATGCACATGCATCATTGTCACCCTGTTGTACCTCGTGCAGATAAACTCAGGGCGACTGCTCTTGATGGACGAGGTGTGTGTCTCCTTGTGGCAACAGGTGTGACTGCAAAACCCTCTTAATGGCACAGTAGGTAATCTGATGAACAAGGTGAGATATTAGAGGTATGAAACGTCCTCTTTGAAAAATATGAATAACAGTGCTGGTAAACTTCTACGTTATTTGATACAAAGAGAGCTGAGTAAAACTGAACGTACTCAGACAGTTCTGTCTTTACTTATTTTGATCATCACTAAACTGACACACAATATGTTTTAACGCAACGCAGTCTAACTTTCAGTAATCCCTACAAAACAATGACCCTGACTAACAATAACCTATACCTTTCATGAATCACTTACCTCACAAAAATCATCGTTACTCGAACTACTGCAATACAGAGAGCGCCAATACTGCTAGCTAAATAAAAGTTTCTAACTACTGAAGGTACTAACTACTAATAGGCATAGATAGCAAATGAAAGATTTTGATACAGGACAAACAATGGATTTGCCTTAATGATGTTCAAAAGTCATCATATATATATCTATCAATTCATGCCATCCATCTTTTCTGGTGGACACACATCCAGATCGTCCGCTTATTGTAACCTCTCAAAACTCTGGCATCTCTCTCTCCACATCCACCACTGCTGGCGGCTCACCTCAAACTGCCCAAAGCTACGCGCTGTTCACATTCAACTGCCCAACACTACAATAGCGAATATTCCAACAATGCCAACCAGCCACAGACTGCACACAGCACAGACAGTGATTTTCATACAGAGCGCTACGTGGCGTTACCAACATAAAAACCTAAACAGCCTACTTACAGAGGATACAATATGGGAACTTGATCTCATTGCTTTAAATCTAGATGGCCAACCGAGTATATTCGAGGGACGAGTAGGTGTAGCCACTTTAGAAAACGGCATGGCAGCACCTAAGATTAATAGTTGGTAGCTGTTACAGTATCTAACATCCAGTGACCACAATGCAAATGTCATCGAAGGGGGAAACGGCAATAATAGTCAGGCATTGCTTCAGGAAATTAAAAGAATACACTAGGAGAAACTTCTACGAAGGCAGCTACAATTTGACACATGGGGAAGATCGTATACGTTATTGACTGAAAAGGTTAAGGGACCTTCTGTCATGTCCACAATTCATAAAGAGGACGGCTCAATGACGGCTGAACGGAGCGAGTCAGTAGAATATCTACTAACCGCCCCGCTTCCTGATGATAACACAGACACAGATACTGAAATGCATGCACAACTTAGAAGTGAACTAGATAAAGAATACGACAGTCAGATGTTGATGATACAGTTGCTGTTGCAGTTCCCGAGCTTAAAACTGGAAAATCACATAGTCCGCATGCGTCTACCCTGAGCTCGTGCAGATGGCAGGTCCACAGATAATGCCATATTTGACAGCATTACTAAACGAAGGCGTTGCGAGTAGGTAGGGTCCAGGCGAAATGTAAAACAGCTGTAGCAGTAGTGAATAAAAAGGGAAAGGGTAAAGATCCGGCATCACCGAAAAGCTATTGACCTATTTGCTCAATAAACGTTTGAATTCCATTAACATTTCTAACATTTATATAGTTTAAATAAAACATACATTCTCATTGTAAACATAGATATCAGGAACGTCTGCTCTCTGATAGCTTGCAGGCGCACAGGGAGCTCTAAACCAGTGTCAGTATGGATACAAAAAGGGGAAGTCTGCGGATGCGATTAATAGAGCTCTTCAGATCGTAGAAAATTCGACACCGAAGTACGCAGTGGCGCTCATGATTGACATCGCATTCGACAATCTTTGGCGCCCTGCAATGTTCGCAAGCCTTCGATATCTCAGGGTCGCAAAATTTCTGTATAAAAGCTTTGCAGATTATTGTAGTGAACATAGCGTGCAGTGGCTTGCGGGGCAGAGCAAGGCAATCAAAAAGGTTACCAAGAGATGTTATCAAGGCTTCATAAGTGGTCCACTGTTCTGGGATATTAGTATGGAGCTCCTATTACATTTGTTAGACGAGACAGATGCTACTGAAGAAGTTGTTGCATATGTGGATGGCGAGACATCAGGACAAGGCGAATGATGTGCTTGCTCAGATGCAGCAATGGTGCAAGGGCAACAAACTGACTATAGATGTTCTTAAAACATACTACTGAAGGGAATACTTTCTCTTGTCAGATGTCCTTCCATGAGGCTTGACGGAATAACTAAAACGCAGCGCTGTTTGTCGCTATTTAAATATTCTTCTAGACATGAAAAGAAACTTTCTATAACACGTAAAATCTGCCACAAAGAAGGCGGCCAAAACTGTGAATAAGACTGTCACTGCTGGCACTGCTGACTATAAATTACCGCTGCATGCGGTGATGTCATCTTCAACGCCTTGTGTGCTTCGCTGCCAGCGTCTGAGTGCATCGTCTTAAACTAAGCAGCTACAAAACAATACTTCTGAGGCTCACCGGTGCAGAGGGCTTATTGGTGATCCCCGGGATATGTACGGTGGTTAACGTGATAAGTTACAGGACTGCGTTATATTGGTTGGGATGTGAGGAATACTATCGTGTGTACGAGATTACAGGAATGCATATTACTGATAAGACATTTACGAACCTGGAAGGTAGATGATTGGCAGTCCGTCTGGGACACAAGGAGCACTGTAAGGTGCGTTTAAATCATATTCCCAAATATCAGCAACAGGCTCAAATTGTGCGACATTGCCCCTACTTGAGGTATGGTGCACCTGTTAACGAGTCACGGTCGAAATCTCAAACATTTGCATATAGTGGAATGTAGTAACACACCAATCTGTGAATGCGGAAAGGAAGGTTCCGCTAATCATATGGTTCTCTGATAACGACAGAGAGGCTGCAGACAACTAGACGTCGTTCTGCAAACAGTTGTAAGTAACTACAACTTCAGGACTAAAGTCAATATGATAGCACATCAAATATCTAAAGGGCAACAGCAGCCAACCTTTTAGGTTGGGGAACAACAAGTATGAGTACTCATCTTGGATATTGATAACCGCTTCAGTTGTGTTTGGTGTTTTATTGCTGTACCGTCAATATGATAGCACATCAAATATCTAAAGGGCAACAGCAGCCAACCTTTTAGGTTGGGGAACAACAAGTATGAGTACTCATCTTGGATATTGATAACCGCTTCAGTTGTGTTTGGTGTTTTATTGCTGTACCGTTACCGGTTTCGTGGCGCTAAAAGCCACATCTTCAGGTGAACATATGATTAAAGCATTAGAGGGGGAGAGCTCGAAATCTTTTTTCCCAACCTTCGTTGTCCGTTGTTTTGACGGACAACGAATGTTGGGAAAGAAGATTCCGATCTTGTCCGATCTAATGTTTTAATCGTATGTTCACGTAAAGATGTGGCTTTTAGCGCCACGAAACCGATAGTGGTTCATTGATAAATGACTAAATATAGCTGAAGCGGTTATTAATACTCGAGATAAAAGGTAACTGCTTAAATAACGTCAACAGGTCGCAAGAAGCATTTCCTCAGTAATAGGTAACGATAGGCACATACAAATTTAACTAGGAGGAACTTCAAATATACATAACAAAAGAAGAAGAAGAAGAAAAGAAAGAATACTACGCCTGCCCACAAGGCAAGCACATACCACTGTGGGTTTAGAAGTATATATAGCTGTAGTTAGTCGGCAAACCTCGAGTTCTTCCGAGGCTGCCAGTAACATATTTAGTAATGTAAGATGGAACAGGAGTTACTTCCCTTTATTTTATGTTTTTTTTTAATTCGTTCTTATTTTTCAAATAATTTGTTTTATCTCTACATTAATCTCACCGATGGTTGCTGTTAACGTGATTTACTATTACATACTTAGTATGAAACATTGTACTTCACCGTGATTAACGAATGTGTATTTTATCCATAGTGGATGCTGTTGAACTACGTGACTGTTCTTTTGTAGGTGTATTAACGAATCTGCACCACCTTCTTAGAGTTTCCAGATAACAGGTCCTAAATTCGTCGCAATAAATTGAATCGAACTGGTTTGTACTGTCTTCAAACAAATATGGCTCTACAGTTACAATACCTGTAGACTGTCCAGGGCACACCAGACAACGACGACTGAGCTATTCTGGGGTCTTTTCATGAATGAGATCTGGCATTATGCTCGAATAAGGTCGAACATTACGTTTATTTATAAATCCATTCAGATGGAAGTTTGCCTCATCAATAAGCTCGAGATTTGTCTGAAATGCATCGTCCTAGTTACTTCTGTACAGTGATGTGCAAAAATTTTGCCTTCTCAGTTTATCTCCTGGACGTAACTGTTGAATTACTTACAATTTATAAGGATGAAACTTGAGATCCTGTTTCAGTTCTTTGCAAAGACGTGCGAGTGAGTTGTAACATTGTGAAATGGTGACGGACAGGTCACTGTCTACTTTGTAGATCTGGAGGCACCACCTTATCGTAGCACTGTCCGTGCGGGTGGGAGAGTTTGCGTGTTCCTGTGATGCTGAGAGCTATACCGGTGGTAGCTTAGCTACTGGCAGGTTCAACCTAGCCGGTCAGGTCTCAGCAGAGGAGCCAGACGAAGTGTGCCTCACAACGACCTGCCGTCCTTTCCTCCCTTTCCCTTCCAGTCCCTTCCCTTTCCTTCTTCCCTTCTGTCAGTCTCTTCATCGGTGTAGGAGGCGGGTAATATCGATAGGTAAACACTCACGGCTTCTGTACCGACGAAGCAAGGCACCTGTGATGTGCCTTAAGGGCGTATGTCAGGATACTTCCAGTGGCATATGGCCGTTCACTGCATCCCCTGCCTCTTGCCAGTCATATCGGCCCTACGATCCACTGCCAACCAGAGGCAGAGGACGAGAGAGTGGATTTGCATCAGCGCAACTGCTTGTCCACTTTAAATACCTTCACGCGCAGATGACTCCGGCAAAGTTTCAATGGACTATGAGCTTTGAAAGTCCTGCGGCGATGGAGTACTGATGGTGAGGCAAGGGTTTGGTGTACCTGAACCTTAGTTGGTGCTCTGCACGTTAGGCGGTCAGACGGTGATGGTCGTTCTGGTACTCGTGAGAGACGGGAGGACTAGTTCGGCAGCTCGTCAGACGACAAAGCAGCCCTATTTAGGATCGTTCTGCTTTCCCTAACCCAGGGAGGGGCCTAGAAAAGGTGGCCTAAACATAGCCCGTCTCAACCCAGCACAAGTGGCAAACTGCGGTCACTTGTTCACTAACATATGCGGTCAAAAAAATAATAAAATAAACAGTTACCTTAAATATCTAATGATTGGAGTCTGGAACGTCCGTACTTTACAGGATAACGACCATAATCAGTGCCCAGAGAGAAAGACAGGACTTATAGCAAGGTAATTGGTTAGATATAACATCGACATTACCGCCATAAGTGAAACACATCTTAGTGACTCTGGACAGTTATGTGAACCGCTCGGAGGTTATACCTACTACTGGAGAGGAAAATCATCCACTGAAAGGGCGGAAAGTGGGGTAGGCTTTGCCATACGCAATAAATTGGCATGTTCACTCCCAAAAGGTATCAGTGACAGAATAATAACACTCAGACTTCACCTGGCATCCAAGAAATATCTTCACTTGATTAATGTATACGCACCTACATTGCCATCTCCGGATGAAGAGAAGAACAAGTTCTACCAAGACCTTCGACATGTCCTTAGGGATATTCCTTCTGCAGATAAACTTCTGTTACTTGGTGATTTTGATGCTCGTGTTGGGAATGATTTCAGTGCTTGGAATGCAGACCTCGGTCGCCATGGGATTGGAAAATGCAACTCGAATGGTTTGGATCTTCTAACTCTATGTGCCGAGTTTGAACTCTGTCTGACAAATACATATTTCCGTCTGCCTGAAAAATATAAAACGACATGGATGCATTCGCGATCTAAACGCTGGCACCTTCTGGATTATGTGATAGTACGGCAAAAAGATCTTGGTGACGTACTGGTCACACGTGCAATGAGAGGCGCTCAGGGATGGACAGACCATCGACTCGTGAGGCTCAAATTAAAGATAACTTTGAAGGCACCACGCCGAGTTCACACAAAATACCAACAAAATTGTCCTGCTAAATCTTGGCCAATGATCAGACTATGAGAGCAAAACTGGATGAAAAATTTGGTGTCGATGGCCTTTTGATATCTGAATCTGCCCCTGTAGATGAACAGTGGAGTGCATACGCTAGCAGACTGCGTGGCTGTGCTTCAGAAGTTTTCGGAAAGCCTCAGAAGAAGCACCAGGACTGGTTTGACGACTCAGATCCAGAGATCAGAAAGCTAATTAATGATTTCAGAACCTCTCTTCGCACCCCTGATGATAACAAGCGTAGAGCAGCGCATTACAATCTGAAAGTGAAGGTACGTGCTCTCAAAGACAGTTGGTGGGCAAATAAAGCAAATGAAATACAGTTATATGCCGACACACACCAAACGGGCAGATTCTTTGAGTCCCTGAAAGCTATCTTTGGTCCAAGAGTTGGGAAGATAGCACCAGTCTATAACAAAGATAAAAGTTGTCGGCTGACGCAACAGAGTGACATCCTGTCTCGGTGGCCGGAACATTTTAATGACGTTCTTAATCCCGACCATCAGACAACCGATATCCCATACATAGAAGCACTTGAAGACCTGCCAGTTGAGGAACAACTTGCGGATGCCCCTACCTACGATGAATTCATTTCAGCACTGGCTAAGCTGAAAAATGACAAAACAGCAGGATTAGATAACTTGCCATCAGAGCTATATAAATAGGGGGGCCAAACATCAAGAAACCATTGTTTGTTCTGATCTTAAGGATTTGGGAGTATGAAATGATTCCACAAGACTGGAAAGATGCTTGTATTTCCAAGATATATAAAGGCAAGGGTGACATACCAGACTGCAGCTCCCACAGGGGCATTTCTCTTCTCTCAGCAGCGGGAAAAGTCCTTGCCCACATAATTAACACCCGGTTAACACACTTTGCAGAAAAACTGCTACCAGAGACCCAGTGTGGCTTTCGCCCAAACAGAGGCGCAGTGGATGCCATGTTTGTTGTCAAACAAATGCAAGAGAAAAGCTTAGAGCAACATCGGCCTTTGTTCATGTGCTTAGTAGACCTGGAAAAAGCTTTTGATCGTGTCCCACGGGAAGCTCTCTGGATCATACTAAAGAAAACTGGGTGCCTTGACAAAATTGTCAGTTTGATTCGGCAGTTTCATGAAAACATGATGGCAAAAATCCGCCATGAGGACAAACTCTCAGAACAGTTTCCCGTGACATGTGGTGTAAAACAAGGCTGTGTTCTGGCTCCCACACTCTTCTCACTTTACTTCGCAGTTGTTATGAGAGACGCGACCAAAGCCTGTAGTAATCAAATTAGTCTCGACACAAGGACAGACAAAAGTGTCTTCAACATCTCTCGCCTCAGAACAAAAAGTCGCGTAACCAAACTATCCATCTTAGAGATTCTCTGCGCGGATGATGTATGCATGATGGCTAATTCTTGCGAAACTCTTCAGACTTACATAAATCTGCTAAATGCCTCCTGCAGAAGATTTGGCTTAGCCATTAGCATCACTAAGACGCAAGTTCTCAAACAGCCACTTAGAGGTCTTAATGCAGATGACTCCAGTATTGAGATAAATAACAAACCCTTGCAAAATGTGTCAAATTTCAAATACCTGGGAAGCCAAATTAGAAGTGACAACAGCCTGACAACGGAAATCGCAGCGCGTATAGCCAGCGCAGCCTCAGCCTTCGGTAAGCTTAATGACCGAGTATGGAAATCACATGATCTCAAACTACAAACAAAAATTGCAGTCTACAAAGCAGTAGTATTATCCACCTTACTCTATGCCTCGGAAACCTGGTGCTGTTACAAAGCTGACATTAAGAAGCTAGATAAATTTCATCTTCGATGTCTGAGATCAATTCTGCGCATCAAATGGGAAGACCGTGTCCCAAACACGGAGATTTTGCGCCGCGTGAAACTGGCTGGTATTGAAGCTTTAATAATGAAACATCAACTGAGATGGAGAGGTCACATAGTACGCATGGATGTACGGTGTTCTACTCGCAGCTCTCGTGCGGGAAGAGGAGGAAAGGTGGTCAACACCCGCGATATAAAGACACCATTAAACGCCACCTTGCAGCCTGTGGCATTCCAAGCAACCGTTGGGAGGAGCTAGCATTGCGCCGATCGAAGTGGCGATCAACTGTACATAAGAGCATCGAACAATTCGAGCAAAAGCGTCTAATGAACCTGGATGCTAAAAGAGAGCTCCGAAAATCTCAGCTCAAGCCTGTCTACACGTATACTTACAACTCTGCTGGTCAACTTCACTGTGCTTCATGCAACAGGATATTCAAAGCGAAATTCGGATTCGCGAGCCACATCCGAGCCTACCACAACAAGGACAGAAAAGACTGACGGAGTCGCTGTCGCCGGACACGGCGAGGAGGACATCATCATCAGATCTACAAGAACTCGTGGGTGCTTTCCGGCTCTCTAACTGTCATTTGACGTGTTTTATGCTTCACATTGGTTACAGAACCCTTCTTGCGCCATTATTTTGTCTACCTGGATGTTGTCTTCCTGTCTCGAAATAGCGGTCTCTTCCACGGCGCATTGTGCATGGGACCACACCAACACCTGCACACGACGGAGCTCCCCCACTGCCTCAACACGCACCTCCAGTGGGCAACATTCCGTACTGAAATGAATGGAGTTCCATGTGGGTCCGATAAAATACGGTGGTTTGGGCGAGCCCATCTGCATCTTAACAGGTTGGCCACTTAAAAATGTATTATTTTAAACTCGCTCATCAGAAGTTAGAGCGCCGATACACTTCTGAAAGGAAGCCGATCTCAAAGTCAATGATAGGGTGTGGTTTAAAAACTTTTACAGTGGTAAATGGGAGCAGGCTAAGGGAATGGGGAAACACTTGTCCAGATTTCAAAAATGGTACAAATGGCTCTAAGCACTATGGGACTTGACATCTGAGGACATCAGTCCCCTAGGCTTAGAACTGCTTAAACCTAACTAAGGACATCACACACATCCGTGCCCGAGGCAGGATTCCAAGCTGCGACCGTAGCAGCAGCGCGGTTACGGACTGAAGTGCCTAGAACACGTCGGCCACAACGGCCAGCTGCCCAGATTTGTGGGTTCGATTAAGATGCTGGGTTTTGTGACGACGGTCACCTTTCTTGTTAGGAATTCACCGGCCAAGAGAATGTTTTGGGTACACAAATCAAGCCTTTCTGGTGTGGGGTACTCCTCAGTGAACATGAACTGTTTAAATCCGTTACGTAAGTGCTTACTTATGAAGCATTTTGAGTAAAGATTAGCGAGCTACATTATCGAGATAGTCACTAGACATGTAATCAGAACTAGGTGAGTAAAATAGACTGAGCAAAATAGACTGCATTTAGAGGTTGTTGTTGTTGTGGTGGTCTTCAGTCCTGAGACTGGTTTGATGCAGCTCTCCATGCTACTCTATCCTGTGCAAGCTTCTTCATCTCCCAGTACCTACTGCAATCTACATCCTTCTGAATCTGCTTAGTGTATTCATCTCGGTCTCCCTCTACGATTATTACCCTCCACGCTGCCCTCCAATACTAAATTGGTGATCCCTTGATGCCTCAAAACATGTGCTACCAACCGATCCCGTCTTCTGGTCAAGTTGTGCCACAAACTTCTCTTCTCCCCAATCCTGTTCAATACTTCCTCATTAGTTATGTGATCTACCCACCTAATCTTCAGCATTCTTCTGTAGCACCACATTTCAAATGCTTCTATTCTCTTCTTGACCAAACTATTTATCGTCCAAGTTTCACTTCCATACATGGCTACTTCCGTAGATGGCTACACTCCATACGAATACTTTAAGAAATGATTTCCTGACACTTAAATCTATGCTCGATGTTAACAAATTTCTCTTCTTCAGAAAAGCTTTCCTTGCCATTGCCAGTCTACATTTTATATCCTCTCTACTTCGACCATCATCAGTTATTTTGCTCCCCAAATAGCAAAACTCCTTTACTACTTTAAGTGTCTCATTTCCTAATCTAATTCCCTCAGCATCACCCGACTTAATTCGACTACATTCCATTATCCTCGTTTTGCTTTTGTTGATGTTCATCTTATATCCTCCTTTCAAGACACTGTCCATTCCATTCAACTGCTCTTCCAAGTCCTTTGCTGTCTCTGACAGAATTACAATGTCATCGGCGAACCTCAAAGTTTTTATTTCTTCTCCATGGATTTTAATACCCACTCCGAATTTTTCTTTTGTTTCCTTTACTGCTTGCTCAATATACAGATTGAACAACATCGGGGAGAGGCTACAACCCTGTCTTACTCCCTTCCCAACCACTGCTTCCCTTTCATGTCCCTCGACTCTTATAACTGCCATCTGGTTTCTGTACAAATTGTAAATAGCCTTTCGCTCCCTGTATTTTACCCCTGCCACCTTCAGAATTTGAAAGAGAGTATTCCAGTCAACATTGTCAAAAGCTTTCTCTAAGCCTACAAATGCTAGAAACGTAGGTTTGCCTTTCCTTAATCTTTCTTCTAAGATAAGTCGTAAGGTCAGTATTGCCTCACGTGTTCGAGTGTTTCTACAGAATCCAAACTGATCTTCCCCGAGGTTGGCTTCTACTAGTTTTTCCATTCGTCTGTAAAGAATTCGTGTTAGTATTTTGCAGCTGTGACTTATTAAACTGATAGTTCGGTAATTTTCACATCTGTCAACACCTGCTTTCTTTGGGATTGGAATTATTATATTCTTCTTGAAGTCTGAGGGTATTTCGCCTGTTTCATACATCTTGCTCACCAGATGGTAGAGTTTTGTCAGGACTGGCTCTCCCAAGGCCGTCAGTAGTTCCAATGGAATGTTGTCTACTCCGGGGGCCTTGTTTCGACTCAGGTCTTTCAGTGCTCTGTCAAACTCTTCACGCAGTATCACATCTCCCATTTTATCTTCATCTACATCCTCTTCCATTTCCATAATATTGTCCTCAAGTACATCGCCCTTGTATATACCCTCTATATACTCCTTCCACCTTTCTGCTTTCCCTTCTTTGCTTAGAACTTGGTTTCCATCTGAGCTCTTGATATTCATACAAGTAGTTCTCTTATCTCTAAAGGTCTCTTTAATTTTCCTGTAGGCAGTATCTATCTTACCCCTAGTGAGATAAGCCTCTACATCCTTACATGTGTCCTCTAGCCATCCCTGCTTAGCCATTTTGCACTTCCTGTCGATCTCATTTTTGAGACGTTTGTATTCCTTTTTGCCTGCTTCATTTACTGCATTTTTATATTTTCTCCTTTCATCAATTAAATTCAATATTTCTTCTGTTACCCAAGGATTTCTACCAGCCCTCGTCTTTTCACCTACTTGATCCTCTGCTGCCTTCACTACTTCATCCCTCAAAGCTACCCATTCTTCTTCTACCGTATTTCTTTCCCCCATTCCTGTCAATTGCTCCCTTATGCTCTCCCTGAAACTCTGTACAACCTCTGGATCTTTCAGTTTATCCAGGTCCCATCTCCTTAAATTCCCACCTTTTTGCAGTTTCTTCAGTTTTAATCTACAGGTCATAACCAATAGATTGTTGTCAGAGTCCACATCTGCCCCTGGAAATGTCTTACAATTTAAAACCTGGTTCCTAAATCTCTGTCTTACCATTATATAATCTATCTGATACCTTTTAGTATCTCCAGGGTTCTTCCATGTATACAACCTTCTATCATGATTCTTAAACCAAGTGTTAGCTATGATTATGTTGTGCTCTATGCAAAATTCTACCAGGCGGCTTCCTCTTTCATTTCTTAGCCCCAATCCATAATCACCTACTACGTTTCCTTCTCTCCCTTTTCCTACACTCGAATTCCAGTCACCCATGACTATTAAATTTTCGTCTCCCTTCACTATCTGAATAATTTATTTTATTTCATCATACATTTCTTCAATTTCTTCGTCGTCTGCAGAGCTAGTTGGCATATAAACTTGTACTACTGTAGTAGGTGTGGGCTTCGTATCTATCTTGGCCACAATAATGCGTTCACTATGCTGTTTGTAGTAGCTTACCCGCATTCCTATTTTCCTATTCATTATTAAACCTACTCCTCCATTACCCCTATTTGATTTTGTGTTTATAACCCTGTAGTCACCTGACCAGAAGTCTCGATCCTCCTGCCACCGAACTTCACTAACTCCCACTATATCTAACTTAAACCTATCCATTTCCCTTTTTAAATTTTCTAACCTACCTACCCGATTAAGGGATCTGACATTCCACGCTCCGATCCGTAGCACGCCAGTTTTCTTTCTCCTGATAACGACATCCTCCTGAGTAGTCCCCGCCCGGAGATCCGAATGGGGGACTATTTACCTCCGGAATATTTTACCCAAGAGTACGCCATCATCATTTAATCATACAGTAAAGCTGCATGCCCTCGGGAAAAATTACGGCTGTAGTTTCCCCTTGCTTTGAGCCATTCGCAGTACCAGCACAGCAAGGCCGTTTTGGTTATTGTTACAAGGCCAGATCAGTCAATCATCCAGACTGTTGCACTTGCAAGTACTGAAAAGGCTGCTGCCCCTCTTCAGGAACCACACGTTTGTCTGGCCTCTCAACAGATACCCCTCCGTTGTGGTTGCACCTACGGTACGGCTATCTGCATCGCTGAGGCACGCAAGCCTCCCCACCAACGGCAAGGTCCATGGTTCATTGGGGGGCATTTAGAGGTGGTTTGTGATAATCTTCATAAGGTACAGGGCTGTAACCCAAAATTGATATACCTTGTGCGAGTTTCAGCCTTCCTCCCCTTCCTCCACGGCCTTTTGATCTAACTGAGGGGACGTTGTAACGGTTCGTTTCCACCACCACTACCCACCGGTTTGAATTCCCGTTCAGCACGCCGCTGGGCTAATTCCCACGGCAGCGGCAAGTGCGACACTTGGCTGACTGGACGAGCAGCACTGCACTCCCGGCGGCAAAAGAATTTTTCCTGTGGACAGACCAGTTTCTCCAGATCGTTCGAATGAGGGTGACGTTGCGGCCACTTCTAGCTATGCGTTGGCCTCTTTTGGCGAGTGGGCCATTGTACTGAGTGCACAAGGCAGTTATTATTGAAAAGCTACTCTACTGGCCATTAAAATTGCTACACCAAGAAGAAATACAGATGATAAACGGGTATTCATTGGACAAATATATTATACTAGCACTGACATGTGATTACACTTTCACGCAGCTTGGGTGCATAGATCCTGAGAAATCAGTATCCAAAACAACCACCTCTGGCCGTAATAATGGGCTTGATGCGCCTGGCATTGAGTCGAACAGAGCTTGGATGGTGTGTACAGGTACAGCTGCCCATGCAGCTTCAACATGATACCACAGTTCATCTGGAGTACTGACTGGCCAGTTTCTCGGCCACCATTGACCAGACGTTTTCAATTGGTGAGAGATCTGGAGAATGTACTGGCCAGGACAGCAGTCTAACGTTTTCTGTATCCAGAAAGACCCGTACAGGACCTGCAACATGCGGTCGTGCATTATCCTGCTGAAATGCAGGGTTCCGCAGGGATTTAATGAAGGGCAGAGCCACGGGTCGTAACACATCTGAAATGTAACGTCCACTCTTCGAAGTGCCGTCAATGTGAGCAAGAGGTGACCGAGACGTGTAACCATTGGCACCCCATACCATCACGCCGGGTGATACGCCATTATGGCGATGACGAATACACGCTTCCAATGTGCGTTCACCGCGATGTAGCCAAACACGGATGCAACCATCATGATGCGCTAAACAGAACCTGGATTCATCCGAAAAAATTCTTCGTGCACCCAGGTTCGTCGTTGAGTACACCATCACATGCGCTCCTGTCTGTGATGCAGCATCAAGGGAACCGCAGCCATGTTCTCCGAGGTGATAGTCAATGCTGCTGCAAACGTCGTCGAACTATTCGTGGAGATGGTTGTTGTCTTGCAATCGTCCCCATCTGTTGACTCAGGGATCGAGACGTGGCTGCACGATCCGTTACAGCCATGCGGATAAGACGCCTGTCATTTCGACTGCTTGTGATATGAGGCCGTTGGGATCCAGCACGGCGTTCCGTATTACCCTTCTGAACCCACCGATTCCATATTCTGCTGTCATTGGATCTCGACCAACGCGAGCAGCAATGTCGCGATACGATAAACCGCAATCGCGATATGCTACAATCCGACCTTTATCAAAGTCGGAAACGTGATGGTAAGCATTTCTCCTCCTGACACGTGGCATCACAACAACGTTTCACCAGGCAACGCCGGTCAACTGCTGTTTGTGTATTAGAAATAGGTTGGAAACTTTCGTCATGTCAATTTGTTTGTCTCGCAGGGGTACATCCATCGATACGAAACTCGACCCACAACGCCACCGCACTGCGGTATGGAAGTGGGGTTTCAAGTGCCATTGAATGTTCAAGGGCCATTGAGCATCATTTCGTAAATTACTATTGTGCAGATATTTCTATTCCTTAGCCGACCGCTGTGGCCGAGCGGTTCTAAGCGCTTCAGTCCGGAACCGCCCTGCTGCTTCGATAGCAGGTTCAATTCCTGCCTCGGGCGTGGATGTCTGATATCCTTAGGTTAGTTAGGTTTGAGTAGTTCTAAATCTACGGGACTGAAGGCCTCAGATGTTAAGTCCCATAGTGCTTAGACCCATTTGAGCCATTTTCTATTCCTTCGATTACAGCGCCATCTTCTCGATGGTATGCAAACAATGACAATAAGCTCACCGCATAAAAAAGGAGTCACTCCAATGTGCACGCACAGACGAACCATTAAGCCTTTACAAATGGCATGTGCCTGGATCGTGCAGGCGCTGTTTCTACGGAATCACAAGGCATCAGCGATTAGTAAGATACTTATGTTTCAGTGGGACATTGTACGTAAACGTGGGAAAATTTAAGGGCGTGACATAGTGGCGAAAAGGGGCAATCACGTTTGGTCATGCCCTTGGAGATACAGTATGTGAAGTTGCTGGATTTGTTGGTGTTTTGAGTCGGATTGTTCAATATCTCTGCAAGCAGTAATGTAACTCACATGGTCACGAAACACGACGTCATAGTTGTGATTGGGAAAATATCTTGACTGTGAGGCAAGGGGCACGTTGCACGGATTCTGAGTCAAAATTGTTTCAAAGCCTGACAGGAATTGCTGCTGGCAGTGAATGAAGACCAATCCCAACTTGGTAGCGAGGGAAAATTCCAACGGGAACTGCATGCAATAAGCTTATCTAATCGGCCACATCGGAAGGGGCCAATGCACACACAGGCAAATAAAGATGACAGTGACAACGTTCGTTGGGTTGGAAGACTATGTGCCTGGTTTAATGAACACTCCCACAACCTATTATTCATCGACTGATCTGCAAAATCAGCTGACTTCTATCTCACAGAAAATTTGTGTGACATATTGCAACAGCGGGTAAAACGCCGACATTAGCTAGGATTGTCGTCAAAACTTAATGGAAAATTTATATGTTTAAAATGCTACACCTTTATTTGAAATGTATGTCTATATGTTTCCAATACACTATGCAAGCCACTTCGATTGTCTGAGATACACTACTAGACATTAAAATTGCTACACCACGAAGATGACGTGCTGCAGACGCGAAATTTAACCGACAGGAAAAAGATTCTGTGATATACAAACGGACAGCTTTTCAGAGCATTCACACAAGGTTGGCGCCGGTGGCGACACCTACAACGTGCTGATATGAGGAGAAATGGCTCTGAGCACCATGCGACTTAACTTCTAAGGTCATCAGTCGCCTAGAGCTCAGAATTACTTAAACCTAACTTTCCAACCGATTTCTCATACACAAACACCGGCGTTGCTGGTGAAACGTTGTTGTGATGCCTCGTGTAAGGAGGAGAAATGCGTACCACCACGTTTCCGACTTTGATAAAGGTCGGATTGTAACCTACCGCGATTGCGGTTTATCTTATTGCGACATTGCTGCCCGAGTTGGTCGAGATCCAATGACTGTTAGCAGTATATGGAATCGGTGGGTTCAGGAGGGTAATACGGGCTGGCCGATGTGGCCGAGCGGTTGTAGGCGCCTCAGTCCGGAACCGCACTGCTGCTACGGTCGCAGGTTGGAATCCTGCCTCGGGCATGGATGCGTGTGATGTGCTAGGTTTAAGTAGTTCTAAGTTTTGGGGACTGATGACCTCAGATGTTAAGTCCCATAGTGCTCAGAGCCATTTAGGGTAATACGGAACGCCGTGCTGGATCCTAACGGCCCCGTATCACTAGCAGTCGTGATGACAGGCATCTTATCCGCATGGCTGTAACGGATCGTGCAGCCACGTGTCGATCCCTGAGTCAACAGATGGGGACGTTTGCAAGACAACAACCATCTGCACGAACAGGAAGACGACGTTTGCGGCAGCATGGACTATCAGCTCAGAGACCATGGCTGCGGTCACCCTTGACGCTGCATCACAGACAGGAGTGCCTGCGATGGTGTACTCAACGACGAACCTGGGTGCACGAATGGCAAAACGTAATTTTTTTCGGACGAATCCAGGTTCTGTTTACCGCATCATGATGGTCGCATCCGTGTTTGGCTACATCGCGGTGAACGAACATTGGAAGCGTGTATTCGTCATCACCATACTGGCATATCACCCAAACTGATGGTTTGGGGGCCATTTGTTACACGTCTCGGTCACCTCTTGTTCGCATTGACGGCACTTTGAATAGTGGACGTCAGATTTCAAATGTGTTACGACCCGTGGCTCTGCCCTTCATTCGATCCCTGCGAAACCCTACATTTCAGCAGGATAATGCACGACCGCATGTTGCAGTCCTGTACGGGCCTTTCTGGATACAGAAAATGTTCGACTGCTGCCCTGGCCAGCACATTCTCCAGATCTCTCACCAATTGAGAACGTCTGGTCAATGGTGGTCGAGCTGCTGGCTCGTCACAATACGCCAGTCACTACTCTTGATGAACTGTGGTATCGTGTTGCAGCTGCATGGGCAGCTGTTTCTGTACACGCCATCCAAGCTCTTTTTGACTCAATGCCAGGCGTAGCAAGGCCGTTTTATGGCCAGAGGTGGTTGTTATGGGTACAGATTTCTCAGGATCTATGCACCCAAATTGCGTGAAAATGTAATCACATGTCAGTTCTAGTATAATATATTTGTCCAATGACTACCCGTTTATCATCCGCATTACTTCTTGAGGTAGCAATTTTAATGGCCAGTAGTGTATGTAGCATACAACTGCACCGTCCAGCAGCAATCAATTTCCGTTATGCTCCAAGACCCCCACCATGGAACATTGATGTCATTCAGAGTGAATCTGTCCAACAGCGAGAACCCTTATCCACAGCATGGGGGAGCCGTTGTAAAGTCAGTGTTACCATGCGGAGGTCGTGGTACGACATATGGCGCTGATGGCGTAACAAGAGCCCACCACGTTGCATTACCTGCTTTCTGGCATAGCTAGAATCTGTGTCACTATATCGCGCGAAGTGTTGCCAACGCACTTTCTAATTCGAATATTATTGATATGCGACAACGGACAAAGAAATGTGTTTTCCCTAGGACTCGTTGAGCGGCAAGCTTGACCTGCCCCTGGACAGAGAGTCCTGCTTGGCGATGTGTCGTACCGGCGCTGCTAGAGGGCGGGTTGCACGCGAATACGAATCCCACAAGGGCTGCTGTCTCCATGGTGAATTAGTGGTGGACGAGTGGAAGGCTGTTGGTGAACGGACCAGAAGATAAAGCCTTCTCCAAGCTGACACACCAAGGAGCGGTCCAGCACACATGGCTAATGATCAACGCGGTACACGGCCGCTGTGTGGAAGCGAACAACCTGGTGGTGTGGTTGGTGTCTTTTTCTGAGAGAGACGCTTGCGATTCCAGTTGAGGCGGAGATACGACCCGATGCATTTTAGGAGGGGCAGGATCTAAAAATAATGTAGAGTAGTTAAATTTCGGGAATTTTTTGTCCACGTAACATATTTAAGCGATTAACATCGTAAGGTCAGAGGTTAATGTACGCACGAGATAAATTATTGCAAAGGCGAAATGCTGGTACACTATAGCCCGTGTAACAGCGACAACGTTGAATGCAAGCGTGTAGACAGGCTTGCAATGTGTAGTGCGGATAACGGATGTCAGTTTGTGGGTTGCATTTCCATGCCTGTTGTACTTGGTCGGTGAATACAAAGACAGTTAATGCTGTTTATGGATGGCTCTGCAGTAGCCGTCCAGTAAGTGTTCGATTGGAGACAGATCTGGTCATCAACTGACTAAGGAAACATGTGGACACTCTGTAGAGCATGTTGATTTACAACAGTGTAAGTGGCCGAGCGTTATCCTTTTGGGAAACATCCTCTGGAATACTGTTTATGAATGGCAGCACAACATGTCAGATCACCGGCTTTACGTACAAATTTCCAGTCAAGATGGGTGGGGTCCCTTGCAGCTACTTCTGTGAAATGCACCTCAGACGATTACTCCAGGTAGAGGTCCAGTGAGTCTAACATGCAGATAGGTTGGTAGCAGGTTGTCAACTGGCCTCCTCCTAAGCGAGACGCAGCCATCACTGGCACAGAGGCAGAACCAACTTTCATCAGAAAACGCAACAGACCTCCTCCTTGCCCTCCAATGAGCTCTTGCCTGACATCAATGAAGTTGCAAACTTCGATGGTTTGGTGTCAGTGGAATGCACGCTACAGAGCAAGTAGTTCGGAGTTGTGCTTGAAGTAACAGATTTGTCACAGTTCGTTGTGTCAGTGTGGTGCCAACTAATGCTCAGATTGCTGTATCAGATGCGGTACAATACGCCACAGCAGTACGCCTAATACGATGGTCTTGCTTCTCGGTAATGTCTCGTGGTCGTCCGGAGCCCGGTCTTCTTCAGACCGTACATTCTCGTGACCACTGCTGCCAGCAGTAATGTACAGTGCCTAAATTTCAGTCAAGTCTTTCTGCACTATCACAGAATGAGTGTCTAGGTTCTCGTAGCCCTTGTCGCCTTAAAGGCAGTCCTGACTAGCGTCAACTCACCACGTCCAGTCTCAAAGGTAACTAACGCTCTCGACTGTTACAGCGTGTATTTAACGCAACCCTGTTTGCATCCTCACAGTGGTGCTATTAACGCCACTCTTATGCGACTGGCTCGAAATTTGAATAGACACCTTTCTGATGTAGAAATACGCCCAGAATCTTTCGTTAATGTCAGAAAGCCTCAAAGCCTTAAATACCCGGTACTGACGTTGAAACATTTGGTATATTCTGTTTTTAATTGAGTGAACAATGGTTTAATTTACAAGGCGAATTTACATGAAAGTGTGATTCCTTATCCTCAGCAGCTTTGGTTCATGTGCGGCTTTCAAATCTATGCGTGAAGCTAAGATAAAAACTAATTCCGTGTTTTAACGTTTTGTGTTCATTTGTCTCGTTAGTGACACCCTAGCGGTGGAGCATTTTTGTAATGCCACATGCTAACTATATGGTCCCAGTTATGATTTTTGTATTGGTAATACAAATGAGAAAAGGGGCAGGCTGATAAAGTTCTGCCAAAAATTTCAGCTAGTAATAGCGGTTATGCTATTCAAGAAGCACAAGATGAAAGGCCGGGAAATACTGAAGATTTCTGTTTGATTACATCATGGTCAACCAGAGATTCCGAAATCAGGTACTGGCTTGCAAGGTGTACCCAGGAGCAGATATAGACTCAAACTTCTTAGTGATGAGGAGCTGGCTGAAATTGAAGAGATTTGTCAAGCAGAATCTATACACAAAGAAGTGGGATACAGAAGTACTAAGGAATGTCGAAATACCCTTGAATTTCTCTAAGACTGTAGTTACAGCTTTAAGAAATAGCTCAGTAGGCAGTACAGTTGAAGAGGAATGGACATCACTGAAAAGGACAATCACAGAAGAAAAACTTAGTTACAAAGAGGACAACTGCTAAGAAACCATGGGTGACAGAAGAAATATTTCTGTTGATCGATGAAAGAAGGCAGTACAAAAGTATTAGGGAAATTCAGGCATACAGAGATACAAGTCTCTTAGGAATGAAACACATAGGAAGTGCAGAGACCCTAAGACGACATAGCTGCATAAACAACGCGAAGAAATCGAAAAATAAATGATTGTTGGAAGAACTGACTCAGCATACACAAAAATCAAAACGACTTACCGTGAAATTAATAGCAGGGGTACTAGCATTAAGAGTACAATGGGATTTCCTCTGTTAAATGCAGACGATAGATTGGATAGGTGGAACGAGTACCATGCAGGCCTCTATGAGATGGATGAGTTGTCCGACGATGTGACGGAAGAAGAAACAGAAGTCAATAGGCATGTTATCAATCTTATCTGATGTGTCCTCTAAAGACGAGCTCAATTTTAATGTTGTTAATTACATACCGTTAGCTTGACCCATTTGTGTGTTTTACTATAGAGAAGTTGGCTTTACTTTTATGACACTATAAAGTGTGACACGTTTGCTTTACGCTATTTGTACAAAGAAAGATACCTTGTTATTTTGATCTGTGAGAGTGATTGTCTATGTGTTTTATTGTACAGGAGATTGTACGCTTAGGTAGTCCTGTAGTAGATAGTTGATAGTAACTTGTCGCAGTGAGTAGTTGGTGATGGGAGTAATAGTAGACCAATATCCAGTTGCGTGCTATGTAGGTGATCTTAATTAAGTGTGACAGCTACACTGATAGTTACTTTCTGTCTGTCGACCAGGGCCACGTATTATAATTATTATTGTTAGTGCCCTATTATGTGTGCTCGGGCAGGGTACATTTTTATCCCTTTTCATCGTTTTGAAGACATTTTATTGTTATTCTGATGCTGGGCCCTATTGTTAAAAACTACTGGGTGTTTCAAACAATATTTTTACAAACTTTGGAGATAAGTTTCTTACATCAAAACAAGAAAAAAATCATATATAAACGTATGTCTGGAAATAATACGCTTTAGACCTACGAATGAGAGTTCACGTTCAACAGCTTCCCGGATACAACCCAACAACTTTACTTATCTACGCCCCTGTTAACTCAGTATAATATAGATGGCATTATGTTGTCAGGGAGAATAGTTTACATTCATCATTCGTCCGTCCTCAACGTCTCCATTGTGTACATGTACTACGGATAGCGTGTTAAGCGGAAGTGCGGCACTGAACGTGACAGCATATTCATTTCGTGAGCGGGGATAAACGATTTCTGTGTACGGTGGCGAGCGTAGTAATGGACCCGAGGGTGAAGGGCTGTATCGTGGCATTTCCACGCCGAAGACATCCGAGGAATCCAATCTTTGGCTCTGTGTATCGTCGAGTTGCCGAGTCACGATCCGTACCACCACAGATTAAGGATCGAGGATGACCACATGTTGCTCGTACGCCTGACCACGAACAGCACGTTCTACTTGACAAAGAAGAGCCACGTATCAGCGCAAGATAAATGGTCGTGGAATATGGTACATCTGCAAGTCCAGAATGGAGGATATATGACGAGCAACTCATGCATCAGTATTATCTCGAAGGTGTGTAGAGCTGTATGCCTTCTGATAATCCATCATGGGAGGATTTTTGCCGATGGTTTGTTGCACAAACTGTCAATCGGTTTTTTTTCACTCTTAAGTTTTGTTTACAGACGAGCTAAAACCAACACATACGAGCCGATTGCAGTCCTCATGCTACAGTACAAGTAAGATATCAGCATCTGCTTTAATGTGTGTCCTGGAATTGAAGTTGATTGTTGGTAGGGCCATATGTTCTCCCAGCACGTCTTACAGGTGATACGTACAGGGACTTCGTTCAGAACAGGCTCCAAGATGGACTAAAAGATGTGCCCCAGCAAATAAGGAGAAACATGTGGCTTATGCATTACACAGTTTCAGCACATTGGGGTCTCACTGTTCGGGATGCACTGGCTGATACCTACTGTGGTGTCACCGCCAGACACCACACTTGCTAGGTGGTAGCTTAAATCGGCCGCGGTCCATGTAGTACATGTCGGACCCGCGTGTCGCCACTGTGATCGCAGACCTAGCGCCACCACCAAGGCAGGTCTCGTGATACGAGAGAGGACTCGCCCCCAGTTGTACGAGAACCTAGCTACCGCCCAGTTGTACGAAGCCTTTCTCTCTCATTAGCCGAGAGACAGAATAGCCATCCGCTAAGTTAATGGCAACTAACTAGCAAGGCGCCAGTTGTATCAGTGCCTATAGCTTACAAGTATTCAAGAGAGATGTATTCCAAGGCCTCAATAAAAGATAAGTAATAAGCATCTACCTACTTTTCTTCTTATTCATTTATAAGTTCTCATGTTCCAGACTTCACGCCCGTCTGCTTTAGCCTTGCGTGCACTATCGGCTACAGCGTTAGTCTAGCTTTCATTTTCAGCCATCAACGTCACGGTGTCGGCCCTGCTACCGACACTACACCTACCATGACACAGGGATAGGGGAGGATCAGTTCCATGGCCCTCACTTTTCAGCGACCTCAATCGTGCAGATTATTGTCCCTGAGGCCACTGTACATAATTGTATTGCTACGCAGCAGTCCACCCAGATGTAGAAACTCTTCATCAATGTGTCGTGGAAGCCTTCGACGCCATTCGAGACCGTCAGAGTGTAGTTGAAAGTGTGCTACAGTCCATGCTTCGACCAGCACATGTGGTGTCAGATGAAATAAGAGGACACTTCAAGCATTTATTATCAGTTTATATGTTGATTAGCTCCAATCACGTAAACAGTGTATAACACTTCACTCCGCTACTGCTATCTACTGTACCATAACCTCAATGCCAGAAGCAGGTTGTAACATAAAACAATTTTGTAAAAGTAACTATGGCACCAAGCAACAGAGCAGTGTTACCCTCTGAGAGGAATTTTGTTAAGTTGACCGTATTGTTCCTAATGGAAGTGGCTTATCGGAAATGAGAGTCAGAATTACGTTAATATTGGAATAGTGAATAACAAAATTTTGCCTAGCTATACTGTTTATAGAATAAGGGAAACGGTCGCCAGCCTAATTAGGCAAGAGAAAGATTAACATTCTCGTTTATGAAAGTAGGTATAAGTAACTATAATGGACAACACGACAGACACAACCTAGACTTAGCAACACGCGAGTGCAATGAACTCTAACACACATATGTTTTAAGATTGAAGCTAACAGTTAGAGCAGCAGGAACTATTTTCAGAATTATAACAGGTACAGAAAAACACTATCACTTTCAGGGTTTACACAAACTGAGTGGTCTTTATACTGTTAATATGCACACAAGAGAGACAAACACTTGGCATACATGAGAATGTAACGTTTCACAACTGCAGCTTTCTCACTTTTACTACAACGAAACACAATGTTGACAAAATTGCAAGAAACTGACTCTCCTTTTTAGAATTTACTACAGACAACAACGTGATCATTTACTTTATAAGACTCAGCCTAAAGTTTGAAGTTGGTAACAGCACTTTAAATAACAGTTTCAATAGGAAAATTATTATTGGACAAATAACATTTGCTTTAACTCACTCTGTTACAACATTAGCTTTAACTATCTTTTTAATAAGTTCAAGAGGCATTATTTAACAAAGCTCTAGGCTTCAACGTACTTTCAGTAAGGGCACTCGGTAATCACTTTACTTCAAACGGAGAGGACCCTGAGAGGTGTTATGATGAGGAGTAAAATCAAGGTAGGTAAATAAATTCCGATATGAATTACCTTATATTTCAGCACACTAACACATCCATTAGGCTGATCCTTCACTGTACATCAATATAGTATTACGTTACAGTGATTGCGCAATGTGGTGGCAACTGCATGTTGGTAGGTGGAATTACAGGTAGAATTGCCGGACTTTATCGTATCTTCATGGCGATGAGTCATACAAATTCCAGGATAGATCCAGCTATTTATCCACCCATCCGAGGCATTGGAAAGAAGCAGTAAAAGCCTCTCTCTGAATCAGCATGATATGCACCTTTACATTGACAGTGCACAAACTGGTAACTCCTTTCCGACTGGTGGCTCGACTCCGACTGCTGGCTCGTCCCTGACTGGTAGTTCGCCTCCGACTGACTATCAGTTCCACCTTTTCACCTAGGCCAACCACAATTTGCGTGCGCTACACAGTTCCGTTCCCGAGGGGAACCACACTACCTCTTACATACAGAATAACTAAGAGCCCTAAGTGAGGATCAGCAGTTTACATAATAGCAACCAAATGTATTAAATAAAACAGAACATTTTCACATATTGACACTTCTACAAAAATTATTCACACAAAATTACAATCATATACAGTAAGTTTTGTTCCCTCCAAATGGGACAAAGAATTTAAATTACAGATACATTACTTTGCATAGAATCAAATCACGACATCAAAGGTTTGACAAAGAAAAGAGTACACAATTTTATGTTATCGATTCAAACACATTTACAAAAGATCAACAATGTGACATTAAATAAAGCAAAAAAAAAAAAAAAATCCATACAGCATAAGAGCTGTGGTGTTACACATGCCCCATGTTTCGTTGAAGTTTCCTGTAAGGGATACTTCAAGGAAACATCTATAACACCTAAGTGGTGCTAGCTGCAAAAAAATTATACCATCCAACATCAGTTGGGACAAAAAAAATACACATATTACAAATATACAGTATATACACTAAGAAGATTCATACATTTCTTCCAAAACATCCTCAAAGTAAAGCATTTACAGTAATTTTCATTTTCAGACTGGTTTAAGGAAACTAATTTTGCATCGTTATACATGACACTTTTAAGCATGTTCATTACATACACATACAGTTCAAATAAAAGACAAACAGTACACAAAATAACCTACACATTAGTAGAAAAGGTATAGCCTTCAAATAAAATAAAAAAATTAAACACAAATAGAATAGCACAGAACATTCTAACTCAGCAAAACAGAAATTTGTCTTTCAATGTTTTTAAAGAATGTAACTTTCAGAGACACACAAGTATACTCATGATCACAATACATTAGGCAAGGTTCAGCAATTAATGAAATATTGAAAAATTCAGTTTGCATCCACATATGTACTCATATTTACACAAAATAGCTATGAGAACTTTTTCCAACTGACTCTTTAAATACAAAAGTAACTTTTCAAGGTTTTCTCAAAACAATTAACTTTAAACTGCTCTTCATTAATAGCAGTTCAAAATGTTTGTTGCACATAAACACATTAACCTATCCAGAACCTATCTTTAATCATCACTGCCGTATTTTTAAAACAAGGCAGTCCAAAACAAACATCTACATCCATTTGAATAAGAATGCATATATATTCTATAATAAATTTTCACTGACTTCAGAAAAATAGTCAGTTCATAACACATTGACCAAAAAACCTAACTTACTTCACTGCTTGCCTCAGTGCTAGCAGTCCATGTTACACATTCTGCCTGCTATTGGTTTGGCAGTCTTTATAAACATTTACGCACAAAAACACAGTTTAGATTAAAAACACTAAAGAAAACACATTTTTAAATTGACACACTGCCTCATCCTCTAGGTTTGGCAGTTCATGACCACTTATCAACTCCTTGCCCCACAATGGCAAGTCCTTTGGCTACTGCTCAACACAGCATATTTGGTAGCCCTCAACTTCAGGACCACAGCATTTTTATTGTTTTGTCTTGTTTTGCTGCCCAACAATATATTTTTGAGCAGTTTATTGTCCTCATCTCCAAGTTTTTTCCATCATTATGTCACATCTTTGGTAAAGTTTGCTTTAATAGTATAAAACATAAAACCTGCAACTTTGAAACAGTAATTAGACACTGGCAACAAGACCATTTCTTTTCAAATGACAACATCAGGCAAGATATACATTAATCAAGAAAATTTTAAATGACATTTTTGGCATAATGACAATGTTTAGGAGTTATTTGAGAGTCCCAGGTTTGTGGTTTTTCTCCCCACTTTCTTACTCAGTAATATTTCTTATGAAGTCAATATTCAGTTTAATTACACATTTAGGTTATCAATTATGTCAAGATCAGAATAATGATTTTACATCCTACTACAAGTGATTTCTGTCAACCCTTTGTGGCACTAGACACACACATCCCTCTCACATCTATCTTATACACATTGGTCAGGTTTATCTCCTCAGTTTTTTAACACACAAAGTTTTTCAACATCATATTTATCCCTATTTTCAAAAACATTTACATTTAGTCATATTATGGCATTCATTTACCTTTATTTAGTATTCTTACCTTTTCTCATTAATATTTCTCTTTCCAATTACTTTTCCATTACATTTTTCCTTTACAATTCCCACTATACCCTTATTATTCTTGGTCATTTTCTAGTGTACCCATTTTAATTATTCATTTAGTTGTCCACAAACAATACACAGTATCCTACATTATTTCCACACTTTTCAGTTTACTCTGATAGAGAAGAAGGAAAGAAGATAGTAAAAGTTCTGAATGATGAAGAGGAAGGCTGGCAGCACGAAAAGAAATGGAAGTAGTGCTGGCAACGACTCGGGTACCTAGTGCTCGTCAGGCACCTGACAATGCAAAGAGTGCATTGTCCCCTGAGGCTTAAGAACCCTCATCTGAGCACATGTCTCTTTGAGTAAACCACATACTGCAAACATACGCCCTTTCTGATTTTTAAGTACATTAGAAATTAATCATTATCTTGTAGAGTTCTTTGCACTCTCATTAAGTTACTATAAGCATAATTATTCATAAGGTACTCAGGTTTCTTACATTACATGGCCCTCTCTTCATAATTAGACTGGCAACAATAAGTATCCAATTAAAATTGAAACAGTTCCTAAGCAGAGTCATACAGTACAGTACAATAAATAAGCAACCTCCCCCAGGTCTCAGGATCAACAAAACAATAATTCACCTTCAGGTAACACTCAGATACAATAATAATAAAGACATGCATTATTTTAACAATATATATACATACATCCTGCCCCCAGTCTCTTTATTAACAAGGCAGTCTTTTAGGGTTCATAAAACAGTCACTTAAATCTGGTGGCTTTTTAGGCCTCCTATCTTCTACATCTTTCACTATGCTATTCAGATCTTGCCAACGTTTTGTTTCATCAGGTGGCTTTTTAGGTTGTGGAATTTCAAAGTCTTTAGCAAGGTACATGATCTCCTGTTCTGCTATTATCTTACCAGGTGGTTCTTTTTGTTCCTTCAATTCACACTCCTTCAAAACATTTGTTAAGGCTTGCCCCAGTATAGTATCATCTGGAGGTTCCTGCAAACTATGCCCCTGTGTTACACTACTGAATAATTCATCCGGTTTTGGCCCAGTTTCACTTTCTGTATCTTGCTTTGGTAAAATGTCACCAATTTTCTCATACCCTCTTTCAGTAAAAGTGTATTCACTTTCGTTTACACCCGAAAATTCATCTTCACTAGAGTCATCACTACTCTCTTCCTTACCATCAGATTCACTTAAGACCTCGACCTTTGCACAATAGGGAAAGTTAGAATATTCATTCTTATCTGTATTCATATACCCTTCATCATCTGAACTATCACTGATTTCATTTTCGTCATCAGATTCGAGCAGTAAGGCAACTTTTAAACAGTGAGGCAGATTATCACTAGATGTTTCAGTCACTTCGTTTTTTGACTCACTTTCTGCACACTGCACATCGTTTGGAGACTCAGGAACTTCTGTTGCATCACTTCGAACGATTTCAGCCTTAACTTCATACTTAGTATAATCGTCATGTACTTCGATAACTTTCATTTCATTTTCCCCTTTGTTATCATTCTCAGGTAATCGTGCGAAATACTTACTAGACCCTTCTGCATTAGAATCATAAAACACTTTTCCATCAACAACAATTTTATCCGCACTGTTTATAATGCAATGTTCACTAACGTCCTCCTTTACATCATTTTCACCTATTTTTAATTGTGCACACGTATTTTGCGTGGCATACTCTATCTCCCTTTCCTCTTTATTCATCATAACTTCCCCCACATCTACGTTTTTTACCTCATACACATAATTAACAGTGCCAATATTTCCTTTTTCACTCGCGTTTTCTATTTCCCTTTCATTCCTTAATGAATTCTTTTCGCACGATTTCAACATTGAGTTATCCTTATCACATGACATATTAACTTTATTTTCATTTCTACATTCATCTACTAATGAAACCGGCCATCGGAAGTGTCCGATCCCGCCTCTTCTGTTTCTCTCTACGGCAGCCATCTTGTTCTGACGTCTGCCATTTGTGTCTGTTGCCAAGTGCAATGTACGCTGCTCCGGCAACCGCTGGCCCGAGCACGAACGGTCACGTGACTCCGCACTGGGAACGCCACTATGTATCACTCCGCGCCCGTCTGCTATAGGTGCGCCCTTAACCCTCCTGCCCCGTAGTTTACTTCTTTCCTTCTCGAATCTAATATTTGACATCTTTTCTTTGGGCCCAAAACCGGTTTCCGCGTGAATCCGGCCCGTAACAGACGCGGTTTTCAGTTTTCCATTTCTTCTCTATTTTGGAAATTCCGCGTCATGTATCCTCTACCGCGCGTAGTGTAATTTCCCCTGCCTCTCGCCCGACCTCTTTGAATCGTGTTTACACGATATCTATCGTTTTCAGGTCGTTCGTTTTGGTCATTGCTTTCGCGCGAATTATTGTTGTTATGATGGGGACGGGACTCGCGATTTCTTCGCCAGTGATCTTCATCCTCTACCCTTTCCAAGAACGCAGAAAAACTTCTGTGGTTACTCCCAACATATCGTTTAGAATCCTCAGGCAGTTTCTGCCAAAGAACCCAAACGATCTCAGCTTCAGTCCTTCTAGCCTTCAAATGTATCAGTTTTCTGTACCATGATTCGCAAAATTCTTTCATGGTTTGCCTACCTCTGACATCATACAGTCTGGCCATTAGAAATTCACGCCACAACTGGTCTTGTTTTCGATCTGACCAGTACTCGTCAATAAATTTTTGTTTAAAGGTTTCAAAAGACATCTGGTTAGTATCAAGATTCAACCCCCACCTTTTTGCTTCTCCCGTTAGTGCACTAATTACAACATTAATTTTTTCCTGGTCAGACAAATATTCAGGAAAATTTCTTTCGCAATTCTTTACAAAATCAAGGGGGTGCCAACCGTTATGTCTCTTTGCAGGGTCGAATTTTTCCTCGCCCTCTAATATTTTACTGAAAGGAATTTTTTCAGTAAAATGTGTAGGTCCTGATTGTATTTTTCTTTCCAAGTCATACACTTTGCCTTGGATTTGTGAAGTGTCATGTTCACACTTCTTTTCGCAACTAACAATCTGTTTGGTTAATTCTCTACTTGTTTCTGTTACAGATTGTTTGATCTGTGCAAATTCCACGTTACATTCTGTTTGTATTTCGGATTTAATATCGAATACCTTTTCGTCTACTTTAGTGATGACTAAGGGTTCTAGTTGATCTTGAATTTTAATTACTTCAGTATCAAATCTTTCGTTAATGTCATCAATCTGTCCCTGTACGTTGGCAATATTGCCATTGATGACAGTAATTTCGGTTTTAATACTTTTGATTTCATTACTCACTGTTCCTACCCTTGAGTTGACTTCTTCAATTTGTTTGCTAAGTCTGGTACCCTGCATTTCGATTTGTTTACTTTGTGCTGCATTTTGTTGCCCCAGTGCTGCGATTTGTGCATTAATATTGTCATTTTGCGCAGCATTTTGTTGTCCCTGTGCTGCAATTTGTGCAGACAACATTTTTAACAAATCAGTCACATCTGGTGTCTTTTCACTTTTGGTTTCAACTGCGTTTTCGTGTTCAGATTCTACACCCCTCTCAATTTCTGGTGATTCGAACATATCCCGCGATTAATTGACGTAACCACTGTCTTCGACAACATCGCCCATATTGTCTTGCTTAGTACGCGCGACACATATAGCTTCGATCTGTTTATTGACGTCTGCGTGATAACGTACGTAATTTAACTCGCGCGTTATGCCATCTGTTGGTGTGCTGCTTGAACTGCTCTCGGTTGCATTCTGCTCTCGCGTGTCTAGATTTATTTCTAGTTTCCTGTCCATTTTAGCTATTATTACGTACTGACACCTTTTATTTTTAATTTAAACTGAACTTTCACTACCAGTTCTGTCAGGTAATGTACAGGTTCGTGCCGCTGGACGTTTTATGTTCACACTATGTTTGTAAAACGCTAACTACTTATAATTTTTTCCGTCTGTAAATGCAAACTGAACAACGTCCTGTCACGCGGCGCCACGTATAACACTCCACTCCGCTACTGCTATCTACTGTACCATAACCTCAATGCCAGAAGCAGGTTGTAACATAAAACAATTTTGTAAAAGTAACTATGGCACCAAGCAACAGAGCAGTGTTACCCTCTGAGAGGAATTTTGTTAAGTTGACCGTATTGTTCCTAATGGAAGTGGCTTATCGGAAATGAGAGTCAGAATTACGTTAATATTGGAATAGTGAATAACAAAATTTTGCCTAGCTATACTGTTTATAGAATAAGGGAAACGGTCGCCAGCCTAATTAGGCAAGAGAAAGATTAACATTCTCGTTTATGAAAGTAGGTATAAGTAACTATAATGGACAACACGACAGACACAACCTAGACTTAGCAACACGCGAGTGCAATGAACTCTAACACACATATGTTTTAAGATTGAAGCTAACAGTTAGAGCAGCAGGAACTATTTTCAGAATTATAACAGGTACAGAAAAACACTATCACTTTCAGGGTTTACACAAACTGAGTGGTCTTTATACTGTTAATATGCACACAAGAGAGACAAACACTTGGCATACATGAGAATGTAACGTTTCACAACTGCAGCTTTCTCACTTTTACTACAACGAAACACAATGTTGACAAAATTGCAAGAAACTGACTCTCCTTTTTAGAATTTACTACAGACAACAACGTGATCATTTACTTTATAAGACTCAGCCTAAAGTTTGAAGTTGGTAACAGCACTTTAAATAACAGTTTCAATAGGAAAATTATTATTGGACAAATAACATTTGCTTTAACTCACTCTGTTACAACATTAGCTTTAACTATCTTTTTAATAAGTTCAAGAGGCATTATTTAACAAAGCTCTAGGCTTCAACGTACTTTCAGTAAGGGCACTCGGTAATCACTTTACTTCAAACGGAGAGGACCCTGAGAGGTGTTATGATGAGGAGTAAAATCAAGGTAGGTAAATAAATTCCGATATGAATTACCTTATATTTCAGCACACTAACACATCCATTAGGCTGATCCTTCACTGTACATCAATATAGTATTACGTTACAGTGATTGCGCAATGTGGTGGCAACTGCATGTTGGTAGGTGGAATTACAGGTAGAATTGCCGGACTTTATCGTATCTTCATGGCGATGAGTCATACAAATTCCAGGATAGATCCAGCTATTTATCCACCCATCCGAGGCATTGGAAAGAAGCAGTAAAAGCCTCTCTCTGAATCAGCATGATATGCACCTTTACATTGACAGTGCACAAACTGGTAACTCCTTTCTGACTGGTGGCTCGACTCCGACTGCTGGCTCGTCCCTGACTGGTAGTTCGCCTCCGACTGACTATCAGTTCCACCTTTTCCACCTAGGCCAACCACAATTTGCGTGCGCTACACAGTTCCGTTCCCGAGGGGAACCACACTACCTCTTACATACAGAATAACTAAGAGCCCTAAGTGAGGATCAGCAGTTTACATAATAGCAACCAAATGTATTAAATAAAACAGAACATTTTCACATATTGACACTTCTACAAAAATTATTCACACAAAATTACAATCATATACAGTAAGTTTTGTTCCCTCCAAATGGGACAAAGAATTTAAATTACAGATACATTACTTTGCATAGAATCAAATCACGACATCAAAGGTTTGACAAAGAAAAGAGTACACAATTTTATGTTATCGATTCAAACACATTTACAAAAGATCAACAATGTGACATTAAATAAAGCAAAAAAAAAAATCCATACAGCATAAGAGCTGTGGTGTTACAAGTGAACTTTCAATAATTACTCGAAATGAAAGGATTTTCGGACAGACGTCTACATTAACGTTTTTTCACGTTGTGGTGTAAGAAAACTATCCCCAAAGCTTGTAAAAGAATTTTTGAAACACTGTGTGTATTATCAATTAAATTCCATTAGTTGTTGTTGTTCTGCTGTTTAGAAGATCTTATCTTTAATAAGTTAGCTGTAAAAATGATTCCACGCCAACACAACCCCCAAACGAAGACGCAACACCACCTATATTCTACGCTACAAACTTAGTAAGTAAAGACCGTGAATCACCATCTTGATAATATCTTCAATTCCATGAGGAAGAGGGCTTCTTCATGTAGGCCACATTTAGTTGAAGCCACTCTTTGGTTATTAGACCCCAAAAAGCTAACGAACTGCAGCGATATTATTTTGTTTCACCCAGTATTCATATAGCCCTAGACATTTTCTGTGGGTTTAACATCGGATGATCTAGCAGACCACTCGACCTATGAAAGGATGCTTGAGCGTTCTTCATTTGCTTGCAGCCCTGTGGAAATTCCTGTGTTATCTTTGAAGCATGTCGAAGGAATACTCATGACGAAGATTTAAAAGATAGGGCAACACTTGGTCACCGGAAATGTTGAAATAAACGTCCTGGCTCACGTTCAGGCTAACCCCCATGAGTGGGCTCAAAATCATAACGCAGCCATCTCCGGCCTAAATGAAAGCGTCTGCACACCTAGATTCGCGTCTCACTGAGCCATCGGTGAAGTTGACGCCATGTGTTTCCTCTTTTTAATTTAGATTAAGTGGTGGGTAAGCCTCAGGACCGATGTCCCCAGCAGTTTGATCCCATAGAACTTACCACAAATTTCCAAAAGTTTCACGAAGATTGCTTTCAGTTTTCTGTTTTTTTTCAAATTTTTCTTGCAGCTACTTCACCTTAGCTTTTTGCACTTGCTATTTATTTGATTCCTAAGTGAATTTTATGTCTATATTCATGAACTTCCCTGAACGTTTTTATACTTCCTCCTTTCATCGATCAACTGAAGTATTTCTTACGTAGCCGATGGTTTCTTCTCAGTTATCTTCTTTGTACACAACTTTTTATTTCCAGCTTCTGTGAACGCTGTTTATAGAGATGTCCCTTTCTCTCCCACAGAACTGCCTGCTGTGCTATTCCTTATGGCAGTATCTACAGCATTAGAGATCTTCAAACATACATCTTCATTCCTTAGTACTTCCCTATCCCCTTTCTTTGTACACTGATTCTTGCTGACTAAGCTCATAAACTTCGGCCTACTTACGCTGCTATGTGCCAGCAAGCAATTGGGTCTGAAGCCGCCCCCTTCACATAATATGGCTGGTGGGGACAGAGCATGAGAAAGGGAAGCGAACAGGATTCGTGTTGTAGTTTAGTATACAGAGAGTACACTGCAAGACTTGGCGCCAATCGTATAACTTCGATTATTAACTGTTTAGATGTTAATGTACGGCTCCAACTAGACTGTCGAAATTATCCACACTAACGCTTTCTAAATTTTATATCAGTAACTTCTAAGTCAGGTTTATATTGTAATTAGTATTTTGTTCACTCTAATCTATCATTGGCAGAATAAATCGACCAATAAGAAACGCGCCCTGTACAGGGAGGCGCAAAGTACCAAAGCTAACACACTATGCAGTTTCTGAAAAGTGTTCAGACTGATTCAGACTGAAGATAAGATCTTCTAAACAGCAGAACAACAACAACTAATGGAATTTAATTGATAATACACATAGTGTTTCAAAAATTTACTGCAGTGAATATTTTAGATTGTTCATGTTAAGCCAAGTGTTAATCTGCCTCAGAAAACATTGACACACTCTCGAACTGGTTGGGAGAGGCACCATTAATGTACAGTGTATTTAATATATTTTCACGTAAAAGTAATTGTTTGCATTTAAAGTACCTCAGAGAATGTTTATGTACGAATTCAGGAGCGTATGACTTGCAACTGTTACTAATACTTTCAGATGTTCTGGATCTTCTCTTTAGGAAATGATCAACGAACCAACGATTGGCGAGAAACAACTCGTTCCGTTAGCGTGTCCGACACAACAATTTGTCGCGGCAAGCCCTAATTGTTTAATTAGTGAGAAGAGGGTAGGTCCCATTACACTTGGCCTTCATTGTGTGGAGAAACAGCCAATAGTGTGGCACAAAGTATTCTCAACATTGAATACCAAACTGCTATATTTTGTATCTTTTTCAGCGGAAACGGCCAAGAAACTGTGAATGATTCGTGTGGAAAGGAACATTTTGAACAGTGGATTTTCGTTTGCATTACGAAATTATTTATTAAATTGTGTTTTAATTCCTTCCCAATATCTGTCTGAATAATGAACAGTATGTGTGAACTACGTGTTTGCCATTGAACAATAATAGTTGCTATGCAAGGAAATGCTTAAATGGTTAATAGTATATGAGGCAAAGTTAATTACGCTGAACATAGAGTGTTACGACGACTTTTCGATGTTGGATTGGTGTTCAGGACAGCAATGTAATGAGCAGTGACATATTCCTGCGTAATATGTGTGTTAAAGCTATTAACAGGCAGTGAATGGTAGTAGAAGACACTAATAAAAGGTGTAATTATCTCCTCCTTCCCCCGAGATTTGAAAATGATAGGGACCGTTACAACACACAAGAATAAGTAAGAATTTACTGTGAGAACAATAATTCCTCAAATGGATACGATTATCAAATCGCAACGACTAAAGGTGCACACTTTATTAACTACACTATTGTACTTCCGCTCAGAGGGTCACAGAGCTGAACATGATTCGAAAAGATTAATTAAACGTCGGTAGCATGCTGTTCTCCGCGCTCCTTGCTGGCTGCGTCCGACTAGTTAAAACATCCACGGAAGAATGTCTTTGAGTTTGCCGTACCGAACAATGCGAAAAGCGGCCGTAAGTGCCCGTGTTTCAGGAAAACTAAAGCGCTTTCTGAAAGTTTGTGTGAAATGGGTGACCTATGAGTTGTACGGACCTGTTAGGATGAAATGTTGCGGAACACAGCAAGCAACTTTCAGTGAGATCACCTACACATACACAGCTGCTCAGAGAAGTACAAGAACCCGGAAACAGAATACGGCAAGATAATAATGTATGATGAAACGTTCTTCGTGTTTCTTTCCATTTCAGTTTGCAGTGTGTCCAGAACATTTCAAAACACATTCACTCTTCCTTTCATTTTATAGTAAAATGCCATTATTGCGTACTTCATCGGAGGCGACGTACACGCAGATCTCCGCAAAGACCGCTTCATAACCATATAAACGCCTGTGTTCACGTGGGCGGTAACTCGCCGTGCACAGTTACTCAGCGAGCTGCAACATGTGGTGGGTTAGTCCTGTGTTGTTGCTTCCATCGCTAGTTATCACGCTACACTTAAAGGAAAACCCATATCATGGTATAAGAGGCGTTACGCTTATGTTGATGTCTCCTTCAATATACAGACCATTAAACCACTCCCTGGACATGTAACAGGCGTCGTTTCAAAAGTGAACGTCTCTTTCTGCATTAAACTGTGCTCGACCAGTGCCGATTACGTTCCTGACCATACCTTACGCTAGACACATGTTCAGTGCGACGTCAGAGGCACAGCCTCATCTCGGTCCAGCGTAAAACTCGGCAGGAGCCACCTATAACATCACGTGTTTCGGGAATTTATTCCCATTATGAAGTACTCTTCCTGGAAACAACTTGGCATTCAGCGCTACAGAAGGGAGAACAGTAAGACGGATTTGAGGACTTCAAGTCGTAGAAACACGATCAAAGGAATGAGGGTAAAGAACTGTCGTCCCGCCAGCTAATGTCTGGACCACGTGAAAATATCAGAAATAATTTGGGTGACATCGGAAACTACCTATAGACCTGGGGTCTATCTCATCCCGTACCCACGCTGTGCGAGTCTTACCTTTATTTAAAGCAGGATAATCAATGTTTTTAGAAAGACGTTATCAATGTTTTTAGAAAGGCTGCAGCTGTCTCATTATCGATTTAAATAATAAGACATTACAATAGTTAAGTTCTTTACGCATAGAACGACGAGTCTCAGGAATTTATTCCCTTTATCAAACGCAACTATTTACATTCGTATTTTATGTGGTGTCTGCGTGTCTGTTGTTCTGTCTCTACATAAAAAAATGACTGCAGAGCAGGACAGACGGAACAACAACATGTGGCATAAGCTGCCTATGTAAATAGTTGCACCCGATAATATGAATAAATTAGTGAAACTGGTAGTGCCATGTATAAAAACTTAACTACTGCAATGTTTTTTTGTTTCTGTTCTTTTCTTAATGACACAACTGTAACCTTTCTAAAAACATTGAATTTGATGAATGAAATAAAGGTACGCTGCATGGGTAAGTAATGAGATAGACTATAGGTGTAGGATGCTCCAGGTTCCTTTCGACGCTACGCAAACGATTTCTAATTACTGTAGGTGGCCTAAGACAAGCAGATAGGACGGCATTCCTGTAGCCTCGGTCCTTTGATCTTCTTTTTACGACTGTATTACCTCATTATCGTCACAATATCTTCCCTTCTACAGCGCTGGAAGCAAAGTTTCCATAAGATCCACGTCCGTCGGTAGATTATACTTGCTGTGCAGAGAAGACTGTGCATCAATATCTCTAGACACGAACAGCACAAGTCTATCGTTCTAAGATGTAGGTTAGCGTAAGTATGTTTTCTGTGGATTCGACGCGCTTATCAGGCTGCTGCTGTTATCAATTTCCATAGTGAATTTGACATCTCACTGGATGAAGTTGTATTCTGTCCCCTTAAAACAGCACACTAATAACCTTGGAGCGCTGTATGTGGTGTAGAATTGATGCGGAGTGGTCATGTGACTCTTCACTTCAGAATTAAGTTATAGAAGTTAAGAGGTGTGAGGGTGGAAGTCGGTTGTAGGGAAACAGCGCAATGTGGTGACAGGTGGAAGTTGTGACGGAATGCCGGTAAGGAGCTGGCGGAAGAAAGGCGCGATTCGTGCTTGAATAGCTTAGTCCGTAGAACACTTGCCAACGAAAGGGCAAAGGTCTCAAGTTCGTGTCACTGTCCGGCACGGTGTTTTAATCTGCAAGGAAGTTTCATATCAGCGCACTCTCCGCTGCAGAGTGAAAAATTCATTTGGAAAGGAGCTATCGCGTTTGAACGTGCCGCGACTACGCCGTTGCCCGATTCGTTTGATGTAGCAAAGCGGATAGACTTAAGAGCTAATAAGGCAGAAGGTACAGATAACACTGCATAACAGGGGGAAGTGGCAACAAAATGACTGTTCACGTTGTTGTGCAGAAGGTGTGAAACTGAAAAACTCAGAAAAAGCATCATCGACATAGCTCAGTTGGTGGAGAACTTGCCCGCGAAAGGAAAAGGTCCCGAGTTCGAGTCTCGGTCTAGCACACAGTTTTAATCTGCCAGGAAGTTTCATATCAGCGCACACATTAGAGTGAAAATCTCATTCTGGAAACATCCCCCGGGCTGTGGCTATGTCTCCGCAGTATCCTTTCTTCCATGAGTGCTAGTTCTGCAAGGTTCGTAGAAGAGCTTCTGTGAGGTTTGGAAGGTAGGAGACGAGGTACTGGCAGAACTGAAGCTGTGAGGACGAGTCTTGAGTCGTGCTTGGGTACCTAAGTTGGTAGAGAACTTGTCCGTGAAAGGCGAAGATCTCGAGTTCGAGTCTCGGTACGTTCTACAGTTTTAACGTGCAGGATGTTTCACATCTGCGCACACTGCGCTGCAGAGTGAAAATCTCACTCTGGAATCATCCACGCGTTTCCCAAGATTGCAAGGCCCGATAAGTGCAATGCACCAGAGAAGCAGTCTTGCAGCTGCTAATTGAAGCAAGACTAAAGAAAAATCAAGACACTTTCATAGGATTTGTCGATCTGAAAAAAACTTTCGACAATGTGAAATGGTGCAAAGTATTCGAAATTATGAGGAAAGTAGGGGTAACCTATAGGGAAAGATGGTAATATGCAATATGTAAAAGAACCAAGAGGAAACAATAAGAGTGGAAGACCAAGAACGAAGTGCTTGGATTAAAAACGATCTAAGACTGAGATGTAGTCTTTTCCCCTACTGTTCAACTTATGCATCAAATAAGCAGTTACGTAAATAAAAGAATGTGTTCAAGAGTGGAAACAAAATTGAAGGTGAAGGGATAACAAAGATACTATTCGTTGATGACACTGCTGTTCTCAGTGGAAGTGAAAAAGAAATACAGGCTCTGCTGAATGGAACGAACTGTCTAATGAGTACAGAACAACAGCTAGAAACTTCACGTCAGCACTTACGATCACTAAGTAGATGAAGTTAAGGAAGCGAAGACTTCTAATATGAAACATAATCCTTAATTTGAGTACGAAATTTATGAGAATGCGTGTTTGGACACAGAATTGTATGGTAGTGAACAAGGACTGTAGAGAAACCGGAACGGAAGAGACTCGAAGCATGACATCTGTTAAGTCATCACGAAATAACTTCCATGGTACCAGAGAGTAAATACTGTAGAGAAAGACAGATATTGGAAGATATCCAGTAAATAATTGAGGACGTAGGTTGTGACTGCTATTTTAAGATGAAGAGGTTTGCGCAGGAGAGGAGTTCGTGGCGGACAGCATCAAAGCAGTAACGGTATATCCCCCCCACAACCAGAAAACACTGTATAAGAACGGTGTTCGTAAAGAGATCCTAACCGACAGGGACCGGAGACAAGTATCGAGGCATGTCGGTGACAGTCGGTTTCCAAACCCGATAGTAATTGCTGCTGTTGAAAAATGGTTCAAATGGCTCTGAGCACTATGCGACTTAACTTCTGAGGTCATCAGTCGCCTAGAACTTAGAACTAATTAAACCTAACTAACCTAACAACATCACACACGTCCATGCCCGAGGCATGATTCGAACCTGCGACCGTAGTGGTCGCTCGGCTCCAGACTGAAGCGCCTAGAACCGCACGGCCACTTCGGCCGGCTAATTGCTGCTGTCATTAAAAGCACATCCATCACACAAGTTCCCAAACAAAAGTGGAAGGGAGTTGCATGCAGTGTACATTTGGAGTCGGATAACTAAAAAAGATCATTGTAATCAGCTGTACATAAAGTTGGAGGTCTTCAATTAGCCAAACAAAACAACTGGAGGCGTGTAGTGTGGTCAGAAGAGTCGCGACTTTTCCTAAGGTCATCGGTCACTATGCATACATACTACTTAATCTACCTTAAACTAACTTACGCTAAGGACAACACACAGACCCCTGCCCAAGGGAGGACTCGTACCTCCGACGGGGCGAGCCGCACGATGCGTGGCAAGGTGCCTAAGACAGCACGGCTAGTCCGCGCGGCCTTCGTGAAATTAAAAGCAAGGGTGGTTAAATGAAGACGCAAAGGTATTTCCACTATTAAATGCAGAAGAGAGAGCGGATACGAGGAAAGAGTAAACGGAAGGCGTCTATGAGGGACTGATGACATGATATAAGAAGAAACAGGAATCGATATAGAAGAGGTAGAGTATCCAGTGATGGAATCGGAATTTAAAAGAGCTTTGAAAAACTTAAGATCAAATGAAAAGGGATGGAAAGACAGCATTCCATCAGAATTTCAAAAATCGTAGGGGGAACTTGCAACAAAACGGCTAATGACGGTGGAGTGTAGAATACATGTGTCTGGTGATTTCCCATATGACCTCCAGAAAAACCATCATCCATGAGCCATCCAAAGGAAATTCGAAGTATGCAAGAGCCAACAAATGCGAGAATTTTCTAACAATCACCTAAACAGCTAATGCATCCAAGGGGTTGTTGGAAAAAAACAAAATATACAGAAGAATGGAAAAGAAAATTGAGGATGCGGTAGAAGACGACGGGTTTGGCTTTAGGAAAGGTACAGGCACGAGACAGGATTTCTGACGATGCAGCTGATAAAGGATACAAGACCAAAGAAAAATCAAGACTTGTTCATAGGATTTGTCGACCTGCAAAAAGCGTTCGAAGTGTTAAACGTTGCAAGATGTTTGAAATTCTTAGAGAAAGAATGCTAAGCTATGACTGGTTAGGTACTATATGTACTGGTGAGATACAATACGTACAAGAGCCAAGAGCGAATAACAAGAGTGGAAGATCACGAAGAAAGCGCCCAGGTTAAAAAGGGCATAATACAGTGGTGTAGTCTATCGCCCCTACAGTTCAATCCACACATCGAAGAAACAATTTCAGAATTAAAAGGAAGGTTCAAGAATGAATCAATATTCAAAGTGAAAGGCTATCACTGGTAACATTCGCTGATGACATTGCTAGTGTCAATGAAAGCGAAAAAGGAATACCGGATTTGCTGAATGGAATAAACAATCTAATTTGTGCAAAATGTGAAGAGAGAATAAATCGAAGAAAGACGAAAGTAACGAGAAGTAGCAGAAAGAACAACAGCAAGAAACATAACATCAGAATTGGTTATCGCGAAGTAGATGAGGTTAAGGAAGCAAAATAACCCACGACGGACGGAGCAAAGACGACATAAAGAGCAGACTAGTACTGATATAAAGGCATTCCTGGTGTAACGCCGCTTCCTTTGGACACAAAACTGAAAATTTAAAATAGTACCCAAAACCCAATAAAACCCCAAAATCCAAGATGTACATTTCAAGTCCCACTGGAATAGCATCACTTGAACAGTGGCAAGTTCGCAGAAAAGAAATCCAGTATAAAGTGACTTACTGTTCTGAAAAGGGAAATAAAAGAAATAGAATCCATTAGTTTCAAATTAAAATAATAGCAGATCACAAAGTAGTGTAATTATAGATCACGGAATAGGACGAGTGAACTCAAAGAAGGCCGAGCGGTTCTAGGCGCTACAGTCTTGAACCGCGTCACTGCTACGGTCGCAGGTTCGAATCCTGCCTCGGGCATGGATGTGTGTGATGTCCTTAGGTTAGTTAGGTTTAAGTAGTTCTAAGTTCTAGGGGACTAATGACCACAGCAGTTAAGTCCCATAGTGCTCAGAGCCATTTGAACCATTTTTGAACTCAAAGAATACTCTTTGTGAGTACTCTTTGAGGACACAGTATAATACAGAAGAAAAAAGTCATGCATTGTTAATGTGCTGCTAGTTCTTGCTGGATCAGGTCGTATCTCAACGTGTGTTCTTGCACATAAGCGTGACGAGATTGTTTTGGAAATTTTGTGATCTTCTAGGAGTCATTAAACTTGAAATAGGTAGATCAGCGACCTTAAGTATATCATAACATAAAGCGAAGAGGGAAAAAGATCCGAACTTGTCTTAAATTGGTTATCATACAGGGAAGACTGAACTTCGCCCCAAAGTAATAGACTGTTAGCAACTTACCGACATAGGAAGTGAACATTAGTATTGAATTGTGAGAAAGTACTGAAGTACTGGATCTTGTTACATACTCTTGGACTGAAACTTAGGTAATTAATTCCACCCAGCTTAGGGAAAAGATACTTCTTTAATGCAATGATAGGACGTGAATAGTATGGAATAAACCAGCATAAAGTGGATTTACTGTGTGACATTTCTTTCAACTCATTTGATATTGTGTGTTTATGAAATATTTGTTTGTGCGATGACATAGATTAATAACATAGCGCAGCATGCATAAATATTCTTTGCTGCGTTACGCAATTATTGTACCGATTCGAAACTTTAGGAGAGAAACTGTTGCCATACATGGACTGTAGCCATAACTAGTACAAGGATAGACATTGGTGTACAACTACTTGTAGCTGTTCTCGTACAAGTCGGGGAGCATATAATTATTTGAACTGGTCGGTATCATTGATACGCACTCGGCGTGAATACAGTGCAGCAGGACAGATTTTTTTACGTAATGATCCTCAGAAGACAATATATACATATATCTTCTACCGCTAGTTGGTCGGATCACGAATTTCATCAACGAACATTTCCAATACATCTACAGAGGAGCAGTTACACTGGCCAAAAGAAGTCTACTAGTATCAAACATAGGCCTTCGTTTGAGGGAGAAATATCTTGGAAGGTAAAACATGGAGTATGAGAAAACCTGAAGAGAATCGAAGCATTTGGGGTGTGGTGTTACGGAAAAAAAGTTGAAAATTAGATGGACTAATAAGATAAGGAATGAGGTTCTCGGTAGAATCGACGAGAAGAGGAGTAAATGATACGGAAAGCACTGAAAAAAAAGAAGGGGCAGGATGATAGAACGTGTTACGGCATTAGGGAATGATGGTGGTAAGTTCCTACGGGACCAAACTGCAGAGGTCATCGGTCCCTTGGCTTACACACTACTTAAGCTAACTTAAACTTCCTTACGCTAAAGAAAACACATGCACATCCTTGCCCGAGAGAGGACTTGAACCTCCGAATGAGGGAGCCTCGCGAACTATGACAAAACGCCCTAGACCGCTCGGCAACCCCGCGCGGCCAGAGAATAATCAATTTGATGCTAGTGTGAACTGGAGATGGTAAAAACTGCAGGGAAAGAAAGAGATATGAATATACTTAAAAATATTTGAGAACGTAGGGTGCAAGTGCTACTCTGCAATGAAAAGTTTGCTACAGGAGAGGAATTTTGTGGCCGTCCGCGTCAGGAGACTGGTGAGCAAGAAAAAAAGGATAAACGTGAGTCGACGACGGCATAAATACCACAGTATGACTATGAAGCGCAATTTTATGATCGTATTCGTTGGAAGAATTTGCTGTTTAATTTACAGACCAGCGACTGATCCATGAGCTGTGTTTATTCATAGTACTGCTTTCTTCATGGTTATCGCTATTCCAAATTGTATTGTAGAATTGCTGGCGTGCCGAATCCTTACATGTCAGTCTCATTTCTCGTGTTTACGTAGCCATAGCAAGTTACAGAACGGCAATTAAATACACTTGGCGGCCAGTGTACAACGATCCACGTGATATTCATAGTGTTCGTCCCTAGTAAAACCCGCAGATGTTAAAATGGTATGATTTGTACAATGCTTGTGCGTACGCCTAAAGCTCTGTCTATCCATTACAACAGATTCCATACAATATCTTGATTAGCGCCATTGGCTTTCAGATGGACTTCTCGTTCTGTAGATAATGTGCGAGTTTCTCAAACGTCCTTCATCATCAGTTTTAATCTGTCAGGAAGTATCCTTCATCATCATCAGTGTTCCGCCAAAAGTCAGGTTTTCACATGGCGGTTCTCCAGGCTGTCGGGTATTCTGCCATCCTCTTCAGGAATTTCCGGGATCTGTTCCCGCTTCGCTACACTGTTTTAATCTTGTATAGTAATTTGTTACGTCAAGATCACCCAATAACGACAACATTCACATTACTAGTTTCGACAGTTATTTGCCATCTTCAGATGTGATAAATTCACTGTCAGCTTCCTCGTTATAAACACTGCTTGACATAAAAAGTGAAGCAGTCAGAATTGGAAGAGGTGGAGGTATTTATATAAATGAAACGACACAAATCAGTGACTTTACTGCTCTCATACAGATGTGACTTTAAGTATACACACTGAAGCGGTGAATGGAAATTTATAGCGGTTGGTACAACTGCACGAATTACCCTGCCGCGACCCACTCCTCGATCCAAATTCTCACTGCCGCCTCGGTCCACTTTAGATTCCCCCGAGACTCACCATGTTCTGGAATACCACCTCATAATCGAATGTAAATGAGTGATCCAGCCTGGTGCAAATTTTCGCTCGCCGCTTCAGTCTATATAAATAAAATCATATCTGTGTGATACCAGTAAAGTGTCTGAAATTGTGTCATTTCTTTTGTATAAGTACCTGACCCTGGATTTCAGGTTGTATCCCCTATCAACGCTCGAAACTTGGATTCTATTCCAGAATGTAGAGAGCCTCGGCATTTATGTTCATGTGCTAGGGGGAATTTGAAGCAGATAGGGATGGTAGAGAGAATTTGGAACGAGGAGGAAGGCGTGCCAGGGTAATTCGTGCAGTTGTGTGAACCGCGGTGTGAAGATGGCTTTGTGGTTAGCGCACCTGCCTAGTATGCAGGAGACATTCGTGGCCTTGGCACAGATTTTGACTCGCCGTTCAGTCTATGTGCAGGGAAAGGGCTTCACAAGTTCAGGAACCCAATAACTCATTAGTCGACCTCTAGCCCTTATGAAAACAATTATTCGGCTCGCACTGATTGACAAAGTTGCTGGATGTCCTCCTGAGAGATATCTTACCAAGTCCAATTGCCACATTAGATCGTCAAAGTTGGCTTATAGGAATAGATGGTCCAATTGTACGAAACTGTGCGTCCTGAGAAGGACTTTTTGGTTGTTTGCTCTGCATTCTATGACCGGGAGTCCTTTTCGTGCAGTTCGGTCTCATTCTGTTGTTGTTACTCATTTAGCACCACCCAGGAGGCACGTCTGAAGTCAAGAAAACCACCTAGGCGAACTGCATGACATCTCGAAGCCTTCGACTTTAACATCAACGAAGTATAGAGAAGTCAGTGGGAAGAATCGTCAGTGTTGAACGGTCATCTGGTTGAAAAGCATTCCATGAGAGTTCCAGGTTTCACACTCCCCAGACGCCAGTGGAGTACCATCAACCACATCAGAGCAGGACAAGGGAACTCAGGATATCTAAAGCACAAATGGGGCTGGGCAACATCTGCAGATTGTGACTGTGAAGCTGCCCTGCAAACAATTAATCACATTGTTGGTGAATGTCCGAAACGAGCCTTTGGGGGATCAATAAATGACATCCACATGCATCACCTGAAGGGCTCAACTGGGTCAACAGATTGGACTAAGAAATCTAAGAGCTTGTGTAGATAATTTAGCATAATACTTTGAACATTTGATTCTGTACATGTATTTTGCTTGTCATTTCTTACACTGAATACTCTTAAATTTATGTATTTGATCCAAGCTCTGTATCTGTATCATCATATGATAAATAATGATAAATAAATAATCGTGAAAATCTCGAGCTGTTTGGAGTGGCCTGTCCATTATCCTCCAAATGTTCTCAGCTGGGAAGAGATCGGGCGACTTCACTGGCCGAGGCAGGGTTTGGCAAGCGCTAAGAGAAGCAGTAGAAACTCTCGCCACTAGCGGGGGACATTATCTGGCTGAAATGGAAGACCAAGATAGCCTGCCATGAAGGGCACCAAAGCTGGGCATAGATCAATCGTCGACGTGCCACCGCAGACCATCATTTCTGGTGGTTGTCCGGCAGTCCGGTTGGCATCCCACTGCTGTCTGGGGCGTCTCTACACAAGTCTTTGCTGGCGATTGGGACTCATTTCGAAGCGGGATTCAACACTGACGACAGTTCTCCTGCAGTCATTGAGATTTCAGGCTGAAGATGTGTCTGGAGGTTCCCTAGACAGCAGTGGGATAGTAATCTGTCGCTTTCCATATGGCCTGCTAAACAGGCCATATGGCCTTGGGTGCCATTTCTTTCCATAGCAAGACCGCTTTGGTTGTCATCCACTGCATCCTTACAACACCGTGATATGTAAACGGTATTCTAGGTCCAGTTTTTCTGCCCCTAATGGCAAGTAATTCTGGGCTTATATTTCAGCAAGATAATGCCTACCCACACATGGCGAGAGTTTCTAATACTTCTCATTGTGCTTGGGAAACGCTACCTCAGCCACGGAGTTCGCCAAATCTCTTCCCAATAACGTTTGGAGCAATACGGCAGGTTTCCCCAACCAGCTCGAGATTTCGGTGATCAAACGAACCAATTGGACAAAATTTTGAACGAAATCTCTCAGTAGGACATCAAACTACTCTATTAATGAATGCTAAGCCGAATAATTGCTTACATAAGTGCAAGAGGAGGACTGACGCGTTATTGACGTACTCAATTTGTGAAGATCTTGCTCTTGAATAAATCGTCAAATTTTCTGAAACTGTAATTACTTCTTTGACGGCATTTGTACATCACACCTACTCATTTGCGTCTCATTCGGATAATTCCGTTGTGGTCCGTCGTTTCCTTTTTGCCTTAGAATGTATTACACCATTTCGTGATGTTCAGTTTGCTTAACTTGAATTTCTATTCATAATGACGAAGATATTAGTAGACTAATCGTATCTGAAGTTGGTAATAAATTGCCGAAACAGGTAATATGAATAATGTACTTATGAGGCGATTTGACGTAAGATATTGTTATACAAAATTTTGTAAGAAATCAAACTTCTGTTTCATAACAGGTCGTTCATTAAAAACGGTTTTAAAATCTCAAAGAGTTTCAAAACAGGGCACACCCATTTCCGTACCAAAGATTCATTCTTGAAGCAATATTCTTGCTTCCAGGACTACTGGTCCAGCGACCTAAGAATATAGGAGCTGGTAGTAAAGGGGGTGTGAGTGTCGGTCCTAAGTCGTGGCTGGATCGCTCAGTAGGTTCTTAGCCATGCCCGCAGATGTAGAGTTCTGGATTGTAGGAAGGTAAGAAACGAAAATTAACGTACATCGTCCTATCGACAACGACGCCATTAGCGACGGAGCACAGTGGGGGTACTGAAGGCGCGCCAGGAAGTCACCCCTACCCTTCTGAAGGAATCGTCAAAATTTGCTTTAAGTGATTTAAAGAAACCAAAATCTGGATGGTGGAACAGGGATCCAAACCCCCGTCCTCCTGAATGCATTACGTCACTCCATTTCTAAGCTGGAACCCAGATAATCATATGCACAGGAGAAACGGGACTGCGGTAAAACAATCAAAATATTGAAATGTATGGTGCAATATTTCGAGGGAGTACTGAAAAGTAATGCCTCCGGATTTTTATATGATTACGCTTGAAGACTTTTAAATACAACAAACGTTATTAATATTCCAAATCCTCATTATTTATGTCTACGTATTTTTTTCTTAACATACTGGTGATGAACACATTTCTCCCAACAAGAAACCAGTCCGTCACTGTAGAATGTTCGATTCCGTTGACAGAGCCGCAATCTCACCTCCGCTTGCACCGCTTCATCACTATCGAAGTGAAGTCCTCGAAGGTATTTCTTAAGTTCTGGAGACAAATGGAAATCATATGTGGCCAAGTAGAGACTGTATGGATGATGATCGATGACAGTAAACTCTAGGCGTCGGACTGTTGCAGATGTCGCAGTGCTCGTGTGTGGTCTGGTGTTGTCATGCTGAAGGAGAGGGTGCTTCGAGTGTGGACGAACTCCTTGATTTCGAAACTCGATAACAGCACACTGTTTCCCATACATCGACCTAGTTATGCTAAGCATTAACATGTTACACTCTTCATTTCGGAGCTCTCTGGAGGCAGAGGGCTACAAACATGTAGACATGAAGAATAAAGTTGTAGATTGTTAATGATGTTCGATTTATTCAAAAAGGTTTAAGAATTTTCGGCGCTCTCGTATTAACAGTGAAGTCTATAGGCATTGGTTAATATTTGTAATACTCAGAGACAATGAACGAACATTTATGCTAACAAATAGGCCAGTCAGTGTCAACTAAAACAATGGTTAAAAAGAAAAAAACAATTAAGTTTTAAACGCACTGTTTACTCGGATAACATTTTTCCATCAAATGCTGTAAGCTCCTACCTTCCACAGCGTTGCAAAATTGTAGTCGAGCAGCCGGCCGCTGTGGAGGATCGGTTCTAAGCGCTTCAGTCCGGAACCGCGCTGCTGCTACGTTCGCAGGTTCTAATCCTACCTCGGGCATGGATCTATGTGATGCCCTTAGGTTAGTTAGGTTTAAGTAGTTCTAAGTCTAGGGGACTGATGACCTCAGATGTTCAGTCCCATATTGCTTAGAGTTGAACCATTTGCAGTCGAGCACACCATAAATAACAACAGCTAGGCAGGTAACTCATGCTGGATTCTCGAGGTATACTCAAAGTATAATTTTCCGCCACACTCATTTTTAATGCGCCATAGTTTCACAATGAACCATGGACCTTGCCGTTGGTGGGGAGGCCTGCGTGTCTCAGTGATAGAGATAACCGGACCGTAGGTGCAACCACAACGGAGAGGTATCTGTTGAGAGGCCAGACAAACTTGTGGTTCCTGAAGAGGGGCAGCAGCCTTTTCAGTAGTTGCAGGAACAAGAGTCAGCGTGATTCACTGATCCGGCTTCGTAACATTAACCTAAACGGCGTAGCTATGCTGGTACTGTGAACGGCTGAAAGCAAGGGGAAACTGCAGGCGTAATTTTTCCGGAGGTAAAATAGTCCCATTCCCCATTCGGATCCCCGTGCGGGGACTACTGAGGAGGACGTCGTTTCAGGAGAAAGAAAACAGGCGTTCCACGGATCAGTGTGTGGAATGTTACATCCCTTAATCGGGCAGGTAGGTTAGAAAATTTAAAAAGGATATGGATAGGTTAAAGTTGGCTGTAGTGGGAATTAGTGAAGTTCGGTGGCAGGAGGAACAAGACTTTTGGGTAGGTGAATACAAGGTTATAAATACAAAATCAAACAGGAGTAATGCAGGAATAGGTTTAATAATGAATAAAAAATAGGAGCGCGGATAAGCTACTAAGAACAGCATGGCGAACCCATTATTGTAGCCAAGATAGACATGAAACCCACGCTTACCACAATAGTACAAGTTTAAAAGCCAACTATCTCCGCAGATGATGAAGAGATTGAAGAAATGTATGATACGATAAAAAAAACATTACTCAGATGGTGAAGGGATAAGACAGTTTCATAGTCATGGGGGACTGGAATTCGATAGAAAGAAAAGGTAAAGAAGGAAAAGTAGTAGATGAATATGGACTGGCGGTAAGGAATGAAACAGGAAGCCGCCTGGTAGACTTTTGCACAGAACATAATTTAATCATAGCTAACACTTTGTTTAAGAATCGTAAAAGAATGTTGTAGGCGTGGAAGAGGCCTGGAGACATAATAAGGTTTCAGACGGATTATATAATGGCAAGACAGAGATTTAGGAACCAGGTTTTAAATTGCAAGACATTTCCAGAGGCAGGAGTGGATACTGACCACACTTTATTGGTTACGAACTGTAGACTAAAACTGAAGAAAATGCAAAAAGGTAGGAATTTAAGGAGATAAGATCTGAAAAAACTGAAAGGACCAGAGGTGATAGAAGGTTTCAGAGAGAGAATTAGTGAACGATTAACAAGAACAGGGGAAAGAGAAACAGTAGAAGAAGAATGGGTAGTTTTGAGAGTTGAAATAGTGTAGCCAGCAGACGGTCAAGAAGGTAAAAAAGACGAGGGCTAGTAGAAATTCTTGGGTGACAGAGGAGATACTGAATTTAACTGATGAAATGATAAAATATAAAAATTCACTAAATGAAGCAGGCTAAAAGGAATACATGTCTCAAAAATGAGATCGACAGGAAGTGCAAAATGGCTAAGCAAGGATGGCACAGGACAAATGCTATTAGATAGAAGCATATGTTATTAGGGGTAAGATAGATACTGCCTACAGGAAAATTAAAGAGACCTTTGGAGAAAAGAGAACCACTTGTACAAACATCAAGAGCTCAGATGGAAAACCAGTCGTAAGCAAAGACGGGAAAACAAAAAGGTGGAAGCTATGTATAGAGGATGTATGGAAGGGCGATGTACTTGAGGGCAATATTGCGGAAATGGAAGAGGACATAGATGAAGATGAAATGGGAGATATGGTCCTCCGAGAAGAATTCGACAGAGCACTGAAAGACCTAAGTCAGGAAAAGGTCCAGGGAGTAGACAAAATTCCATTAGAGCTACTGATAGCCTTGGGAGAGCCAGCGCTGATAGAACTCTACCATCTGGTGAGCAAGATGTATGATACGGGCGAAATACCCACAGACTCCAGGAAGAATATAATAATTCCAATCCCAAAGAAAGCAGCTGTTGACAGGTATGAAAATTACCGAACTATCACTTTAATAAGTTATGGCTGCAGTATACTAACACGAATTCTTTACAGACGAATGGAAAAACTGGTAGAAGCCGACCTTGGGGAAGATCAGTTGAGATTCCGTAGAAATGTTGGAACACTCGAGGCAATACTGACCCTACGACTTACGTTAGAAGATAGATTAAGGAAAGGCAAATCTACGTTTCCAGCATTTGTAGACTTAGAGAAAGCTTTTGACAATGTTGTCTGGAAAGCTCTCTTTATAATTCTGATGGTGGCAGGGAAAAATACAGGGAGCCAAAGGCTATTTATAATTTGTACAGGAACAAGATGGCAGTTATAAGAGTCGAGGGGCATAAAAGGGAAGCAGTGGTTGGGAAGGGAGTGAGACAGGGTTGTAGCCTCTCCCCGATGTTATTCAATCCGTATATTGAAGAAGCAGTAAAGGAAACAAAATAAAAATTTGGAGTAGGTATTAAAATTCATGGAGAAGAAGTAAAAACTTTGAGGTTCCCGGATGACACTGTAATTCTGTCAGAGACAGCAAAGGACTTGGAAGAGCAGTTGAACGGAATGGACAGTGTCTTGAAAGGAAGATATAAGATGAACATCAACAAAAGCAAAACGAGAATAATGGAATGCAGTAGAATTAAGTCGGGTGATGCTGAGAGAATTAGATTAGGAAATGAGACACTTAAAGTAGTAAATGACTTTTAGTATTTGGGGAGCAAAGTAACTGATGATGGTCGAAGTAGAGAGGATATAAGATGTTGACTGGCTATGGCAAGGAAAGTGTTTTTAAAGAATAGAAATTTGTTAACATCTTGTATAGATTTAAGTGTAAGAAGTCTTTTCTGAAAGTATTTGTGTGGAAAGTAGCCAGTATGGAAATGAAACATGGGCGATAAACAGTTTATACAAGAAGAGAATAGAAACTCTCGAAATGTGCTGCTAGAGAAGAATGCTGAAGATTAGATGGGTCGATCACGTAACTGATGAGGAGGTTCTGAATATAATTAGGGAGAAGAGGAAAGTGAGGTACAACCTAACTAAAAGGAGGGACCAGTTGATAGGACACGTTCTGAGGCATAAAGGTATCAACAATTTAGTATTGGAGGGAATAGTGGAGGGTAAAAATCGCAGAGGTAGACCAAGAGATGACTACACTAAGCAGATTCAGAAGGATGTAGGTTGCAGTTGTTACCCGGTGCTGAAGAATCTTGCACAGGAGAGAGTAGCATGGAGAGCTGCATGACACCAGTTCCTGAAGACCATAACAGCAGTTTCGTAAAATTTAATATCAATAACAATAAAGGATATAAAACGTGTTAGCAGATAATAGTAATAATTGGCTTACACTTACGGTTAGTACATCACTTTAGCACACATCATGGTTCATCATCACTTCCAGTGTCTAGGACTTGCTTCTGCAAGCATATTTGCCTCTCCTCTGCTGAGCGTTTCAGTCCAGCGTATTGTTTCAATTTGAGTCCATGATTCTTCCATGGTCTTCCTCACCGTCTCTTCCCTAAGGCTTTTCGTTCGACGTGGTGGTCAAGAATTCGGTTGTGACGTACCGTGTTGCCAATGGTCTCCTGTTTCCTAACAGGATCCGTTGACTCGATCTTTTCTCTCTTCAGTTTGTTTTCGGCAACCTTCTCTATGTCCGCATTTCCATTTCTTCCAGGCGCTTACATCGTGTTTCATTCGGACCTATGTTTCACAGTCGTATAACAAAACACTTTAGATAGATGGCCAGATCAATTCCTTCCTGGTAATAATATTCATGCTCCCGCGTGTCAGAAGCAGTTCCTTGTTACTGTCACAAAAATAATAATATACTCGATATGAAATCGAAATGAGTACTAAGAATTATCAGTATTCCACTTATGACTAAGATGTGGAGTACAGGTCTGCAGACTGTGGCTATGTGAGAGTGTGAATGGGAGATTTTCTGTTTCCTTTGCTCGTCTTCCCTACGGTCAGTATAGTCAGTGGTTATGTTTCTTTCATCTTCCGTAGAGATGGCATTTCCCTTTCTGTCTTGCCTTATTCAACTCGCTGCAGCAGGTATGGCGGAGCTTTGAACAGTAATGTCCTCTGCAGGAGGTCAGGGCACAAGCTCACACACGTGGACAGGCCCTCAAGCAAGCAACAGAAAAGTAGCCGTTTTAAACTACTGTGGTGTTTGGTGGGAAGATCGGTTAGATGCAGCTCTCCATGCAATTATGTCACGTAGAAGTCTCTATACCTTCTGCAAACTAAATCCGTTAACCCCTATGACGCGTCTGTCAATCGACTCGTTTAATCACGTTGTTCCACAAATTTCCTTTCTCCCAGGTCCAGTCACTATCGTCTCATTAGGTACCCGATCTAGCCACCTAATTTTCAGCATTCTTTCGTAGTAATGCATTTTGTTAACTTCTGTTCGCTTCTTGTTCATCGTCTTGTTCGTCGTACACGTATCCGTCTTGTAGAAGGCTACTTCAAGAAAAGACTTCCTAGCATTTAATTCCATATACGATGTAAACAAACTTCTCTTTCCTAGAAATGCCTTTATTTTCTTTCCCATTTCCAGCCTGTGTTTTATATCCACTCTACGTTGACCACCATTACTTATTTTCCTGCCCGCAGAGCAAAACTTGCTTGCAGTATCTCGTTTCGAAATCCAATTCCCAAGGCATCGCCTCATTTAATTTTAATACATTCCATTACCTTTGTTTTACATTTTTTGCTGTAGATTTACAATTTATTATCATAAAACAATACATTCTGTTAAACAGTTCTTCCGGTTACTTTACCATCTCTGACGTCTCAGCAATTCAGAAAATGATGTACACAAAAGTACACTGGTCTGCAAAATTTTTCTCTTTGGGTCATCAGTCTTCTCATTGGTTTCATGCGGTCCGCCACGAATTCTGCTTCTGTGCCAGCCTCTTCATCACGGAGTAGCATTTGACACCTACGTCCCCAATTATTTTCTGGATATATTCCAATCTCTGTCTTCCTCTACAACTTTTAACCTCTTCAGCTCCGTCTGAAACCATGAAAATCTTAAAAGAGGGCCTATCATCCTGTCCGTTCTACTTGTCAACGTTTTCCACATATTGTTTTCCTCTGGGATTCCGTGCAGGACCTACTGATTCCTTACCTTATCGGTTCACCTAATTTTCAACATTCGTCTGTAGCACCACATCTCAAATGCTTCGATTCTTTTCTGTTCCCGTTTTCCCACAGTCCATGCTTCACTACCATACAATACTGAAACCCAGAAGCACATTCTCAGAAATGTCTTCCTGAAATTATGGCCAATTTGTGACGCTAGTAGACTTCTCCTGGCCAGGAATGCCCTTTTAGCAGGTGCCAGTCTGCTTTTACTGTCCTCCTTGCCCCGTCCGTCATTGGTTTTTTTACTGCCTAGATAGCAGAATTCCTTAACTCCACATAGTTCGTGACCATCAGTCCTCATGTTAAGTTTCTCACTGTTCTCACTTCTTTAACTTCATATTACTTTAGTGTTTCTTCGATTTACTCTCAGTCCATATTCCGTACACATTAGATTGTTCATTCCATTCAGCAGATCATGCAATTTTTCTTCACGTTCACTCAGTATAGGAATGTCATCAGCGAATATTATCATCGATATCCTTTCACCCTGAATTTTAGTTGCACTCCTGAACCTTTCTTCTTTGTTTCCATCATTGCTTCTTCGATTACATACTGAACAGTAGGGGCGAAAGATTACATCCCTTTCTTACACCATTTTTAACCCAAACACTTCGTTCTTGGTCGTCCGCTCTTATTATTCCCCGTTGGCTGTTCTACGTATTGTATATGACCCGTCTCTCCTTATAGCTTACCCCTACTTTTCTCAGAATTTCGAGTATCTTGCATCATTTTACATTGCCTATGCTTTTTCTAGGTCGACAAATCCTATGAAAGCGTCTTGATTTTTCTTTGGTCTTGCTTCCTCTATCAACCGCAACGTCAGAACTGCCTCTTTGGTGCCTTTACCTTTTATAAAGTCAAACTGATGGTGATCTCCAAAACTTACCGAAGACAATAAGTTACACACGATGTGTCACTGACAAGTAATATAGCTCTATGAAACTTGGATCGTCCAGAAGGTAACTGAAAGAAATGCGGAAGGGACGGAAGGAAATAACACTTTCATTCAGTGACGATAATTTCCATGGTGTTATAGCGATTTATGATAGTCCCTTGGATATTACAAAACGCCGGACATGGTGTGAAACAGGGTTTGTGATCACCATAGACGGCAGTGCATACTCTGGAATGTGCTTCCAAGGGCATTTTGTTGTAGGGCATGCAACATTATGGCTTTTCAAACGATATCACCTGAACCACGAGAATCCTCATGTTCGACATGTTTCTTAGACTTATTCTCATATGGCTACGGGTAGGAACACGTAGTTGTTTTTTGAAGCAGGTTGTTATTGTCTGGAAAGGTCTAATATGGGCATACTGACCTCTAAATCTTTGAACACGTTATATGCACCAGTCAGAGTTATTGTGGCTTGCACTCCTTACCCATGTGCGTCTTTTCAGGGCTGCATTCGGCAATGAATTAATTTTTACCGATGACAATGCGTGACCACACCGAGTAGTTGGAGGAGATCTTGAAGGGGAAAGATGTTCGGCTGATGGACTGGGCAGCATGTTCTCCCGAGCCGATCGTTGTGGCCGAGCGGTTCTAGGCGCTTCAGTCTGGAACCGCGCGACCGCTGTGGTTGCAGGTTCGAGTCCTGCCTCGGGCATGGATTTGTGTGACGTTTTTAGGTTAGTTAGCTTTAAGTAGTTCTACGTTCTAGGGGACTGATGATCTCAGATGTTAAGTCCCATAGTACTCAGAGCCATTTGAACTATTTATTGTTCTCCCGACTTAAGTCTCATCGAGCCCAAGTTCGATGAGTTTGAGATACGTACTGCAGCAGCACCACTTGCATCAGTCATCAGCCGACACTTGTCAACCCCGTTGGTTGAGGAATGAAATGCCCTACGTTATGATCACACACCCTGTTAAGTTCACTGTCACATCTTTTGGATTGTCCAGGGGACCATCACTAATACCGCTGGCAGTATAATTATTGTCCGCGAATGAAAGTGTCATATCCGAGTTTCTTCCAATTACCTTCTATACTTTACCGTGGCAGTTCATAGTCTGTATGTCTCAAGTTTCATCGACCTATGTTACTATGCAGAAAGATATCTTGTGAAAGTTACCTTCGTCCTTGTTTTGTGCGCGAGTGTATAACACGCAATAAATTGTTATCGCGGAGTGGGAGGGGTATGGGGAAATCGTTGCCTGCCAGCAAGCTCAGTCGTACAACCGCATTGCTGGAGTCATCCAAACAAGTTTGTTTACGGGGCGACATTCTGGAAACCGTCGTTGTCTGTCGTTTTATGGACGTAGCTAAATGACGGTACATCTTTCAGGAGGGTCGTCCTTTGCTCTAATTACCGGAAGTACTACGTTGCTTTGTGATTTACGAAAACTACCACTTTTTACGCGACAAAAGGTTCGATAACCTTGTAAACGAAGAATGTAGGATATAGCGTGGTTGAGCAGCTGCTGACGTTACTGTTAGGAAAGCAATTACTGCGGCACAGGTGCGCCGTATCTGCCGTCCCCCGTGGCGGGCGCAGTCCGCAGCTGGCGGGAGATGCAGCCGGCTGCGATGACCACGCAGCGTCCAACAGCCTGCAGCCAGCAAACAGCACCGCCTACCATTAGGGGCTCCCCGCCGCGGGGACTACAACAGGTGCCACCCGTTACCTGCTGGCACTGGAGTCGTTCTCAATTACCACTCCGCCTTCCGGGGGACGATGCGTGGAGACTGTGGCCACTCCACAGCAGATCCGTCTAAGGCTACACCGCTTCACCTTCTAAATCACTGGACCCGCATTTCAGTACAATCACTGTTTTTATCCCTGACAATTCTACCCCCCCTCCCCCCTTCTCACTCTCTCTCTCTCTCTCTCTCTCTCTCACACACACACACACACACACACACACACACACGCACACACAGTTACACCTTCTTCTTCAAAATAACTACTTAATTATCTCAAAATGAAGAGAAGTCTGATTGGCATTAGATAATAAACACAGTGCGGTATCTCGAACCATGCAAACCAGCAAGCAACTAGTGCATTTCTCACATCACATCCTGGAAGCCATTGAAACGTCCCCTTTGGAAAATTATAAATGACTGTGCTAGTAAACCTCTTATGTTATTTGATCTTCAAACAGCTGAGCAAAGCTGAACGTACTCAGACATTTCTCTCTTTACTTATTCTGATCATCACTAAACTAACACACAATATTTTTTAGCGCAACGCAGTCTGACTTTCAATAATGCCTACAAAAGAATGGTGCTGACTAACAATAACCTATACCTTTCATGAATCACTTACCTCACAAAAATCTTCGTTACTCGAACTACTGCAATGCAGCGAGCGCCAATAGTGCCATCCATATAAAAGATTCAGACTGCTGAAGGCACTAACTACTGATAGGCATAGCAAATGAAAGATTTTGATGGAGAAAAAACAATGTATTTACCTTAATAGTGTTCATAATTTTGTAACTTCCAGTTAAACAAATTTCCTTTTTATGACGAACATATGTCCAGATCGTCCGTTCAAAAGTATATACAGGGTGATAAAAAAGTCAGTATAAATTTGAAAACTGAATAAATCACGGAATAGTGTAGATAGAGGTACAAATTGACACACATGCTTGGAATGACATGGGGTTTTATTAGAACCAAAAAAATACAAAAGTTAAAAAAATGTCCGACAGATGGCGCTGCATCCCTCAGAATAGCAATAATTAGCATAACAAAGTGAGACAAAGCAGAGATGATGTTCTTTACAGGAAAAGCTCAATATGTCCACCATCATTCCCCAGCAATAGCTGTAGTCGAGGAATAATGTTGTGAACAGCACTGTAAAGCATGTCCGGAGTTATGGTGAGGCATTGGCGTCGGATGTTGTTTTTCAGCATCGCTAGAGATGTCGGTCGATCACGATACACTTGCGACTTCAGGTAACCCCAAAGCCAATAATCGCACGGACTGAGGTCTGGGGACCTGGGAGGCCAAGCATGATGAAGGTGGCGGCTGAGCACATGATCATCACCAAACGACGAGCATCTGTCGGACATTTTGTGAACTTTTTTTTTTTGTTCTAATAAAACCCCATGTCATTCCAAGCATGTGTGTCAATTTTTACCTCTCTTTCTACATTATTCCGTGGTTTATTAAGTTTTCAAATTTATACTGACTTTTTGATCACCCGGTATATATGACTTTTGAAATATATTGTTTGTTCTCTATCAAAATCTTTCATTTGTTAACTATGCCTATCAGTAGTTAGTGCCTTCAGTAGTTAGAATCTTTTATTTAGCTGGCAGTATTGGCGCTCGCTGTATTGCAGTAGTTCGAGTAACGACGATTTTTGCCAGGTAAGTGATTCATGAAAGGTATAGGTTATTGTTGGTCAGGGCCATTCTTTTGTAGGGATTATTGAAAGTCAGATTGCGTTGCGCTAAAAAAAATATTGTGTGTCAGTTTAGTGATGATCAGAATAAGTATAGAGAGAAATGTCTGAGTACGTTCAGTTTTACTCAGCTGTCTTTGTATCAAATAACGTAAGATGTTTACCAGCGCAGTAATTCATAAATTTTACTTTTCACCATGGTTCAAGGAAACCAGAGAGATTCAATGTTTCGTTTCTTGAGTTCCGAAAAGCGTTTAACTCGGTACCATGCCAACGGCTAAGTGTGAAAGTACCATTTTTCTGTTTTTTGTGACTGGGCTGAGGATATCTTGATAGGCAGAATGCATCATGTTGTCTTGGATGTAGAACTAGAATTAACCTTATGAGTGACCCAAGAAACTGTGTTGTAAACCTTATTGTTCATGCTCTATGCTAATGACGTAACAAACATTACTAATAATTATCTGGGATCTTTCATAGGTGATCCTTACATGAGTAAGTACTTACTTAAGTAAGTACTGCACAGTTATGGCTTTCTTGGCGTCCGGAGTGACAATGCCTGAGGCGGCTCCCGTAGGAATTTTAAGTATTCAGGCAGCTCTGTCGGGATTGGCTGGGCTTTGGCAGTGTCGATTGAACCTTGGGTAGTATTTCGTCTGATAGCTCGGAGCAATAGTGGTCTCATCGTGTATGTATGGTTGATACTTATTTCGAGTGTGTGAAGGCTCACCTACTGGGGAGTTGCGACTTTACCCTGCATGTTCGATGAAGGACCTTATTCTGGAGTTGGACTTCAGCAATGGCTGGTGGATGTGGCCTAGTGCAAAGTCCACGATCTTCTTCCGGATCATGTCGGCCTCTGCAGCTGAGCGGTCATTCCCACTTAGCACTTGAGATGAGTAGGTTGTCCCGGTTCTGTCTCTCCCATAGCACTCCGTATCTTCTTGTTTTCTGCTCAGTGTCACATGAGTCTTTGTGCACATCACATTGCTGTTTTTCGTCTGGTGTCTGTACAGCCAGCCTTGATGTGGCATTGTCTTTGCCGTGATATCCAACATTCTTCCCATCATGATTCCACGTACAGGGTTGTCAGTTTATGTTTTGATAATACCCCTGGTCTAGGGGTACAGTGAATGCCACCACCCATGATACTGACGTGCAATCTGCATGGTACGTAACTGTTAATGGGAAACAGTTGTGCCAGTCCCGCCTACATCACATCCACCTCGCCGACTCTCCCTTGTGCGCCACATGACAAGTGATCGACACGGATGAACATCGTTTCGAATGCGGGTCGGCAAAGGACGTTTGGTATTTGGTGCGTCAGATGTTGGCTTTTCTCACACGCACGTCTCCCGACAGAATAACTGCCCGATCACTTCTTTTCCCCGATGAGATGTATTTCCTAAGAGCAAAAAGGAACTCTGTAACGTGGATCAGCGGCCACGCTGTTCACTACCTATTCGGTAATGGCGAAAAGGCAGTACCCGATTTTTGGTATCACCTCAACGAACGACATTGTGCGATTGTCAAGAACCCTAAATATAGGCAATATTTTTCTAATTTTCTTTGGAGCGCATTCCATAATCCGCCACACAGCTGGATTATCGATGACATGAGAAGACAACAATAGCACCCCTTTACAGTTCCCTTTTTTTTCTATGAGATTGAATAAACAACGGAAACAACACGGCATCGAGAAGACAGTCATCGAAAAATTCGCAGCAGGCTATAGTATGGAGCATCATTATGTCGTAACAGGACGACTGCCTAATATTCTGTTTATGTAGCCGAAGAGTAACGGCTTTCCTTTATCCATTTGTATAAAAATAAAATAAAAGTATAAAAAAACAGAAAAACCAACCTTCTAAAATCGTTATTCCTTTTTTTTTACAATAAAAGGGGGTAGCGTCTTTGGTTCATAATCATAACGCCTTCAGTCCCGGGTTCGAATCCCACCGTTGCTTAAATTTTGATTAATAATCAGCACTGGCACCCGAAGACTTCCGGCATAGGAAGTCACCGCTCATTCTACCAACGGCCTTGTCAAAGAGGGTGGAGTAGCGGACAGAGGTTCAGAGCACTCTCTTGTCCTAGGGGTGGGAAACTCCCATAAGGCGGAAAAATCAGCAATGATCAACGGCATGAGGATGCAGAGGGCAATGGAAACCACTGCATTGAAGACACGTAACGTGTATCCATAGTACATGTGGCCTGTAATTGAAGAAGTTTCATGATGATCTCTCTATTGGAAAGATTTCGGAATAGTCCCCCAATCTGATCCCCGGGAGGGAACTACCAATCGGGAGGTTACCATGAGAAAGAGATTGAATAATCAACGAAAAGATAACATTCTACGAGTCCGGGCGTGGTAGGGAAACTATAGAAACTGAAAAGGGAAATGCAAAGGCTCAGTCTAGATATGGTAAGGGTCAGTGAAGTGAAGTGAGATTCGAATACGTCCGACAAATAATTAAGGATGTATTTTGCAAGTGCTATTATGAGATGAAGAGCTTAGCACAGGAGAGGAACTCGGGGCGGGCCGCATCAAACCAGTCAGAAGACTGATAAAAAAAAAAAAAAAAAAAAAAACCCTTAGGCTATGTGCAGCGCAGCTCTGTAGAGGTACACGACTGGTATTGCAGATTGCAATCTTTCATTAGCAATTTAATGTGTGTGTGTTTTTTTTAATTTCTTGACCCGCTTCATGTTGATTTGATGCTAGTAAGCTAAGATTCTGAGGTTCCGTTTACTCATCGTGATGGTTCCACTAGAATAGTTCTTTCGGCGAATGTAGAAATGATCTATGCAAATGTTCGGGGTTTTAATCTTCCGCCGGAGGCAGATAGTTTCTGAGGTTCACCGTGATCTGTTACGCGGATTTATTTGATGAGAACGCTGTTCAGCACCGCTTACAGGTAAGCAGGATTTTGCAGTCGGTTGAAATTAAGATTAAATAAATATTCCCTCTCAGTTGCTGGTATGTGGTTATCGGGTTCACGTTGCTTACAGCTGTCAGGAAAAAACCCGCTTTGTCTGTTATCAGAGCAGTCACCTTCGTACCAACTGTCCGCGTTGTGTTGTGGCATTAATACCTGGTTACCAGCAGTGTAAAAAATCGACTTTAACGGATATTCTCCCAGACGAATCTGCAGCTGGGCCAACACTGGTTATTGAAGGTCAGACTGGACATTTGAGGGATAATCCTCGTCATTTGCCCCCGCTGGCCACGCGTAGGAACGTAAACGGTGTCATTTCTATAGTGCCGGCGCCAGTTATTCAAAACAAGCGCCGCGTCGCCCAGGACAATGATGCAGCTAATGAGCCTTTTACCTTGGCTCGCCCTTTGGAGTGACCACTATTGAAGGACCATCTCCTATGGCGTAGGTGTGTGGATGAGGATGCTATACGCTCCTTGCCGTCGGTGCTACTGCGTCTTACAGAATAGTTACTGATAACTCATCTGGTGTTCCTCCTGAGGCCACCCCATCGGACCTGTCACCTAAAGGAATCTCTCCCACTTGCCCCCCCCCCCCCCACCTGTCTGTCGGATACCCCTCGTGTTGTCTCAGCTTCCCGAGCTAATTTTGCGTCTCCTGTCTTCTCTCTCCATTTATTCTGTCACGGTTACTAGTACACAGATCCGTCAGAGATGGTCTTGTAATTTGGTAGGTTTTCTTCCTGTTCAATTGTATGTTCAGACATACACCTTCTCACTTCGAATATTAACAGAACTGTGTCTGAATTCCACTCTCCACTTTGCAACATTTCATATAAGACTCTGGTGCATACGTTATTTTTTTTACAGGGAATATTATTTGACAAGTTTTCGGATCATTGGTTTTCTACCTTTTTAATATGGCTTCTAAACTTTCTGCGGACACTGCATTGTTTTATAGGGAAGGAATTTCGTTGCGTGATTTCAAAGTTCTCGAAGATTGTAGGGGTATAGGACGCACCGTTTGTAACCTCACTTTAATTCTTCTCTATGCCCCTTCTGGCTCTGGTCTTTCTATGTAACATTCACGAGGAAATCATTTACCTAGTTCGTAAATCCCCAACAAAGATTTTATTGAGTGGTGATTTTAGTTGTGTTTTCCGTCTCCTAATTCTAGTTTCAGAAAAGAACTCGATGACATGGTGTACCCCTTGCAGCTACGTGACACATGGGCTTGTCAGCTACACTTATTTTCCCTGCTGCCTCCAGCAGTCGATTTGATCGCTTTTGCGTTTCTGATTCCTTTTGCGGGCAGTTTTTGGACGTTGATGAGATATCCGTCTGTTTTACTGACTATTGTGCCGCAGTCGTATCATTTAATTATGTTTATTAGCCAGTAAAACTGTATCGTCTTTCCTGAATGCTCAGTATAGCCCATCTACAAGACTATTCTCTTGGTTTTTTTATTAAGGAATTATGGACCCGTTGCTCTCGTGCTTTAGAACGGTCATCTGTTGTGGACATTTCACACCAAGCCACAAACTCGTAAATCCCTCATCCGTTCTAGTGCAGTGAAGGTGGCAGACGTCCGGCGGACCCAAGAATTTTAATACTCCATTTTATTACTCCATATTACGTCGACTTTACGAGATCGCTAGACAAGCTCCGGTATGGATTATTGGTGTACGGCGAACTAAAACCAAGCTGCTAGAGCTAAAACAATTTCAGATGGAGGGACTCCAGACGAGATCTCAAATACGTTCCTTTTTACAAGATGAACTTTTCTAGCTTCACCATTTTATCCGTTTGTAGTCGTGCAGGAAACGCGTTTGCACTGCATCCTTCGCTAACGCCGATGGACGAGTGTCAACGTCCCACCGTGACATTTTCATTTTAATTTTTAACTACCTTATTGAACTGTATGATGCTCATCTTCTGTTGAAAATTTTCCTGAGGAGTTTTCCATTTTGCTGGATTGCTTCGTCACCCATGAATTAAAAGTTTTTGAGTGTTATCCGCAAGGACGATGTACATGATGTTTTTACCGGTTCTCAATCACGCAAGTCACCTGGATTGTATGGTATTCCTAAAGAATTTTATCTTCATTTTTGGCCTTTCACACGGAACTCGGTAATGTCGATCGTCGGTGAAGTGATACGGGGTGTCTCGCTTCCTGTTCCTTTCAAGGAACGTAAAACTGTCTTCATCCCGAAAATCAAAGGTCGACCTGATCTTGACTCACTTCGTCCTGTTACTCCCCTAAATTTCCCCTGTAAAATTGCCGCTCGAGCATTAAACGCCGGTCTCTGTTGTCGAATGTTGAGATGTCGTTTTGGTGGCTGCGGCCTGTAATGTCTCGGGGGCTTTCCTTTTTCTCGACTTCCACAAGACATTTAATCGTGTCTGTCACTGCTCTTTAATGACTGTGTTACGGCCTCATGTTTCTGTTGTGTTCAGTTGTCGTGATAATTAGTATTCCGTGTCTATTGTAATACCTTCACCAGTGGCCACTTCTGCAAAGTCTAAGCGCCAGCAGCCCAGTACGAGGGGAAAGTTACACCTGATACAGCGACCAGCATAGAAGTGAGCATGAGGGCATTCTGAAGATACGCAGGGGTACACTGGCAGACGGCTTCAGTTTACTTAAGAATGGACGCCCTGTGAGGAGCCCGTGGACAATGAGGAATTTAGCGATGCTCGTGGACCTTGCCGGCACTAAGAAGATGCATGGACACAAGAGCGTCGAGAATGCGCACAGGAATCAGCCGTTTTCACCCGCCTTAAAAAAGCGAGAGACATATCAGTAACTGACAGACTTCTGCATGCTCTGAGATGGAGCACAGACGCAAGCGCCAAGAATTCGCTCAGGGAGGCCTGTGAAACTATGGAACTGCAGAAGAAGTCAACCAGCTTAAATATTTTTTTGTCGACCAGTGAGAAGGCTGCTAGTAAATCACAAACGCCAACAGATTCTTGGAGGAAGCACCAACGTAACAACGTCCAGGTTTCACGCAGAGATAGTCCTTATAAAGAAGTGTTGTGTGGCTGCCTTCGCAGAAACCAAGGAAACCGGAAAATCATTGAGACAATGTGCAACCAACACCGAGAACAGCCTCGACAATGAACACATGAGGGAAACGCCAGTTCCCGTGTCACACTGCAGCCCACACAAGACAGAAAATTTCCGCCCTGCACTGGGAGGCGTGGACGTGAATTTGCGATCAGTTATTGGGTGGCATTGCAAATTTAGTCCTCCAATGACAACGCTGAGAGGAGGAAAAATTTTAGGAGTCTGCGAAGTAAGGAAAGTACGGGAAATGGAGGGGCATTTGGTGAGACAGCGCGCAAGCAAGAGGACACGGAGGCTCCTCCATCCATCAACCACTTAGTCTTCCGCTTTGAATATGTTCCTTCTTTCCATACTAATGTTCTTCGTCGCTCCAGTATTTGGGAATGAAATACTCGACTGAGAGTTCAACGTGGAGACCGGTCCGGAGTCTTCATGCAAAGCCACAGGACACTGGGGAGGGCTGCTGTTGACACAGCAACACAACAGATAACGAGGCAGAATGGTGACACGATTCATCGTCTCCTCCTCCGCCTTAATAACAGAGTCTTTTCCATGGCCAGTCAGATCGTTCCTGAGATTCATAACTTTTTTGTGTAAAATGTACTGCAACAGAAACGAGCATTTCATGTGTTAATCCTCTAATTAATGTGTTCGATTCGTATATCAGTTCTCTAGTCTCATAACCTTTTATTTTTCGATTTCATTTAAGTACTGAAGTCAGTTAATTACTGGCTCCTAGGATCGGGTTTTCACATTGACAATTTGCATGCCTCGTCAATCTCAGTGTTTTGAAAGATACGCTACGGGATATTTTAGAACTTGTCGAGCAACTGTATGAGAGATTGGCCGTAATCGAGCTATTACTGTATTTCCCTAATTGGTTTGTTTCAGGCCTTCCATTTGCCTCAGATTTCGTTGCTCATAAAAGTGCTTGGTAAACCCCTGTCTGTTTCACAGAAGAGTACTTTGTTAATTAACCGCTACATATATTAGTGAAACAGGACGCATCACACCCGTGTGTGTAAAGTTAAAAAGCAAAACTCTAAATATTATGATTATGCGTGTTAACGAAACATATTTGTCTTTGGCTGTTTCAGGGCCGTGTACATAATCTCTTTTGGGCTGTGTGACTCTTTTAAATTCTGCCTTTAACAGACGTTTGTTGGTGCTAAAATATGCTTCACAGTCGTGTACATGGTTTTGTATCTATATCTGTGGAATAGCCCTTGTATTTGTCGTGTTTGCAGTTTAAAATGTTGAATACAAGGTCCGCCTGTTATGCAAAACACTTATCACGTGACCCAAATTGGTTTCAGCGCTTCTGCGATATCATCAGTGGCTTTTCTCTATTCAGTTCTTTGAAAAGTCAAGATATTTTAAGAGATAACTAATCTACGAAAATTAGGCTCGAAGAGAGTTGTTCTTTGTTTTTGTCTTAATGTGAAATTAAGTTACTGACAAAACCAAACAATTTATACCCAATATTCGTAGATGCATTATCACTTGAAATGCTGTAGATTTGAATAAATAAACACCACTGATGATTTCAAAAAGAGGGGTTGAAACGTGTCTGTGGTACATGAAAATCCAGTCTTTTGCGTAACAGACGGACCTTATATTAAACAAGTACAGGCTTTTGTTGTTTAAAAAAAATCACCCACAGGGATAAATCAACAAATTTTATTTTCGCTCAGTACGTTACCACTCCAGGTCCTAGCTCCCTACCAGTTCAGTATTTCTTGGAAAAAAGCTACAGACATTCAGTGAGATATTGTTAAGATAGCAAAGTGGTGCAAAGATTGGCAACGTGTCTTGAAGGACCGAACATGTAAAATTATGCGCCACACTCAACCACTATGGTACCACTGATTCACAGCTAAACTCAACCAGGTGCCCAGGTGTAACTACTTGTACTGACATGAAATGGTATGAGGACATAGGGTCCGGAGGGAAGGTAGGTGGCAGGCTTCGGTTCACTGGCCGGATACTGGGAAAATGTAACAAAACTACAAAGGAGACTGCATCAAACTCATTTGTAAGTCTCAAGTTTGTGGGGCCCTCACGAAACATAACGGGGAATACTGAACATATACAGTGTGATTCCGTTATGATGATACAGACTTTCAACGATGACGAGGGGCAAATTTATCAATTTGAGGTAAGGGACCCTGGCTCGGAAACGATTGAGTCGAAAGTTATAAGCGGACGTTGTTCTTAGACCTCTGACAGTGGAATACATGTAGCCTGCCGATAATGTTATTGCTAAGACTACGATACGCAACTTTCCAACAAGAAAAAATTGACTAGTAAAACTGTCTGTAAACTTCATACCTTAAGCCGGCCGCTGTGGCCGAGCGGTTCTAGGCGCTTCAGTCCGGATTCGCGCAAGTGCTACGGTTGCAGATTCGAATCCTGCCTCGGTCATGGATGTGTGCGATGTCCTTAGGTTAGTTAGGTTTAAGTAGTTGTAAGTTCTATGGGACTGATGACGTCAGATGTTAAGTCCCACAGTGCTCAGAGCCAAATGAACCACTTTTGCATACCTTAAGAGCTATAAGCACTTTTCATCTTCGCTACTGCGATGTACATCTTTTATAATGCGAGATGTTTGGTTTCCATGTTTTTGGAGGAGATAGTGCACATCAAAACAAAAAATCAAATATCCAGTGAATATGAACCTTAAGAATGTTGGACACTTGTTCAAAAATGGTTCAAATGGCTCTTAGCACTATGGGACTTAACATCTGAGGTCATCGGTCCCCTAGAAATTAGAACTACTTAAACCTAGCTAACCTAAGGATATCACACACATGCATGCCCGAGGCAGGATTCGAACTTGAGACCGTAGCAGTCGCGCGGTTCCGGACAGAAGCTCCTAGAACCGCTCGGCCACAGCGGCCGGTGACACTTGTTCAGAAGAAGAAATGCGTTTCACACAGTGAAGATGGACAAATCCTCATAGCTCTTGAGGTACACATTTTCGAGCCCGTACTTACAGGACATTTTTCTTGCTTTAGTTCATACTATCGCAGCTCAAAGTTGTCTACCGTACCGTCTTATCAACAATAGTACCGCTACATGTATTCCTCTCTCAGAGGTATCAGAAAAGTTTTCGCATATAACTTTCGACGCGCTCGTTTCCGGATCAGCGTTCCTTACCTCAGATTGTTTCACTTACCATTCTCCACCATTGTTGAAAGATTTTAGCGTGATCACGGAATTGCATTGTACAAAAAACGTGCAGCACAAATGGTCACAGGTTTATTTGACTCGTGGAAAAGCATTATGGAAACGTTAAATCCGAATTGCCGGGATCTTGAAGGTAGATGTAAAATATTCTCCGAAAGACTACGTACAAAAATTTCTAAGATAAGTATGGAGTGCAAACATTCAGAGATACTCTTCATCCTGTGTTCGTATCGCTCCTGTAGGAATCGTCAAGACAAAATTAGACTAATTACAGTCGAACAGAAGCATTGATGCGGTCATTCTGCGAGCGCTCCACACTCAACTAAAAAATAAACCCATACATATGGTAACGTGTTAAGTACCATCGGCCAAGCCCTCCACAGTGGTTTGCAAACTATCTGTGTTGACGTAGATATAGATACGGCCAGACTGAAAAAGCCGGCCGCGGTGGCCAAGCGGTTAAAGCCGCTACAGTCTGGAACCACGCGGCCGCTACGGTCGCAGGTTCGAATCCTGCCTCGGGCATGGATGTGTGTGATGTCCTTAGGTTAGTTAGGTTTAAGTAGTTCTAAGTTCTAGGGGACTGATGACCTTAGAAGTTAAGTCCCATAGTACTCAGAGCCATTTTGAACCAGACTGAAAAAGTGTTATTTTCTAGGATAAGGATCACACGTCACTTGTTACTTAAAGGTATGTCCATTTATGGAGAAACGCTGTGGATATTTACGAATCGTCTCCTTCTGCTTTGTGCTAAATTTTTTTCTCTTAGTTACATTTCATGATAATTACAACAAAAAGCGTCAAAGTGACTTAAATTAATTGTGTGTGACTAATTAGGTGTATGACAGTACATATATCATAAGAAAAAAATCTAACATTCACAGGGTATTTTACAACTACACAAGATCTTTGAGAAATCAGCTGGATGTGTAGTCCTGCACATGCTGCAGTCAGACCCTCTAGATGTCGTGTCCTCGAAACAAACACGAGGTGTCTATTTGCTATGTAATCTTCCTCTGCAGTATGCATGCGAGTCCACATCCACAGGAATAGCTGAAGGTCCACGACGAACAGCTTACTCACCAGTCGTATACCAAATATGTTCCCACAACGAAACGATAAGTGATCTCACCGACCAGGGAAGCTGTGATACCTGTTGTTCCTCGAAGAACGCTTGCACATTCCTGCCCATGCATGGCTGTAGGAGGGCTGTTCCAGGATTTATAAGCATCACTGATGTAGTAAACATTGTCTGTGTTGCCTGTAGGAGGCGAGACCGTATGTTGTATCCAATGGCGCCCAAAGAGAGTCGCTGGAAGCTACCGACACTGGACGTCGGCTTTGACCCGTGGTGAAGTGATATGACCTCGAAATGATGTGACCATGGCACACGTGACCTCGTAAATAAGCAAATATGATAGAACAGAACGCTGACCACATTTATTACACTACTATACTAGTTTTGGTGGTTGTAGGCACAGGTGAATCTGTCGCACAACTAGAGTTCCCAGAGTCACTTACTTTCACGCCATAAGAGTAACTATAATTTTTGTTTATACGCGTACCTTATGTGGGTAAGGTTTCGATGCGTGGGTGTACATCCGCAGTTTTCGTGGATTCTGTGGTCAAAACGGAGTTCCAATGTACCCAACAAATCACTGCGGTCCACGTCTGTCTACTATGTCACTCAACGCTGAAGTTCGTCAGATCGTAGGCATTCTGGTAGCACATGTAGCCATATTTGGGCCCAGAATGGAATTCTGCTCTTTCCATTTATAGATATAGTGAGAAACGAGAACTACCGACGACAGTTACATTGCAGTATAGGGGAGCTAACAATTTTGGATTGGCTTCCACAAATAGTGACACTCGGCAGCAGCAGTTTTCCTGGCATATGCGCGAAAGGTCACATCTCAGTTCCCAGTAGAGGGCTCTGAGCATGCTACCGTCATACATTTGCAAGCAACTCGATCGCGCATGTGTGACTTTCAAATGAGGCCTCCATACAGAATGTCGTAAAGCGGGCTTCGGCAGTTGCTGCTTGTCAGCAGAAACAAACGGTCACCACCTGTCGATGTCAAGCAGTTCTCCCGAAGAAACATTGTGGGCTACACAACGGTATCCAGTGGCAGAACCGACAGCTATATTTTAAACATACCTGCCGGAACAGTCTGAAGAGTCGCAAGATGTATTTCAATTTTAAATTCCGGTGACACGTTTTACATCAGTTATTTGCAAGATAAAGTGGTTTGTGACATTGAAACACAGACCGCAGCGAGTTGGCACTGTCCTTAAAACGCTGGAATCGCATGTGGGAGAACTAGGGTTAAATTCGCCGTCTTACCATCCAGAATTACGCTTTCTGTTGTTTCCCTAGATCGCTTAAGGCAAATTATGTGCAAATTGAAGATGGAGAGGGGAAGGAAAGGAAACGGGAGACATGACTGCTGTTAACTGCATTGGGACATCGGTGGCGACGGGCGTAAATGTGTACCGGACCAGGATTCGAAATCGGGATCTCCTACTTACCAGACAGGTGCGGTAACCACTGCGCCATCCGACACACGGTGTTATCGCAGCTGCACAGACTATTGCGGCTCGCCTCACGGCCGAACCACACTCCCAACGAGCGCAAAAATTCCTTAGCCCCTGTTCATTTCCTCCATATTCGCTCTTCCGAGATCCCCACAGGAGGTCGGATGTATTTGTGCATTCGCACTGAGGAAGGTGGATTCATTGCCTAGCTAGGCCTACCAAATTATATGAATGTGTGGTGTCTGTTCTTTCGGACCTGTCCGGTAGAATAGACACCACACATTCACGTAAAGGCCAATTGATGGATGGTTACTTTGAAAGGACACGGCCAATTTTGTTTCCTTTCCCAATCTGACCTTGTGGTCCATTCTTAAGCGTCATATCGACGAGACATTACGTTCCAGCTTCGCCTTCCTCATCGGAAGTGTTACCAGTCGACCTAGAAACCGCGGATACTGTGACACTAATCCATTTCATTTCCAAACCCGTTTGTTTCACACACATACCATCCCCGTACTCAGTCCGTCAATGTGCTACGAATGAAATGTCATCGGAACTGTCACAGATCAAATTTATAAAATTTAAGCATAATAAAAGTTCAAAATGAGCCGAAACACGTTGCCCCAACAAATTTTAGAATAAAAATGTTACTAAAACTGGAATATTGTTATTTTTAAAAATTTTATAATACAGTTTTACATCTCAATAAACTTTATGGAATATGGACTGATTTATGTTTTCCATTTCAGGTTAGCAACACCGAGAAAAAAATGACCCGTCCCCGGTTATTTAACATCATCTTCTTTTCACCTACGCTTCTAGAGTTGCTAAGCGTGTGGTATTCCTACCTCGGCCTCCTCTCTTCTATTATTCTGCCCACATAATAGATCACACTCGTACGAAGTTTGATTTACGAGGGCTATTGGGAAAGTAAGGAACGATAGGTCGCCAAATGGAAACCACAGTGAAAATCAAAACTGTTTTATGTGCAACGGTTAGCTACACCTCCCCCCCCCCCCCCCCCCCCCCCCCCGCCGCCATGAACCATGGACCTTGCCGTTGGTGGGGAGGCTTGCGTGCCTCAGCGATACAGATAGCCGTACCGTAGGTGCAACCACAATGGAGGGGTATCTGTTGAGAGGCCAGACAAACGTGTGGTTCCTGAAGAGGGGCAGCAGCCTTTTCAGTAGTTGCAGGGGCAACAGTCTGGATGATTGACTGATCTGGCCTTGTAACGCTAACCAAAATGGCCTTGCTGTTCTGGTACTGCGAATGGCTGAAAGCAAGGGGAAACTACAGCAGTAATTTTTCCCGAGGGCATGCAGCTTTACTACATGATTAAATGATGGTGGCGTCCTCCCGCAGGTAAAATCGTCCCCCATTCGGATCTCCGGGCGTGGACTACTCAAGAGGACGTCGTTATCAGGAGAAAGAAAACTGGCGTTCTACTAATCGCAGCGTGGAATGTCAGATCCATTAATCGGGCAGGTAGATTAGAAAATTTAAAAAGGGAAATGGATAGGTTTAAGTTAGATATAGTGCGAATTAGTGAAGTTCGGTGGCAGGAGGAACAAGACTTTTGGTCAGGTGAATACAGGGTTATAAATACAAAATCAAATAGGGGTAATGCTGGAGTAGGTTTAACAATGAATAAAAAATAGGAGTGCGGGTAAGCTACTACAAACAGCATAGTGAACGCATTATTGTGGCCAAGATAGACACGAAGCCCACGCCTACTACAGTAGTACAAGTTTATATGCCAACTAGCTCTGCAGATGACGAAGAAATTGATGAAATGTATGATGAGATAAAAGAAATTATTCAGGTAGTGAAGGGAGACGAAAATTTAATAGTCATGGGTGACTGGAATTCGAGAGTAGGAAAAGGGAGAGAAGGAAACACAGTAGGTGAATATGGATTGGGGCTAAGAAATGAAAGAGAAAGCCGCCTGGTAGAATTTTGGCAGATCATAGCTTAATCATAGCTAACACTATGAAGGAAGGTTGTATACATGGAAGAGCCCTGGATATACTAAAAGGTATCAGATAGATTATATAATGAAGACAGAGATTTAGGAACTAGGTTTTAAATTGCAAGACATTTCCAGGGGCAGATGTGGACTCTGACCACAATCTATTGGTTAGGAACTGTAGAATAAAACTGAAGAAACTGATAAAAGGTGGGAATTTAAGGAAAAGGGACCTGGATAAATTGACAGAACCAGAGCTTGTACAGAGTTTCAGGGAGAGCATAAGGGAACAATTGACAGGAATGGGGGAAAGAAATACAGTAGAAGAAGAATGGGTAGCTTTGACGCATGAAATAGTGAAGGCAGCAGAGGATCATATAGGCAAAAAGACGAGGGCTAGTAGAAACTCTTGGGGAACAGAAGAAATATTGAATTTAATTGATGAAAGGAGAAAATATAAAAATGCAGTAAATGAAGCAGGCAAAAAGGAATACAAACGTCTCAAAAATGATATCGACAGAAAGTGCAAAATGGCTAAGCAGGGATGGCTAGAGGACAAATGTAAGGATGTAGAGGCTTATCTCAATAGGGGTAAGATAGATACTGCCTACAGGAAAATTAAAGAGACCTTTGAAGAAAGGAGAACCACTTATGTGAATATCAAGAGCTCAGATGGAAACCCAGTTCTAAGCAAAGAAGGGAAAGCAGAAAGGTTGAAGGAGTATATAGAGGGTCTATACAAGGGCGATGTACTTGAGGAGCATATTATGGAATTGGAAGAGGATGTAGATGAAGATGAAATGGGAGATATGATACTGCGTGAAGAGTTTGACAGAGCACTGAAAGACCTAAGTCGAAACACGGCCCGCGGAGTAGTCAACATTCCATTAGAACTACTGACAGCCTTGGGAGAGCCAGTCCTGACAAAACTCTACCATCTGATGAGCAAGATGTATGAGACAGGCGAAATACCCTCAGACTTCAAGAAGAATATAATAATTCCAATCCCAAAGAAAGCTGGTGTTGACAGATGTGAAAATTACCGAACTATCAGTTTAATAAGTCACACCTGCAAAATACTAACGTGAATTCTTTACAGACGAATGGAAAAACTGGTAGAAGCCCGACCTCGGAGAAGATCAGTTTTGATTCCGTAGAAATGTTGGAACACGTGAGGCAATACTGACCCTACGACTTACGTTAGAAGAAAGATTTAGGAAATTCAAACCTACGTTTCTAGCATTTGTAGACTTAAGAGTAGGCTTTTGACAATGTTGATTGGAATACTCTCTTTCAAATTCTGAAGGTGACATGGGTAAAATACAGCGAGCGAAAGGCTATTTACAATTTGTACAGAAAGCAGATGGCAGTTATAAGAGTCGAGGGGTATGAAAGGGAAGCAGTGGTTGGGAAGGGAGTGAGACAGGGTTGCAGCCTATCCCCGATGTTATTCAATCTGTATATTGAACAAGCAATAAAGGAGACAAAAGAAAAGTTCGGAGTAGGTATTAGAATCCATGAAGAAGAAATAAAAACTTTGAGGTTCGCCGATGACATTGTAATTCTGTCAGAGACAGCAAAGAACTTGGAAGAGGAGTTGAACGGAATGGACAGTGTCTTGAAAGGAGGGTATAAGATGAACATCAACAAAAGCAAAACGAGGATAATGGAATGTAGTCGAATTAAGTCGGGTGATGCTGATGGAATTAGATTAGGAAATGAGACACTAAAAGTAGTAAAAGAGTTTTGATATTTGGGGAGCAAAATAACTGATGATGGTCGAAGTAGAGAGGATATAAAATGTAGGCTGGCAATGGCAAGGAAAGCATTTCTGCAGAAGAGAAGTTCGTTAACATCGAGTATTGATTTAAGTGTCAGGAAGTTGTTTCTGAAAGTATTTGTATGAAGTGTAGCCATGTATGGAAGTGAAACATGGACGATAAATAGTTCGGACAGGAAGAGAATAGAAGCCTTCGAAATGTGTTGTTACAGAAGAATGCTGAATGGGTAGATCACATAACTAATGACGAGCTACTGAATACAATTGGGGAGCAGCCTGTGGCACAACTTGACTAGAAGAAGAGATCGGTTGGTAGGACATGTTCTGAGACATCGAGAGATCACCTATTTAGTATTGGAGGGCAGCGTGGAGGTAAAAATCGTACTGGGAGACCAAGAGATGAATACACTAAGCAGATTCAGAAGGATGTAGGCTGCAGTAGGTACTGGGAGATGAAAAAGATTGCACAGGATAGAGTAGCACGGAGAGCTGCATCAAACCAGTCTCAGGACTGAAGACCACAACAACGACAACAGCTACACCTTCCAGCTACTTCTCTACAGTCACCGCTCAGACTTAGACCTCTGTCGTAGCGTTGTACTAACTTTTCAGTTCCCTCGTTATAGAAGACGGCCGCCAGTGCTTTTCAACAATTTTCTACTCTGAACTGCAGCTCGTTGTCTGTGTCAAAATAATGTCTTATAGCCAGCCGTTCATTTGAGCGGAGTTGAGCCACAGAGGTACTCAGTTAGGGACTGCATTGTGGGTGATCAAACACTTCCCAATGAAAACGTTGCAGGAGCATTTTCATTGCCCCTGCAGAGTGCGGCAGAGAATTGTAGTGTAAAACAAACTGCATGACAGTTACGTTATGTGGATTGGATAGCTTCAGCCGAAAGCTTTCGCCAGGCCCTCATACTTGGCGGGAGACGCTAATTCCTTGCCATCTTCACGTTCTCACTGTGCGCTCAGAACTGAAAAGAGCGACATGATGCGATTGATGGCCGTACTTAATACAGTGCCCAACGCAGCTGTGCAAAGCTTCATCAGATTTTTCACTGTATTTTCCATTTCGCGACCAATCGTTCCTTACTTTCCGAATAACCCTCGTAAATCCCTAGCTAAAGGTTATGTACAGATAAACGATAATGGCGCAACCAGACTGTCTGCTGCCACTTCACCACAATTCACGACACTTTTTCCTGTGTTAGCGAAAGTCTAAGTCACCCTGACGAGGCGGGGCCCCATCATGCCGTGTGTCCTGCCGGATTTTGGCAGCGCTGTAACGAGGCTGCGAACTTGTTCTATCTGTGCAGGTTCAGCGGTGGCAATGCCTTACGTAAGATTAATATTCACGCTAAGTGGGGGCTGCTGGATCTACTCCGCATCATGAAATTTGAAGAATACTTTTCTGCGCCGACAGACTCTTCCCCGTCTCCGCCCTCCAGAACGTGCTCCAGCATCAAGAGATGTCAACTGACAACGGTGGTTATGTGCCACGGGGGACGTATTTCTGCATTTGACCATCTCAGGAATGTACAAACACCACCAAGAAATAGTAAAGGTAGGGCAATAAAATTTCGGGAATACATTTGTCTAGGTAAGAAATTTAGATGAATAACGTTGAAAGTTCACAGGTCAATGTAAGCGTGAGAAAAGGCATGCCAAATGAGAAATGCTGGTCATTAATAACCAGTGTAACCAGCAAAATGTTAAATGCTGGCATGCAAATGTGCATGGAGTGTGTGGTACTAATGCCGGATGTCACTTTTTTGGATGGAGTTGCATTTCTGTTGCGCTTGGTCGATCTGTAGGGGGATGATTAATGGTGGTTGAACATGACTCTGAAGTTGTCCGATGTCCACCATTAGAGACTGATCAGGTGACTGAGCAGGCCAAGGCAACATGTCGACACTTTTTAGGGCATGCTGGGTTACAACAGCGGTATATGAGCGGACGTTATCCTGTTTGGAAAAAAAACCTGAAATTCTTTTCGTGAACGGCAGCACGGTAGGTCGATCACCACATTGACGTAAAAATTTGCAATGAGTGCTCCTGTTGTCATACGAGGTCTACCCCACACCGGAACTCCAGGTGTATTACAATGTGTGTAGGCTGCAGCCAGGTTGCTTGGAGACACTTACCTGGCTTTGATCTAACCATCACATGGCTCTCACTGGCACTGAGGCAGAACCGGCTTTCACCAGAAAACACGACTTCACACTGCCTTCCGCTGACGTGTCGCTTGACTCCACTGAAGGCGCAAACGGTTGTGGTTCAGGGTCAGTCGAAAGCACGCTACAGTGCATCTGGCTCGGAGCTGTCCTTCAAGTAACCGATTTGTAGCAGGTCGTTGTGTCACTGTGGTGCCATTTCTGCTCGAACTGCTGCTGCAGAAACAATACGATGTCCTACAGCCATACACTGAACACACCGGTCTTCGCTCTCAGTAGTGCCACGTTGCCGTCTGGAGCCTGGTCTTCTTGAGACCGTACTTTTCCGTCATGTGTAGTGACTACATTCCAGTCAGTACTCCAACTTCTCGTAGCCCTATTATACGACTTCTTTCAAACCCAGCGAGCTGTTGATAATGGCGTCTTCGTCATCCTAAAGGCATTCTTCACTAACATCAACACACAACGTCCAGTCCTTAAGGTAGCTGACGCACAGCACCGTTACAGCACTTATTTCAAGCAAACCTATTTCACATCCTCATAGTGGCGCCACTAGCGCCAGTCATCTGCGACTGGCGCGAAACTTGAACAGTCATCTGTCAGATGCGGAAAATCTCCTACCTAGTTTCATTTATCTCGTACATCTCCTTCTTTCTCTTAGGACTCTTTTTTCGTCAGTGTACACACTAAAGAGACAGAGAACGCTATTGTTTTCAGATAGACGTGCAATACGAGGTGCGGCTAGAAAAAAACCGGACTGATGCTGGAAAAAACATTTATTTACAATTATTAACAATTTCATGTTATCTCCTTCAATGTACTCTCCTCCTCGGTCTCTACACCGCTCCATACGGATTTTCCACTGTTCATAGCAATGCTGCAGATCATTTTCGGTAAGTCCATACATTACTTCCGTCGCTTTTTCTTTTATTGCTTCAACAGTTTCAAATCTAGTTCCTTTCAAAGCTGACTTGACTTTAGGGAAAAGAAAAAAGTCACAGGGGGCCAAATCAGATGAGTAGGGTGGATGATCTAAGATGGCAATGTTGTGTTTTGCCAAAAACGTCTTCACTGACAACGCACTGTGAGCTGGGGCATTGTCTTGGTGAAGGATCCATGACTTTTTTCTCCAAAAATCGTTCCGTTTTCTCCGTACTCGCTCACGTAGGGTAGCCAGGACGCTAATGTAGTAATGCTGATTTACTGTTTGTCCCTCTGGTACCCAATCAATGTGCACAATCCCTTTGATGTCAAAAAAAACAATCATCATTGCCTTGAATTTCCATTTTGCCATTCGTGCTTTTTTTTGTCGTAGAGAACCAGGAGTTATCCAATGCATCGATTGGCGTTTAGTTTCGGGATCGTAAGTAAAAAACCACGATTCATCGCAAGTAATAACACTTTGTAAGAAGATGGGATCACTTTCAATGTTTTCCAGGATGTCAGAACAAATCATTCTTCGGCGTTCCTTCTGTTCAATTGTGAGACACTTTGGAACCATTTTTGAACACACTTTGTTCGTGTTGAAACTTTCATGAAGAATCTGCCTAACACTTTCCTTGTCAACTCCTGTTAACTCAGACACTGCTCTGATTGTTAAACGGCGATCTTGTCGAACAAGTTTACCGATTTTTTCAATGTTTGCATCAGTTTTTGCTGACAATGGTCTGCCAGTGCGAGTGTCATCACTGGTGTCTTCGGGGCCATCTTTAAATCGTTTAAACCACTCATACACTTGTGTTCGCGATAAACAATCATCGCCGTACACTTTCTGTAACATTACAAACGTTTCACTTGCAGATTTTCCTAGTTTGAAACAAAATTTGATGTTAACACGCTGTTCTTTCTGTACACTCAACATTTTCCGACGCACAGACAAAACATCAACTACTTAAAACAGACGCCACGGGCAGACTGAGTGCAGGAGGCAGATGAAACTCGAGCAGTAGGCGGAGCGAGAGTCACGTGACAGGCCACGCGACTTTCAGCCTTATTGCATTCGTTTTATTGTTTCACCAGTACTAGTCCGGTTTTTTTCTAAACACACCTCGTATGTACTGACTGCCCTTAGAGTAGTTTTGTTCCGTCGTTAAAACTACCAGAAAGTGCTCGTTTTTCTTATCAGGCGTTTTTATTGCAATAAAGCGTCACCAGTAATCTGCAAATAAAGACGTTTAAAACTTAATTTGCTTTCTAGATCGAAAAACAGTTGGTCAACCTCTAAATCACCGAATAAATTTCTAGATGAAAGATAAAAATTGAAAATATTGGTGCTTCTGAAGTACCTGAAACACTCAGGAGAATGCAGCACTTGTCAGACGCTTTGACAGCATCGTGAAGAATAAGCATCTACCGGCACTGGAATTCAAAAACAGTTAACCTTCTAGTTATCAGCACAGCATTGGTAGGATGCGAATTCGAGACACTCGGCATCAAGCGACGAACACATTGTTTTTACTTACGGTAATTTCTGCTTGGTTTTTCGCCCACGTCTGGAAAAGCCGCCTGATAACATGTCTTTGCTTTCTTTCTTCGTTAGGCACTTTTTACTTTAGCCTAATTGTACGCTGCTTATACCACAATTAAAAGCGCCTAACGAAGAAAGCAATCAAAGACGTGCCGGCAGACAGCATTTCCTTTTTAGGGGAGAATTCAAGCAGCAATTACCGTGCGTAAAAACCAAAAATGTATTGACGAAGTATTTTTCTATCTAGGTAACGAATCAGATTGTAAATATCTTTAATCACAGGCCAATGATTATGGCTTACTCCAACAAATCAAAAGCGTCAGGTGAGAAAAATAGGCATTTTCTTGTAGTTGTAACAACCTAACAAAACTAACCTCAGGAATTATAAAGCAACAATGGGTAATATGGCCACACAAATGAAGAATAAAATGTGTATTGTGCTTCAGTTTTGTCATTAAAAAATACAAACTGACAAAATGAAATATCATCTGATCCGAATTAAAACGAAAATTAGTGTTGCAAGCTAAACATGCAGAGAGAAACATACACGCGACAGGTATAACCTGGAAAATGTCGCTTGACCATTGTATCCTGTGGTAACTACGACCTGCTTTTGTCCGTCAGCAAACCGTCGAGCGAGAAGCAGTGAAGACACGTAGTTCGCCACTAGCATTTTGTTTACAGGTAAAGCGGATCTCACACAGAGTGGAATAACAGTTTAACAAAACAACCAAGTGGGAGCAGATGCAAACCCTCAGGGAACCGTTGACGGAAGTTATCTAGTTTGATGTAGGAAGTTCACCGAACAAAATATTAGTGAAACCCATTTGAAGAGCTTAGTGATCGAAGGCTTTCATCCGACACTCGACTGTTGATGTAAGCGGGATACGTAAACGAGATACTTGTTCAAAATATAATCAGTCACCAAATCCACAGTTTTTGAAGTACGTAACTAGTATTTTATGCAAAGATTAACAATAGTTCAGTGCATTTGTTGAATATATTCCGTAGTTTTAACTGATTTTTTTTTTTTTTAATTTTAAAATTTATGACCCCATAATTTACAAAGCTATCATTTTCTCAAAATTTTTTCAATAAATATCCTGTAAATTCTTCAACATAAACTCCACATGCATACAGAAACAAGTCCACAGAAGCATTTTAACACATTAATATTTAATGAATTGTTATGTCTATTATTTTTATATTCTATATCTTTGCATACAGGAATCATATTAAAAATTTCCCTTGTGTGTAAATTTCTTATATAAACTGCAATGCGCATGCCAAAAATCGTGGCTCTCTCTTTCCCAGTTTCTGGTAAAAGTGTACCTGTATAATGATTAGGTATTTCTAAGAAAATATTCTTTAAAGCTGAATTTATGTTTACCTTGCCACTTCTTGTATCAAAACGCGTCACATCTGTACTAAGAGGCCTTCTTTTCTTCAAGATTTATGTGATGACTCTTTTTCTGTGTGGTGTTCTTAGCAAGATCTTCAATGGATTTCTCAGCTGCAGTTATACGTTGTTTGTCAGTTCTCTTCAAGATGTCTCGGGTGAATGCTCCTGCCCTGAAAGCCATTCTTCTAAGAGAACAACTTTGACTACATTTGCTCAGTACTTGCACAACATGTTTATCTTCAAATATCGCATTTGAAACACCGTGTACGGGTGTATGGCCTCTTTTCATAAATGTACTATCCCATTTTTTTTTTCAGTAGATGTTGTCACCTTCATCTGTGTGATCATTCTGTTTTACTGCTTCTACTGCTGCTGAAGATAAATTATCTTCACAAACTTCATAAGTAACCTGCTCAAATTCAGTACTTGTGTTTGGAAACCTAAGCTATGGTGGTGGCAAATTCATCACCCCAGAGTAAATTTATGCCTTCCCGTCCCACACCAACGCACCTTAGACCATACGAATATCTCATGTTGGATTCATAATATCAATTACTAGATTTTGAAATTTTAAATGATGTGTCGATACATAAAACACGTATGCTACACACCATACGTATTCTATTATGGACATCGAATAATTCCACATTGTTGGAGTCACATATCTTACAGATTCATGCTGATTTCCTGCACTGGCCATTTAGCGTTTAGACAGTGCTTTCTTCATATTCAGCACGATTATCTCTAATATTTACACTTGCAATATTTCGCCTTCAGCTGCTACGTGTTGAGTTTACATGCTCTAAATTTATGGTCTCGGCAGACATAGCCCCGCTTTCAATCATCTGCGTAATTTGCACGTCTACAATTTAATAAAGCATGCACATACATCTTTCACATCTTTGTACCCATTTTTCGTTGTCGTGGCATCATTAAAAAAAATACAACTATAAAGCTATTGAAATAACGCAACCAAGTACAAGTAATCAGACTTTGTAAACAAAGGTTACTATTACATATTGGTTCCGAGAAGACTAACCCAACCATCACACATAACATACAAAAAAAGTAGTGAGTTTGCGTGAACGAAGTGCTCAGAAACTTTGATTATGTAACATATACGAAAATTAGTACTGAAGATATTTATTTGCATCTTGATGAACAGAAATGGTTGACGACAGACATATATGTCTAAAATTACTTCTATATAAATTCACTGAATGCGGATAACTTCGATTTCAGCTGTGTATTATCTGTTGGTGACATATGAAAATCTATGTCGGGCCGGGACTCGAACCCGGATTTCCCGCTTATTGCGAGCGTTCAACTTAACCATTTCTTTTTCATTATCTCCTACTGACTTTTTTTTAAGGAAGGTAGGAGAAACAGAAACTTTTATTATTCACAAAACCATACTACGTCCTTAAACACTATAAATGCCCTGAAAGGAACCTCGCTGCCATCCTAACATGCAGCATGAAATAACAACAGAGTGGCACCCTTAAAAAAAGTATTCAAAGAAATATTTCAATGCTAACTGTGAAAGTGTTAGTTCTTGCTGGGTCACATACTCGCATAGTGTTCTCTAGCTGGTCACTTTACTTGGTCAGTTCCACAACAATAGCACCGCCGCTCATATTCGCGCACGCGGTACACCCCAAGTACAAGGCGGGTCCGCAAAAAACGTTCCTATGAAATTGGCATTCCAGTCCTTGTACTTTCGCAGCCGTAACAGTTTTGTGTGACCATCTTGCAAGTATCGCCAGTAATCCAGTACGTTCAGACGTGTGTATCTATGTATGTAACGGACCTTCATACATGTGATCCATGCCACAGCGTTCGTCTTATGACGCGGAAAATACGTTTCCTCTAGAAACAATACTATGTCGGAAGATACTGCTGAATATACAGTGAACCGCATGAATGACATTACCTTCCGTGCTAGAGTCCACACAGCCAACGCCTCGCCGCAGACTAGACGGTGGTCGTCTGTATCCAGCACGCCGCATTGCTGGCACATGGGCGAGTCTGCCAAATGTATTGCGTACTTTTTGTCATTCGTTGGGTATTTCCGTTTCACTACAATGTACCATCTTGACCTGACTGTTGTAGGTAGGTGGGGGTGGTGTACCGTGCGCCACACCACTTGCCAATTAACGGCAGGGTGTTTCCATTCCACCCAGTTCCGGGCGATCTGTCGAAGAAGCAGATGGTACACGTCCTTCATTGACGACTGTCGGGACGTCGGTAAGCGCTCTCGAACGTAACTGTGTTCAACGATGAACGTGCTCACTTACGTTAGTGGGGGCGATATATGACCGGCACTGACCGGGGCAAGATGTGATGTTGGTACTAGTTCTTCGATGATCGTCCCCATAAGCAAGTGATTCCCGTTGCGCCAGCATTTTGGCATAGTATTAGTATACATGGCACGTGCCTTCTCGTCCACGTTCACTAAACCATCACTCCCTTCTCGCACTGGGAGGGTAAGCGTGTTGTACTATAACCAAAAGAGCTGTCCCATACATAGAAGCCAAAATCCGCCTGAATCTTCACAGCCATCGTGCGCGTCAAGGGGAGAAGGTATGTCAGGTGGCACATCATGGGAGCGAAATAAAGGTTGGCGAATAGCACTCGTTGCAGCATATCCATCGGACGTTCAGTCGTACTGACGTGCGGACTCTGAGCAACAACCGTCGTTAGTTGTCCGCAGCCTTTCCTGCCGTCTCCTTATGAAAGATGATAACCAAATATCGAGGGGTTTGCACCACAGGTAAGGCTCTTTCCATTCCTGGTTCTAGTCCACGACCCACATGCATGAAGTGCAATTTTCGGAAGCTGACCTCGCTAAACAGCTGCAGGAACACAATGTCATTTGTGTATGCTCTAAATTTGAATGCGAGGTGATCCCGGTAACTCGGCGGCGAAGGCCTGCAAGGTACGGTTCTAAGGCGATCGCATATAGAAGGTTCGACAAGGTGCAGCCCTGTCTGACTGATCATAAGATCTCAAAATACGCTGTTCTCCGTCTGTTGGCCACCATCGCTGATCTGGCGCCATGCAACAGCCGCATCACTGCAGTGGTCAACAACGGCGAGATGCCCATCGTGATCATCACCGCCGCGAGGTACACATGGTCCACTCGATCAAATGCATGATCGAAATGTAGAGCAACCAGTGCCCTCCGAAGACGGCATGCAGCCGAGAGGGCGACGACGTCACGATAGTCTCCCATTGCTGTGTGGACATTACTGATGCCTCCAAGACAATCTCATAGAGCATGTATTCGATCCGCCAGCGACGTTTTGATACAGTATGCGCATAAAAATCTTGAAGTTACTATTAAGGAGGGTCAAGGAGTGATAATCACAAGATCGTATCCCACCACGTGGCTTGGGTATCGGGATCATGAGCCCTTCCTTGACTTTTATGGGAACCGGTGCTTCTTGCCACAGAAACTCATTAAGCATGCATAACCACATCCGTGTCATAATGTACACAAAGGCACGGTAAAACTCCAACAGGAATCTGTCTGGACCTTGGGACCTGTTGGAGGCACCTCGTGTAATCGCTTCCTCCAGCTCCTCACACGTAACTTCAGATAACACGTCCGATTCCCCGTTCACACGCGTCACGTCTGGGATCTCTTCCAGGACGTTCGCCAACTCCCTATGATTCCACGTCGCTCGCATAAAATATGCTAAAATGATCCACGAACGCCTGTGCTATGCCCCTTTGTGTTGAAAAACGACGGCCATCGCCGAGATCGATTTCATGAATTAATGTCCGTCTTCTTCTTCTTTCGTTTATCACATAATGCATCGAGGGAACTCCGTTGGGTAGGCAATCCTGCGACCTCGCGCGTATCATCGTACCGCCATCCTTAGCGTCGCAAGTTGTACTAGCTTTGCCATCTGGCGTTCTGGCGTAGGTGGTTGAGTGAACAGTTCTGGGAGGGCTATAAAGTAAAAGTCAGTGGCCGCGCGTTGCCATAGAGAAACCCCCATTCCATAACCTATTAACGTCCCCCTTAAAGCTGACTTCGCGCACTGGATCCACAACAGTGGGACAGAACCGTAAGAATTTCGTCGACGGAAGCTGTCACGCCACGCGTACTCTACCATGCGTCGGCTTTCTGTATCACGCAGTTGGGAGACGTTCATCTTCCAGTTAGCCCTCCGTCTCCATACCTGCTGTCTAGTAAGGTTAAGCGTAAAAACATGTGTCTCAAGACTTGTAAACGCGGTTGGCCAGATTACTGCGCCCACCATCGACATCGCTAACGCCCTTGAAACGTAGATCCGATTTAAACGGCTCGCGAGGTGTCTCGTAAAAAATGTATGTCCTGTTTGGTTGCGATACTTCAGGTCCCATGTATCGACTAATTCCAACCCGTTGACCAGCTCCCGAAGTTCTTGGGTAGGAATATAGTTAGGATGTCGGTCCTTTCTGTCGAGCACACAATTAAAATCTCTGTCGAGTATGCAAGCATCGTTTCGTCCGCGGAACAACGGCGTACCTCATGGGCGTAAAAATCTGCTCTTTCCCTTCTCTTATCCGAGCCTGACGGTGCGTGATCAAACGTATTCCACCTATATGCAGATGGCATCTGTTCTTTCGGGCAGGTCCGAAAGAACAGATACCGTCGGTGACCATTCAGCTCTCTTAGAATGAAATGATAATCAAATCAACACCCTAAGCTGTCGACAGGCGTTGATATACATCAATGGGGACAGTTGAAATTGTGTGCCCCGGCCTGGACTCGAAAGCGGGATGCTTACATGGCAGACGCTCTTACCATCTGAGCCGCCGAGGGCACAGAGGATAGTGCGACTGTAGTGATTTACCTCTTGCACGCTCCCCGTGAGACCCACATTCCAAACTTAATGTCCACTCATCACCTTCACAGTGCCCCTGCCCATTACTCAAGTGATACACGATCCTTATCCAAGAAAATAACATTTTTTCAGTGTGGCATCATCAACGCTAGAGGCGGTATCCCACGGCAGCCAACCTCAAAAGGGGGTGGGGGGAGCGGAGGGAGCCTCTGGATTTATATTTATATTTCATATAGTGTAAAGAAAAAATTGCCGATGAAATATTGCTAGCGTCAAACTCTCATTTCCATGAAACCAAGTTAGGATGCTCCCCCGTTCCCCCGTCGTTAATTTTCTATTTCACAAGAACTCACCAGTAGATCGCGTAAGCAGGAGTACTGAGAAAAGTGGCGAGTAATATTTCATCACGTAGCCCCTGTCACCGATCACCCTCAGGATTGCTACTTACCAAACATTTAACAACCATTAATGCCAGTAAACCGCTTGACAATGTGACCTCTACGTCCTTGCTACTATAAGAACAAATTGTTAATCCACTGGATTTCAGCCAGGCCTCCGCAGTCAGTTCGAAGATAGTGAGTCACCTAGAAGTTCATTTATAATGTATGTTCAATGAAAATAGCTATCTAGATTTAAAATGAAGCCATACAAGTTCCGCCATTCCCATGGAGAACTTGCGGATTCGCAGCGGTAACAGGATATTCCATGGAAGTGATTCACCGAGTGTGTTTTCTCCTTCGAAAGTATGCAGTTTCAATGAGGAAAAAGGTTCGAATTTCATCAAAGCACGTCCTTTTTTGCATCATTCTCTGTTCAGTTCCAAAACCTAAAAAGTGTGTAATTATCAAGGATAGGCTTTGGTTCAAATGGCTCTGAGCACTATGGGACTTAACTTCTGAGGTCATCAGTACCCTAGAACTTAGAACTACTTAAACCTAACTAACCTAAGGACATCACACACACATCCATGCCCGAGGCAGGATTCGAACCTGCGACCGTAACGGTCGTGCGGTTCCAGACTGTAGCGCCTAGAACCGCTCGGTCACCACGGCCGGCAAGGTTCGGCTTTACCAATATTCTTATGAATATTGAGGAACCACCATACAGTGTTCTTTGTTTAGAGATTTTCGCCAGCGATAGCCCTATGGAACTAAAGAGACACCTGTAGACAAAACATGCAGACTGTATAAATAAACCACCTATGTTTTAAGCGCCATGAGGAACAGCTAAAAGGAAATGTCATATTCTTCAGAAAACAGTACCAGTTCTTGAGAAAGCTTAAAAATATACCTAGAGATGACAGAGATAACTTAATTGCAAAACCCAAATCACCACAAGTTATTTGTGAGAAATTACTTCTTCCTGCAGCCATAAAAATGTGCGAAATCATACATACAGAAAGGTTTCGCTAGTGTCTGAAGTCGATGCCACTTTTACATCATATCGCGGTTCGATATATTGATGCAATTGCCGCTGACATGAAAAGTCAGTTGTTCCCGTGTCTTCATCATAGCCCAAAATTCGTTTGCAGCATGATGACAGCACTGGATCTGAAATCTTCCCCTGCTTCTCGTTTTTGTACGCCACCGTTACGAAAATGAAACACATAATGACTTTCTATTTTGTAAAGCTCTGGGAGGCAGGGCTACAGACGAGGATATTTTCTTACTTGTGAATTTGTTTTGTGTTGACAACAGTCTCTCATGGACAAATTATGTTGGTTTACGTACAGAAGGGGTTGTAGCATTTACTGGAAGTAAGGAGGGGGTCATGGCAAGAGTGTGTGCCTTTTCTCCTTCTGTAAAATTCATACATTGCATGAAACACGGAGGCATTGGCTGGGAAAGTAACACAACCGGAAATCAATAAGGAGTTGAACGATGCAGTCAGTACTGTAAATTTTGTGAAAGAACGAGCCTGTACCAGTAAGCTATTTCCCGTTGTTTGCGTGGAGATGGTTCTACTCGTGACTCTGTTCTAATGCACACTATGGTACGCCGCGCTGTGGAGCTCAAAGATGAACTTGGTCTGTTCCTATCGCACCGCAGGTCTACAGTCACGGTTCCGTTACTGGATGAAAAATGCTTGTAATATCGTACTTCTTGGCCCACGTTGTTGAGAAACTCAGTGATCTTAACGTGTCACTTCAAGGCTGAAATTATAGTATCTTTCTAATACAGAAAATTGTTGCGTTTAAGAGAAAACTTGGACTTTGGAAAACCCTGATGGAGAAGAGTAGCTCCAGGATGTTATCTTTTCTAAATGATTTCGTGAAGGTTCAAATGGCTCTGAGCACTATGCGACTTAACTTCTGAGGTCATCAGTCACCTAGAACTTAGAACTAATTAAACCTAACTAGCTTAAGGACATCACACACATGCCCGAGGCAGGATTCGAACCTGCGACCGTAGCGGTCTATCGGCTCCAGACTGCAGCGCCTAGAACCGCACGGCCACACCAGCCGGCCATTTCGTGAAGGGAAGTGAGTTGGATGTAGGTAAAAATTAGTAAAATTTGCACAGTACATCTCGGATAGCTTCATCAACAGTTCGAGGATGTATTTCCACAACCTTCATCTGAGTATGACTGGATCCACAAGCCGTTCGATACGATCGTAAGAGACAGTTTGTCAACAGTAGAACAGGAAGGGCTAATAACTCTCAAGCGACAGAATACTTCGAAATGAATTTAAATCTAAGTCTCTTGAAAATTTTTCGGTGCAGACCCGGAACGATTTTCCAGTTTGGCAAAAAGGGCAATGGGCGTGTTATTACCAATCGCATCATCTTACTTCTACGAGTAAACATTTCCCTCAGTGGCGTTAATCAAGAGGAACCATCAGTCTCGACTGCAGCTTAAATGGCATCAGTGAGCAGCTGATTCAAAGATCCAACCTAGACTGGATCTGCTTTTTTTCACAAATTCAAGCACAGACATCACGGTAATGCGCAACTTTCAGAAAATTTTCGAAATTTGAACGTGTGCGCTTTTACCGTTAGTTCCTTCGTGGATGAGTAGCTTGAATATAACAGTTTTTAAACTGGCATTTAGATATGCACTATTATTCTATCATCGTTTTAATAAATTTTAAAATGGCATTTACATATTGATTATTGTTACATCATCATTTATGCGTCGTAATCTTTCTAATTTTAAATAATTCTGAATGATTTGAAAGCAATATAGATGGAAAAGTTAAAATATAACTAATTTGATAACAAATAAATAAAAAACTTTGGTGTGAAATACACATATTTGTGCATTTCCGATGACTGCACACGTGGCTATGGTTATTTATAAACAAACTGTAATTGTTAACTTTTACCACCTTTTAATAATATAAATAACTGGTAATTTTAAAAAAACGGCTAATTGTCATGTGCTTGAAGGACACTCTCAAATTATTATTATTATTATTTTTCGAATGACAATTGTAATAGGCGCTACAGTCTGGAGCCGCGCGACCGCTACGGTCGCAGGTTCGAATTCGGCCTCGGGCATGGATGTGTGTGTGATGTCCTTAGGTTAGTTAGGTTTAAGTAGTTCTAAGTTCTAACGGACTGATGACCTCAGAAGTTAAGTCCCATAGTGCTCAGAGCCATTTGAACCATAATTGTAATAGACAGAATAAGTGCGAGATATGATGGGCCGTTTTCGTGCGAAGAATGAGAAGTGCTGAGGATGGATAGAAAAAGAGGTGGTAGAACAAAATATTTTATGTTTTAGAAAGTGGCGTGACGGAAAAAGTTTGACATACCTGTTCTATGGCAATAAGGTCCTGCGCGTGATTGACGTTTCGTGCGGTGTTCTCATGACATTATTTTTTGCCAGGTCTTGTACACGACTTAATTTTTCGAATTCCTAGCTGAGAAATAGCTAATGTAGATAGTAAGAAACAAGGTATTTGTTGATTTTTTAGTTGCTAAGCGTAAAGGTCCATTAATTACGTTTACAAAATTTTCAATTAAATGATACAATCTGAGTGTGCTCTTATTCAGAATGAGGTACGGATATTCGTTAAGGAAATGCCTGTTCTCGTTTCCAGGTAAGCTATAAAATGGAAGTGCTTTGAAGAGTACACTGCTATATGATAGCGCCCTTTATTGCGACCGTTTGCAAGCCGTTTAATGCATCGCGGAAGTCTAGAAATGCTTCAGAATGAGATGTCAATCGTTCTTTACTTTTCATGATTTGTATATGACAGAATTTGCAATGAATGCATCTGTGTCTGACGTTGTTATCACTTGCTGACCAGACGACTTTTCAGTGCCCAAATAATGTTGTTGAGAAAGTAACTGACTGCAGTGCTTTTCAGTTCATTCCAGAGTGCTAATTAAATGTGGCAGAACTATAAAAACTGCTTCTCATTTCGCATGCATTCAAATTATAACCATTAACACATCCACGGTCGTTCTGTACTCACAAGGGAACCTCCCCATCGCACCCCCCTCAGATTTAGTTATAAGTTGGCACAGGGATAGGCCTTGAAAAACTGAACACAGATCAATCGAGAAAACGGGAAGAAGTTGTGTGGAACTATGAAAAAAATAACCGAAATATACAAACTGAGTAGTCCATGCGCAACGTATGCAACATCAAGGTACGTGTGAGCATACGAGCGCCGTGGTCCCGTGGGTGGCGTGAGTGCGGAACGAAAGGTCCGTGATTCAAGTTTTCTCTCGAGGGAAAAGTTTAATTTTTTATTTTCAGACAATTATCAAAGTTCAGGCACTCACACATAATCAACTTCGCTCTCCAAAATTCCAGGACATGTTCAGATTTGCTTGGACATATGCAGGATTTGACGGTCTACACACGGAAACATTTGAAAACGTAAAAAACATATGTTTTGACAGAGCACAGGGAAAACTGTGCGACTGTGAAACTGTTGCATTCATTTGTTGCAGTTTGTGTCAAAAACTCTTATGTTTTCATCAATTTTTTGGGAGTGATTATCACATCCACAAGAATACCTAAATCGGGCAAGGTAGAAGAATCTTTTTACCCATTCGCCAAGTGTGCAAGTTAGGTGGGTCGAGAACATATTCCTGTCATGTGACGCACATGCCGTCACCAGTGTCGTATAGAATATATCAGACGTGTTTTCTTGTGGAGGAATCGGTTGACCTATGACCTTGCGATCAAATGCTTTCGGTTCCTATTGGAGAGGCACGTCCTTTCGTCTACTAATCGCACGGTTTTGCGGTGCGGTCGCAAAACACAGACACTAAACTTATTGCAGTGAACAGAGACGTCAATGAATGAACGAACAGATCGCAACTTTGCGAAAATAAAGAAAGTAAAATTTTCACTCGAGGGAAGACTCGAACCAAGGTCCTCTCTTTTGCCCGTCACTTTGTTCATTGTCATTCACCATTTTTTATACTCTTGTAAAACGCTATGGCTGAAGAGCGGCGTAGTGTGCCGCTGCCAGCCTACCTGAGTTGTACACGTTTTAAAATAACAATAAAGTAAAAAAAAACTTCCGATGTCGAGGTCTTCTCCATTCCTGACGATCCCCATTTTGATTACTCCCTCTTCCCCACTGTCCTTGACCGCACTGACACCTCTGTCCCCCCCACTCGCCCCTAGCTTCCAGTACTTGGATCGGCTACCCCCCTCCGACATCAACACTCCCATCACCATGCAAGACATCACACTCGTCCTCCGCTCCAAACGAAACACCGCCCCTGGTCATGATGGCATCACCTACCGTCACCTCAAGGAATCCCCCCCATCCTTCCTGTCTGTACTTGCTACCCTGTACAATGTCCTCCTCTCCACTGGATTTTACCCTGACCTGTGGAAGACTTCCCGTGTCCTGCTGTTCCCTAAGCCTAACAAACCCCCCTCTGCTACCTCTTCCTATCGTCCCATCTGCCTCACCTCCGTGTTCAGTAAGGTCTTTGAGGCCATCCTCTCTCGCCGTATCCACCGCCACCTTAACCAGCACCGCCTCCTTCCTCTTACCCAATGTGGCTTCCAGCCTTCCTTCTCTGCTGACAACCAGCTCCTTAACCTTACCCATCTTCTTTCCCTCCAACTTAACTCCCATCGCTCTGCTATCTTTGTTTCCCTTGATCTCCAGAACGCCTATGACCATGTCTGGCATCCCGGGCTCCTTTTCAAACTCCAGACCTATGCTCTCCCCATCAACTTCGTCCGTCTCGTTGCTTCCTTCCTCTCCCATCGTCCCTCCTATGTGACTATCCACAATTCCAACTCCCGTACTTTCTACCCCTCTGCCAGCGTGCCCCAAGGTTCTGTCCTTTCCCCCCTCCTCTATCTCCTGTACACTGCTGATATGCCCAAACCTCCTCCTCCTGTTCATCTTCTCCAGTTCGCTGATGACACCGCCTTCCTAGCCCTTTATCCTACCCTTCAACGGTCCCAACGTACCCTCCAAACCCACCTTGACCACTTCACCGCTTGGTGCAACCAGTGGTTCCTCCGTGCTAATCCCTCCAAGACCCAGGCGATCATCATAGGCCGCACCACCCGCTCCTTCCGCCTCCATGATTTCTACCTCACCATTTACGGCCGTCCTATCCACCTCACTCCTACCCTCAAATACCTTGGCCTCACACTCGACCGCCACCTCACCTGGACTCCCCATCTCCTTACCATCCAAAACAAAGCTCACAATCGCCTCCGCCTCCTGAAACTCCTGTCTGGCCGGACGTGGGGTCTGCATCCTTCCACCATCCTTCACACCTACAAATCCATGATCCGCCCCATCCTTTGATATGCCAGCATCGCTTGGATTTCCGCCCCTCCCCGGTTCTATAAAGCCCTCCAAATCCTCGAGCGCCATGCACTCTGCCTCGCCTTCCGCATCCGACTTCCGTCCCCCACGCGCATCCTCTATGACCTCATCCCCTTCCCCCACCTTCTCCTTTTCCTTGAACACATCCGCACACTATATATTGTCCGCCACCTTGATCCCCCTCACCCCCTAGTGTCTCCCTTCCTCTCCACTCCCAACCAGTTGCCGCGCCTTTACCGTTGTGTCCCTCCCTCTCTCCATCTCCACACCCTCCATCTCCTTTCCCCACACAACTTCCACCGTCTACCACTCCCGGATGATGAGCTTCGCCCTGACATCTACCCTTCCTACCAACTCTAACACCCTCTTCCTGCCTCCTCCTCAGGGCTCCCTCTCCTCCCCCTCCCTCCTTCTGAGCGGATTTCCCCTCCTACTCCCCGTCCATCTCTTGTGCCTTCTTTCAGTGTCTCTGCGCTCCCTCCTGCCCTGTCTTCCCTTTTCCTCTCCCGCCCCATGTGTCTCCTGCCTCTTCGTGAACCCACGGTTGCCCCTCCTCTCTTCATCCCGCCGCTTCCCCAGCTGCCCCGTGCTCTCCCCTCCTTTTCCATCCTCTCTGACCTTTCCCTCGGCAGGTCCCGCCTGGTAGTTTTATTCCTCGTCGTGTGTGCTCCAAGTGGGTTTTAAGTGTGTTGTTTCGGAGTGTTTTTTTTTTTATACTGTGGCCAACTTTTAACCTGTGCATGCGCATCCAGTGTCTTCTCTGTGTTTTAAGAATCGCCACCTGTGTTTTTTAACTTTCTGGTGACTTTTTTAACTGTTCCCAATGAACTTATACATGACAGTGTATTTTTACCTCCATTTTCTCCCCTTACTCTGTTTTATGTTCCCCTTTTTTATCTCCTTATGTATGTATTAATTTATTCATGTTTTAGTTACCATGTCACTCGGCTGAAGAGCGGCGGATTGTGCTGCTGACAGCCCTCCCCTGCCCATATGGGGCATTGATACACTCCGCACAAAACGCAACACTGCTCCTGGTCACGATCGTGTCACCTACCGTCACCTTCGTGAAGCTCCTGTCTCTTTCCTCTCCACTCTGGCCAGGCTCTACAATGTAGTCCTGTCCACCGGTTACTATCCCGACCTGTGGAAAACCTCCCTTATCCTCATGTTCCTTAAAACTGGCAAACCGCCGTCCGCCGTCTCCTCCTACCGTCCCATCAGCCTTACCTCGGTCTTCAGCAAGGTCCTGGAATCTATCCTCACCCGACGCATCCACCAGCATCTCCGCCTGCACCGCCTCCTACCCGTTACCCAGTGTGGCTTTCGGCCGTCCTTCTCTTCCAACGACCATCTCCTTCACCTCACTCATCTCCTCTCCGAACAGCTTAATTCCCGTCGCTCTGCAATCTTCCTCTCCCTGGACCTCGAACGTGCCTATGACCGTGTATGGCATTCTGGTCTCCTCTTCAAGCTCCAAACCTTCGCCCTTCCCATTAACTACGTCCGTCTGATCGGCTCCTTTCTCTCCCGCCGTCCTTCCTATGGCACCGTCCATAACACGGATTCCTACACCTTTTTCCCCTCTGCTGGTGTGCCCCAAGGCTCCGTCCTCTCCCCCCTTCTGTACCTTTTGTACACGGCGGACATGCGGCCGCCGTCAGCCCCCGTCCACCTTCTCCAGTTTGCCGATGACACCGCCTTCCTTGCCCTTGCCCCCACCCTACAGCGCTCCCAACACCTTCTCCAATCCCATATTGACCGGTTCACCGGTTGGTGCAACCAGTGGTTGCTCAAGGTCAATCCCTCCAAAACCCAGGCGATCATTGTAGGCAAAACCACCACTTCCTTTTGCCTCCTTGATTTCTATCTCACCATCTATGGCCGTCCTATCACCCTCACTCCCACCCTTAAGTACCTTGGCGTCACCCTTGACCGTCGCCTCACCTGGACTCCCCATCTCTGGACAATCCAAGCCAAGGCACGCTCCCGCCGCAGTCTCCTCAAGCTCCTCTCCGGCCGTATGCGGGGTCTGGACCCCTCCACCATCCTCCACACCTATAAGTCCCTCATCCGCCCTATCCTTTGTTATGCCCATCCGGCTTGGATCTCCGCCCCCCCTACCTTTTATAAATCCCTCCAAATCCTTGAACGTCATGCTCTCCGCCTCGCCTATCGCATCCGTCTCCCCTCCCCCACGCGGATCCTGTACGATCTCATCCCCTTCCCCCATCTCCTCCTTTTCCTTGAAAGGATACGGATCCTGTACACCTCCCGCAAACTTGATCCTCCTCACCCGCTCGTCTCCCCGATCCACTCCCACACCCGCCCGCTGCCGCACCTGTATTCCCATGTCCCACCCGGTCTCCATCTCTCCACCCTCCTTACCCTCTCCCAAGGTGGCTTCCGCCAGCTCCCCCTCCCTGATGATGCCCTCCTCCCCTCCATCTACCCCTCCTATCAACTTTGATCCTCCTGCACTCCTCCTGTGTTTGCTCCTCTGGGCACCCTCCCTCTCTTCTCTCCCTTTTCCCTCCCTCCTCCTTTTCTCCCCCCTCCTCCCCCGGGCCTCCCCTCCCCTGTCCCTCTCCTCCTGCCCCCGTCTCCTCAGCCATTGGCATCCTTTTTCTACCCTCTCCCCCACCTCACCCCTGTTCACCTCTTGGCAGGTCCCCGGACTCGCACACGCTACGTGGACATTCGCGTGCCGGAGAACACCGCCATCAGTGTTTCGTGTGTGCCGTCGTGTTTAGTGTTCAGTGTTCACCGTCACACTCCCTCGTTCACCAGTGCCATCGTCATCTTCAGTGTTCATGCGTCGTCTCATCAGTTAGCAGTGTGGATTATCGGCGAGTGTGAACGGCTCCGTGTTTGTCTCTATGTGTCTCCTGTTTTATTGGCCACCGTTCTGTAACTTGTGTCTTCTCACTGTTTTTGCTGCTTGTATATTCTATGGCTGAAGAGCAGCGTAGTGTGCTGCTGGCAGCCTGCCTGTTGTACAGGCTTTAAAATAACAATAAAGTAAAAAAAAAAAACACTTCCGATGCTATGGCTTTTCTAATGAAAGTGTCTTCCTGTTCAGGATTTTTTACTTCTGATGAAGATATATTTATATGTACCGAAACCTTGGTCAAGAAATTTTAATAAATTTTTATTCTGCAACTGTTGTTGGCTGTGATCCTTTATCGTGAATAATTTTAAAATCACAACTGGATTTCACAGTAAGTGTCACACATTTATTTTACAATATATGTGTGCATGATACATTGAGGGGTTGCAATCTTATTACATTATCATATTCCGATATTTCATTCTCATATCAATTCGTATATTAATTTTTATATTTTGTTCATATGTTTATCCTTCAAGAAGATTTACTGCATTCGCTTGGATGATACCGATTGTAGAAACATTCCAAACACATATATTCCGAATACACAGTTATTCCGAACACCACGAGCATTGTGCGAAGGCAGGTTAGCCACAATGACATTTCTTAGTACGAATCTCACTCGGGAAAGTAATGTCGTTAACATTAGTGAAGATTCTGCGCGTTAGCAATAATTTCACTGCAAACCAAGCATAACGGATTACTTTTCCGAAAAATGGCGCTTGCAGTTGGTTATGAGTATACACCTACAACAATTTCACCGAAAACAATTTCAGATAACTTTCTCTTTTTTTTTAATTCATACATATGAGATACAATTACTAGGCGAATAACAACGAGGTTATATCAATATACACTGAAAAACGTTCGTGTAGTAATCTTCTACAAACATAGGTATATAAAAGATAAAAGTAGCAATCGGATTTCGAACACGGTGTGCAAAATTAAGAAGCCACGGCGCTGACTACTGTGCCACTATTTCATCTGATGACATCGGGTGGTGAATGACATATAAAGTTACTCGAAAACACGTCGAAAATTTTGCCCGTGGTTTTTTCAGAAACGGTCGAGTAGCTGCTGATGCGACGAGACGCGTGTGTGCTTATTTTGACCCCTCTTCTACAGAGCAAAGGTCCTGGGAACTTAGGTTATGGCACTTGCCGTATTTTCCTCATTAGCTTAAGCTGCGAAATGAAGCAACTGCAACAAGATAAAAGGCCAAGCAACGGTACCGTGGCGTGATAGCCAAGCGGTGATAGTAATACAAAGAAGCCAACACCAAAAGAATTGTGTGGTTAGTAAAATTTGCTTTCTTGAGTTGGTACCTGAATGAGGTTAGGTAGCAGTGGAAACACGTGTAGTTCCTCACATGAACATGAAACCAAAACAATTAAGAACGGATAACTGCGATTTACTTGTTGCGTGGCGTATACAACATGGCTAGCACATTTGTAAACAAAGCTGCTCACCTATTTGAAGAAATGCGTAATTTTAGTATGAACTTTTAGGAGTATCTCGAGCATTTGTTAATGTTCAGTTACTGTTTAGTAAAACATTCACACATCCGAGATAATATTATTATACAAAATCATTGAGACATGCACATCATAGTCGGTTGTATTCACACAGTTTTCTACTACCAGTACGACTTCAAAAACAAATACCATGATAAGAATTTTCTTTAATAAATCTCCTTTTGAATAGACTTCCACTTTCGAATGATTATCAGTCACAATATACGCTAGTTAAAGAGACACTAGTTAAAGAGACTTCACACACGAATCGATGTACGTAAAAATAATACATTTTTCTTTCACCCATCTCTTCTTTCAGTTCCTGACGGCTGCTATGTGATAATTTTTTAAGTAATTGTTATGGCTGGCTACACTAGTCTTGGTGCTTCCCACCAGTGATGCTTCCTCCAACGTGCTCCCTTTTTCTTCTGGTCCCTGTCTGGATGGTCCTAAACATGGGTAGGCTGGACATATCGGAAAAATCCGTGGCACGGCATCTGAATCAAGCAGTGGCTTGAAACTGGAGCACTTGAGGTTTTTCCGTCTGTAGCGGATACTTCGCAGATAATGTCGTTAGCTTTGAAATAACTTTGCCACTCCTGAAAAATAAGCAGTGTAGTACAGGAATTATAATCTATCCAAGCCAAGTGGTACGGCAAACAATAATATACTATAAACTAAAACATGCATTAGTAAATTACACTCAAAACAAAGGTACGTGTTAAACTTACCAGTGAATAATTAGTAACTGTGAAATCCTGCCCTTGGAATTGAATGGAGCCATTTCTGTCTGATTATATCATGAACCTTGTTTTCTGAATTTCCGTAACAGTTCAGTAACCAAGACTTCGGAACCATAGTGAAGATGAAACTGCACCGACGTATTTTATGTTGAGCTAAACTCCCACAAACACAACTTAGAAATACATAATATACTTAAATAACAATCTCGTAACGATCACATAGCACATGAGTTTTTTTTTACGTCCACAACTTTGTTGATACAGCGAAGACAGCCGTTGAATTTCGTCATTTCTCGCTCACGCCACAACTTCGACTTTATCATCTGGTTGGTGTTGCACGAAGTCGCACAGGAGGCCCCTGAGCACGGGTCACATCCCTGCTACAACAGGTCGCTAAAGTCAAATGACATTAAAGACATTTTAAAGCGTTTACAATTAATACACAGTATTGTGTCGAACACTTACATTCTCGGCATCGGTGCTCATCTAATGGCGGACAGCCCTTTCGACAACTAACTTCCACTGCTTGCTACTAGGTGGCATAGTTGTTTGATTTTAGCAGCGTTAAAAGTGAACAAAAAATTTTGGACAAATTAATAATAAAAATGCCACGAGAAAAAATACCAAAAGTGAAAAGTGCATCAGCAAATAGTTTTACACTTGCCACACGTGGGGGGGAAGGCGAGGGAGGGCATATTGTTTAATTACGGCATTTTATGTGGTATACAAAAATTAATTGTGATTTTTTAAAAATATTTTTACTCTCACTTACATGTATGGGTCGTGCTTCTACTTCAGTGGCAATTATGTTTCATTTGAAGGATTTTCTGTTGGTGGGGTACGCTTGAAACGCTTCAGCAAATATAAGTTCCGGCAACAAGTGACCTGTCGATTTTAGCGAATTTAGTAGTGTAGGCATGTGCGACATGTTCAGAGCACCAGGAGAATGTTACAGCCATCTATTGAATTTGGAGAGGAAAACAGAGATACTGCGAGATAGAGGCATGGAAACGCATCGTGAGGCATGCTGAAAAGGCCAAGGTGGTTTGAACGTAACGACGGAAGCTCCATTGACCTTTTTCTGGAGTATGCTGTTGTTTATAGGTGCAATGCCTAATAAGCTGTAGTCAAATACGGGAAGAGTTGATCTTGCTCCAGGTATTGACGGTTGGATTTCAAAATTAGTGAATATAACGAACTACACAGACATAGGTTGAAAGACTTAAAATTATTCCATTACACACTGCCTATAGTGAAGCAAGCGGAAAACATGGTCGGATGTCTATGTAATTTCGTACGCATACAGTCCATCGGCAGGTATGTAAGAGTTGCAATTGTCTTTGAGGTGTGCAACGGACACCGGATTGCATTAGTATTGGTCATATTAAGCGTTGTTACCTGGCATGGTAGAGTATACAAGCGGAGAAAAGAGCATTAGGTGTTGAGTGGACACTGTGAAGGACACAGAAGGGCACGTACTTGTGTAAGATTATATTATCAGCACCTGACAGAATTTTAAAGTGGCCTCATTCGGTGTCTCCATTTGGCTAATTGTCCGAAGCGCCGTAGATCCAGATTTGTGGTGCGTTCGGATATGTCGGTGATCCGATGTTGAACAGCATGGGAAGTTGAAGGCAGGCACACTTATCATGAAGGTTCTGAACGACCATGTCTGACAACCACAAGGGAGGATGCTAGCCAAATCCGCTCCTAACACAAGAGAGCAACTAATGGACTCACTGTAATATTGTTTGTCGCTGCGCATCATTGATTGGGGACGAGCAGAAGCCGTACTATGAAATTACCGTCCCATTCGCAGGCTGCCTTTAACACCACGACACAGATTGCTGTGCTTGGAGTGGTGTCTTGCTGTGTGTTGTTTAGCTTTTCACTGCTCCAGGCGACGATCGTCAATGGGCATAGTATCGTTATGGGAAGCGGTCCCATTGCTTCAGTATTTCGGAGACACATAGTAGCATTACTCTCGCAACCATGACGTGGGAGGCCATAGTGTATGACTTCAGCTCACAGCTGGTCGTGCATGAGGGAACTGTGACGGCACAACTGTACCTCACGGACATCCTGCATCCCTGTGTGTTACCTCTCATGCTACAGTATTGTAGTGCTATTTTTTTTTTAACAGCACAACGCTAATCCACATATGGCAAGTGTCTTTACGGACTGTCTGCGTGGAACTGACGGGCTCACGTGGCCAGAAAGATTCCCAGATGTGTCCCAGAGAGAACACGCATGTAACCAGTGTCCACGACATGATGAGCCATTTACAATAGTTATGGCCCATCTTGCCCTTCCAAACCGAACCAGAGCGTGCATCAAGGCGAGAATGTGTGAAGTACCTCGCCGATAAGTGGTTTTATACAGGAAAGTTCTGTGTAAATATGACTCTCTCTCTCTCTCTCTCTCTCTCTCTCTCTCTCTCTCTCTCTCTCTCTCTCTTCTCTTCTCATCGATCACAGGCCCTGTAGACCACGCGCTGCATCAACTATCTGCTGCCACCACCTTCTATCTCTCGCCACCTGTCTCCACCCTGCGGATGTCCTTCTCTATGTCGTCTTTCCACCTTGTACGGGGTCGGCCCAATGGTCTTGTTGCCTGGAGAGTTCCTTCAAATGCTTTCTTGGTGATTCTGTTGTTTTCCATTCTGGCCACATGTCCAGCCGATTGCAGTCTCCTACTTTTTAATTTCTGGGTGATAGTGGGTTGCTTCATTAACTGATAAATTTCATTGTTCTTTCGAATTCTCAATACGCCATTCTCCAACATAGGTCCCCAGACTTTTCTCATTACTTTTCTTTCGAAAAGATTCAGTTTTTCTCTTTCATTCCTTGTATGCGTCCAGCTTTCTGAACCGTACAGTACTATGGGGCATATAATAGTGTTGTATATCTTCATCTTTGTACTGATTGACAAAGCTATACTTTTGAGTGGGTTGCTTAGTGAGTACAGACATCTTGACCCTGATGCTATTATTTCATTTATATCCATTGTTATGATATGTTTGCTGTTGAAACGTGATCCAAGGTATTTAAACTGGAGAACTTTTCAGAATTTAGAATGTTGGTCAGCTTCAAAGTAGGGATTTGGGTTTATTTCCATATATTCGGTTTTCTCTCGGTTAATGAAAAGCCCGATTTTGCTGGCACTGTGCCTGAGAGATCTGTACATGTCTTTCAGTTCTTCTTTAGTTTCACTCAGCAACAATATGTCATCTGCATAAGCCAGGAGTTTTACTTCACTTGTTTGAATCGGGCACCATTGTACAGACGTAAATTACTCTCCCGAACCACTTTCTCTAATGCAAGGTTGAAGAGGACAAATGAAAGAGCGTGTCCCTGTCGTAAGTCCGTTTTAATTGGAAAGGTGGGGGATATGGATCCTCTGAACTTCAGTGCTGCCTAGGAGCCATCCACGCACAGTTGTATCATCCTAATGATTTTACTGGGTATACTAAATTCTCGTAACGTGTTTTAGACGCTACTTCTGTGGATTTAATAGTTACTGAAATAAAATCATATACCCTCTCAATATGTAATTTCGTTTCCTCCTCTTCCGGATCCCTCACTTCCCTTGTCAGACAGTGTATACAGGATGGGCAGGATAAAAGCGGCCCAGGTAAGATTTCATACACGAAACCCAATGTACCTCATCTGCAGGCGGGGGAGAATACTTGGGTTCAGATGTTTATCCGAAAGTGTATGGAATAGTACCAGTGCCACTATTATTTTGCCCACCTTTTATTAGCTATAAATAATGCATTACTCACATACAATGCAAAGGACTTTCATCTCCAGTATAATACACTTTAATTTACATGTACAGAAAATATAATAGCAATATACGAAAATTTTAAAGGAAAAAAATTATAAAAATTTAATTCAACCATAAACAAATATTGTTACAGAACGACTACATAATACAAAGTTCAGGAAAAGCAGATCCCTGGGAAGAATTACAAGCAAGTGGCATTTAACGAATCTTTAAACATTGCTTATCCCTGTGGCGACCTTACCAACAAGAATTACGAGAGGAGATGAAGAAGGGCTAGAGCAGAGCGATGTGATTCTTCACAGTTTCGCTTAGTAACTGCGAGAGCATTACAAGTATGTTTATTAATCGGCTATGACAGACGCTACTAACGAAGCGTTTTGTGTCGCGGTAAGTCACAGTATGTAGATTTGGAGAGCATATGTTATAAGAAAGGTCAGGCAAAGTACTTCCTCCTTCGTATATCTCTCAAAATCACGGATAGTGGAAAATCTGAGCAACTGGAGCCCATACAGCATACCGTCAACCGTTACTCCAAGTACCATTCATACGTGGAAGACGCGAGGTTCTAAGATAACTGACAGTTGAATTATCCTCCTAGGTAGCATGAACACATAAGTGTGTAAATGAACGTTTTAGCGATGTGAATATCGATACAGTTGCGCTGGCTGAGAAATTGAAGTCGCTTTCGCGACGAGCGGATTTCATAATCTCTGGCTTCCCATTCATATTTAGTTTTTCGCAGCCTCTCTCAATCGATACAGGTGTATGCCTGGTAGGTTACTGTAAGAAGTGTGAAGCTCATTTATTTCTTCATAGTTGCCCTAACCTAGCTGGAAATCATTCTCTCATGACCTTGTCATCAACAGGCACCAGGAACACAGTTATAATACATGGAAAGTATTTCTAATTGCGAATCTTGACAACCATCAGCTGTACAGTGGAATGAAGATAACAAAAACCTGTGACGGACCAGGAATGGCATCTGGATCTCCCGCTTATTGCGAGCGGTCGCTTTATATTATTAGGATACCCAAGCACGACTCACACCAGACTCAAACGTCGATCTGTCGTCGTCTATGTGTCTAATCCTGTGCTCGTACATTCGTTCTGTATATTCCCCTAAAGGGAAGACACTTAAGTAACTTGCCCGGTGTCGACCGATAAATACGATATTGCAGTGCCTTGTTATTCCGAATTACGATGCAAAGGAGCGAGCACTGCGGCGATTACAGCCGTTATTAAATACATTTGGAATTGCTAATCTGGACGGCCATCAGTTGTACAGTTGGATGACGACAGTGAAATCATTACTGGACTCGTACCTGGATTTCCTGTTCATCGCGAGCGGTCGCCTTATCATTAGGCTATCCGAGCACGATTCACGGATAGACTGAAACTTGCATATATCGTCAACCATGTGTCTACAGCCTCTACTCGTACATCCACTCTGTATATACTTGTACAGGGGAGGCATTTGACTTGAAAGTCGATTGCCCGTTGTCGGCGAATAAATACGATATTACAGTGCATGTGTTATTCGAATTACGATGCAATGTTCCTTTGGATACGCATGCACTGGGCAGACCATTAAGGCGGTGGTTGACCTCTGGCACCTATGCAAGCATTTATTGGGCTTGGCGTGGACTGACAATTATTAGATGTCCTCCAAAGGAATATCGTGCCTTATCTGTCCAACTGGCCCGTCAGATCGGCAAAATTCATAGATGGTTTGAGGGCTTTGCCCGAAATACTCTAAAAGTTCTCAGATTTGACGATTTTGCTGGCCATGATAGTTAGATACAAGTTAACTAGATGATTGTACAAGAACATCGGTAGGCAGGATGATCCCAAGACCTCGTTTTGTCCGCAGGACGAAAGTATCAACAAATTTACTAAAGGATTTGCGTACAAAAAGTTTACTCGCACTTTAGAAGAAGTTTCGTCGACACCTCTGACCGGCTCTCAGCTCGCTGCATTTTTGCCGGTAACGTCCGGCTGCGTAAGCAACCGCATCTCAGATTACCGATAATAAGCAGATACGCAAGAAGTAAATGAAAAAATCTATCATTTCAAATATGAAATAAGATTAATGTGCAAACTCAAAATTTGATGTTTGATAAATGAAGAAAAGATAAGTGAAAGTGGCTCACTGAACAAATGAAAGGCTTATTTCAATAGTGGTACAAGTCCATTTTTGTTCATTCTGAGATACAATGTCCTAAAGTTAAATGAGCGCTGGAAAATCTGCAGTTGAAATACCACAAATATTAAAGTATATGGCATGTTGCAAGATATGAACCTTTCTTTCTATTTGTTTGGATCATTAATTTCAGCAACATTATAAGCAGAAAAGTGAAGGTAATGGAGCTGTACGACTATTAAAATAAAATAATTTGAACATTGCATATAAACCTGTCAATGTGTCACTTTTATTAGTGTTCGGGTAATGTTTATGTTCCTGTTTTTCCCACCACACGTGTCACTGTACGCAACTACCTGTTTTTGAGAAGTGACACACTTTTCAATATGTTTCAATAAACAAGTACCAATATCCTGTGAATCCCTTGATCCAGATGTTTCATCCAAAAAACACATATGGATTTACTGTCAGTTAAATTGTGGCAACCAAAACTATACATGCACATGTTTATTTTGTAGTACGATATCGATGTTGTCAGTTTACGAAATGCAAGTGCTTTTTGCAGGCCAAAGGTAAACACGAACACCTGGGAATCTGTCTCTTCACTACATGCTGTGTCTATAGCCATTGCTGTTCTTCTAGCTTCAACCCTCCTAAGGTGAAGCTCCTTTTCATTTTGAAGCTTCCTTTTTTTCTTCTGCAATGGTAGCAGCGTCCATTTCAAAGGTGAATTTGTCACCAAAAGATAAAGTGACTTTACTTGGTGGTCGAAATAACAGTTCAAGTCATTGTTAAAGATTTTTCCATAGCTGTGCTCCCCCACAATTTCTATATTCTGAGATATGCATTTACTGTACAAATCATACATTTTGGCCACACACAGCTCAAGATTTAAAATCCTTTTGTGGGGATTATCCTTCCTTTGGCTCTCGGAAACTGAAAAGCTATTGATGTGTTCCTTTACATCATTGATCAGACCTTCCGGTACAGAGAATTTGTTCTGATGTTTGCCCCTCCCATCAAGATGAGGTGTACTTTCTTCCTTGCTTTTTGTCAAAAGCCTGGAGAGTCGTCCATTATAAATATCGAAAGTGTTCAAGAAAAACTTCTTGCATACTATTGCACAGTTTCCGTTCACATGTAATCGATATTCATAAATCAGCTTTTCTGGCTGTCGGCGGTTAACTGAATGATACGTGCATAAACCATTTTGCGGATTAATATCACCCATAGCCCAGAAATTGTCAAATAACGTCACCTCATCCTCTAAAATTTTATTATACCACTTACATGCACACCTGCAGTCCACATTGCGAAATGTTTTTGGATGAATTATTTTATCAGTTGCTGTACGTATAACTCCAGAGTGTTCCTTTTATTCTTTCGAATATCCTTTTCATATGTGTCCGTTTTCCTTGTATCCTTCTTGCTTCGAGTACACTTCCTTTTTGTCTGCATATTTGCGGCTGCACCGTTCGCACAGGCATCAGTAACAGTGTGTCCTGATTCGTTATTTTTTGCACTTTCATCGGAAGTTTCATCGTCATCAGTACTGGTATCTACATAGAAAGCAACACAAGTTATGATTTATACAGCACCAGATGACTGACAATATATGTATATGTGAAACACATTAAGATGGACACCCTCGTTTTCCATTGTTTTGTCAACATGACCTTAATTCTCGAATATTCCTTTTTTTGGAACAAAATATATATATAATGCTGAGAGAAAAGTAAGTAAATTCTTTTTACCTGCAATAGTTTGAAAATCTGGATCATCAATTGTATCACAGTCACTTGATAATGCTCCTGAATCCATCATCTTCCCAAGAAATAGCAACACGCTGCAATGCACAAAAGTACACGGACTTGTACCACTATTGAAATAAATTCCTGCTTGCTTTCTCTAATGCGTCAGCATTGAGGTGCTCTCTGTTGGCAGCAGGACGAAGCCTGAGCTGTCCCATAATACAAATAACTGAAAAAAGACTTGTGTGAGTACGTACGACGCATCCCTGAAGGGGAGAAACGGAGAAGAACGCCACGACGGCCCGGAGTTTCAAGGTGATGAGTCACTGAGTAGTGATGTATTTCAAGACTTCTGAGCTACTAACAGCGGGAAGTATCAAGGATGAAAACTGGAACCAAAAAAATAAAATAAATTAAAAATTAAAAATAAAAAACAGGCTCAAGAAAAATGGCTCTGAGCACTATGGGACTTAACATCTGTGGTCATCAGTCCCCTAGAACTTAGAACTACTTAAACCTAACTAACCTAAGGACATCACACACATCCATGCCCGAGGCAGGATTCGAACCTGCGACCGTAGCAGTCGCGCGGTTCCGGACTGAGCACCTAGAACCAGGCTCAAGAAAGGTAGCCCAATTTTAAAATGATCTGTTACGGAGACAGAAAGAAGGGCACTACATTATTTAATGAGCCTTAAGATATTCAACAATAATATCTTAAAAACGCAAACATTAGCTTAAAATTAAACCCCAATATGATATTTAAGTTTAAATATTTAATATGGGATGGGTAGCCCCACACAATTCCAGTTACCGCACTGATACTTAAATCGACATTAGTGCGTGGTTGTTCGCTGTTGCTAAATAGGAGGACGAACAGCAGAATTAGCTGGAGCTACGATTGTATCCTCCCAGCTCAGACGACAAGATCTGCTTCTGTGGATTCTTATTTAGTAAGTTCATTAGTTGCTTGCAGTTCATCTACGAGCTTCCAAAAATTTAAGAACTTACGTTCACATGCACATCGAAAACTATCTAAGCGTAACTAATCATGACAGACCTAGTCAGAATATTATCGCACTGGGAGTCTCAAATTTATGGAAAAAATATTCTGACATCAGAGAAGCCTGAACTCAATATTTTGAGAATACTTTGAGATAGGTAACTATTATCCGGAAATTGATTTCTTGTATTTTTATTGACGTAAATCACTTACAGTCTATTGCAACAAGCTAATATCAGTTGTTCAAAGCGATGACCACCAGTTGCAGTGCATACATTACAATGGCGCATCAAATATTGTATCGCTCTCTCAAATAATCCAATTGCCTGTTGTGCAGTAAGAAAGGTTGTAAGTTGTTTCATTATGTCCCTGACTTGTATTAACCTTAATTTCTTGTGTTCGTATTTTCAACGTAGACAAATGAAAGTTTTCTGTACGAACTGATTTTGAGTTACTGCCGTGGGGTGAGCTGAAATTAATCTAACTCTTGCAGGAAAAGTATTTAACCGCATACAGTTTCGACTTTAATAATGTCTTGAGTTTAGCATTATATGAATTCACTGGAATTTTATTTTAACATGAGTTTGCCGATAGAATTGTGCCATGCGAACGATAACATTATTTTACTGACCTGTGATTACACGCAACGGGTGAAGTCTTTGCACAATCTGTCTTGCATCTTGTAGGCACGTTCACTGACAAACGTAACTCATACAATGCAAGAAAACACTTTCCTATAGCTGTGTGTCGATTGCACACAGCTCAGTTTCTCACAAAAAAGAACATATGAACTGTGAGAAAGGTACGTAAACGCCTCTGCTATGGCTAAAGTAACCGTTAATATGGTATAAATCAATATATATTGCAAGTCAAATTGTAAAAAGACAGTGGGAGGCTTCGAATTGCAGACAAATACCAAAGGTACACAATACGTGAACATTTGTTACCGAGAGTACAAGCCTCGCAAGCACTCCATCTTCAGGCCACAAGTGGCCCATCGGGACCATCAGACCGCCGTGTCATCCTCAGCTGAGGAAGCGGATAGGAGGGGCGTGTGGTCAGTACACCGCTTTCCCGGTCGTTAAGAAGGTTTTCTGTGACCGGAGCCGCTACTGTTCGGTCGAGTAGCTCCTCAATTGGTATCACGAGGCTGAGTGCACCCCGAAAAACGGCAACAGCTCATGGCGGCCCGGATTGTCACCCATCCACATGCCGGCCACACACGACAGCGAATCCCCGCGAACTCGTATATTAATTATAACTACAAAGACACTGTAAACACGTTGTCAAAGAGCATAAGAGGATAGAAAGAAAAAAATTGGGTAATCGAGAACGTCCATTCGGGTCGCAATAGGCGTCAAATTATCGATAGGCCATTAAATATGTGTGTGACGCAAGAAAATCAATTAAGCAGTATTCTGCGGCCATATTTCACCCAGAATGTGCGTTTAATTTTGACTGATAATTAATACAAATAACAGGGTTAGTCCAAGGAAATAATGGACTCACGAAATATATTTTCTGCATTTCCGTGACATAACCCCCTGTGCTTGTCATAGAGTTACTTAGGGCAATTTACAGAGACACTAAGTTCGTGTTGTCAAAAAATTCGACGTTCATTCACTCTTATTAAATAAGAAATAAGTATAGGAACTTTAGAAACATTTACAAGCATCAAAGGTTTTCGTTACATATTCCACAGCACACAACGCAACCCGTACGAAGTACATCTTCCACTGTTAGCAGGTGTGTGCGGACTCACACACGAAAGAGCAGCGTTGCTAACAACAGAAGCTGAAGCCAAATTCCCCGGCCAGCTTCACCAAGACGGCAATGACACGCACGTGTCTCTCATTACGAAAGACTTTCCTGCTGTAGATGCATCGACAGGGTCGGTGAGCCGTGGCGTGGCTTTCGGGCGCAAGACGCTATCGATGACTCCTCTGGTTGAGGTTGGCACTATGTGCGATCGCGAGCGCCTCCTGTCGGAGCGGGTCCTAACGGGGGAGTGAGTGCGAGTACGGGAGTCTGGGGCGGACAGCAGGGGAGAACGGACATTGCGGCCGCACTCTGAGGCGACAAGAGAAGAGTTGTTGTGCACGGCCGAGAAGGGAGCGTTGAGCAAGGCGGCAGTCAGCATCGCTTTCCGGGGGACAGAGTGGTGCGGCAGTCCAGCGAGCAGACACCAGCTCCGGGAGCAGTGCTCCGGTTTGTGGACGTGGTGTGGGTCGTATTTTGGCGCAGTATAGTTCGCTTGGTACGCACCTGCTGCTCCCTTTATGCCCACGTGTGTTGTTCTGTCCGTGTGTGCATTGAAAAGGTTACGCTCCGGCTGGAACAGTGGCTTGTGCTTTACGTTCATGCACCCTGACTCATTTGTTTTGCTGCAGGTTGCTGTAATTTCAGAGATCGCTATTGTCTTAGCCCGGTGGTGCCAAGTATCCGAGAACAAGGCAGCTAACGTGTGACCTGTTGTTTTGGGTTTTGGAGTCCTGTTTGGGCAACCTAGTTATCACGCACACAAATGTATTGCTGCCGAGTGAGGTTAGTCCTAATCTTGTGGAACTGAGCTTCCAGTGACTGGCTCGTCTGTAAATTAATTAATTTAACTTTTGTGGTGTGTTGTTTTTTTGCTTTCAATGGTGAATTTCTTGACATTCATTTGTGTATGTTTCGCCGTTAATGATAACTGTGAGTAAGATAGCAAGGTTTTGAAGGGCTTGCGTATCGTGACTGTTTTTTGGCAACTGTTTAATTTGATTTCTTGTTTATCGGTCTGGTAAAAACTTATGCCAAGTTTACTAATTTCCGCCTGTGGTCCGGAAGTTGGTTTGAAGGTAAATCCGTTGGTAAATCTTTACTGAACCTTACTGTTAACTGATCTTGCGTTGAACTAATGCCATTATTAAATCGTATTGTATTACCACAGACAAGGAGACAGGGCACATTCTGTGGTCAAGGGGTAGGCACGGTTATTGCTTTGCGCGTGGCGTCTTTCCGCTCGCTATCATTTTCCGCGTTAGTACGGGCGGCGTGAGATTTGTTTGCTCGCGGTTGTATGGCCGCCAGACAGCTGTGCCTGCTCCCGCTTCAGGGTGTGCCGTGTTTCGTAAGGCGTACGCCGACTTTCAGTAACTGTTACTCCTGTGTTGCTGTCGGTCGCTTACCGAAACGTTAGTCTGTTTTAGCACGGTGGCCACTGGGCCGTGACGATGTCGGTTGATGACCAGCGTTGGCGTGGTCGTCCGCTCTGAGTAGCTTCGGTCGCTTGGACTTGGCAGTTACCTTCTGGTTAAACAGATCAAACTTGTGTATTTGCTGTAAATTCCTAAGTAGTTTGTGAGAAAAATTGTAACTCAGCTTTTCATCATTTTACACAATTCAAGCATTTTGGTAAGGCATTTTCCTATCTATGTTTTATTTAAATGAGAGTTCTTTATTGGGGTTATTCACGTGTTGAAGCTTAACATAAAATATGTAACTTAGCTTTCATGATTTTACTTAATTTAAGCATTCTTGTAAAGCGGTCCTTTATCTACGTTTTATTGATTAGTAATTCTTTGTTGGGGTTATTCACTGGTTGAAGGTTAACATATGTTTGTAACCAAGTTTATGTCCTTGCTTAATTGAGATTTGTTAAGAGCCTTTATTGCTGCAAGATCATTAAAGTTTGGGTGCTTGTAATTGTGAATACTGTTGTCTGTCTATGTTGTGGGCTACCCTTCCACTTCCACAGCCAAGCTCTCCAATCTACCAGTACCGTCGGAGCACCTTAGCTTCGACAAAAGGCCGATGTAGCACCAACAGCGTGTTAGTGTATTGAATACAGGCAACTCTTAAGATAGTTAGAACCATGTCAACCACCTTCTATTCACCTTCTATTGTAGTGTCACCTACTCTGCGAAACCTAATAGAAAAATATATGAAGATGGTATCTGTTCTTTCGGACATGTCCTAAAGATCAGATACCATCGGTGACCATCCAGCTCTCTTAGAATGAAATGATAATTAAATCAAGACCCTAAGCTGTCGACAGGCGTTGATATACATCAACGGTGACAGTTGAAAATGTGTGCCCCGACCGGGCCTCGAACCCGGGATCTCCTGTTTACATGGCACACGCTCTATCTATTATTTTATCCCCATTTTGGTCGGTATTGTTCGTTGCGTTTAGTCTGGGCGGACGTCACAAGACATCAGTTCAAGTTGATCGTTGATTCCTTTACTCAGTTTTTCTATTACAGAGAGCGTGCAGCCCTGTGACCGAAGACGCTGAGCTACCGAGCCATCTGAACCACTAAGGGCACAGAGAATAGTGCGACTGCAGGGGTTTATCCCGTGCACGCTCCCCGTGAGACCCACATGCCCAACTTAATGTCCACATACTACATTCGTAGTGTCCTGCTCATTACACTGATTACTCTCGACAGACAATCTTACCGAGTCCCGTAAGAGTTCGGGCACAGCGTGTGCATCCAGCACAGGTCACTGGCTGGTTAGCCTCAACTATATGAAGATGGTGTCTGTTCTTTCGGACATGTTGGACATGTCGGACACGTGTACGGGATAAATCCCTGCAGTCGCACTATCCTCTGTGCTCTCGGGGCTCAGATGGATAGTGTTTCCCATGTAAGCAGGAGATCCAGGGTTAGAGTCTCGGTCGGGGCACACATTTTCAACTGTTCCCGTTGGTGTATATCAACGCCTGTCGACAGCTTAGGATCTTGATTTAATTATTTCGTAATTGGAAAATATCCAGAGGAGTGCGATCCGGCGAGAGCAGTGGTCATGAGGCAGTACCTTCCCTTTTCATGTGGTGGAAATAATCTCATACAAGTGCTCAATGCTCATAGAGTGTAATATATAATATGGATCACACCCTATAATCAATTAGGTTCAAACAAATGTAGCAGCACACCTCGCATGAACACCAGATAATGTGCGCTGTTCAACGGATTGGTAACATAGTCCTGTCCCTCGATCTTGCACTTTTCCAACCACAGGCAAATGACATACGCTATTCGTGATCTGTGATTAGCGTGTCTTATGGGTGTTGTCAACTGCAGAAACGGGCATTTCCTAAGTTAAAAACACCTACACAGCTGACAAGGACTTGATCTGCGGACATCAAAAGCTGCAGCTGGGTAGTCAATTAATAAACGTGAACTCTGGGATGAAAATCATTTAGTTTGTGTGCACCCTTCGTATCCTATGAGGTTTCACGTGCTGCAACATCATCAGCGGCTTTGAAAGTGTACATTTAATGGTCGAATTAGCTTATGCTGAATCTTCTCCCAAACTTTCGAACACAGTTTCAATATTTCTGTTGGGAAACAATTTTGCTTAGATTATTCTCTAATTTCCGGTCATTACATCGTGCTGCACCTTATATGAAATGCATGAGTGCAATTTCCAGTAAAGAATAATGTTCCATGTGCAAAAGACAAAGCTAAACTCTGAACTGCGTCGTTAACATATCCTACACAACAATGTATTTTTTTTTTTCTCGTGGTTGCGCCAATATTGTTAGTCCTGCATGGTCGAAAGCGAGGGGCAATTGTTTTCATGAAGTGTAAGCAGTTCACAACCAATCGCTCAGTAAGCGTTGCTTATACACCTGATTGCCTTATATTAGTTCCTTATCCAAAAATAGTTTAGGATGCTGCTCCAACTGAACAACACTAAACCTGGGGGATTGAGGCACCCTGCTTACGGCTGCTGCAGCTTGTCTGAACCATGCAGCTCCCGGCTGCATGTCCAAGAGTTAAGTAAAAGAGTAATTGCATCTGAAACGGTGCTTTAGCGTCGTTTATAGCGGGAGTTCTCACCCAGTGGTGACTTGCCATGTGGAATGACGCAGGAAGTGGCAGCCAAAGCGTTTTCCGCAGTGAATACTGGTTGCAGAGGCGACGTAAAACACCGAAACCGGTCTGAGTGAGAAATACAGACGAGTTTGCACAACACCAGCGATACGTTTACCCTCACAGCGGGTACATGAGTGAGTCTACCGGTAAAACGCAGAAACACGTTATACTGAAAAAGCCGTACACCTTCCTGTCCGCTTTCGTTGGGTCACAGGTCTACAACCGCCGTTGTTTCAGCTTCATAATATTGTGTATCTTTTCACCACAAGTAATTTTTATCTTTAAGCTACAAAATACCCAGCAGAGCAATAAAACGCCTGACAGAGCAATACGCAATGGCCTTACGTTTTCTTCTCCTGGACGTTACCACAGCGAAAATGCCACAGTAGCGACTACTGCACCGACCCTGTAATAATTTCTAAGGCTTCCATCCAGACCCTTATTTACTAGTCTGGTGTGGGAGTTGAAGATAGCAACACGAAAGCCGAAGTCTTAAATTTCACATTCAAGAAATCGTTCACACAAGAGACTCGCACAAACATCGAGTATCGAGTAAAACAGAAGTTATTTCAGGCGTTCCCCAAGGTAGTGTTATAGGCCCTTTGCTGTTCCTTATCTATATAAACGATTTGGGAGACAGTCTGAGCGGTCGTCTTCGGTTGTTTGCAGATGACGCTGTCGTTTATCGACTAATAAAGTCATCAGAAGATCAAAACAAACTGCAAAACGATTTAGAAGAAACATCTGAATGGTGCGAAAAGTGACAGTTGACCCTAAATAACGAAATGTGTGAGGTCATCCACATGAGTACTAAAAGGAACTCGTTAAACTTCGGTTACACGATAAATCAGTCTAATTTAAAAGCCGTAAATTCAACTAAATACCTAAGCATTACAATTACGAACAACTTAAATTGGAAAGAGAACATAGAAAATGTTGTGAGGAAGGCTAACCAAAGGCTGCGTCTTATTGCCAGGACACTTAGAAAATGTAACAGACCTACCAAGTAGACTGGCTACACTACGCTTGTCCGTCCTCTTTTAGAATACTGCTGCGAGGTGTGGGATCCTTACCAGGTAGGACTGATGGAGTACATCGAAAAAGTTCAAAAAAGGCAGCACTTTTTGTATTGTCGCGAAATGTGGGAGAGAGTGTCACAGAAATGATACAGGATTTGGGTTGGAAATAATTAAAAGAAAGGCGTTTTTCGTTGCGACGGAATCTTCTCACGAAACTCCAATCACCAACTTGCTCCTCCGAAAGCGAAAATATTTTGTTGACGCCGATCTACATAGGGCGGAACGATCACCATGATAAAACAAGGGAAATCAGAGCTCGTACGGAAAGATGTAAGTTTTCATTGTTTCCTCACGCTATACGAGATTGGAATAATAGAGAATTGTCAAGGTGGTTCGATGAACCCTCTGCCAGGCACTTAAATGTTATTTGCAGAGTATCCATGCAGATGTAGATGAAACATACTGTCGTTTGACTATCGGAGAGAATCCCGTGTGGACGACGTAGCAATAAGCATCCACATCGTGGCCAAACAACTGAATGATTTGTATGTAAATAAGTCACCAGGTCCGTATGGAATCCGAATTCGGTTTTACAAAGAGTACTGTACGGCACTGTCCCTCTTTACGTGGCTTGCATTTTACGTGAATCCCTCGTTCAGAGTGAAATCCGAAGTGACTGGAAAAAATGCAGGTGACTCCTATACGACAGAACGGGAAAAGAAGGGACTAGAAAAATTACAGAATGAAATGTGTATTCTTATAGAACAATTAACCAATGAGTTCCACCCAATAATATCAAAAACAGCAGACTCTTTACACAGTTTATTAAATTGCCAATACTAAACTTTTTTAAATAACAACAAATTCATATAACTTACAAAAATTAACAAATGGTTAATGAGTGAGCTTTAGATACAATAACGGCAGCTTGCCACCATAAAACCAAGAACCTTTTACAAAAGTACTTTTAGAGTTTATCCAAAAGACAAAATCCAATAATAAGTTAGCTTGGCATTACAATTTAAAATGATTTATATAAAAACTTTGGGAAAGATAATGGCACTTGGCACAATAAAATGAAAGAAACGCAACACACAACCAATAAAAATAATTACAAAATAAAAATTTGATACAACCAAAGGGCGAGGGTAAATCCCAACGCAATCACAGACGAGCGAGCTCTCAACACTTCGGAGCCTTCCCACTAGAAACGGTCCCCGAAATAAACCGCTGAGAACTTCCAGTCATGCCTCCCACAACTGCCCATCACTTACGCACCTTGGTTAGGTTCTGTAACACACGACAGATTATATCAACACAAGATAAAATTCAAAAATATGGTTCAAAAATGGCTCTGAGCACTATGGGACTCAACTCCTGAGGTCATCAGTCCCCTCTAACTTAGAACTACTTAAACATAACTAACCTAAGGACATCACACACATCCATACCCGAGGCAGGATTCGAACCTGTGACCGTAGCGGTCTTGCGGTTCCAGACTGTAGCGCCTAGAACCGCACGACCACTCCGTCCGGCCTTCAAAAATACAGTATAACATCCCGACAGCACATGATAACCACAGCGCATTTAACTCGGGCGCTCTTAATAAGTGCCGGAAGCCAACACATACAAATCTCAAACAATTCTCGCTTGCTAAAACGAAACAAGGTCAAGCGCACATGAATAGTCAACACGACTATTCCACCAAGTTAATAATAACACAGTCAAAAAAAAAAAAAAAAATACAGAACATACCACTAAATGCTGTTACACAACCAAATTGACTAGATCGTGTTGTTCAGGTCCCAGAAGACCACATATACCAAGCATCAGTAATTCACTATGTATATTCTGTACAAAACCGCCCTTCTTAGGCAGACTTCACCTAGCACATCGACTGCCAAATGTACCATACGTGAACGCAACTCCGGGCAGGACTCCAGTTGAGCAAATAAATTAGTACTAGCAAATACCGTAACGAGCCACACACACAGCAAAAAGTTCCAACAACACCGTTCCATATCAAAAAAGTTCAGAAACCGCTGCTGGAGCTTCGAGGGGAAAATCTGAAGAGCCAACCGAGCCCACACCCTAACCTGGCAGCCGACTCCAAAATTCAGCAACTGGTTGTCTCCGGGCTAGAGTATCGGAGGATCCCGCCGGACCTCCACATCAGACAGGCAGGCAGAACAAGTACGCCGACTCCAATTAATCACCACCGCATGGCCAGCACAGCGGCGAGTCGCCTCCGCCCCAGACCACTCTGCTCATATTGCGAGGCACAACCACCTTAGCGCTAGTCACTAGCCGGTCAAACAGAGCGAACTTCACGTTCCGTGCATACCCGGAAAACCAACTACTCTCTCGCTTTCCGCCGGCCACCGCAAACACACGCCAGCGACGTCATAGCAAATCGCCACCGGAGTGCCACACGCACCAGGACAGCGAACTATAATCGATTACAGTGCGCGCTCTGAATAAGATCACAGGTTAGCTGCGCGCGCCACATCACAGACCAATATCCCTAACTTCGGTTTCCTACAGAATCCTTGAATACATTCTCAGTGCGGATGTAATAAATTTTCTTGAGACCGAAAAAGTTATATCCACGAAACAACATGGTTTTAGGAAGCATCACTCGTGCGAAAGACAGCCTGCCGTATACGCGAACTATGGATGAAAGGCAACAAGTAGAATCCATATTTCTAGATATCCGGAAAGAATTTGACACCATCCCCCAATGCAGGCTGTTAACGAAAGTACGACTATATGGAATGGATTCTAAGACATGTGTGTGGGTTGAAGACTTTTTGACTTATAGAATCCAGTATGTTTCACTCGACGGCGAGTGTTCATCAGAGGCAAGTGTATCGCCAGGAGTGCCCCAGCGAAGTGTGGGGGGACTGCTGCCGTTCTCTACAAACATAAATGATTTGGCGGACACTGGGCAGCAACCTGTGGTCGTTTGTTGACGACTCTATGGTGTACGATAAGGTGGTGAAGTTGAGTGACTGTAGGAAGATACAAAATGACTGCCGACCGCAGTGGTCTAGCGGTTCTGGCGCTGCAGTCCGGAACCGCGGGACTGCTACGGTCTCAGGTTCGAATCCTGCCTCGGGCATGGGTGTGTGTGGTGTCCTTAGGTTAGTTAGGTTTAAGTAGTTCTAAGTTCTAGGGGACTTATGACCTAAGATGTTGAGTCCCATAGTGCTCAGAGCCATTTGAACCATTTTTTGAACAAAATGACTTAGACAAAATTGTTGGTGTGATGAATGGCAGCGTGAAAAAATGTTAAATTAGTGCGTATGTTTAGGAAAAACAAACCCGTAATGTTCGGATACGACATTAGTAGTGTACTGCTTAACACAGTCATGTCGTTAAAATTACTGAGCGTAACGTCTCTACACTTTACGGAATGGAACGAGTATGTGAGGATTATGATGGGGAAGGCAAAAGGCACATTTTGGATTATTGGGGAAATTTTAGGGAAATGTGGTTCATCTGAAAAGGGAGGCGCATATTCTTGTGTACGAATGTTTGGGATCCGTCCAGGTCAGATTAAAGGACGACATCGAAACAATTCAGTGGCGGGCTGCTAGATTTGTTACTGGCAAGTTGAACAACACGTAGGTGTAATGGAGATACTTCGGGAACTCTACTGTGAACCCCTGGAGGGAAGACGACGTTCTTTTCGAGGAACGCTACTGAGAAAATTTAGAGAAGCGGCATTTGAAGCTGACCGCCGAACGGTTTTACTGCTTCAACACACATTGCGCGTAAGGACCACGAAGGTAAGTTACAAGAAATTAGGGCTCACACGGAAGCATATAGATAGTCGTTTTCCCTCGCACTATTTGCGAGTGGAACAGGACAGAATTTACTAGTAGTGGTACGGGGCACCCTCCGCATCGTACTGTGGCTTGTGGGATGTGTATGTAGATGTGGATGTAGACATAATTTATTTGTAATGACGTTGAACAGTGGAAAGAAAATGTCTTTTGAAAACTACCCGCCTCATCCCACTAACATCCATCCTATTCGGTAAAACTGTTTCTCATAAAATTTCAAGCATTCTTAGAACAATTTAAAAGAAAAACTGATTGAAGTGTGAAGTTGGGGAACAAATGCACAAAATACGAACACAGTTTTCAGACTCCAGAAAAGAGCCATAAGAAGCATAACCAAAAATGGTACTCGAGCTCTCAACTTACGCTTATCGAGAAAAAATAAGTATAAAACTCAAAACAGAATTTTTAATTTTTTTATTTACTAAAATTGCAGCCAAATAGCCGTATACAGTTACTTTGCTTAAAATTTTACATTTACATTTACATTTTGCATTTTTGCATATTAATTTATAGATTTCACTCTTTTACTGCACAGTTCTATGTGATATCGTTCACAGGCTTCGTTACACAGTTCACATACAGATGTTGTGGTTGGGTCGTGATAAGTTTTGTTTTTGCAAATTAGATGATGAAAGCCGTGAATAGAAAATCTAGTTAAGACTTGTCGCAGTTCGAAGTTTGGTGTTGTACATGAGCGGGTCGTCATTGCTTGGGTGCCATAGAATTCCGGCCATGCTTTTTCTCGTTTATCCTCCATGGTCTTCAGTTGATTTCTAGAAGCCCTGGTGTATCGAAATTTGGTGTCTTCAATTAGGAATGTCTCTCTCGCTAGCAGGTACACTAGTCAAGATCTTGTTGTCTTTGAGAGACCTTGTGCTCTTTTTAGATAAGTCGATTTTGCCTTTTCTAGTCTTTCTAGATTTTTTTTGCCAGGTGGTCCCATATAACCTCGAGCCCATAGGCCAGGATTGGCAAGATTTTTGCGTTGAATAATTTCATGGTCGTTTCTAGACGGAGTAGGTGGATGTTTTTGATGTCCTGTATTGATATCATAGCTTGGGATGCACGTTCTGTTGTATGTTTTGTGAAGCATTTAGCTGTTGGTTGCAATGTCATCCCTAGGTATTTAAAGTCTGATGAGATTTTTATTTTTTGCTCTCTGATGTTGATTTCCGCATTCTTGGGTGTTTGGCCTGCTTTTCTGAAAATCACCATTTCTGTCTTTGCTATGTTTATGTGTAGTTCATGTTCACTGCACCATTTGTCTATTTTCTCAATGATTCTCTACAGCTTCTATATATCTGTTGAACCTACGGCTATGTCGTCAGCGCATGCATACACGTGTACCCCCTCTTCATTTTCTCCAACTCGCAGAACTTCTTCAGTGTCAAGAATGTACAGCAAAGGGCTCATTGGGTCACCCTGTAAGACTCCGTTCGATTGCAGAACGAGGTTCGAAAAAGAGAGGTTCTGTTCGAGGACTGACTTGATTATTCTTGCCCATACGCTATCTTCTCCCATTGTGTTTCCAGTTTTCGGACTATTTGTTCTCTTCCTAGTAGGTCAATGGCTTTGGTAAAGTCTATGAACACTGTGTAGAAAATTTGTTTCTTTTTAGCGCTTCGTCGATGTTGTTTAGAAGAAGCCTGACTGCCGTAAGTGTTGATCTTCCAGATCTGAAGCACATTTGCGTTTTGAGAGGTGACTGTCCACACAGGTTTTGATTTTTTGTGTAATTATCTTTGAAAACATCTTGAACTGAGTATTTTCCGGGGATATGCCCCTGTACTTGTTTGGGTCCTTTGGGTCTCCTCTACCTTTGTAGAGAACTTTTATTATAGAGTGTCTCCATTGGGCCGGAATTCTTCCAAGTTCCAGGCATTTGTTGAATAGTTTGGAGGGCCTCTTTTGCATCTTTTATATGTTCATTATATATATTATCGGGCCCTGTTGCTTTCTTGTTCTTCAGTGCTTTTATTACTTCTTTTACATCTTATTCATTTAGAGGTTCCCATACACTGTCTTTTTCCTTAGTTTGATGTTGTTTCTATTTCTTCGGGAGTGTTTTGATTCCTCGATTGTTCATTATCTTACTGAAGTGGTCTTCCCATTCCTTCATGTCTATATTTGGTGTATGAACCAGTTTTCTTGGTCTTGCTGCTATGTATGGCTCTTTCTCTGCTTCATCCGCTTCTCTTTTTACCTCTCTTCCAATGTATTCTATTTTCTTCTCTTCTATTAGTTTTTGTAGATTCTCCTCTCTTCTTAGTACAGTTCGTATGTTTCTTCGTCGTGCTGGTTTCTTAATCTGTGGAGCGTTCTTAGAACAGCGTCCCTTTTGCTGTAGCATTCAGCATCGAACCATCTTTTTGCCGTCCTAATTTTTGGGTGTGTTTGTATCACTGAATTTTTTCGGAGGTCTTCTATTCTGTCTGTTGCTTTTTCAAGGTCTCCTTCCTCTGTTAAAGTTTCTATTTGTGTCATTTGTTCTTACTGGTTTGTTAATTTTTCTTTATCTGCTTTTCTTTGTGTGATTTGGTTGGTCTGTCTTGCTGGCGGTGACGTGACGTTATTTATTTTTATCTTCATTGGAATGTGCTTTCGTATATGGTTCGTACACTCCTGGAAATGGAAAAAAGAACACATTGACACCGGTGTGTCAGACCCACCATACTTGCTCCGGACACTGCGAGAGGGCTCTACAAGCAATGATCACACGCACGGCACAGCGGACACACCAGGAACCGCGGTGTTGGCCGTCGAATGGCGCTAGCTGCGCAGCATTTGTGCACCGCCGCTGTCAGTGTCAGCCGGTTTGCCGTGGCATACGGAGCTCCATCGCAGTCTTTAACACTGGTAGCATGCCGCGACAGCGTGGACGTGAACCGTATGTGCAATTGACGGACTTTGAGCGAGGGCGTATAGTGGGCATGCGGGAGGCCGGGTGGACGTACCACCGAATTGCTCAACACGTGGGGCGTGAGGTCTCCACAGTACATCGATGTTGTCGCCAGTGGTCGGCGGAAGGTGCACGTGCCCGTCGACCTGGAACCGGACCGCAGCGACGCACGGATGCACGCCAAGACCGTAGGATCCTACGCAGTGCCGTAGGGGACCGCACCGCCACTTCCCAGCAAATTAGGGACACTGTTGCTCCTGGGGTATCGGCGAGGACCATTCGCAATCGTGTCCATGAAGCTGGGCTACGGTCCCGCACACCGTTAGGCCGTCTTCCGCTCACGCCCCAACATCGTGCAGCCCGCCTCCAGTGGTGTCGCGACAGGCGTGAATGGAGGGACGAATGGAGACGTGTCGTCTTCAGCGATGAGAGTCGCTTCTGCCTTGGTGCCAATGATGGTCGTATGCGTGTTTGGCGCCGTGCAGGTGAGCGCCACAATCAGGACTGCATACGACCGAGGCACACAGGGCCAACACCCGGCATCATGGTGTGGGGAGCGATCTCCTACACTGCCCGTACACCACTGGTGATCGTCGAGGGGACACTGAATAGTGCACGGTACATCCAAACCGTCATCGAACCCATCGTTCTACCATTCCTAGACCGGCAAGGGAACTTGCTGTTCCAACAGGACAATGCACGTCCGCATCTATCCCGTGCCACCGAACGTGCTCTAGAAGGTGTAAGTCAACTACCCTGGCCAGCAAGATCTCCGGATCTGTCCCCCATTGAGCATGTTTGGGACTGGATGAAGCGTCGTCTCACGCGGTCTGCACGTCCAGCACGAACGCTGGTCCAACTGAGGCGCCAGGTGGAAATGGCATGGCAAGCCGTTCCACAGGACTACATCCAGCATCTCTACGATCGTCTCCATGGGAGAATAGCAGCCTGCATTGCTGCGAAAGGTGGATATACACTTTACTAGTGCCGACATTGTGCATGCTCTGTTGCCTGTGTCTATGTGCCTGTGGTTCTGTCAGTGTGATCATGTGATGTATCTGACCCCAGGAATGTGTCAATAAAGTTTCCCCTTCCTGGGGCAATGAATTCACGGTGTTCTTATTTCAATTTCCAGGAGTGTATATTGGTTGAATACTTCCTTTTATTTCTCCTCTTGTTAATGTGATATCAATGGTGCTTTTCCCATTGTGGCATACATATGTAGGTATCTATCGTTCAGTATGGTGAAACCATCTTCTTCTAGGGTTCCAGTGACTAGTCTTGTTTTATAGTACTCCGTGTCTATTCTGCAGTTGAGATCGCCTGCAATAATGGTTGGTTTGCTGTCGCATTGTTTGATGAATGTGACCATTTCGTCAATTATTTCTACAGCATTTGTGTGCGTTTTAAAATAGGATGCAGTTATATTTATGATTTATGTTTGCTGCTTCTACTTGATACTATTTTCTTGTTTTATGATTTTTTTGGTGGGCGTCATCCAGGGTTTCAGTAGGATAGATATTCTTCCCATGGGTCGTCCTCTTGCTCCCTTCTTTGCCATTAGGTGATAATTGTAAAAATCTTTATGTTGCCAGTTGTCTATCTGGAAGGTTTCTGTTAGAATTGCAAGATTCGAGTTTTGCAGAATATCTGTTGGTGTTAAGTTAAAACCACTTTTTATTCACTCTGTATTCCACAAGACTGCTTTTATTTCTTGCTCTTCTGGTTTTCTTCTCGGTTTAGTTGAGCACTGCTCCCTATTCCATTGATCGTCTTGAGAAACGAAATCGACGTACTTTTATGTTTTCAGGCCAGAATTCTGATTCTTGTGTGATTTGCGGATTTTCAGACGGAACGCATTTTCTACCAAGGAATAAAATTGTACAATAAAGTACCAAAACAGCTAAAAGAAATTACAAAAATACACTTATTTGAAAAGGCAGCTAAAAAGCACCTGTTATGCAATACATTTTATACATTGAAGGATTACTTAGATAAAACAGAGTAGGGGTTTGATAAAAGAGATGTTAAACACATAAATAATAATAATGATCATAAAACATTCAACATAACACTTTAACACTATGTTTTTTCCTTTTCTGGAAAAACTTATCCTAAGCTATGTATTGCACAATACTAACACCTCTTCCTCTTTTTGAGCTCAACATCTGACTTATTATAGAGGGGTGTTGACTCAGTTTTTAGGATAGCAAATGGGAAGTTGTGCTACAGAAAATGGCGCAGAGATCACCAGTGTCTGTGTGTTTGTGTGTATAGTGAGTGAAGTGTTATGAAACAATGTGTGCATAGTGTGTGCAGTGACTGAGATATGAGAGAACACTGTCACATTACATTATTTAATAAGTTATTTGTAAAATAAGTATTGTATACCAGAAGAATCTCTAACTAGAAATCTGTAGATGTATGTGTATACAAATTAGCTTATTTTAAATTGATCTAAATTTGTAAATACTTTGACATGTCCTATATCCTTATGAAAAGAGATCTACGGATGAATAAAGCTACTACTACTAATAATAATAATAGTAATAATAATAATAATACTATCCTTCGACCCGTTTCTGGTCACCTTATCAGACTCTACTTTACCCTCCAACAAAATGTCCACCTGACCAAAGGGTTCATGTAATTTTTTATATGTGTGGTACATGAAGTTCAGAAATAACATTCGACCAAGGCATATTCTTCAGAAAATCTAATTTGAAGTTTTCCGAGCGCGTTTGATACCCTAAACTAAGATCGAATTTTCGACAGGCAGCGCGGCACCGCGACAGGGTGCTCATCTATCATATAGATCGTCTGGTTCAGTTGCCTGGTTGTTACAGATATTTAAGCAAAGGTGTATTTTCTTCTAACTTTCCTGAGATGTGTAAAATACAGACGGAAAAGAAACCGGTAGCACTCAGTAATAGTAATTACTGGTTCGAATCTCATTCCGGGCATTGTACTTTTTTTTTTACTTCTCATATCGAATACCTACGTCTTTTAAACACAGAACTCAACAAATACGTGCTTATTAACATATATCTAGCTGTTATGAAAACACATACACACACACACACACACACACGCACGCCTGCACGCAAAAGACCAAACACCGCAGACGCCAACTACAGTTCAAACTCCCGCGCCTCACCCTGCCAAACACGGTACAAAGCAAATGAATACCACACAACCACAAAAACACGTAATGGTGGCGAAAACTTTGTTTATGTTTTGAAAAATCGGAGAAAGTGCAGCCTCAAGCAACCATAGGCCACGAAATCAGCCTCTTCACTTCTCCAAAAACATATGAGAAAGCACCACAATATCAAAACCGTAAGTTACGCACGAATAACGTGATATATACTCATTTCCGTTTGTAAATGCCTAATAATCAGAAAAATAAAAGATTGAGTTTTGCTGTTTGCAGATGAGAAGTTGTAGACTGTGTAGCAGAACAGCTACCAAAATAAATGTCCAATAGCATCATGTAAGGTATGTAAACTAATGCATACATCCACTCTTTTGGCCAATTAAGCTATAAATAGAACTTTGACATAATGTTATACACAACAAATTGTGCATCAGGTCGTTAATACGCGTCTCAACTATGAACAAATGATGTATAATTTTTTACAACGATTATTCATTTACTATTGTAAATATTATGTACCAAAAGTTTCGGTAATTGTTAATAGTTAACAACAATTTTACCGTTTGAAAATGATAAATACCGTAACCACTGAAGATGGTACAAAAAGTGCTGAAATTTGTGTGGGTGATACAAAACAGAAGAAAAGGTGTCTTGTATAAGGCGGAAATCTTCGTTCCCAACCAATAAATTAATTGATTGGTAACCCTTGTTCATTAGAGTACCTTAGTAATTATTAACGGATAATCAGGACACACAACTGCAGTCTATGTGTTAGGGCCAACCCCTTCCTTTTGTTTCCGTGTGTTTCCTTTAGGGACATAGTCTGTCACTTGCACCATTGAGGGGGTACTCAGCGCATGTCAGCGGCACAAGAGAGAGCCCCGAGCCTTACCCCAGTGGCGCCTTGCTAGATCTCTCACCACAACTTGTCTTGCGTGGGCGAGAGACTGCCACGTCACCATTCACTTGTTACCGTGACTGATGAACAGAGAGTTTAGGCAACATGAAATGACACATCGAAGCTGTATTTGGCTCGATGTCCAGCTGAGTAAGAGCTACTGCCACAGGTGGCACCCTTTACAATCCAAACGCTCTAGATATTTAACACCAGTTTTTGCTACCATGCTATATACACACAGTAAGTGACATTTCATTATTTGCTCTGCTTCCTATTGCTGCCACGTACGCCGTCGGTCCCAGAAGATCCGAGACGGAATTACTACAAAATAGGGAAAAGTTACAAAGGTAGCTTTAGTGCTCGTTCTACATACTCTCCTTCCACTTGTGTACAATTCACAGAATGTTCACATACTGATGACTCAAAACATTATTACCACCTGCTTTTTTGTAGCTTGTTTGCCCGTCTTTGGAACGAATTACATCACTGACACTGTGCATCCTGTACCAGACAGTTTGTTGGTAGGTTTGTGGAGGTATGTGGCGTTAGGCGTCTACGCACAGGCTATATAATTCGCGTAAATAATGGGCAGCTGATTTGCGTACGCAATGATGGCGCTCGATAGCGACTCAAGTGGGTTCCATAAGACTTACGTCAGCCGAATTTGGTCGCCGAGATATCAACATGAGTTCACTAAAATGGTCTTCAAACCACTGCAGCACGGTTCTGATTCGAAGACACAGACAATTAAACTGGTGGCATTGCCGTAAGAGAACACATCAAGCATGAAAGGATGCAGGTAGTTCGCTGCTGACAACGTGTTTTCGATTAGTACCACAGGTGCCATGTAAGCGCAGGAGAATGTCTCCCATAGTACAATACTGCTCCCATCAGCCTGCGTCCATGGGGCGCTGGCCGTTTCGAGCTTTCGCAGACGTCGATGACGGCGTTTGTGGAGACGATCGCCGACCTACTGTAGCAATACCATTCACCCAAAGAGTGGACGCTTTTTCAATGGTCGACGGTCGAACCACAACCCATGCCAGTCACAATGGATGATGTCGTTGGATCAACATGTGAACACTTAGGTGCGGTCTGATGCAGAGAGCCGGCCGGTGTGGCCGAGCAGTTCTAGGCGCTACATTCTGGAACCGCGCGACCGCTACGGTCGCAGGTTCGAATCCTGCCTCGGGCATGGACGTGTGTGATGTCCTGAGGTTAGTTAGGTTTAAGTAGTTCTAAGTTCTAGGGGACTGATGATCTCAGAAGTTAAGTCCCATAGTGCTCAGAGCCATTTGAACCATTTGATGCGGAGAATCATAGAACATATTTTGTGTTAAGACATAATGACCTTTCTAGACTCTGAGAAGCTCATCTGCACAAACCAGCACGGTTTTAGGAAACAGCGGTCATGCGAGGCACAGCTGGCCCTCTTTGTGCATGATATACAACAGGCTCTAGATACCGGCTCCAAGGTTGATGCCATGTTTCTCGACTTTCGAAAGGCGTTCGACTCAATTCGGCACTGTCGCTTGCTCCAAAAAGTGCGCGTTTACGGTTTATCCGATGACATATGTGGTTGGATAAAAAGTTTTCTAACACACAGAGAGTCGTCCTGAATGGGGAGACTTCAACACATAACAAACGTAATATCAGGTGTGCCCCAGGTCAGCGTAATAGGTCCGCTGCATTTTACGATTTACATAAACGATCTACTTGATGGTATTGACAGCGGCGTTAGACTGTCTGCCGATGATGCTGTAGTCTACAGAAAAATAGCATTACACGAAAGTTATGAACAAATCAAAGAGGATTTGCAGAAAATCAATGCTTAGTGTAATGACTGTCAGTTATAAAATGTTCAAATGTGTGTGAAATCTTATGGGACTTGAGTGCTAAGGTCATCAGTCCCTAAGCTTACACACTACTTAACCTAAATTATCCGAAGGACAAACACACACATCGATGCCCGAGGGACGACTCGAACCTCTGACGGGACCAGCCGCACAGTCCATGACTGCAGCGCCTAAGACCGCTCTGCTTATCCCGCGCGGCAGTTATTTCTCAATATTAGTAAGTATAACGTACTGCGTATAACAAGGCGAAAATCCCCATTAATGCACGAGTGCAAAATAAATGCCCAGTCTTTGGAAGCGGTAACATGCGTCAAGTATCTGTGTGCGACTATTCAAAATGATCTCAAACGGAACGATCAGATTACACAAGTAACGGGTAACGCGCTCTAGATTGCGGTTTATTGGTAGAATCCTGAAGCAAAGCAATCCTTCAACAAAGGAAATTGCTTACAATACTTTATTTCGTCCAGTCTTAGAGTATTATTCGTCTGTATAGGACCCTTACCAGTTGGGTCTGATTCAAGAGATTGAGAAGGTCCAAAGAAGAGCTGCAAGATTCGTGACTGGTACATGTAGCCATCTTGAGAGCGTTACAAATCTCATAGAAAGTTTGAAGTGGGACACACTTGCTGATAGACGGCGCGCCAAATGGAAGGGGCTGCTTACTAAATTCCGAAATCCGTTCTTCGTCGAGGATGTAGAGCATATATTATTTCCAGCAACTTTTAAATCGCGCAATGATCACCCTTCAAAGATAAGAGAAATTAGAGCTCGTACTGAGGCGTTCAGACAGTCGTTTATCCATCTCGCGATCCGCGAATGGAACATACGGGGGGAAATATGACTTTGGCGCGAATTGTACCCTCCCCCACACACCACTTGGTGGCTAGCGGAGAATATATGTAGGTGTAGGAGCTCGATTTTCAATTACGTACTGTCAACGGTGGGCTCCAAAACAGTCGTGCGTGCTCCAGCATAGTGCTCTTTCGGTAGCGATGCTACAGATCACCATCTAACCTACTTTACAGAGCAGACAAGCCTGCGAGCCACAAGTTCTGGTGAAGAGCCGTGGATGTCCAGCCATACAGCGCCTAGTGGTACTTTCACTGTCCTTCTACCTCTTTCCATAGGTGCTCACTACTGTAGCACGTGAACATTCGACCAGCTTCGTCGTTTTCGAGATACTCGTTCACAGGCTCTGCATAATAATAATCTGTCCTTCCTCAGAGTTGCTTATCTCAGTGAATTTCCCCATTTGCAGCCTATATCTTCCCTAGGGTGATCCCCCGCCCGTGTCTGTGCCGTTGTAACACTTATATCGATTAGAAGTAGGTTTATATTATGTAAGTGTCTACCTGTAATTATGAAGTGTTTGTTAGTTAAGGTCATTGATTTGTGACAGGAAATCAGAATTTGTAATGTATGTATGGAAAAAGATAAATAATTCTTTAAAATAATGAATTTTTGTAATATAAGTATATTTTAAGAAAAAAACCTTGTGTACTGGAAGCTGGTCCACGCTTAGGGCTCTTGTACTGCAAAATGTAAAAGATGTAGGGAAGTTCCTCCGCAACGAAAGGGTCTTGGCGCGATGTATAAGGTGGTTTTGACGGTCGAACTGGGCGGCTGCTTGGTGTGAACGGTACGCAGTCAGTGGCTAGACGTTGCACGGTACACATTGACGGTGCCAAGGGAGGCAATTGAAAGCCGCTTTGCAAGGAATTTTGCCTCGGATGTGGATTTGGCTGTTTCATGGTACTCTCAGCGGTATGGAATGGCTCCAACACGTAGAGCATTGAAACATCAAGTGCCGTGAGTACAGTTAACCGCCATGTCGCTTGCCTCCACCACTTCGCCTCTGCTCCAGCAACTTCATGCATACAGATATGTATCAGAGCATGGGCCAGTCAATTTTTGTGAGTGATTTTTGTGGTTTCACCGCCAGACAGCACACTTGCTAGGTGGTATAGCCTCGAAATCGGCCGCGGTCCGTTAGTATACGTCGGACCCGCGTGTCGCCACTATCAGTGATTGCAGACCGAGCGCCGCCACAAGGCAGGTCTAGTCTAGAGAGACTCTCTAGCACTCGCCCCAGTTGTACAGCTTACTTTGCTAGCGATGGTTCACTGATTACAGACGCTCTCATTTGCAGAGATGACAGTTTAGCATAGCCTTCAGCTACGTCATTTGCTACGACCTAGCAAGGCGCCATATTCAGTTACTATGTCTTCTGAACAGATAATATTTTGACTCATGTGCCGTCAAGAGCGACGTTCATCATTAATGGATTAAAGTTAAGTATCAAACTAATTACGTCCGCTTTCTGAATTCTAATTCCTTGTCATGTGCCAGACCTCACGTCAGTAGAGTCCTTCCCTCCTCACGCCAGCCTGCGTGCGTTTCGGCCTCCTCTAGTAACACGGTGTTGGCTCTTCTGCCAACACAACAATTTTAATACTAGTCCAAGTGCTATAAACCTGTGTTTACAACCATGTCTTCTATCCTGATCACGAACCTACGCAGGGTCCTCTCCTTATTGTTTATAAAACCGAGTATCATGTTTCAGATGAACTATTGATTTGTTCATGTTTGTCAAATGTGCAAGGATTAGCAAATGTTGAAGTTAGTTAGAATTTTGCTACAGTGGTCTCAATTTATCGCAAACTATCGTTTTGCAAAAATTCAGTGCGAGACTGCGTAAATGTTACTGTCTACAATACCTACTTCACAGATGATGAAATCTGTACGTAAGTGCAACTTATTTGAAATATAATTTAGCCTTCATTATTATCATGAACGTTTTTTTTTTAAATTGAGCTTGGTGTTGAATAATTTGACTTGAAAAGTAAAAACGTAAACTATTCCGAACTATTGCGAGTGCGCACAGGTTGCCCGAACTCTTACGGGAATCGTCACCTTAGTGGGCGCGAGTAATGAGTGGATGGGCAAATATCTATTAGGAACATTACATATGTAGATTGTGGACAGTTGGGAATGTGGGTCTCACGGGAGGTGTTAAACGGATAACCCCTGAAGTCGCGATATTCATTTGTGTCCTCGGTGGCACAGATGGGTTTGCCGGCACGGTAGCTCAACGTGTTCGGTCAGAGAGCTGGTTGGTCTCTGTAATAAAAATACTGAGTGGAAGGATCAACAAACGAAATTTCGCGGATGTCATGTGAGGTCCGCGACGGCCAAACACAACCATCAACAACGAACAAAATTTTAAAAAAAGATGGATAAAGCGTCTGCCATGTAAGCAGGAGATCTCGGGTTCGAGTCCCGATCGGGGCAAACATTTTCGACTGTCCCCATCGAGGTACATCAACAACACCTATCGGCAGCTGAGGGTTTCAATTAATTATCATTTATTCCAAGTGAAGTTAACAGTTAATTTTCTTTGAATTAGTCTTTGCTACTGAAGTAATCTTAGAGCTTGACTAGTGACACGATACTAGTTTATGGATTCCCATCATATTCTTTTCATATTAAAAAGGTAAATGGACTATTATTACTACTAATGAAATCTGATGTATTATTATAAATGGGAGCATAAGTAGTGTGACTGTGGTATTATTTATTTTAATTGTGGAATTTATATGTCAGTTAAGTCAGAAGCCCCTCCTGGCCAATTTTAGTTCTGCGTTTCTTGCAGGTACTTTTCAGCACTGATCCAAGTAACAACATTAGAGTGTAGCTCTTAATAGTATGAGTTTGGTACGAATTTTCTTTCTATGATTACTAATATGTACATTATAGGTAAGCACTGCTACCCACAGCTCAGAGTGCCCTGTGTCCGTTTGTATCCTGTGTGCTATTGAAAGTGCATATTGATGAAAATAACTTCTGTAACTGATATTCAACTTTCTCAACCTGATATATCCAAATTAATGTGCCTAATTAGGCTGGCGACCGTTCGTTTTTTCATTCACATATGCATTTTACTGCTTTCATTAAACCTCAAACTTAGAGTCTCTTTAGTTTTCCTGTTAATTGCAATATATTCAAAATTTCAGTCCGGTACTTTTATCCGTTAGACACACACGCGATCAAAATTTCAAAATCCTCCCATAGGGTAACATTAGTTTATGTCACGGTAGGATTGTGTTATACCGCCTTCATACTTATGTTACGGCGCCATGTGTCGGCAACGCCACCAGGCGAGATCCAATACCGGCGTGGGCAATGGTCATAATGTTTTGGTTTATCGATGTACAATCATGAGAAACTGAGAAAAGCCCTTATTTGGGATGTTGTTCAGGTCACACGCCATATTGGCTTGAATGTCGGTTATGTGGTGAAAACATGAACCCTTCACGTGGGTTTCTCCTCTTTGTCGTTTTGTGATCGATTCGCATTTTCTGGATAAGAGTAGTCCACATTTTGCATTTCGAACAAATCGCGACAGACGTCCACGCGTCGTTATTTTTGAACGGGAGAGTAGATGTGCAGGACAAACTTTGCATTCAATTTTGTCTTCTTCCATATATTCTGGAGACTGTCATGGACACGTCGTTTAGAGATGTGACAGATCGGTGTTAGCATACTACTGTCGCAAGTTCAGTACTTAACTGCCTGCTCACAACTGGCTTGTCGAATGCACATCTGTTGTTTGCAATGATAATTAAACCAAGACCCTAACCTGTCAAAAAATTGTTCAAATGTGTGTGAAATCTTATGGGACTTAACTGCTAAGGTCATCAGTCCCTAAGCTTACACACTACATAACCTAAATTATCCTAAGTACAACCACACACACCCATGCCCGAGGGAGGACTCGAACCTCCGCCGGGATCAGCCTCACAGTCCAGACTGCAGCGCCTTAACACCGCTCGGCTAATCCAGCGCGGCTTTCGCCTGTCGACAGGCGTTGATATACATCAACGGGGACAGCTGAAAATGTGTGCCCCGACCAGGACTCGAACCCGGGATCTCCTGCTTATATAGCAGAGACCACATTCTCAACTTAATGTCCACACCCTACATGCCCATTACACGCATTACTCGCGACAGAGAATTTTACCGAGTCCCGTACGATTTCGGGCAATGCGTGTGCATCCACCACAGAAGAAGAAGGTCAGTGGCTAGTTACCTTAACTACACTCCTGGAAATTGAAATAAGAACACCGTGAATTCATTGTCCCAGGAAGGGGAAACTTTATTGACACATTCCTGGGGTCAGATACATCACATGATCACACTGACAGAACCACAGGCACATAGACACAGGCAACAGAGCATGCACAATGTCGGCACTAGTACAGTGTATATCCACCTTTCGCAGCAATGCAGGCTGCTATTCTCCCATGGAGACGATCGTAGAGATGCTGGATGTAGTCCTGTGGAACGGCTTGCCATGCCATTTCCACCTGGCGCCTCAGTTGGACCAGCGTTCGTGCTGGACGTGCAGACCGCGTGAGACGACGCTTCATCCAGTCCCAAACATGCTCAATGGGGGACAGATCCGGAGATCTTGCTGGCCAGGGTAGTTGACTTACACCTTCTAGAGCACGTTGGGTGGCACGGGATACATGCGGACGTGCATTGTCCTGTTGGAACAGCAAGTTCCCTTGCCGGTCTAGGAATGGTAGAACGATGGGTTCGATGACGGTTTGGATGTACCGTGCACTATTCAGTGTCCCCTCGACGATCAACAGTGGTGTACGGCCAGTGTAGGAGATCGCTCCCCACACCATGATGCCGGGTGTTGGCCCTGTGTGCCTCGGTCGTATGCAGTCCTGATTGTGGCGCTCACCTGCACGGCGCCAAACACGCATCATTGGCACCAAGGCAGAAGCGACTCTCATCGCTGAAGACGACACGTCTCCATTCGTCCCTCCATTCACGCCTGTCGCGACACCACTGGAGGCGGGCTGCACGATGTTGGGGCGTGAGCGGAAGACGGCCTAACGGTGTGCGGGACCGTAGCCCAGCTTCATGGAGACGGTTGCGAATGGTCCTCGCCGATTCCCCAGGAGCAACAGTGTCCCTAATTTGCTGGGAAGTGGCGGTGCGGTCCCCTACGGCACTGCGTAGGATCCTACGGTCTTGGCGTGCATCCGTGCGTCGCTGCGGTCCGGTCCCAGGTCGACGGGCACGTGCACCTTCCGCCGACCACTGGCGACAACATCGATGTACTGTGGAGACCTCACGCCCCACGTGTTGAGCAATTCGGCGGTACGTCCACCCGGCCTCCCGCATGCCCACTATACGCCCTCGCTCAAAGTCCGTCAACTGCACATACGGTTCACGTCCACGCTGTCGCGGCATGCTACCAGTGTTAAAGACTGCGATGGAGCTCCGTATGCCACGGCAAACTGGCTGACACTGACGGCGGCGGTGCACAAATGCAGCGCAGCTAGCGCCATTCGACGGCCAACACTGCGGTTCCTGGTGTGTCCGCTGTGCCGTGCGTGTGATCATTGCTTGTACAGCCCTCTCGCAGTGTCCGGAGCAAGTATGGTGGGTCTGACACACCGGTGTCAATGTGTTCTTTTTTCCATTTTCAGGAGTGTATATCGTAAGTAGGGTGTTTAGGTTTTTTTATTGGTAATGCCACGTAGCGCTCTGTATGAAAATCACTGGCTGTGCTGTGTGCAGTCTGTGGCTGGTTTGCATTGTTGTTTGCAATTGTAGTGTTGGGCAGCTGGATGTGAACAGCGCGTAGCGTTGCGCAGTTGGAGGTGAGCCGCCAGCAGTGGTGGATATGAGGAGGGAGATGGCGGAATTTTGAGAGCGGACGATCTGAACGTGTGTCCACCAGAAAGAGTAAATTTGTAATATTGGATATCATGGACTGATATATATATTATGACTTTTGAACACTATTAAGGTAAATACATTGTTTGTTCTCTATCAAAATTTTTCCTTTGCTAACTAAGTAGTTAGTGCCTTCAGTAGTTTGAATCTTTTATTTAGCTGGCAGCAGTGGCGCTCGCTGTGTTGCAGTAGTTTGAGTAACGAAGATTTTTGTGAGGTAAGTGATTTGTGAAAGGTATAGGTTAATTTAGTCAGGGCCATTCTCTTGTAGGGATTATTGAAAGTCAGACTGCGTTGCGCTAAAAAAAATTGTGTGTCAGTTTCAGCACAGTCATGCATAATTTTTCTAAGGGGACGTTTCCGTATGTCCGAAAGAACAGATACCGTCGGTGACCGTGAAGCTCTCTTACAAAGAAATGATAATTAAATCAACACCCTAAGCTGTCGACAGGCGTTGATATACATCAACGGGGACCGTTGGAAATGTGTGCCCCGACCGGGACTCGAACCCGGTAACTCCTGCTTACATGGAGACGTTCTGTCCCTCTGAGCCACCGAAGGCACACAGGATAGTACGACTGCACGGATTTATCCCTTGCACGCTTCGCGTAAGACCCACATTCCCAACTTAATGTCCAAACACTACATTCGTAGTGCCACTGCCTACTACACTCATTACTCGTGGCAGACAATCTTACCAAGTCCCATAAGAGTTCTCTGTTCGAGTTTCGAAATCAGACGCGAGAGATTCAACTACTTTCTGAGATATTTTGAAGTGAAACAGCCGTAAAGTGCGCAGTACGAAAGTACTAGACGAGACGCCTGCAGCCGTAGCAATCTTGTCCAATTGCATCGCCACTAGACAGGAGCGCCGCGTTGGAACGCTTTATCGTTTGACAGGACGGAGCGAGAGGCTATCGCAGCGTCCGCGCCGTGCCACTGAAAGTGGCTGCGGCAGTCTCATTACGATCTGCGACCGCTCGTAAACCGCGGACGGCAACGCCGGCTGGCACGGCGACGTGAGGCGGGCCGCGCCGTTCGCCGCCGCGATTTATCGCTCGTAAAGCGGCCTGTATCGACACGGCCGCACTGTAAACGTCGCCATCGCCGCTGCCGCAGCGCTGAAACACTGCCGACCGCGCGGCGAGCAAACAAAGCGTGCCGCTCGCCGCCCGCGTCTGCGCAGTGCACGGGTCACCGCTACTGGTGGCGCGCAACAGGTGCGTGTGCGGAAATGCTGAAGGTGGTAGCGCGGAAAACTCAGTTCGACGGACATGCGGTATTATGTAATACACATTGCGTAAAGCTCCCGTGGTTTGGGGTAGCGTCTTTGACTAGTAAGCTAAACGTTCTCGGTCCCGGTCTCAAATGTCGCCACCGCTTACATCTACATCTACATCTACATCAACATGACTACTCTGCAATTCACATTTAAGTGCTTGGCAGAGGGTTCATCGAACCACAATCATACTATCTCTCTACCATTCCACTCCCGAACAGCGCGCGGGAAAAACGAACACCTAAACCTTTCTGTTCGAGCTCTGATTTCTCTTATTTTATTTTGATGATCATTCCTACCTATGTAGGTTGGGCTCAACAAAATATTTTCGCATTCGGAAGAGAAAGTTGGTGACTGAAATTTCGTAAATAGATCTCGCCGCGAGGAAAAACGTCTTTGCTTTAATGACTTGCATCCCAACTCGCGTATCATATCTGCCACTCTCTCTCCCCTATTACGTCATAATACAAAACGAGCTGCCCTTTTTTGCACCCTTTCGATGTCCTCCGTCAATCCCACCTGGTAAGGATCCCACACCGCCCAGCAATATTCTTACAGAGGACAAATGAGTGTAGTGTAAGCTGTCTCTTTAGTGGACTTGTTGCATCTTCAAAGTGTCCTGCCAATGAAACGCAACCTTTGGCTCGCCTTCCCCACAATATTTTCTATGTGGTCTTTCCTACTGAAGTTGTTCGTAATTTTAACACCCAGGTACTTAATTGAATTGACAGCCTTGAGAATTGTACTATTTATCGAGTAATCGAATTCCAACGGATTTCTTTTCGAACTCATCGCTTTGCAACTGATACTGGTCTTCGGATGACCTTACTAGACGGTAAATTACAGCATCATCTGCGAACAACCTAAGAGAACTGTTCAGATTGTCACCCAGGTCATTTATATAGATCAGGAGCAGCAGAGGTCCCAGGACGCTTACCTGGGGAACACCTGATATCACTTCAGTTTTACTCGATGAGTTGCCGTCTATTACTACGAACTGCGACCTTCCTGACAGGAAATCACGAATCCAGTCGCACAACTGAGACGATACCCCGTACGCCCGCAGCTTAATTAGAAGTCGCTTGTGAGCAACGGTGTCAAAAGCTTTCCGCAAATCTAGAAATACGGAATCAACTTGAGATCCCATGTCGATAGCGGCCATTACTTCCTGCGAATAAAGAGCTAGCTGCATTGCACAAGAACGATGTTTTCTGAAACCATGCTGATTACGTATCAATAGATCGTTCCCTTCGAGGTGATTCATAATGTTTGAATACAGTGTATGCTCCAAAACCCTACTGCAAACCGACGTCAATGATATAGGTCTGTAGTTCGATGGATGACTCCTACTAACCTTCTTAAACACTGGTGCGACCTGGGCAATTTTCCAAGCTGTAGGCACAGACCTATCGGAGAGCGAGCGGTTGTATATGATTGCTAAGTAGGGAGCTATAGCATCAGCGTAATCTGAAAGGAACCTGATCGGTATACAATCCGGACCTGAAGACTTGCCCGTATCAAGCGATTTGAGTTGCTTCGCAACCCCTAAGGTATCTACTTCTAAGAAACTCATGCTAGCAGCTGTTCGTGTTTCAAATTCTGGAATATTCCATTCGTCTTCCCTGGTGAAGGAATTTCGGAAAACTGCGTTCAATAACTCCGCTTTAGCGGCACAGTCGTCGGTAACAGTACCATCGGCACTGCGCAGCGAAGGTATTGACTGCGTCTTGCCGCTTGTGTACTTTACATACGACCAGAATTTCTTCGGATTTTCTACCAAATTTCGAGACAATGTTTCGTTGTTGAACCTATTAAAGGCATCTCGTATTGAAGTCCGTGCCAAATTTCGCGCGTCTGAAAATTTTAGCAAATCTTCGAGATTTCGCGTTCTTCTGAACTTTGCATGATTTTTCCGTTGCCTCTGCAACAGCGTTCGGACCTGTTTTGTGTACCATGGGGGATTAGTTCCATCTCTTACCAGTTTATGAGGTATGAATCTCTCAATTGCTGTTGCTCCTATATCTTTGAATTTGAGCCACATCTCGTCTACATTTGCATAGTCAGTTCGGAAGGAATGGAGATTGTGTCTTAGGAATGAAAATCATCGGCAATGGCGGCTGCAGACTTCAAGAATAAGGAGTCACCATCGTTCTGCCAACGGCCTTGTCAAAGAGGGCAGACTAGCTGACAGAGGTTCAGGGCACTCTCTAATACCCTTTGGGATGGGAAACTGTCGCAATCAGGATGCAAAAACCAACAAACACCAACTGCATTAAACATACCAATGGGTATCCACAGAATTTGTTAACTGCAATTGAAACTGTGTAATGATTTCTCCAGTGGCCAAAGATTCCTCACTAGTTCCCATTCGAATCTCCAGGAGGGGATTGCCAAGGGGGAGGTGACATGAGAAAAGGATTGAATAACCGACGAAAGCATAACGTTCTACGAGTCGTAGCTTGGAATTTCAGGCGCTTGAACGTGATAGGGAAGCTAGAATCTAAAAATAGAAATGCAAAGGCTCAATCTAGATACATAATGGTCCGTGAAGTGAAATGTAAAGAACACAAGGATTTATGGTCAGATGACTATAGGGTAATATCGACAGCAGCAGATAATGGTTAATTGGAACAGGATTCATCATGAAGAGGAAGCTAGGGTAGAGGCTGAGCAACTGTGAACAGTTCAGTGATAGCTTTTTTCTCATCAGAATCGACAGCAAACCAACACCAACGACGATAGTTCAGATATACATGCGGACATCGCAAGCTGAAGACGAAGATACACAGAAGGGATATCATGATATTGAACGAAAAATTTGGTACGTCAAGGGATATAATCGTGGGAGACTAGGCTGCGGTTGTAGGGGAAGTAGCAGAAGAAAGGGTTATGGGAGAATATGAACCTGGTACTAGGAATGAAAGAGGAGAAAGACTGAGTTCTGCAGCAAATTCAGCTAGTAACCACAAGAGGAGCAGGTATACTTGGAAAAGGACGGGAGATACAGGAAGAGATTCCGAAATCATATTGGATAATAAAGCATACCCAGGAGTAGATACAGACTCAGATCACAGTTAATTAGTGACGAAGAATAGATTGATTTTTGAGAGAGAAGTCAGGAAGAATCACTGTGCAAACAAATGGGATATAGATGTTTTAAGGAATGAAGAAGTATGCTTGAAGTTCTCTGAGGATGTAAAAGCTGCGATAATTAATAGCTGAGTAGGCAGTTCAGTTGGAAAGGAACGGATACATGTAAAAAGGGGAATCAAAGAAGTTAGGAAAAAAACAGCGATAAACTATAGGTATAAAAAAAGAACAAACTTGAAACTACCCCTGTGCAACGGGGATTAAAAAATTCTATAATCTCGTAAACTGGTTTCATTATTTATTATTTTGAGCTTTTCCTCATTACAGAGGCTTATCTCCAACATAATAATTTACTTGGAAATTACAATACAAACAATAAACGTTCTTAAACTATAATCTCAAAATATTCCTCCAGGTGTTTCGATCTTGTGTGTCCTCTTTCTCTGCGCCCATTCTCCTCATTATGTACTGTACATTTTGGAGCCAGGTTATCATAGGTCATCCTCTTCTTCTTCTCCCCTCCGGTTCCCACTCCAGTATCAATTTTGGTATTCTTGTTTTCTCCATTCGTCGTACATGCCCGTACCACTGTAATTTCTTCCTATCCATTACATCATATATTACGTCTTTTATTTCCATTCTCCTTATTATTTCGGTGTTCCTTGTCTTTTCTTTCCTGGAGATTCTTGCCGATCTCCTCCAGAAGTCCATCTCTACAGTTTCTAATTTTTTAATGTGCTTCAGGTTAATTGTCCAAGTCTCCGTTCCATACAGAACCGCACTCTCTAATATGGATTTGTATATTAGTTTTTTATTTCTGCTCATTACATTCCTACTCCATAAGACTGAGTTAAGCATCCCAATGACCCTCCGTCCGCTACTAATTCTTTTATTGATTTCTGACTCTGATTTTCCCTCGATTTCTAAAATGGATCCTAAATAACAGAAAGTGTTTATCTTTCTGATTTTCTTTCCTTCAATGTATAGCTCATCTGAATCATTAGTCAAGTATTCTGTTTTTTGGTAATTAATCTTTAAACCCCAAGTTTTGTATGCTACTGCTAGTTGATTGCACATATAGTTAGCATCCTCCCCATCTTGTGCTACGACTACTTGATCATCAGCAAATAATAAATGATGTAGGTAAACTCCATCTCTTATTTATAATCCCATACTATTACATTTACGAGACCATGTTCTAAGGCTAATGTCTATATAGATTTTAAATAATGATGGTGACATGGGACAGCCCTGTAAAAGGCCTTTGCTTGTTCTAAATTTCTGTGAAAGTTTATTACCAACTTTCACTTGGCAAATGTTATCTTTATACATCTGTTGTATTATTTTAATCAAGGGAGGGTTTATGTTTGCCATATGTAGTGCTCTCCAAAGTAATTTTCTTGGAACAGTATCATATGCTTTTTCTAGATCTATGAAAATTAATCCTATATTTTTTGATTTTTCCCTATGTTTCTCCAAAATCTGTCGTAATGTGAAAATATGGTCTACACATGATCTCCCAGCCGTGAATCCACATTGTTCTTCTTGGGTTCTAAAATTTTTTTCCAGTTTGTTTTTAATTACTTTCGCAAAAATTCTCATTAATGTGTTTGTAACACAAATTCCTCGATAGTTTGAACAAATTTTGCGATCCCCTTTCTTAAATATTGTATTAATGTAACCTAGCTTCATCTCGTTGGGTATTGAATCTCCATGTATCATTTTGTTGAAGAGCTGTGTTATCAGTTTCACAATTTTGTCACCACCATATTTCAGACACTCCAGATTGTTATTGCCTGGTCCCGGTGATTTACCATTCTTTCTTGTTCTCAACGCCTGAAATACTTCACTTTCTAAAATATGGATCTGATCATCTTCCCCTGTTCCTTCTTCTAGATATTCTTCTCTGTCCTCATTTAATAATTTTTGGAAATACTCTTCCCATTCCTTTTGTGTTATCAGTTGGAGATTAGTTTTGCTTTTTGTATCCTGTCGAAGCCCTTTCATTACTGACCATGCTTCTTTTGCTCTCCCAAATCCTAATTTGCTATTCACCTTGGCACATGTTCTTTCCGATGCTTCATTTTTTGCCATCCTTATTTTTTTCATCACTTCATTCTTCTTTTCCTTGTATATTGATCTTGTTTCTTCTGATTTATCATTCAACCACTGAAGGAACGCATTTCGTTTTTCTCTAATGAGGACCTCTAGTTCCTCTGACCACCACTCTGCTGCACGGTTGTGGTTGCTATCTTTTTTGCCCAACACCTCTGTTGCTATGATTTTCATATTAGCTTTTATATAGTCATATATTTCCTCTGTACTTCCTTCAAATGATTCAACCAGTTTCCTTTCCATCCTGGCCGCAAAGAGTGTTCTGATACTTTCGTCTTGTAGGCTGTCAATATTAAAAGGTAAATTTTCATCTTTCTCAGTCTGGTTTGTTTTATTTATGTTACTTGTATCACTCCTTGCATTCTTCCATGGCCAGAAAGACTTCATTTTAACTAGATAGTGGTCTGATCCACACTGGGCTCCTCTATAAGATCTGACGTCTACTGCCTTGAAACTACTTGTTTGCCTAATGATAATATAATCTATTATAGAAAGAAGTTCTTTGGTGTTCTGTTGCCAAGTATATTTATGAATGTCCTTATGTTTGAAAAATGTGTTGGTAATCTTTAGATCAAATTGTTCACAAATTGCAATCAATCGTTCTCCATTGTCATTATATTCGTCCTCTCCATGTTTTCCTACTATTCTACAAGATTCTCTAATTCCTACCCTTCCATTCAGATCTCCCATGATAATCAGTTCCTTTCTTCTTGGGATTTTTTCAATAGTCTCCCTGAGGGTGTCCCAAAATGTATCTTTCTCCTTATCTTTTGTGTCGTTCGTGGGTGCATATACGCCAATAATCACAACTTCCCTAGCAAATAATGTCATTTCAACAGTTATTATACGTTGATTCATGAATGTTCAATTTGTGATTCTTTCTTTCCATGATTTTTTTATCATAATGGAGACTCCTGCTTTGACTCTTACTGCTTTTGATACCCCACTCCAGATATGTACATAATTATCCAGTTCTTCTTCTCCTTGGCCTTTCTTCTTTGTTTCAGAGAGTACGACAACATTCATGTTGAACATGTCAAGTTCTGCGGGGAGTAAATTTATTTTAGTGGAAATACCTTGCACATTCCAGCATCCAAACATAATTTTCCGTTTCTCATTGCCAGTTCGTCGTCCAAAGTTCCAAAGTTTGAAAAATGTGTTGGTAATTTTTAGATCAAATTGTTCACAAATTGCAATAAATCGTTCCCCATTGTCATTATATTCGTCCTCTCCATGTTTTCCTACTATTCTACAAGATTCTCTAATTCCTACCCTTCCATTCAGATCTCCCATGATAATCAGTTCCTTTCTTCTTGGGACTTTTTCAATAGTCTCCCTGAGGGTGTCCCAAAATGTATCTTTCTCCTTATCTTTTGTATCGTTCGTGGGTGCATATACACCAATAATCACAACTTCCCTAGCAAATAATGTCATTTCAACAGTTATAATACGTTGATTGATGAATGTCCAATTTGTGATTCTGTCTTTCCATGATTTCTTTATCATAATGGAGACTCCTGCTTTGGCTCTTACTGCTTTTGATACCTCACTCGAGATATGTACATAATTATCCAGTTCTTCTTCTCCTTGGACTTTCTTCTTTGTTTCGGAGAGTACGACAACATGCATGTTGAACATGTCAAGTCCTGCAGGTAGTAAATTTATTTTAGTGGAAATACCTTGCACATTCCAGCATCCAAACATAATTTTCCGTTTCTCATCGCCAGTTCGTCGTCCAAAGTTCCAATTTTTCCGAGGCATATTATTAGGTTTTTTAGCATTTTTATGTTTTTATGTGAGTGAGGAGCTGGACCACTGCACAACCCCCAACCCGGAGGACCAGGTAATTTTTACTCCAGGTTTTCTTCCTTTAGCCTTTGATAAGCCAATATCATACTACAAGGCAGCAGTTGCTAGTTTTGGTCCACCCCGGGTATTTTATTTCCCCTGTACCCACCACATATCTGGTGAGCATTTCCCTATCCGCCACCTGGGGAGGCGCCCGATGGGAGACCAGCAAACTCCACACGGGAAACTGGTTTCATAAAAATGAATTAGTAGAAATGGTGGGTTTCGGGGATCCCAGAGTGGTAAAAAACTAATCACAGACCCAGCATACATATTTTTAGAATTTTATTTCAGCAAAAATAAATTTACATAAGGAAGACACTGGTAACATGAGCACATTTGATAAAGTAAAATATACACCAAAAAAAGTTAGGCATCGCCACGGTTCCGAGAGTTTCGGAACCTGTACAGAAAATTGGGATAGAGATTAACATAATGTCATTTCCGCTCTTTTTATTGCTCATGAAAACCACGCATTGCGTGTTGTACGACCATGCAGCGACACCTTCAGAGGTGGTGGTCCAGATTGCTGTACAAACCGGTATCTCTAATACCCAGTAGCACGTCCTCTGGCACTGATGCATGCCTGTATTCGTCGTGGCATACCATCCGCAAGTTTATCAAGGCACTGTTGGTCCAGATTGCCCCACTCCTCAACGGCGACTCGGCGTAGATACCTCAGAGTGGTTGGTGGGTCACGTCGTCCATAAACAGTCCTTTTGAATCTATCCCAGGCATGTTCGATAGGGTTCAAGTCTGGAGAACACTCTGGCCGCTCTAGTCGAGCGGGGTCGTTATCCTACAGGAAGTCATTCACAAGATGTGCACGATGGGGACGCGAATTGTCGTCCATGGAGACGAATGTCTCGCCAATATGCTGCCGATATGGTTGCACTGTCGGTCGGGGGATGGCATTCACGTGTCGTCTTCCGTGACCAACAGCGGGCGTACGTCAGCCCCACAAAATGCCACCCGAAAGCAGCAGGGAACTTCTACCTTGCAGCACTCGCTGGACAGTGTGTCTAAGGAGTTGAGCCCGATCAGGTTGCCTCCAAACACGTCTCCGACGATTGTCTCGTTGAAGGCATATGCGACACTCAACTGTGAAGAGAACGTGATGCCAATCCTGAGCGGTCCATTCGGCATGTTGCTGGGCCCATCTGTATTGCGTTGCATGGTGTCGTGGTTGCAAAGATAGACCGCGCCATAGATGTCGGGAGTGAAGTTGCACATCATGCAGCCTATGGCGCACAGTTTGAGTCGAAACACGACGTCCTGTGGCTGCACAAAAAGCATTATTGAACATGGTGGTTTTGCTGTCAAGGTTCCTCCGAGCCATAGTCCGTAGGTGGCGGTCATTCACTGCAGTAGTAGCCCTTTGGCGGCCTGAGCGAGGCATGTCATCGACAGTTCCTGTCTCTCTGTATCTCCTCCACGTCCGAACAAAATCGCTTTGGTCCGCTCCGAGACGCCTGGACACTTCGCTTGTTGGGAGCCCTTCCTGGCACAAAGTAACAATGCGGACGCCATCTAACCGCGGTATTGACCGTCTAGGCATGGTTGAACTACGGGCAACACGAGACATACCTCCATCCTGGTGGAATGACTCGAACTGATCGGCTGTCGGACCCCCACCGTCTAATAGGCGCTGCTCATGCATGGCTATCTTTGGGTTTAGTGACATCTCTGAACAGTCAGAGGGACTGTGTCTGTGATACAATAGACATAGTCAACGTCTCTCTCCAGGAGTTCTGGGAAGTGGGATGACGTAAAACTTTTTTTATGTGTGTAGCAAAAATTTGTTTTAAAGGTGCCAATAGTAAGACAGGCTAGCACCGTAAAGTCTTTAAAACACCAAATATCAAATTATGCAGTATACTAAATTTCATTTTACAGGTGCCGATTGAGTTGTCGATGCCCGAGAGGTCATGCTGAAAGCGCTAGGATCGAAGAGGAGCCCTTCTGGCAAATGGCTAAGTGAACAGCGCTCACCGAGCTGGTGCGAGCAGTCAGTGGAAGCCCAGCAAGCAAGCAACACTACTGAGCGAGAAGAAATTACAGCCTGCCTGCTATGTGCTATGCAGCACTGGCTGACTGCCTCCTCTCCCTCTAACCCTCTCCCTCTTTCACTCTCAATGTCGCTCCCTCCCCCCCCCCCCCCTCTCTCTCTCTCTCTCTCTCTCTCCCCTGCGCTGTGTACCGAGGACGGCTAGCTGGCGTGAACCAGTTCGGTCACTTTCATTAAAGTTGCATGTGGAAGTGACGGTTACGTATTGGCTGGAGTGACAATAGGCTGAAGAGAACATAGACGCTAGCAGAAGCCGACCTGAACTTCGTGAGTGAGTGGCTCTGCTCACTCCAAATCCCAGTAAAGGCCATTTGAGGTTCTTTCCTTTTTGCTGTGGTGAGGCACAGAAATACGTTGAAGCAGTGTTTGAATGACATTGTTTTTCTAATATTTTGATTTGGTCACAACGCTGAGCTTCCTACCAGTCCTGATCACTGCACTTGCGTCTAGTGTAAGCTGACTGACTCTCTGGTTGTGTAAAAGTAACAATTTTTGCCATATTCTGGTTGTCGACAACGTACCAACAAGGCTTTTACTTAATAGGTTATTTAGTTGGTTATGTATGTTAGTGCCATACATGTTTTAAGGAAATATTTAGTATAGCGCATAGTTTTATTAGAGGTGGTCTCATACAGGGTGTCAAGATATTCCGAGCACATTTGACGCCATTTATTTCATTTGAAATTTTGTCCTTTTATTCATGTTGTTTGTCAGGGTACTTGTAAGTGTACATACATACATTTTGACGACATTAAGAGTGCGACAGAACAGTTGATATTGAGGCTTAACATCTGTATATTGAACCCATGTTATGTTTGTTGTAAATTCCTCTAGTTTTTTTGTTTAAGATTAATGGGATTGTCGTTTACCTGTTTACACTGGTTTGTTAACTTGTGCCATCTCGATTATTGTAAAGTGGCTGTTGGAGCGAGCTGCAAACTCTAGATCTGGTTGTTGATAATAATTTTTTGAGAAGAGTTATTTGTCCACATTAATGCCAGCTCGTTTCACATCTTATTTCCATGCTCACTTCCATTACACCGGTAGCAGAGTGTGGGTGTAGTGGGCAATGGACAGTAATAAGAATTTATTGTGTTTTAATTGCAATTCGACCTTGTGAAAGATGGTGTTACCCTACTGGAAAATGACATCGCCGTCTATATCCCAAGGAAGCGCTGGTGTGTTCCCAAATGCACGTTACTAACTCCCCCCCCCCCCCTTTCTCCTCTGGTCAGCTGGTCTGCACTCACGGCGCATGCGCTTCGAGCAAAATGGTTCAAATGGTTCTGAGCACTGTGGGACTTAACATCGATGGTCATCAGTCCCCTAGAACTTAGAACTACTTAAACCTAACTAACCTAAGGACAGCACACAACACCCAGCCATCACGAGGCAGAGAAAAGCCCTGACCCCGGCGGGAATCGAACCCGGGCGCTTTGAGCAGCTGTCACCCTGGACGATAGTGTATCCGGGCACGACCACGGAACTACAATAAGAAGAAACAGTCTGCATCTGACTGCGTTTCCATTGTTCCAAGATCTGATCTCGATGATCCTACGCTCGCTGTTTTTGTGATTTTCGATGTCGATGGGTCAAAATGACAACACTTTAGGTATTGTCTGCTGCTTAGTCTCTTGTTCAGTTATGTGCACCGAACAGTGTGCCTGCATACGCTTAGTATTATTTCATTAGATTTGTCGTAGACCACCGCCTATCCCCCTTTACAGACGGGTAAGACGCCATCCTCCACGTGCTGTGATGAGACGCCGACATCCAAAGCCAGTTCGTCTACTCGTGGTCTCTCCGTCCATTAACCGCTTGCTGTAGATGTAGTATGATGGCAAAATTTTTTGATGTTGTTATTCGATGTGTTAGAATTTTTGAAGGAAAATAATGCATTTGAAGAATTGTGGTCAGAGAAACAGTTGTCAAGCAACAGTATCTTTGTCTGCGATGGGAACACAGTGCAGTCGTAGACTCTTTGACAGTCAGTAGCTGAAAGCTGAGATGTGAAGCATGCGGGGATCGTTGAGTGTACAGTGTACTCCATGGCTGCACTTTGGGAGCTATGTGAGTTTGAAATTTATAACGAGGAGGAATGATGAATCAGAACAATGGCTGGATAGCAGACGGACAAAAAAAAAAGAGGTTTTGAAATGAAAAACAGGGTAAAAAGTTAATCTTTATTTTTGTAGACTTACATTGTTGGTCCACTTACCCTTGTCACAGTCGAGTTTTTGATAATCGGTCTATATATTGATTTTTGTGTTAATTTAATAGTTATTACATTAAATGAATTTTCATATTAGTCTATAATTTTTTATAAGTTCCATCATAACTGAAATTTCAGAACTTAAAAGTTGAGTCATGTGTTTCATTGGCATTCTGTGTCCAAATCATGAACCCAATTTCCCTGGACCAACTATAGTTAGGTTTTAGCAGTATTTTCTTTTAGCTGTTGTGGAATCTTGCTGTGTTGCTGAAGCTGCCAGTACTTCATTTTGTATGTGAGATCCATAACATGTGACCGGTTCGTTTCCTTTGCATTCTGTAGGTCCTGTCAGTTTCCTTATTTTACTAGGGCCATATGTCAGTGCAGAAATTTTAGTGTGTTTCAGGTTACAGCCTTATACAGGCCGACATTACAGCTTTTTTTATGCAATTACGTTTTTATCAAACAGTTCGCAGTGACCAAGCCCACTAAACGTGAAGCCGCGAGGAGTGGCGGCGCGATCTGAGGCGCCTTGTCAGGGTCCTTCAGGTACAGAAATTTCAGTTGGGAGAAGGAACTTATAAAAAATATATACTAATACGAAAATTCATTTAATCTCCCCCCCCCCCCTACCACCCACATCGAGGCATGGGTGTGTGTGATGTCCATACCGTAAGTTGGCTTAGGGACCTATGACTTCAGCAGTTTGGTCCCATGAGACCTTACCACAAATTCCCAAATTTGGAGGTGAAATTATTGGTCTGCTTATTTATTTCCTTATGAATAAGATCGGTATTCACACACACAGGATTACTTTTGGTTTCATTTAACTGATGTAGCTTTGAGCCCATTAGCACATTTAGGTTGTCATTACACATTCCCAGGTTTGTATTTACGATAACGCACACGCATGTAAAGGCTACTCACTTAGAATGATCACCACACTACCATGTGACCAGCTGTCCAACTTCGCCGTTTTCGATGTGCTCGTTAACAGGTACCAGATCCCAGTAGTCTGCCATTTGTCAAAGTGTCCCTCGATTTCCCCAACCGCGGCTTGGATCGTCATTAGAATGGTCCACCACTCATATCAGCTCCTCTTACATACTTCTCGTATCGCGTGACGTGTCCGGGAAGACACTAAGCAGCATCCACTCTTGTAGTGCTAAGTGGTCATAATTCTTTGGTTCATCAGCGCAGCTGCATCCCAATACATTTTGTTTACAACTACTGTTGGCTCCTTCACAAGTTTATTATTATTTTACCCTGTCTTTCCCTTTTTATCTAACATTCTGTAATGCTTAATGCTATGAACTATTTTCCTAACTTTACATAATTTGTGTAGTTCAAAACGAAAGTTTTTCTTAGAATTAATGATTTAACGAGATAGACCAAATGTAGTCCCGATAACGCTACTGCACTCTGTATCCAAACTGCGACAAACCAATGATTTGCTGGTACTGATTATGCGTGTAAGAAACACAGTTGACTGTGATTCCGTAGGCTCTCCCGGCATAATAAGTCTTGAAAGTCTCTTAGGACTCAACCTAAAAACTTGCGCGTTTGATAGCTGTTTTTAAGAAAAATGGCTATGGAGTTTGGACCATTACTGGAAGTGCATGAAGAGGAACATAGCTAGGTGGCCTTTCTTCCTTATGCTGGAGACATATCGTTTAAGATTTGACGAATTTTAAGTAATTTTAACATTAAGAGTGTGTTCCGTCCACCTTCGAAGGTTAGGGCATTAATCGGCTCTGTGAAAGATGATTTGGGGCTTAGGAAACCCGGTGGGTACAAAATTCCTTGTCAATGTGGGAAGCATTACATTAGCCGTTCGATTCGCATAGTTCATGACAGGTATATGGAACATCGCCGTCATACCAGGCTACAACAGCTGGAAAAATCGGCAGTAGCAGAACACTGCTTAAATGAGGGACACGGTATGAAATTTGACTATAGTTCAATTCTTTTATCTTGGCGGCTCGCGCATGCCCGTCCAGACGCTGGAGATTGCTGCGTTGCCAGTTGCACACGACGCACGCGCCAATAGAAGCAGCGCCATAGCATAGCATAGTTCGCAAGCTTACGTGTAGGGGGGAGCGCGCAGTTCATGAAGTAAAGCCACCACGGCCGCAGTAACCCTTTCGCTGCTACAAAGACGTGCTCCCTGCATTCCGCGCTGTGGGCGATTTTGTCACTGCACTGCTCGCCTGTGCAGACACATTGTGTTCCGACTGCTTTGACACTCTTTATCATTCGATTCCACAAAAACTATTTGGCTCAAAAATTAGATTTTTACCTATCTTCTTGACTGATACCTTCCCCCCATAAATGACTTAATTTTGTTTCGATGTTCAACGCAGTTATTATGCAGCATTAAGTATAGTAAACCTTTGCACGAAATTTTGAAGAGTTTGCAGAGGTAAAAGTCCATAGAGTATACTTTCCGTATGGTCGAGTTTAGTTGCCACAATGTTGAGAATGAAATGTGGACAAGATACCTATATATTTCATTTAATTTAAGTACCATATAAGTGTCGTATGTAATATTGAGAAATATTCCACCTTTCGCGACTGTAACAAAAGTTTTACTTACACTGGGCACGTTTGGCTTTATTTTAAAGCACTTCAATCAATCAAAAGGAAGTAGACAAATTACATTAAACAAAACTGTGGACTCACAAAAACATTAGGACTTGAATATACCGTCTGTCAGTGAAGTGCTCAGAGCTATGTCAAATATAATTTTGTGTGTGGCACACCCAAAAAGCATTTATTTGCTAAAACACTGATGAGCCAACACAAACGTTGAATATTGTACTACCGCAGCACAAAACTACGAAAGGTGACTTGGCAATGGAGGACACAAAATACAGTCCTCTTATGATGCTTCAAAAGAGAGAAACGCGTCTGCTCTAAATAAGTCGCTTATTACAGTTGCAGAAGAGGGATGTATTTCAATACCATTGGTAAAACTGCGACTGTGGAACAAAAACAAGAAATAGAACATGAATAGCATTGTGTATGTGCCATACCTTTCACCGATGGAAGTGCTTTAAAATAAAGCCAAACGCGCCGTGTGTATATAAAACTTTTATTACAGTCGCGAAAGACGGAATATTTCTCAATATTACATACGACACCTATGTGGTAGTTAAATTAAATGAGATATTGTTATACAGTAAATATTATATGAAATTTAGGTATCTTGTCCACGTTTCATTCTCAACATTGTGGCAACTAAAATCGATCATACGGAAAGTATACGCTATGGACTTTTACCTCTGCAAACTCTTCAAAATTTCGTGCAATGGTTTACTACATTTAATGCTGCACATCAAAACAAAATTAAGTCATTTATGGGGGGAAGGTATCAGGCAAGAAGACGTGTAAAAATCAAATTTTTTGGCCAAATAGTTTTTGTGAAATCGAGTGATAAGTGTGTCAAAGCAGTGGGAACACCATGTGTCTGCACAGGCGAGAAGTGCAGTGATGACAAAATCGCGCACAGCGCGGAATGCGGGGAGCACGTGTCTGCAGCAGCGAAAAAGTTAATGAAGAGGCAAAGCACTAGAAATTTCATTCAAACGAATAAAATTCGTGAAGTAAGGCACTCCAATATTGTTTTTAAATAAAGAAAATATTAACCACCGCAAAAGGTTTGCACTCGTTACCTTACTCTTGGCAGCCCAACATTTGAACCGTTCCGCTACCTCTGCTCATCGAATAGCAGATCTCCATAAGGACTCTAACACCTCACGCAACTACTTATAAACACTGTTGGTATGACTATGAATTACTCACGCTTCGTCGAAGTACAATAGGAAATAAACAATTACCGCTGTTCTTTATTGCGAAAAAGCAGTTCGTGAGATTGAAACAAACACCTTTCCTTGCTATCGCCTGATTTGGAGTCTTATTGCTTGTTTGGTTTAATTAATTCAAAAAATGGCTCTGAGCACTATGGGACTAAACATCGGTGGTCATCAGTCCCCTAGAACTTAGAACTAATTAAACCTAACTAACCTAAGGACATCACACACATCCATGCCCGAGGCAGGATTCGAACCAGCGACCGTAGCAGTCGCGTGGTTCCGGACTGAGTGCTTAGAACCACTAGACCACCGCGACCGGCGTTTAATTAATTAATAGAATATAAAGCAATTGGTATAAAGAATGCTTTTTCCAAACTTTCTGTAGAAGAAAGTCTGCTATCAAGACATTGCTTTTGTTCTATTACTTTATTTATGACTGAACGTTTCTAAAACTGAAGACACTCGTCCGTGCTCTGCACTGCTGTCGAGATCTGGCAACGTCGTTCTCTGTTCATTGGCTGACTGTGTTTTGTGACGTCAGATGCGCCGCCAAGATATATGATGCGCACTTTAATAGCTTCCAACACTTCCTGTTTTTGGAATAGTGTCTACAAAGAGGCGATTGAAACTGGGTTGGCAGATAATTTGATTAACAGAGACAATGGGTTTCCTCCTATCAGGACGTGGAATCCTATACTATCCCGCATCAAAATTGAACGTTCTTCGGTGCAGCCCTGAGGGCGATATATCGTTGCCGCCAGTGTTCTACTAAGGGCTGCGCCACCTCCCAGTCTTGGAGGGCAGCAACCGTGATGGGCGGCTCATGCGCCGTGTACTGAACGGTGGCCTATATAGGACGTCGATTTGCAGCCTGCCACCAGTTCTCAGCGGGACTCATCAGCAGAAGCAGCATTCTCCTGAAGATGGCGACCAATTGGATCTCATAAATATCTAGCCAAGTCGATTTTAGGATCCAGCAGCAAACCCGAAGAGACTTGCAATACAGTTGACTGTTTCACTAATCCTCGCAACAGTACAATTAACTTTTCTGTTGTTAATCCATGAAGCTTTAACTCACCCTTCCTCGATCCGATTCGTAATTTCTGGAGGTCATTACTTCTATCGTTCAGTCAAAATTACTTGGTAGCTGACGTCCGGCAATGGCCGCCACAGTGTTGCCACGTCGGTCGCCAGCTACCGCTCGGTTGTAAGTGACGAAACAAACACAGCAGATCACTTCACAAATGCCGTAAATGTGTAATACGGAGCAACGCTGGAAGCGGCCTCGGCGAGGTATTTTGGAAATGCGAAATGCTCTGTCGACTGATTATCTTGAGTGACCAATGACTGAACAGCGGCACACGATGGGTTTTGTAGTCCTCATTTTAAACTCATGTCCGAAGCTAACTGCAACCTTGTGATGGGCAATTTATCCAAGAAAACGATGGTCAGCATTCTGCGGCAGAACTAAAACCACGTTCGCTTTCTTCATGGCGACTAAAGCTAATCCCTACTAGTAAACTCAAAACAGAGAAAGATCAGCTTGAGCGGTAAAAGCCAACTGTAATCTGTCGCTGAAATTATCCGCACACTGGCTACACGAGCTGCGCGCGTTACCAACCGATGACCAGTCCTGGCTTGCACTTGGCTGCAAATTATAGACGACAGAAGCAAATTCGAAACGGAAAAAAACATAGGAACAGATATATGAGCAAATAAAAAAGTCAGTACGATGGTGAAGAATGATGCGACAATGAATTGGAAATAAAAAAGTTGCACTTCAACTTATTAATTGAATCATAATACTAATCAAACTCTTTCGGTTAGATTTAGGAAAAAAGAAAGCTCGATGTGTTTGATGAGATTTGAACCTACGACTTTCAGCACATCAGGTTAATGCGCTACCCGTTGCACTACACTATGGCAGAGTGCAGAGAAGATATATTTCTGACTACAGTGACCCAGGCGCAACGATGAATTGCAGGGTTAAAAAATTCGACTTCACGCAATGTTGTGCGAAGCTTATCCACTGTAAATCGATCTCTGTGATTATGGTAACGTTCATATTACACTGAATCGCGACTTGTGCATAAGTATCCTGTAGTGTTTGGTTAGTACTGTGTATGAAACGTGTGTATTTCACTATGATCATGTGTGCGTGCATGTATGTGTGTGTGTGTGTGTGTGTGTGTGTGTGTGTGTGTGTGTGTGTGTGTGTGTGTGTTGTGTGTGTATGTGTGTGTGCGTTTGGTGTGGTTATTTTGTGTATTTAACCACGAAATAAAGCCACGAAACATCACTCATTGGGATATTTTGTGATCTCCCAAAGGCTTCTGATTGTGTGAATCATCAAATTCCTCTAGATAAGCTGAAGCATTGTGGTATTAGTGAGACAGTGCACAAATGGTTTAATTCATACTTAACTGGAAAAATGCAGAAGGTTGAAATTAACACTACAGATAGTCTGCAAAAATCAGCAGAGTCCTATAACTGGGGAGGTATCAAGAATGATGTCCCACATGGTTCAGTCTTGGATCCCTTATTGTTCTTAATATACAGGGTGAGTCACCTAACGTTACCGCTGGATATGTTTCGTAAACCACATCAAATACTGACGAACCGATTCCACAGACCGAACTTGAGGAGAGGGGCTAGTGTAATTGTTTAATACAAACCATACAAAAATGCACGGAAGTATGTTTTTTAACACAAACCTACGTTTTTTTTAAATGGAACCACGTTAGTTTTGTTAGCACATCTGAACATATAAACAAATATGTAATCAGTGCCGTTTGTTGCATTGTAAAATGTTAATTACATCCTGAGATATTGTAACCTAAAGTTGACGCTTGAAACCTCCGACGTTCAGTTGCGTGTTGTAACAAACACGGGCCACGGTCGGCGAGCAGCATCTGCAGGGACATGTTTGCGATGACGACCGTGTTTACGAGTGTGGCTGTAGTGCACTGTTGTGGTTTGGTCTAGCTCTCGCAGTGTCCGCATGTAGCGCTTGCTGCTATTGTTATTCTGCATTCGTCTCCGCACGCAGACCAACTGTAGTACACCGTGTTACCAGACGTCTGTGATAGTGTAGTGTTGTAGGAACTGTGACCATGGTGTATTCGAACTCTGAAAAGGCGGAGATGATACTCATCTATGGCGAGTGCCGACGAAATGCAGCTGAAGCCTGCAGGGTGTATGCAGAACGGTACCCGGACAGAGAGCATCCAACGCGCCGCACATTGCAAAACATCTACTGCCAACTGTACGCAACAGGTATGGTCGTAGCACGCAAACGGGTCTGTAACAGGCCCGTCACAGGAGAAGCGGGTGCAGTTGGTGTGTTAGCTGCTGTTGCTATGAACCCACACATGAGTACACGGGACATTGCGAGAGCCGGTGGACTGAGTCAAAGTAGTGTCATGCGCATACTGCATCGTCACCGCTTTCACCCGTTTCATGTGTCGCTACATCAGCAATTACATGGTGACGACTTTAATCATCGAGTGCAATTCTGTCAATGGGCATTAACAGAGAATGCGTTGCGGTTCTACCTGTTTACCGATGAAGCGGGTTTCACAAACCACGGGGCAGTGAATCTACGGAACATGCATTACTGGTCCGTGGACAATCCTCGCTGGCTCAGACAGGTAGAGCGACAGCGACCGTGGACTGTAAATGTATGGCGCGGAATCATTGGCGACCACCTCATTGGTCCTCACTTCATTGCAGGGGCCAAACAGCTGCAACATACATCGCGTTTCTACAGAATGACCTTCCAACGTTGCTCGAAAATGTCTCACTGGAAACGCGTCGGCGTATGTGGTATCAGCATGATGGTGCACCTGCACATTCCGCAATTAACACTAGGCTGACTCTTGACAGGATGTTCGAAGGGCGTTTCATAAGACGTGGAGGACGCATAAATTGGCCAGCCCGTTCTCCTGATCTTCCACCTCTGGACTTCTTTCTGTGGGGTACGCTAAAGGAAAATGTGTACCAGGATGTGCCTACAACCCCAGAGGATATGAAACACCGTATTGTGGCAGCCTGCGGCGACATTACACCAGATGTACTGCGGCGTGTACGACATTCATTACGCCAGAGATTGCAATTGTGTGCAGCAAGTGATGGCCACCACATTGAACATCTATTGGCCTGACATGTCGGTACACACTCTGTTCCACTCCGTAATTGAAAACGGAAACCACGTGTGTACGTGTACCTCACCCCTCATGGTAATGTACATGTGCGTCAGTGAAAAAGACCAATAAAAAGGTGTTAGCATGTTGACGTAATGTGCTGTTACAGTCTCTTCTGTACCTAAGGTCCATCACCGTTCCCTTTGGATCCCTACGTAATTCGGTGCTCTCCGATACACACGGTCGAACAGCGGAGGAGTGGTACTCAAGCGTCAACTTTAGGTTACAATAACTCAGGATGTAATTAACATTTTACAATGCAACAAACGGCACTGATTACGTATTTGTTTATATGTTCAGATGTGCTAACAAAACTAACGGGGTTCCATTTAAAAAAACGTAGGTTTGTGTTAAAAAACATTCTTCCGTGCATTTTTGTATGGTTTGTATTAACCAATTACACTAGCCCCTCTCCTCACGTTCGGTCTGTGGAATCGATTCGTCAGTACTTGATGTGGTTTACGAAATATATCCAGCGGTAATGTTAGGTGACTCACCCTGTATATTAACGACTTGACACTCTACATTCATGAAGATGCAATGCTAGTTCTTTTTGCTGATGATGCAAGTATAGTTATCACACCCAAGAAGCAAGAATCAGCTTAGGAAATTGTAAATAATGTCTTCCAGAAAATTAAGTGGTTCTCTGCAAATGGACTCTCACTAAATTTTGAGGAAACACAGTTTATACAATTCTGTACAGGAAATGGCATAACACCTTCGATAATTATAGACTATGAACAGAAGTTTGTTGCTAAGGCAGACTACTCAAAATTTCTGGGTGTGTGCATTGATGAGAAATTGAATTGGATGAAACACATCCATGGTTTGCTGAAACGGTTAGGTTGAGTTACTTATGCTATTACGGTTATTGCAAATTTTGGTGATAAACATATCAGTAAATTAACTTTCTATGCCTGTTTTTATTCACTGCTTTCATGAAGCATCATATTTCGGTTCAATTCATTATTAAGAGGGAAAGTATTCATTGCACAAAAGCGTGTAATCAGAAGAATAGCTGGAGCCCACCCAATATGACCTTGCAGACATTTAGTTAAGCAATTCAGGATATTCACAGTGCCTTCGTAATACATATATCCACTCATGAAATTTTTCATTAATAACCCATCCCAACTCAAAAATTACAGCGAAGTGCATAGCTACAACACTAGAAGAAAGAATGATATTCACTATTCTGGATTAAATCTCACTTTGGCACAGAAAGGGGTGAATTATGCTGCCACAAAGATCTTTGGTCATTTTCCTAACAGTATTAAAAGTCTGACAGATAGCTAACCAACATTTAAAATCAATTTAAAAGAATTTCTGAATGACAACTCCTTCCACTTAATAGATGAATTCTTAGATATGAAGTTGTAACTGTAAAAACATTAATTAATTAATTAATTTGTGTAAAGAAAACTTATTTTAAAGTGACACGTTCCACATCATTACTAAATGTCGTATTCCTGACCTATGGAACAAGGATAAACGTATGTAATGTATTTACGTATGTATGTATGATTCGGGATCCAAACATCAGAAAAGAATACCGGACAAGGAACTGAAAGTGAACTGACAAGTCCTTGTGACAGTTTGGCAACGACTGAAGATTCCAGGAAACCAAATCCAATGCTTGAAGTGTTAGTTATCAAGTAATTCTAATCGAATTACGGTAATACTAATTTATTCAAGGCTATTTCCATGATAAGCCCGGCCGTCTTCTTTATCATAACTCATCCCTAACTTAAACAGTAATCGATTTGCCCATCTATGCTTTCGCACACCGTCCGCATAAATTCACATAATTTCTTACCACATGAATAGATAGAACACGAAGAAGGCTTTCAGCAAACAGTAATGAATAGACACAACACAAGTTTCCAACAAACAGTAGGTTCATTTTGCATACGCACAGTCGCACTTGGCAGTTGTTGGCCCAACAATGTGTGGGTTGCTTCGAAAATACGCGTATATGTCATTGAAAATGTATGTAATTTACCGTTCCTCTCAAAGCCTATAATAATTACACCATAACACTGAAATGTAGCGGCTTAATATCAATGATTTTTCTCATATGATACCTGTCAGAAATACGTAGTGTTAGCATCATCCCAACCTTAGCCAATCTTGTTATTTTTGTTTCTTAGTGTCGGATAATTTAGGTTCTTCGCAGATTTCCTATTGTTCGCTGGTTTTTCTTTTCAGTTTTAATAAACCAACTAACGACATATTATTATACGTGTCATAGAACTAACTAAAGTTAATGTTCTTGTGTAGTTGTACTAAGTCGGAAGATGGCTGTATGCTCGCCTAGCTAGCGTACGAAGTGCAAGCCTTTTAAATTCCGTATAACAACTACAACCAAAAAACCACGTTAACACAATTCTTACAATCAAAATCGCCGTTTCCATTCTATCTTTATTAAAGCAGGTCGATATTTCATTTACTTACTAGCTATTACCAATGCTAAAAGTACAAGAAGTACATAGAGCATAGCATACGAAAGTTACAACCATGATACAAACTATATCACTTGTACTTTAAATAACGTATCAGTATTTCGGAGTAGTTATACAAGCCCTAGTACGTCTTGTCACAGTTTATTAAAGACTACTGTGTAAAGAAGGTAGGCTTTGCAGAGAATACATCGGTTTCCTGCGTGACGCCCTAAAATTTATAATCTACATAGGAATAAAATAAGATTAAATACTAGTAAAATTACTGACGTTGGTTTACCGAGTTAGTACCACACTTAACAATTAACATTAGAAGATATTAAGAAAAGCAACATTCACTCCTTGTGAGCCAATTCTTCTGTTTCTTTATAAGCGTAGGCCACATCATTTCCATAAAATTTGCAGACAGCTATGAAGCACATGATTTATGCTGTGACTTTTCGAAATGATTTTCGTATTTGTTCCTTTATACCTCCTTCAATCGTCGTGACGAGGTATGAGGCTCCTATTGCTCTCTGAATAGGAACCACATACTTCGTCACGATGTTTAAAAATGAATTTGGAATCATCTATGAGCTGTTACTTATTGAACTGTTTTCAGATGGCGCCAAATATCGCCAAGATAAATCGTTTCTGTGATTTCCCAACCCGCAACGAATGTATAGAATATTAATCTCTGTGCCACTTCATAGAGACTTTTAATTATAAGCAGATACCGAATTGCTGTTATTAACAATGTACAAGCATCTAAACAAATATAGCATGGAGAAAGTCATGTAGGTTCCCTATTATAACAATTGCAGGTACCAAATAATTCTCAAAAATGGTCATTTTTCGTAATGACCTGATGTGATGGCAAAATATTTGTAGCTCTTCTAGGAGGTCGAGGAACCTGCCCTTCTCATCCTTACAAGAGACGTGGAATTCGGCGACCTATCGTTTGTTGCAAGCAAATGAGCATCCATAAACAATATGTCCGTGGTGTCTTTTCTTTCCAACGCAATGTGTCCCACAAACCTAATTTCCAGCCTCATTTCCGTTTGCCTGCCGTAGCAGGCGTCAATGTCCAGGCAATCAATTTTATAAACTCCAGAAGCATGAAATAAATTCTTTGTATCTGTAGTATGTTGCAAAATATATTCTACGTTGCTTGTGGTTCCAAAAGATACTCTCACATTACACTTCCTAAAGACAAATGCAGTTCTCGCATTCATTTTCCCTCAGTAAAGTAAACTAACAAACTCAGTATTTTCTCTTGAAACAATTTTGTTGTAAGAAGTCATCTTATTTTTGTATTTATTAGCTATGTTATTATATATGTTACATACAGAGTCATGTCGATACTTACCCACTTTCGCAATGTGTCTCATTATTGCTACCTCATCATGTTCGGCTTTTGACAAGGGAATTGGTAGCATAATTGTAAAATGCCTTCTTAGATTGAGTTGGGTGCTTTTTTTGCAAAGGTTTCACCAAATGTGTGCTTGCCTGTTTCAATCTGAGGTAATACGTCTAAACAAAATTAATGGATCTGTTTTTTCAATCTCACATGCGAATATCGTTGTTTGATGCAAGTCATTAAAAGTGGATAATATAGTGTTGATGACAACTTTGTCAGTGTTTATAAACAGCAACGTATCACCTATGTATCTGAAGTAATACACTGTTTTTTCTGTCCATAATGGAATTTCAGAAATGAACCAGTTTTAGAGAACTGATAGATATATCGGCGACAAATCCAGACGTTGAACTCCTCACATTTCATTCGTCTTCTTGGAATTAATTTTAAATCAGTTAAATTTCAAAATTATCGTAAGCAGCCTGCTGAATGTTTGTTCTGCCCCATTAAATTACTCTGAATAACCTGCACAATTTTGTCAATAGGTATGTTTATATAAAAGTTGGCGATATCTATTGTTGTAATCAAACCTGAATCTCCCTCCACAAATTTTACCCTTTTACCCTCCCACATATACCTCAACCACAAAACGGTGTCTTCGTATCAACAAACTGCTTCTTTTAGTTCGTTATTTGATACACTCATCTAATCTTCAGCGTTCTTTTGTTGCACCACTTTTCAAACACTTATATTCTCTTCTTCTCCGCATTGTTTATCGATCGCGTTTCACTTCCGTCTAAGGCCAAATGGTACACGAATATTTCAGGGAAAAACTTCCTGGAGCTTAAATTTAAATCACAGGTTTAAAAATTTCAAGAACGCTCTTCTTCCTGTTGCCAGTGTCCTTTCTACTTTGCCCATCGTCATCTTGTTAACCAAATAGCAAATTCAGCTACTATTTCGTAATCTAATTCCATCATATCACCTACATTAGTTTTTCTACGATATTATCCTTCTTTATTTCTGTGGCTATTCATCTTATAACCTGTTTATAAGTCGTTATTCTTTCCGTTTAACTAATCTTCCAAGTTCTTTGGCGTTTAGGACAGAATAACAATCTTATAGGTGAACTTCAAAGTTTTCATTCAGTCTACCCAAACTGAACGGTCTCTCTAAAATTTAATTTGTTTCCTTCACTGTTCTTTCAATGCACTGATTCTTTGATCGCTTACTGCCCTTAGCATGCCCTTCGACTCCTACAACTGCAGTATGGATTCTGTACAAGTTGCAGATAACTTCCCTCCTCCTTTGTTTTATCCCTACCAACCACAGAATTTCAAACAGTTGATTCCACTTGTCTAAAATTTTCCTTAAATCTATAAATGCTACAAAGTCGTAAAATCACTTTTAGGGTCAGTACTGTCTCATGTGTTAATACATTTTTCCACATCCCCCGTAGATCTTACCTGATTCAAACTTCTACTAGTTTTCCCATTATTGTGAACATATTTCGCGTTAGTAGTATGCAAGCCCTCCCCCCATGAACCATGGACCTTGCCGTTGGTGGGGAGGCTTGCGTGCCTCAGCGATACAGATGGCCGTACCGTAGGTGCAACCACAACGGAGGGGTATCTGTTGAGAGGCCAGACAAACGTGTGGTTCCTAAAGAGGGGCAGCAGCCTTTTCAGTAGTTGCAGGGGCAACAGTCTGGATGATTGACTGATCTGGCCTTGTAACACTAACCAAAACGGCCTTGCTGTGCTGGTACTGCGAACGGCTGAAAGCAAGGGGAAACTACAGCCGTAATTTTACCCGAAGGCATGCAACTTTGTTGTACGATTAAATGATAATGGCATCCTCTTGGATAAAATATTCTGGAGGTAAAATAGTCCCCCATTCGGATCTCCGGCCGGGGACTACTCAAGAGGAAGTCGCTATCAGGAGAAAGAAAACTGGCGTTCTATTGATCGGAGCCTGGAATGTCAGATCCCTTAATCGGGCAGGTAGGTTAGAAAATTTAAAAAGAGAAATGGATATAATGGGAATTAGTGAAGTTCGCTGGTAGGAGGAACAAGACCTCTAGTCAGGTGAATACAGGGTTATAAATACAAAATCAGATAGGAATAATGCAGGAGTAGGTTTAATAATGAATAAAAAAGTAGGAGTGCGGGTAAACTACTACAAACAGCATAGTGAACGCATCATAGTGGCCAAGACAGACACGAAGCCCACGCCTGCTACAGTAGTACAAGTTTATATGCCAACTAGCTCTGCTCTGCAGACGATGAAGAAATTGATGAAATGTATGATAAAATAAAAGAAATTATTTAGGTAGTGAAGGGAGACGAAAATTTAATAGTCATGAGCGACTGGAAATCGAGAGTAGGAAAAGGGAGAGAAGAAAACATAGTAGGTGAATATGGATTGGGGGTAAGAAATGCAAGAGGGAGCCATCTGGTATAATTTTGCACAGAGGATAACTTAATCATGGCTAACACTTGGTTCAAGAATCATAAAAGAAGGTTGTATACATGGAAGAATCCTGGAGATACTAGAAGGTATCAGATAGATTATATAATGGTAAGACAGAGATTTAGGAACCAGGTTTTAAATTGTAAGACATTTCAGGGGCAGATGTGGACTCTGACCACAATATATTGGTTATGAACTGTACATTAAAACTGAAGAAACTGCAAAAAGGTGGGAATTTAAGGAGATGGGATCTGGATAAACTGAAAGAACCAGAAGTTGTACAGAGTTTCAGGGAGAGCATAAGGGAACAATTGGCAGTAATGGGGGAAGGAAATACAGTAGAAGAAGAACGGGTAGCTCTGAGGGATGAAGTAGTGAAGACAGCAGAGGATTAAGTAGGTAAAAAGACGAGGGCTAGTAGAAATTCTTGGGTAACAGAAGAAATATTGAATTTAATTGATGAAAGGAGAAAATACAAAAATGCAGTAAATGAAGCAGACAAAAAGGAATACAAACTTCTCAGTAATTGATGAAAAGAGAAAATACAAAAATGTAGTAAATGAAGCAGGAAAAAATCAATACAAATCTTTCAAAAATGAGATCGACAGGAAGTGCAAAATGGCTAAGCAGGGATGGATAGAGGACAAATGTAAGGATGTAGAGGCTTATCTCACTGGGGGTAAGATAGATACTGCCTACACGAAAATTAAAGAGACCTTTGGAGAAAAGAGAACCACTTGTATGAATATCAAGAGCTCAGATGGAAACCCAGTTCTACACAAAGAAGGGAAAGCAGAAAGGTGGAAGGAGTATATAGAGGGTCTATACAAGGGCGATGTACTTGAGGACAATATTACGTAAATGGAAGAGAATGTAGATGAAGTTGAAATGGGAGATACGATACTGCGTGAAGAGTTTGACAAAGCAGTGAGAGACCTGAGTCGAAACAAGGCCCCGGGAGTACACAACATTCCATTAGAACTACTGACGGCCTTTGGAGAGCCAGTCCTGACAAAATTCCACCATCTGATGAGCATGATGTATTAGACAGGAGAAATACCCTCAGACTTCAAGAAGAATATAATAATTCCAATCCCAAAGAAAGCAGGTGATGACAGATGTGAAAATTACCGAACTATTAGTTTAATAAGCCACGGCTGCAAAATACTAACACGAATTCTTTACAGACGAATGGAAAAACTGGTAGAAGCTGACCTCGGGGAAGATCAGTTTGGATTCCGTAGAAATATTGGAACACCTGAGGCAATACTTACCTTACGACTTATCTTAGAAGAAAGATTAACGAAAGGCAAACCTACGTTTCTAGCATTTGTAGACTTAGAGAAAGCTTTTGACAATGTTGACTGGAATACTCTCTTTCAAATTCTGAAGGTGGCAGGGCTAAAATACAATGAGCGAAAGGCTATTTACAATTTGTACAGAAACCAGATGGCAGTTATAAGAGTCGAGCGAAGGGGGTGAGACAGGGCTGTAGCCTATCTCCGATGTTATTCAATCTGTACATTGAGCAAGCAGTAAAGGAAACAAAAGAAAAATTCGGAGCAGGTATTAAACTCCATGGAGAAGAAATAAAAACTTTGAGGTTCGCCAATGACATTGTAATTCTCTCAGAGACAGCCAAGGACTTGGATGAGCAGTTGAACGGAATGGACAGTGTTTTGAAAGGAGGATATTAGATGAACATCAACAAAAGCAAAACGAGGATAATGGAATGTAGTCGAATTAAGTCGGGTGATGCTGAGGGAATTAGATTGGGAAATGAGACACTTAAAGCAGTAAAGGAGTTTTGCTATTTGGGGAGCAAAATAACTGATGATGGTCGAAGAAGAGAGGATATAAAATGTAGACTGGCAATGGCAAGGAAAGCGTTTCTGAAGAAGAGAAATATGTTAATACTGAGTATAGATTTAAGTGTCAGGAAGTCGTTTCTGAAAGTATTTGTATGGAGTGTTGCCATGTATGGAAGTGAAACATGGACGATTAATAGTTTGGACAAGAAGAGAATAGAAACTTTCGAGATGTGGTGCTACAGAAGAATGCGGTTAGATGGGTAGATCACGTAACTAATGAGGAGGTATTGAATGGAATTGGGGAGAAGAGGAGTTTGTGGTACAGTGTGAACAGTCCTGGAGGATTAATGGTGTTAGTTCCCTACAGCAGTACTTCAGATATTAGTCGAGTCCGTGCCACGTCATGATGTGCCACTTCTGTGTACTCGCGGGGGCCCTTCACGATATTAGGCAGATGTTGCAGTTTCTTCGGCTCTTCACTGTGCCTACTAAGTATATCGACTGATACTTCCTGAGATATGTCGTCATAAACTGAGATGCGTGAAAAAATTACGCTTCATACATGGAATTTTAATTCCTTTATTATTTACTTCTACGACACGCCTACAACCGAGGCTAGTTAAGGCAGTCCCATTTCCCGGCAATGCTTTTCACATCTTTCAACTGTGAAGCGCTAACGGCTGTAGGTGAAGACGATAGCCATCCATAGAGCTATGTAGAGGCATTACCATAGAGGTCTTTACAAAATCGCGTTGGGGATGCTTGAAGGAGTTGCATCCAGCGCAGAGAAACTGGCAGCTTGTCCCGGATGTTGAGGTAAGAGCAGAGTTCAGATTTTTGTTTCCGTTTCTAATAAAAACCTGGCAAAATAAATATCTGGGCAATGCCCTGTTTGTCAGCTAGTATTCACATAAATGCAGCTACTGAACGAAAGATATGACACAGGTAATATACGCTTAGCAGTAAAATTTCGAATGGAAAATAACAGCGCATTAACTAACTTTTGAGGTGCATTCACAACTACCTGAAAATTATAGTTTATAACCGCTTTTGAATTTGTGCTTTAGTTGTTTGGTAACGTTTATATGACTGTATTCGTATTTATTACAAACATAAATAATTGCTTCCCGCAGCAATAAATCGTGCTGTAACTGAGTATGGAATCACCGACCAGTCGACCGGTATTAAGATCTTAGTGTCACTACTACCCATTATATAAGAGAGGAATTAAAAGAATTAAAATTTATGGCGTAAGTGTGCCTACACAACTTGTTAACTTTACAGCCGCTGTTAAATGCCGAGAAATCTGTGTTCGTACGGAGATACGACACAGTTTCCAAGTGAGACGAGATCTGTGTTCATTAAGCTGTATTTGGTCGTGATATATACGATGAATTATAACCAATTACTTCAGCAGATCGTATAAATGTATCCTGCGCCCAGAAGATGGAAAAATATTACTTGCTCCTATTCTCAATAAGGTATTCGACGGTATAATAAATAGGAATGAGGTGAGATACTTAATTGTTCCGTTTCACATTTTCTTTCAGCGCCTTCTATGAGTGACGATCACAAAATGCAATATATTACGTTGGAATAACGTTAGCAGCAGTAAATAAGGTGCAGTTAGAACACCTGGCACCTTTAAATGATGACAGCTTCAGTCACTATCACTCAATTTAATGTGACCTATTGTTCATGTTCTTGGTTTACTTGGAATAAATTTTAAATCCAGCATTGCTGATATAAGGAAACTTGGAATAAATTTTAAATCCAGCATTGCTGATATAAGGAAACTTAAAACTCGCGTAGCGTTAATAATACATACAAACGACTGTGTATTCGGTGGATATACAAAGGAACGGGCCTTATTGGCAGTTTGTTATACATTTTACTCATTATAAGTGACAACGGACTGTCGGTAAAGCGATCGTTGCAGAATCATAGTGGTATATTTTCTCGCCGGAAAACTATTTTTTCCTGATAATTTAGGTAAATTCATAAAATATGTTTTCATACGTTAAAATGAGTAACTAGTTTGCTTGTCATTTGCTATTGAAATTTTGCAAAGTGTACGTTGCTGCATACCATGGTCAGCATTAAACTTTGTCGTTGATTGATAGGGAGTCATGGGTTACAACTGCCCATATCCACGTTAGTCTGTCCATTATCCTTTCAGAATAAAATAAAAAAAGACTTTTCAAGACTTGTTTATTGACACTTCATTCCCTCAGTGGGGGCGGGCTGGCAGCAGCGATGTAGCCGCCTACGGATTTCAGCATAGTACACTGGCGTCCAAAATTAGAGCAAGAAACGGAAATTTTGCTAAGATGCATTTATTTTGCTACAAAAAAGTTTAAACCGATGATATTAAGGTAGGAACGTTATAAAGAAAACATAACGTTAACAACTGCAACATGTATAATGGTAGCCAAAAATGTTCTTCGTTTTTTCCAACTTAACGGATCTGCACAAAAATTCCGACAACTGATTAAAGTGCTCAGTATGGGGCGTGACTGCCTCCGGTAGCAATACAGGCCTGACAACGACACGGCATGCCTTCAATGATGTCCTCAGTCTCATGTTGAGTCAATGACGCCTATTTTTCCTGTAGATGTAATCGCAAGTCTAGGAGGGTGATTGGTATTTATTGGTGCGACGCAGCCCGTCTCCCTAGTGCATCCGAGACAAGCCGTGTGGGATTGAAATCGGAAGGGCGAGTATGGCGCGCCATGTGTGTAGTATCTTCTTTTTCCAAGAAAACATCAACCACCCATACTCTATCACGTCGAGCATTATCGTCCATCAGTACGAAGTATGGGTGTACAGTACCTCACTAAAGACGCACGAGAGGTGCCACACTACAGTTAAGTCTTGCCGATTCATCCGTAGAATTTCATGAAGAGGTGTTCAAGTGGTCAACATAATCCCTAACGACACCATTAGGGACCCTTCTCGGTCTCTTTCCACAGTATTTGGGTCACGAACCCGTGTTCAACGACCCCTGCAGATTCGAATCCGTTGAGAGTGACTCTTCAGACCAAATCGGGACATCTGCGGAAAGAACATTGATGCAATGTTCGACTGTCCAGGCGGCATGCTGACAACTCCACTCTAGTCGCTCCCTTCTCTGAATGCGTATCAGATGTACAAATACAGCAGGTCTCGTACAATAGAGGACAGTCTACCGAAGCCTTCTGTACACCGTTTGCCGCGGTACAAAATGTCCAGCGGATGCTGAGAGGTTGCTGTGCAGCACTAAAGTGGTACCATCGTGTCCTTACAATCAAGTAACGGCCGTCTCTTTCTGAAGTCACGTGGTCGATCTGCTCTGGTCTTCGGGATACAGTTTCGGTCTATGTAAACTGTCGTCACATCCGAGAAACAACATAACGATTAACATTAAGCCATTAGCCACACCGGTTCGCGACTGTGCTGCTTACACTCTTCCTATGGCTTTCCACCACAGAGTGTCTAATAGGCGTCTTATGCCTGTCATGCAGCACCGTCTGTGACTATGTACACAGCGATTGTGGCTGTGGGAGTAACCAGTTAACGCTATCGCATTTCATAGGCGCCCTCACGTCATTGTTGGCGTGGTTGTCCGTTGACTGGATGCCATAATCCGTGCAGAATATAGTCGTATTGACATCTGTTGACAGTTCAATTATATCGTGAATTAGACGCAGGACTTTTGAAATAGCGGGTTATTGATTTAATTCTGGACCCCGGTGTAGGTGAGTTAAAACATAGAATGGTGAACAAAATATGAGTATTGTCAATGTCTAGGTGATGCTGATGCGGTCGAGTTGGCGTTTCATGGTGAGCTATGGCGTCTGCTTGATAACCAGCTTCAGGTAAGGTGTAGCCGAACGAGACTGCGACAGAACAGTGGAGATAAACAAAAAAAGGGGGTTTACATTGTAGTTGTGGACAAGGAGAAAAGGTCGCTGGTGTGGTTGTGAGAGGGGTGTTGACAGAAGGAATTCAGGGTGCTGTGAGGTTGAAGTAGTTGCTCAAGTTTGGGACGGAATGTATTAGACAAGGATGAGTACTCGCGGAAACAGGAAGTGGGAATAGTTTTGGATATATTTGTTAGGACTATTTAAATGAAATACAGAACTGGCTCCCAGAGTAACCTGACAGAGAATATGAAAATACTCGAATGGGTGAATGTTTTGAACGCTAATAGTGATAAAGTGGATGATGTTTCAGCACTGGAAGTAGAATGTAGGGAATTACTTGGGTGGAGTGATGTGTCATTAGTGCGGATTGGTAAGGTCACCTCAGGTGTGGTGGGAAGGGATTTGTCTGTACCATTACAGAGTAAGCGGGATGGGATTGCTTGAAAGTGTTGTGTGAGGACTGGAGGTTGGGACATTGGTGGTATAGTTGGCTGCAGGGGTGAGGGGCAAGTAGAAAGGTTTTTGCTGTCAAAAGTTGAATTATCATTGTAGATGACTCATTTGTGGTAACAGTAGGCTTGGGCTTGGGATCAGAAAAGCTCAAATTTGGATTTGTGGTGATAGAAGAAGGCTCCATTCTAAAAGAGGTGATCTGTGGTTGAGGGATCTTCAGAAAAGACGCAAATGAGGTGTATAGGATCAGAATGATGGTGAATTCGAAGAGATATTCGGATTAAGGAGTCAGGATTGTAATTTAGCTCCTGCTCAACTTCTGCCACTGATGGCTCTGGGTCCACCCCCTTGATCAGAGTAGTAAGAGTTGACAGGTGGCGAGGAAGGTGTGGGTGGGGCTTGAGTGGGTCGTGGTGGGCTGAGTGGAAGTATGGACGATGTAGGCCAAATGTGGTGGAAGGTACTCCCTGCAGTAGGTAGGTTTGGAAATCAGAATCAGAGGTTTTGACGATTACAAAACCTGTGTGGGGTAGGAGTTGTGATGTGTTGAGGTTTGGGAGGTTGTAATGTTGTTGCTTTAATTTGTTCTGATTGCGGTGCTGATAGACAGTAAAAGCGGGTTAAAAGCTGTGAGCTATCTGAGGAAGTTAACCTTGCATTACTGAGCAACTGTTTCACCAGTTATCCAGTCTAGCTTACCAAATTCCTAACCAGACTAACATTAATTATAATCTTTTAATCGTCATACGACAACCGGTCATATATATATATATATATATATATATATATATATATATATATATATATATATATATATATATATATAAGAGAATTTAAATAAAAAGAAATAAATCAGTTTATATTTGGAAATTTATTTTAACATTGATCATTGAAATTTCAGCATATTAAACTTGATTCATAACTAAACTGGTGCCTTATTTAGGATTGTGAAAATGTGAGTTTGTAATCGTACAGAATACATCAAATATGGAGCCAAGATTGGGAGACTGCATACAACACTGCATTCATAAAATAACACACGAAGAACGTTGAAACATATGCAAGAGGAAATTAACCACAACTAACCGATTCAATTTTCACCCAAAGAAGTTAAGTTCGTAGCGCAATCCTGTCCGTCATGTAATTACCACACACTGATATACTAAATTCATACTAACTCTCTGTGAAATCTTCCCGAAAAGAATAGCTGAGGACTACTTTGATGCTTACACCACATGATTCATGTGGTCAACTTGGTTTACACAAAGAGTGTAACTCCACAGTAATTTTGATAATTAAAATAAATTGGATTGAAAAGCAATTTACAAAAGAAAAACATCTAACTGGTTACTATCGTCTTACTATTAACCTGATGGGTAAAACAATTGTATAAGCACGTGGTACTGGTCTCACAAAGTACACCCCACGTGGGTTGAACATAAAGAAAACTTGCTATATTGAAAAATATTGTCAAGACGAGACGTTATAATCTCACGCACATTCGCATTTAAGATTGATGATCTTAGTTAGAGTTACTGATCAACACGTGGTTACACTTTATTCACAAAGTAGTGACAAAGCAACTACCGGAAGATATTCTGAACTGTACACTCGAATCACACTGCGTTGCAATTTAAGATAACATTAGATATTTTAGAGCTAAACCTGAAATAAAGGTGATTAAATTTTCAGTTAGGCTGAACTTAAGAAATCCATTGTCCTATGGACTTGGCAGACACGCGCTTAGCCGGAGATCGTACCACTTCAGACGCTCGCTGAGGACAGACTGACCTGGGCCGCTACAGAGCGTGCTTAACAGATACAAACGGAAGTGACCAGAGAGGCAGCTTCCTATACCAACATGACAAGGGACGGACTGGACCATACTAAGAATAGAAACCTCTCTGCTTTTAGAAAGCGTAGCTACCTGTTCCGATGTTGGTCCTACTGTTCTCTAGCAGACAGGCTTGTCTGCTACCATCAAGCATGCAACTAGAAATACATTTGCTCATTCATCCTCTCACAGAGGATCATATACAGTGTATAAAAGAAAGTGGATGTAGGTTCCGAATGAGACTGTGTGCCATGAATTACATATAAACTGTCTTTTAAAGTGTAGTAGTGTGACATCGCTCTTGATTATGTGTAAAAGTAACACGTTCCACTGCTCAGCCTCCTCCCAGATAGTCAGAAACACCACAGTAAATTTATAAGAGGAATTTATGCCGTAAATGACAACAGATTTAAGAAATTAACAGGAAAGGAATCCAACAGAGACCTTTCAAGATACTTTTCAGTTTCAAGAGAGATATTTTTACGATCGACGAATCTGACTAGACTGTTATAGGATGAAGGAATGTGTTGGAGGATATGTGTGGGGAGAAATGGGAGTGGGCTCCATGGGTTCTGGTGTGTTGGGCTGGTGAGTCAACAGCTGAATGTCAGAAACAGTTGGGATATCAGTACTAAGTGGGTTTGCAGAGATCGTTTGAGGATAGTATGTTGAAGAATATTGACTGTAGAGCAAATGGGATTTTGAACGAATTTTCATATTTTTCTTACCAGGAGATGGTGGGATTGAAGGTGTTGGAGATGTTGCTGATGTGGTAACATCTGTCGTAAATTGATAGGTGTTTGCAGAACACATAGGTCATGGAAACTAAAAGTGACAATATATTGAATTTATAATTTGGAGCCACTGGCAATTAGCCCATGAAATACGACAAACAATAACTAAAAGCGTAAAATTTTAAGTAAAATAGAATACTATTTTTTGAGTGTCTCAATGTAAAACAACATCACTCTTGTTTCTTGAAAAAATAGTCACGGCTAGTGAAATTATACATCAACTGAATTTAAACTTCAGCTTCAAAAATCGTCGCAATTCCATAAAAAAGCAGTCGACACAAGGATACAACTAATCCCTTGTCAAGTGGACTTTAAGCATGATACAATTTCATAAAATTTAAAGCAATTTTTCTTACAGAAAAATAGAAAAAATAAGATCTTCCAAATAGAAATTTTGGTTTGTCTATTTGCAGCCTGAAGGGCCCAGTAGGATCAGTATCCTCTATTTCCTCTTACTCAAAACAGTATAATTTAAACTAAAAATTTTTATTACGTAAGGCGCTTTCTGATCAACATTTTGTTGTTGCACTATGGCCCCTTGAGAGTGTGTGAGCCCCACTGACTGCGCCCAACAGCAGCAACACTTAGGCACAATCGAATACGACACAGACAAACAGGTTGCGCTCTGCAACGTATGGAAAAAAACATTAAATTTATAGCAAAGCGTTGCGATTGTCGGGAAGCCTTAGACCTTTTACTCAGCAATAATGTTAGAGAGAAAACATTGAATTAACCGATCATAGGAATCAGTTGCTTCTGGTAATACCATATAGCTCATATTGTGGCTCACATAGACAGACTTTCTGACCAGAAAGTGAAATTTAATTATGACTAGTCAGGTTCTACCTTTCCTATTTACATAACCACTGTAGAAATGGACAGTATACTAGCATTTAATTACGCAACTCGAGCTATAGAAGCACTGGGTGATTAAGAGGCTTAACTAACCAAAGCGACACCAAATACAAGTAACATGCAGCTAACAGATCTGAAATTTACAGTGTTTATAATGACATCTCCCAGATTGAACGTACTTTAAGAACCACTAGCAAAATTACAGGAGCTTAACGTTTTTCACTGGTTTCACGTTAAAACTTTTTGAATGACACGTGCATGGCACGACATAGAAAACTCATTTTAAAGGCAAAACAAACTGTTTTGGATATGCATACCCGTATAGAAGGCGCAGAAGTCTGGGACTGCCGAACCAGAAAGTAAAGTAGTACGATTACAACACGGGAAGGTTTCCAGCAGACAAAAATTGCCAACAACTTGGTATTCCGTGTCACCCGCTAGGAAAGACGCCGTCTGCAACAGCAGCATTTGTGTTGGAGATACTGAGTGATGCCACAGGACAGGACATAGCCACGTCCAGACCTAACGCCCACGGACAACAACGGCTTCCTCTGCGGGCGCTGACAACCACAGTTCCGCTACGCCAACGTGCCCTCGCTCCTCCGCGTCGCGTGAAACCAGCAAAGGCTCCGCACTACCCCAGGGCAGACTGCTCGCTGCGACCGCCGTAGCCGTACTACGCTCGGTGTACGAGAGTACTGCCCTCTCCAGAAAGTGCTCTCAACTCCCTCCATCCTCGCTGGAAACCAACCTCTAAGTCTGTCTTGGCCCACTCCTTTCAAACTTAACGCTGCCAATCACGCCACGGCAAAGCTACCTAAAGCGATGAGCCGACACACGGCTGGCGCCAGAGGTAAAGAGAAGGCGCCTCGGCTAACTTGTTGGTGCTGGTCTGCTTGTTACTGAAGTAGGTGTGGATGGTGTCTCTGCTTCTTGATCCAGATGTAATGACGATGGCGGTGGCAATGAAGCAGCACTAAGGGGCTGATGGCAGCTGGATGGTGCTGTTCTGACGGTGTTTACTGGGGTAGCGGCGACAGCTGTGGTAATGGAGCAGCAGTGTTTGCTGGAGAGATGAAATCTGCATATGAAGAGTTCATTACGTCTGCGGATGTAGTGTATGAGAGTGGGAAGGAGGTTTAAGTCATCCGAGTAGTGTGGAAGGATGGAAGGGAGGGAAGAGTAGGGAGTAAAAGAGTAGGGAAGGCGGGAATGAAGTACAGTTGCGAGAAGATGACTGTGGATGCTGTAGTTGTAGGCTGTTACATCGTTGAAAGAGCAAAGCGACGGTGGTGAGAAGGAGATTCAAATGGCTCTGAGCACTATGGGACTTAACATCTGAGGTCATCAGTCCCCTAGAACTTAGAACTACTTAAACCTAACTAACCTAAGGACATCACACAAATCCGTGCTCGAGACAGGATTCGAACCTGCAACCGTAGCGGTCGCGCGGTTCCAGACTGAAGCGCCTAGAACCGCTCGGCCACACCGGCCAGCGAGAAGCAGGTGATGAAATGGTGGTGACTAGCTGATGGAGGCAAGGACTGGCAGAAAGGACGTGGGCTAGTGATCACTGGTGATGTCCAGTGGCGAGGAATGTCCAGGTCGAGGACTGTTGGCGAATGTGATGACTGGCAACGAGAACTGGCAGCAAAGACGATGACTGGGAGCAATGACGATGGCGGGCAGCATAAGGATGACGTCTGGCAGTGGAGGCAATGACGTAACAGACAAGAAGTACTGCCGGCAATAGCGAAGAAATGAACAATGTCGGCTGGATGGAAGCTTTACTCTATGGAATTCCAACCCCGAGAGGAGCTCAGGCAGTTGTTATTACCGAGAGTAAGAGGGCTGCCAGCCATCGGATGCTGTAACTAAAAACTGATATTCTTTTCTATTAAACAATAAACGTCTGGTAGAATATGTGATTCTCGAACAGCTTTAGGGCTACAGGTGCAAGTTTCAGAGTAAATATGGATAGTCAGCTAGAAATAAATAAGCTCATAAAGGAAAAAGGCAGATGTCATCAAAATACACTTAAGGAAATAGGGAAGTACAAGTTTAAATAAAACAACAAGTGGACTAAGGTGACAAAATTCACGGGATAGCGATATGCCCGTATGCAGGTATAAATGGGCAGTGCGTTGGCGGAGCTGTCATTTGTGCTCAGGTGATTTATGTGAAAAGGTTTCCCGCGTGATCATGGCTGCACGATGGGAATTAACAGATTTTGGACGCGGAATGGTCGTTGGGGCTACGGTCATGATATATTCCATTTCTTAGACCATTAGGGAATTCAGTATCCTGAAATACACAGTGTCAAAAGAGTGTCAAGAACATCAAATTTCAGGCTTTAACTCTCACCACGGATAAAATAGTGGCCGATGGCCTTTGCTTAACGACCGAAAGCAGCGGCTTTTGCGTAGAGCTGTCAGTGCTAACATACAAGTAATACTGGGTGAAATAATCGGAGAAATCGATGTTGGATGAATGACGAACATATCCGTTAGGATAGTTCGGTGAAATTTTGTGTTAATGCGCTATGGAAGCAGACGACCGACGCGAATGCCTTTGCTAACAGCGCGACGTCATCTGCCACGCCTCTACTGGGCTCTTGACCATATCGGTTGGACGCTAGACGATTGGGAAACAGTGGCGTTGTCAGATGAGTCCCGATTTATGTCGGTAAAAGCTAATGATATTCGACGAAGCCATGGACTCAAGTTGTCAGTGAGGAACTGTGCGAGCTGATGGTTGCTCCATGATGGTGAGGCCGTCTTTCCAAGAACCGATCGTTGCCTGGAAATTATTATGTTCGGCCTCTTGAAGACAATTTGCAGCCATTCATGGACTTCATGTCCCCAAACAACTTCCTGCAACGACAACACTTCTGCAATTATGGACGGCTGTAGAGGCAACATAGCTCAACATTTCTGCAGGGGACTTATAATGCATCCATGCCACGTCAAGCTGCTGCTCTACCCCGAAAGGAGGTCCGACACGATATTAGGATGTATCCCATGACTTTTGTCACCTCAGTGCTCCTTGCTTTCTGAGGCCTACATAGTCTTTCACAGACCTCATAGGTTGTCCATTGTGTATTGGAGCTTTGAAGACAGAATCGATTTTATGCCTCTTACAGTTACGGAGCCACAGAAAGGCAAAAACGCAAGTTTGTTTGAGTTCTCCTCGGAGTTCTTTTCTTTCCGTGCATTTGGAAAGATGACTTGCGAAATCTGGCGGTTATTGCAGCCGCTTTACTTGAATACTTTCCGTAAGTGACTCAATTCCTTCAATAGGATTTCAGCGTCTGTGACGGCTTCCTCTGCGTGTCCCAAGGTCCTTAGTGGAACGTTTCTGTGACGGATGGTGATAGCTGTCAATGTGCACATAACGGTCAGTGTGGGGTGGCTTTCTGGTCAACTCTGTGAATGAGGCAACCATCTTCTTTACGTCGAGGAAAGGGATGGCAGCATCTGTTTCTACCTTCATCGTGAACTTGAGGCTATGAATATTATTGATCGAAGTCCAGCACATCTAAGAGAATGACAAATAGGTTGGAGCTTCTTAAGAGGTATTCAGCGTAAGAGAATCTCCTTCCTCGGGCCCCTCGACTACCTACATGGCGTGGCCTTCCAAAGATTCACAAGAAGAACAATTCCCACTGTGAGCAACAATGGATTGCCGACTTACACGAAACATCTGGCCAGCCTCCTTACTACGCACGTTTGCCACTGTGTGCACCACATCAGAATACAAGCAACTTAATCAGTCGCATTAAATGAATCTTCCTTGGAGGAAGAGGTATTATGGTCAGCTTTTATGCAGTTGCATTATTCGTACACTTTCTTATCCAGGATTCCATAGGTCTGCTCTCCCAGTTCATCTCATGTTGTGGATATATTTAAACAGTCTCTGACGTCATCGCAATTTTTTATATAGAAGAAAATATTTTATGCAGGCGTCGCGATGGGGAGCCCATTAGCTCCACTTATAGCCATCCTGTTTGTAAAGCACTTTGAGGACATCGCCATGGACATGGCTGCTGCAAAGCCTAGTTGCTTTATCCTTACGTCGATGACACGTTTGTTGTCTGGTCTCATGGACGTGAAAAGCTGGAAGAATCCTTGGATCACATCAACAGTATCCAAGACAACTTCAAGTTCACGATGGAGGTGAGCGCGATGGTGCCTTGCCATTCGTTGACACGAAAAATTAGCCGGCTCCTGAAGAGCCATAAAATCAGTTCTGTCTTTAGGGCTCCAACAAAAATTCCACAACTCACGAGGCATGTAAAAGACGATGTAGTCCTCAAAACGCGACGGTATTTGTGTATATGAAGGTCTGGTGGTACAGGTATTTTGTAAGTTTTTGCACAAACATATCATTGTACGCTGTTACCTTTAAACCTAGTTTGACAGTGATAATTCTACACTTACCTCAAAGTTGTTGCCAGCATTTCTACAGGTTGAATTCAATTTCCTATTCTGATATTTTTGCGCTGTCAAAATAAGTAACTGGAGAATTTGTTGTCATCTCGCATCAAGACTTAAAAAAAGGGGACAATAAACTCCAATTTCTCTTGTTCTTTTATTAATTGTGTGAATCCTAATTAGTCGATTATTTCTTCTCGTTTTCATTCGTCGATGCAATACATACGTAGCGGCAGTACATCTTGATCACTTTCCCCAAAGACATGGAAGGTATCGTACACCATCAGCGCATCCGTCTCCGTCTTGGGCTCCCAAAGACTGCCTACCGTACGAATGAGGCCGTCTCTTGTGCTGTAGAGCGTGCCACGAAGAGGTTCCTTCAATTTGGCGAACACAGCCTTCGCCGCTCGCTTCATGACTTCAGCTGACCTTCTGCTGTCAGATACAGACAACGGCCATGCCATGTGGCGCACATCCTTCATGTAATGGCAGTGTTACCTCGCTTTATATCCAATTCACGTAACAATAATCCTAGAGTTTGCTCTTTGTCCATTTCAAACAACCCTGTGCGCTTAGAAGCAGTAAATAATTTAATATCACAGTAAACTGAAGTGAACTGGTTTGACAATGAAAATACACCACCAATAATTCGCTGACTCGTACGCCGTGTGTGTAAAGGCTAGACTTCTGTGAGCGACAACGGTCAACTAACCGCAGCGGATAAGTCCGCCGTTCGTGCAACCGCCGGAAGAGCCAATTTAAGGCTGAATATGAAGCAATGATGTTGTATCTACTTCTGCAGCATCACTTAAACGACTGTTGGAAGAACAAGGGTATCACCAAAGACGGAAAGACTGCTAGGGTGATACCAGTTTTTAAGAAAGAAACAAGAAACTATGCGGTAACTGCAGACGAATAACTTTACTGGATTCAGCATACACAATATATGCCAAGATTTTAAAAACCGACTTAAAGATGTAACAGAAGTAGTCTTGCAAGAGGAACAAATGAGTTTCAGGAAAAAAGTTCTACGATAGATGCCGCTTTTATTTTACAGCAAGTGATTAAAAAACACAGGAATTATAATAAAGAAACGCACATTATTTTTAATGGAAAATGCTTTTGTCAGTATCAGCTTTGGAAGTTAATCACGAATCGCCGATATGAAAAACATTTAGTAAATGCGAAAAAAAAAATTGTATCACAACGCGGCTGTCATTCTAGATCTCAACGGAAACGTGACTAATGAGATATTAAGTAACAAAGAAGTACGGCACGGCTGACGTTATGGCGCTCTGGAAGCCGGAAGTCTTAAGTGACGTCAGTACCAGCTGTAAAAGTTTACAGTGTATGATGTCCTAAGATCCGTCTTGACGACAGAAATAATCCGTGCTTCTTTCCAGTCGCTAGGTTGCCTCTATTGCTCCAGCTTCCTACGACGGCCGAACAGAACGATCTGAGTTTCGTAGATCTCTGTTTGCGAAGTTCATGTCGATTTTTTTCACGGTATATGTTCGTCCTCCAAGAAGGTCATAAACCATGAGAACAAAAATGTTCCATACCGCTACAATACATTGATATCAGAGGTAGAGGTCTACAATTTTGCGCATCTGTCCTAAGATCTCGCTTAAAACTTCCGGGCAATTAGGCAGTGGTCGATTATGTATAAAACCATCTCCTAAAGTTTCCTTCGCGAGATCTCTGTTTTCGAAGTCCATGGTGATTCTTATATGGGACATTTTCCTCCTCCAAGAAGATCACAACACTTGAGAACAGAAATGTTCCATACCGCTACAATCTATTGATACCAGAGGTATAGGCCTACAATTTTGTGCATCTGTCTAAGATCTCAATTAAAACTTACGGGTTATTAGACCGTGGTCGATGTATAAAACTTTCTCCTAACGTTTCCTTTCCGACTGCGTGAGACATCAGAGGTAAAATGGCAAACTGCAACCAGAACTAGAGGGAGCGCCGACCATCTAGTGAGTGTAGAGGGCACCACTTTCTATCACGTGACATCGGCTACGGGATTCTCTGGTATTGCCAACATCCTCCATTGAAAGTAATCGGTCGTCATTCTTACGTTGCGATGTTGGCTTCCGCATTTTGTCTAATTTAACATCTTCCGTTTTCCTGTTAAAATTATTGTGGTGTTTAAAGATCTCAATAGCCTCCCTATACATACATGCATGATTATTCAATGTTTTCGACTTGACACTCCTCTCAGTGAATATTATTTCGTTATTACCCTTTTGCTAGAGACGTTCCGCTACGGCAGAATTATCCGTATGTCTTACGCAGCAATTCCTCTTGTGTCCAACGAGATGGGTGTTAGCACTTCTTTTTGTGGTACCAATATAAACCAGTCCACAACCACAAAGAATTTTATATACACCCGGTGTAGCCAAAGGATGTCGTAGATCTTTTGTCGATCGTTTGTTCTTTTATCTCCCTGCTGGGTCTGAAAGTAATTTCTGCACTGTACTTGCTGAACACTTTCACAATGAGATCTGTAATCCTACTGACGAACGGAAGGAAACGTCCCCTTTAGGTGGCCGCCGTTCCTCATCGGTCCTGATTCTCTCCATAGGGCGAACTGCTTTGTTTGTCTGCTTGTTAGGATAACTATTCTTCTTACATGTTAAATAACGACAGGGCTTCAAAACTAACAAGGATATCAACTTGTTCCATGTGCATTTCTTTTAATTTGTCAATAAATTGAGATGAATTATTTAACATGATTCCAGTGAAAGAAGCTACCTCATGTATAGCTGATAATAGTCAATATTTTTGCAGCAGATATAGCAGAGTTTCTCAGACACTGCCTCACCACGTCCTATTTTGAATGCAATAATGATTTTTATGAACAGATTAACGGGGTGGCTACGAGCTGTCCTCTTAGTCCAGCCGTTGCAAATTAGTTTATGGAGAACTTTGAACAACAGACGTTGCAGACTGGCAGGATGGACCAGCCAGGAGGTACCGCCATGAGAATGATAGTATCGTAGTATGGACACACGATGCAAAGGAACTGGATGCCTTCCTGGTACATCTTAACAGTATCAATCCAAAAATACAATTTACTGCCGGCCGGCGATACCGAGTGGTTCTATGCGCTTCAGTCTGGAACCGCGCGACCGCTACGTTCGCAGGTTCGAATCCTGCCTCGGGCATGGATGTGTGTGGTGTCCTTAGGTTAGTTAGGTTTAAGTAGTTCTAAGTGCTAGGGGACTGATGACCTCAGATGTTAAGTCCCATAGTGCTCAGAGCCATTTGAACCATTTTTTACAATTTACTACGGAGACGGAGAATAACTGCCACCTGAATTTCTTGGATATGTTTGCTATCAAGAGAGGGGATGGGACGTTGGGCCATAGAAGATACGGAAAAGCCACACATACTGACCGCTACCTGCATGAAGATTCTAACCACCACACCAGACAGAAAAGAGGGATGATTAAAACGTTGGTAGATACGGCGTGCACAATTTGTAAACCGACTTGCTTAAAAGATGAGCTTGAACATCTACGTCCGACATTCAAGAGGAATGGTTACTCTACCAAACAGACAGATAAAGCACTTCGCCCTATGGAGAGAATCAGGAACGACGACAGCCCAAAGGGGAAGTTTTCCTTCGGTTCCTCAGTAAAATTACAGATTGCATTGGGAAAGTGTTCAGCAAGTACGGTGTAGAACTTACTTTCAGGCCCAGCAGGGAGATAAAAGAACAAACGATCGACAAAAGATCTACGACATCCTTTGGCTACACAGGGTGTATATAAGATTCCTTGTAGTTGTGAGTTGTTGTTGTGATCTTCAGTCCTGAGACTGGTTTGATGCAGCTCTCCATGCTGCTCTATCGTGTGCAAGCTTCTTCATCTCCGAGTACCTACTGCAACCTACATCCTTCTGAATCTGTTTAGTGTATTGATCTCTTGGTCTCCCTCTACGATTTTTACCCTCCACGCTGCCCTCCAATACTAAATTGGTGATCCCTCGATGTCTCAGAACATGTCATACCAACCGATCCCGTCTTCTGGTCAAGTTGTGCCACAAACTTATCTTCTCCCCAATCCTGTTTAATACTTCCTCATTAGTTATGTGATCTACCCATCTAATCTTCAGCATTCTTCTATAGCACCACATTTCGAAAGCTTCTATTCTCTTCTTGTCCAAACTATTTATCGTCCATCTTTCACTCCTATATATGGCTACACTCCATAAAAATACTTTCAGAAACGACTTCCTGACACTTAAACCTATACTCGATGTTAACAAATTTCTCTTCTTCAGAAACACTTTCCTTACCATTGCCAGTCTACTTTTTATGTCCTCTCTACTTCGACCATCATCAGTTAATTTGCTCCCCAAATAGCAAAACTCCTTTACTACTTTAAGTGTCTCATTTCCTAATCTAATTCCCTCAGCATCACCCAACTTAATTCGACTACACTCCATTATCCTCGTTTTGCTTTTGTTTATGTTCATCTTATACCCTCCTTTCAAGACACTGTCCATTCCGTTCAACTGCTCTTCCAAGTCCTTTGCTGTCTCTGACAGAATTACAATGTCATCGGCGAACCTCAAAGTTTTTATTTCTTCTCCATGGATTTTAATTCCTACTCCGAACTTTTCTTTTGTTTTCTTTATTGCTTGCTCAGTCTACAGATTGAATAACATCGGGGATAGGCTACAACCCTATCTCACTCCCTGCCCAACTGTGGACTGTTTTATATTGGTACCACAAAAATATGTGTTAACACCCGTCTCGTTGGACACAAGAGGAATTGCCGCCTCGGGCATACGGATAATTCTGCCGTAACGGAACGTCTTTACGGAAAGGGTGATAACGAAATAATATTCACTGAGAGGAGTGTCAAGTCGAAAACATCGAATAATCATGTGCGTATGTATAGAGAGGCTATTGAGATCTATAAACACCATAATAATTTTAACAGAAAAAAAGGAAGGTTTTAAATTAGACAAAATTCGGAGCCAACATCGCAACGTAAGAATGACGACCGATTACTTTCAATGGAGAATGCTGGCAATACCAGAGATAATCTCGTAGCCGATGTCAAGTGGTAGACTGTGGTGCCGTCTACTCTGATTATACGGTCAGCCCTCCCTCGAGTTCTGGTTGCAGTTTGCCATTTTACCTCTGAAGGTGTCTCCCGCAGGCCCAGAGGAAACTTTAGGAGAAAGTTTCATACGTTGACAACATCCTAACAGCTCGGAAGTTTTAAGTGAAGTCAGTACCAGCTGTAAACGTTTACAGTGTATGATGTCCTAAGATCCGTCTTGAAGACAGAAATAATCCGTGCTTCTTTCCAGTCTCTAGGTTGCCCTTATTGCTCCAGCTACCTGCGACAATGCTAGATGTTGGGAAAGTTCTCTGTAGAATGTTACAGGCATGTCATCTGGCTCTGGTGCACTACTAAGCGACTCCAGTTACTTTCCTCTTCCGCAAGCGCCCATCGACATCCGTCATTTAGGCGTTTTGATTAGTGAAAGGAGGGACCGTATAAAGATTCTCCGTGGCGAAACAGTTTCGGGAGACTGATTTCATATTTCGGCCTTCTCTCTGTTATCTTCCGTTTCGTTGCCAATATGTTAACTGAGCGATTTCGATCCGCTTACTGATTTTACTCAGATCGGCAGACAAAAAGAGTACTTTCAAATTCGTTTAAGACTTCTCTCATTAATCCCCTTCCGTACATTTTTGTTTCGTTCAGCTTTTGTTTGTGAGCTAGGGTTTGACTTCGCTTAAACCGGTGATAGAGCTGTCTTTGCTTCCTTAGCAACTTGATAACACGGTTATTAAACCACGCCTGGTAATGATTCGTTGGATAAGCTGTGACGCACATATTGTACTGTAGCTGATTGTAGTACTGAATCATCGTGTTGACGGACAGCTCATGTGTGGGGATGGGATAGGAACCCTTGTGTATTCACACTATTCACTGGCTGACCAACGCGTCATAATTGTTTGTGTGTGTGTGTGTGTGTGTGAGTGGTTATATCTTCATCTGATGTACTTAGTCCTATATGTTGTGGTACGAAAGGATGTGTTTCATGACCATTGTTATACACACGGAAGTCACAAATACAGAAACAAAACAACTACGGTAACGAAGTGTTACGAGACACTTACTTCTACTAAGTCAAACTCTCTCTGTTTTGAATTTAGTCCCGCCATTTCAAGATGAAATCAGTCGATGAAAATAATGATTGCATGATACGACTACAGAAAATTTCAGAAGATTTGTCGGGTTATTGTAGTGAAAGTCTTGCGATAGTAGCGTGTACTCTTATAAGCAATATACAACGAAATAAAATGCGGTCATGCAGGAAGTAAAGAAGATGTGTTGTTGACACATCAGCCTGATATAAGGGTTGTACACGTCGAACACGTCGTCATATTTCTAACAAGTTTTCGTATTCAGTCTCTTACACAGGAAGAAGCGAGAACAAGTACTTGTGTTCATGTTTTTGTAGGAGAGATACTGCCCTAATATAAAATAACAGCAACCTCAGTCCATCAGTTCTGGAGATTTACCTTGGTTTTAGACGAGTGTCAGAGTTGTGCTCAATTGGGAATCCTGCAACTTCCCTGAAAGAAAAGAAAGAATGAAAGAAATTAAAGAAAGAATTCAGAACAGACGGTATTTTAAACAGTCACTGTAAAAAATTCGATGAGAATGAAGAATAAAAAATAGAGATCCCACGTGAACAAGGTGAGTAGCGATGCCGTGTTCGTCGTATTCCGCAAGGTGTGTAATACAATTCCGCATTGCGACTTACTGGATAAAATACGAGCAAACGGGTTATCAGACCAACTGTGTTGTTGGACTGAAGAGTTTCTGGAAGACAGAAGACAGGATGTCATTTTCAGACGTAAAAACATTTTCAGTGCAGTCCAAGAGAGTGTTTTAAAAGGCCATTACTTTTAGAATGTGTACGGGGTGTTCGGAAATTCCCGTTAAAAACTTCTAGGCCTTGTAGAAGAGAGGTCAGTTGATAATGTTTTGAATGGGAACACAGATCCAGAAATGTACCGTTACCGTGCTACAACCATCTGAAAACATGTTGGTAACGTGACCACTTTTACAAGTAATCCATTACACGAGACACAATAGGTCACTTGTTTTACCATTCAACTCATTAATAGGCAAAGAAACTGCTCGTGCACTCGTTGATGCGTTCTCTTCAATGTGGCGCAGTACGGTCTCTTCCAATTCTGATGTGCGGCATCTCCCTAGAACATCACAGTTACGCCTGCTGACCGTTAAAGTACTCTTTCTGGAAGCCGTTCTGTAATTGTGGCGAAAAGGGTACGCTATGGAGCCGGACATTGTGGATAACGATGTTGGTAAGGACGTCTAGCAGCTTTTCTACTAACGCGAGCTTCGTCATTCACAATGATCATGTAGTTGTATTCTACAAACGTGTATTCATCCATGTTGCTCTAACACTCACAGACATGTGACTGAGGCTCGAACCAGGTAAAAGAGGTGCGATAGACGTCAAAAGACATCAGACGATCCGACCATAAGTAATTGGTTGCATATCGACCTAGCAAATATATTTTCAAACTCCTGTAGCACGAAAACGGTACGTTCATTATGTACTCACTCCCCTCTACAAGCCCTAGAAGTTTGTAACCGGAATTTCGGAACACCCTGTGTAATTAACCTAGTCGGTCATGTAGGAATACCATGAGGATTTTTGGGGATCATACTGTTGTATCCAGAGAAGTCGCAGCGCTGTACAACTTTAGTGAAATGCCGGAACACTTGCTCAGGATCTACACTTGGTGCAGGGAGTTGCTGTTGACCCTCAGCATAAACAAATGTAACGTATTGCGCGAACACAGGCAGAAGTATCCTTTACTGTATGATTACACGATTGCAGAACAATCACTGAAGGCAATTACTGCCATAAAATGATGGAAATAAAAGAAAGTTTCAGGAGCGGAATTAATATTCAGGGTGAAAGGATATAATGATACGATTCGCTGATGACATTGCTATCTGAGTGAAAGTGAAGAAGAGTTACAAAATCCATATATAAAATAGCCATTGACGGGCGGAGCAAGGAGGACACCAAAAGCAGGCCAGCACTGTCAGAAAGGGCATTCCTGGCCAAGACAGGTCTATTAGTATCAAACGTAGGCCTTAATTTGAGGAAGAAATTTCTGAGAATGTACTTTTGAACAAATTATTGTATGGCAGTGAAACATGGACTGTGGGAAAACCGGAGCAGTCAGAAGGAGCGATTTAATCTGGAACAACTTCATAAAACTAATCACAGGTAAGATAGATGGCAGACTGAGAGTCACTGGAAGAATTGTCAGGTAATATAGTCCACCTGCAAAGGAGATAGCTTAAGAAACGTTCCACGAAAACTTAAATATTTCTCGTCAGTCCGGGGTCCGTACCGGACAGGACTGATGAAGGAAATAGGTAATATCCGGAGAAGAGCAACAGATTTTGCTGCAGGTTCATTCAGTAAGCGCGAAAGCGTCACGGAGATGATCAGCCAACGCCAGAGGCAACGCAGCAAGACAGGCCTCTGAATCGCGGTATGGTGTACTGTTTAAGTTCCGAGAGTAAACGTTACTAGAAGAGTCCACCAACATATTTATTCCTGATAAGTATGTATCTCGGAACTACCATGAAGGTAAAATTAAACATTCGAGTTCACATGAAGGCTAACAAGCAATTTTTCTTCCGGCGAACCTTTAGTGACTGAAACAGGAAAAAGGGGAAGCGACAGTGGAGAACCAAGTATACGCTCCCCCTTCCCCAAGCCCTCTCCGGCCACATACTGTGTCCAGTGCATAGATGTAGCGACACTACCATTAATTACCTAAATGAGAATTTATTTTATGGTCCTTACAAGTGCTAAACACTATACAATCCGAGCACACTATATTTGCATGTCTAGTAATTTGTTATTCGTGATTATGAGAACCCGTCGTAAGAAAGAAAGAAATTGGGCTTAACATACCGTCAACATCAAGGTCATTAGAGACGGAGTACAGGCTCTGATTGTATCAAGGATTGGTAAGGATATCGGTCGAGTCCTTTCAAAGGAACCATCACATCATTTGTCTGGAGCGATTTAGGGAAATCACAGCAAACCTAAATCTGAATGGCCGGACGCGGATTTGAACCGTCGTCCTTCCGAACTGAATCCGTTATATCATTTTTGAATGATCTACGCTGGCATTCAGTTTCGAAGGCGTGCTTTTTTTATTTCCAGGTGAACGTCTTCTAATTGCATTATCCTTACATACACTAACTACTAACTTGAGACTTTTGTGGATGTTAGATTTCAAGAGAACATAACATGGAGTATGAATATGCATGGAGTGAATATTCGAATGCACAGAACAGAATTTTTGTCGCCAAGACACATTGGCTACAAAAGTGACGTGATTACGGTGTGGCTTTGGTTTCTTTATGGGCATTCTGCTGATTAACAATGTCATTACGTCGTTACTGCATTCAAACATCATTCAAAACTACCGCGTGTTCTGAACACGAGTTTTATGGGTATCTAATGATTTCCATTCGATCTCTGGAATGAACTTCGCATAAAGCTTTGGAGAGATGAATGTAATGGAATTTCTGTTATTTGTGACGTCACATGTATGATGTCGAAATATTTTTGTTGTTGTTGTTGTAGGAAAAGAACGGTTAGGCATCGCTGATTTCAGCTTTCGCACTGCACTTGACCATGGTGATACGTGACCATATGGGTAACCTATGCTGCAGTCGCAGGCAGTATTGCTTACAGGTACGCCAAAGTCAAAAGTGTCCAGAAGAAACATCGAATTTGAAGCTATGAAAAACAGCAAATTAACGATTTATTACTCACTGGAATACTTTAGGTGAAATTCTTCCATCATTCCTGTGTGGTAACATTTATTTAGTCTTCGTTCATTTTATGAGAACTAAACTGTTAATCATTTATACTAATTCTTCACGGCATAAGTACTAGCCAGCACTGCAGTTTTCTGTAGTGGCTACTTAAAAAATAAGCACCGTAGTCAGGGGAGCTGAATAATTACCAGCAGTCATATAAAAATCTTATCTACTACTGGAAATCGTTCGAAATATTTGTATGCGTTCAACAGGCAGATTGACAGTAAACTTCGACACAACAATACCGGGTTTATCTTGCACTTGTCTCATAAATCTATCTCTTATCTACTGCTGGAAATTGCTCGAAACATTTGTGTGCATTCAACAGACTGACAATACACTTCGAGACTACGGTATCAAGTTTATATTGCACTTGTCTCATAAATATACGGTGTGTAACACTGAAGTACACTTCGACACTATGGAATCAATTTTGTCTTACACTTGTCTGATAAATATACATTGTATAAGAAAACTATGTATAATAATTTTTAGAGTTGTTATCGGAGATGGCCGTCCCTGTGGCCGAGCGGTTCTAGGCGCTTCAGTCCGGAACCACGCGGCTGCGACGGTAGAAGGATCGAATCCTGCCTCGGGCATGGATGTGTGTGATGTTCTTAGGTTAGTTAGGTTTACGTAGATCTAATTCTAGGTGACTGATGACCTCAGATGTTAAATCCCTGTGCTTAGAGCCATTTAAACAATTTATCGGAGCTGAAAAGAAACACTTTTGTTACGTGACAAAAATTTCACAGCTACACCATTTCCCCGAGCGGACTGCGTGTCTGCAAAACAGCCTAGCTTTACCGCAAAACATCCCATTTTCATTCAGCAAAGGTGCAGATATCTTTACCCAAAATATTACGAATCACTACTGCAGTTATAAATTCTACAGAAGCTTATCTTCAAAACTGGCAGTGCTGCACACTGATTGCCCAGATGAACCACTTGTTCTAGAAAGGGACAGTCTGGAACCGATGTGTAATTCCTTTGACGTACTTCAGTAACCTTAAATCATCACGATGATATTTGTCCCACAAATCAGTAGCAACACGTTCATCTTCACGACCATGTCCAGTTATTTTTCTTTTATAATGCACTGTGTTAATGTACAGATAGCTTTAATACATAAAATGTATTACCACTTGCAAATACAGACTACCATCAGCTGTATAGTGGGACCACGGCAGTAAAAATTTGTGCACGACCGGGGCAAGGCTCACAGCCAGAACCAGATTTCCAGATGCCGTTGTTCATGCGTCATAAACTGCACCTGTACACACTGCGACTTCTGTGTTCAATTCAAGTGCACATTAGCTTGTAAAAAATAATAAACGACTATCTCTCAAAAGTGGCTTTTTTTTGGGGGGGGGGGGGGGGTGATCAGCCTTCTGACTGCTCCGGTTTTCCCACAGTCCATGTTTCACTGTCATAAAGTTCTTCCTCAAATTAAGGCCTACGTTTGATACTACTAGACCTGTCTTGGCCAGGAATGCCCTTTCTGACAGTGCTGTCCTGCTTTTGGTGTCCTCTTTGCTCCGTCCGTTAATGGCTATTTTATATATGGATTGTGTAACTCTTCTTCACTTTCACTCAGATAGCAATGTCATCAGCGAATCGTATCATTATATCCTTTCACCCTGAATATTAATTCCACTCCTGAAACTTTCTTTTATTTCCATCATTGCTTCTTGGATGTACAGACTAAACAGAAGGAGCGAAAGACTACATCCCTGTCTTACACCCTTCTTTCTTGGTCTTCCATTCTTATTATTCCCTCTTGGATCTTGTTCATATTCTACGAGTATATTACCCGTCTCTCCCTATAGCTTACCCTTATATCTCCCAGAATTTCGAACATCTTGGATCATCTTACATTGTCGAACGCTCTAACGACAAATCCTATGAACGTGTCTTGATTTTCATTTAGTCTTGCTTCCGTTGTCAACCGCAACGTCAGGATTGCCTCTCTCGTGCCTTTACCTTTACTGAAGCCAAACATACCGACCTCCCGCACACTCTCCATTTTCTTTTCCGTTCTTCTGTATATTACTCTTGTCAGCAACTTGGATGCGTTTGCTGTTAAGCTGATTGTGCCATAATTCTCGCACATGTCAGCCCTTGCAGCCTTCGTAATTGTGTGGATGATATTTTTGCGAAGCCAGATTGTATGTCACCAGGCTCGTTCATTCTACACACCGACGTGAATAGCCGTTTTGTTGCCGCTTCCCGCAACGATTTTAGATATTCTCATGGAATGTTATCTATCTCTTCTGCCTTATTTGATCTTAAGTCCACCAAAGTCGACTTCCGCAAGGCGTTCGATACAGTTCCCCACAGTCGTTTAATGAACAAAGTAACCCGTGGATCATGACAACAAACCACAGGAATCGTCTCGAAGAAAAACATCCACATACACATTGGAGTATAGTATGGCGGAATGTGCACAGCGACGTGTTACCGTCACGCGTCATAGCCGACTGGTATCTAACAGTCAACGATAAAGTCGCAACGAATGAAAAGCTACATAAAATAGGCCTTCATCCAACGCCCAACGCATCCGGAAGAGTCGATACGCTTATTCATAGGTTCACGTGCGGACATGCAGAAGAAATTACTACATTTCTTCGTCAACGATTGTCGGTGATAGACCGTACGACGCCCTGTGGTATAGACCTTTTAGAGATCATTCAGCCACAAAAACTGAGATATCCACGAGCAAAAAACAACGCTGCAACGTGGATCATGGGCCACACAGCATCGTTTATTATGCAGAATAGGCATGCTATTTTCCTCGACTATTATTCTTACATAGAAATTGAACACTTTAAAATGAGCCAACATTGTGACTACAGGAGGATATTTGTAAATATGCTGAAAATCATTATTAACGGTTAAATGCTTCAAATACAATATTTCGGATAGCAGAGGTTGCCAGTGACCTGTATGTATGAATCCTATTTGCTTCCTGGGACTTAAGTTCTTGTCGGAATTTTACGATACTATTCAGATGCTCACCAATGCAGAAGGCATTTTTTCTTTCCCATTTTCGTTTTCACATTTCCCTTCTCTCGCAGAGCAGCGGGGCAACTTTGCTTCAACTATGAAGTGATAGTCTTTTGTGCACCATAAAAATTTCTGTTCACTGCTTGCCCAAAAAAACAAAAAAAAAACAAAAAAAAAGACGGTAGAAAAAAAACTGGTCTAGGGGTAGCGTCTTTGATTCATAATCAAAATGTCTTCGGTCAAGGGTTCGATCCCCGCCACTGCCTAAATTTTGATAAATAATCAGCATTGGCGGCCGAAGACTTCCGGCATAAGAAGTCAGCCTCATTCTGCCAACGGCCTTGTCAAAGAGGGCAGGGCACTCTCTTGTCCTAGGGGTGGGAAATTGCCCCTAAAGGCGGAAGAATCAGCAATGATCAACGACATGAGGATGCAGAAGGCAATGGAAACCACCACATTAAAGACACGAAACGTGTATCCACAGGACATGTGGCCTGTAATTGAAGAAGTGTCATGATGATCTCTCCATTGGCAAAAGATTCCGGAATAGTCCCCCATTCGGATCTCCGGGAAGGGGACTGCCAAGGGGGTGGTTACCATGAGAAAAAGACTGAATAATCAACGAAAGGATAACGTTCTACGAGTCGGGGCGTTGAATGTCAGAAGCTTGAACGTGGTAGGGAAACTAGAAAATCTGAAAAGGGAAATGCAAAGGCTCAATCTAGATATAGTAGTGGTCAGTGAAGTGAAGTGGAAGGAAGACAAGGATTTCTGGTCAGATGAGTATCGGGTAATATCAACAGCAGCAGAAAATGGTATAACAGGTGTAGGATTCGTTATGAATGGGAAGGTAGGGCAGAGGGTGTGTTACTGTGAACAGTTCAGTGACCGGGTTGTTCTCATCAGAATCGACAGCAGACCAACACCGACAACGATAGTTCAGGTATACATACCGACGTCGCAAGCTGAAGATGAACAGATAGAGAAAGTGTATGAGGATATTGAAAGGGTAATGCAGTACGTAAAAGGGGACGAAAATCTAATAGTCATGGGCGACTGGAATGCAGTTGTAGGGGAAGGAGTAGAAGAAAAGGTTACAGGAGAATATGGGACTGAGACAAGGAATGAAAGAGGAGAAAGGCTAATTGAGTTTTGTAACAAGTTTCAGCTAGTAATAGCGAATACCCTGTTCAAGAATCACAAGAGGAGGAGGTATACTTGGAACAGGCCGGGAGATACGGGAAGATTTCAATTAGATTACATCATGGACAGACAGAGATTCCGAAATCAGATACTGGATTGTAAGGCAAACCCAGGAGCAGATATAGACTCAGATCACAATACAGTAGTGATGGACAGTAGGCTGAAGTTCAAGACATTAGTCAGGAAGTATCAATACGCAAAGAAGTGGGATACGGAAGAACTAAGGAATGACGAGATACGTTTGAAGTTCTCTAACGCTATAGATACAGCAATAAGGAATAGCACAGTAGGCAGTACAGTTGAAGAGGAATGGACATCTCTAAAAAGGGCCATCACAGAAGTTGGGAAGGAAAACATAGGTACAAGGAAGGTAGCTGCGAAGAAACCATGGGTAACAGAATAAATACTTCAGTTGATTGATGAAAGGAGGAAGTACAAACATGTTCCGGGAAAATCAGGAATACAGAAATACAAGTCTGTGAGGAATGAAATACATAGGAAGTGCAGGAAAGCTAAGACGAAATGGCTGCAGGAAAAATGTGAAGACATCGAAAAAGATATGACTGTCGGAAGGACAGATTCATCATACAGGAAAGTCAAAGCAACCTTTGGTGACATTAAAAGCAACGGTGGTAACATTAAGAGTGCTACGGGAATTCCAATGTTAAATGCAAAGGAGAGAGTAGTTTGAAAGAATACATTGAAATCCTCTATGAGGGTGAAGATTTGTCTGATGTGATAGAAGAAGAAACAGGAGTCGATGTAAAAGAGATAGGGGATCCAGTATTAGAATCGGAATTTAAAAGAGCTTTGGAGGAATTACGTTCAAATAAGGCAGTAGGGATAGATAACATTTCATCAGAATTTCTAAAATCATTGGGGGAAGTGGCAACAAAACGACTATTCACGTTGGTGTGTAAAATATTTGAGTCTGGCGATATACCATCTGACTTTCTTGAAAAGCATTATGCACAAAGAGCTGACAAGTGCGAGAATCATCGCACAATCAGCTTAACAGCTCATGCATCGAAGCTGCTTACAACAATAATATACAGAAGAATGGAAAAGAAAATTGAGAATGCGCTAGGTGACGATCAGTTTAGCTTTAGGAAAAGTAAAGGGACAAGAGAGGCAATTCTGACGTTACGGCTAATAATGGAAGCAAGGCTAAAGAAAAATCAAGACACTTTCATAGTATTTGCCGACCTGGAAAAAGCGTTCGACAATATAAAATGGTGCAAGCTGTTCGAGATTCTGAAAAAAGTAGGGGTAAGCTATAGGGAGAGACGGGTCATATACAGTATGTACAACAACCAAGAGGGAATAATAAGAGTGGACGATCAAGAACGAAGTGCTCGTATTAAGAAGGGTGTAAGACAAGGCTGTAGCCTTTCGCCCCTACTCTTCAATCTGTACATCGAAGAAGCAGTGATGGAAATAAAAGAAAGGTTCAGGAGTGGAATTAAAATACAAGGTGAAAGGGTATCAATGATACGATTCGCTGATGACATTGCTATCCCGAGTGAAAGTGAAGAAGAATTAAATGATCTGCTGAACGGAATGAACAGTCTAATGAGTACACAGTATGGTTTGAGAGTACATCGGAGAAAGACGAAGGTAATGAGAAGTAGTAGAAATGAGAACAGCGAGAAAGTTAACATCAGGATTGATGGTCATGAAGTCAATGAAGTTAAGGAATTCTGCTACCTAGGCAGTAAATTAACCAATGACGGACGGAGCAAGGAGGACATCAAAAGCAGACTCGCTATGGAAAAAAAGGCATTTCTGGCCAAGACAAGTCTGTTAATATCAAATACCGGCGTTAATTTGAGGAAGAAGTTACTGAGGAAGTACGTCTGGAGTACAGCGTTGTATGGTAGTGAAACATGGACTGTGGGAAAACCGGAACAGAAGAGAATCGAAGCATATGAGATGTGGTGCTATAGACGAATGTTGAAAATTAGGTGGACTGATAAGGTAAGGAATGAGGAGGTTCTACGCAGAATCGGAGAGGAAAGGAATACGTATAAAACACTGATAAGGAGAAGGGACAGGATGATAGTACATCTGCTAAGACATGAGGGAATGACTTCCATGGTACTAGAGGGAGCTGTAGAGGGCAAAAACTGTAGAGGAAGACAGAGATTGGAATACGTCAAGCAAATAATTGAGGACGTAGGTTGCAAGTGCTACTCTGAGATGAAGAGGTTAGCACAGGAAAGGAATTCATGGCGGGCCGCATCTAACCAGTCAGTAGACAGAATAATAAAAAAATATATAGACTATCAGACCAATTGTGTTTGTGGATTGAGGAGTTCCTAGATAACAGAACGCAGCATGTCATTCTCAATGGAGAGAAGTCTTCCGAAGTAAGAGTGATTTCAGGTGTGCCGCAGGGCAGTGTCATGGGACCGTTGCTGTTCACAATATACATAAATGACCTTGTGGATGACATCGGAAGTTCACTGAGGCTTTTTGCAGATGATGCTATGGTGTATCGAGAGGTTGTAACAATGGAACGTTGTACTGAAATGTAGGAGGATCTGCAGCGAATTGACGCATGGTGCAGGGAATGGCAATTGAGTCTCAATGTAGACAGGTGTAATGTGCTCCGAATACATAGAAATATAGTTCCCTTATCATTTAGCTACAAAATAGCAGGGCAGCAACTGGAAGCAGTTAATTCCATAAATTATCTGGGAGTATGCATTAGGAGTGATTTAAAATGGAATGATCATATAAAGTTCATCGTCGGTAAAGCAGATACCAGACTGAGATTCATTGGAAGAATCCTAAGGAAATGCAATCCGAAAACAAAGGAAGTTGGTTACAGTACGCTTGTTCGCCCACTGCTTGAATACTGCTCAGCGGTGTGGGATCCGTACCAGATAGGGTTGACAGAAGAGATAGAGAAGATCCAACGGAGAGCAGCGCGCTTCGTTACAGGATCATTTAGTAATCGCGAAAGCGTAACGGAGATGATAGATAAACTCCAGTGGAAGACTGCAGGAGAGACGCTCAGTAACTCGGTACGGGCTTTTGTTAAAGTTTCGAGAACATACCTTCACCGAAGAGTCAAGCAGTATATTGCTCCCTCCTATGTATATCTCGCGAAGAGACCATGAAGATAAAATCAGAGAGATTAGAGCCCACACAGAAGCATACAGACAATCCTTCTTTCCACGAACAATACGAGACTGGAATAGAAGGGAGAACCGATAGAAGTACTCAGGGTACCCTCCGCCACACGCCGTCAGGTGGCTTGCCGAGTAATATTGGATGTCCTATCTCTCCTAAATCGACTTCTGTTTCGTCTTCTATCACATAAGTCAAATCTTCCCCCTCATAGAGGGGGAAAATGCAATCGACAGAGCTCATAGTAGCGTGATTTAGATCGTCTCGAAGCACGATGGCTGTCTCGTACTGGAAGGCGACAATCAGGCTTACGTTCAATGACCTTCACTCCGGAACAGCGCGACATCTACAGTCGCAGGTTCGAATCCTGCCTCGGGCATGGACGTGTGTGATGTCCTTAGGTTAGTTAGGTTTAAGTAGTCCTAAGTTCTAGGGGACTGATGACCTCCGATGTTTAGTCCCATAGTGCTTAGAGCCATTTGAACCCACAAGATCTTCTAGGAATTTAGCTGTCCAGTGTCTCCAGAACGATTTACGTCAAGCTCAAAGACGATGCGGCTTGTGATAGCTGCTACAAGGAGATCTGCCAATGGATTCCGCTTTTGCCAATCTGATAGGAACGTGAGTGTAGCGGCTGGTCTGGGAGTTCGACCGGTGCGCGTTTTCGAAGTCCCGTTTGAAGTCCCCGCCGATCTGGTCATAGACGTTTTACGGCCGTATGGCACAGTTCTTAGGGATGCCGAGGAAAAATGCAAAACTTCTGAGATATATCCCGTACTCAGTGGAGTGCGTCAAGTTCATATTGAACTGCACAAACACATACGTTCATACATGTCCATCGGTGTATGTCGCTCACTTGCCATTATGATGGACAACCAAGGGCCTGCTCCGGTTGCGGACAAGGAGATGTTCGCTCGGAGTGCCCTCAGAGACGCCTCGTGCTGGTACCTCCTGGTGAACAGCCACTGACGGCGCAGACGACGTCCCTCCCTCTCACCTACGTGGAGGAGTTGAGGAATGATGTGGATTTCGACCAAGACTATCTCTCATCTCAGGAGACCATCGGTTCTGCCACCGATCTGCAGCAGTCACATTCGATCGAGCAGCCTCTCCATCCCGTCACCCAACAACTACATCGGAGTCAGTAACAAATGACGGCACAATCGACTCTTCACACCGAAACGGTATAAAAAACAGAGGCTGTCTACAGAAGAAAGGCTGCACGAGCGAGGTGCGCCGCCGGAGAACGAGGACGACTACCACACATCTCTGCCAGCAGGATTAGCTGTAGCTACTCCCGTCACACAGTTGTCACAGGGCGACCCAGAGCACAGAACTCATGGCGGTGAGATGGAAGCTTCTATACAGCATGATGACACGGCGATTGAGGGGACTATCGCACACCAACCGATGGAACTCGTCTCACAATACTCTCTGGGATACTGGGCTAGCGACGTAGAACTGAATGATGTGATGCAGGAGACAGGTGATCAACCGATGCCACTGGCTGACGGGTCGGACGGGCCGTGCACACAAAGTGACCTTTAACTTGCGTCCCAGCCGCGCACCAAATTAATTGCTATGTCACAAGTCTACCCCATAGGTACCTTTAACATCAACGGCATTCGCGATCAGGTAAAGGTAAAAATTTTAACGGATACGCTACGAACGGCGGACATGGGTACTGTTTCCCTCCAAGTGGTGCGATCTGGAGTAAGATTGGACTTTTATGGTTGCGTCGCTTATAGTCTACCGACTGGCTGCGCCAGTGGTGGCACGGCCATACTGTTAAGGGAGGTGACTGAGGTGTCGGACGCATGTTTCCTTCCGTTGGCACGCAGTGTCGTCGAAGCGCTAGAAAGGACCGTGTTCTATTCCGACGGGGTGACTTCATTGTTTCAAGGAAACGCGGAGTATTACATAGTGGGTGGTGATTTCAACTTTGTTCTGCGGCCCGAGGGCCAACATCCGCATTTCACCCCCTGACAAGCGTAGCACGCACTGGTATGGGACGTCGAGCTGCAACACACTTGGATCTTATAGCACTGCGACAATCGCGAGTACACGTAGCTTACCAGCCACTCGGTCAACCGGTTAGACAGCGTGTTCATCTCACGAGGGCTCCGCACAGCGATAGTTGGGGGCTGAGATATGGCCAGTCTTCTGCTCACTACAAAACTTAGTTCTGCGCCATTGCCTTGCCTCAACAACACATTATGCCTGTTCAACAATGGTTCAGATGGCTCTGAGCACTATGGGACTTAACATCTGAGGTCATCAGTCCCCTAGAACTTAGAACGACTTAAACCTAATCAACCTAAGAACGTCACACACATCCATGCCCGAGGCAGGATTCGAACCTGCGACCGTAGCGCTCGCGCGGTTCCAGACTGAAGCGCCTAGAACCGGCCGGGGATGATGACTGTCGCTGTGAGTCTGAGGGTACTTGGCGCTGATACCAACGGCAGCAACGAGCATACAGTCCACACTGACGTGGTGGTCTAATTGAGTCAAACCTGCCCTACGCCGACAATTTATCGGCTATGGCAGAGGTAAGTCCGGCTGGCACCTAACGACTTCAGAATTTTGTTACAATGAATTGAGGGAACAGGCAATGCAATCATCTCACCAGACCGTCAACGGGTATTCCAACGCGCCAAAACCCGCGTGCTCCAACTTACTAAGGTGCAACTGGAAGGCGTGAGAGCCCGAGACTCACTGCATCACATAGTAAGAGAAAGACGTCAGCGCAAACCCACGCTCATTGCAACAGTCGAAACGTCGGAGGAAAGGCAAGCTGTGACACAATACCGTAGCAACTTCTTTGCCGAGGGCCCAAGAAGCAACGGTGGACTGGGAAATGTGCTGGGCGACATGCCACCATCAGAGGCTGTGCGGGACGACGAGGCGCATTTGACAGACGTTACACGGGACGAACTGGATATGGCCGTCAGGAGTGGTGCATTGAAGAAACCACTTGGGTCTGATGCGCTCCCTATTGAGTTTTACCGCTTCTTCTCCGGTCTTAGGAGTGAGAGATGGATACAGATTTACAGAGAACTTATGACGTCCATCTTCTTAGTCCCCACCGAATTTACGGAACGCATCAGGATCCCTGTGTTTAAACCTGACAAAAGGCGGCGCCCGCAGGACTATCGACCACTGACGGTTAAGCACCAACTTTAAGCTTTCTACACGCATCCTTCGTTCCCCTCTTCAATCCACAGTCAAGGATGCAATACATGCCGATTAAACTTATCTTGGTGGAAAGAGCGATGTTCACACGACGTTGGGATCGTATAGGGACGGTAACCGCGTTGTCGTCAGCCTGCAGCTTTCGGGTTGCCTTCGTCGCAGTTGATTTCGATCAAACATTCGACCGCGTCGATCACAGTTTTCCGTGTGCGGTCATGGAATGCATAGACCTCCGCAGTGTTTGACCTCGTAGTTCTGCGCTCGATTCACGGAGCACATTCGAGGGTGATTATGAGCGGTTATTGGTCAGAACCCTTTCTCATCGAACGTTCCGTGAGGCTAGGATGCCCCTTGCCCGCCGTTCTATTTGCAGTAGCCCTCAAGCCAACCTTGTACGGCCTTCGTCGACGCATGGAAGGGATCTGTTTGAGGACCGCGAGGTGGTGTTGTGAATATGCCGACGATGTCGTATTCCTAGATAGGTCACAGGATGACATAGAGACGGCGCTATGGTGTCTCCTACAGTACGGTCCTGTGGCGGGCAGTATCATCAGTCTGCAGAAGACAGGTATATGGATGCGAACAGCGGGCTGGCCCTTGGAAAGACAGTGCGCGCTACTAAAGTACCAGTGCTCAAATATTGAAGGGTACTCTTTCATGACCATGTTGTCCGCCCCGATAGCTGAGTGGTCTGCGTAACGGATTGCCAGCCTACGGGGCTTGGTTCGATTCCCGGCTGGGTCAGGGATTTTCTACGCTCAGGGACTGGGTGTTTTGCTGTATTCATCATCATTTCATCCCCATCCGGCACGCAGGTCACCCAATGTGGAGCCGAATGTAATAAGACCTGCACCAAGATGGCGGAACCAGCCCCGTAAGGGGCCCCGGCTAATGACGCCAAACGCTCATTTCCATTTCCATGACCATGTTCAAAGTATTGCAGCGTTCACAAAGGTTCGGCTGTTACAACAAATACATGCACTGCTGCGACTCCACACGATATGCACGATGGACATGTTCCAGCGTGCACAGTACATTGATGTTAAAATTAAACTATTTCGCCCAAGTTCTACCGATGCTCCGGCCGCTGTGGCCGAGTGGTTCTAGGCGCTTCAGTCTGGAACCGCGCGACCGCTACGGTGGCAGTTTCGGATCCTGCCTCGGGCATGGATGTGTGTGATGTCCTTAGGTTAGTTAGGTTTAAGTAGTTCTAAGTTCTACGGGACTGATGACCTAAGATGTTAAGTCGCATAGTGCTCAGAGCCAAAACTCGTTACGACATCTTAACATTGTTGAAGGTGGAGTAGGTCTCACCAATTCCAGAAACTGAGGGAGGGGACTGTTTCTAAGGACGATGTGCCAACTATGGCCTGCTGAGCAATTCAACCTGAAAGGCACCGTGATCGACGAAATGGCGCCACATTCGCTACACCTTCCAGTCCCTGTCACATATATTTCGCAGCCATTCAATCTCACTAGGACATTCCTCGTTGACTACAGTTATTTGCTGGGTGTCCTGCGTTCTACACGATCGCCGACGGCGAAGGACTATTACTGCCACTTGAAAAGACACCAACATGCCAACGTCATTGAACCACGCTACCCAGCCATACGATAGAAGAGATTGTGGTGTGCGATCCATCTATACTTTTTCCCCACGGAAGTTCTGGCTTGTGGTACGTGATAGTGAATGACAGACTCGCTAATCACTAACGATTGCACTCCATTCACCAGGTCGACGCGCCTTTATGTCCACTTTGCGCAGTAACTGACGTCGGTTGGCAAGTGGTAGAGAGGCTGCATGTTGGTTGCTCACACAACGAATGTTAGCGCTAACGTGACTATGACCGTCCGCATCGGTTTAGTCTGAAGCTCCATTGCACCCGGATGCCGTCTACCCCCCAGCCGCCAGGACAAACGCAGTCAATTGGATTAAAGGCATGGCGCTCTACTGTATCTTCCGCGACGGTGACATAGGCGTGTTAGATTATTGGTCCTTCCTGCCGGGCGAAATATCGGTCCTGTTTTGTCAACTATTTAGGTTCGTTGTTCACGGACCCTCCGGTAACTGGGGAGATAGACAACGAAGATCCATGACTGAAGATCGATTTCAGCCTGCGGACACAGTACTCTTCATAAGAAAAGACGACCTGGACAGTATCCGTGCTCAGCTGCTGTAGGGTTCTCTTTATCTAGTTTGTATGGTACCCCTTGGCATCTTTCTCTTCGATCCCTTTTCCAGAACTGTGAGCAGGGTGACACAATGGTCAGCCTCGAGTGGCGACCCCTGTCCCCTCTACCTCCATGCTCCACCCCAGCACTAATATAATAAGATAATAAAATGAACAATAAAAGGAGTAGTGTCTTAGACTAGTAATCAAAACGTTCTCAGTCCCGGGTTCAGGTGTCGGTATCGATTCACCTTTAAACAAAAATAATCAACATTAGCGGCTGAAGACTTCCGGCATAAGAAGCCACCCACAACGGCCCTGTCAAAGCGGGCGGAGGAGTGGACAGAGATTCAGGGCACTCTCTTATCCTTGGGGTGAGCCGCTAAAGGCGGAATAATTAGCAATGCTCAATGGCGTGACGATGCAGAAGGCAATATCAGGAATCACAAGAGGAGGAGATTAGACTGCTGGCAGCGGTGGCCACAAGAATGAACGGTCACAAGGAGATAGGGCCTCAGACGGTCACGTTGGAATATCGAGGGGAGGAGCATGGTGTTTAGCGTTTGGATCTGATGCATCTGCAACAGAAATTTGAGGAGTAGTTAGCATCACAGTGATACAACGAACAGTTACAAATCGGTTACGTTATGGACAGCTCCGAGTCAGACTGCTTGTAACATTCATCCCACTGACCCCAAACTACCGTCATTTGCGACTTGCAAGAGGGAGCTCATTGTCTGATGAAAGTTTATTCTGACTCTATGCTAGTGATGACCGTGTGGTGGTTACAAAAAAAAATGGTTCAAATGGCTCTGAGCACTATGGGACTTAACTTCTGAGGTCGTCAGTCCCCTAGAACATAGAACTACTTAAACCTAACTAACCTAAGGACATCACACACATCCATGCCCGAGGCAGGATTCGAACCTGCGACCGTAGCCGTCACGCGGTTCCTGACTGTAGCGCCTGGAACTGCTCGGCCACCTCGGCGAGCGTGGTGGTTACAGAGAAGGCCACCTGAGGGCCTGTAGCCAACATGTCTGCAAGCTAGACACCCTGGACCTACACCTGCAGTTATGGTCAGTGGTATGATTTCATATGACAGCAGGAGCACTCTAGTGGTCATTCCTCACATCTTGACTGCAAATTTGTACGTCAGTCAGGTGATTCGACATGCTGTGCTGCCATTCATGAACAGCATCCCAGGTCAGTGTTTTCCAACAAGATAACGCTCGCCCACACACAGCTGATTCAACCCAAAATGCTCTACATTGCGTAGACATGTTACACTGGCTTGCTCAAAAAATGTGTGTGAAATCTTATGGGACTTAACTGCTAAGGTCATCAGCCCCTAAGCTTACACACTACTTAACTGAAATTATCCTAAGAACAAACACACACACCCATGCCCGAGGGAGGACTCGAACCTTCGCCGGGACCAGCCGCACAATCCATGATTGTAGCGCCCCAGACCGCTCGGCTAATCCCGAGCGGCTTTGCTTGCTCGATCGGCAGATCATACTGAAATCGAGCACATACAGGACATCATCAGTCGACAATTCAAGCGTCTTCCACAAACAGCATTAAATGCGCCTGCATTGACAGATCAAAGGAAACAGGCGCGGAACTCCAACCCACAAATTGACATCCGACAACTGTAGAACACAATGCACGTACGTTTGCATGCATGCTTTCAACGTTCTGGCGGTCGGACCGCTTCTTAACGTGCCAGTATTTCACATTGGCAATACCTTATCTCGCGCTTACATTAACCTCTGACCTTGCGATTTTAGTAAGTATGTTACCTATGCCCCAAATTTTGATACCCTGCATTAGCTATTTTTTGGTATTGCTATTTTTTTCGTCATTGTAGTTGTAGTGGGTCGGCGATGCAGTCATCCCCATGGAGGGTGGTTGTTGTGCTACAGATCTGCCACATGGGCTGAGCCGTGATAAAATTTGCTGTTTTGAAGAGCGCGTCGCAGCACGTAGTGTAAAACAGTCGCCCTCCGTGTCTGCCGGCGGCGCCGCTGTGGCGATCGCAGGTCTGGTGTCTCCCTCTGCTGGGAAAGGGGTACGTTGCCTGTTCACATGCATTTTAGGGGCGTTATGAGCTCGGAAGCTGGTGAGTCGGAGTGAGTCTGGGTCAGGCACTCGTAACCTGTTGCTAGTCTGTCTCTCGTTCGCTTTTTGTGCGGCAGTGTGTCTGTCTGTCGTCCGGAGTGCTAGTTTAGGCAGCCAGTCTGCTCGAGTTGCTCGGTCAACGGTCATTGGCGGTTGGATCGATCGGTTGGTCAGTCGCGCACTGAGACACAAGATGACTTGTCTGCCTTGAGCATCGGAGCATTTGAGGTCCCCACGTGAGTCCAGAGGGCCGCGCCGTATACAAAGGGGTAGTGGCTTCGCGGTCGACGCGAGAGCAACAGGAATAAAACCACGACATCGGTCTGGCCGGTGCGAGCTGGGACGCCTTGAGACGGGAGATCGGCGCGCCTTCGTGCGTCAATTGAAGCGGCTGGCAGCGGACGGTTCGGGAGAGCGTTGGGGGTGCTACGCCAGGTCTTCTCCAGAAATCGCAGTTTATTAGAAATTAAGTGACTGCAGACATGTTGTTTCATTTACTTGTTAAATTCTACTTGTTTTCTTTATCAGTCTCTCGTCCCCAGCTTGCTCGTCTGTCTCTCGTCCGCATTTGTTAGGCAGTTACTGTCTGTCTGTCTGTCTGTTGGTCTGCCGTACGTTAATAGGTGCCTCTGTCATGTTTGTTGGATTCGGTGTTAACGAACTTACTGCTTAAGGTGTAAAGGCCGAATTCCTGACATATGTTTTTATCTTGCCTATCATCTTGCGAGGTGCTATATGTGTAATGTAGAGCATGTTAGTACATTTTATGTAAAACTGCATTTCATTGATTTTATTTAAATGGTCTTTTTAGTATATAATGTTGCCACCCTTCCACCGTAAGAGTTCTTTTAAAACAAGTTGCACTTTCGGTGGCAAATAAATTTTAATGTGGGTGTTTTGTACCATTTGCATCCTTCTTACAGGAGGCATAGTTTATGTGTTTGTGTGAGTTGTTAAAATTTTTTAGTTTCAAGTAATTTCCACCAGTGTAGTCTTTCAGAGGTTGTTGTGAGCGGTCGTGACTACAGCCGTGTAAAAAGGGAGCGACAAAGTTCTCAGCCCGAAAGCTCATACTGTATATATAAAATGTTATTTCTGCCTCTGAATAAATCTCTGAATAAATTATAACTTGATGTTTACAGGGTGCTTTCTGATTATAATTTTAAATCTGTTTTTAAAAAAAGGGCTTTTAGGAATAAAATTTCCATTTATTAAAAGAAAAGAATTTTAATTTGTTCATCAGTTACCCATTGGCAACTACTTCCACGCTCACATAGTGTCATTAAATGTGTTAATGTTGTTGATGAATCGCTAGTGTATAAAATAAAATCTTAAGAAAAGGTTTTGAAAGTAAATTCACGGTTCACGGGCGTTGAGTGTTCGATCGATTTCAAGGGCTACAGGAGTAGGAGGTGAAGCTGGCTGCAGCAAGACAGACGGGTATATGTAAACTATTTATTACTCCAACATACGAGCTGAGTTGGCCAATATCGGCCAAGGCTTTAGCGGACAGGCTGTCGGTGGCCACCGAAGTCCGTAGCGCTAGATGGCAGCGCATACGCGGGGTGGCTCGGCGCTCCAAACTCCGAATGTCGCGATGCATGTGGCGGGCTGATAGCAACGACGGCTGTTCAGCGGATGCTGCTGCGGTCTGGCAGCACGGCAGCCATTGTTACTGTCAGCGGCTCGAACCACTGCCTGGTGGCTCGATCCCGGTTATGAATAACGCCTCAGTGGCTTGCTGGTTTGGCAGTCTGGTGGCGGAGGAATACAGAGCTGGTTGATGAATTGCGGCGTTCGAAGGTATGTTGCCAGAGCCTCACCACACATTGACGCCACGTGTGACACGTTCTGCGTGTGGGCTGTGTCATCAGCTGCGTACCTTCAGGACGGCATTTGAAACAGTTTGCCCAAATGTCCTTAACGTCGCTGCTGTGTCCCAATGTGATCAACTAAGAACAACCCTGGCACCATTAAACAATCCATAATCAATGTATCAGTTGCTTCACTGAACACCTCCACACCGATGTGTGTAACGTCCTCCAAGTGATTGGCGACTCCATGTTGTCTTGTGCACAACGACCAGATAACAGGTATACTTGAAAAAAGAGACAGCATTGGTCGTATATTTTTTACTATTGCAAAATCGATTTTCTGTCACTGAGTGACCATCTTCAGTGCTATATTGTATAACTTAAATTGGGATGCACTGTTGTCACTAAGCTTACGGCAATCGCATAGACTATGTGATCAGAAGGTACAAAGACCTATCAGCTGATGACCTTCCACAGAGCATGACATCCTGTTACAAATATTTACTCCAAACTGTAGATATCCCTTATTCCCAACAGACGAGGCTCCTTTACAAGGGAAGGAATTACCCACAGCATCAACAGTCATCTCTAACTAAACTAAACTCCTTCCGAATGCGTCTCGGATAGCCTAACAGTACTGATAGAGCCCCGTGTCATCCGCAGCATTGGATGTGGATATAGAGGACCGCGTGGTCAGCACACCTCTCTCCTGGCTGCAATCTGCTTTTCGTGACCGCAGCCGCTACTTCTCCATCAAGAAGCTCCTTACTTAGCCTCATAAGGGCTGGGAGCATCCCACTTGCAACAGCGGTCAGCAGACTCAGACGGTCATCCATCCAAGTGCTAGCCATAACGGTGATCTGGTGGGAACTGATGGCCATCTCTGAGAGGTGGAGAATCATAAGGCAACTCCTTTGTTCCATCACCATAAATGTGTGCAATGGCATTGTTCACTACCATCTGACTGAACAGCATGCTCGGTAGAGAAAATTAGTTTACATTTTTCCCTATGAAGTAACATTGGAAAAATTGGAAGGTGTACGGCCGTCAGATATCAGTCAGACGACGATTACGGTTCCACCATGGCTGGACCACACTTCAGTTTGCCGTAGATGTCATAGAACATTTAGAAAATATTTTCACCAATTGTAGCGTGGGGGAGCTGGACCAATGTCGTGGCCAAAAACCTGACTATTATCGATTTCTTTTTGTCGGGAGAGATGAAGAGTTTGGTCGATAACGACAAATACTCCGGAAGAGCTGGTTGTCCATTGGCTAAAGATGCAGCCTTTATTTGTGAAACGCCTGATCGATTGGGACCATCTTTAGCATGCAGATATCAGTGATGCATTAATGTAAATGGACGATATTTTCAACAATGTCTCGAAAACGATAACGCGGTACTATGTATACCACGTCTAAGTATCACTGGGGCCATAACCTTCATGGACCCCTAACGGAGAAGCAGTGCACCTGTGACATTTTTCTTACATAAAATGCGCTTATTTTCGTCTTACATAAAGAGAATTTTTTTGTGTACGTATTTTTTCACCCTGTGTAATCATGAATTCACACAAATTAGCCCTTCTATACTACTTCTTTATTATAATTTGTCAAAATATTTCCCAGGCATGTTGAGTATTTTTCTTGTATAATACCTGCAATTACACCTTTGTGGTATCTACTTATAAAATGTAGCTTGCCTGCTTTGACGTTTTTAAATTTGCACCCTTAGCTGCAACACTTATTCACCATTCAGTTACTAATAAATAAAAGTATAAAAATGGGGCAAATAAGTGACGTACTGAAGTTTCAGTCTTGTATAATGAAATCGTGTGATAATTTCACTTTGCGTTGGGGCTGTTACCTTACAACCAACGTCACTCAGCGATTTATATTAATGTGAGTGACCGCACAAACTTTTTCTTTATAATCACCATGCATTTAACATCCACATGAAAGCCTTATCATTCTTTATGCATTACTGTCTAAAGCGATGTAACCTGGGTTTGAATCGACATTTCGGTCTTTTATTGCGTCCTGGAATCTAGAAAGAAACTTTTTTGGATCATCCATTATTCATTCACCTGGTTACGTGTCCCGACCACCTCCATTTCATTCTCATTACTGTCACAATTACGTTTTACATTAAAATCTGTTCCCTAGTCCATTTACATTCTTGTGTCTCCCAGTAATTCTCATCGCGCGTCACTGTATTGCTTATTGATCAACATATTAAAGTACAGATGCCAATGTCATAAAACAAAACTGGTGATATCCAATGACTGCAGTTCATTCATGCCGAAATTTGGGTTTAGAGAAATCTATTTAGTTCACCGAAAGCAATTCACATTGATTTTATCTATTCTGCTAATTTCTGCTGTTTTCCGTCTATAAATCTACAATTGCTATTAATAATTCACCCTCTTAGGCAGTATCATATTGTTTCCTCAACATTTAATTACGTACATTTAATTTTTTAATGGACTTGTAGTCCGGGGTGATATGTTACAATACATCATCACCGGTCTATTGCGGTCTAACTGTGTTGGTGAGGCGGGAAATTTCCACTGCAATTCCCTTTGGAGGTGTGGCGGTGGCGAGGATGAATTACGTACAACTGTAACTAAGTTACTTATATGGATTAGAGACTCATTTCAACTGCGAGAGACAGATTATCTTTGATATAAAGTCTCTGTGGATAGAATGTGGAACATTATGTGTACAATTGACTGACTAGTGACTACTTTTGATTTATAATTGCGAAGAGTGAGATCGCAGTGGAATTCTAATTATCGGCATTCTTGTAAGCTGCCATCTTGAATAACGAATGTAATTTGATGAATTGTGATAACATTTCATCTCATACAGAAAAATGATGTGTATTGAAATGTAGCTACGAAAAACGTTTGAAGAAAATTATAATTTCCTGAGTGAGAAAGGAAGGTTCAATGGTCTGTTTATTTTAACTTCCCCATTATCCGTGGCGCGGAACGATATACGGTGTGTCGTAGCTCGTAGGGACCTTCGCATCCTGGGAAATCAGTAGAGCCTGCACCACGGTCGTTTATGCTCCATTTAATAGATTGAATTCTGGGCTTCATCGAAACTGATAAATAACTTGGACACTGACTGAGTTTTCAGAGTCGACTTTCGCTGGAATTCTGCGAGCCACAGAGATGTTATTCCGGGTGAAGTAATTAATTTTATACGTGGAAGAGTGGGAGATAACTGTGTAAAAATACAGGGGAAGCGACTTCTCTCGACCAAAAGTATCCATTCAAGTAACTACATATTATTCAGTCATAATAATTTAACTCAAATTTCAGGGCGGAGAGAAGTTAAAGTTTTCAAAGCTACATATTTTCGAAATCATTAGATGTACAAATATGACTGATGCACGAATAGAACCGTAAACCACCAAGTTTCCCCACAGGAGAAAACGGCCCGTACACCTTCGTCTGTTACAATGCGCGGAAAATAATGACCTTCCTCTAATTTCGTTTATGCAACATAATTTCTCGCGGATTTTCAGTGTGTCGGACCGAGACTTGAATTCGGGAACTTTGCCTTTCCCAGGCAAGTGCTCTACCATCTTCTCTTTTTAGTTATCACTTTTTTATTTTTTATTTGTTTCTTTTTTTTTGTTATATTTTTATTTAGTTTTTAAGGAAGGAGGAGAAACAGCAATCTTTATTATTCACAAAACCATAGTACGTCCTTACACACACGTCAGGAAAAGTTTTGTATCACCCAAGTTCCCAGAGATCCGGAAGGCAGACGTTGACTGTGGATATTGTATCACAGACAGAATCCCTTTGACTGTTCAGAGAACCCGCCCAAAGATGTAAACAACCATGCATGAGCAGCACCTATTGGACGGAGGGGGTCCGGCAGCTGATCATTTCCAGTTAGTCGACCAGGAAGGAGGTACGCGGTATGTGTTGTCTGCAGTTCAGCCAAACCAAGACGGTCAGTACCGCCGTTCGATCGCGTCCGCATTGTTACTTTGGGCCAGGAAGGGCTCTCAACAAGGGAAGTGTCCAGGCGTCTCGGAGTGAACCGAAGCGATGTTGTTCGGACATGGAGGAAATACAGAGAGACAGGAACTGTCGATGACATGCCTCGCTCAGGCCGCCCAAAGGCTACTACTGCAGTGGATGACCGCCACCTACGGATTATGGCCCAGAGGAACCCTGACATCGCCGGCCGGAGTGGCCGAGCGGTTAAAGGCGCTACAGTCTGAAACCGCACGACCGCTACGGTCGCAGGTTCGAATCCTGCCTCGGGAATGGATGTGTGTGATGTCCTTAGGTTAGTTAGGTTTAAGTAGTTCTACGTTTTGGGGGACTTATGATCACAGCAGTTGAGTCCCATAGTGCTCAGAGCCATTTGAACCATTTTTTTTTTTGAACCCTGACATCAACGCCACCAGGTTGAATAATGCATTTCGTGCAGTCACTGGACTTCGTGTTACGACTCAAACTGTGCGCAATAGGCTGCACAATGCGCAACTTCACTCCCGACGTCAGTGAGATCCATCTTTGCAACTACGACACCATGCAGCGCGGTACAGATGGGTCCAACAACATACCGAATGGACCGTTCAGGACTGGCATCACGTTCTCTTCACCGATGTGTGTCGCATATGGTTTTCACCAGACAATCGTCGGAGACGTGTTTGTAGGCAACCTGGTCAAGCTGTGCGCGAATGCAGCAACGTGAAGGTACCCAGCTGATTTCGGGTGGTATTATGTGTGGCCGAAGTATACCGCCGGTGGTCGTGGAAGGCGCCGTAACGGCTGTACGATAAGTTAATGCCATCCTCCGACCGATAGTGCAACCATATCGGCAGCATATTGGCGAGGCATTCGTCTTCATGGGCGACAATTCGCGCCCCCATTGTGCACATCCTGTGAATGACTTCCTTCAGAATAACGACATCGCTCGACTAGAGCGACCAGAGTGTTCTCCAGACATGGTCCCTATCGAACATTCCTGGGGTAGATTGAAAAGGGCTGTTTGAGGACAACGTGACTCATCAACCACTCTGAGGGATATGCCGAATCGCCGTTGAAGAGTGGGACAATCTTGACAAACATTGCCTTGATGAACTTGTGGATAGTATGCCACGACGAATACAGGCATGCATCAATGCCAGAGAACGTGCTACTGGCCGAGCAGTTGTAAGCGCTTAAGTCCGGAACCGCGCGACTGCTGCGGTCGCAGGTTCGAATCCTGCCTCGGGCATGGGTGTGTGTGATGTCCTTAGGTTAGTTAGGTTTAAGCAGTTCTAAGTTGTGGGGGACTGATGACATCCGAAGTTAAGTCCCATAGTGCTCAGAGCCATTTGACCCTTTTGATCTCTGACAGTGGCATTTGACTATGGGACACGCCCAGCTGAAGGGAATGCGGCTAAACAGAATGAATCTATGAAGTCAAACTTCCTCCAGTACTTTTTAAATTCGAAAAATTCACGTTAGGTGAGTAGACTTGGAAGAGAAGTTAGAGAACATAAAAGACATATGTTCTAAAAACTGAAAAACAAATAGAAACAAATTGAGCACATTGTGTTTCATTTCAGAGTAACAAGAGCAGAACGAAATTCGTGCCTAAGGCTCTATTGTAAATAAGAGAATTAAAAACAATTTCAGCTACAGTGGATGAATAACTGACAGGACAGGGCACCTATTTAAAAAAAAAAATAAACAGATTCCCTTCCAAAGATATACTTAAAGTAGGTGGAAGATCGTTGTCACACTTTGTTGAAGAGCATTACAGGAAAGGAATTTTCACCTTCCGTAAAGTCAAACTGATGTCGTATAACAGATCATCAACTTATTTTTCCGCTCTTCTGAATATTATTCTTATTAGCAACTTGGAGGCACTGGATGTTATGATGATGGTGTAATAGTCTTCACACATATCAGTCATTGATATCTTAGAAATTGTGTGGATGACACTTTTCCGTGAGTCTGGTGGTATGTCGCAGACTCAAAGATTCTACAAACCAGCATGAATAATTATTTGGTTGTCACTTGCCTTAGTCATTATAGGAATTCAGAAGCAATTTTGTCTATGACTTTCGCCCAGTTTCAACGCAAGTGTTCCAGAGCTCGGTTAAACTCTAATATTGGATTCAATTCTTCTTCCTTATCGACTTATAGTTCTTCGTCTATCACTCTACCAGACTCTTCCTCCACCTCGAAGAGGCCTTCAGTGTATTCTTTCCACCTATCCGCTCTGTCCTCTGCATTTATCAGTCGAATTCTTCATACACTTGTCATGTTGACGCTTTTAATTTTACCGAAGACAGATCTAACTTATCTGTATCCTGACGATCATTTCTTTTGAGATTTCTTCGTATTTTTCCTTCTGTCATTTCTCCTTGGCCTCCCTGCACGTCCATTTTATTCCTACGTTTCTTATGTTACTGTGTTCCTGTCTTTTCCTGAACATTTTAGTACCTCCTTCTTTCATCCGTCACCTGAAGTACCTCTTCTGTTACCCAATTTTTCTTCGCAGCTATCTTCCTTGTTCTTACATTATTCTCTTAAACTTCTGTAACTGCTGGTTTTTGAGATGTCCATTCTTTTCATCTGAATTGCTGCGTACGGTATTTATTATAGAAGTATAACGTTAGAGAACTTCAAATGCATCCCGTGCTTCCTCAGTGCTTCGGTATGCCACACCCTTCCACACTTCCAGAAGATTCTCATAGACAACAGACACATAAATGTAAGTATTCACACAGATTGTTGTAATATTTAAGTATTCTTGAGTGATTACACTTTGTTTGAGGAGTTTTCCGTAGTAGCCACTGAGGCTTTCTGTGATGTTTTGGGTTTCAGTTAGGTTTGAGACCGGTGATCGACAGGACCTTCCGATTTCAAGTTTATACGCACCTGTTACTGAGTCTTAATCAATCCGGACTGAAGGGCCTATAACCACTCGCCCGCCGCGGCCGGCACTGTCAGAGATCTCTCAGTTCAGTACTGCCAACATTCCTGCATCTGTACCGGAATATCAACGTCCCAGGAGTACGTGCGAGCTGACGAAGCCAGCCGAGATTAGTGAGACGTGTGAACAATTCCAAACACAGCGGAATGCACAGTCGTCTCAGCGTAGGCCTAGGTGCTTCAAGATCCCATATTGAAGTTACCTGACCAATTTAAGTGACGCTGACAAAAAACCCTCAGACCTATATCCACGTCTTCAACTATGCTCCAGAAGCCACCTTACGTTGTGTGACGAAGCATATTTCCACGTTTTCTTGCTCCAGCCACCACCGATGCACGAGAAGAGGATCTGTTGGTAAATCCCTGTATGATCGTAAAAAATCTCTCTGGTTTTACACGCGATCTTTTCACGAGATGTAAGTAGTAGAAAGAGATACAGGGAGTACCAAAAATAATCATCCGATTTGGTAGGCCTATATTTCTGAAGCTAGTAAACATATACAATCAGTGTTGTTTTTGATGAACGAGGAACTGAAAAAGTTTTCTCTTCATATCTTTTCATAGGTGTTCAGTATTCCGCCATTGAGATACACGGCATATGTCAATGCGATATTCAAATTGTTCCCACACTGCAGCAAGCATGTCTTGAGTTACGGCTTTGACAGTTGCTGTTGAGCGACGTCTCAGTTCATTCACTGTTGTTGGTAATGGAGGCACGCACATAAACAGAGTCTTTCATGGACCTCCACAAGACAGTCAGGTTTGGTGACCTTGGAGGCCGGTAATGCAATGCTGAATCATTTGGTCCAGTGCGACCAATCCATTGTTCAATAATACTTTGATTTCAAAATTTTGTTTGGTCTCATGTGTAAACGTCGATGCAACACACGCCAGACGGACATCGGAGGCACATGTTGAACTGTCGAAAACTGCACGCGAACGGATTTCTGAGGACTCCTTGTGAAACTATGGTGGATGGGCCAGACACTCGGGGACGGCCCAGCGATTACCCTTCACACAAACAACGTGCTTCTCAAAATTGTTCATGCCATCGTCTAATCCTCTCTGCTGTAGAAGGATCCACGCTGTATCTTGTAAGAGAGTACAATTACTGCTGACCCGCACTGCGGAAAACGTACGACACAGAACGGTTTCTGTTGTCCCGGCACCAGTTTTACAAAAACTGAAACTGGCGCACACTGCTGCTACCTTGCGGGAACCACGTAAAACTCGAGAGTTTGCTCTTTCCAACGATAAGTTGTTAACGCACGTATCTGAAATAATATAACAGTTACAATTTTTTAAAATCAGATCATTCTTTTTGATACACCATGTACATTGGTTGAATCCTCTACCCTCTCATAACTCCAGCAGTAATCCACACGTGATGCACAACTCCCCTCTTACATTGTAGCGTCTGCCATTGGTAGTGCATGAGAATCTCCATAACGCTCTTGGATGTATAAATGAAACCGTTACGAAACGCGCTGTTTTTACTTGGTTGTTCCCCATTTCCTTTAGTATCAGTATAACAGGGATTTAGTTATCTACATCCCTAACTGGATGGGCTATTGTTTCCAAGGATTCTTCCAGTTAGTCTCAGCCTGGAATTTGCCTTCCACATGCTAGTTTTAAGGGGTCGCTTCACTTTATATACATACAGGGTATACATACAGTTAAATGCCTAGCGGTGAGGCTGTTTAAAGCGATTATTTGGTAGGCAGTATTAGAACAATAGCTGTCTTCCGACTATTCATGAACAATACGTTATGTTTTGCTAATGCTGAGGATCAACTCCCAGTAGCTCCATCAGGCGTCGACCCCCTGCACGTCTTCCTATAGTATGCTAGCGTTCTGACTTCTCTGTATACAACAGTGTTAGGCGTGGACAACCTCGCAGAACTTCAGCTAGTACTCTGTGCGCAGTAATAGTCCCACAGGCCCAAAGTTATTGTTACGTCTGAATGCAACGTCCGTTTTCACATTTCCCTGTTAATAACGACATTCTATATTCAGTTCGCTAAGTACTCTTTTATCCATCCTCAGAGTTGTGATACTCCATACACCCGTTTATTGTTCATTAGGCGCATTGCAATGCAGTGGAATGTAGTTCTGGCTGTTGCAAATATTCACTTACAAGCTTTGTACCTTACACACATTAATAGCTGCTTAGCGTGAACGTTATGATTAAACACTGCAATGTATCTTTGTTGGTTTCTCGTTAAGTTGCGTGAACAACAGCGTGTGAATTCCGTAAGCAGACACAGGCTCTAGAAGGAGCAATTCCTTCCCAGTGATATTTCAAATGAAATTCGCGGAACGGATATCCTTGTTGCAATGTAAACGACAATATTAACTAGTTTCATGTCTCACTTGTTTTAAATTGCCCACTGTGATTTCTAAGTACATTTCAGATCAAATTAAGTCTGGCGTTTTCCAAAAAACTCTTTAATAAACAATGGGAGGCAAGTTTTCTAATAGTATTCCATTTCGCACTGCAGGGTAACCAGCAATGTATCCAGAACTAGAAAGAAGTTTCTATGTACTACGAGGTGCGACAGTAAAGTAATGAGACTGATTTTCTTTGCAAGATGTGTCAAACGCGCAGGTCAGCGTAGGCAAAATACCTTTGACCTTGGTCTATAAGCTGGTTCTAGTCCAAGTGGCACATCGATGCAATTTCTCAGTCGTGAGTTGTGCTGTAATAAGTTAACACGTGTTTGTGTCTCTCGTCAGGGAAACGGAACCGCATAATATTGCGCAACGGCATGCCATTTCTTTTTGCGTTAAATTGGGTGAAAACGCGACGACAACTTACGGTAAGCTTCAGAATTTTGGAGATAACGTTATGCCAAGACCTCAAGTTTTTGATTGGCATAAAATGTTTAGTGAAGACAGAACGAATGTTGAAGACGAAGACCACAGTAGACGAACATCAACGTCAAAGACAGACGTCAACTTGGCCAGGTTACGTGAACTCGTACGACCTGATCGAAGATTATCTGTGAAAATTATTGCAGAAGAACTGAGCATTAATCGAGAAACGGTTCGTCTAATAATAACTGAAGATCTTGGTATGAGAAAGATTTGTGCGAAAATGGTCCCCGAAAAATCTCACACAACAACAGCGAGAAACACGGAAAAATGTGGCAGCCGATCTCTAAGAGCAAACGGAAATCAATCCAGAATTGTTGAGCCGTGTTGTCACTGGTGATAAAAGTTGGTGTTTTCAGTACGATCCAGAGACAAAACGCCAAAGTTCGCAATGGTGCTCAAAGGGATCACCCAGACCAAAAAAAGCTCTCATGTCAAAGTCAAAAGTTAAATGCATGCTTGTGTGCTTCTTTGATTCCAAGAGAATTGTCATAAATAGTGAGTGCCTCCTGAACAAACAGTTAACCAATATTACTACAACGAAATTTTAGAAAGACTTCGTAAAAGAGTTCTCCGTGTCTGTGCCAACATTGAAGATAATTGGATTCTGCATCACGATAATGCGCCATCCCATACTGCTCTGTCAGTACAGCAATTTTAAACTTCAAAACAAATTTCAGTACTACCACAGCCACCTTATTCACCACATATCGCTCCATGCAACTTTTTTCTGTTTCCAAGAGTCAAAATGGCCGTCAAGGGACACCATTTTCAAACAACACAAGGTGTCAAAAAAGCTGTGATGAGGGTCTTGGAGGATATTACAGGAGATGAGTTACAGGAAAGTTACCATCAATGGCAGAAGCGCTGGAAAAAGTGTGCCGGCCGAAGTGGCCGCGCGGTTCTGGCGCTGCAGTCTGGAACCGCGAGACCGCTACGGTCGCAGGTTCGAATCCTGCCTCGGGCATGGATGTGTGTGATGTCCTTAGGTTACTTAGGTTTAAGTAGTTCTAAGTTCTAGGGGACTGATGACCTCAGATGTTAAGTCCCATAGTGCTCAGAGCCATTTGAACCATTTGAAAAAGTGTGTGCAAAGGGAATTACTTTGATGGAGACAACACTAAACTTGACTAATACGGTAAGCAACATTTTTTTTCTCACATCAGTCTCATTACTTTATTGTCGTACCTCGTATTCTGGCATACAAAATATAAGTATGTGGTAGAAATGAAATTCACTGCAAAAGATAAAACAATAGCTAATGTAAGTGATTTATATTTAATCTTTCCCAATAAAAAGGTCCGAAACAGATTTTCTACCTAAGTGATTATTAAAAGCAAACACCCTAGAATTAAAACCTCAGACAGACGACCATGAAACTAGTTCGTGAAATGTTTGTGAAGATCAAGCGCACACTATTATGGTAGGTTTTTTCGAGGACTATCTCGACATTTATGTCCGCAACAGCGCTCTTCTCTCCCCGATAGCTCCAGGGGCTCTTCCATACGTGCATTTTACCTTTAATAGACTATGAGTAACTGCTTAACAAGAGGCTCTGTAATGAGGACTTTGTAAGCCGAGGTATCATTACACGATTCGATACGTCCCATTACATTTATCCACAAAAAACGAATAATTTTTCTGCAGTCGTGTTTGCTCATTAGCTGGTAAATAGACCTCTTAGTTGCTACCTCTGTTCCGCCGCACACATATCATGCAGACGTTAACTGCCGCAGCTTTCGGTAACCGTTGTTTGCTACCAGTCCCTGAGGACCAGTTCCTAACCTGTTTATACAGCTCTAATGTAATAAGAGCACTATGACTGTTACGAAGTTCCGAATAAGGTGCGGGCTTTTGACCTTATAGGAAGACGTACCATAGTTAGTTCCAACGTATCAGCGCACATGCACTGTAATTTCCGTTTCACCAGTGACATTGCGAATACACTAAGACTAGGGATTTCCACGTTTCAGGCGTTTTAAAATTTTATTTTGTCAAGGACCGTGTCGCATCAGATACTCACTCAGTTCTCCTTTCGTTCCTTTACAACCAGCAACTTCTCTTGTTTGCCGTTTGTTCTTGGTCCGTATTTGCTGCTTTGAATTGTTGCTATATAGTGGTGATCGATGACTTGCGCCATCCTAAAATATAAGATAGCATAAAAATTAAATACTATTTAGGTTATCCGATGAACATCATAACATATCAATCTGATGGTAGCATCAATAATACTGAAAACTTAAGGTATTAATACCTCAACGTAAAGTTCGACTCAATAACTGCGTATAAAATATTATACTGATCAGATCCTACAGGCTCTGCAGCTACACTGCTGTTCCTTCGACGGAAAACAACACGACCTGCGGCAGAATTGTGTCTCTGTTGGCAAATAACATGCCAGCGTTACAGAGTACAATTTGTTGAATCACGCTTGAAGGGTAATGGAAGAGAAGAAGTATGAAAGTTAGTAGTATTTCCTCCGTGGGTAATGACGTGTAGCTTCTTCAGATGAGGAAGCAAAGAGAAATGAATAGGTTGTCAGTAGTCGTGGATTGTGACAGTTTGCTGCACTGTGAAGGAACCGGGAAGAACAGACGGAAGATGAAAACAGTTTGGTAGGTCGCCCAGTCTGCGACTGAGGGCAGTCCCCGTCATGTTATTTACTGTGAGTCACTGCTTGGTACAAGTGGACAGTACCAACACAGAAAGGAGACCGAATACTGGAGTTCGCAATTATAACCGTGGGCTCTCGGTATTGCCACTACATACACTACTGTTGGTCGTGATGATTATTATTTAGCAACACAATGAATGTTGTTCTGTTTGTATACAAAAGAGCGTGTGTGTGTTTGTGTGTGTGTGTGCGTGTGTGTGTGCGTAAATAAAATTTCGAAGGCTTCTGTAAATTGATTAAACAAGTTAATAAAATGTTTCTTGGTTTGTGACCGCATTGTCAATGCGTAAAGCTTACGGCGTTTGGGCCACTATTGCAGGTGACCTTCCTCAGACGAAGAGGCCGTTTTTTTTTTTTTTGGTCATCGGTCTACCGACTGGTTTGATGCGGCCCGCCACGAATTCCTTTCCTGTGCTAACCTCTTCATCTCAGAGTAACACTTGCAACCTACGTCCTCAATTATTTGCTTGACGTATTCCAATCTCTGTCTTCCTCTACAGTTTTTGCCCTCTACAGCTCCCTCTAGTACCATGGACGTCATTCCCTCATGTCTTAGCAGATGTACTATCATCCTGTCCCTTCTCCTTATCAGTGTTTTCCACATATTCCTTTCCTCTCCGATTCTGCGTAGAACCTCCTCATTCCTTACCTTACCTTATCAGTCCACCTAATTTTCAACATTCGTCTATAGCACCACATCTCATATGCTTCGATTCTCTTCTGTTCCGGTTTTCCCACAGTCCATGTTTCACTACCATACAATGCTGTACTCCAGACGTACATCCTCAGAAATTTCTTCCTCAAATTAAGGCCGGTATTTGATATTAGTAGACTTCCCTTGGCCAGATATGCCTTTCTTGCCATAGCGAGTCTGCTTTTGATGTCCTCCTTACTCCGTCCGTCATTGGTTATTTTACTGCCTAGGTAGCAGAATTCCTTAACTTCATTGACTTCGTGACCATCAATCCTGATGTTAAGTTTCTCGCTGTTCTCATTTCTAATACTTCTCACTACCTTCGTCTTTCTCCGATTTACTCTCAAACCATACTGTGTACTCATTAGACTGTTGATTCCGTTCAGCAGATCATTTAATTCTTCTTCACTTTCACTCAGGATAGCAATGTCATCAGCGAATCGTATCATTGATATCCTTTCACCTTGTATTTTAATTCCACTCCTCAACTTTTCTTTTATTTCCATCATTGCTTCCTCGATGTACAGATTGAAGAGTAGGGGCGAAAGGCTACAGCCTTGTCTTACACCCGTCTTAATACGAGCACTTCGTTCTTGATCGTCCACTCTTATTATTCCCTCTTGGTTGTTGTACATATAGTATGTGATCCGTCTCTCCCTATAGCTTACCCCTACTTTTTTTCAGAATCTCGAACAGCTTGCACCATTTTATATTGTCGAACGCTTTTTCCAGGTCGACAAATCCTATGAAAGTGTCTTGATTTTTCTTTAGCCTTGCTTCCATTATTAGCCGTAACGTCAGAATTGCCTCTCTCGTCCCTTTGCTTTTCCTAAAGCTAAACTGATCGTCACCTAGCGCAATCTCAATTTTCTTTTCCATTCTTCTTTATATTATTCTTGTAATCAGCTTCAATGCATGAGCTGTTAAGCTGATTGTGCGATAATTCTCGCACTTGTCAGCTCTTGCCGTCTTCGGAATTGTGTGGATGATGCTTTTCAAGAACATCAGATGGTATATCGCCAGACTCATATATTCTACACGCCAACGTGAATAGTCGTTTTGTTGCCACTTCCCCCAATGATTTTAGAAATTCTGATGGAATGTTATCTATCACTTCTGCCTTATTTGACTGTAAGTCCTCCAAAGCTCTTTTAAATTCCGATTCTAATACTGGATCCCCTATCTCTTCTAAATCGACTCCTGTTTCTTCTTCTATCACATCAGACAAATCTTCACCCTCATAGAATCTTTCAATGTATTCTTTCCACCTTTCTGCTCTCTCCTCTGTATTTAACAGTGGAATTCCCGTTGCACTCTTAATGTTACCACAGTTGCTTTTAATGTCACCAAAGGTTGTTTTGACTTTCCTGTATGCTGAGTCTCTCCTTCCGACAATCGTATCTTTTTCGATATCTTCACATTTTTCCTGCAGCCATTTCGTCTTAGCTTCCCTTGACTTCCTATTTATTTCATTCCTCAGCGACTTGTATTTCTGTATTCCTGATTTTCCCGGAACATGTTTGTACTTCCTCCTTTCATCAATCAACTGAAGTATTTCTTCTGTTACCCATGGTTCCTTCGCAGCTACCTTCTTTGTACCTATGTTTTCCTTCCCAACTTCTGTGATGACGCTTTTTAGAGATGTCCATTCCTCTTCAACTGTACTGCCTACTGCGCTATTCCTTATTGCTGTATCTATAGCGTTAGGGAAGTTCAAACGTATCTCGTCATTCCTTAGTACTTCCGTATCCCACTTCTTTGCGTATTGATTCTTCCTGACCAATGTCTTGAACTTCAGCCTACTCTTCATCACTACTATATTGTGATCTGAGTCTATATCTGCTCCTGTGTACGCCTTACAATCCAGTATCTGATTTCGGAATCTCTGTGTGACCATGATGTAATCTAATTGAAATCTTCCCGTATCTCCTGGCCTTTCCCAAGTATACCTCCTCGTCTTGTGATTCTTGAACAGGGTATTCGCTATTACTAGCTGAAACTTGTTACAGAACTCAGTTAGTCTTTCTCCTCTTTCATTCCTTGTCCCAAGCCCATATTCTCCTGTAACCTTTTCTTCTACTCCTTCCCCTACAACTGCTCTCAAAATGGCTCTGAGTACTATGGGACTCAACTGCTGTGGTCATCAGTCCCCTAGAACTTAGAACTACTTAAACCTAACTAACCTAAGGACATCACACACATCCATGCCCGAGGCAGGATTCGAACCTGCGACCGCAGCAGTCGCACGGTTCCGGACTGCGCGCCTAGAACAGCGAGACCACCGCTGCCGGCCTTACAACTGCATTCCAGTTGCCCATGACAGTTAGATTTTCGTCCCCCTTTACATACTGCATTACCCTTTCAATATCCTCATACACTTTCTCTATCTGTTCATCTTCAGCTTGCGACGTCGGCATGTATACCTGAAATATCGTTGTCGGTGTTGGTCTGCTGTCGATTCTGATTAGAACAACCCGGTCACTGAACTGTTCACAGTAACACCTCTCTGCCCTACCTTCCTATTCATAACGAATCCTACACCTGTTATACCATTTTCTGCTGCTGTTGGAATTACCCGATACTCATCTGACTAGAAATCCTTGTCTTCCTTCCACTTCACTTCACTGACCCCTACTATATCTAGATTGAGCCTTTGCATTTCCCTTTTCAGATTTTCTAGTTTCCCTACCACGTTCAAGCTTCTGACATTCCACGCCCCGACTCGTAGAACGTTATCCTTTCGTTGATTGTTCAATCTCTTTCTCATGGTAACCTCCCCCTTGGCAGTCCCCTCCCGGAGATCCGAATGGGGGACTATTCCGTAATCTTTTGCCAATGGATAGATCATCATGACACTTCTTCAATTACAGGCCACATGTCCTGTGGATACACGTTATGTGTCTTTAATGCAGTGGTTTCCATTGCCTTCTGCATCCTCATGTCGTTGATGGTTGCTGATTCTTCCGCCTTCAGGAGCAATTTCCCACCCCTAGGACAAGAGAGTGCCCTGAACCTCTATCCGCTCCTCCGCCCTCTTTGACAAGGCCGTTGGCAGAATGAGGGTGACTTCTTATGCCGGATCCCTCAGGTACAAGGCATAGTACTGGCTGGGGTAGATCTGTCTGCATATTAATTCCTGGATAACGTTTAGTATGGATCCACCACACTGTATAGTCTGTAAGTTGGATTCTCCTACGGTAAGTTCGATGATTCTACTACATGCAATGCAGTCATTGTCGGTGGAGAGAGGATGAGAGGGGGTTGGGCTACTGCCTGGGGCCCACACATGAAATAGCATAACTGCGTTGTGGTTACAACAGAATAACGTCGGCCACCTAACACCAAACAGCGATCCATGTAAATTTATCGACTGATAGGACATACTCTAGCTGGATCGGGGTATGTGTCGGAGTTGGAGGCTATAAACAGAAATAGGAGATCACATCCTTATGGAAAATCGAGGCATTAGCAGCAGGAGAAATAAGCTCAGTACACAGGTCAACTCCCTCTTGCAGCTCCCTGCAGGTTGGAGGGGGTATCAAGTCATCATGCAGAACTAAATCCAGGCTTTGAGTTTCCAACTGCAGTGCAACACGGGTGCACGTCTCCGTGATGATTCAGAGTAAGACTTTGAATCGGTTGATTGGTTGGGTGGTTGATTTGGGGGAGGGGACGAAACAGCGAGGTCATTGGCCCCATCGTGTTAGGGAAGAATGGGGAAGGAAGGCGGCCATACCATTTCCAAGGAATCATACCGGTATTTACGACACTGAATTGTTTCCAGACTTCGAGTTTCCACTGTACCTTTCACATGAAGAACACGTCGAGTCTCATAGAGCTACAAAACAAGCGTTACTATGTTTTCAACTTTCTAGTTCGATTATTTTCATGCTTATCCCATCCTAAATGCATGCTTGTAGATCATCAGAAAGAAGGCTTTTTAGTAGGTCAGTAAATATCAAGCGTATAAATCAAATGGTTCAAATGGCTCTGAGCACTATGGGACTCAACTGTTGAGGTCAACAGTCCCTTAGAACGTAGAACTGCTTAAACCTAACGAACCTAAGAACATCACACACATCCATGCCCGAGGCAGGATGCGAACCTGCGACCGTAGTGGTCGCGCGGTTCCAGACTGTAGCGCCTAGAACCGCTCGGCCACCCCGGGCCGGCAAAAATTGGGAAAAAATTAGGGAAAATGAGAGACTACTTACATGTCTGCTTGGTGCAGGAAAATTCTTGTACCTGGGAACGAGTGTGTGACAGCAAAAGGATTACGGGAAAAAGTCGATGTGGAAGCACTGGGAACCAGGGAAACAGTAATTGATCGATGACAGCGATAAGAAGACAGGAATAGTGTATTTCATGCGAAAGGTGCACTCGTGATCTTGGTAATCAAAATGTCATCGGTCCCGATTTCAGTACCCACCAACGCTTAAATTTTGATTAATAATCTGCATTTGGCGGCCGAAGACTTCCGGTATCATTCTGCCAACGGCCTTGTCAAACAGGGTGGAGGAGCGGACGTAGTTCAGGGCACTCTCTTGTCCTTGGGGTGGGAAATTGCCCCTAAAGGCGGAAGAATCAGCAATGAGCAACGGCATGAGGCTGCAGGACTCAATGGAAACCACTGTATTAGAGACACATAATGTTACTTGTAATCCGTCTTGACTGCAAAAATGTTTATTCACATGACCGGTTTCGGTTCCTCTAGAGCCGGTCATGTGAATAAACATTTTTGCAATCAAGACGTATTATTAAGTAACATTGTATAAAAAGTGATTGCGGTTTCCCTGCAGACATTATGTCTGTTTTTGCAAAGACACATAACATGCACTGGATATGTGGCCTGTAATTAAAAAAAATGGCAGGATGTTCTTTCCATTGGCAAAAAATTCCGGAATAGTCCCCCATTCGGATCTGTGGGAAGGGACTTCAAAGAGGGAGGTGACCATAAGAGAAAGATTGAATAATAAACGAAAGGATAACGTTCTACGAGTCGAGGTGTGGAATCTCAGAAGCTTGAATTTGGTAGAGAAATGCAAAGGGTCATTCTAAATATAGTATAGGCCAGTGAAGTTAAACGGGAAGAAGACAAGGATTTCTTGTCAGATGAGTGCAGGGTAATATCAACAGCAGCAGAAAATGGCACAACGGGTGTGGGATTCTTTATGAGTAGGAAGATAGGGCAGAGAGTGTGTTGGTTCAACAGTTCAGCGATACGGTTGTTCTTATCAAAATCGACTGCAAACCGACATTGATAGTTCAGGTATACACGCCGACGTCGCAAGTCGAAGATAAGACAGAGTAAATATATGATGATACTGAAAGGGTAAAGCAGCACATCAAGGGAAATGAAAACAGTCATGGAGGACTGCAATGCAGTGGTAGGGGAAGGAGTAGAAGTAAAGTTTAAAGGAGAAGGTGGGCTTGGGCCAAAGAATGAAAGAGGAGAAAGACTAATTGAGTTCTGTAACATATTTCAGCTGGTAATAGCGAATTCTCTGTTCAAGACTCACAAGAGTATCAGGTTCAGAGTTGCAAGTTGCTGACAAGAGTAATATACATAGAAAAGACCGAGCGATACGGGAAGATTTCAGTCAGATCACATCATGTCTATACACAGATTCCGAAATCAGATGCTGGACTCTAAGGCGTATTGAGGAGCAGATATAGACTCAGATCGTAGCGCGGAGTGGCCGCGCCATGCCACTAATCGCGCGACCTCTGCCGAAGGAGGTTCGAGTCCTCTCTCGGGCATGGGTGTGAGTATTTTCCTTAGCGTTAAGTATGTTTAAGCAGTGTGCAAGCCTAGGGATCGATGACGTCAGCAGTTTGGTCCCTTAGGAATTCACATACACACACACACACACACACACACACACACACACACACACACACAAACTCAGATCACAATTTAGTAATGATGAAGACTAGGCTGAATTTCAAGAGATTGGTCAGGAAGGATCAATATGCAAAGAGGTGGGATACAGAAGTCCTAAGGAATGGCGAGACACTCTTGAAGTTTTCTCAGGGTGTAGATACAACAGTAAGGAATAGCTCAGTAAGAAGTACAGTAGCAGAAGATAGGACACCTGTGGAAAGGACAATCATAGAATTTAGAAGCAAAACCATTATTACAAAGAACTGCAAAGAAATCATGGGTAACAGAAGAAATACTTCATTTGATCGATAAAAGAAGGAAGAACAAAACTGTTCAGGAAAATTCAGGAACATAGAAATACAAGTCACCGAGGAAGAAAATAAATTGGAAGTGCGGGGAACCTAAGACGAAATGGCTGCATGAAAAAATCGAAAAAGAAATGATTGTCAGAAGAACTGACTCAGGATAGAAGGAAATTCAAAACAAACCCCGGTGACACAAAAAGCAAGGGTGGTAACATTAAGAGTGCAACGGGAATTCCGCTGTTAAATGCAGAGGAGAGAGCGAATAGATGAATAAATTGAAGGCGTCTATGAGCGGGAAGGTTTGTCTGATGTGATACAAGAAGACACATGAGTCGATTTAGAAGAGACAGGGGACCCAATACTAGAATCAGAATTTAAGATTACTTTGGAGGGCTTAAGATTAAATAATGCAGTAGGGACAGATAACATTTTATCAAAATTTCTCAAAAACATTGGGAGAAGTGGCAACAAACCACTATTCACGTTGGTGTGTAGAATGTCTGAGTCTGGGCACAAACCATCTGACTTTCGGGAAAATATCGTCCACACATTTCCGAGGACTGCATGAGCTCAAAAGTGCGAGAATTATCGAACAATCAGCTTAAGAGTTGCAAGCTGCTGACAAGAATAACATACAGAAGAATCGAAAAGAAAATTGAGAATGTTCCAGATGACGATCAGTTTGTATTTAGAAAAGGTAAGGCCACCAGAGAGGCAATTCTGACGCTGCGGTCGATAATGGAAGCAAGACTAAAGAAAAACCAAGACACATTCATAGGGGTTGTGACCTGGAAAAAGTGTTCGGCAGTGTAAAATTTAAGGTGAAAGGATATCAGTGATACGATTCGCTGATGACATTGCTTTCCTCGATGAAAGTGAAGAAGAATTACGTCATCTGTTGAATGGGGTGAACAGTGTAATGATTACAGAGTATGGATTAAGAGTAAATCTAAGAAAGTCGAAAGTAATGAGAAGCAGCACAAATGAGAGCTGTAACAAAACTCAACATCTGGTTTGATGGTCACGAAGTAGATGAAGTGAAGGAATTCTACTACCTAGGTAACAGAATAACCAATGCTTGACGGACCAAGGAGGACATCAAAAGCAGACGAACACTGGAAAATAGACCATTCCTGAACAAGAAATGTCTACTACTACAAACATAGGCCTTAACTTGAGGAAGAAATTTTTGAGGATGTACGTTTGGAGCACAGAACTTTACGGTAGAGAAACATGGAGCGCGGGAAAACTGGAACAGAAGAGAATCGTAGCATTTGAGATGTGGTGCTACAGACGAATGTTAAATATTACTTGGACTGATAAGATAAGGAATGCGGAGGTTCTGGTTATAATCGGAGAGGGAGGAATATGTGAAAACACTGACAAGGGGAAGGGACAGGATGATAGGACATATGTTAAGACTTGATGGAATGGCTTCCATAGTATTTGAAGGAGCTTTAGAAAGGAAAAGCTGTAGAAATAGACAGAGATTGGAATACATGAAATACATCCAAGGAAGGAATGAGCTCATAGCATAGTATCATTGCTGCTATTGTTCTTTTTTTAATAGTATCTCGCTGATAAGAGGATTACGTGTCTGCCCTCGTAGGATACACTGGTACCAATCTTTGGAAGAACACATCTATCCAACGCAGAATGTTCTCTCAACAGTGTCGTTATTTGATCTTACCAGTAGTATGTTATTTTTGAAGTCTTCTACCGGCCGTGGTGTGTGGAACTTGCTAGCTGAATGTATTTTTCAGTACTGTTCGATGCTGTTAACTGTTTGCTTTTTAGTGCGGTACATTCAACATAAGGTTAAATGTTCTCAGTTCATTATGCATTATAGAAAATATAAAAATCGCACACAGAGAGTGAATTTACACTTATTTAGCTGGAGATTTCATTGATTTAGTATAACAAATATTTACACTTTCACAGTCTATTGAAAGCATAAGGCTACACCATTGTACGTTAAGATGTGAGGTCTGTCAATACAATATTCGTTGTAGCTAACGTAAGAATCACACCTGGAGAACGCACAATGTTAATACTTCATGCAGGATATGAGTTTTCGTGTTTCATCAGTCTTTTTTTTTTTTTTTAAATAAATGAGCTGACATTACAGCAGCTAAACTGCTGAGAATGGCAACCCGTTCGGGAGGCGTGCAGTGTGTTACTCCACGAGGCGCAAGTGACCTGCGTAAAACTTCGCCGCCGTCTGTTCCTCTACTATCTGCACAGCAGGAATCTTATCCTTCCGCAGCATACTGGAACACACACACACACACACACACACACACACACACACAAAGCTGTAAAGCTGTAATTTGGTACAGTGAAGCATTTGAAACCTCTACCATACAGCCGTCGGACAGTATACGTGTGTAGAAGAAAAATAAATTTGAGTGATGATGCCTTGTGACCACTCGTAGCGGAGGAGGTTAGCGAATGTGGGCACTGAACACCACCTGTCATGGCAGAACAGACAGATCAGTGCACAGTGAGACTATTAGTATAAAGATCCATGTGTTTCTCATTTATGCAGGATGTATCGTATCAGTGTTTCTCCTACTTGTGATTGATGTTACTTAGGTCATAACCACCTTCAGACAGTGTTGACACAGACAGAACGGTTGAAAACATACCGCTGTTGATCATTCAGTTCTCCATTAATGACAAATGGTCAGGCGTTTCGCTCTTGTTCCGGGGGGGGGGGCACTGTTCCCGACAAATAAGTTCAAATGCTTGCAGGAAGCGTCATGTTCTTGAGTCTTTTGTCCATCTGTGACTCTTTTCTGCAGACTGGAAACAGTATATCACTGCCAACAAATGGATGTCTTTGTGTACTATCAACGACAGGTTTGAACAGGCCCAGAAATCCATTGTCTCTATTGAGAGAGGAGAACGATTGAGTAGGGTAAGTAGGAGGGGAGTTAAGACTGGTTCTAAGCTACTTAGTGGCTATTCAAATGGCTCTGAGCACTATGGGACTTAACATCTTAGGTCATCAGTCCCCTAGAACTTAGAACTACTTAAACCTAACTAACCTAAGGACATCACACACATCCATGCCCGAGGCAGGATTCGAACCTGCGACCGTAGCAGTCCCGCGGTTCCGGACTGCAGCGTCTAGAACCGCACGGCCACCGCGGCCGGCAAGCTACTTAGTCACACATCGAAGTGGACACATGTGGAACTGCTATCACTCTTCCTACAATTCAGTGGTAGTTTGCTGTTCTCTCTCTCCATACCATTTGTCTGCGTACAAGTTCCTCAGCAACTATGCTCTTGTAGCTTGGTAGTAGGCAATTTTTCCAGCTGTGGTGGTATGATATTCCCCGCTAATTTCGAGCACTATTGTGGGCTACAGTGTACAGCAAGGTGAACATACGCACACTCGCGATTGGAAAGGGGAGCAAAACCCATTTCAAGCATCCTCAGACGAACTGCATGCACCAAGGGGAGCACTTCTGGCCACTCAGTCTGAAGTAGCGGATCAGGACAGGCGGCGAAACTCGTATTGTTTTCGTGGCAGCAATGTAAGCCACGGGGTCGATCAGTTTGACATGGCATGTAAAATGTCATCTTGGTTGTTTTTTATCGTACCTAATTTTGCATGTATTATTTTATAGGAATTATCAAAATTACATTCTGATGAAGACACCCCTATTATGTGTCGAAACCTAGGTAAATGTACCTACCAGTGATATACAACTGGTTTGCTGTATAAGCTATATTGAAACTAGTACACGGTTACTAAGTAACCGTAGTTTTTCAAATTTGTAAGTTGTATTCGACTATTTGAATTTTTTTGTTTCAGTACAGAAATGCCGGTTAGAGGCGACCTGTAACACAAGTTCCGCCCAGTATTCTTTTGAGCATTGTGCCGTAAATCTCACTACAATTAGTAATGGATTATTGGTATGTTAGGGGAATTTCAGGCAAACCTTAAAGCGCTTTAACCGATTGTTAACCTGTTTGTGTGATTAGCGACCGTTAATTCAGTTAATCTGCATGTGTTGTTAATTCTTTAAGTGCTATTGAGGTTCAGTGTTTGTAACATTTGTAGCCCTCTTACTGTACTATATAAATTGCAACTTAGTCGTTTTCTTTTTTTGGCTTATCAATGGAAGTTACCTTTTATTGGTCAATAAGCAAGTTTTGCAGTTGCTTAGTTAGCCATTTGATTTCCTTTTCTGTCTACGAACAATGGTACAAGGCGAGTAACTGTTTAGCAACTTCTTGATTTGTGTTCTTTTTCAGTCACTGCAGCAATTCAAACCTTTACGTTTACTTGTCCAAGTCGCTTCTTACTTGTGTAAGTAGTATTAGTGGATTATTCTCCATGTTTTTACGTTGTTAACAACTTGTTCTGCTATTGATAAAAAATTTAATTGTTTTTCGTTTCTTGTCTTTCCTTATTTGGTGCCTTTTCTCGTTGTAAAGATTTCTACTGTTTTTAATAATCTGTTGTTAAAATGCAATTTTTTGTGGTCCCAGTACCTTCCCACGCTCGAATTAGCCGCCTCCCACTTCAGATGGCTGTAGGGCCTACAATAAATTCTGTACCATGATCTGATAATATACATTTTCTCATATATTGTAACGTGTAACATAAACCACTGAACAGCGTCAGTGAATGTAGGTGAGCAATATTTAAGCTAATTGTTGTGGACTGGCAAGACAGCCAACCCACAGCGACGGGTAACCGAAAGGCACGCGCTTATACTCACGCAGGCTGGCGTGAGGTCTGAAACAGGATACGTAATGAATGCTATAAATAAAAGTACGTAGCTGCTGGAATACTTAACTTTAATCCACAATTGGTGAACATTGGTCTTGTTGATACAGTATATGCGTCATTAGAAACATAGCAAAGGATAAATGGCGCCTTGCTAGGTCGTAGCAATTGACTTAGCTGAAGGCTCTGCTAACTATCGTCTCGGCAATTGAGAGCGTAATTCTCAGTGAACCATGGCTAGCAACGTCGGCTGTACAACTGGGGCGAGTGCTAGTACGTCTCTCTAGACCTGCCGTGTGGTGGCGCTCGGTCTGCGATCGCTGACAGTGGCGACACGCGGGTCCGACTTATACCAGCGGACCGCGGCCGATTTAAAAGCTACCACCTAGCAAGTGTGGTGTCTGGCGGTGACACCACACTAATGAAGTAGCTTTCGTTGATTTTACATTTGCATGGGTATCAATTAAATCATTAAGTTTCAATTGAAGAGCAGTGTCGATTCTGTAACAAGTACTATGAATACCAAAAATCTATTTCACGAAACACGTCTCCCATCATACCATATACTGTCAGCTTAGAGAAGTAGTTCTGCGTTACTTTCCCGCAAAAGCTCCACTCGATTTGCTGAATGTAAGGTTTAGCTCTGTGAGTGCATCCAGCAATAGTGTGGCGGTTAGAGAACAGAAATGCAGCTAGGAGGAGAATGATGTTGGGGGTTGCATACGTTAGAAATCAAGGCGCCACTTTTACGCCAGGGCTGTATCGACTCGCTTCCCTGCCTCCCCGCTGTTGTTCCGCGAGTATGAAGAGTCTGGGAATAATGGCGCTGCAGTCGCTTCCTATTCGTGTAGGGGCGTAGAACTGTGACATACATGGAAGTTAAGTGAAGCACACAAGGGGAAAATGGAAAACTCTGGATTAGTAGGCATCTAACGAAGATAATATTTCTTTCTTCTTTAATGAGGAAGGTGCAAAAAAATGTAAGTGCTGCAATGTACACAGTTGTAAATTTCCTCCGTAAGAGAAACACTGATAACTGGAAAAAGATCTATGTTGTAGTCCACAGCCGGCCGGGGTGGCCGAGCGGTTCTAGGCGCTACAGTCTGGAACCGCGCGACCGCTACGGTCGCAGGTTCGAATCCTGCCTCGGACATGGATGTGTGTGATGTCCTTAGGTTAGTTAGGTTTAAATAGTTCTAAGTTCTAAGGGACTGATGACCTCAGAAGTTAAGTCCCATAGTGCTCAGAGCCATTTGAACCATATAGTCCACACTCAGACATAATACACATAGTACTGGCACGCCTCATCCAGCATTAGACAACAACCCTATGTCACAACTGCCGCCCGTTTCCCATTCTCTTATTTTCACTAGCTGCAAGCGATAAACCGGGCACCAATCAAGAACGTCTATTTCCGCCATTGAAAAGAAGTATGAAAACACTAATACTCTTAAGCCCATTAGAATGCGGTAACGGCCTATTACCCGTGGTCTAGGGGTAGCGCCTTTGATTCATAATCAAAACGTCTTCGGTCCCGGGTTCGATCCCCGCCACTGCCTAAATTTTGATAAATAATCGGCTTTGATGCGGCACGCCACCAATTTCTCTTCTGTGCAATCCTCTTCGTCTCATAGTAGCCCTTACAGCCTAGCTGTTCAGTAATTTGATGGATGTATTCCAATCTCCGTCTTCTTCTCCAGCCTTTACCTCCTTCCCTCTAATACCATAGAGGTTATTACTTGATGTCTCAACATATGTCCTACCACACTGTCCCTTTTCTTGTCAGTGTTTCCTAAATATTCCTTCCTTCTCCAGTTTTGCGCGGCACCCCCTCATTCCTTACCCAGTCTACTCACATAACTTCCAACTTACGTCTGTAGCACCACATCTCAAATCTTTCGATCCTCTATTGTTCCGCGTTCCCCACAGTCCATTTTTCACTACCATACTATGAAGTGCTCCAGATGTACATTCTCCAAAATTTCTCCCTCAAATTAAGGCCTATATTTCATACTAGTAGACTTCTCTTGACCTGAAATGCCCTTTTTGGCCAGTGCTAGTCTGCTTATGATGTCCTTCTTGCTCTGCTTGTTACAGATTTATAGCTGATTAGGTAGCAGAATTCCTTAAATTCATCTACTCCGTGCCCATCAATCCTGATCTTAACTTTTTCACTGTTATCGTTTCTGCTGATTCGCATTACTTTCGCGTTTCTTCGATTTACCCTCAATCCACGTTCTTTACTCACTTGATTGTTCATCCCTTTCAACAGATCAATTAACTGGATGTCGTCTGCGAGTCTTATCATTGATGGTATTTCACCTTCAGATTTAAATCAATTCTTAAACCTTTATAGCCAGCATTGCTTCTTCGATGTATAGATTGAACAGTATGGGCGAAAGACTACATCCTTGTCTTACGCCCTTTTAAATTCGAGTACTTTGTTCTTGGCCGTCCAGTCTTATTATTCCCTCTTTGCTCTTGTACATATTGTATATCATCCATCTTTCCCTATAGCTTACCCCTATTTTTCCCAGAATTTCAAATATTATGCACCATTTGACATTTTCGAACGCTTTCGCAACGTCGACAAACCTTGTGAACGTGTATTGTTTTTCCTTTAATCTTGCCTCCATTATCAACTGCAACGTCAAATCTGCTTCTCTGGTGACTTTACATTTCCTAAAGCCAAACTGATCGTCATCTATCACATCATCAGTTTCCTTTTCCATTCTTGTGTATATTATTATTGTCAGCAACTTGGATGCATTAGCTGTGAAGCTGATCGTGCGATAATTCTCGCACTTGTCACTTATTGCGATCTAGATACATTCCACACACCAACATAAATCATCGTTTTGTTGCCTTTTCTCCAATGATTTTTTAAATTCTGATGACATGTTATCTATCTCTTCTACATTATTCAATCTTAAGTCCTTCACGTCTCTTTTGAATTACGTTTCTAACACTCTATCGTATATCTCTTCTATATCGACTCCAGGTTCTTCCGGAAAAATATCACATAAGTCTTCCCAATCATAGAAGCCTTCAATACACTCTTTCCTCCTAATCGCTCTCTCTTCTGAACACTTAGAATTTTACACTGGAACTCCCATTGCATCCTTAATGTACCACCGTTGCTTTTAATATCTCGGAAGATTATTTTGACTTTTCTATACGCTTTCCTTCCGACAATCACTTCCTTTTTGATTTCTTCATACTTTTCATTCAGCCATTTCGGATTAGCTTCCCTGCGTTTTCTGATTATTGCATTCTTAAGTGACTTGTATTTCAGTATTCCAGAATTTCCGTGAACGTTTTGTACTTCCATCATTCATGGATCAGCTGAAGTATTTCTTTATATCTATATGTTTCTTTCCAAATTCCGTGATTGCCCTTTTTAGAGATGTCCTGCCTACTGAATTATTTTTTATCGCATTATCTACAGCCTTAGGCAACTTCGTTAGAGCTTCTGTATCACACTTCCTTAGGCACTGTTTCTCCCTGACGGTTGTCTTGAATTTCAGCCTGCTCCTCATCACTACTAAATTGTGATCTCAGTCTATAACTGCTCGTGGGTACGCCTCACAATCCAATATCTGATTGCACAATTTTTGCCAGACGGTGATGTAATCTAACTGAAATCTTTTCTTGACTCTAGGCCTTTTTCTAGTTACTTCCAAGTCTTGTGCAATAGGTATTACCAACTAAAATTTACTGCAGAACTCAATTAGCCTTTCTCCTCTCTCATTTCTATTACCAAGCCCATATTCTCCAGTAAACCTTTCTTCTACTCCTTCCTCTACAACCGCTTTCCAGTCCCCCACAATTTAATTGCCCATTCAATATCCTCATATACTTTTTCTATCTCCTCATCTTCAGCTTGCTACGTCGACAAGTTTACCTGAACTGTCGTTGTCGGCGATGGTTTGCTGTCTACTCTGATGAAAACAGTCCCATTACTGAACTGTTCGCAATAACAGACTCACTGCTCTACCTTCCTATTCGTGACAAACCCTAATCCCGTTATACCACTCTCTGCTGCTGTTGGTACACTACTGGCCATTAAAATTGCTACACCAAGAATAAATGCAGATGATAAATGGGTGTTCACTAGACAAATATATTATACTAGAACTGACATGTGATTACATTTTCACGCAGTTTGGGTGCATAGATCCTGAGAAATCAGTACCCAGAACAATAACAGCCTTGATACGCCTGGGCATTGAGTCAAAGAGAGCTTGGAGGGCGTGTAGAAGTACAGCTGCCCATGCAGCTTCAACACTATACCACAGTTTATCAAGAGTAGTGACTGGCGTATTGTGACGAGCCAGTTGCTCGGCCACCAATGACCAGTTTTCAGTCGGTGAGAGATCTGGACAATGTGCTGGCCAGGGCAGCAGAAGAACATTTTCAGTATTCAGAAAGGCCCGTACAGGACCTGCAACATGCGGTCGTGCATTATCCTACTGAAATGTAGGGTTTCGCAGGGATCCGTTACAGCCATGCGGATAAGATGCCTGTCATCTCGACTGCTAGTGATACGAGGCCGTTGGGATCCAGCACGGCGTTCCGTATTACCCTCCTGAACGACCAACGCGAGTAGCGCTATCGCGATACGATGAACCGCAATGGCGATAGGCTACAATCCGACCTTTATCAAAGTCAGAAACGTGATGGTACGCATTTCTCCTCCTTACACGAGGCATCACAACAACGTTTCACCAGGAAACGCCTGTCAACTGCTGTTTGTGTATGAGAAATCGGTTGGAAACTCCTCATGTCAGCGCGTTGTAAGTGTTGCCACCGGCGCCAACCCTGTGTGAATGCTCTGAAAAGCTAATCATATGCATATCACAGCATCTCCTTCCTGTCGGTTAAATTTCGCGTCTGTAGCACGTCATCTTCATGGCGTAGCAATTTTAATGGCCAGTAGTGTATGTATGTGTGTATACAATTCCTCAGCAGCTGCTTCTCTTGTAGATTGGTGATAGTGATAGTTTGCTGTCCAATCCCTTCTTACCATATATCTGTCTACAAGTTCCTCAGCAGCTACATGATTGTAGATCGGTAGGATACAATTCTTCTGGCAGCAGCTGTAGGATATTCCCCGCCAATTCCGAGTGGTGTTGTGGACCAGGGCACACGGCGAGGTCACCACATACACACACACGATTGGAAAGGGAACAAAACCCGTTTCAGGCATCCTCAACCGCTTTCTGCACACCAAGGTGAGCACCTCTGGTTCATTCAGTCTGGGGTGGTGGAATAGGACGAACTTGTCTCCTGCAGTGTGGCTATTTAAAAACCATGAGCAGCTCCAGCACAGGCAGTAATCTCTCAGAGCTGTGAATTACATTTTTAGTCCATCCTGCTGTAAAGCATTCCCCCTACGCACATTCGTTATCCCAGCTTCCCAAATATCAGGTATGAAGCTATAGACACAGTCCTCAGTTGTTTGATTAGATGTAGTACACTTTTTAACTCCTCTTTGTCCAACGCTAACATCTTGTCAATGGAACACATTTAACAGCAATTTAATTAATTGATGTAATTAATGTTTATGTAAACAATATATTACAACAATTTACCACTACTTTCATGTCATCCGATCCACTTGTTTTTTCACAAGAGCGTTTTTATATCTTCCCGCCAATTTTAAGCACTTGTGTTTATTTGAATTTCTAGCGACAAGGCTGGAAGGTAATTGTCAGTTTGGTTTCCCCACAAAAATTTACGAATTCTTCCAGTAGGGTAATATGCATATAAATAAATGAACACGATTCCCAAGACATCCTTCCTCTCTAGCGGATCACACAAACAGAGCCTTTTTTCCACCAATTCAAGAATGGGAGTTGATATGGGAGGTTATGGAGGGGAGGTGGCAGGAAGTGGGTTAAGGGGAGGAGGGGTGGGGAGGGATGAAGAAGTCTAGAGGATTTCCCAGAGGGGGAAAGTGGCTCAGAACTGAACTGGGAAGGAGATGACAAAAGAAACTGACCCAGGTTTGGCACCGCTTTTTCGAAATGGATGGGGGAAGAGGAGAAGGAGGAGGAGGAGGAGGAAGAGGAGGGAGGGGTGGAGGTTTCTCAGATAGATGGATTCTCCCCAGGGGTCATAAATCAACCTCCAGGGTGCGATAAATGAATTAGCATAGCAATAGGTCAAGGGGTGGCCGAGGGTGATAGTTTATCCCTGAATGCATGCAGCCCATACAAACAAAATGTGCTTATACCCTTCTTACTTCACTCCTGTTGTATACAGCTAGATGCCTATTCTCTGGCCTGTGAATCCCCTCTCATAGTAATCTACACAAATATAAGAGTGTATGTTTACGACACAGGTTATGACCAAGAGCCGACGTAAAACTGTCAGACAGTTATGTGTGTCAAAATTGTCATGTCCACTAAACGTGCAAGCCATATGTTTCACTGTGAATTACGACGAGTGCTGTAGCTACATCGCGCCTGTAGCAACGTCTGTCACATAAGAACATTTCATACTTCCCATTTCCGTTACGAGAACGAAATAATTGTTGACAGTGAGGCCATGATTTCTCTCCAGTGATGCGGTTGGTCTTGAGTGTAGCAGTCGTGCTGCATATGCTTGTGAGCATTATCACTGAGAACGTTTACCTTAGTCACAACTACTTACGATACACCAAGACGCCTAATAAAGTTGGAATAACTTACGATAGCCGATGCCCCTCCATACTGATGCACACTTAACGCCTGTTTGGATTATAAACGTAAGTCGAGCGTGCTCTGAAGGGAAAGAAACCATTAGCGCTGAACAAAAATTTCTGGTAATAAGTTAGTCGTTGTCATAACTTACGAGCAGATAAATCTGACCGATTAAAAGTTTGCGGAATGAATGTGAAACCTATGGCAGCTAATGTAAACGAAACATCAAATAATTTGCACGTATAATTTACGACTCCATGGCAATGAAACACTAATACGCCGCATCAACTGTTTACGTTATGGACGGTCTTGCGAATAAGAGAGTTGGTATCAGTGACAATAAATAAACAGTCATGTGGAGAGAGAAGACCACAATACAAATCGCTAAAATGTGGACAAGCGAAAATGTGTTCTGTTATGACTATTGCAGTTAGTTTACAGCAGTTCTTTTCAAATTGCAGACGACGAATATCAAAACCTCCACTTAGCAAAAAGGTGGCTTTTGTGTTTCCCTGTCTGCACGCAAGGTGAGTTAGTGGTCTCTCGATATTAGCGATTCTTCACAGTATCCTTTACATTCCAAAAGAGAAATTTTTTAAAAAAATTAAAAAACGTGAGAATGTAATACTACATCAAATATTCAAGATTCTGCTCACCACACTCGTGTTCCTATACAATGTACCTTGTACATCCCTCTAAACTGCGCGGTAGAATCTGGCATGAGATTTACCCACTTGACTTCGGTGTGATCTGTTGTACTCTACGGTGCTGTTCTAGTGCAGCGGAATCAGACGTACTGCGTATATTCATTCTGTCGGTAGTTCATAGACTGCAGCCGTCTTGCAGTGAGCATTTAATGTGATATAGTGGACGATCAGTTACTCGGACCGTATTTTATTCCACAGCGGGTGACTGGCAGAGTGTCGAAAGTGTTTGAAACATAAATTTTGTGGTCTGCTTCAGATGCTCCACTCGCAAAACAAACCAGCTTACGATTTATGCATCACTGTGTTCCTGTACATTTCAGTTGGGAGGTTAGAGAGTATCTCCGTGTTATTCATCCCAATAAATGGACAGGTCGTGCATGTCCAGGTACTTGGCCCATCAGATCTCCGGATCTTAACCCCTGTCCTTCTGCCTCTGGTGCTGTCTCGAGGAGCTCGTGCATGGTGCTGCAGCTGAGGCTGTAGCACAATTACAGCCGCGAATTGGAAATGGGTGCGCAACTGTGCAGAATGACATGGAGTGTGCAACATTCAGAGAGAAGTAAGAAGACGAGCACGGTACTCGCTTGGTCTACATGGACATCATTTTGAACATGTTCTGAGGTAAATGTACAGTACGTAGTTGTGCTGATGTTTGTGTCCCATCGTGTAGCTGGTTTCTGAAAAGAATTCTTTTTGTTGCACTCGTACTCCCTACTCTATTGCATAACTACGCTTATTTTGATGCATCTGGTACACTGGCTACTTTTGAATCACCCTGTGTATCTGTGTATCGACAATAAAATAAAAATAGCAGCCAATTACGTACAGTGATCAAACAAAGACGATTCCTTGCCCAATGTACATGAAAGACACTTTAAGATTTTCAGTCGAAGAGACATCAGTGAACTGAGCTAAAGTTCAATTCCTTAGTCAGGTTTCTGTGAAATTCCACAGACGTACATTAGTTCCATAGACGTACGTTTAGTTGCTTTCTAACAGAAATCATGTGAATTATTATTGTGTGCCAAGACTACCGCAAAAGAATCGTCTCATTGAATTGGGCTCTTTGATAAAGTACCCATAAAATAAATCATTATAAAGAGTTCATATTAACGAACCCAAAAGATGACGCAGAGCTGACATTAAAAATTCTTCAGCTTCATTCTCATACTTAAGATCAATTGAACACGATGAGTGTATCTGTTGACAATTACCTGAAACGAATTCGAAAGAAGATGGTTCGAACGTAACTCAAGTGAGTTCCATAAGAATTTCATGTCCCGAAATTAAATGTGGACCCAGCACTACAGATAATCGAGAAATTACCAGTCCAATGTGTATGTGAGGAAAGATGAAAATGTATCAGTGATAATGGACTGAGATGCTTGCACACATACAGAACCTGGCTAGGGATATGTGGGTCAGACACCAATGTAATTCTGCACTGGATGCTGCAAAACGGCGTTAGTGGTGATGGCGTTTCCACAGCCGAGCACTTGACTGCAGCTACCACTTGCCATTGTACACCCAAACCACACGAGCAAAAAAACGTAAATTATTTTCAGTTGAGGGTAATCGCGGCCAAATGTCAACATTTCCAGTTTTATTTTTATTATTTTTGGGTACATAGTCTTCTGACTGGTTTGATGCGGCCCGCCACTAATTCCTCTCCAGTACCTACCTCTTCACCTCAGAGTAGCACTTAACAACCTATATGCTTCTTTATTTGCTGGATATAATCCAATCTCTGTCTTCGTCTCCAGTTTTATCCCTGGTAGTGCCATGGAAGTCATTCCATGATGTCTTAACAGATGTCCTGTACCCCACTCTCCTCTTCTTTTCAGTGTTTTCCATATATTCCTTTCCTCTCCGATTCTCCACACAATCTCCTCGATCCTACCTTACCAATCCATATAATTTTCAACATTCATAGCATCATATCTGAAATGCTTCGACTCTCTTCCGTTCCGGTTTACCTGTTTCACTTCCACACAATGGTGTGCCCCAAAACGTACATTGTCAGAAATTTCTCCCTCAAATTAAGGCCTTGGCTAGGAATGCCCTTTTTTCCAGTGCTATAGTTCAATTCTTTTATCTTGGCGGCTCGCGCATGCCCGCCCAGACGCTGGAGATTGCTGCGTTGCCAGTTGCACACGACGCACGCGCCAATAGAAGCAGCGCCATAGTATAGCATAGTTCACAAGCTTACGTGTAGGGGGGAGCGCGCAGTTCATGAAGTAAAGCCACCACGGCCGCATTAACCCTTTCGCTGCTACAAAGACGTGCTCCCTGCATTCCGCGCTGTGGGCGATTTTGTCACTGCACTGCTCGCCTGTGCAGACACATTGTGTTCCGACTGCTTTGACACTCTTTATCATTCGATTCCACAAAAACTATTTGGCTCAAAAATTAGATTTTTACCTATCTTCTTGACTGATACCTTCCCCCCATAAATGACTTAATTTTGTTTCGATGTTCAACGCAGTTATTATGCAGCATTAAATATAGTAAACCTTTGCACGAAATTTTGAAGAGTTTGCAGAGGTAAAAGTCCATTGAGTATACTTTCCGTATGGTCGATTTTAGTTGCCACAATGTTGAGAATGAAATGTGGACAAGATACCTATATATTTCATTTAATTTAAGTACCACATAAGTGTCGTATGTAATTCCACCTTTCGCGACTGTAACAAAAGTTTTACTTACACTGGGCACGTTTGGCTTTATTTTAAAGCACTTCAATCAATCAAAAGGAAGTAGACAAAATACATTAAACAAAGCTGTGGACTTACAAAAACGTTAGGACTTGAATATACCGTCTGTCAGTGAAGTGCTCAGAGCTATGTCAAATACAATTTTGTGTGTGGCAGACACAAACAGCATTTATTTGCTAAAACACCGATGAGCCAACACAAACGTTGAATATTGTGCTACCGCAGCACAAAACTACGAAAGGTGACTTGGCAATGGAGGACACAAAATACAGTCCTCTTATGATGCTTGAAAAGAGAGAAACGCGTCTGGTCTAAATAAGTCGCTTATTACAGTTGCAGAAGAGGGATATATTTCAATACCATTGGTAAAACTGCGACTGTGGAACAAAAACAAGAAATAGAACATGAATACCATTGTGTATGTGCCATACCTTTCACCGATGGAAGTGCTTTAAAATAAAGCCAAACGCGCCGTGTGTATATAAAACTTTTATTACAGTCGCGAAAGACGGAATATTTCTCAATATTACATACGACACCTATGTGGTACTTGAATTAAATGAGATATTGTTATACAGTAAATATTATATGAAATTTAGGTATCTTGTCCACATTTCGTTCTCAACATTGTGGCAACTAAAATCGACCATACGGAAAGTATACGCTATGGACTTTTACCTCTGCAAACTCTTCAAAATTTCGTGCAATGGTTTACTACATTTAATGCTGCACATCAAAACAAAATTAAGTCGTTTATGGGGGGAAGGTATCAGGCAAGAAGACGTGTAAAAACCAAATTTTTTGGCCAAATAGTTTTTGTGAAATCGAATGATAAGTGTGTCAAAGCAGTGGGAACACCATGTATCAGCACAGGCGAGAAGTACAGTGATGACAAAATCGCGCACAGCGCGGAATGCGGGGAGCACGTGTCTGCAGCAGCGAAAAAGTTAATGAAGACGCAAAGCACTAGAAATTTCATTCAAACGAATAAAATTCGTGAAGTAAGGCACTCCAATGTTGTTTTTAAATAAAGAAAATATTACGCACCGCACAAGGATTGAACTCATAATCTTTCACTTGGCAGCCCTACACCTTAACCGTTCCGCTACCTCAGCTCATCAAACAGTGGAACTCCATAAGGACTCTAACACATCACGCAACTACTTACAAACACTGTTGGTATGACTATGAATTACTCACGCTTCGTCGCAGTACAATAAAAAATAAACAATTACCGCTGTTCTTTATTGCAAAAAAGCAGTTCGTGAGATTGAAACAAACACCTTTCCTTGCTATCGCCTGAATTAGGAGTCTTACTGCTTGTTTGGTTTAATTAATTAATAGAATATGAAGCAATTGGTATAAAGAATGCTTTTTCTAAGCTTTCTGTAAAAGAAAGTCAGCTATCAAGACATTGCTTTTGTTCTATTACTTTATTTATGACTGAACGTTTCTAAAACTGAAGACACTCGTCCGTGCTCTGCACTGCTGTCGAGATCTGGCAACGTCGTTCTCTGTTCATTGGCTGACTGTATTTTGTGACGTCAGATGCGCTGAACGAACCTAAACTCGGCCGCCAAGATATATGACGCGCACTTTAGTCTGCTTTGATGTCTTCCTTGCTCCGTCCGTCATCATTTATTTTCCTGCCTACTTAGCAGAATTCCTGAACCTCACCTACTCTGTGATCACCGACCCCGATTTAAGTTTCTTACTGTTCTCATTTCTGCTACTTATCATTATATTCGTCTTTCTTCGATTTTCTCTCAGCCCGTATCCTGTCTCATTAAACTGTTCTTTCCATTCAACAAATCTTGTGATTCTCCTTCACTGTCACTGAGGATAGCAATGTCATCAGCGAATCGTATCATTGAAATCCATTAACGCTGAATTTTAATTCCACTCTTAAATCTTTCCATCATTGCTCTTTCAGTGTACAGATTCATCAGAAGGGCGGAAAGACTACGTCTTTGTCTTACACCGTTTTAAATCCGAGCACCTCGTTCTTGGTCTTCCACTCTTATCATTCGCTCTTGTTTCTGGTGCATGTTGTATATTGCCTGTCTCTCCCCATAGCTTACCTCTAATTTCCACAGAATTTCGAACATTTTGCATCATTTGGCATTGTCGAACTCTTTCTCCAGGTCAACAAATCCTATGAACGTGTCTTGAACGTTTTTTAATCTTGCTTCCATTATCATCTGCAACATCAGAATTGCCTCTTTCACTCCTTTACCCTTTCTAAAGCCAAACTGATCGTCATCTAACAAATCCTCAATTTTCTTTTCCATTCTTCTGTATATTATTCTTGTCAGCAGCTTGGATGTATGAGCTGTTAAGCCGATTGTGCGTTAATTCGCGTACTTTTCAGCTCTTCAAGTCTTCGGAATTATGTGGACGATAACTTTTTTCCGAAGGTCAAATGATATATCGCTAGGCTCATACATTCTACACACCAGCGTGAATACACATTTTGTTGCCTCTTCTCCCAATGATTTTAGAAATTCTGATTGAATGTTATCTATTCCTTCTGCCTTGTTTGATCTTAAGTCTTCCAATACTTAATCCCCTATCTCTTCTATATAGACTCCAATTTATATGTAGACTACAGTTTCTTCTTTTCTCACATCAGACAAATTTCCCCCTCATCGAGGTCCATCCGCGCTCTCCTCTGCGTTTAACAGGGGAATTCCCACTGCACTTTTAATGTTACTACCCTTGCTTTTAATTAACCGAAGGTTGTTTTGGCTTCTCTGTATGCTGAGTCAGTCCTTCAGACAAACAATCCTTTTTCGGTTTCTTCACATTATTCACGCAGCCATTACGCCATAGCTTTCCGGCACTTCATATTTATTTCATTCTTACGCCACATCTACTTCTGTATTCCTGAGTTTTCCTGAACATTTGTGTACTTCCTTCTTTCATCGACCAACTGAGGTATTTATTCTGTTGCCTATGGTTTTTTAAAGTTTCCTTCCTTGTACCTATGTTTTTCTTCCCGACTTCTGCGATAGCTCTTTTTAGAGATGTCCTGCCTACTGCTCTATTCCTTATAGCAGTATCTATAGCCTTAGAGAACTTCAAGCGTATTTCTTCATTCCTTGGCATCACAGATCTTTGCGCATTAATTCTTCCTGATTAATCTCTTAATCTTCAGCCTACTCTTGATCACTACTAAATTGTAAGACGTGTCTATATCTGCTCCTGAGCGCAACTTACAATGCAGCATCTTCCAGCCGCACGGGGTAGCCGTGCGGCCTGAGACGTCTTTCCACGGTCCGCGTGACTCCCCCCGTCGGAGGTTCGAGTCCTCCCTCGGGCATGGGTGTGTGTTTTGCCCTTAGCGTAAGCTGGATTAAGTAGTGTGTAGGCTTCAAAACCGATGACCTAAGCAGTCTGGTCCCATAAGACCTTACCACAAATTTCCAATTTTTTCCAGCATTTTCCTTCGGTTTGTGTGTCTTGCCATGATGTAATCGAACTGAAATCTTCCATGTTTCTCGGCCTTTTTCAAGTACACATACTCCTCTTCGCTATTACTAATTTAAATCTATTGCAGAACGCAATTAGTCTTTACGATCTCTCATTTCTACTACTAAGTCCATATTCTCCCTTAACCCTTTCTTTTACTCCTTCCCCTCCAACCACATTCCAGTCCCCACGTTTATTAGATTTCCATCTCCAGTACTGAATTATCCGTCCAATACCCTCATAGGCCGGCCAGAGTGGCCGAGCGGTTCTAGGCGCTACAGTCTGGAGCCGCGCGACCACTACGGTCGCAGGTTCGAATCCTGCCTCGTGCATGGATGTGTGTGATGTCCTTAGGTTAGTTAGGTTTAAGTAGTTATAAGTTCTAGGGGACTGATGACCTCAGCAGTTAAGTCTCATAGTTCTCAGAGCCATTTGAACCATTTTGAACCCTCATATACTTTCCTTGTCTTCTGATCTTCAGCTTGCGACGTCGGTATATATACCTCAAATATCATTATCAGTCTTGGTTTGTTGTCGATTCTGATGAGAACAACACTATCTCACAACTGTTCACAGTAACACACTCTCTGTCCTACCTTCCTATTCATAACGAATCCAACTCCCGTTATACCATTTTCTGATGCTGATGACACTACCCTTAAGAAAGCTTTCTCGTCTTTCCATTTCACCTCACATTTTCATAAAACCGCAGAAAACACGGCTCTGACTACAGAAAGATTTCCACTACAACCACGACCGGTTTCATGCGAATTTATTCGCGTCCTCAGGTGATATAAATTTTGTCTACAACATCATTTTACGTTTTCCTGAAGTCTTCTCCCCGTCCTTGAACTCATTGGAAAGTTAAAAAGCGAAAGAGGCCCCCCCCAAACCTCCCGCCCACCCCCAAACCTCCCTCCCCCCTCCCGACACCAGGGCGCGGCCACTCAGGGGCCTCCACTGCCTGAGACACCAACCGAACTCCGTGGGTCCTGAGTTCAGGCGCCTCCAGCCGCCACGGGTCATAGCCAGCGGAGGCCAGTCACTTTCCTTCTCAAGCGACGAGGTGCCATGTCTCCATCAGCAAGAGTGCCATCGCCAGTAGCTGCTGTCTTGCTGCTTGTCCCGTCTACTGCCAACGCTACAAAACGCCTACCAGGAACGACTGGCTCCTGGGCGTTGAAGCACTGCCAGGTAGGCGTCACATAATCCAGAATGTTCCTTTTGAGTAAGCACTCTTTGCATCTCGCTCACCGCTGTGTTATAGAACTCACGCCACACATTTCTGCGCACTTAACTATGTATGTTACAACCGACCCGCCTGTAGCACCTGTTGGCTATGATTCTCTGGGATTCTTATGCACTGAAGTGACAAAATATTGTCATGAAATACCTCCTAATATCGTGTCGAACCTCCTTTTTGCCCGACGTAGTGCAGCAACTTGCCGTGTCATGGACTCAGAAATAGTTAGCCGTTCTACCTCTATAGCGGTTCATGGCATTGCGAAAGTGTTGCAGAATTTTGTGCGCATTTGGATTATGTCCGACAAATTTTCGATGCAATTCACGTCGTAGGAATAAATTTGCTTCACCAATCTTTGGCAGAAAAGGGGAGGAAAAATGGTTGCCGAAAAGTTCGTAATCACCATGCCCGAGGCTAATCGTCTGCGCAGTGTCACAGAGTGAAGGTGTGTGCGACATTTGATAATCATCTTCTCGTAGGATGTAGAGGCTGACTTCATAGACAGCTGCATGATACTATCGTAGGTAATACTCCTGAGCTGCAAAACGCAAAAGTTTTGTCGCTTTGAAAGGTTTGTTCAAGCAGCGAGAAATGTCTAAATTAAATAAAACGCTTTGTCCTGTACAGTTTAGCAACAACGTGAATATATTCCTGTTTTCTCGAATTTCAAACAGCTTCTTCATTTTTTAGTATTTTAGAAGCAGAGGCTCGAATTCAGTGGTGACCATACTGATGATTCATGCGTAGGACGGCTCGAAACTGTAACCACAGAGGAAAGAACAAGAATTCAACGGGAAAGTATCTGACGTTGTACTCTTATTTAAACTGCAACCGTATCAGCTGACGTGAATCATCGTCCATGCTGCCGTAACTCCAGGTTCCTGAAAGACAAATCCTGCGAATAATGTGTCATTTGGAACACTTTGAAAAGACTAAAGACAAGACAGACACTAATTTTACACGGATGGACAAATCGGTGAGATGGTGCGCTGCTGGCTCCAATCTCCATCGATTGTCATCCCGATCGGTGTGAGTCGATTTTGATGCCTGCTTGTCTCCGTCGCATCTTTGGCGGATGGCTGTTTAACTGCGGCGCGCGCGCTCTGCTGGAGCTTGCGTTAGGGTTTCAGCTGTGTGAGCGACAGTGGCGTGTGGCGCTGTGCACGTATGCAGCGTGGCGAGTGGCGGAGTCGGTACGACGGAGGAGCGTGGGAAGCTGCTGCGGCATGTTCAGCTGTTGGAATGCAGATCCGCTGCCGACGCTGATTGGGATTTACTTGAGATTTGAAGAACAGATTTCTTTCGCGTCTGCTACATGTTACTCAAAGTGAACGAACTGCAGTCGTCGAATTGTTCCTTGGTGGGTTCTGTTCATGTTCATTGAATACCCGAGTGCATTGAAAACTATCTTGATTGTTTCAGTTACTTGTCACTGCATTTGGTCTGGCCGCCTGATATGCTGACGGCATTTAAGGGAGTGCTAGCTACGCACAACAAATAGACATGAAGCCGTGATTGATGCGTAGATAGAAGTCATACCAATTAGTGCGTAAGTCTGTGCCTGGCGTTCGAGAGCGGGCCGAAATAATTTTCACCATTCCATTTTTCTATGTTATTATTTAATTTGTTTGTTCTAGAGGATTGGCTAATCAAATTTTAAGAGCCGTTACTGGGCAAGTGGTCACGTAGGTTAGTTCTGCTTTGCTACGGTATGTTGATGATTTTCACTTATGGACCGTCTGACAGCAACTGAATAAAACACAATTTTAGTGCCATACGCGTTTCGCCTTTATTTTCTGCAAGGCATCATCAGTGGCCTGGAATATGTACATATGTTAGCTATTTTATTTACATTTTTTGTCACTGTGCCTATAGGTTATAAACAGTTCTGGTGGTTGGTATTTCCTATTAAGTAGTAATGTTTTGAACTGTACTTACAGGTTGCGTAGACAGTTTCTTACATATTATGCTCCTGTTGCATTTTTGGTCTTGTTCTTCTTCCTATGAGCGCCAATTTGCTGTTTTTTCTGCATTCCACAGCACTATGCACTGAACGCTTTTTTTAATGCAATGTTTTGGTTTCTGTTGCCGACTGTCAAATGTTTTTGCCAAAGATCGAATATTACTGCCAAACTTATGAGTGTAACTATCGAAGTATCAGTGGTCTGTTGGTGTATGCATTTGTGTGTGCGCTTGTGTGTGTGTGTGTGTGTGTGTGTGTGTGTGTGTGTGTGTCTGTGTTTTTTGGTGTCATATTATTTTATTTTATTGTATTTAATTATTTATTTTTGTTTATGTCCTGTGTATGTGTGTGTGTGTTTTGATACATATATATATATATATATATATATATATATATATATATATATATATATATATATATATTTGTGCTTTGTATGTGTGTCTGTCTGTATTTTGGTGTTATGCAATTTTTTTTTTTGGGAGTGTGTGTGTGTGTGTGTGTGTGTGTGTGTGTGTGTGTGTGTGTGTGTGTGTGTGTATTTTGGTGTTATATACTTTTTTTATGTTATCATTTCCTTTATTAAGTGTAGTAAGGAGCCTGTGCTGATGTGTGTTTGTTCATTTATCACATGTTTGTTTTCTGCTATGGCTTTCTGGATGTGGAAGTTCTCTTGCATTTGTATAAGATGTTTGTCATGGTTGCTTATTCTCATTATTTTCATTTCTTGTTCCATGTTTGTAGGATGATGGTTGTAGTGTTTTAAATGCTCTGCAAATGTGGAATGGTTTGTTTCATACTTCCAACATCTGATATGTTCTTTGTATCTTGTTTCAAAATTCCTGCATGTCATGCCTATGTATACTGCATCACAACTTTGATATTCAAGTTTATATATTCCTGATTGTTGGAATTTGTCCCTCTTGGTAGCTGGCTGGCTTAGGTGTGATTGAAGGGTTTGCCCAGGCTTATATGCTATTTTGAAGCCCTGTCTCTTTAGGATGTTTGCAACTCTGTGTGTTAGTTTATGTGTGTAGGTCATGGTGTACCATCTGGTTCTTTTCTGTGTGGTGTTGTCATTGTGTGTGTTTGTTGAGTGTGTTTGTAAGTTTTCAGCTTGTGAGTTCTTTTGTATTGTGGAAATGTTGTGTTTGTTTTTTATTTGTGTTTTTATTTTTTGATTGAGCCTGTGTACCACATGTGTGTCATACCCGTTGTTCCTAGCTATTTGTATGATCGTGTTCATTTCTTGTTCATAGTTTCTCTTACTGAGTGGGATTCTGTTTAATCTATGTAACATGTGCCTTAGTGCTGCAAATTTCTGCTTTAGTTCATTTTGTGCCGTGTATAATTAAAGGTTTATTTATAACCAGTTGGGCAGATATGTTTTGTGTATCTGATGCAGCAGAATGTTGTCTGCTGCTGATGTGTTTATGTTTCAGGTAAATGGCAGTGGTCGACGCAAGCAAACTCCGATCGGGGTATCACGGTGGAAGAGGGAAATTTAAGGACCCGGATCGGTGTCAATGGTTACGTTGTTAGTGGCCTGCAAATCCATCTTTCCGGTGGAGCGTGGTGGTTTTCCGGAAGCTTAATTGTAGCTCAATGTTGAATATAGTTCTACTTCACCTTCTGGAGCGTGAACCTCCTGTATCTGTTAGAATCTTTCTGTCTGCTCGCGTCCATCACTAAATTTCAACGTAAAACAGAAACGGCCCCATTTTAAGACTATTTAATATGCTATTATATTCTGGGGATGAAATGTATGTGAAACTCGTACCTGTAGGTAATACTAAAGAGAAGCCTAGTTGAGTGTATTAATCTGATAGTACTTTTAATTGGTCAGAATTGCGTAAGATCAGTCCATGGAAGATGTCTTAGTCGTTTTAGAATTCGATATGAGTTATATGAAAGCCAGTTTCTATGTAAGTCATGAAGCATGTTTAAAAGGTTTGTGTGATTCAGTTATGTCAGTTAAATTTGATTAATGGTGGTTTTATGAACATTCTTTTAACTACTGAAAACTGACTAAGTATATTTTGAATGATCTGTGTCTGTTGGACTTAAATCGATTAATGTTTTAATCCGAGTGCTGCTGGTGGTTCTGTAGGGCTGAAGCCTTTTATTATAATCGTTGTTACCGTTAATTTCATTCAAATCATATGTTTGTAATAAAGAAGTGTATGGCGACTACAAATCGGTTGCGTGTTCAATATCGACGTGACGAAAGGAAAGCCGGCCGCTCTGGCCGAGCGGTTCTAGGCGCTCACACCGGAACCCCGCTGCTGCTGCTGCGGTTGCAGGTTCGAATCCTGCCTCCGGCATGGATGTATGTGATGTCCTTAGTTAGGTTTAAGTAGGTCTAAGTCTAGGGGACCCCAGATGCTAAATTCCATAGTGCTTAGAGCCATTTGAACCATTTAATGTCACTTCCAGAATTTACATTATTCCCACTAGTTACATTAACCGACATCGTTGAAGCAGATTCTACTCCAAGGTCCCACAGTGCTCAGAGCCGTTTCAACCATTTTATCGAAAGGAAAAACACATCAATCGGTTTGCATTGAAGTTAATTCGTCGATATCTATTTACAAGTCCTTCGTGCACATGAACTACAGTAATGTAAAGGCGTTCACATCTATGATCTAATAAGTGTATGATTTCATCTTTGCGTGTTGAAGAAGGTGTAAGGATGCAAGAAAGACTTTCCATTCTGCAACGGAGTGTGCGCTGATTCGAAATTTAATAACAGATTAAAACTGTGTGTCGAGCTGAGACTAGAACCTGGACCTTTGCCTACCATGGGCAACTGCTCTATCGACTGGGCTATCTAAGCAATTAGGAATCACCCTCACAGCTTTATTTCCATCGGTATTCGATTCCTATCTTCCAGACTTCACAAAAGTTCTCCTGCACACCCCTGGCATTCCTGGAAGAAATGATATTGCAGAGACATGTCTTAGCCTCAGCCTTGGAGATTGCTTCTAGAATTAATTTACACTATGCAGCGGAATATGCCCTGATTTGAAACTTCCTTGCAGACTGTGACTGCGTGTCGGACAGGGACTCGAATCTGGGACCTTAGTCCTTGGTCAAGATTGCCAGGTTCGAGTTCCGAGGTTCGAGTTCCGGTCAGGCAAACAGTTTTAATCAGGCAGGAAGTGTCAGATATTTGGATATTTTTTTGGCTAGTATACTTCAAGTCGTCCACTAGTGCTCTCCTCGCAAGTGATAGTTCTGTCATTATGAAGGTAGTCCCTGATCATCACACTGCCCTGAGGTGACAGAAATCACGGGGCAGCAATAAGCGCATACACAGATAGCGGTAGTATCGCGTACAGAGGGTATAAATGGGAAGTGCATTGGCGAAGCTTTCATTTGTACTCGGGTAACTGAGGTGAAAATGTTTCCGACGTGATTATGCCCCCACGACGGGATTTGACAGACTCCGAACTTGAAATTTTGTCTGAAACTAGGCATATAGGACATTTCATTTTGTAAATCATTAGGAAATTCAATATTCCGAGATCCACAGTGTTAAGAATGTGCCGACAATACCAAACTGCAGGTTTTAACTTCTCACAACGGACAATGTAGTGGCCGACGGTCTTCACATAACGATCGACAATAGCAATGTTTGCGTAGAGTTTTCAGTGGTAATAGACATGCAACACTGCCTGAAATTATACGTTGAAATCAATGTGGGGCGTACGATGAACGTATTCGCTAGGAAAAAGCGGCAAAATTTAGCGTTAATGGGCTATGGCAGCAGACGACAGACGCTAGTTACTTTGCTAACAGCACGACATCGCCTGCAGCGCCTCTCCTAGGGAGGTGATCATAAAAAAAAAACTCTCCGTCTACAAGCAACAAGTGGACCATCGGGACCATCCGACCGCCGCGTCATCCTCAGAGGAGGATGCGGATAGGAGGGGCGTGTGGTCAGCACACCGCTCTCCCGGTCGTTATGACGGTATTCTTGACAGAAGCCGGTACTACTCGGTCGTGTAGCTCCTCAGTTCGCATCACGGGGCTGAGTGCACCCCGAAAAATGGCAACAGCGCATGGCGGCATGGATGGTCACCAATCCAAGTGCCGACCACGCCCGACAGCGCTTAACTTCGTTGATCTCACGGGAACCGGTGCATCCACTGCGGCAAGGCCGTTGCCAAAGGAAGTGATCATACCTATAAAAACCGTAATCTACTGGAAAACTGTGACCTGGTCAGATGAATCCCGATTTCAGTTAGTGAGAGCTGATGATAGCGTTCGAGTGTGGCATAAACTCCACGATGCCGTGGACCAGAGTTGTCAACAAGGTTCTACGCAAGCTGATGAGGGCTCCATAATGGTATGGGCTGTTTTACAGGTATCTTTGACTGGAAATGGTTTTGTTCGGCTGTTTCGAGACAATTTTCAACCATTCATGGACTTCATGTTTCCGAACAACAATGGAATTTTTGTGGGTGAAATTGCGCCATGTCGCCACACAAAGACATTCGCGATTGGTTCGAAGAAAATGCTGGACATTTAGAGCGAATGATTTCACCATCCAAATCACCCGACGATGTACTGGTTTTTCTTTTAATCCACTTGAAAATAAAATACCCTGCACAACCACTTAAAGAAATTATTTAAAGGAAACTGTACCTCAAAGAATTAAAATTAGTAGAATATCTGAAACAATTCTAGCTACGAAATAAAATTACACAGTATTGCCGAAGTAAGTACTATGTCTGAAGTAGATGTGTATAGGTGAAGATGAATGGCTTCAACAAAAGAGGATTACTTATATCGATTGTTGATATGAAAATGAAGAGGACGTTATTGAAAATGTAAGTCTGCATCGCAGCATTGTATGGAAGTGAAAAGAGCACCAACCGAAATATGAGGAAGAAGAACTGGAAACATTTTAAGTGTGGTGCTACGAAATAATGTACAAAAATTAGGTGAACGGATGGAGTAGGAAACGAAGAACTGTTAATAATGAAAGCCGCTACTCCTCGTTATAACTGAACCTAGGAACGTATAGCAGCAATAACTGCTATAAAATTCGATCCATGAATGAATAAGAATGCGATCTGATACTGTTAATGAAATATGAAGTAGTATGCCAGTTTCCTAACACAGCGCAATATATAAAAACATTCCTGCAACGTGAGTTAAGTAAAACCAAATTATCACCAAGATCTTCCTATTATAACTTATAAATGTAACTACATGTTTTCTAGTAGAAAAGAAAAACACTCAATGTAGATGTGGCTGACTGCTATAAGCCCACGTCCTGTCAACAACAAGAATGAAACACTGAAATATAAAGTCTCGGTGTATTCGTTGGCTGCAGCTTGTGTCTTGAAGTTCTCTACAACTCGCGACTTACCTTAATGGAAATGGAACTGCTCTAGAAAAGCACCAATTACTTTTATGTTCTGAAGGAAATTGCTAGTAGTATTAATTCTACTGAAGACAGATTATTTGTAGTAAGTTGTGCACTGCTATCAAGGAGAAAGACTGAATCAACACATGTGCCATTGGACATAAAAGGTCATATAACTGAAAAATAATTTAATGAGGAAAACATTTTATGAGAAATATTAAATTAACTTCAATTACTAATCAAAATTAATACAGAATACCATGAGTAGTACATACAATAGTCTTTAACTAGACTTCGTGGATGTACATATTCACAAAGGGCAGAAAATTAATCCCTTACTCTCTTAATAGTGCAGTAGTGCTGCTGTCACGGATTACACATCTATGTTAAGTGTGGTTTTTTTTTCCTTATTTATTTTATTTTATTTTATTTTATTTTATTTGTGTTCCTTAGGCATGAACTACTCAGACAGCCTCCGGTAAACTGTACGCTACAAATTATGACATATCCAATCATACATGCACATACACCCACGATTCGCTAAATGTTTTTGTATTGCCTGTAAACATATCAAACAAATCATGTTGCACATTCATCATTGCCACGAGATGTCACTACAAACGCCAGTTAAATATGAAACAGGTAATATTCATTCCCACTGAGAACTTTCGTTGCATGAACTGCTTAAATTACTTAAATTGTATAAAAGTGATAATACACTGTACATAACATTGGTGTTTTGCTCATACTCAACACAGGGGGCTGTAAAGAAAATTACCACTATGCCAGCAAGTCGTCTGGCTGTAATTATTGTTATCTCTGGGAAGATTGGGCGGGCTACTAGTCCATTATAAAAAAATTAAAAAATTACATTTGTGAAAATAATAAACCAAAAATTTGAATAGTAGTGCATTTGTATACTGTTTCATACTGTGCTGCTACCGAGCGAGATGGCTCAATGGTTAGCACACTGGACTCGCATTCCGACCATCCTGATTTAGGTTTTCCGTGATTTCCCTAAATCGCTTAAGTCAAATACCAGGTTGGTTCCTTTGAAAGAGCACGACCATCCTTCCCTGATCCAAGCTTGTGCTCTGTCTCTTATTACCTCGTTGTCGAAGGGTCACTGAATCCTAATCTCCTCTTCTACTGTGTTGCTGTGACACACCAGTGATTGAAAAACTTGGTCACCTGCACTTTGTGCGTTTTGGGAATGTGGGAAGGCATTATGTAGCGGATGCAAGACCACTGACAAGATAGCTTGAGTTTCGTCTGGTTGCGTTTTCCGGATGATTATCGGAGCAATCATAAGCTCACATCTGAGGCACGCGCGCCCTAGCGTCGTTCTGGGACGAGTCTATCAGCCGGGCCGTACAGGTGAATGCAACGGTAGTTATCCTGCGCCCTGGTCAGTTCCAGAGGTCGCGGATAGCGAGCGCCTGCCGCTGTGAGAACCAAGAGCCGCGAGCTGCCTCCTGCCCCGGTCATCCCTGCTATAACAGCCATTGTATACGGACCACCGAAGCACGTCTTTCGAAATTCACTTTATGCATTCATGAATTTGATTTTGTGTAAGCATAAACACAACATTTCTCCAGTGGAGGACTTAAGTGTAAGGTGCTTTTCTTCAATTGTTTTCTGGGTGTGTTCCAATCTCTGTCTTTCGGTACAGTTCTTATCCTCTAAAGCTTCTCGTACCATGGAAGTTATTCTGTGCTGTCATAACAGATGTCCTGTCACCTTGTCACTTCTTCTTGCCAGTATTTTCCATATATTCCTCTCCTCTCGGATTCTGCACAGAACCTTCCTTGCGTTATCAGTCGACCTGATTTTCAAAATCCGTCTGTAGTGCATCTCAGATTCTTCGATTCTCTTCCGTCCCATTTTTCCCACAGTCCATGTTTCGCTACCATACAATGCTGTGCTCCAAACGTACATTCTCAGAAATGTGTTCCTCAAATTAAGGTCTGTGTCTGATATCAGTAGACTTCTGTTGGCCAGGAATACATTTTTTGCCAGTGACAGTCTCTTTTCGTGCCATTCCTGTTCCATCCGTCACTGATTAGTTTGCTGCCCAGTTAGTAGAATTCCTTCTTCATCTACTTCGTGACCACCAATCCTCAGGTTAACTTTGTCACAAATCTTACATGTGCTACTTCTCATTACTTTCGTCTTTCTTCGATTTATACTCAATCCGTTTTCTGTAGTCGTTAGACTTTCTTCCATTCAGCAGTGCCTGTAATTCTCCTTCACTACCACTGAGGATGGCATTGTCATCAGCGAATCTTATCATTGATATCCTTTCACGCTGAATTTTAATTCCACTCCTGAACCTTTCTTTTATTATAGCTTCTTCGATGTATAGACTGAACTTCAGGGGCGAAAGACTACATTCCTGTCTTACACCCTTTTTAATTCGAGCGTTTCGCTCTTGATCTTCCGCTCTTGGATCTTGTACACGTTGTGTATTACCCGTGTCACCCTATAGTTTACTCATATTTTCTTCAGAATGTCTAACATTGTGCACGATTTAGGAAATACCACGTACAAGATACAGATTACTGTGCATGAATCATTTACTGAAAACCTCCTGGTTTGGATTATTTACTTTTGCGCCAATATGATATCTTTACTACTGGATATTTTTGTTTTAGTACAGTCTGGACCTCTCCTAAGGCAATAAATGTATTATGCTGACGTTTAGGGAAAAATTCAGATGTTATCGCCGAGAAAGTTAACATTATCCCGTGAAATTGGCGATCAAATGGTCTGTTGTAGAGCTGCAAATTTCATCGGCATCATACCGTACGGACGCAGTAATTACTACTTTGAGTGTGTTATTTATTCAGATAGTATGATAGCTTCCTTGACGTTTCCTCGCAGCGTTGTTTTGTCATAGGCGCTCCTTTATACCGTATTGGTTCAAATGTTGCAGGAGTCCCACAACTTTCCTTCCAATACGTATTTAGCGCACTGGTCCACCTCTGGCCCTTATGCAAGCAGTTGTTCAACTTGTAACTGACTGATGGAGTTTTTGGATGTCCTCCTAAGGGACACCGTGCTAAATCCTGTCCAATTGGTGCGTTAGGTAGTCAAACCAGACGGAACACGACCTTTTTAATGACTTTCAGCAATTATTTTGAGGCGTAATTTTATTTGTATCCTTAATATTGATCCTAGCGCATCTGTCCTGTAGGTCTATATGTCTTTCATGGTATAGGAATTCAAGAATACAGTAATTATTACCGCGTCTGTGTAGCTGCTCTTAACACTGTATATCCATTAATGAAATATGTATCTTGTAGTAAGACGTACAGCATGAGACAGAGAAAAGAAACAAGGTATTATATGCTTGTAGAACTACTTTCTATACCGAACTGCTTCGGAATACTCGTATTTACTGAGACCGAACTATCTTACAACTCTTTGTACGACGATCAGAATTTGAAAGATAATTACTCTTGAGTCAGGATGTACACCTGCAAAATTACTTACTCATTTTCAACATTTCATTGTATTTTTATTTATTTTTGTCGGGAGTGGGGGGATTGGTTTCATTTTCCATTTATTTGCGCTACGCCCCAAACATACCACGCAAGAGAATACTTCGTAGTTTGAGGAAATTAGGATTTGTAACGTAATGTTCAACCCACTGTTTTCTCAGATCGAACACATACCATGTTAGCATACTTTACTCGCACAAAGTCATCTGCATAATTAATGGAGGTCACGTTTTTTTTTTTTTTTTTTGTTGGAGGAAGAAAAGTTATGAACGCGATGCCTGTAAGACCTTTTACGGCAAATAAATGAGGTAGCCACTGGCTGAATTAACTGCTGTATAATTTGATATGGCGCGCGGAAGATTTCGAAACGAGATCGGCTATTAAAAGGACTACGATCAAGCCGGAGAGAACACACACTACCGTATTACAGCAAGCGATCTCAGATAGCGTACAACTGCCCATAGGCCTTATACTTGAGAAAATATCAAGCCTATGTGGCAGCGCACTCCTATCAAAATATTGTCGGCAGACCACCTGCACCTAATGTGCTCCCCAGCACTCTAGGACTGATGATATTTTTAAAGTTCAATGTTCAGTATTTGTCCCATTATTTACTTTTACGTTAACCTTTCCCTTCCACATGTCTTACTTGCTCCTGCAGTAAAAAATTACTGTCACCTGTAAGTGGTTTCATGTTTCTATTGTAATCTTGTCCCGAATAAGGCTTGGTCGTGGAAACTACTAACCACGTGTGGATAACAACGACCAAACTCGGAGTGAACTGCGAGATGAATGTAGTGACTGATCCGTTTCCATACCACGCAGTTTTAACTCGTATAAAAAGACACAAGAAATAACACATTACATTATCTGTAAATCGTAGATCACGTCTTTTCATATTCGGCTGGAAAACGTATTTGTAATAAGACGAAAGGTAATCAGTGACCGTTCAGTTCCTTAAACTTGATAGAGGGTAAAGACATAAAAACATTTTGTAGCGACATAAAGTAGTAAACGAACAATTTCTTTGTGTAAAAATCTGAGAAATGTATAACTTTATGTCCAATAAATGCAGGAGCTGAAGGAAGCCCCAGCCGTGGCACAAATTTTAATTCATTGCTTCAGCTTTTATCCTTATCAAAGATGAAGTTGAGACTCATATATTCCATGAAAAATTTAATTCCATCACATCACGACATAACTTTGTACGGTAATCACACTGAACTGCATTCATAAGGAATTGAATTATAGTGCTTGACAAAAGAAGTAGAAGCACACATAGTAGGATGTGAAAGGAACTTCGTACAGGTACATACAAGCGGCGGACGTGTAATGGGACTTGCAATACATTAGTGTAGAAGGAACTGATGTGGAACATGACTCAACCTAACTTGTTACAATAATTTGTCTTCACATTAGAGTTGTTCGTGTTCAGTATGGTTACCAGGCCTGGTACGGTATACAAAATTTCCCAGGACGCATCTTCAGTATTCATAGATACGACTTGAACGATTATTCGAACAAAAATATCTCGTAAACATAGGCTCTAAAATGCATACCTTATGACCTATGAGCATTTGCTCATCTTCAATACTGTGATTCGAATCTCTTCCATTGGAAATTCTGTGTTTTCCATATATTCGGAGGAGGTAGTATGGACCAAAAAATGAAAAAATTATCTAGCAAACATGGGCTTATAACTTAAGACAGCGAGAGGCGTTTGAAAAGGCCGTGCAAAGTTCGAGGGATGGCACCACCTGCGCGTATCGAGGTCATGTTTATAAGTGGTTTCAAAATTTTCGGAGTGGCCATATGTGCACAAGTGATGCTGAATGTTCTAGACGCCCTGTGGAGGTTATGACTCCAGAAATCATTGATAAAATCTATGAAATGGTGATGGATGACAGAAGAGTTAAGATGCGTGAGATTGCTGGTGCTGTTGGCATCTCTAATGAATGGGTACATAATATTTTGCATAAACATTAGGACATGAGAAAGCTATCCGCAAGATGGGTTCCGCGATTGCTCGAGATTAATCAAAAACGGAATCGTGTGAAGTGTTGCAAGGATGGTTTGCAGCTGTTCAGGAAGAATCCGCAGGACTTTAAGCGTCGTTTCGTCACTGTGGATGAAACGTGGATACATTACTATACTCCTGAGACCAAACAACAATCTAAACAATGGGTTACGAAGGGAGAATTTGCACTAAAAAGGCGAAGACCATTCCTTCGGCCGGAAATGTTTTCGCGACTGTCTTTTGGGATTCGCAATGGATAATCCTCATCGACTACCTGTAAAAGGTTAGATCTATTACAGGTGAATGTTGTTCATCGTTATTGGACCCTTTGAAAGCCGAGCTTCAAGAAAAACGCTGGTGATTGGACTGCAAAAAAGTCCTTTTCCATCACGACAATACACCAGCACACACTTCAGCAGCTGTGGTCGGAAAATTAATGGAAATAGGATTCTAACTCGTTTCTCATCCCCCTCTATTCTCCAGACTTGCCACCCTCGGACTACTATTTGTTCCCCAACTTGAGGAAATGGTTGGCGGGACAAAGATTTTATTCAAACGACGAGGTGATTGCAGTAACTAATAGCTATTTTGCAGTCTTGGACAATTCCTATTATTCGGAAGGGATCAACAAATTAGAACAGCATTGGATGAATTGTATAAGTCTAAAAGGAGAGTATGTTGAGTAATAAAAGAGGTTTACCCCAAACAAGTGAGTAGTTTTTATTTTTGCACGGACTTTTCAGACGCCTCTCATATGAGCACTTTTTCACTAGAAGAGATTCGTTTCACTGTAGCGAATAAGATCAGTGCTGAGATGTATTTTAGAGCCAAAGTTAACTAGATCTTTCTGCTTCGAATGATCATTCCTGTCATATCCCTGAATATTGACCATTCCTCATGAGACACTGTGTACGAGGGGCGTGAACAGGGATGTTGAGTGGTCACGCTGAAGCCCACGGGGATACCGCTTACTTGTGATATACAGCGGTATCAGCACTTGACAGAGATAGAAAGAGGCCTCATTGTGTATCTCTATTTTGCCGGCTAGTCGAAACGTACAGCGCCCAGAGTGTTAGGGCATTCGGATGTAGCAGTGAAACATTGTTGGTATTCATGCGAAAGTGAGGGAAAGCATATTGGTCGTGAAGGTTTAGGTCTATCACGTGTGATCACCAAAAAGGGGATTGCCGTATTGTGCACCAAGCACGTCGTAACACTCGGTTTCGTCTACCATTCGACAACAAGTAATTGATTCCCTGCTACACCTTGTATTATCCCGCTCCAGTGATCGGTTAGTGGCAGCAGCCGACACATGAAATTATCGTCCTGTGCGTGAGCTGCCGTTAACTCCAGAATATAACCGGTTGCATTTGGAGTGATGTCGTGAACGACAAAGGTGGACTTCTGATGAATGGCGTCGCATTGTGTTTAGTGATGAACAGCGGTTTTGCGCTGCACTCGTCTATCACTGTCAGCGAGTACAGCATCGATCTGGGAAGAGGACCCATTTTTCAAATGGTTTTTAAAGGCACAGCGACATTACTCCTGGCATCATTGAGTGGGAGCCATCGGGTACGACTTCACAGCTGGTAGCGATTGAGGGAACTGTGACGGCTCATCGTTACATCAAGGAGGTCCTGCATCCTCATGTGCTACCTCTCAGGCGACAGTATCGTGGTGCCTTTTTCCAAAAGGATAATGTTTTTCTACACATGGCAATGTTTCTTTACGAACTGCGTGTGTCATGTTGAGGTACTCCAGTGGCCAGTACGATCTCCATAGGTGCCCCTGCCGCTGTGGAACCAGCTGGGCCGTCAACTTCGCCTCAGTGCCACCATCCATGATATCAAGATAGCTTGTCTCAGGAAAGGATACAACAGCTTTATGACATCCTACCCAATTGAATTGGGGCATGCACCCTGACGCAATGTCCAACTGATAACTGGGCTCATATTGTTAATTTCTTTGACTCGAAATAGTAATTAATGAAATAACGTATAATTCCCCTCAGCCAATGAAGTTTAATTTCTTACTCCTACCCTGCTGTATGATTCAGCTATTTTGTCAGGCAGTGTATAAACATCTACCAAGCAGCACATACATCCCATTTCGCCTAAGGACGCCGTGGCATGCTGTCACAGAAACCGTCAATCAGTCACTCTGAACCACGACTGCTGAACCGCCTCCTACATCTCACTGTTTCCGTCGGACTTGGGTCCAGAGCACGAAAATCCCACTCGATGAGACCTTGATGTATTCAGAAGGATTTAAAACAGGTGACACTTGTACCTCATTAGCACGCTCATCCTGTGAGTTACAGGAAACCCTAATTCGAATAGGTGGATGGTTATTTAAACCGCTGCTGTTGCACATACGACTCCATTGTCTTACCAGCGCACCACCCTGTTCCATCAAGTTCGTGGAAGGATCCTCAAACTATTCTGACACAATAAACGAGCGCTTGGTCTGGGCATTGTCTTGTTGAGGGTGCATGTATTCTGAACCCTACTGAAGGCGGACAAAAGACAGTAGATCAGCGGACAGTGAGTTACTGGATGAGGTACAATATGGTAAATAAAGCAACTGACAGCCACTGGAAATTCGTATCCACGTTCAGAACATATGTAGATGAGCTTCTTAAGACGAGAGATTTACTGATATATCCAGGAAGGTTCAAATGGCTCTGAGCCCTATGGGACTTAACATCTTAGGTCATCAGTCCCCTAAAACTTAGAACTACTTAAACCTAACTAACCTAAGGACATCACACAGATCCATGCCGGAGGCAGGATTCGAACCTGCGACCGTAGCAATCGCGCGGTTCCGGACTGAAGCGCCTAGAACCGCTCGGCGACAGCGGCCGGCGAGCTAACCAGTGAGGAAGATCTCCAATTTCTGTACCAACTTCATCCCTTATATCAGTGGTAGACAAACGTTTTTTCTGAAGAAAAAATAATGAGACTGTAGATTGACACCGCGGGCCGCATAGGTAAGGTATTACACCAAACCTTTTAGGAGCGAAAAAGAAAATAATATATTGTACCTACCCGCATTTTTCTGGAAGCTTACAAGGTGACTAGTTTTCCGTAGCTAAGCTGGTACTTCAGGCAGTAACATCGTAGCACGTTCCTATGATTGGCTTTTCTGATTTCCGGCAACATTTTCTAGGTACATTCACGCCAGGGGACATGAAAGAATACCGGGGGGCTGCAGTCGGACTTTTGTACTAGGTCAAATACAACAGAACAAAGACGGTTTTAAGTAATGTAACTTAATTGATTCAAAACTGTCAATAAAGGAATTTTTTTGTGGAAGTAAATAACTCTTACTGGGGTGAAAACGATGGCCACTTCTCCCGACAAGTAGTGTGGCCCCATCGGACGCCATGTCGGCATTAGTGAACCGTAGAAGAAACTATAAAGCCGAAATAAATAATAAGGAACTACATTTGTAGGCCAAAGGGCATCGTTTGAACATTGACGGTGTTAAAAATTATTACTCTCCATAATTGTGAAATAATAAGAGTAAAATAAATGATTTACCTTACATATGACAACTCGAAACCAAATACCTTTTTACTAAAAAATAACGGAACAAGTTTCCTGTGACAGTCTCACTAACAACAAAGGTGATGTATATTGGAACTGGTCTGATCATTTCTCGGCAGGAACAGCGCAGTTAAGTGCAAACAATATGCGGTAGCCACTCCTACCGTCGAGGCCACTATACCACATCTTATCCTACAGATCTTACTATGGATTGGTAACCTACATATTTTGGTACGTTAAATTAAATAACAGCAGTAGCTGCGGTATGAGTCACGATCGCAGATGTTTTCTAAACGTTTTGAATGTTACTTTTCTTTTATCCGCCGCATTACATTAGAACAACATTAGATTTCGCATTACTTGCTACAATAATTTATCACATTTGAAGATGACCGTGCCTACAACGCGCATCCACGAATCCATGTTACTTCCGTTTGACATTCATACCATAGCAGCTGATCGGTGTTAGTTGCATACACTCGTGAACTATCAATATTGAACTAAAAACAATAAAATTTTCCCCCTCTCACGTGTATTAAACCCTCAGTGGCCGCTCTACATACCACTCTGCCGCTGAGGTAAGAGAAGAATTCTTAAAATACTGAAAACAGTGTTTGTATGCTAAGGCATTTGCAGGGATGGCTGTGTATGTGTTTATAATCCGTTATGCCAGCCAGTCTTAAGATACCTTAAACACGGCGAAACGCGTTATTGACAAAATATTAAATAACGAAGTCTGTTTTCCAGCCAGGACTGTATATTTAAAACATACCAACAATCTCAGGGTTCATACAGTCGCATGGCACGATGGCAGTCTGGTGTTACGTATAAAGGACGGTTTTCAACCGAGTTGGCGACGCAAATTGTTTCGACGACTGACCTAGTCGTCTTCGCAAGGTGCTTCGAGCAGTGGTATTGTGTGTGCTCTCTAGACTTTAATCTGACTATAATTGTTTGTATCGCACCGCCATTCACTGTCGAGTTCGAATCCCGTCATCTACTGGGAGCTGTGTTGTTTCCATGATCTCATGTCATTATTCCGTGCAGCATACATCGCCTCGGTGTTCTCTGGCTGTGACTGTTGAGAATGTCGCTGGGAAGATTAAAAATCGATTGTGTAGTCGCCGGCCGGAGTGGCCGAGCGGTTCTAGGCGCTACAGAGTGCAACCACGCGACCGCTACGTTCGCAGGTTCGAATGCTGCCTCGGGCATGGATGTGTGTGATGTCCTTAGGTTATTTAGGTTTAAGTAGTTCTAAGTTCTAGGGGACCGATGACCTCAGCAGTTAAGTCCCATAGTGCTCAGAGCCATTTTTGATTGTGTAGTCGGTGCTTTAACTTACTTCCCCCGTCCCATCTTCTCCCCCAGCAGTTGTTTTCTAATGCCTTATTTTGATACGAGGGTTGGAACTTTAATAGTGCCAACTATTTATTTACAGCTCGTACGAAATAGATTCGTGTTTAGAAGTTTTAATGACCTTCAAAGCAGTCACCAGCGTTGTGTATAATCCGTTGCCAGCTATGTGGAAGTCGTAGGATACTCTTAGCAGTGCCGGCTGTGTTGACAGTTCGAGCGGCGCGGTCTACTGCCCGACGAATTTGTAGCAGTTCTGAAGCGAATGCCGTGACGTGTTTCCTTCTGTTAAGGAATAGAGTTGAACTCACGAGGGCTTAAGTCAGGAAAGTGCAGTAGATGGTAAAGCACTTAGCAGCCCCATCAGTTAATCAGATCTGTAACAGCTTGCACTGTACGTGCTTCGGCATTGTCCTGCGAAATGTTGGTCAAGTCCTGCAGAAAGTGTCATCACTTCTGTGCTGGTCCTAGGTTGTGTTCCAAAAATGAACAGCATAGAGACAGACGGCATTTGCTTTAGAACTGCTACAATTTCGTTGGGCATTAGACCGCGCCGCTCGAACTGTCGACAGAACTGGCACTCCTAAGAGTATCCTACGACTCCCACATCGCTGGCAACGGGATATACACAATGCAGGTGAGTCATTTGAAGGTCAGTAAAACTTTGAAACAAGTATCTATTTTGTACGAGCTGTAAATAAATAGTTGCCACAATTGAAGTTCCAACCCTCGTATATTCCTTAATTACGCTGTCCCAGAAACTTGAAGCCTGCCCCACGAAACTGGTCTTATTGTATCTTATTTCGCGGCTATTCTCCAGGTAGTGTATAGTGAATTCCGATTCGGTTGGCTGTTTCAGTCTGGTTTTCCTCGATGTTCCTTTCATCTGTCTTCGAGTATTCTAACTGCCTGGCCTGATTAGTGTTCAGTTGATAACAAAAGGATGGTAATTATCAGAAATCCAACTGGAACCAATGGAGCAGTACAAGCGCACACTTCACGTATAACAGCACAATCGAGTGTGTATTCTATTGACGAATACTGCCCTGGTGTAAAGACTTGAAACAGTCATGTGAGTAACACTGACGTCCAGCTAAAGTACACAATGATAATTGACGGGATCTGTCAGTGTCTACGATCAGAAATAATGACAAATAGCAGAAAAAAATCTCTCATATTGGCGCTGCCCACTACACTGTTAATTGTCGACCTGTAGCCGCGATTACTCTTAGTATATTTTTTCTATTCATGTAGGTTTCATCTGAAATTTTGCTTCTTTGCGCAGTCTTACATCACAGGTTCAATAAATCAATGCCAAATTATTTTTAGTATCACGCAATATCAAAAATTATTCTTCCTTTTCTTCTAGATCCACTTTACTTAATGTGTGAGAGAGTGCCATATGATCATCACTGGTTAAAGCACCTCGACGTGCAAGTCGAATGAAATAGAGACAGCACAATAGCAATCAAAAGGAGCCAGAAACTGTCTTCAACGCAACGTCTCAGTCATGTTTAATCCTTAGAAAGTGCAGCTAAACCGTTTTACCAGCCTTTGAGAAAATTTCAAATTTTTGTGTGGTTTTCGTTATGCAGGTCTTTTCCTCACTTGCAATACTGGATCTCTCTCTTAAGGATGTCTGTGGTCTGCATACTGTTCCGTTCCTACCTGACGTAAACGTAACGCACGATTTAGGACCAGGCACGAATATTTTAGAACTTACCTCTGTAGCTTATAAGTCGTTGCTGCTTGGGCTTTCGTCTCACGAAGAAAAGAAAAATTAGACCAACCTGTGCGCCTCGGCCAGTATTAAATAACAAGAACGGGTTTCAAGAATTACAGGCGAAATAAATTTTCGTGATTTATACATAGTAAATTCAGTGGTGCGTTTTATTCCAACATAACCTGATTTCCAGTAATAAAAAGCTGTACTGAAATACGGCTATGCGTTAACCAATTCTTAGTTTACAGAGGATGGGAGGAAGACATTTCGCGGTGACAGCTGGTGACTTAAAAAGACAAAAATTGAAATGAAATAGTGTCCACCGCTAAATATTTCGATGACTAGCCACACGTTACTTACGTCCTAACGCACTGCACAATGAGAGAGGATACTAGTACCAAACATATTTATTATTGATGATTGTCAGTAACGGAAAATTCATTTTGCTATGACATTACTCAAAGTTTCACGTTTCAGCAAACAAATGGTAGATGTAAAACATTGTTAACGTAAGACTATCTAAGTATTTATAATTATATGAAGACTGCCAAAATAAATGTGGACATCCCGGAGTTATGAGACAAGCAGATGTGCATCGATGTTCCTGGTATTTTAATACACCCCGACTTAGTTTATCTGTGGTTCCACTAAATCACTTCAAGTGCCCTTCTTTGATTCCACGGCGAATTCCCTTTCCCGCTGCTATCATACTGAGCCAGTTTCCCATCCCTAATAAGTTTGTTTTGGACTGCCAGAGAAACTCCTAAGATATTTTCAAACGTCACACTGAGAAAAGGGAACAGTGAGCATACGATGATTCTTCCTTTGAAGTATCGACAGTACACTAAATTAAAACCAGAATATAACTCACTGCAGGTTAAGAAGGACTTCGGTTATTTCAAAGTCGGAGTAGCTGGATATCAATACTAAATAATAAAAATATAATATTTCTGCTCAAATACTGTTAAATTCAAGACAGATTTACAACTTTCCTGAAAACTTCCCTCTCTATAAAAGGCCAAAAGCTGTAACGCAGCCAAGTACAGTACCACTAAGAACAGCTCCAAATATTCTAGGGTATTCTAGCTAGGAAACTGGAAAAAGTGTACATACTTAAATAGAATCTGGAACAGAATAGGTATACATAGGTCAGTAAATCATTCTGAATAGGTCATAATGTAAGTGGTCACAGCAGGGGAAGGGTCATCGTCTTAATTTGCAGATGAATGAGAAACAAAGCATATAACGAGGAGATCAACGCATAAGAGCTGTATGTGGGTTCCCCATTTAACGTGCGGCCACTAACTGGTAGTGTCGATGCAAAAAAATACCTGTTAGTATACGGTGTTCATTTATGAAGAAAGCTGCGATCAATTCAGGGCGCTCACCTTTGGACTCAAGGATTCAATATTAATATTCAAGATAATTTTAGGAGGAAAGCGACTACAACTATCACCTTGTATGTGGACTACATTTTAATAAGAGTTGGAAGCATGGAGGAGCATCATAGGAATCTACGTAGCGCATACGATTCGCCTAAGTGTATAAGACAACTGAAAATTTGGAAAAGTTCGACTTTATATATAAATAAATGAAAGATGGTACCAGATCCAGAAACATTTGGTAACGACTGTAAACATGCCGTTATTGTCAAGCTGAGGCCTTTTCTGAGTATGCATTTACTACTGCAAGCTTGTAGAATCACAATCTCTAGACACACCAACCAGGCTTAATCAAATGCAATGTGGAAAGCAACAAGAGCTTGACAGAATTTCACGGAACATTAGCAACAGTGACAAAGTAACACAGGTGTCCTGAAGGTACGTGTAGCAGTGGTTTCTGTTCTAACTGAACAGAGCTGAAAATCATCATTCCTACTAACAATTTTAGTAAATACGAAAATATATATAGTATCGCACTATAACCACTGGCACGTGTGGTATCGCCTGAAGTCTTCTCTCAGTCAGGAAATCGTGATATCCGCATTTTTAAGACGTTCCATATCATGCTCATACATAAAAATGTCTGGGCGAGTAATCAGAGCACTGAAACTGAAAGGGAAGCACAGCCAAGAGTTCCCGGACAACATATTTTCTTCCGTTCCACTCAAGAAATAGCTGATGAAATATAAACGATTAATTGTCTGTAAAACTGAAGAAAAATACACTCCTGGAAATGGAAAAAGGAACACATTGACACCGGTGTGTCAGACCCACCATACTTGCTCCGGACACTGCGAGAGGGCTGTACAAGCAATGATCACACGCACGGCACAGCGGACACACCAGGAACCGCGGTGTTGGCCGTCGAATGGCGCTAGCTGCGCAGCATTTGCGCACCGCCGCCGTCAGTGTCAGCCAGTTTGCCGTGGCATACGGAGCTCCATCGCAGTCCTTAACACTGGTAGCATGCCGCGACAGCGTGGGCGTGAACCGTATGTGCAGTTGACGGACTTTGAGCGAGGGCGTATAGTGGGCATGCGGGAGGCCGGGTGGACGTACCGCCGAATTGCTCAACACGTGGGGCGTGAGGTCTCCACAGTACATCGATGTTGTCGCCAGTGGTCGGCGGAAGGTGCACGTGCCCGTCGACCTGGGATCGGACCGCAGCGACGCACGGATGCACGCCAAGACCGTAGGAACCTACGCAGTGCCGTAGGGGACCGCACCGCCACTTCCCAGCAAATTAGGGACACTGTTGCTCCTGGGGTATCGTCGAGGACCATTCGCAACCGTCTCCATGAAGCTGGGCTACGGACCCGCACACCGTCAGGCCGTCTTCCGCTCACGCCCCAACATCGTGCAGCCCGCCTCCAGTGGTGTCGCGACAGGCGTGAATGGAGGGACGAATGGAGACGTGTCGTCTTCAGCGATGAGAGTCGCTTCTGCCTTGGTGCCAATGATGGTCGTATGCGTGTTTGGCGCCGTGCAGGTGAGCGCCACAATCAGGACTGCATACGACCGAGGCACACAGGGCCAACACCCGGCATCATGGTGTGGGGAGCGATCTCCTACACTGGCCGTACACCACTGGTGATCGTCGAGGGGACACTGAATAGTGCACGGTACATCCAAACCGTCATCGAACCCATCGTTCTACCATTCCCAGACCGGCAAGGGAACTTGCTGTTCCAACAGGACAATGCACGTCCGCATGTATCCCGTGCCACCCGCTCTAGAAGGTGTAAGTCAACTACCCTGGCCAGCAAGATCTCCGGATCTGTCCCCCATTGAGCATGTTTGGGACTGGATGAAGCGTCGTCTCACGCGGTCTGCACGTCCAGCACGAACGCTGGTCCAACTGAGGCGCCAGGTGGAAATGGCATGGCAAGCCGTTCCACAGGACTACATCCAGCATCTCTACGATCGTCTCCATGGGAGAATAGCAGCCTGCATTGCTGCGAAAGGTGGATATACACTGTACTAGTGCCGACATTGTGCATACTCTGTTGCCTGTGTCTATGTGCCTGTGGTTCTGTCAGTGTGATCATGTGATGTATCTGATCCCAGGAATGTGTCAATAAAGTTTCCCCTTCCTGGGACAATGAATTCACGGTGTTCTTATTTCAATTTCCAGGAGTGTACTTAATGTAACTATCCAAATTTACGGAATGAAGAGATTCTCATAATGCTGAGAATATTACGACAGAATAACATAAAACATTGGGTGCCTATATGCAGTCACCTCAATTCCAACACTAGTAAAAAAATAATAAAAACAAATAAATCAATAAACTCCGAAAACAACATAGCATACGTGGCCAAGTTAAATTTGCTCAAATCATGGTGTGCAGTTAACAGGAAAAGCAAAGTGAGATGTCATTGAATATCGGGCAGATTGTAAGATGTGGTAGTAGCCAGTAACAGCATAATTTTCTATGGGACCAATCCTAAAGATGAAGTGGATTTTTAAAAAATCAAATCATCCTTGTAGGATTTGTTGACGTGCAGAAGCGTGGTTCAAAATGGTTCAAATGACTCTGAGCACTATGGGACTTAACTACTGTGGTCATCAGTCCCCTAGAACTTAGAACGACTTAAACTTAACCAACCTAAGGACATCACACACATCCATGCCCGAGGCAGGATTCGAACCTGCGACCGTAGCGGTCACGCGGTTCCAGACTATAGCGCCTAGAACCGCTCGGTCACTCCGGTCGGCCGGGAGCGTGTAATCTGAGAGATGAATGCTAACTTAATTCATATCGGGTGTCTACTGAAAAATTCAGTAGACTAAGCCCATAAAAGCACCTATGTCTGTGTCGTTTATGATTGCAACAGGCACTGTATCACAATCAGGACTGTATGACTCGTCAATGAAAAGGAGAAGCACAAGCTTCGGCTATAGAAGTACTGCACGCACAAGCTGGTGTACAAATGTACATTTCAGAAACTATGTTAAAGAGATTGGTCCCGTTCTCGTATGTAAAATGACTAGTGGCAAAGCTATTCAGAGACTTTGAGGGTTAGAATATCCAAAAATTTGTAGAAACATTACAATTAGAGTTGGAATATACCAATGCATTGAAAACTGTGTCTTTTTTTGTCCTTCCATGAGATGGGACTTCACTGCGTTATGCATGCTACCCAGCTTCTAGAAATAGCCTCTTGTTACCATGCGGCAGCTGCTAGGGCAGCTGGCAGTCACTTGTCTTGTAGGAGTGTGGCAGGGAGGTCTGCCTCAGATCTGAAATTGTGTATTATTACTCCTGGTTTAACAAAACTTGTTTTAGTAGTATAATTCTTGAGTGCGTGCGATTAAACGATTATGTGATGACTTCAGCAGAGGCAACACTTGTATCATTACTTCGTGAACTAAAAATGGTTCAAATGGCTCTGAGCACTATGCGACTTAACTTCTGAGGTCATCAGTCCCCTAGAACTTAGAACTACTTAAACCTAACTAACCTAAGGACATCACACACATCCATGCCCGAGGCAGGATTCGAACCTGCGACCGTAGCGGTCGCTCGGCTCTAGAATGCAGCGCCTAGAACCGCACGGCCACTCCGACCGGCCCTTCGTGAAATAAATCAAATCATTTTCTGGCATATGAAGATCAGCAACAAAGTTAGACATTAAAATAGTTGATGGGAAACAAATAAGAAAATTTCATTTTCCCTGGAGTAAAAAGATCCTTGGCTTACCGGTTGCTCTGTAACAAATAAACTAGGTTTCTAAACATGTAATTTTTTTGGTGGGTATGGGGTTGAAAAAAATGGACGTCAGCTTCTTTCAGAGTATATGTGACAAAAACTTTGAAGGGAAAGTCAAGAAACACAACATTTCAAGAAGGCACCTACAGAATAAAGAGAGTTTTCCACTGTTGGATCATGGACGAATTGAACATTCAATTTTCGAAGGACCCAGTCTTACAGCCACAAAACATAATGCGATTATGAAACAAAGCAGGTTCGTAATCGAGAGACTCATGTTGTCCGTTCCTTGGCATACAAGGACACTCTGAAGATAAAAATTCCGACAACAAAGGGAATTATCTTGAGATTTGGGAACTTTTCTCTAGGCATAAACAGTTTATTCGTGATCACTTGCAGAGCAGTTCTGGGTACAAAGGAAAATCAAGCTCAATTAAAAACGAAGTAACTGTATCCTCTTGCGTTGTCGTTAACGATAGCATTAACTAAGAGTTGGAGTCATCTGAGTTTGTACGAGTGCAAACAGAAGAAACCCAGGATGTTTCTTGTACGTTAAAAATGAGTATTATTCTCAGGTGTTATACACAAGACGATTCCATAGAAAGTTTATTGATTTATCACGGCGTTTCTAGTGACGAAACTGCTCAGCATTTATTAGAAATTGTACTCAATGCACTTGATGATTGCGGACGTATGATGGAGCCTGAGTAATGGCTGGTAAACATTGAGATGTCCAAAATTTTGTTGAAAAGTATCTGTTAGATTCTCACAAACTTCGTCTAGTACTGTCACATTATCATAAAAATATCAGAGGAGTTACGCTTTCCATTTACAATCTTTTAGAATTATATTCGTTCCTCAGCAAGTTCTCAAAGAGAACACAACGCTCAGAAAACAAACGATTCAGACTGCCTTAAATATATACCGCATGCTGTAATTTCAGTTCATGAGCTGTTCAGACAGTATATCTTAAACACCCTGAGTTGAAAGACATTTTCCAAAATATCACCACAGATGATGAAGATTGGGACAAAAACTCGCTCAGCAGTGCTGATGGCTTGCTTAGCATTGTTAATAAAAATTCGTTTTCCTGCTTTGCCTTTACGAAGAATTATTTGTATATGTTGATCATCTCTAAGTACTTCTTCAACACAAAGCTAGATGTGACATTATTATGTGCTGTGTTGAAATCAAGAAGACTGTCAGTTAGCTAAAGGATACAAGATAAGAAAAAGCTGTGGTCTCATCTATTGAAGGTTGTAACAAAAAAATTTCACAGTGAAATATGTGTTAGTGAGTTTGATTTCCTGCCCCTTGAGATATTATTTTATGAGGTCTTAGTAACATGATAGTATAAATGCAGATGCTTTGAAGTGCTTATCGAAAATGAGTCTGTTAACAAAATTTTGTAACAATGAAACTGGATGACCTTCTCACTACTTACCCATCCCTCGACAAAGAAAAGCTGAAAAATGAGATAGGAAACATTTATGTTGACTAAAATAAATATTTACCACCGGCAGGCCATCTTAAATTCGTAATGTACAAAGATCTTCAAAATATTTATAACTAAATAACAAAGCTTATCAAATTTATTCCGACAATTCAGTGACAAGTGACAGGTTAAGTGCTCTCTGCATAGTTGCTACCGAAAAAAAAAAAAATTAAACAACTTACAAGTGATCAGAAATTTAAAGATTGATAACTTTACTACCAAGAAGAATCGACACATGGATCTGCTGTATGAAAAGATATAAGGTAGGCCTACCCACAATTAATCCATTAGCTTCGCCATTGGAAATGAGACTTTATTCTTGTGAATATTGTGCATTATTTTTGTGAAAAAGAGTATCGTATGTTATTTATACTTGTAACCCATGAATGTATGACATTTGAATTATGTCATAGTGACCTTTACTACATGTTTATGTTTTGCAGTTTTATTATGTCTCCAGTCTTCTGTCGGTCTTGTTTGTCATCAGATCATCATTATAATGATCGTCATTATTATTATCATGTTCACTTCAATCACCAGGCCTTTTTCTTTGTTTTGCCTCTCACAGTACCCATCGCTTCCTTAGTCTTCCTTGACTTCTCCTCCCAAGTATCTTAAATCTTGATATATGGAGAGGTAAATTTGTTCATTAATTTTTTCGAAATGTTGATTCCAGTTTCTCGTACGTTCTTGTCTTTTATTGAGGATGTTAAATATATTCAGTTCTTCCCTAACTTCCAAAATCTGGCTGCCCTTGAGCATTCCTTTACAACTCTTAGGACCCTCATGTCTGTTGCTCGTATGCTATTTTCTTGACGTTTTCTTATAACTCACCATCCATTTTCGTAAACAAGCATTGCAACTGCCATTTTAATCTTGTTTCTTTACTCGTTTTATGTTTTTATGAATCTGTCTTTTGTTCCACACATACTACCAAACTTTGTTAATTTCTTCTCGATGCTTTCGACATACTAATCTGAAACAACTTAAAAAAATTAAAATCTTTGACCTATTGTATTGTTCTATTGTTGATCACAATTTTTGTCCGTTCAGAATATTTCCCTTTGAAAGCCTTTGATTTTATCTCCTTTTCTGAAATAGCGAAATGATACTCTTCACAAAGCTTAATTAATAAATGTGTTCCCCTATATAGGTCATCTTCACTATCCAGCATCAGTGTATAAAATAGAGTTCAAATGGGAATTACAGTTAATCTTAATTCCCCCGTTAAAGTCCTCCTGTTTTCGAATTGAATCATCTACAGAAATGTTAATAATAATGGGTGAAACGCTGCTCCCTTGTCTTACTCCTTTGTTTGTGGCTATATGCTCTGTTAGAGGCCATTTACATCTAAAACTACAGTAGTGTGTTTGTACAGACTTCCTGATACGTTTAGTAAGTGTCGTGGATATCCTCTTACCCTCATAATTCTTCTCAGCTTCTATCTATCAACATTATCGAATTCGTTAACGAAATCAGTGAACGCTAAATGGGTTTCTATCTGTTCATCGATTATTTGTTTCATTCCAAATACTGTATCTGCTGTCGATCTGCCCTCCGAAATTCCATTTGTTCTTCGCCTGATAAACTCTTAGGTTGTTGACTACTCTTGGATAAACTTTGTAGGTAGTCTTAAGTAAGTTGATTCCTCACTAGTTCTCGTAGCTATTTGAGTTTCCTTTTAAATAGTGATAGCACTCAAAAGTCATTTTCGTAATTTAAGTTTTTGTTGTGGGGGATCCTTTTCGGCGCGGGGCCCTATGGGAGTCGGCGGAAGAAGCTCCGTGACAGCTGATAGCGCTGTTGCTGGCTTTCAGCTGCGAAGAGCAAACGGCTGCAAGTGTAACAAGCATCTGTCAGGGATCTTCTTTGGCCGGCTGTGATATAGGCTGTAGCGTAGACTGCCTGTGGGTAAATGCGACACTGCAGGAGGCCTTCAGAGAAGTTGGGAAAGTGGGAGGAAGGCATTGGCAGAAGTGGAGCTGAGCGTGTGGCTGTTTGCGGCGTTCGCGTAGAACAAAGACCTACCTACCTGACACAGGAGAAGTCCCGGATAGGGCTCCTGCTTTCCCAGTTGCATCCAACGCCTTGTAAAAATAACTACACTCCCTGATCCCTCCGCAATCGTGGGATATTCTGAACCAAAGGCTGGACGCCACTGTGGCGGTAAAAGTCTTGAAAGAAACAGTAGATTACGTTTTGTAAGGACCCAGATGGAACATCATATACTTACTGGTACACACATACAGTACTTATTAGGTAATGTACGCCGTGAAAGTCACAATGCGTTATTATTGAGGGCAACAGTTTCATCTTATATGAAAACTAGATTACATCATGTAGCAACTAATGACAGTTTTACCCTCATAAAGGAAAGCTAACGTAGCACTTTAATAAATCAGAGCTGTTACTTAATCTATATTAATAAAAGGCAATGTCCTGAGTGACTGACTCATCATCGACCAGCCGACACCGCTAAGGTTAGAAATTAGGAGAGCGTTTTTATCTCATACTTAGACGCTGCTTGACAAAGAATCTTTCGAAATTCCACCCCCAAGGCGCTGAAACAGAGGATGAAAGATTTTTTTTTGAAAACATGTCGCTATTAAAGCAATTTTGAAGCTAGATCTACGAAAATTGGTATTCGATTTTTCGATCAGAAAATTGTCTCAGCATTTCTGAAAATATTACCCATAGGGGGGAGAAATATCGGTTCAAAGTTTTAATGGAAAATTTCATTATGTAAAAATTTTTGAAAGTAAATCTACGAAATTTGGTATGTAGCTTCACTGTTAGAAAATAAAAAGGTACGCATTTCATTGTTTTTGGAAACTAAAGCCCCGAGGGGGTAAAATAGAGGGAGAAATGTTCCATGAAAATATTTCATCGCGAAAGCATTTTTAAAGCTACATCTATGAAAACTGGTATTTCACTTCTCGGTTAGATATAAAGAAATATACTTTAGAGGAGGGACGTTTCTACGGAAATTATCACCATAATAACACAAAAGGCATGATTAACAAAAACCTTGAACCCCAGCTGCCAGAATCGCTTTCCAGTCCATTCGGAAAACACCGTACTTGTTTGGCCTTAATTAGCGTGAAAAGTTTAAAAGGGGTTGCACTCTGTGTACAACACAAAATTCAATTAAAGGAAAACAAAAATTTTCTCACAGTCTACATGAGCGAAGTAGCGGGAGCGAAGCTAGTTGTTAATAAAGTAGCTACAAATGAAAATGCTTTTCATTCATAAACCTCATTAAAAAGAAAAAAATCAAATGTTTGTCCATAAGTCTTACCGAACCCCCCGCAGCATTTGACTGGAATTTAATATCAATTCTTGACTGCAGACTACCATAAAACATTCCTTCTATATCTTACACGCAAGTCAGCGAAACAGCAAGGTTAATTTTGATGTTACGTGAATTCTGAATCAATATTAAGAGCTGTCATCAACTTTTCTCTCCTATACCATCACGAACTGTCTGTCTGGCACTGTATATGACCATCAACATAAGTGTGATACAGTCAAGCAGTTAGCTACTGAAAGTATTGTTTCACCAGCTAAAGTTTGATAGCCTACATTGGGAGATAAGTATTCCTGTTGCTTAGGGTTAATAGAATGTAGAAACTGCTTTGTGTTCTGAAGTTCTAGCCGCCAATTCTTTGTGTTCATGGAAAACAGAAAGTCTAAATTGCTTAACTTCCTGTACGTCAAAACGTTATTAGGCAGTGTCAGTCATAGCACTCACGTTCTCAAAATGGATTTATAACTAACTTTACATTCTTTTTTTTTGAAAGTATCTCTTATTTTTGACAATACTGTGGACGATATTCAAAACATTTAGTTTTGTGCAGCTGTAAAATAGCTCCTGTACTAGTGAAAACACCACACAATCAGATATATACCGAAGTGTGCAGCTTACTAAATTCATATTATTTGTGCACAGGATTCACGTGCATACAGTGTATGGCACGAAACGGTAACAATGTAGTGTACCAGATACCGAAAAAAATCTTGTGAAGCTAAATATATTTCACTCCATAAATTTGGAGCACTAAACAACTAAATGCTACAATTCGCGATCACACTAGTATAACAAGTTCCATTTAGTTGGGGACAAATAGCTGCTGCAAGTTTTTTGTAGTGCGTAAAATAAATCTTTAAACAATCACTGGTTTCTGTTTATTCATAAATTGAAAGACTATTCCAGTTCTAGACCTAACTCAGATATTATGTCTGTGACTAGTTCAGATGAAGATATGTTATAACCATAGGTGTCGTAAGTAAATTCAAAGTTTGTGCGTAAGTGAACCACCACAATGGCCGCCGAGAAGCTGTTCAATTTGCCCATTGTTCTTAGTACCTCACGTACTGTGAGGCGTAGGGTTGCATACATAGTTTTAACACTTAAGGACTTTGATAGCCTACATGGGGAAGTTAGTAATCCTGTTGCTTAGAGTTAATTCAAAGCAAAAACAGGTTTATGTGTTGTAAGTCTAGTCTTCACAGGGAGGCAGACTCTCCTGAGTAGTGTTAAAAATTTATTAATAGTTTATTTTATTGGAAAATAAAAAATTGTAGTTAGCGTTTTAATATTTTCTGTCGTGATTTAGAAAAATCAAGAAAGTGTAAGTTAAAATATCTACACTGTTGTTGGAACTCCAGTCATCAGCAGTTAGTTTTGAATGCCTTAAATACACTGAAAGGCCAAAGAAACTGGCATAGGCATGCGTATTCAAATACAGAGATATTCCAACAGGCAGAATACGGCGCGGCGGTCGGCAACGCCTATACTTATATAGTGACAAGTGTCTGGGGCAGTTATTAGATCGGTTACTGCTGCTGCAATGACAGGTTATCAAGATTTAAGTGTATTTGAACGTGGTGTTAAAATCATCTCACGAGCGATGGGACGCACTATCTACGAGCTAGCGATGAAGTGGGGATTTCCCCTTACAACCATTTCAAGAGTTTACCGTGAATATCAGGAATCCGGTAAACATCAAATCTCCGACGTCGCTGTGGCAAAAATATCCTGCAAGAACGGGACCAATGACGAAGGAAAAGAATATCCTGCAAGAACGGGGCCAATGACGACTGAACAGAATCGTCCAACGTGACAGAAGTGCAACCCTTAGCAAATTGCTGCACATTTCAATACTGTGTCATGAACAAGTATCAGCGTTCGTGCCGACCATTGAATGAAACATCATCGATATGGGCTTTCTGAGCCGGAGGTCCACTCGTGTACACTTGATGACAGAACGACACAAAGCTTTACGCCTCGCCTGGGCCCGTCAACACCCACATTGGACTGTTGATGACTGGAAACATGTTGCCTGGTCGACGAGTCTATTGTATCGAGCGGACGGGCGTGTACCGGTGTGGAGACAACCTTATGAATCCATGGATCCTTCATGTCTGCAGGGAACTGTTCAGGCTTGTGGAGGCTCTGTAATTGTGTGAGGGTGTGAAGTTGGAGTGACACGGGAGCCCTGATACGTCTAGATGCGATTCTGACAGGTTACATGTACGTAAGCATCTTGTTTGATCACCTGCATCCGCTCATGTCCATTGTACATTCCGACGCATTGGGCAGTTCCAGCAGGACAATGCGACACCCTATACGTCCAGAATTGCCACAGAGTGGCCCCAGGAAAACTCTTCTGAGTTTAAATACTTCCGCTGGCCACCAAACTCCACAAACATGAATACTATTGAGCATGTCTGTGACGCCCTGCAACGTGTTGTTCAGAAGAGATCTACACTCCCTCATACTCTTACGAATTTATGGACAGCCCTGCAGGATTCATGCTGTCAGTCCCCTCCAGCACTACTTCAGACATTAATAGAGTTAATGCCATGTCTTGTTGCGTCATTTCTGCGTGCTCGCGGGGGCCCTACTCGATATTAGGCAGATGTACCAGTTTCTTTGGCTTTTCAGTTTACTCCAACACTCATGTATAGTACTGTGACTGGAATGATAGCTGAGTGCATGTTACAAAACTGCGTGGTTTACGTAACAGAGGTGTGGAGTTAACAATAACGCAGAAGGGAATAGTCAGCTCCCCATGATACTCTTGCAGCAGGGACATCATGTCTGACTATTCACTAATAGTAATCTGAGACTAAGACTTAGTTGCGTAGTTCTGTTGTGGGTCACCTTTCCGTGTTAGCCGTAGCAATCACCAAGAAGTGTAATACACCAAAGTGTCTTTCTAAACACCTGCATTAAGGGGAGGGGGGAGGGGGTTAGAGGCTTCGTGTGCCCACTGTGTGCCATACGACCTGTTGTTGAAAGTAATGGAAACGAAACGATTCTAGGCTGTCACTGGGCCTCCTTCAGATTCTACAAGGCACTTTAGCGGCCGTAATATGTTTTCCTGACAAGTATGTACCACACAACAAGTACTACACAGCCCGCGAGGAACGTTATTACGTGCAACAAACATGCTCTTACGCCGCCGCCTGCACCTGTCGATCTCCTGGTTACATGGATAGTTACCGTGTTGCCACATGTGCAGCTTACAACAGGTACATTATAGTTAAAACGTGTACGTGCCACTGCAGTTGACTACCGTTAGGTGGACGGGTTTTAAAGGTAAGGGGTGTCATGTGCAGATCGATCCGACACGTACTGGGAGCTGACTCTCGACCGTGAGTCACAAAAAGTTGTCGTTGTTAACTTGCCATCTCGTTAATACTGGTATAAAAGCTATTTGGAGAGGGCAGTGTCTCTTCTACATTTCAGAGAATCTTGAAGCAGCTCATTCATTCTATTCCTTCGTGTTTCATTTACCTGGATGACAAAATCGTACCCATACGACACGATAGGAACGTTTACAATATTTTCGTCATTTACTTAGTACATTACTGGAAGCAGGGCCTAAGGCACTATATACATATACAGTTTTTTTTTTTTTTTCAAAATGGTTCAAATGGCTCTGAGCACTATGGGACTTAACATCTGAGGTCTGATGCCCCTAGAACTTAGATCTAATTAAACCTAACTAACCTAAGGACATCACACACATCCATGCCCGAGGCAAGATTCGAACCTGCGACAGTAGCAGTCCCGCGGTTCCGGACTGAAGCGCCTAGAACCGCTCGGCCACCGCAGCCGGCAAATCTCTTCAGCCAGGTATATCGACTAGGTATAGATGTCGTTACACCAATGCAGAAACACGTGGAGGCAATTTGTGTACTACCTAACCCAACTTTTCTAAACAGACACTGTCTTTTCTTGGAAAAACTGATGATTAAACACTCTCTAACGCCAGTACGGCTGGTATCTGGTACTATTTGAAATGAGTGTGTTAAACAAGTGTGAAATGTTTTGAGTCATCCATTTGCAACCATGTGTTTGGAGCTTGAGAGTACACAGAAATCGGTGACTTATCTGCCCTTGCGTATCTTGAAAGGACACATGCGCCAGTAACCATTAGACCGCAACATAACATATTGTACAAACAGAATACCTGTTCTTCAAGTACTTTTGTAATTGTCTTTCTGTTTTGCCTTACGTTAACGTACGACTTTCTGGTGCGTCTTTTGCAGGCATCCGCTTACGGTAAGGTAGAAATATTCAGTCCTCGTAATTAGTGTTTTCCGTGAAAATCAGTGTAAAGTTTCCCCGTCTATAGATTTTTTTCACAGAGAAGAACAGAGCCAATATTATTAACATTCCTTCTAAAGTGCACATGTACTGGAGTTGGACAAAGGAAAAAAGCGCGAGAAATGTTTGCGTCCTTGCATGCTAACCAGGCCTGCAGGTTACGCTCTTTTTGACCACCAATGGCAACTGTGGAATGCCCCCAGTACGTTGGAAGTGGCAATAATGATTCGAACAGCGTTTTGCGCAGCTGCGAGGTCATTGTCTCGGAGCTAAGTGAATTAGAACATAGCAAAATTGTTACTGCTCGTATAGTGGGTATTTCTGTAACCAAAGCAGCCGAAGCGTTTTATACTTAAAGAGGCACCATATCGAAGATTTATATCGCATTCATAGAAATCGGAAAAAGCATCATTCGCTAAGTCACAGCCGGCCGGAGTGGCCGAGCGGTTCTACACGCTTCAGTCTGGAACCACGCGACCTCTACGGTCGCACGTTTGAATCCTGCCTGGGACATGGGTGTGTGTGATGTCCTTAGGTTAGTTAGGTTAAAGTAGTTCTAAGTTCTGAGGGACTGATGACCTCAGATGTTAAGTCCTATAGTGCTCAGAGCCATTTGAAGCGCTAAGTCACAACGCGGAGTAAAATGGATGCTGAGTGGTGGTGACAGACGGTCACTGAAGAGGATCGTGACGATAAATAAGAGGACGACAGTTGCAATAGTCATTTCATTCTTGAATGTCGCAAACCCTGTCAGCACCAAACAACAGGAAGCCGAGAAGCACAGGGCGAGTTGTAATTCCAAAACCATTAATGAGTTATGCAAATGGCGGCAAGAGGGAAACGTGACGCAGAAGCCATAAAACCTGGGCTGTGGAGCAAGAAAGAAAGTCATTTGGTCGGATGAATCTTACTGCTCGCTGTTTCCAACTTCTGGCCGGGTTTACCTTCCAGTAGTGAAAAGTGGAGGGATTTTTGTGATGATTTGAGAAGTCGTATCGTAGTATTCCATGGGCCCCATGGGTATTCTGCACTATCGCGTTACTGCGAAGGATTATGTGATCATTGTGGCTGATCAAGTCCATCCCCAACGGTGATGCTGTGTTCCTAGAGGGCAGGGCTCCTGTTTGCACGTCTCGCATCGCCCGGGTCTGGTTTGGTCAGCACAAGGATGAATTGTCGCATCTGTTCTGGTCTCCACAGTCACCAGAACTCAATATTATTGGGACTTTGTACCCTATAGAGATGGATGTGTGATCGCTAGCCACTTCCATCATATTTACGTGAATTCACCATACCTTTGCTGGAAGAATTCAGTAAGATTCCTTTTGAAACCGTGCATGAACTTCGTTTACCCATTCCCGGACAACTGGAAACTGTACTGAATTCCAAATGTTTTCCTACATTGTGTTTATACTTGATAATATGTGGAATTTTTGGTGTTTCCATACTTTCCTCCCCCCCCCCCCCCCCCAGTATGTCAGTATACCAGCTTATGTGTCCTTTACTCTGTTACTTTTAATGAATCACAAATTATAGACTGGAGATGAAGTCTTGACATTTTCATGGGATTAACGTTTTTTTTATGTCTCCACTTACATTACAGACGCCAGAAAAGTCTCTCAGAGCCCTGTATAACTGCAACAGATAGCAAGTCTAACAGATGAGGAGATTAGTGAACCACCCATTAAGCGTGGGCGTATCTCACCAACGGACCAAGTGAGGCAGCGCAGTGATTAACACACTAGCCTCGTATTAGCGGGGACGGAGATTCCATGGGCTTAAACCCCTTTAGATCCCCTGATTCCCCAAATAACTAGAGGAATGCTGCAAAATCCGCCCCCGTCCTCCCAAAAACAAAGACGCCTTGACCTGTCTCTTCCTCAGTCCGCCCTTAAAAGAGCACCAGCTCATTCTCTTTCGATCTGGACACTGATCAGATCTTCCCTTCCTCAATCCACATTTAACTGAACAGAAGTTCGCTCCCTATAGATCTGGTCGCTGATGAGACGTTAAGCTTTCCTTTTCCCTAATGTAGAAGTGATACCAGCATGATCCGTCATTTCCTTGAATTTCTCTGACCACACATAACATAGTATTCTTTTTCAACAACTGCATAAGTAGTCATGTTATATCCGCAGATCCCTTCACAAAATTCCTATAATAATTTGTGTGACCCAGAAAAGATAGTAACTCCTTGGTTGTTTCTGGTACGAGAAAGTCTTGCACAGCTTGAGTTAATCTAGGATCACTCCGCACACCATCCTTCCTAATGATCAGATCAAAATGTTGACTTCTTCAAACGCAAAGTGATATTTTTCCGTACAAAGAGTCAAATGAACTGCTTGCAACCTCTTGAACACCTCCCTATATCACTACCTATGCTCCTGCATATTCCTTGAAAACCAGAACTCTTACCGCTCTCGAAGTGAACCCACCCACGAACAGAAATCAGAAACATTAATAACTCCTAACAGAAGCACTGGATCATGGACTAGTCCCACCATTTCCGTCTTGATCGACATGACCAGGAGTCGTACACAGAGCTACGAAAATTAGTTAAAATTACTCTCTCAATAAAACTTGAAGTAGGTGTGACATACATCCATCGAAAGAACCTACAATGGTAAGCAAAACTTAAAGACGAAAGTAACTTTCGCATGATATGTCACTGTCAAGGAACATAGCTCGTTTAAACTTGGATCATACATAGAAACAGCTGCTACACTATACAGGAAGAGGTAAAAGGAAGAAATAATGAGACGAACAGAAATGACACTTCAATACGAGGGAAATAATTACACCGAGGTCACCGCAATTTACGATGGCACTTGACCATCACAAAAGTTGGGATATGGTTATTAATATGGCGTCTGATCACAACGGACATCAATGCTTATTCTGCGACGTGCTCCCATACTGCTCACCGAGCGAAGTGGAGCAGTGGTTAGCACACTGGACTCGCATCCGGGAGGACGATGGTTCAATCCCGCGTCCGGCCATCCAGATTTAGGTTTTCCGTGATTTCCCTAAATCGCTCCAGGCAAATGCTGGGATGGTTCCTCTGAAAGGGCACGGCCGACTTCCTTCCCTAATCTTTTGAGACCGATGACCTCGCTATTTGGTCTCTCCCCTTAAACAATCCAAATCCCATGCAGGTCAAAACGTTGATAGGAAGTTACTTTTGGTGGATGTTCCATTCCTCCAACAGCGCGGTTCACAACTTGTGGCGCAGGTGGACGTGCTGCAATACGCCCTTCCAACGCGGTACACACGTACTGGACGGGACTGAGGTAGGGAAAATATGCAGGCCAGTCGATTCGCCGAAAATCGTCTTATTCCTAGAGCTTCTCCACCTCAGCAGTTCGGCTCGGTTGCGATTTGGCATCCATAAAAATGAAGATAGGGCCGAATGCATGCCTGAGAAGGCGGACGTGGGGGAATAAGTACAGTGTCAGAATAACACTGACTTGTGAGTCTGCCCGTGTTCGAAGATTTTGAGATCAGTACGTCCATACAACATTATGCTTCCACACACCATAACAGCTGGATCACAACATGTTATGTAACTAGTTTTAAGGAACATACACAACTTTCCTCGCCATAAAATTCTGTAGCTGAAGAATTAACGAAACCCTCTGAATACTTTGCAACCGTGACTTATTTTCAATATAATCTTGAAAACCGGTTGCTATATCAATCAGTCACCGGTAGAATGGAGTGAATGTTATACAGTACTTAAATATGTAGATCCCTAAATGTTTGCAAACGTTGTACAAAACACAGCCTCATGTCTCATAACAACAGAAACAATAGAAAATGCCAGAAACCGTTAAGGTGGTTCTGCTGCGCACTCCCTCATGTGGGTCTAAAATCAGTCACTGGATTGAAACATCGACCAGGAAACATAATGTGTTCCTTGGGACACTATCCTCCAGCTACAACACTCTTCCCCACAACGAATACTCTACTCGCCATTAAAATTGCTACATCACGAAAAAGACGTGCTACAGACGCGAAATTTAACCGACAGGAAAATATGCTGTGATATGCAAATGATTTGCTTTTCAGAGCATTCACACAAGGTTGGTGCCGGTGGCGACACCTACAACGTGCTGACATGAGGAAAGTATCCAACCGATTTCTCATACACAAACAGCAATTGACCGGCGTTGCCTTGTGAAACGTTGTTGTGATGCCTCGTGTAAGGAGGAGAAATGAGTACCATCACGTTTCCTACTTTAATAAAGGTCGGATTGTAGCCCATCGCGATTGCGGTTTATCGTATCGCGACAATGCTGCTCGCGTTGGTCGAGATCCAATGACTGTTGGCAGAATATGGAATCGGTGGGTTCAGGAGGGTAACACGGAACGCCGTGCTGGATCCCAACGGCCTCGTATCACTAGCAGTCGAGATGACAGGCATCTTATCAGCATGGCTGTAACCGATCGTGCAGCCACGTCTCGATCCCTGAGTCAGCAGATGGGGACGTTTGCGAGACAATAACCATCTGCACGATCAGTTCGACGACGTTTGCAGCAGCATGGACTATGAGCTCGGATACCATGGCTGCGGTTACCCTTGACGCTGCATCACAAACAGGAGCGCCTGCGATGGTGTACTCAACGACGAACCTGGGTACACAAATGGCAAAACGTCATTTTTTCGGATGAATCCAGGTTCTGTTTACAGCATCATGATGGTCGCATACGTGTTTGGCGACATCGCGGTGAACGCACATTGGAAGCGTGTATTCGCCATCGTCATAATGGCGTATCACCCGGCGTGATGGTTTGGGGTGCCATTGGTTACATGTCTCGTCACCTCTTGTTTGCATTGACGGCACTTTGAACAGTGGACGTTACATATCAGATGTGTTACGACCCGTGGCTCTATCCCTCATTCGATCCCTGCGAAGCCCTACATTTCAGCAGGATAATGCACGACCGCATGTTGCAGGTCCTGTACAGGACTTTCTGGATACAGAAAATGTTCGACTGCTGCCCTGGGCAGCACATTCTCCAGATCTGTCACCAATTGAAAACGTATGATCAATGGTGGCCGAGCAACTGGCTCGTCACAATACGCCAGTCACTACTCTTCATGAACCTTGGTATCGTGTTGAAGCTGCATGGGCAGCTGTACCTGTATACGCCATCCAAGCTCTGTTTGACTTAATGCCCAGGCGTATCAAGGCCGTTATTACGGCCAGAGGTAGTTGTTCTGGGTACTTATTTCTCAGGATCTATGCACCCAAATTGCGTGAAAATGTAATCACATTTCAGCTGTAGTATAATATATTTGTCCAATGAATACCCGTTTATCATCTGCATTTCTTCTAGGTGTAACAATTTTAATGGCCAGTAGTGTATATGCTCGCCGCAAAGGGTTTCCGTTGACAGTAGAGATTGCTGCCCGCCCCAGTAGTCGTTCATTATTCACTGATAATGAAGGCTACATGTAGACTCCAGTACAGTATGAACTAAAACTTACATTCATTCACGACAAATTCGTGCCGGGATCGTGCGGATTCCTACAGTTTTTTAATGTAATATTCTCTTTTGAGTACAGTGACATACAGTAATATTATTTGCAGTTTATGTGCAAAATTCGGTTTTGAGCAACGAACTTAATAATAACAGTATAATTTCATTACCTCACATAATGGTATTTAATGTGTTGCCTTTAAAACGCAGTCTATTTCCATTCCAGGCAGTTGAATTTACCCTTTGACCAAATTAAAGAACGTCATTACCGGACGGGCAGAGCGAGAGTAGTATATTGTCAGTTCAGTGCATCGTAATTACCACCAGTAGGCGTTATATGCCTCCAAATACGCGTGTAATTCTGAAGCGTCTGTACAGTTGCTGGTTTAGAGAAAAAGGTGTAAGTCCAAAACAAAACAAGGTAATCAAACGAAGGTCTTCGGCCTTGCACAGGAAATATTGCTGCCTCTAATGAGCAACGCTTCGTGTCATAAAGCAATATTTCTCCGACTGTTTCTCAGTATTTTACCGACACGTGTAATGCAATCTTTGCTAGCACTGACACGTTACCTGTATAAGTAAGAATATTCTTTCGTCCCCTTCCATTACATTACATTTCCCTTCCAATACGCTGCATTTCGGTGTCATATGCTTAATAATTCAAACGACACGCTTCTTTAAAGTCTGTTAATGTGTGTGTGTGTGTGTGTGTGTGTGTGTGTGAGTGTGTACTCGTTCGGGCGTGCTCAGCACGTACATGGGCGTTGCTGATATGGTCGTCTGCGCCTACATCGCGCCACGGCACTTTATAATTACGGGTACCGCACTTTGTATGAGGTGGCTGCATCTCTTGTTTTATTTTCTCTTGGCATACGCTCGGCAGTAACTGCCATCTTTTAGAGCTGTCTTACGGGAATCTAGAATAATGTACGCGATAGTTCTTTTTCTCTGGCATTTCTGTGCGCTTGTAATGTGTTACGGATCAATAATACAAACTTTCTCGCACTGAATCCTTTATTAATCTCCTGCACAAGAAAAAGAAAAAAAGCTTGTGTACATATCACAATTCAAAAATTCACTATTTCTTAAATGTAAGAAAGAAGACAGATGCTAAGAAATAAATAATCGAAATTCGAGAGCGAACAAAAAAATTTCATTCCTTATCATTTGCACTGAATCAGGTATATTTTCATTTGCCAATAAGGTAGAAAACAGCCCGCCCGGCTAGCCGCGTGGTCTAACGCGCTGCTTCCCAAGCGTGGCGTGCCGGTCACCGGCACCAATCAGTCCGGCGGATTAGTGTCGAGGTCCGGTGTGCCGGCCAGCCTGTGGATGGTTTTGAAGGTGGTTGTCCTTCTGCCTCGGCGAATGCGGGCTGGTTCCTCTTATTCCGCCTGTTACACTATGTCGGCGATTGCTGCGCACAAACTTTCTCCACGTACGCGTACACCATAATTCCTACCACGCAAACAATTAGGGTTACACTATTGTCTAGTATGAGAAGTTCCCGGTGGAGAGGGGGGGGGGGAGGGGAGGAGGGGGGTCCACTGGGTTCGGTGTGGGACGGCGTTGGGGCGGGTGGACTGTTGTGACCTGCTGTTGCTGTGGGATTGTGAACCATTGAGGGCTAAGGTGGGAGGAAGCCTCTCCGTTATTTCTAGGTCCCAGGTTCGATACACAATACACACACAAGGTAGAAAACAATGGTTTCGAAAAACAATGTAGACAGCCACATATAATGGGTTGTGAGTATCCAAATAAAGTTAAAAACTCATGAACAGTAACAGAAATGCTTACTAGCAAGGCAAAATTAAAAAGAAAAACTGTTAACGTAGTAGAAGTAGCCTAAACAAATTATATCATCTGAAACTGGATCAGGCTTTGAAGACATCAAAAGCGGAACTGTGTAGATGTTTTGCTTTCCATATTTTTAATATTTTTTTGCTAGGGAAGATTAGGCCTTCGTTTACATTTAACCAGATATCCTTACAGAGATAACCTCGAAAAGTGTATAATAGATAAACTGCAGTGATTATCCGTATTACAGTAAATGTCATTTTTTGTAACACTCTGTTAAGTGATAGGTGGACCGGAAAGTAATGCAGTTTTTTTTGCATTAAATTCAAACATTTATATTGGTAAAAGTTTTAATTGTCATTGATGTAATTTACCTTGTTATCAATCTTTTGCCATCTAGTGTGCTAATTTTCAACGCCTGAGATAAAAATCTATTGGGTTTCGAGCAACATACCTGGCGATGGCATTTTGGACATTATTCACGCTTTCATTTTTTTTTCCTTCCTAGAAAACATTGTAGGGACCGGAGCGATATCGGGCGAATATGTTGGGTGAGGCAATACCTTACCCACTCTATGTTTTTCTTGCGATTACGAAGCGACCGTAGGAACTTATCCTCACCGATCAGATTCATATTGACAGGTTGTGTAGTGCACGACTAGGAACTCAATACATTTAGATAGCAATACGCAACTATCAACCGTTTCCGAGAAAATCGAGTTTGAATATTTTACGCGTGCTTACATACGTTACATGGCCACTAGCAATTGTCTGACACGAATCGGCTTCCATTACTGCCATTAACATGTCATTGTCCGAAGTTTTTCATCTTCCTGATCGATACGAGTTGGAAAAGATCAAACTTACCCGATTCGAACTTTGGAAACCACCTTTGTCATTTACGAACGTCCAATGCACTTGGATGAACATCGAAAATCCTTTGGAGACAGCTGTTGCATTACTACCATTGCGACACACAGTAAACATACAATGAAGCATTTGTCCCTCTTCTGGTATTGGGCTGGCCGTTTCACCAAAAGAAATTAAGATTTGATTACCTACGAATAAACAGTCGTTCTAACCTTAAAGTATCGTTGCCATATCTTTGAAGGATACAATGAAATTATGAATGACAAACGAACATTGACATGCGCAGAAACAACATTACATTCCGCCCCCCCCCCCCCCCATAGTAATTTTATCATAAAATAATGTTCGTGTCAATCGGGACTAACGATATTCTAATAGATATGGCCGCACAGCAGGAACATCATATCTGGAGAAGACCTAGAATGATCTGAAGAAGAAAGGGGAATAATAGAGTAAATTTAGCAGATGAGACGCAAGATAAAGTAGAAATAGGGATGACGAAAGTAGGAAGAGAGTTAACTAAGTGACATATACTGGTTCACTCTTGGACAAGAGGTAAAATTGCGTTATGCAATACAGACATGGAACTGAGGAAGATGACTATAAATCTTAGATACTGGTAAAGCAGCCGATACAGATTTCCACTCATAGTGTGTCCGTTGCGTGCATTCGTGCTCAAAGTCTACGTCTTACCTCTCCTTTGAAAAAAAAAAAAGAATTATTTTTGTACAAAGCCATTTATTTCGCCCCATGGAACAATAATGGGTTTTATTTCAGTTTGAGAGACAACAGTACCATGTCGTAGAAAGAGAGCTTATGCCTTCTTCTAGACATCTGTTGCCTATGTCAATTTAGTTTCAACTGTTTTCTTGTGGGATGTTTAGTTCACGAAGTATTTCGATGTCTCCTACTAAGATGACTTGCTGTACACGAAGTGGCAGCAACTAATGCGAACAAGTGTCGCGAATGCAATCAGCAGTTTTGTGCAAGTCTCCTTGAAGTAAAATTAGGAAAATTCGGTACTATAACAAAACTAGGTACGAAAATTAATACTAGTCAGTAAATAAAGCTATTAAGTAATCCATAGATTGGTCGTAATGGAAGAAGAATGAATACATTAAAAAACAATACAAGTTAAAAAGTGATCGTTGTAAGCGTGTACAATTTACTGCCATTACACTGTGGTTGAATATAACGATGACGATAATTATCAAGATGGATTAAGCTGTCTGTCAATAAATGTTTCATGTTGACAGTCAGTTAAGTTATTTGTCCTCTCAGGGGTGCATTTCCATAGCTTTCTGTTCCGTCGATAGTTACCATCTCTATTGATAAAAGGCTATTATTTTGCTCTAACTACAAATTACGGTACTTGTTTGATTTTCGGGCTGTCGCACTTAATCTATTAACGTAAATTATCTTTCGGCAGGGTGAAAATATTTCTCATATATTTTCACCTACAGGAGATACGCAAGATAATGTGAACAGTAGTAGTAATGGGATGATTGTGTTTGACGATCAACAACGCAGATAAAGCACGTGCAGCGCTGGACTGTGCGTATTCAGAACGGACTAAGCATCGGTGCAGGTTGTTTACGGTAGTGCACACTCCATATTTGCATTCAGAGGCCGAGATCGTCGTGCAGTCAAAGACGTAATGGAGTTCCAAAGAGAGCAGATTGTGGGGGCCGATTACCTGGAGCATCAGTAACCAAGACAGCCATGTTATTGAATGTTTCAAGATCAATTGTTTCAACAGTCATGAGAGTCTGAACAAAACGTGGAAAGATATATTCGTGTAAACGTAATTGTGGGTGCAAATCAAAACGAAATGAAGGAGTTCATCATACGCTAACCCGAATTGTGTCAAAGTAACACAAAACTACGGAGGCTAAAGTGACTGCAGAGCGTAAGAGCCATCTTCGAGACCCTATATCTATCGACACTGTCCACCGAGAACTCCATAAAGCAAATATTCGTCGGCGAGCTGCTATACCGAAATCATTTTTGACGACAACCAACGCAAAGGAGCGTAAAACATGATATTAGGAGCATAAATCTTGGACGGCTGATCAGTGGAAACACGTCAATGTTCCGACGAATCAACGCTTTCGTTGTAACTCTTCAGGCTTTCCCGGCGATCTAATGACATCTTGGGTTGTCGGGTGTTCTGCCGGATATCAGCGTCGTACTTGCACGATATTTCGGTCACGTAGCTCGAGACCTTCATCAGGTGCGACCTGAGACTGCTCCTCGAGTGGATCTGGTCCAGTATTTATGCCTATGGACTTCCCCCTCCACCAACGGCTGCAGGCGCTTCCTCTGTGGTCCGCGCCCATTCCCTGTGACCTGCTGGGGCGTTGCTGCTCCGTTTTCCGTCCGCTGCGGTTCTAGGTGTTCCCTCTGTGGTCCGCGCCCACCAAACCCGCTCCTGGGGGTTTCATCTACGGTCTGGGGTACCAGGCGTTCCCCCTGCGGTCCGCGCCCGCTCACCACGACCTGTTGGAGCGTTGCCGCTCCGTTTTTCATCTGCTGCGGCTCTGGATGTTCCCTCTGCGGTCCGCGCCCACCAGTCCCACTTCTGGGTGTTCCATCTTCGGTCTGGTGCTCCTGGCAGTCCGTCAGGGGCTCGTTTACCATCTCCATGTCTCTGGTTCTTCTGTTTGTGTAGTGTTGCAGCTGGCCCCGTTGCTCCTTTAGCAATTCCAGAGCCGGATCCCAGGCTCTGCTTAGCTGGTACCCTGTGTCACGATTCATAAGATCGTCAGCCATTTTAATCTCAATCGATTCTCTTATGACACTGTCCCAAAATCTGGGTGTTTGTGCTAGAATCTTGGTATCCTCATACTTCATGGCATGATCTAGCTCTAGACAGTGTTCAGCAATGGCTGACTTAGTCACCTGTCTTAATCTAGTGTGCCTCTGATGTTCTTTGCACCTGATCTCCACAGTTCTTGTCGTCTGGCCAATGTAGGACATGCCACATTGGCAAGGTATATTGTAAATCCCTGGTTTTCGTAACCCCAGGTCGTCTTTGACACTCCCCAGCAGTCCCCCGATCTTGTTGGATGGACAGAAAACACACTTGATATTGTGTTTACGCAGGATCCTACTGATTCTGGCAGAAATAGAGCCAGCATAGGGCAGATATGCCACCTTCCTTGCTTCATCTTGGTCTTCTTCAGGAACCTGTGGTATAGTGGCTGGTCGGAGTGCCCTCTCAATTTGTCTGTCCATGTATCCATTCTTGGAGAAAACTGTTTTGAGACGTTCTATCTCTATGGGTAGATTCTCTTGGTCTGATAGGGCACGTGCTCTGTGGACCAAAGTCTTCAGAACCCCATTCTTCTGTGCAGGGTGGTGACAACTGCTGGCCTGCAGATATAAATCAGTGTGTGTAGGTTTTCGGTACACACTGTGGCCAATTGATCCATCTGCTTTCCTCTGGACTAGTACATCCAGAAATGACAGCTGGCCATTCTTCTCCAGTTCCATGGTGAACTTGATATTAGGGTGGCATGAGTTAAGATGTTCAAGAAACTCATTGAGCCTGTCCATCCCATGTGGCCAGATCACGAAGGTGTCATCCACATACCTAAAGAAGCATGTGGGTTTAAATGTGGCTGTCTCCAATGCCCTCTCCTCAAAACTCTCCATAAACATGTTGGCAACCACAGGGGACAGTGGGCTGCCCATAGCTACACCTTCAGTTTGCTCGTAATATTGGTTTCTGTACAGGAAATACGTGGATGTCAGTGTATGACTGAACAGGTCCAACAGAGCACCATCAAATTTCTCTGCAATCAGTTCTAGTGAGTCCTTCAGTGGGACCCTGGTGAACAGCGATACCACATCAAAACTAACCATGATGTCCGAATCTGTGATGTGCAGTTGCTTGAGGCGTTGCAGGAAATCTTCTGAGTTGCGGATGTGGTGAATACATTTCCCCACATATGGAGCCAGGAGACCCTTCAGGTACTTGGCTGTTGTGTACGTAGGTGCCCCAATATTACTGACAATAGGACGTAGGGGCACACCCTCCTTGTGTATTTTTGGCAGACCATACAGTCTGGGTGGCACTGGCGCTTTTTCCCGTAGTTGTCTGATGATCTTATCGGGCATCCCTGTTTCCTTCAAGAGAGCACTAGTCTTCTTGGCCACCTTGTCCGTGGGGTCACACTCCAGAATTCTGTATGCAGGGTCCTCCAGAATTTGGCGTACTTTCTCATCATAATCCACTCGCTGCAAGATGACAGTGGAGTTCCCTTTGTCTGCTGGCAGTACCACAATGCTGTTGTCTTCCCGTAGTTTCTTGAGTGCAAGCCTCTCCTCGGTTGTGATGTTCGATTTCGGCGGCCTGGCCTTGGTGAGGGCCCTGCAGGTCTCTCGGCGGACTTCCTCTGCCACATTAGGTGGAAGTGTGGCTGCAACTTGCTCTACTGCACTGACGAAACCTGAAATGGGTACGTTTCTAGGGGTCGTAGCAAAGTTGAGACCCCTGCTGAGTACCTTTAAGGTTGTATCATCAAACTGTATGCCACTCAGATTCGTCACCGTGCGTGTCTCTTCCATCTGCTGTGCTTTCTTGCTCATGCGGTCAAACTTTGCAGATTGGCAAGATGAGGCATTCCTTCTAGCACACTCAGCTAAAGACCAGGAGGCACGGTCTACCCAATCCCAATCTTCTCTTGTTAAGGAAGCTGCCATGTACAGATGAATGTGTAACAGCTCCCTGGCCACAACATCTAACCTGTGGCGCATATCTCGAATCCTCTCTCTCACCAGTGCCATGCTAGCTCTGCGTTTTATCTTGTTCGCCGCTCTGGAGTTGATGTGATGTTTAATTCTGGCAAATACTGGTACCACTTCTCCATCTCGACACCTCAGCAAAAAGCTGAGAGAACTCAGCATCTTCCCTTTCTTCTGCCGTAGCTTGTCCAGCTTCCTCATATTCTGATACATCTCCTCCCCGTAGAGACTTTTGATGTAACTCTTCAGGCTTTCCCGGCGATCTAATGACATCTTGGGTTGTCGGGTGTTCTGCCGGATATCAGCGTCGTACTTGCACGATATTTCGGTCACGTAGCTCGAGACCTTCATCAGGTGCGACCTGAGACTGCTCCTCGAGTGGATCTGGTCCAGTATTTATGCCTATGGACTTCCCCCTCCACCAACGGCTGCAGGCGCTTCCTCTGTGGTCCGCGCCCATTCCCTGTGACCTGCTGGGGCGTTGCTGCTCCGTTTTCCGTCCGCTGCGGTTCTAGGTGTTCCCTCTGTGGTCCGCGCCCACCAAACCCGCTCCTGGGGGTTTCATCTACGGTCTGGGGTACCAGGCGTTCCCCCTGCGGTCCGCGCCCGCTCACCACGACCTGTTGGAGCGTTGCCGCTCCGTTTTTCATCTGCTGCGGCTCTGGATGTTCCCTCTGCGGTCCGCGCCCACCAGTCCCACTTCTGGGTGTTCCATCTTCGGTCTGGTGCTCCTGGCAGTCCGTCAGGGGCTCGTTTACCATCTCCATGTCTCTGGTTCTTCTGTTTGTGTAGTGTTGCAGCTGGCCCCGTTGCTCCTTTAGCAATTCCAGAGCCGGATCCCAGGCTCTGCTTAGCTGGTACCCTGTGTCACGATTCATAAGATCGTCAGCCATTTTAATCTCAATCGATTCTCTTATGACACTGTCCCAAAATCTGGGTGTTTGTGCTAGAATCTTGGTATCCTCATACTTCATGGCATGATCTAGCTCTAGACAGTGTTCAGCAATGGCTGACTTAGTCACCTGTCTTAATCTAGTGTGCCTCTGATGTTCTTTGCACCTGATCTCCACAGTTCTTGTCGTCTGGCCAATGTAGGACATGCCACATTGGCAAGGTATATTGTAAATCCCTGGTTTTCGTAACCCCAGGTCGTCTTTGACACTCCCCAGCAGTCCCCCGATCTTGTTGGATGGACAGAAAACACACTTGATATTGTGTTTACGCAGGATCCTACTGATTCTGGCAGAAATAGAGCCAGCATAGGGCAGATATGCCACCTTCCTTGCTTCATCTTGGTCTTCTTCAGGAACCTGTGGTATAGTGGCTGGTCGGAGTGCCCTCTCAATTTGTCTGTCCATGTATCCATTCTTGGAGAAAACTGTTTTGAGACGTTCTATCTCTATGGGTAGATTCTCTTGGTCTGATAGGGCACGTGCTCTGTGGACCAAAGTCTTCAGAACCCCATTCTTCTGTGCAGGGTGGTGACAACTGCTGGCCTGCAGATATAAATCAGTGTGTGTAGGTTTTCGGTACACACTGTGGCCAATTGATCCATCTGCTTTCCTCTGGACTAGTACATCCAGAAATGACAGCTGGCCATTCTTCTCCAGTTCCATGGTGAACTTGATATTAGGGTGGCATGAGTTAAGATGTTCAAGAAACTCATTGAGCCTGTCCATCCCATGTGGCCAGATCACGAAGGTGTCATCCACATACCTAAAGAAGCATGTGGGTTTAAATGTGGCTGTCTCCAATGCCCTCTCCTCAAAACTCTCCATAAACATGTTGGCAACCACAGGGGACAGTGGGCTGCCCATAGCTACACCTTCAGTTTGCTCGTAATATTGGTTTCTGTACAGGAAATACGTGGATGTCAGTGTATGACTGAACAGGTCCAACAGAGCACCATCAAATTTCTCTGCAATCAGTTCTAGTGAGTCCTTCAGTGGGACCCTGGTGAACAGCGATACCACATCAAAACTAACCATGATGTCCGAATCTGTGATGTGCAGTTGCTTGAGGCGTTGCAGGAAATCTTCTGAGTTGCGGATGTGGTGAATACATTTCCCCACATATGGAGCCAGGAGACCCTTCAGGTACTTGGCTGTTGTGTACGTAGGTGCCCCAATATTACTGACAATAGGACGTAGGGGCACACCCTCCTTGTGTATTTTTGGCAGACCATACAGTCTGGGTGGCACTGGCGCTTTTTCCCGTAGTTGTCTGATGATCTTATCGGGCATCCCTGTTTCCTTCAAGAGAGCACTAGTCTTCTTGGCCACCTTGTCCGTGGGGTCACACTCCAGAATTCTGTATGCAGGGTCCTCCAGAATTTGGCGTACTTTCTCATCATAATCCACTCGCTGCAAGATGACAGTGGAGTTCCCTTTGTCTGCTGGCAGTACCACAATGCTGTTGTCTTCCCGTAGTTTCTTGAGTGCAAGCCTCTCCTCGGTTGTGATGTTCGATTTCGGCGGCCTGGCCTTGGTGAGGGCCCTGCAGGTCTCTCGGCGGACTTCCTCTGCCACATTAGGTGGAAGTGTGGCTGCAACTTGCTCTACTGCACTGACGAAACCTGAAATGGGTACGTTTCTAGGGGTCGTAGCAAAGTTGAGACCCCTGCTGAGTACCTTTAAGGTTGTATCATCAAACTGTATGCCACTCAGATTCGTCACCGTGCGTGTCTCTTCCATCTGCTGTGCTTTCTTGCTCATGCGGTCAAACTTTGCAGATTGGCAAGATGAGGCATTCCTTCTAGCACACTCAGCTAAAGACCAGGAGGCACGGTCTACCCAATCCCAATCTTCTCTTGTTAAGGAAGCTGCCATGTACAGATGAATGTGTAACAGCTCCCTGGCCACAACATCTAACCTGTGGCGCATATCTCGAATCCTCTCTCTCACCAGTGCCATGCTAGCTCTGCGTTTTATCTTGTTCGCCGCAGGGGGAACGCCTGGTACCCCAGACCGTAGATGAAACCCCCAGGAGCGGGTTTGGTGGGCGCGGACCACAGAGGGAACACCTAGAACCGCAGCGGACGGAAAACGGAGCAGCAACGCCCCAGCAGGTCACAGGGAATGGGCGCGGACCACAGAGGAAGCGCCTGCAGCCGTTGGTGGAGGGGGAAGTCCATAGGCATAAATACTGGACCAGATCCACTCGAGGAGCAGTCTCAGGTCGCACCTGATGAAGGTCTCGAGCTACGTGACCGAAATATCGTGCAAGTACGACGCTGATATCCGGCAGAACACCCGACAACCCAAGATGTCATTAGATCGCCGGGAAAGCCTGAAGAGTTACATCAAAAGTCTCTACGGGGAGGAGATGTATCAGAATATGAGGAAGCTGGACAAGCTACGGCAGAAGAAAGGGAAGATGCTGAGTTCTCTCAGCTTTTTGCTGAGGTGTCGAGATGGAGAAGTGGTACCAGTATTTGCCAGAATTAAACATCACATCAACTCCAGAGCGGCGAACAAGATAAAACGCAGAGCTAGCATGGCACTGGTGAGAGAGAGGATTCGAGATATGCGCCACAGGTTAGATGTTGTGGCCAGGGAGCTGTTACACATTCATCTGTACATGGCAGCTTCCTTAACAAGAGAAGATTGGGATTGGGTAGACCGTGCCTCCTGGTCTTTAGCTGAGTGTGCTAGAAGGAATGCCTCATCTTGCCAATCTGCAAAGTTTGACCGCATGAGCAAGAAAGCACAGCAGATGGAAGAGACACGCACGGTGACGAATCTGAGTGGCATACAGTTTGATGATACAACCTTAAAGGTACTCAGCAGGGGTCTCAACTTTGCTACGACCCCTAGAAACGTACCCATTTCAGGTTTCGTCAGTGCAGTAGAGCAAGTTGCAGCCACACTTCCACCTAATGTGGCAGAGGAAGTCCGCCGAGAGACCTGCAGGGCCCTCACCAAGGCCAGGCCGCCGAAATCGAACATCACAACCGAGGAGAGGCTTGCACTCAAGAAACTACGGGAAGACAACAGCATTGTGGTACTGCCAGCAGACAAAGGGAACTCCACTGTCATCTTGCAGCGAGTGGATTATGATGAGAAAGTACGCCAAATTCTGGAGGACCCTGCATACAGAATTCTGGAGTGTGACCCCACGGACAAGGTGGCCAAGAAGACTAGTGCTCTCTTGAAGGAAACAGGGATGCCCGATAAGATCATCAGACAACTACGGGAAAAAGCGCCAGTGCCACCCAGACTGTATGGTCTGCCAAAAATACACAAGGAGGGTGTGCCCCTACGTCCTATTGTCAGTAATATTGGGGCACCTACGTACACAACAGCCAAGTACCTGAAGGGTCTCCTGGCTCCATATGTGGGGAAATGTATTCACCACATCCGCAACTCAGAAGATTTCCTGCAACGCCTCAAGCAACTGCACATCACAGATTCGGACATCATGGTTAGTTTTGATGTGGTATCGCTGTTCACCAGGGTCCCACTGAAGGACTCACTAGAACTGATTGCAGAGAAATTTGATGGTGCTCTGTTGGACCTGTTCAGTCATACACTGACATCCACGTATTTCCTGTACAGAAACCAATATTACGAGCAAACTGAAGGTGTAGCTATGGGCAGCCCACTGTCCCCTGTGGTTGCCAACATGTTTATGGAGAGTTTTGAGGAGAGGGCATTGGAGACAGCCACATTTAAACCCACATGCTTCTTTAGGTATGTGGATGACACCTTCGTGATCTGGCCACATGGGATGGACAGGCTCAATGAGTTTCTTGAACATCTTAACTCATGCCACCCTAATATCAAGTTCACCATGGAACTGGAGAAGAATGGCCAGCTGTCATTTCTGGATGTACTAGTCCAGAGGAAAGCAGATGGATCAATTGGCCACAGTGTGTACCGAAAACCTACACACACTGATTTATATCTGCAGGCCAGCAGTTGTCACCACCCTGCACAGAAGAATGGGGTTCTGAAGACTTTGGTCCACAGAGCACGTGCCCTATCAGACCAAGAGAATCTACCCATAGAGATAGAACGTCTCAAAACAGTTTTCTCCAAGAATGGATACATGGACAGACAAATTGAGAGGGCACTCCGACCAGCCACTATACCACAGGTTCCTGAAGAAGACCAAGATGAAGCAAGGAAGGTGGCATATCTGCCCTATGCTGGCTCTATTTCTGCCAGAATCAGTAGGATCCTGCGTAAACACAATATCAAGTGTGTTTTCTGTCCATCCAACAAGATCGGGGGACTGCTGGGGAGTGTCAAAGACGACCTGGGGTTACGAAAACCAGGGATTTACAATATACCTTGCCAATGTGGCATGTCCTACATTGGCCAGACGACAAGAACTGTGGAGATCAGGTGCAAAGAACATCAGAGGCACACTAGATTAAGACAGGTGACTAAGTCAGCCATTGCTGAACACTGTCTAGAGCTAGATCATGCCATGAAGTATGAGGATACCAAGATTCTAGCACAAACACCCAGATTTTGGGACAGTGTCATAAGAGAATCGATTGAGATTAAAATGGCTGACGATCTTATGAATCGTGACACAGGGTACCAGCTAAGCAGAGCCTGGGATCCGGCTCTGGAATTGCTAAAGGAGCAACGGGGCCAGCTGCAACACTACACAAACAGAAGAACCAGAGACATGGAGATGGTAAACGAGCCCCTGACGGACTGCCAGGAGCACCAGACCGAAGATGGAACACCCAGAAGTGGGACTGGTGGGCGCGGACCGCAGAGGGAACATCCAGAGCCGCAGCAGATGAAAAACGGAGCGGCAACGCTCCAACAGGTCGTGGTGAGCGGGCGCGGACCGCAGGGGGAACGCCTGGTACCCCAGACCGTAGATGAAACCCCCAGGAGCGGGTTTGGTGGGCGCGGACCACAGAGGGAACACCTAGAACCGCAGCGGACGGAAAACGGAGCAGCAACGCCCCAGCAGGTCACAGGGAATGGGCGCGGACCACAGAGGAAGCGCCTGCAGCCGTTGGTGGAGGGGGAAGTCCATAGGCATAAATACTGGACCAGATCCACTCGAGGAGCAGTCTCAGGTCGCACCTGATGAAGGTCTCGAGCTACGTGACCGAAATATCGTGCAAGTACGACGCTGATATCCGGCAGAACACCCGACAACCCAAGATGTCATTAGATCGCCGGGAAAGCCTGAAGAGTTACATCAAAAGTCTCTACGGGGAGGAGATGTATCAGAATATGAGGAAGCTGGACAAGCTACGGCAGAAGAAAGGGAAGATGCTGAGTTCTCTCAGCTTTTTGCTGAGGTGTCGAGATGGAGAAGTGGTACCAGTATTTGCCAGAATTAAACATCACATCAACTCCAGAGCGGCGAACAAGATAAAACGCAGAGCTAGCATGGCACTGGTGAGAGAGAGGATTCGAGATATGCGCCACAGGTTAGATGTTGTGGCCAGGGAGCTGTTACACATTCATCTGTACATGGCAGCTTCCTTAACAAGAGAAGATTGGGATTGGGTAGACCGTGCCTCCTGGTCTTTAGCTGAGTGTGCTAGAAGGAATGCCTCATCTTGCCAATCTGCAAAGTTTGACCGCATGAGCAAGAAAGCACAGCAGATGGAAGAGACACGCACGGTGACGAATCTGAGTGGCATACAGTTTGATGATACAACCTTAAAGGTACTCAGCAGGGGTCTCAACTTTGCTACGACCCCTAGAAACGTACCCATTTCAGGTTTCGTCAGTGCAGTAGAGCAAGTTGCAGCCACACTTCCACCTAATGTGGCAGAGGAAGTCCGCCGAGAGACCTGCAGGGCCCTCACCAAGGCCAGGCCGCCGAAATCGAACATCACAACCGAGGAGAGGCTTGCACTCAAGAAACTACGGGAAGACAACAGCATTGTGGTACTGCCAGCAGACAAAGGGAACTCCACTGTCATCTTGCAGCGAGTGGATTATGATGAGAAAGTACGCCAAATTCTGGAGGACCCTGCATACAGAATTCTGGAGTGTGACCCCACGGACAAGGTGGCCAAGAAGACTAGTGCTCTCTTGAAGGAAACAGGGATGCCCGATAAGATCATCAGACAACTACGGGAAAAAGCGCCAGTGCCACCCAGACTGTATGGTCTGCCAAAAATACACAAGGAGGGTGTGCCCCTACGTCCTATTGTCAGTAATATTGGGGCACCTACGTACACAACAGCCAAGTACCTGAAGGGTCTCCTGGCTCCATATGTGGGGAAATGTATTCACCACATCCGCAACTCAGAAGATTTCCTGCAACGCCTCAAGCAACTGCACATCACAGATTCGGACATCATGGTTAGTTTTGATGTGGTATCGCTGTTCACCAGGGTCCCACTGAAGGACTCACTAGAACTGATTGCAGAGAAATTTGATGGTGCTCTGTTGGACCTGTTCAGTCATACACTGACATCCACGTATTTCCTGTACAGAAACCAATATTACGAGCAAACTGAAGGTGTAGCTATGGGCAGCCCACTGTCCCCTGTGGTTGCCAACATGTTTATGGAGAGTTTTGAGGAGAGGGCATTGGAGACAGCCACATTTAAACCCACATGCTTCTTTAGGTATGTGGATGACACCTTCGTGATCTGGCCACATGGGATGGACAGGCTCAATGAGTTTCTTGAACATCTTAACTCATGCCACCCTAATATCAAGTTCACCATGGAACTGGAGAAGAATGGCCAGCTGTCATTTCTGGATGTACTAGTCCAGAGGAAAGCAGATGGATCAATTGGCCACAGTGTGTACCGAAAACCTACACACACTGATTTATATCTGCAGGCCAGCAGTTGTCACCACCCTGCACAGAAGAATGGGGTTCTGAAGACTTTGGTCCACAGAGCACGTGCCCTATCAGACCAAGAGAATCTACCCATAGAGATAGAACGTCTCAAAACAGTTTTCTCCAAGAATGGATACATGGACAGACAAATTGAGAGGGCACTCCGACCAGCCACTATACCACAGGTTCCTGAAGAAGACCAAGATGAAGCAAGGAAGGTGGCATATCTGCCCTATGCTGGCTCTATTTCTGCCAGAATCAGTAGGATCCTGCGTAAACACAATATCAAGTGTGTTTTCTGTCCATCCAACAAGATCGGGGGACTGCTGGGGAGTGTCAAAGACGACCTGGGGTTACGAAAACCAGGGATTTACAATATACCTTGCCAATGTGGCATGTCCTACATTGGCCAGACGACAAGAACTGTGGAGATCAGGTGCAAAGAACATCAGAGGCACACTAGATTAAGACAGGTGACTAAGTCAGCCATTGCTGAACACTGTCTAGAGCTAGATCATGCCATGAAGTATGAGGATACCAAGATTCTAGCACAAACACCCAGATTTTGGGACAGTGTCATAAGAGAATCGATTGAGATTAAAATGGCTGACGATCTTATGAATCGTGACACAGGGTACCAGCTAAGCAGAGCCTGGGATCCGGCTCTGGAATTGCTAAAGGAGCAACGGGGCCAGCTGCAACACTACACAAACAGAAGAACCAGAGACATGGAGATGGTAAACGAGCCCCTGACGGACTGCCAGGAGCACCAGACCGAAGATGGAACACCCAGAAGTGGGACTGGTGGGCGCGGACCGCAGAGGGAACATCCAGAGCCGCAGCAGATGAAAAACGGAGCGGCAACGCTCCAACAGGTCGTGGTGAGCGGGCGCGGACCGCAGGGGGAACGCCTGGTACCCCAGACCGTAGATGAAACCCCCAGGAGCGGGTTTGGTGGGCGCGGACCACAGAGGGAACACCTAGAACCGCAGCGGACGGAAAACGGAGCAGCAACGCCCCAGCAGGTCACAGGGAATGGGCGCGGACCACAGAGGAAGCGCCTGCAGCCGTTGGTGGAGGGGGAAGTCCATAGGCATAAATACTGGACCAGATCCACTCGAGGAGCAGTCTCAGGTCGCACCTGATGAAGGTCTCGAGCTACGTGACCGAAATATCGTGCAAGTACGACGCTGATATCCGGCAGAACACCCGACAACCCAAGATGTCATTAGATCGCCGGGAAAGCCTGAAGAGTTACATCAAAAGTCTCTACGGGGAGGAGATGTATCAGAATATGAGGAAGCTGGACAAGCTACGGCAGAAGAAAGGGAAGATGCTGAGTTCTCTCAGCTTTTTGCTGAGGTGTCGAGATGGAGAAGTGGTACCAGTATTTGCCAGAATTAAACATCACATCAACTCCAGAGCGGCGAACAAGATAAAACGCAGAGCTAGCATGGCACTGGTGAGAGAGAGGATTCGAGATATGCGCCACAGGTTAGATGTTGTGGCCAGGGAGCTGTTACACATTCATCTGTACATGGCAGCTTCCTTAACAAGAGAAGATTGGGATTGGGTAGACCGTGCCTCCTGGTCTTTAGCTGAGTGTGCTAGAAGGAATGCCTCATCTTGCCAATCTGCAAAGTTTGACCGCATGAGCAAGAAAGCACAGCAGATGGAAGAGACACGCACGGTGACGAATCTGAGTGGCATACAGTTTGATGATACAACCTTAAAGGTACTCAGCAGGGGTCTCAACTTTGCTACGACCCCTAGAAACGTACCCATTTCAGGTTTCGTCAGTGCAGTAGAGCAAGTTGCAGCCACACTTCCACCTAATGTGGCAGAGGAAGTCCGCCGAGAGACCTGCAGGGCCCTCACCAAGGCCAGGCCGCCGAAATCGAACATCACAACCGAGGAGAGGCTTGCACTCAAGAAACTACGGGAAGACAACAGCATTGTGGTACTGCCAGCAGACAAAGGGAACTCCACTGTCATCTTGCAGCGAGTGGATTATGATGAGAAAGTACGCCAAATTCTGGAGGACCCTGCATACAGAATTCTGGAGTGTGACCCCACGGACAAGGTGGCCAAGAAGACTAGTGCTCTCTTGAAGGAAACAGGGATGCCCGATAAGATCATCAGACAACTACGGGAAAAAGCGCCAGTGCCACCCAGACTGTATGGTCTGCCAAAAATACACAAGGAGGGTGTGCCCCTACGTCCTATTGTCAGTAATATTGGGGCACCTACGTACACAACAGCCAAGTACCTGAAGGGTCTCCTGGCTCCATATGTGGGGAAATGTATTCACCACATCCGCAACTCAGAAGATTTCCTGCAACGCCTCAAGCAACTGCACATCACAGATTCGGACATCATGGTTAGTTTTGATGTGGTATCGCTGTTCACCAGGGTCCCACTGAAGGACTCACTAGAACTGATTGCAGAGAAATTTGATGGTGCTCTGTTGGACCTGTTCAGTCATACACTGACATCCACGTATTTCCTGTACAGAAACCAATATTACGAGCAAACTGAAGGTGTAGCTATGGGCAGCCCACTGTCCCCTGTGGTTGCCAACATGTTTATGGAGAGTTTTGAGGAGAGGGCATTGGAGACAGCCACATTTAAACCCACATGCTTCTTTAGGTATGTGGATGACACCTTCGTGATCTGGCCACATGGGATGGACAGGCTCAATGAGTTTCTTGAACATCTTAACTCATGCCACCCTAATATCAAGTTCACCATGGAACTGGAGAAGAATGGCCAGCTGTCATTTCTGGATGTACTAGTCCAGAGGAAAGCAGATGGATCAATTGGCCACAGTGTGTACCGAAAACCTACACACACTGATTTATATCTGCAGGCCAGCAGTTGTCACCACCCTGCACAGAAGAATGGGGTTCTGAAGACTTTGGTCCACAGAGCACGTGCCCTATCAGACCAAGAGAATCTACCCATAGAGATAGAACGTCTCAAAACAGTTTTCTCCAAGAATGGATACATGGACAGACAAATTGAGAGGGCACTCCGACCAGCCACTATACCACAGGTTCCTGAAGAAGACCAAGATGAAGCAAGGAAGGTGGCATATCTGCCCTATGCTGGCTCTATTTCTGCCAGAATCAGTAGGATCCTGCGTAAACACAATATCAAGTGTGTTTTCTGTCCATCCAACAAGATCGGGGGACTGCTGGGGAGTGTCAAAGACGACCTGGGGTTACGAAAACCAGGGATTTACAATATACCTTGCCAATGTGGCATGTCCTACATTGGCCAGACGACAAGAACTGTGGAGATCAGGTGCAAAGAACATCAGAGGCACACTAGATTAAGACAGGTGACTAAGTCAGCCATTGCTGAACACTGTCTAGAGCTAGATCATGCCATGAAGTATGAGGATACCAAGATTCTAGCACAAACACCCAGATTTTGGGACAGTGTCATAAGAGAATCGATTGAGATTAAAATGGCTGACGATCTTATGAATCGTGACACAGGGTACCAGCTAAGCAGAGCCTGGGATCCGGCTCTGGAATTGCTAAAGGAGCAACGGGGCCAGCTGCAACACTACACAAACAGAAGAACCAGAGACATGGAGATGGTAAACGAGCCCCTGACGGACTGCCAGGAGCACCAGACCGAAGATGGAACACCCAGAAGTGGGACTGGTGGGCGCGGACCGCAGAGGGAACATCCAGAGCCGCAGCAGATGAAAAACGGAGCGGCAACGCTCCAACAGGTCGTGGTGAGCGGGCGCGGACCGCAGGGGGAACGCCTGGTACCCCAGACCGTAGATGAAACCCCCAGGAGCGGGTTTGGTGGGCGCGGACCACAGAGGGAACACCTAGAACCGCAGCGGACGGAAAACGGAGCAGCAACGCCCCAGCAGGTCACAGGGAATGGGCGCGGACCACAGAGGAAGCGCCTGCAGCCGTTGGTGGAGGGGGAAGTCCATAGGCATAAATACTGGACCAGATCCACTCGAGGAGCAGTCTCAGGTCGCACCTGATGAAGGTCTCGAGCTACGTGACCGAAATATCGTGCAAGTACGACGCTGATATCCGGCAGAACACCCGACAACCCAAGATGTCATTAGATCGCCGGGAAAGCCTGAAGAGTTACATCAAAAGTCTCTACGGGGAGGAGATGTATCAGAATATGAGGAAGCTGGACAAGCTACGGCAGAAGAAAGGGAAGATGCTGAGTTCTCTCAGCTTTTTGCTGAGGTGTCGAGATGGAGAAGTGGTACCAGTATTTGCCAGAATTAAACATCACATCAACTCCAGAGCGGCGAACAAGATAAAACGCAGAGCTAGCATGGCACTGGTGAGAGAGAGGATTCGAGATATGCGCCACAGGTTAGATGTTGTGGCCAGGGAGCTGTTACACATTCATCTGTACATGGCAGCTTCCTTAACAAGAGAAGATTGGGATTGGGTAGACCGTGCCTCCTGGTCTTTAGCTGAGTGTGCTAGAAGGAATGCCTCATCTTGCCAATCTGCAAAGTTTGACCGCATGAGCAAGAAAGCACAGCAGATGGAAGAGACACGCACGGTGACGAATCTGAGTGGCATACAGTTTGATGATACAACCTTAAAGGTACTCAGCAGGGGTCTCAACTTTGCTACGACCCCTAGAAACGTACCCATTTCAAGTTTCGTCAGTGCAGTAGAGCAAGTTGCAGCCACACTTCCACCTAATGTGGCAGAGGAAGTCCGCCGAGAGACCGGCAGGGCCCTCACCAAGGCCAGGCCGCCGAAATCGAACATCACAACCGAGGAGAGGCTTGCACTCAAGAAACTACGGGAAGACAACAGCATTGTGGTACTGCCAGCAGACAAAGGGAACTCCACTGTCATCTTGCAGCGAGTGGATTATGATGAGAAAGTACGCCAAATTCTGGAGGACCCTGCATACAGAATTCTGGAGTGTGACCCCACGGACAAGGTGGCCAAGAAGACTAGTGCTCTCTTGAAGGAAACAGGGATGCCCGATAAGATCATCAGACAACTACGGGAAAAAGCGCCAGTGCCACCCAGACTGTATGGTCTGCCAAAAATACACAAGGAGGGTGTGCCCCTACGTCCTATTGTCAGTAATATTGGGGCACCTACGTACACAACAGCCAAGTACCTGAAGGGTCTCCTGGCTCCATATGTGGGGAAATGTATTCACCACATCCGCAACTCAGAAGATTTCCTGCAACGCCTCAAGCAACTGCACATCACAGATTCGGACATCATGGTTAGTTTTGATGTGGTATCGCTGTTCACCAGGGTCCCACTGAAGGACTCACTAGAACTGATTGCAGAGAAATTTGATGGTGCTCTGTTGGACCTGTTCAGTCATACACTGACATCCACGTATTTCCTGTACAGAAACCAATATTACGAGCAAACTGAAGGTGTAGCTATGGGCAGCCCACTGTCCCCTGTGGTTGCCAACATGTTTATGGAGAGTTTTGAGGAGAGGGCATTGGAGACAGCCACATTTAAACCCACATGCTTCTTTAGGTATGTGGATGACACCTTCGTGATCTGGCCACATGGGATGGACAGGCTCAATGAGTTTCTTGAACATCTTAACTCATGCCACCCTAATATCAAGTTCACCATGGAACTGGAGAAGAATGGCCAGCTGTCATTTCTGGATGTACTAGTCCAGAGGAAAGCAGATGGATCAATTGGCCACAGTGTGTACCGAAAACCTACACACACTGATTTATATCTGCAGGCCAGCAGTTGTCACCACCCTGCACAGAAGAATGGGGTTCTGAAGACTTTGGTCCACAGAGCACGTGCCCTATCAGACCAAGAGAATCTACCCATAGAGATAGAACGTCTCAAAACAGTTTTCTCCAAGAATGGATACATGGACAGACAAATTGAGAGGGCACTCCGACCAGCCACTATACCACAGGTTCCTGAAGAAGACCAAGATGAAGCAAGGAAGGTGGCATATCTGCCCTATGCTGGCTCTATTTCTGCCAGAATCAGTAGGATCCTGCGTAAACACAATATCAAGTGTGTTTTCTGTCCATCCAACAAGATCGGGGGACTGCTGGGGAGTGTCAAAGACGACCTGGGGTTACGAAAACCAGGGATTTACAATATACCTTGCCAATGTGGCATGTCCTACATTGGCCAGACGACAAGAACTGTGGAGATCAGGTGCAAAGAACATCAGAGGCACACTAGATTAAGACAGGTGACTAAGTCAGCCATTGCTGAACACTGTCTAGAGCTAGATCATGCCATGAAGTATGAGGATACCAAGATTCTAGCACAAACACCCAGATTTTGGGACAGTGTCATAAGAGAATCGATTGAGATTAAAATGGCTGACGATCTTATGAATCGTGACACAGGGTACCAGCTAAGCAGAGCCTGGGATCCGGCTCTGGAATTGCTAAAGGAGCAACGGGGCCAGCTGCAACACTACACAAACAGAAGAACCAGAGACATGGAGATGGTAAACGAGCCCCTGACGGACTGCCAGGAGCACCAGACCGAAGATGGAACACCCAGAAGTGGGACTGGTGGGCGCGGACCGCAGAGGGAACATCCAGAGCCGCAGCAGATGAAAAACGGAGCGGCAACGCTCCAACAGGTCGTGGTGAGCGGGCGCGGACCGCAGGGGGAACGCCTGGTACCCCAGACCGTAGATGAAACCCCCAGGAGCGGGTTTGGTGGGCGCGGACCACAGAGGGAACACCTAGAACCGCAGCGGACGGAAAACGGAGCAGCAACGCCCCAGCAGGTCACAGGGAATGGGCGCGGACCACAGAGGAAGCGCCTGCAGCCGTTGGTGGAGGGGGAAGTCCATAGGCATAAATACTGGACCAGATCCACTCGAGGAGCAGTCTCAGGTCGCACCTGATGAAGGTCTCGAGCTACGTGACCGAAATATCGTGCAAGTACGACGCTGATATCCGGCAGAACACCCGACAACCCAAGATGTCATTAGATCGCCGGGAAAGCCTGAAGAGTTACATCAAAAGTCTCTACGGGGAGGAGATGTATCAGAATATGAGGAAGCTGGACAAGCTACGGCAGAAGAAAGGGAAGATGCTGAGTTCTCTCAGCTTTTTGCTGAGGTGTCGAGATGGAGAAGTGGTACCAGTATTTGCCAGAATTAAACATCACATCAACTCCAGAGCGGCGAACAAGATAAAACGCAGAGCTAGCATGGCACTGGTGAGAGAGAGGATTCGAGATATGCGCCACAGGTTAGATGTTGTGGCCAGGGAGCTGTTACACATTCATCTGTACATGGCAGCTTCCTTAACAAGAGAAGATTGGGATTGGGTAGACCGTGCCTCCTGGTCTTTAGCTGAGTGTGCTAGAAGGAATGCCTCATCTTGCCAATCTGCAAAGTTTGACCGCATGAGCAAGAAAGCACAGCAGATGGAAGAGACACGCACGGTGACGAATCTGAGTGGCATACAGTTTGATGATACAACCTTAAAGGTACTCAGCAGGGGTCTCAACTTTGCTACGACCCCTAGAAACGTACCCATTTCAGGTTTCGTCAGTGCAGTAGAGCAAGTTGCAGCCACACTTCCACCTAATGTGGCAGAGGAAGTCCGCCGAGAGACCTGCAGGACCCTCACCAAGGCCAGGCCGCCGAAATCGAACATCACAACCGAGGAGAGGCTTGCACTCAAGAAACTACGGGAAGACAACAGCATTGTGGTACTGCCAGCAGACAAAGGGAACTCCACTGTCATCTTGCAGCGAGTGGATTATGATGAGAAAGTACGCCAAATTCTGGAGGACCCTGCATACAGAATTCTGGAGTGTGACCCCACGGACAAGGTGGCCAAGAAGACTAGTGCTCTCTTGAAGGAAACAGGGATGCCCGATAAGATCATCAGACAACTACGGGAAAAAGCGCCAGTGCCACCCAGACTGTATGGTCTGCCAAAAATACACAAGGAGGGTGTGCCCCTACGTCCTATTGTCAGTAATATTGGGGCACCTACGTACACAACAGCCAAGTACCTGAAGGGTCTCCTGGCTCCATATGTGGGGAAATGTATTCACCACATCCGCAACTCAGAAGATTTCCTGCAACGCCTCAAGCAACTGCACATCACAGATTCGGACATCATGGTTAGTTTTGATGTGGTATCGCTGTTCACCAGGGTCCCACTGAAGGACTCACTAGAACTGATTGCAGAGAAATTTGATGGTGCTCTGTTGGACCTGTTCAGTCATACACTGACATCCACGTATTTCCTGTACAGAAACCAATATTACGAGCAAACTGAAGGTGTAGCTATGGGCAGCCCACTGTCCCCTGTGGTTGCCAACATGTTTATGGAGAGTTTTGAGGAGAGGGCATTGGAGACAGCCACATTTAAACCCACATGCTTCTTTAGGTATGTGGATGACACCTTCGTGATCTGGCCACATGGGATGGACAGGCTCAATGAGTTTCTTGAACATCTTAACTCATGCCACCCTAATATCAAGTTCACCATGGAACTGGAGAAGAATGGCCAGCTGTCATTTCTGGATGTACTAGTCCAGAGGAAAGCAGATGGATCAATTGGCCACAGTGTGTACCGAAAACCTACACACACTGATTTATATCTGCAGGCCAGCAGTTGTCACCACCCTGCACAGAAGAATGGGGTTCTGAAGACTTTGGTCCACAGAGCACGTGCCCTATCAGACCAAGAGAATCTACCCATAGAGATAGAACGTCTCAAAACAGTTTTCTCCAAGAATGGATACATGGACAGACAAATTGAGAGGGCACTCCGACCAGCCACTATACCACAGGTTCCTGAAGAAGACCAAGATGAAGCAAGGAAGGTGGCATATCTGCCCTATGCTGGCTCTATTTCTGCCAGAATCAGTAGGATCCTGCGTAAACACAATATCAAGTGTGTTTTCTGTCCATCCAACAAGATCGGGGGACTGCTGGGGAGTGTCAAAGACGACCTGGGGTTACGAAAACCAGGGATTTACAATATACCTTGCCAATGTGGCATGTCCTACATTGGCCAGACGACAAGAACTGTGGAGATCAGGTGCAAAGAACATCAGAGGCACACTAGATTAAGACAGGTGACTAAGTCAGCCATTGCTGAACACTGTCTAGAGCTAGATCATGCCATGAAGTATGAGGATACCAAGATTCTAGCACAAACACCCAGATTTTGGGACAGTGTCATAAGAGAATCGATTGAGATTAAAATGGCTGACGATCTTATGAATCGTGACACAGGGTACCAGCTAAGCAGAGCCTGGGATCCGGCTCTGGAATTGCTAAAGGAGCAACGGGGCCAGCTGCAACACTACACAAACAGAAGAACCAGAGACATGGAGATGGTAAACGAGCCCCTGACGGACTGCCAGGAGCACCAGACCGAAGATGGAACACCCAGAAGTGGGACTGGTGGGCGCGGACCGCAGAGGGAACATCCAGAGCCGCAGCAGATGAAAAACGGAGCGGCAACGCTCCAACAGGTCGTGGTGAGCGGGCGCGGACCGCAGGGGGAACGCCTGGTACCCCAGACCGTAGATGAAACCCCCAGGAGCGGGTTTGGTGGGCGCGGACCACAGAGGGAACACCTAGAACCGCAGCGGACGGAAAACGGAGCAGCAACGCCCCAGCAGGTCACAGGGAATGGGCGCGGACCACAGAGGAAGCGCCTGCAGCCGTTGGTGGAGGGGGAAGTCCATAGGCATAAATACTGGACCAGATCCACTCGAGGAGCAGTCTCAGGTCGCACCTGATGAAGGTCTCGAGCTACGTGACCGAAATATCGTGCAAGTACGACGCTGATATCCGGCAGAACACCCGACAACCCAAGATGTCATTAGATCGCCGGGAAAGCCTGAAGAGTTACATCAAAAGTCTCTACGGGGAGGAGATGTATCAGAATATGAGGAAGCTGGACAAGCTACGGCAGAAGAAAGGGAAGATGCTGAGTTCTCTCAGCTTTTTGCTGAGGTGTCGAGATGGAGAAGTGGTACCAGTATTTGCCAGAATTAAACATCACATCAACTCCAGAGCGGCGAACAAGATAAAACGCAGAGCTAGCATGGCACTGGTGAGAGAGAGGATTCGAGATATGCGCCACAGGTTAGATGTTGTGGCCAGGGAGCTGTTACACATTCATCTGTACATGGCAGCTTCCTTAACAAGAGAAGATTGGGATTGGGTAGACCGTGCCTCCTGGTCTTTAGCTGAGTGTGCTAGAAGGAATGCCTCATCTTGCCAATCTGCAAAGTTTGACCGCATGAGCAAGAAAGCACAGCAGATGGAAGAGACACGCACGGTGACGAATCTGAGTGGCATACAGTTTGATGATACAACCTTAAAGGTACTCAGCAGGGGTCTCAACTTTGCTACGACCCCTAGAAACGTACCCATTTCAGGTTTCGTCAGTGCAGTAGAGCAAGTTGCAGCCACACTTCCACCTAATGTGGCAGAGGAAGTCCGCCGAGAGACCTGCAGGGCCCTCACCAAGGCCAGGCCGCCGAAATCGAACATCACAACCGAGGAGAGGCTTGCACTCAAGAAACTACGGGAAGACAACAGCATTGTGGTACTGCCAGCAGACAAAGGGAACTCCACTGTCATCTTGCAGCGAGTGGATTATGATGAGAAAGTACGCCAAATTCTGGAGGACCCTGCATACAGAATTCTGGAGTGTGACCCCACGGACAAGGTGGCCAAGAAGACTAGTGCTCTCTTGAAGGAAACAGGGATGCCCGATAAGATCATCAGACAACTACGGGAAAAAGCGCCAGTGCCACCCAGACTGTATGGTCTGCCAAAAATACACAAGGAGGGTGTGCCCCTACGTCCTATTGTCAGTAATATTGGGGCACCTACGTACACAACAGCCAAGTACCTGAAGGGTCTCCTGGCTCCATATGTGGGGAAATGTATTCACCACATCCGCAACTCAGAAGATTTCCTGCAACGCCTCAAGCAACTGCACATCACAGATTCGGACATCATGGTTAGTTTTGATGTGGTATCGCTGTTCACCAGGGTCCCACTGAAGGACTCACTAGAACTGATTGCAGAGAAATTTGATGGTGCTCTGTTGGACCTGTTCAGTCATACACTGACATCCACGTATTTCCTGTACAGAAACCAATATTACGAGCAAACTGAAGGTGTAGCTATGGGCAGCCCACTGTCCCCTGTGGTTGCCAACATGTTTATGGAGAGTTTTGAGGAGAGGGCATTGGAGACAGCCACATTTAAACCCACATGCTTCTTTAGGTATGTGGATGACACCTTCGTGATCTGGCCACATGGGATGGACAGGCTCAATGAGTTTCTTGAACATCTTAACTCATGCCACCCTAATATCAAGTTCACCATGGAACTGGAGAAGAATGGCCAGCTGTCATTTCTGGATGTACTAGTCCAGAGGAAAGCAGATGGATCAATTGGCCACAGTGTGTACCGAAAACCTACACACACTGATTTATATCTGCAGGCCAGCAGTTGTCACCACCCTGCACAGAAGAATGGGGTTCTGAAGACTTTGGTCCACAGAGCACGTGCCCTATCAGACCAAGAGAATCTACCCATAGAGATAGAACGTCTCAAAACAGTTTTCTCCAAGAATGGATACATGGACAGACAAATTGAGAGGGCACTCCGACCAGCCACTATACCACAGGTTCCTGAAGAAGACCAAGATGAAGCAAGGAAGGTGGCATATCTGCCCTATGCTGGCTCTATTTCTGCCAGAATCAGTAGGATCCTGCGTAAACACAATATCAAGTGTGTTTTCTGTCCATCCAACAAGATCGGGGGACTGCTGGGGAGTGTCAAAGACGACCTGGGGTTACGAAATCCAGGGATTTACAATATACCTTGCCAATGTGGCATGTCCTACATTGGCCAGACGACAAGAACTGTGGAGATCAGGTGCAAAGAACATCAGAGGCACACTAGATTAAGACAGGTGACTAAGTCAGCCATTGCTGAACACTGTCTAGAGCTAGATCATGCCATGAAGTATGAGGATACCAAGATTCTAGCACAAACACCCAGATTTTGGGACAGTGTCATAAGAGAATCGATTGAGATTAAAATGGCTGACGATCTTATGAATCGTGACACAGGGTACCAGCTAAGCAGAGCCTGGGATCCGGCTCTGGAATTGCTAAAGGAGCAACGGGGCCAGCTGCAACACTACACAAACAGAAGAACCAGAGACATGGAGATGGTAAACGAGCCCCTGACGGACTGCCAGGAGCACCAGACCGAAGATGGAACACCCAGAAGTGGGACTGGTGGGCGCGGACCGCAGAGGGAACATCCAGAGCCGCAGCAGATGAAAAACGGAGCGGCAACGCTCCAACAGGTCGTGGTGAGCGGGCGCGGACCGCAGGGGGAACGCCTGGTACCCCAGACCGTAGATGAAACCCCCAGGAGCGGGTTTGGTGGGCGCGGACCACAGAGGGAACACCTAGAACCGCAGCGGACGGAAAACGGAGCAGCAACGCCCCAGCAGGTCACAGGGAATGGGCGCGGACCACAGAGGAAGCGCCTGCAGCCGTTGGTGGAGGGGGAAGTCCATAGGCATAAATACTGGACCAGATCCACTCGAGGAGCAGTCTCAGGTCGCACCTGATGAAGGTCTCGAGCTACGTGACCGAAATATCGTGCAAGTACGACGCTGATATCCGGCAGAACACCCGACAACCCAAGATGTCATTAGATCGCCGGGAAAGCCTGAAGAGTTACATCAAAAGTCTCTACGGGGAGGAGATGTATCAGAATATGAGGAAGCTGGACAAGCTACGGCAGAAGAAAGGGAAGATGCTGAGTTCTCTCAGCTTTTTGCTGAGGTGTCGAGATGGAGAAGTGGTACCAGTATTTGCCAGAATTAAACATCACATCAACTCCAGAGCGGCGAACAAGATAAAACGCAGAGCTAGCATGGCACTGGTGAGAGAGAGGATTCGAGATATGCGCCACAGGTTAGATGTTGTGGCCAGGGAGCTGTTACACATTCATCTGTACATGGCAGCTTCCTTAACAAGAGAAGATTGGGATTGGGTAGACCGTGCCTCCTGGTCTTTAGCTGAGTGTGCTAGAAGGAATGCCTCATCTTGCCAATCTGCAAAGTTTGACCGCATGAGCAAGAAAGCACAGCAGATGGAAGAGACACGCACGGTGACGAATCTGAGTGGCATACAGTTTGATGATACAACCTTAAAGGTACTCAGCAGGGGTCTCAACTTTGCTACGACCCCTAGAAACGTACCCATTTCAGGTTTCGTCAGTGCAGTAGAGCAAGTTGCAGCCACACTTCCACCTAATGTGGCAGAGGAAGTCCGCCGAGAGACCTGCAGGGCCCTCACCAAGGCCAGGCCGCCGAAATCGAACATCACAACCGAGGAGAGGCTTGCACTCAAGAAACTACGGGAAGACAACAGCATTGTGGTACTGCCAGCAGACAAAGGGAACTCCACTGTCATCTTGCAGCGAGTGGATTATGATGAGAAAGTACGCCAAATTCTGGAGGACCCTGCATACAGAATTCTGGAGTGTGACCCCACGGACAAGGTGGCCAAGAAGACTAGTGCTCTCTTGAAGGAAACAGGGATGCCCGATAAGATCATCAGACAACTACGGGAAAAAGCGCCAGTGCCACCCAGACTGTATGGTCTGCCAAAAATACACAAGGAGGGTGTGCCCCTACGTCCTATTGTCAGTAATATTGGGGCACCTACGTACACAACAGCCAAGTACCTGAAGGGTCTCCTGGCTCCATATGTGGGGAAATGTATTCACCACATCCGCAACTCAGAAGATTTCCTGCAACGCCTCAAGCAACTGCACATCACAGATTCGGACATCATGGTTAGTTTTGATGTGGTATCGCTGTTCACCAGGGTCCCACTGAAGGACTCACTAGAACTGATTGCAGAGAAATTTGATGGTGCTCTGTTGGACCTGTTCAGTCATACACTGACATCCACGTATTTCCTGTACAGAAACCAATATTACGAGCAAACTGAAGGTGTAGCTATGGGCAGCCCACTGTCCCCTGTGGTTGCCAACATGTTTATGGAGAGTTTTGAGGAGAGGGCATTGGAGACAGCCACATTTAAACCCACATGCTTCTTTAGGTATGTGGATGACACCTTCGTGATCTGGCCACATGGGATGGACAGGCTCAATGAGTTTCTTGAACATCTTAACTCATGCCACCCTAATATCAAGTTCACCATGGAACTGGAGAAGAATGGCCAGCTGTCATTTCTGGATGTACTAGTCCAGAGGAAAGCAGATGGATCAATTGGCCACAGTGTGTACCGAAAACCTACACACACTGATTTATATCTGCAGGCCAGCAGTTGTCACCACCCTGCACAGAAGAATGGGGTTCTGAAGACTTTGGTCCACAGAGCACGTGCCCTATCAGACCAAGAGAATCTACCCATAGAGATAGAACGTCTCAAAACAGTTTTCTCCAAGAATGGATACATGGACAGACAAATTGAGAGGGCACTCCGACCAGCCACTATACCACAGGTTCCTGAAGAAGACCAAGATGAAGCAAGGAAGGTGGCATATCTGCCCTATGCTGGCTCTATTTCTGCCAGAATCAGTAGGATCCTGCGTAAACACAATATCAAGTGTGTTTTCTGTCCATCCAACAAGATCGGGGGACTGCTGGGGAGTGTCAAAGACGACCTGGGGTTACGAAAACCAGGGATTTACAATATACCTTGCCAATGTGGCATGTCCTACATTGGCCAGACGACAAGAACTGTGGAGATCAGGTGCAAAGAACATCAGAGGCACACTAGATTAAGACAGGTGACTAAGTCAGCCATTGCTGAACACTGTCTAGAGCTAGATCATGCCATGAAGTATGAGGATACCAAGATTCTAGCACAAACACCCAGATTTTGGGACAGTGTCATAAGAGAATCGATTGAGATTAAAATGGCTGACGATCTTATGAATCGTGACACAGGGTACCAGCTAAGCAGAGCCTGGGATCCGGCTCTGGAATTGCTAAAGGAGCAACGGGGCCAGCTGCAACACTACACAAACAGAAGAACCAGAGACATGGAGATGGTAAACGAGCCCCTGACGGACTGCCAGGAGCACCAGACCGAAGATGGAACACCCAGAAGTGGGACTGGTGGGCGCGGACCGCAGAGGGAACATCCAGAGCCGCAGCAGATGAAAAACGGAGCGGCAACGCTCCAACAGGTCGTGGTGAGCGGGCGCGGACCGCAGGGGGAACGCCTGGTACCCCAGACCGTAGATGAAACCCCCAGGAGCGGGTTTGGTGGGCGCGGACCACAGAGGGAACACCTAGAACCGCAGCGGACGGAAAACGGAGCAGCAACGCCCCAGCAGGTCACAGGGAATGGGCGCGGACCACAGAGGAAGCGCCTGCAGCCGTTGGTGGAGGGGGAAGTCCATAGGCATAAATACTGGACCAGATCCACTCGAGGAGCAGTCTCAGGTCGCACCTGATGAAGGTCTCGAGCTACGTGACCGAAATATCGTGCAAGTACGACGCTGATATCCGGCAGAACACCCGACAACCCAAGATGTCATTAGATCGCCGGGAAAGCCTGAAGAGTTACATCAAAAGTCTCTACGGGGAGGAGATGTATCAGAATATGAGGAAGCTGGACAAGCTACGGCAGAAGAAAGGGAAGATGCTGAGTTCTCTCAGCTTTTTGCTGAGGTGTCGAGATGGAGAAGTGGTACCAGTATTTGCCAGAATTAAACATCACATCAACTCCAGAGCGGCGAACAAGATAAAACGCAGAGCTAGCATGGCACTGGTGAGAGAGAGGATTCGAGATATGCGCCACAGGTTAGATGTTGTGGCCAGGGAGCTGTTACACATTCATCTGTACATGGCAGCTTCCTTAACAAGAGAAGATTGGGATTGGGTAGACCGTGCCTCCTGGTCTTTAGCTGAGTGTGCTAGAAGGAATGCCTCATCTTGCCAATCTGCAAAGTTTGACCGCATGAGCAAGAAAGCACAGCAGATGGAAGAGACACGCACGGTGACGAATCTGAGTGGCATACAGTTTGATGATACAACCTTAAAGGTACTCAGCAGGGGTCTCAACTTTGCTACGACCCCTAGAAACGTACCCATTTCAGGTTTCGTCAGTGCAGTAGAGCAAGTTGCAGCCACACTTCCACCTAATGTGGCAGAGGAAGTCCGCCGAGAGACCTGCAGGGCCCTCACCAAGGCCAGGCCGCCGAAATCGAACATCACAACCGAGGAGAGGCTTGCACTCAAGAAACTACGGGAAGACAACAGCATTGTGGTACTGCCAGCAGACAAAGGGAACTCCACTGTCATCTTGCAGCGAGTGGATTATGATGAGAAAGTACGCCAAATTCTGGAGGACCCTGCATACAGAATTCTGGAGTGTGACCCCACGGACAAGGTGGCCAAGAAGACTAGTGCTCTCTTGAAGGAAACAGGGATGCCCGATAAGATCATCAGACAACTACGGGAAAAAGCGCCAGTGCCACCCAGACTGTATGGTCTGCCAAAAATACACAAGGAGGGTGTGCCCCTACGTCCTATTGTCAGTAATATTGGGGCACCTACGTACACAACAGCCAAGTACCTGAAGGGTCTCCTGGCTCCATATGTGGGGAAATGTATTCACCACATCCGCAACTCAGAAGATTTCCTGCAACGCCTCAAGCAACTGCACATCACAGATTCGGACATCATGGTTAGTTTTGATGTGGTATCGCTGTTCACCAGGGTCCCACTGAAGGACTCACTAGAACTGATTGCAGAGAAATTTGATGGTGCTCTGTTGGACCTGTTCAGTCATACACTGACATCCACGTATTTCCTGTACAGAAACCAATATTACGAGCAAACTGAAGGTGTAGCTATGGGCAGCCCACTGTCCCCTGTGGTTGCCAACATGTTTATGGAGAGTTTTGAGGAGAGGGCATTGGAGACAGCCACATTTAAACCCACATGCTTCTTTAGGTATGTGGATGACACCTTCGTGATCTGGCCACATGGGATGGACAGGCTCAATGAGTTTCTTGAACATCTTAACTCATGCCACCCTAATATCAAGTTCACCATGGAACTGGAGAAGAATGGCCAGCTGTCATTTCTGGATGTACTAGTCCAGAGGAAAGCAGATGGATCAATTGGCCACAGTGTGTACCGAAAACCTACACACACTGATTTATATCTGCAGGCCAGCAGTTGTCACCACCCTGCACAGAAGAATGGGGTTCTGAAGACTTTGGTCCACAGAGCACGTGCCCTATCAGACCAAGAGAATCTACCCATAGAGATAGAACGTCTCAAAACAGTTTTCTCCAAGAATGGATACATGGACAGACAAATTGAGAGGGCACTCCGACCAGCCACTATACCACAGGTTCCTGAAGAAGACCAAGATGAAGCAAGGAAGGTGGCATATCTGCCCTATGCTGGCTCTATTTCTGCCAGAATCAGTAGGATCCTGCGTAAACACAATATCAAGTGTGTTTTCTGTCCATCCAACAAGATCGGGGGACTGCTGGGGAGTGTCAAAGACGACCTGGGGTTACGAAAACCAGGGATTTACAATATACCTTGCCAATGTGGCATGTCCTACATTGGCCAGACGACAAGAACTGTGGAGATCAGGTGCAAAGAACATCAGAGGCACACTAGATTAAGACAGGTGACTAAGTCAGCCATTGCTGAACACTGTCTAGAGCTAGATCATGCCATGAAGTATGAGGATACCAAGATTCTAGCACAAACACCCAGATTTTGGGACAGTGTCATAAGAGAATCGATTGAGATTAAAATGGCTGACGATCTTATGAATCGTGACACAGGGTACCAGCTAAGCAGAGCCTGGGATCCGGCTCTGGAATTGCTAAAGGAGCAACGGGGCCAGCTGCAACACTACACAAACAGAAGAACCAGAGACATGGAGATGGTAAACGAGCCCCTGACGGACTGCCAGGAGCACCAGACCGAAGATGGAACACCCAGAAGTGGGACTGGTGGGCGCGGACCGCAGAGGGAACATCCAGAGCCGCAGCAGATGAAAAACGGAGCGGCAACGCTCCAACAGGTCGTGGTGAGCGGGCGCGGACCGCAGGGGGAACGCCTGGTACCCCAGACCGTAGATGAAACCCCCAGGAGCGGGTTTGGTGGGCGCGGACCACAGAGGGAACACCTAGAACCGCAGCGGACGGAAAACGGAGCAGCAACGCCCCAGCAGGTCACAGGGAATGGGCGCGGACCACAGAGGAAGCGCCTGCAGCCGTTGGTGGAGGGGGAAGTCCATAGGCATAAATACTGGACCAGATCCACTCGAGGAGCAGTCTCAGGTCGCACCTGATGAAGGTCTCGAGCTACGTGACCGAAATATCGTGCAAGTACGACGCTGATATCCGGCAGAACACCCGACAACCCAAGATGTCATTAGATCGCCGGGAAAGCCTGAAGAGTTACATCAAAAGTCTCTACGGGGAGGAGATGTATCAGAATATGAGGAAGCTGGACAAGCTACGGCAGAAGAAAGGGAAGATGCTGAGTTCTCTCAGCTTTTTGCTGAGGTGTCGAGATGGAGAAGTGGTACCAGTATTTGCCAGAATTAAACATCACATCAACTCCAGAGCGGCGAACAAGATAAAACGCAGAGCTAGCATGGCACTGGTGAGAGAGAGGATTCGAGATATGCGCCACAGGTTAGATGTTGTGGCCAGGGAGCTGTTACACATTCATCTGTACATGGCAGCTTCCTTAACAAGAGAAGATTGGGATTGGGTAGACCGTGCCTCCTGGTCTTTAGCTGAGTGTGCTAGAAGGAATGCCTCATCTTGCCAATCTGCAAAGTTTGACCGCATGAGCAAGAAAGCACAGCAGATGGAAGAGACACGCACGGTGACGAATCTGAGTGGCATACAGTTTGATGATACAACCTTAAAGGTACTCAGCAGGGGTCTCAACTTTGCTACGACCCCTAGAAACGTACCCATTTCAGGTTTCGTCAGTGCAGTAGAGCAAGTTGCAGCCACACTTCCACCTAATGTGGCAGAGGAAGTCCGCCGAGAGACCTGCAGGGCCCTCACCAAGGCCAGGCCGCCGAAATCGAACATCACAACCGAGGAGAGGCTTGCACTCAAGAAACTACGGGAAGACAACAGCATTGTGGTACTGCCAGCAGACAAAGGGAACTCCACTGTCATCTTGCAGCGAGTGGATTATGATGAGAAAGTACGCCAAATTCTGGAGGACCCTGCATACAGAATTCTGGAGTGTGACCCCACGGACAAGGTGGCCAAGAAGACTAGTGCTCTCTTGAAGGAAACAGGGATGCCCGATAAGATCATCAGACAACTACGGGAAAAAGCGCCAGTGCCACCCAGACTGTATGGTCTGCCAAAAATACACAAGGAGGGTGTGCCCCTACGTCCTATTGTCAGTAATATTGGGGCACCTACGTACACAACAGCCAAGTACCTGAAGGGTCTCCTGGCTCCATATGTGGGGAAATGTATTCACCACATCCGCAACTCAGAAGATTTCCTGCAACGCCTCAAGCAACTGCACATCACAGATTCGGACATCATGGTTAGTTTTGATGTGGTATCGCTGTTCACCAGGGTCCCACTGAAGGACTCACTAGAACTGATTGCAGAGAAATTTGATGGTGCTCTGTTGGACCTGTTCAGTCATACACTGACATCCACGTATTTCCTGTACAGAAACCAATATTACGAGCAAACTGAAGGTGTAGCTATGGGCAGCCCACTGTCCCCTGTGGTTGCCAACATGTTTATGGAGAGTTTTGAGGAGAGGGCATTGGAGACAGCCACATTTAAACCCACATGCTTCTTTAGGTATGTGGATGACACCTTCGTGATCTGGCCACATGGGATGGACAGGCTCAATGAGTTTCTTGAACATCTTAACTCATGCCACCCTAATATCAAGTTCACCATGGAACTGGAGAAGAATGGCCAGCTGTCATTTCTGGATGTACTAGTCCAGAGGAAAGCAGATGGATCAATTGGCCACAGTGTGTACCGAAAACCTACACACACTGATTTATATCTGCAGGCCAGCAGTTGTCACCACCCTGCACAGAAGAATGGGGTTCTGAAGACTTTGGTCCACAGAGCACGTGCCCTATCAGACCAAGAGAATCTACCCATAGAGATAGAACGTCTCAAAACAGTTTTCTCCAAGAATGGATACATGGACAGACAAATTGAGAGGGCACTCCGACCAGCCACTATACCACAGGTTCCTGAAGAAGACCAAGATGAAGCAAGGAAGGTGGCATATCTGCCCTATGCTGGCTCTATTTCTGCCAGAATCAGTAGGATCCTGCGTAAACACAATATCAAGTGTGTTTTCTGTCCATCCAACAAGATCGGGGGACTGCTGGGGAGTGTCAAAGACGACCTGGGGTTACGAAAACCAGGGATTTACAATATACCTTGCCAATGTGGCATGTCCTACATTGGCCAGACGACAAGAACTGTGGAGATCAGGTGCAAAGAACATCAGAGGCACACTAGATTAAGACAGGTGACTAAGTCAGCCATTGCTGAACACTGTCTAGAGCTAGATCATGCCATGAAGTATGAGGATACCAAGATTCTAGCACAAACACCCAGATTTTGGGACAGTGTCATAAGAGAATCGATTGAGATTAAAATGGCTGACGATCTTATGAATCGTGACACAGGGTACCAGCTAAGCAGAGCCTGGGATCCGGCTCTGGAATTGCTAAAGGAGCAACGGGGCCAGCTGCAACACTACACAAACAGAAGAACCAGAGACATGGAGATGGTAAACGAGCCCCTGACGGACTGCCAGGAGCACCAGACCGAAGATGGAACACCCAGAAGTGGGACTGGTGGGCGCGGACCGCAGAGGGAACATCCAGAGCCGCAGCAGATGAAAAACGGAGCGGCAACGCTCCAACAGGTCGTGGTGAGCGGGCGCGGACCGCAGGGGGAACGCCTGGTACCCCAGACCGTAGATGAAACCCCCAGGAGCGGGTTTGGTGGGCGCGGACCACAGAGGGAACACCTAGAACCGCAGCGGACGGAAAACGGAGCAGCAACGCCCCAGCAGGTCACAGGGAATGGGCGCGGACCACAGAGGAAGCGCCTGCAGCCGTTGGTGGAGGGGGAAGTCCATAGGCATAAATACTGGACCAGATCCACTCGAGGAGCAGTCTCAGGTCGCACCTGATGAAGGTCTCGAGCTACGTGACCGAAATATCGTGCAAGTACGACGCTGATATCCGGCAGAACACCCGACAACCCAAGATGTCAACGCTTTCGTTATTTCCAACATCGGGTTGGGTTTACGTCTGGAGAACGCCAAAAGAAGCCCACGATCCTGATTGCTTGATTCCAACGGTTAAATATGGAGGTGGAAATTTGATGGTGTGGGCAGCCATATCATGGTATTCTGCTGGTCCCATCGTTACTCTCAAAGGCCGTGTTACAGCCAACGATTACGTGAACATTTTAGGTGATCAGTTGCATCCCGTAATTCAAATGTTGTTCCCCAACGATGATGCCATATTTGACGACGATAATGCACCCAATCACCCGTGGTATGAGGAGCATGCAACTGAACTGCAGCGTCTTCGCTGTCCAGCACGGCCCCCGTGGCTGAACATTATGAACCCTTGTGGGCGGTATTGGAGCACAGACTCCTGAGCCGATATCTGCTTCCCTCGTCACTACAGGAGTTAGAGGAGGTTCTGAATGAAGAGTGGCATGACATTCCACTGGAGACTATGCAATCATTATGTGTCAGTATTCCAAGAAGAATCGCAGCTGTATTACGGGAAAATGGGCGTCCAACTTCTTATTAATAAAACATTCCCAAGTAAGTACAGGTGTTCACATTATTTTGCCTATCCCCTGTAAAAGAAAAGCTTCACGACAACAGGTGTTCTCCAAATCTTATCAATATATTGATTTTTTATTAAAACAGTGCTTAATGGTTTGAATGACGTGCGATAGAGTCCTGTACGTAATGTCTCTAGAGGTAGTCCGAAATAATGTGTATCGCTCGAGTGTTCTACATGGGAGGTTTCCACTTCAAGCTACACACTACGATTATACAGCTTGCTCTGTATGTGGCATTCACCTGCGATTCGTATCCTGCCCTGATCCATGCGATCGATAAACTCTTTGAATTAAACCTTTCGACAGACTAATTAGGAAGCCAAAAGCAGTCCCTTTACAATCTTATTTACGCCTCTGTTGTTTCCTGCCCTCTAATTTTCACAATAACCTATTTAACGCCTTGAAACGTTTCCAGTAGAGCCTACGATAGATTTTTCCATCTTCGAAGTCCCTGCGTGAATACCTGGTAGCGCAGAGAACTGCTGGCGCGCAGTGAGAGCGTGAGAACAGGGACTTCTTGCCAGTCATCAGGGACAGCTCACCACCTAAGGAGGTTTAATTGCCAAACGTGCCACAAGTGACGCCACCGAGCTTTAATGAAGCTCTCAACATATCTTCCCCACCCCTGGTTTTTTGCTCTTCATTAAGGTTTGGTATTCTTCCGGTTCAATAACCTCCACTGTGCGTTGGGATACCTTTCATCGCCATTGAATGAATTCCAACAAGCTAATGCAAAAACTGTAAGAAATAGTGGTCAGTAACTCCCTTACAGGTAACACTTTCGTGTTAAGGTCTCGTGCTGTAATACGTACATTCTCGGAGGAATGCAGAGCAACGATAAGGTAGGGGAAATTTGAAGTTCTGCCGGAGTGTAAAATACTCAGACAACTATGGGAATGCAACTGGGTGAAGTCTTTAATAACTGCCGATATTTCGACAAGTTATCAGTATGTCCTTTTCAAAACACTAACTCAACGTCAACGTTGTCTATGGAAAATTAAACCTTTGATTACTAGCGACATACATTTCGGTGCTTAGTCGTCGTGTCTCAACTGAACGACATATATATGCGAGAGGAGCTAAGCGTACCAGGAGTGCTAAAGTCTGACACATATGTTTCGAGGTTTTCTAAGTGAATTCAAGGTACGAAACACACGTTATATGCGGAAAATTGCATGAATGAAAAACATATGCAGTAGGTACAGTTCACGTGAACAGGAAATGTATGCCAGAGCTTTGAACGAAACTTCAAAGAGGTGAGATGGAATTTAGGTCAACAGGCGCTATTATTGCAAAAGAGGGGTATGTATATTGACAACATACCATACAGTTGTAATGAGATCAGCTGTGGGAACGGACTGCCAAAATAAAATCGGAAAATTTAAACCAAAATGTGTGTTTGATTACAACGATTCTATGGGTGCAGTGGACAAATACATGTTACTTAGCTCAACGGAATGTGTAGAAAATCACTGAAAGGCCACAAAAATCTTTTTTACACTCCTTAGACAATTGCGTGCTAAATTCACAAGTTATTTACAGTTATCGTACCGAAAAGAATACTTCAGTCACCCAGTGTCATCTCGCCCTCATTTGCGAGATTTTAGAGACATACTAGCAATAAAGGAAACCACCAGGAGATAGTCTGTTACGAGGAAAAATTAATTCTGCTTCCAAACGCTTTTCAAGCAACATTGAATCGTCAGTAAAACAACACGGACCTGTTAGAAGATCCATTACATGCAGCGAAAACAACGAAATGAATGGTATTACTGATGTAAGCAATGTGATGTGGGACTGTGTGTTGGGCCTTGTCTCGAAATATATCACACAAAAAACCTTCCAGAAATGTTGAAAGAATAAACATAAAAAAAAAACAAAATGAAACTATATATATATATATATATATATATATATATATATATATATATATATATATATATACTGAAAAATATAACCGCGCCATTTGAGTGTAAAACATGTCTTATTTCACAATTTAGATTTCGGTCTTTGGCCATTATCAAGTGTTACTTCTGCAACAGATTAAAGCACATTAAAAGTACAAAATGGCTCTGAGCACTATGGGACTCAACTGCTGAGGTCATTAGTCCCCTAGAACTTAGAACTACTTAAACCTAACTAACCTAAGGACATCACAAACACCCATGCCCGAGGCAGGATTCGAACCTGCGACCGTAGCGGTCTTGCGGTTCCAGACTGCAGCGCCTTTAACCGCACGACCACTTCGGCCGGCTTAAAAGTACAAGTATCGGACAAAGGATCGTAAAAATAGCAGGGAAAACAGTTAAATCAATATATGGGCTGTATGATATGTTCTCTTACTTACGTATTATAAGTCATTACACCTGAGTAGAACCCAAGTCATCGTCAAAGATGTATCTTCGGTTACATAAACAAGTTTTATCAAAAATAAATGCGAGAACATTTGTGTAATATGCTAATTTACTGGAAATTAGTATGACTCAGTTGATATGGTTGTGGAGTGTGCGCTGATATGAAACTTCCTGGCAGATTAAAACAGTGTGCCGGACCGAGACTCGAACTCGGAACCTTTGCCTTTCGCGGGCAAGTGCTCCACCAAAAGCCGTTACAATCATCTTCCAAAAGCCGTTACTATGACAGAGTTGTTGGGGACGCAGATACATAGATGCATAGCGCTCATGTCAGAGAAGGCCAGAGGCAATTGTTTGGCAGCCACCACTCCCTGTCTAAGATCTTGTGACGAAATCACAGGTTTCTAAACTTTGCTACACTGTGTCTAAACAGCCATTGACACAAACATAAGTGGAACGACCGTAAAAGATCATCATAAAGGCATTCGAGTTTGCATCATGCAACATATGATGTATCATGCGAAACAGGTAGTGGGACTCTATTATACAAGCTGGTTACACTACCTTTGAATTGGACAGAGGATGCCAATGTTTACATAACATGGCGTGAAAAACCAAATTTCTAGTGTGCATATAAAAACGCGACATACAAGATCGTAATTAAAGATACATAAAAGTATAATCTTGCGAATGTGAAATATTTGATATCTGGTGAATTATAAAATAAGCAGTTACGCATTGTATGAATTATAAGCATACTTAAAAACTGGCCAGTTATATAAAATAAATTAAAATAAATGGTCACAAACATCGTTGGAATTTAAAACTCTTTACATAGAGGCACCAGTGATTGTTATAAAAGACCCAGAGAACAAACATAAAGGAGGGGGGGAGGGGGTACAGGTAAGGAGACGGTCCAGTGCATAGTGAATCTGGATATATAACTCCCTCTACAATAAATCACCAAAGAACAGATATCAAAAAAAGATACATTCAATCCCAAAGCAAATTTGTCAAAAACAAAGACCCAATTAAATTAAAAAGTTCTCACTCTTCTTTGTAATCTTAGATGGGTTTATGAATGTAAAGAACAAAGGGTATTAAAAGTACAATTTAATTTAAGAAGTTACTGTCGAGAATAAATAGAGAAGAGCCTGTGACGACGAAGACACCCCACCGCAGCAGGCGCTGCAGAGCACAGTGCCATGTCGCGTCCAGTATGGCGGCACTGCCATGTGCAGTGTCCCGACCGGACACGGATGGTCGCACTGTTGTGCTGCACTCAGCAGCGGAAAGGTTAAACCTTTGGTAGGCGGCTCTGCGTTCACCATGAGCCATAATACAGCGTAGGCTCCACTGAGTTAAATACACACACCACAAAAATAAAAGACAACCAGTTTCCAATGTTACCGATATCATTTACCATCGGATGAGCAAATAGCAATAATTCTGTCCATCTGATGTCTGACCAGGTAGAGAGCAGGATTCCAAGCAGAATTTAAGCAAAAATCTCCACTTGTACGTTCACTTGCTAATTTAATCTCAAATGGTTCCCTATCACTATCTCAATAGCTGCAAGTGCCACCAAAATCTCTTAATTTTTATACTACCACAGGATGACGGGAAACGAGGGAGTGTTCAGCAGTAACAGATTTGCTCGGCTGTTGTTTTCGTGTGTGGCGTGTTTACTCTATGCACCGGTCCTTTTGGTTTACAAGTATATAACTTGCCACAACTGTATAGTAAACGGTTGATACAAACTTTACGCACACCGAGGGCATGCTTTACAGACACTGAAAGGATCCTCGTCTTAGATAGTGGTCGAAAAACGAGGTTTCCGCAAATGTGAATAATCCTTTAGAAAATCTATCTCCACAAGGCGAAAAGACTTTGATGCCACTTCGCTATTTTCATCTCTCATCCTATTAGTGGTTGGCAGATTGCGCAACGCGCGATTGATCGTTCGGTGTAGTCATTACGATGAAAGGTGACTACAATGTTGGCAAACTATATGACAGTTTTCAAGACCAGACGTGACGTAAACTGTCTGAACCAAGGTAGAAAACACTCCTTTAAGTTGAGCCGGATGGTGACTACATACTGAAGATACAAATCAGTGTTAATTGGTTTAAAAAAATGGTTCAAATGGCTCTGAGCACTATGGGACTTAACTTCTAAGGTCATTAGTCCCCTAGAACTTAGAACTATTTAAACCTAACTAACCTAAGGACATCACACACACCCATGCCCGAGGCAGGATTCGAACCTGCGACCGTAGCGGTCTCGCAGTTCCAGACTGCAGCGCCTAGAATCGCACGGCCACTTCGGCCGGCTAATTGGTTTCCTAAATGTCTTATACAATAACGTCCGATCAACGTCTCTCTTGATCAACATACTAGAGAAGAGAAATCAGTCATTCCTCTCCACCTCCATAGTAAAGCTCACATTCAGGTGGCATGAATTCTGGTGTTTCATAATGCAGAGTAAATTCTCACAGCTGGGGCCAAACAACGAAAGTATTGTTTAATTTATTTTATTGCTACCGACTCCTTACATAAACAGAATGAGTATGATAGGTGACAAAGACCTCCCCATGGTAGCTCCATCCAACTGCTTGCAGGCTATCAAATAGAAAATGTGATGAGTGGTCCTCAACTACGTACCCTCAGACTCAGAGTTGCAATATAAATAGTTTTGGCTGCTTTCGTTGCCTAGGGGCTGGGATACGTATTTGCCGCATTAAAAGCCAAATACTGCTGAGTCTACAGTATACTATATGAATATACACAAGAATCTAAAGATCAAAGTTTCCTATCACTCGGGAATTGCGAATTTTGAATGTAACGTAGAAATTTATAAACGAAAGATTGCGATTAAATAAAATCTTCAGGTACTATTTTTAACGACTTTAAATGATGAGTATGATAGCAGAAGTACCTTTAAGAATGCCGTTTATTACTTCAAACACCTATTTGTGTCGATGGTCCAGCAATAAAATAAAATATATGTTGATTAACAGGGAAACAATAGATTTCTACTTTACGTAATTAGTTATGAACAACAACATAGCTCGTGAGATATTCACTTCTGGCCGTGCGGTTCTAGGCGCTGTAGTCTGGAACCGCGAGACCGCTATGGTCGCTGGTTCGATTCCTGCATCGGGTATGGATGTGTGTGATGTCCTTAGGTTAGTTAGGTTTATCTAGTTCTAAGTTCTAGGGGACTAATGACCTCAGAAGTTGAGTCCCATAGTGCTCAGGGCAATTTTTTTATTCACTTCTAAACGCATACTACGTCTTCACTGCAGAAGCCACGGAAATAGCACAAGTGCAATATTTCTACCTCCTGCGACCACACGAAAAATCCACTCGAAGTCTTCCCTGCAGCTGACCATTGCTGCTTCCCGTCATGCCCCCCTTCGTCCTGTCCAGCACTCTTACTTCCATCCAGTCTCCACATTAAGGCCGAACGTTGTGGCCGAGCGGTTTTAGGCGCTTGAGTCCGGAACCGCGCTGCTGCTACGGTCGCAGGTTCGAATCCTGTCTTGGGCATGGATATCTGTGAGGTCCTTAGGTTAGTTAGATTTAAGTAGTTCTAAGTCTAGGGGACTGATGACTTAGATGTTAAGCCCCATAGTGCTTAGATCCATTTGAACCATCTCCCCATTAACTAGTGCTGTGATTGGCTAGAGCACTCCTGCCATTTCTCCAAGCCAACGCACACTCACAAACATATTGAAACACATATGAAATACTGAATTTACATTTAAATAACTTGAAATCAATATTCCTATGGCTGGACCATAAACACGCTCCTAAACACATTATTAAATGCATAAACAAATTGAAACGTCCCCTTTGAAAAATTGTACCTGACTGTGCTTAACCTGACACACAATATTTTTAGCGCAACGCAATCTGACTTTCAAAAATCCCTACAAAAGAATGGCCCTGACTAACATTAACCTATACCTTTCACAAATCACTTACCTCACAAAAATCTTCGTTACTGGAACTACTGCAATACAGCGAGCGCCACTACTGCCAGCTAAACAAAAGATTCAAACTACTAAAGGCACTAACTACTGATAGGCATAGTTAGCAAATGAAAGATTTTAATAGAGAACAAACAATGTATTTACCTTAATAGTCATAATATATATAGCAGTTCATGACAAATTACAAAAACTCCGCCATCTCTCTCCCCACATCCACCACTGCTGGAGGCTCACCTCCAACTGCGCAACGCTACGCGCTGTTCACAGCCAGCTGCCGCTGCCCAACACTACAATGGGAGACAACAATGCAAACTAGACACAGACTGCACACAGCACAGCCAGTGATTTTTATACAGAGGTGGCGTTACCAATAAAAAAACCTAAACAGCCTACTTACATAGCCCCCATGCTCCCCACCAAAAATTTTACAAATTGTTTTGAGCAGTGGCCAATACAGATTTGAAAAAGTTTTTCATAATTACAATAACAAAGAAATCAAAGGCACACACTTATTGATACAATGTTGGTCAAAAGCTAAACTTTCTCACAGTCCATAAAGACAGTCCTAATCGTACATCACAGTAGAATAGCAGTGCCTGACATACAATATTTTTAGCGCAACGCAATCTGACTTTCAAAAATCCCTACAAAAGAATGGCCCTGACTAACATTAACCTATACCTTTCACAAATCACTTACCTCACAAAAATCTTCGTTACTTCTTCTTCTTCTTCCGTGTCTGGATGCACCAATTATATCTTCCCTTCCCAGAAATTAGCAACGTAGATTGCTTTGTCATTGACTTTCAAAATATCATCTTTAGTGCATGTCATAGACATATCTGGGCAGATCAGTAGGTGGTCCAAGTCCTGTATTGCTCCGCATTCACACCTGTCGCCATCACTGTAACCCCATTTAAATAGGTTTGATTTGCACCCAGTTACTCCAGTGCGCAGCCGGTTTAATGACCTCCAAGTTGTAAAAGGTAGTTGAAATCCTGCAGATCCCTCCTCAAGTAGATCCATTGTGGAGTGTGGCACCATTTCTTCCCAAAGAGATAGCCGCCTTGCGGCGGGTTTGGTGACGAGCTCTTCAGTAGTTTCAATGAAACTCCTGCGGGATTTCAGCCGGACACGTTGTTTTCGGTGCATATGCAACGGGTGTCGAGGATAATTCTTTTGTTTTGATCTTTCGATCTCGGCGGCTACTTGTCTGCGGATAGTTGGTGGTGCTATGCCTATGATGGGGTAAATGATGTCTGTGGGAGTTGGTTTGAGGCATCCTGTGGCAATACGTACAGTTTCGTTTACGGCGACGTCAACTTGCTTAGTGTGAGCAGAGTTCCTCCAAACTGGCGCCGCATATTCCGCTGCTGAGATACTCAGCACCAGACCCGTGGTGCGCAAAACATGTGGTTGAGCTCCCCACGATGAACCTGTTAGCTTCCGCAGTATGTTGTTCCTGGCACAGACCTTTTTTTTAGTGTTGTGACAGTGCTGCTTAAAAGTAAGTGCTCTGTCCAATGTTACTCCCAGGTATTTTGGGCTGTTTGTATGTTTCAGCTCTTCCCCTTGCCACATGACTCGGAGTTTCCGTTTGGCTTGTTTGTTCCTAAGATGGAAGGCGGATACTTGAGATTTACTAGGGTTTGGTTTGAGATTATTGCCGTCGTAATAGGTAGCAAGTTCTGTTAAGGCTCCTGTGAGATTCTCCTCCACTTGTTCAAAGGTTTTATCCTGTGTGGCCACTGCTGCATCATCAGCATATATGAACATTCGTGTCCGGCGGCTGATGGGAAGATCATTGGTATAGATGTTAAATAATATTGGAGCCAAGACACTACCCTGTGCAAGTCCATTTTTCTGTGTCCTCCAACGGCTGTTTTTAGATTGTAAGGTTACATAGTAGTGTCTGTTTTGTAGCAGACATTGCACGAACATAGAAAGGGTGTAGTCCTTAGTGACATTATACACTTTCTGGGTAAGCAACTTATGGTTAACTGTGTCATATGCAGCACTGAGATCCAGGAATGCGTTACTGGAACTACTGCAATACAGCGAGCGCCACTACTGCCAGCTAAACAAAAGATTCAAACTACTAAAGGCACTAACTACTGATAGGCATAGTTAGCAAATGAAAGATTTTAATAGAGAACAAAAAATGTATTTACCTTAATAGTCATAATATATATAGCAGTTCATGACAAATTACAAAAACTCTGCCATCTCTCCCCCCACATCCACCACTGCTGGCGGCTCGCCTCCAACTGTTCACAGCCAGCTGCCGCTGCTCTACACTACAATGGCAGACAACAATGCAAACTAGACACAGACTGCACACAGCACAGCCAGTGATTTTTTCTTAAAGTCTGAGCAGTAAAAGAAAATGCACACAGAGGTAGTGGATTTCCATGCAGTCTTGAAGAAGTAGCGTTGTCCTTCCAACGGAAAGACAGTGCTGACTGTCGACATGCAGACAGGTCATGGGCCACAACAGAGCAAACCCACAGCGGAGTCAGTCGAAGTTTTGAAGCGTATTGGTGGTTGGGTCATCACAGAGCAGACCCACTGTAGTCCTGGTAGAGAGTATGGTATTGGTGGGCCACCAGAGGTGCAGACCCACTGCAGTCCTTGTAGAAATAATGGTATTGGTGGGTCAGCAAAGGTGTAGACCCACTGTAGTCCTTGTAGAAATAATGGTACTGGTGAGTCAGCAAAGCTGTAGACCCACTGTAGTCCTTGTAGAAATAATGGTATTGGTGGGCCATCAAAGATGCAGCCCCAATGTAGTCCTTGTAGAGATGGCCAGCAGCCATCTGCTGCGACTGTGCAGGTGCACAATCACCATCGAAGAGTCTTGCAGAGAAGACAGTAAGTCCATAAACCACTACTTGTGCACGCACAAAGTTTTTGGAATTGTCCTTAGAACCAGCAATGCTGTTATCCAGTCCCTTGCTGAATTATTAACACACGTGCAAACACTATCAGTCCCTACTTCTCACATACTGTGCATATATTATGGCCAACAGAAATGTGTGCAGTGAAATGATACTTACAAGTTACTTAATATGATGAACTGGTGTCAATTACAATTCTATAACATAAGAATACAATAACAAAGGTACAAAATACATCATTAAAGAACATAACAATACAGATAAAATTTGTAGTATAGGCTTTACAAAAGACTAGAAATAAACATGCATATCAGTGTTACAAGAATTATGACATAAGTACATACATAAAGATCAGAATAACTTTTGAAACATCAACTTCACATATGAAACAGAATAAATAATGCCTAAGCATCTTCACAAGATAAATAACATAGTACTTGAAAAATTCTACAACATAAATCTTATTAGCTACACGCTTAAAGACAGGAAAAAGACAAATACACAATGGTACATACACACATAGCAAAATAATACAAAAGGAAAGGACAGGGTTTGTTTTACTGCGGTATTTTGCATGGAGATCTCCCTTGGTTCATCATTATTCCCAAAAGTCCTATCTATACCTGCTTTCTGTACTTTTTTGTCATATAACTTCTCAATGCATTTCTTCCAATTCATTGCAACTCATTCTCTTATATAGTCTACCCCCTCTTAAGCTAACTTAAATCTACTGAGCTCAGATGCTAAACTAAGGGACGAGGCAATGCAGCAGCACAAAACAATTAACACAAACAGCAATGACAAAAAAATGGAAATTTGCAAAGCAAGCTACAGTAAATCTAAATTACCAAGCAATTCAACATTACAACTAATATGAGGCAATGCGCAGCAAACAAGAAAAATAAATCTGACTTAGCAGAGTAACACAAATTAAAATCCAGTAGCACTATGCCTGGCAAACAGCAGCAGTAAATGCTATAATGTATACCTAAGCATGACAAAGCTCAAGCAGAAAAAATAATACACTAAAGACAACAATGCAGATAAAGGTAATTTATAATCACATCTTAATGTCTAAGTAATTAAAGTGGTGCACCACAACAACTTATTGTAAAAAAAATATTACCATGTACTTGAAAAGAAAATTATGAATGCAGTTCCTGTGAAGGTAAATGTCTTTTTGCGCTCCCTCATTTTTTTGAAAAAAATTATTATTTACTCGATCTGTAGACAGAAAATATTTATATTAGTACATCTATAAAATTTTATTTTAACCAATGCTGCAGTGCCACTAGAAACTAGATATTAAACAAAATGAGCAATCTCTCAACTAGCAAGACAATAGACATAAAATGTTTATCATCATTTCATTTCAGTTAATATCATAAATTAAGAACTCTACAGTGTAATCATGTTTTCAAGTTTGAGGGTGTCGTATTTACGATGCTTTCTACAAAGGAATGCCGATAGCGAGGATAATGGCCTCCCCTTTTATTTTTGCACCTAATGGCTTTCTTTTGTCAGATGCCTACCTCTCAGCTGGGCGCCCAAAACGCATTACGCCAAGGTCACTTACTTTTCTTGCTGAAATATTTACGATGGCAGTTTCCGCCACAGTGACAGTCTCATATAAAAATATTTCACAGGTCAAGAATTTGGGTTACAAATCTGTAGAAACAAAATCCTATAAATATAACAGCGTCCAAAAAATTTTCGCCAGCATTGTGACACATTCACGCATATACACACATTTCATAACTCTTAAAGTACGGTTCTTGGTTTCCAACAACCTTTTTCACAAACCAGAATCCCTAACCACTACTCATTATTCCTTACCTTATTCGTCGACACTTCTTCAATATTTCATCATTACAGATATGTAGCATAATCAAATAACTCATATAGCATCAGCTTACTGATCATAAACATACCGCAACAGCATAATACACATAGTCATCGTAATAATAACATCATAACACCTCAGTCAACTCTCAAAATCGTCGTAGCTTCCTCCAATAATTTCAAAATCTAAAAAAATTCTCTGCTCATGTCAAAAGTGTCATCTGCCTCAAACGCACTTCAAAAATCATGATCCCATACCAAATATATCATTCAAAGCTCTCATAGTATCACAATGGTTCCGAAAAAATATGAACAGTTTACAAAGTACAGACAAAATACAGTTTCATAAGTGTGAAGTTATCCAACTGTGTAATTGCGTAAACATCTGTCACTGCTGTAATAAAAAAATGTTTGTTTCTCTGTTAAATAATCAGATAGCTGTGTAATTCTGTGTTAGAGAAATATGGTACCGATGTGTAAAGTTGTATAAGCAAATACCATATTAGCTAGGGCTCCTTGTGCTTGCCAAACACATGGTACACAAAGTAGACGTGTACCCCCCTGAGGATTAATGTAATTATACCCTCAGGTGTTACAGATTATTGCAATGGAATAAAATGTATCACGGAAAACTTTCTTTGTAATTCAAAAACCTTTAAAAATAAATGTTTTAAGTATAAAATTAATCACTCAAATACATGTACTGTAGCGCTAAACTGTGCGTCTTGTTGTAAGATAATCTCTGTGGAAGTGTCGTAGTTGTCGTCCTCCGAAAGCTAAGTTCTGCAGAAGTCAATGTACTTACCTCATGATAAACAAAGTGAAATGCTTTGCGTATAGATATCTTAGTTATTACGCTTATTACCATGATGAAGAAAGTACTGTGCTGTAACGTATTGTTGTGCTACGGAAAAGGCAGTCTCATTGTAGCTATACCACAAACGTTACTACTAAAACATGTTTTACTTTCCAGAAGAATTCAGAAAAACTGTGCAGATATAAAGCAGATACAGCACAAAAGCAACAATGTAAATTGTGTCACACATTAGTAGCGTCATTTGAAAAATTGTACCTGACTGTGTTTAACCTGACACACAATATTTTTAGCGCAACGCAATCTGACTTTCAAAAATCCCTACAAAAGAATGGCCCTGACTAACATTAACCTATACCTTTCACAAATCACTTACCTCACAAAAATCTTCGTTACTGGAACTACTGCAATACAGCGAGCGCCACTACTGCCAGCTAAATAAAAGATTCAAACTACTAAAGGCACTAACTACTGATAGGCATAGTTAGCAAATGAAAGATTTTAATAGAGAACAAACAATGTATTTACTTTAATAGTCATAATATATATAGCAGTTCATGACAAATTACAAAAACTCCGCCATCTCTCTCCCCCCCCCCCCCCCCCACATCCATCACTGCTGGCGGCTCACCTCCAACTGCGCAACGCTACGCGCTGTTCACAGCCAGCTGCCGCTGCCCAACACTACAATGGCAGACAACAATGCAAACTAGACACAGACTGCACACAGCACAGCCAGTGATTTTTATACAGAGGTGGCGTTACCAATAAAAAAACCTAAACAGCCTACTTACAAAATGAAATAAACATATATCATACGCATAAAAACAAAAAGTACGCCAGTGGCCTAATGTCTCTGTGCTTTCTAACCCAGTAAATATTTGACCAATTTCTTCATGAATAGACGAATAAATATATTTATAAGCATGCTGCTACCGCTTTTTCGTGTCACTGTCGAGTACTTATGGCCTGGCGTGGTCAATAGTAATCGGCCACTTTGATATCCAATAACTCATGCGCTGTTCAAGTCATATGGTTGTAATTCATCCCAATTTAGGTTTAAACTAATCGCTTTCTAAAGACACGTCGATCAACAAAATCGGATGAACCGTTTAGATTTTGGAAATTCGTTGCTGGGTGTTACTTGTATAATTTTCAGTCAGATAGTAAACTTTAAACTAATAAAGATATTCAAAATCCGATTACACCATCAGAATCGTCGTGCAAATAATGGTAATGTAAATGTTACTCTTCAAGATATCATGATTCCTCTGGCTATTGTTAATTTGTACATGAGCTGTGAAACGTCTGCCATTATGGCTTCACAAAGTCCGCCATCTTTGGCACTCCCGGCATACACATCTCCTTCGTCGACACAAAGCACAGTCCTCGTCACGGCGTCAACATGGAATTCCCAGCCACGCGGTCTGCCTGGACCACGCGCTGGGGCTGCCCCTCTTGCCCCGGCTAACGTTTGGCACCTGCGGCCGCCGACGATCTGCGGCCCGCCGAGAGGCCCCCGCGCGGCCACGCCAACTCCGAACTTAGGATACTTTCAGGGCGCCACAGCTCGCCCGTTACCTCACATGGTTATACAATTAAGTGAAGACTATGACACATGTTGGAATGGGATGGTTAATTCATCATCACATCTAATCTTAGTCAACCGTAGAGAAACAGCTAGACAAATGCGAGTGAAGAGGGGCACTGCAGCAAAATGTACTAAAATCTCGGAGTCATTCAAACGCAAGATCTCTAACCGAAGAAAGAAATCCGACGAGTTCCTAATGTTATGTACACACCGACCTACTCTTAGACTCAACAGGTTAGTAAGGTGTTTTGCTACAAGTCACTACGAAACACCAACGTTACTGACAAAAGGACTAGGAGGAATTCATTTCTTCTGAACTTTCTTATGATCAGATGATCTAGGGAGAAGAGCTGAATAAGAGTTAACACTCTCGACACTTTTTTCTTCACGGGGTTGTTAGTCTCCATGTTAAATCTTTATTCCATGGTGAACCGAGTCTGCAGTAGTAGGATTAGATAGTAAACACTGCTTAATGTAAACATAGTTCTGCTAACCCAACACAATCGTAGCACTGTTATGGGGTAACACCCTCAGTAATGCAAAGTAGCCCGACATGCTCGTGAAGTACTATCACCGGCCAATCGTGCCCTGCTAATACATGACATGCTTCTCTCCTAACCTTCTAGGCAGCATGTGGAGGAAGTTTAAAAACAGCTGGTTCAACAGAAATAAAATCAACTACTGTCAAACACTTGGGCGTTGATGCAACGTTCAAATCTTTCTTTAGCACGGATGAAGGTGCATCGTTCAAGATTTCTCCGTGATAATGATCATGGACGTTGAGATGTAATATCACATTCCGAGCTACAGAAAATTTCAAACCTAAGTGATTGCTGGCCAAGGATAGTAAGAAATTTTCAGTTATAATGCGACAAAAACCACCGTTCATCCGGTCTCAAGGAAACGTTGAAACTGTCGAAGCAATCATCAAATGAAGTTGAAATAATTCATTACAAACAAAATTTAACACTTTGCGAGTTTAATGGACACTTTCATGAGCAGGGGCTAAGCCAGACGCGCACACAATTGCGAGGGCCTCCAATTCTATGACCGAGTAGTTTCTTTCATAGCGAGTGAACACACGGTTTGCAAGAGAAATGGTTTTCCAAAAGGATGGTTCGGTAATGTCCTCTGCTTGGACGAAAATGATGACAGACGTGACAGTAAGCTGTCGCCTTGACACAGAAATCTTGTGATAGGTCGGTATGTGCAAGAATCTGTGCCTTGACTAGTGTTTCTTTAAGTTACGAAAATTCGTCTTATGCCTGCTCCTTCCAGGTCCATGTAGCGTTTTTTCCAGTAAGATGATAAAGGAGTGGTGTGGAAGTCTAGATTCACAAAGCGCTAGTAGAAATTACATATTGCGATAAAACCGCGAAATCGGTTTTTACAGATTGGCGTTGTGAATTCTGCAATCGCACTAATCTTGTCTGGCTCGGGTCGTATCCCATCTGCAGATACGATGTGTCCCAGGAATCTTTCTCGCCGAATTGTGACTTCTGTAAGTTCAGAATCAATCCCGCCTGTAAAGGCATCGAATACACGATGCACAACTTTATTGTGGTCAGCCCATGATTTCTTTGCCACGAGAATGTCATCCATATAGAGCGTTACGCGCGATCTTCAGTCTGCAGGAATGATACTGTTCAGGTTTCTAATAAGGTAGCTGATGATATATTGAGCCCAAACGGAAAGCGTTTGAAATGCTAACAGTTCCCATAACAGAGAAACGCTGTCTACAGTCTTCATGAGGGATGGAGAAATACCTCCCAGAAGCTTGCACGTAAATCAACTGAGGACAAAGCTCTTACGCCATGGAAATATTGCAGAGGTTTGTCCAAGCTCTGAGGTCTACCTGTTTCCGGTATAATAACGGTGTTCACACCTTTGTCCAGCCTGTTGTTGATTTATTTTTCAACTTGCGTTTTTATATGTCAGCGGAATCGGGTATTGATTCATAAAAAATCGATCGTGCTCGTGCACCCTAAATTGATAGATGAAGCCTTGCATCGCGCCGAGCGCGTCCGAAAATGCCTGCGCATGACTCTGCAAAGTATGGTACAATCTCTGTCAGTCAGCTTCCAGTGCTTCGACGCTGACAGTACACCTCTCCGCAATCTTTGCGAGAACGGCATCTCTCTGACGCTCTTCAGACGCATAGCTCAACTCACTAACGTAATTCACAACGAGCTCCAGTTTGCGTCGCGATCCGGATCGAGTACGATAATTTAAGCAGCTTACTTCTGACTCGTCACGCAGGACGCACTCAGTGAAAACATGTACAGTGAAGCCTTCCCCAACTTTAACCTTCATGTCTCCTCCACCCAGGTCAATTACCGCCTGGTGGGTGAACAGAAAATCGGTCCAAAGAAGTGCTTCCACATGTAGTAGGGGCACAATTAGGAAATACCATTCGAATTCTCTACCTTGACACAAAATATAATGCGAGTCTGCTTCCTGATTTCAACATTCGTACCGTAGATTGCTCCCCTCACCGTCGTTCCATGCGACGGAAGAGTGGGCCAGCTCACGTCTCCTCACATCTTCGAAACGCCGTTTTGCTCAGAATGCTGAAGGGACTTCCAGTGTCGACTACGCAGGTAACTGAGATGGTAACCACCGGATTAACGGTAGGGACTGTCGTTTCACGCAGTAATTCTTCCCTCATATCTTGCTTAGCAATAAGCCGTTGAGCCGTGCTCACTCCGAACTACACGTTTCCTTGAACTTGGCTGTCTATCTGTGTTTGGTTTCCCGCCGTTGTTGCAATTATGCCGTGGTTCTTTCTCCGTCTACGTGTGGCAGCAGCGATGTGTATCGATATTTGCACCGTGTACCATCTTTGGTCTTTTGCATATAGTTTCGGGCTAGGGGGTGTGCGAGCAGTCGGTCTGTGGGTGCGGATCAGTGAGGATACGTCCATGCAGCGCAGTCGGCTGTATCCGCTGGCGGTCCCTGCGCAGTGTCTTAGTGTGTGTGGAGCGGTCCGTTCGCTACGAGCTTCGTGGCTTAGCGACCCAGAACGTCAAAGTTGAGTGGTGTTAAGTACCCAAGCCTCGTTCGTTCATGTTGTGTCGTTCGTTCCGGTGGTTCGCTGCTTGGGAGCTTTTCCTGTGAGCAACACTTAGTGTTTGTAGTGGTAAAATCGAGCCACCATGCGGTGGAATTAACTATATTGGTTCACTACAATTCAAGTGCACCAGCGGAAATTTCCGCCTTTTGGCCGTTAGTGTTCCGTTTACCTGGCCTGGCCACTAACGTAGCTTCAGGCAGTGTCCTTTCCTCACCTGTTGTTGCTGTCCAACACGATCTGTAGTTTTGACAGCTTAATACATATTTCATTGTGGATAATCACGTCCGTAATAGTTTGGTCTTTGAGTTTTCATCTACCGATTGGTGGCTAGCAAGTCGTTTGGTCGGTCGGTCTGTGACTGTCTCTTGGTTGGGCCCACCACACCTGTCGCACCTACGTGAACGTTAAGCCCCCCCCCCCCCACCCCCCACCCCCGGGAGGCGTCTGAGTGCCGTTGTCTATACTGTCCTTTTCATGGGTGTTTAATGGTCTGTTGGTAATCTATTATAGCCAATGCTTTATAGGAAAAAAAATTTGTGTTCTAAGTAAATCAATGGTCTTCAGCCCATATAAGTAAGTTTGAATTCCGGCAAGTGGATATTTTGCTGAAAATTACTGTTGTTATGCTGTCTTTTCATTTAGTGTTCTGTCAGCCACTTAAAACTTAAAGGCTTGAGGTATTTTGAATTTTTGGAAAATCAGTTGTGGGCCTTCAGCTGCTTAAAACCTTATTCTTAAAATTTCCCCTTAAGCGAAAACATCTCGGCCTTCTGCCTTAAAAGATTATGGTAATATATTTTAAAATTTTGAAATTTAATTGTGGTCTTCGGCCATTGGTATTGCACCTTGTTTATGTTTGTTCTGTCCACTTTTGCCTTGAGGCTTTCAGCCTAGCTGTGATATACAGGGCGTTTCAAAAAGAAAGAGCAGATTTCAAACATTTATTTCTCAAAAACTACAAATGATAGAAACACAATTCAAACGTTTCTTGTCAGAGAAAGGTTCAAAGTTTTTCAATGGTCCGCGCAGAAGTTCCATGCAAATCCGCAGTGGCGCTGGCGTTTGTTTGTAGGAAAATGGCGACGACACCACAGGAACGATCATTTTGTGTGCTGCAATTTGCAAAGTTAGAGTCCATTGTTGGTGTGCAACGTGCATTCCGCCGTCAATTCAACAAACAGCCGCCTCGTCATAAGCAAATTTATGAGTGGCATCACAGATTCGTAGAAGATGGTTGCATCTGCAAGCGAAAAAGCACGGGTCGTCCACGCACATCGGATGAAAATGTCGAGCGTGTCCGTGCAGCTTACGAAAGGAGCCCTAGAAAATCCACGGCACGGGCAAGTCACGAACTAAACATGTCTAAAACAACGGTATGGCGCGTTCTGAGTAACCGTCTGCACATGAAGCCGTACAAACTGCAGTTATTGCAAGCATTGCGTCCTGACGACCACAACAAAAGGTTCGAATTTTCAACTGCAATTCTACAGGACATGGAAGAGGACAATTTTGCCGAACGATTAATTTTTTCAGATGAATCAACGTTTCACATTTCTGGTAAAGTTAATCGGCATAACGTACGAATTTGGGCGAGTGAAACTCCGAGGGACGTTATTCAACATGAAAGAGACTCACCAAAGGTTAACGTCTTTTGTGCAATTTCGGTAAACAAAGTTTATGGACCTTTCTTTTTCATGGAGAAAACTATCACAGGAACCATTTACCTGGACATGTTAGAAAACTGGCTATTTCCTCAACTTCAGGAAGATTCAAATCACTTCATCTTCATGCAAGATGGCGCCCCACCACACTTCTCTGAACCTGTACGACGGTACCTAAATAACACCATTCCAGGACGGTGGATTGGAAGAGCAGGAGCACAAGATCAATGTCATCGTCTGTGGCCTCCCAGGTCACCAGACCTTACTCCCTGCGATTTTTATTTGTGGGGGTACATAAAGGACTGTGTTTATGTCCCACCTATGCCCGCTACTCTTCAAGAGGTACGACATCGAATTGTTGCGGCCGTGAATTCGGTAACTAAAGACCAGTTGCGTCGTGTGTGGCAAGAAATGAGATACCGGTTTGATATTTGTCGTGTAACAAATGGTGCTCATATTGAGGTACAGTTTTGATATTTGTTGTGTAACATTTGGTACTCATATTGAGTGAAGGACCGTTGGAATTGTGTTTCTATCATTTGTAGTTTTTGAGAAATAAATGTTTGAAATCTGCTCTTTCTTTTTGAAACGCCCTGTATACATATTTATTTTAATTATTTTATTCGCAATTTTAACTGCGTGTCTTCAGTCACTTGTAATTTATCTTATTGATATTTAAGATTTCTTGTTTGGAGGCCTTCGGCCGTGAAAGAGTTGGATTTTGAAACTCGTTGTAAAAGTTCGGCTATGCGCCGTTTTGGTTTAAATGTGTTATTAAATTACAATAAATTACAATTTTGAAGCGAAACTGACCACCACCTTATTTGGCCCTTCCCACAATCCTAATCACCTGTTCCGCCCAGCGGGTTTAGCGGGTGTATCAGCCGTACATTGCAGATTTCCGGTATGTTGTGGCTAGTGACGACGCCCTCCGTATTTGACATGCGTAACTGCTGCGTATGCGGTCTGTCCTTTCGGCAGTTGTAGCGGGGATTGGCCGGCCTTGTTCCAATGTCAGGTCCCAGAGCCACAACGTGTTGCTCGCCATTCATTGGGGAAACGGTCTTGATTACCGTAACTGGTTCTGTTGCTGTTCGGTGCGTTACGTTCACGGCGCCTATTATTACTCGTGCTAGCGTTCCGATTATTGCCACCATTGCGATGCCAATTGTTTCGGGATGCCTGTTGTCGGTTGTCAATGTTGCTCTTCCCGGCGCGAGTGGCCTCTCCTCGTTCTGCTACGTCTAGGAGTACGTTACGAAGATGGGGCGGTAATTTCGTGATGCAGATGCGGATGATCTCCGCTGCTCCATACGGATTGTCGAAAAAGCGCGCGAGACTCGTGAAGCGGGACTAGTTCAAGTGTGGTAGCATTAATATGTCACGTTTGACTTGTTCTTGGACCGCTTCTCACCATTAGGCCGAAAGGAATGCCTCAAGAAATTCGTAAACTGTGCTACAGTTCCGCACAAGTGACTGAATTCGGAATGTAGGCCCTCGTCTACATAGCCGTAATGAATTGGATCTTATGTCCCTAGGCCATGAGGGAGGTAACGAAAACCGAAGTTGGTCAGCCCAAGCTTGAGTCTGAATTCCATTCCTTTCGTCTCTGAAGACCTCAAATCGTCTCACCGTGAGGAAATATTTGTAGTCGAAGTCGTCGATTCCCGTCTCGGGGAACACTCGCGAGGATGACCCGAAATTCGTTTTCCCATGCGCCATTTCGCTTCCGTGCCTGCAATCGTTCTCATGACTCAAGTCTCTATCTTGGTTGAATCGCCTATCTTTATCATTGTATACATTTCTCGTATTATTGCATTTGAGGCGGTTCTCCAATAAAGATACGCGATCGTTTAGGTCCTCTGTGGCACCTCTCTAAAATGGCTCTGAGCACTATGGGACTCAACTGCTGAGGTCATTAGTCCCCTAGAACTTAGAACTAGTTAAACCTAACTAACCTAAGGACATCACAAACATCCATGCCCGAGGCAGGATTCGAACCTGCGACCGTAGCGGTCTTGCGGTTCCAGACTGCAGCGCCTTTAACCACTTCGGCCGGCGGCGTCTATCTCCTGTTAACTTCGCATTGTCCGTCTCGGAATCTTACCAGGGACCACCCCTCCTCAGTTTCGTGCGCAGTTGTCGGACACGGTTCAGCAAAACCCGCATTTGCGTTAAAATTACCGACGCTCTCTTCAAGCTTTAGTAGGTCGCGCTTCATTTTATAATCTTCCTCCTCGCAATTTAAGTTGCTGGAAACGTTCTTCGAGCGAGGAAATGGCCGCAGTATTGTTCCCTATTTTGATATCCACGAACCCGTTGTTCGCCGTCCTCGAGCTTTCCACAGACGCTAGGACTATTTCGCGATCGTGTCGGCACTGTTCTCTGAGAGACTGGAAATCCCGCTATATTCTGTCGCTGCGTTATTCGGTCGCTTAGTCACGCGTACCTGAGTCGCTTCTATTGTGTTGCGTCGCTGCGCGATGCACTTAAACGTTGGACTGAATTCGGCGACCGTAGCTTCTTTAATGTTTATTGCTACGTCTCGAAACTCACTTTGAACATTTGCCATTTGTTCCCTTAGCTATTCGTTGTTGGTCGTCATCCTCGTCTGGAAGTGTTCGTTATTGGCGGTCATGTGCACCTCTAATTGCTCGTTATTGGCGGTCATGCGCGCCTCTTTACGTTACTGGCGGTTATGAGCGCTCTAATTCTTGGTTATTGGCGGTCATTTGCGATCTAAATTTTCAGTTTTAGGGTCGGATGTAGCCATATGTACGTTGTTCGCGACCATTGGCGCCTCAAATCGCGCCATGAACTGCGCGCGCTCTGGTACATACGGTACCTAGTTCGTGACCATGCCGTTAGCAAGTGCGTTGTCTGCACTTTGAGAACCGAAATCAGGTACGCAGAACAATACGCTTGAGTCGCTAACACTCAGTGGAGTAGGTACATTGTTTACATTATTCTCCATGTTTTCTGACTCGTGAAGTGAAGCTGCTGCTGACGGCACTGTATCTTCAATTTCGTTCCCCTCTCGAACTGCTCTTAGAGCGGCTGCGCGTGTCCATCCTTAAAGCTGACTTCTGACCAATATTTGGAGACACGTCTAGCACCAACGTTACTGCACGTTATGAGTAGACTGAAACGGTCTAACGCTAACAATTTCTACCCCACAGAAAACATAATGAATAATTTCCTACACTTAAGTAAAACGTTTCACGAGCAAATTGCAAAAGTTACACGATCCTACGTCTCGGAATATGAATTAACCAAACGACAAGAAACTTCCACAAATGAATTCAGAGATAATACCGAAGAAACAACGCAGTAAACAACTCAACGCCGTTTCCACGCTGATGGATACAAAAAACAGCGGAGAAGTTGTTCACGTGCTAAATGGAAAAATGTTTTGGTTACATTTATACATCTTATGAAATAAAACTTTTTCACAGAAAATTCCTAGGAAGAGCGTACTCAAAAGTCAGGGTTGCCATATGAAGGGTATCTGTGTGTGATGGATCTGGTTGGGGCATCGATGCTCGTGATGAAGGTGTCCATTAAAATGAGATGTCAATTAATATGGTAGGTGGGAAGTCGGTATCTGTATACAATGAAAGAAAAACTTTTGATGTTTGAATGAACTGAGTTGCCGGATCTGCACATTTATGATAGTTGAATAAATATTAAATAAATGACTTGGACATATATATCTGTTATATAGCGGATAGCAGAAGGACGTAAAAATGGAAGTTTGCGAGGGAATACGTAAGCTCGTGCTCTGCTAAAAGTATCACGTTTGTTCAAGACACAACTGAATAGAACTTATAAGTGGGTGATGGTTGCTGTTCTTCATAACACTCTCGAATGAGTTACAAAATTACATTTACAACTGCGTGTTGGAGATCCCAGCACGATTTATCTTTAATTATTAATTGTCGAAGGGTCAGATGAATTTTTCAGCAGCGACATTCAAAGTAAAGGAAACAAAAGAAAAATTCGGAGTAGGTATTAAAATCCGTGGAGAAGAAATAAAAACTTTGAGGTTCGCTGATGACATTGTAATTCTGTCAGAGACAGCACAGGACTTGGAAGAGCAGTTGAACGGATTGGACAGTGTCTTGAAAGGAGGATATAAGATGAACATCAACAAAAGCAAAATGAGGATAATGGAATGTAGTCGAATTAAGTCGGGCGATGCTGAGGGAATTAAATTAGGAAATGACACACTTAAATTAGTAAAGGAGTTCTGCTATTTGGGGAGCAAAATAACTGATGATGGTCGAAGTAGAGAAGATATAAAATGCAGATTGCCAATGGCAAGGAAAGCGTATCTGAAGAAGAGAAATTTGTTAACATCGAGTATAGATTTAAGCGTCAGGAAGTCGTTTCTGATAGTATTTGTATGGAGTGTAGCCATGTATGGAAGTGAAACATGGACGATAAATAGTTTGGACAAGAAGAGAATAGAAACTTTCGAAATGTGGTGCTACAGAAGAATGCTGAAGATTAGATGGGTAGATCACATAACTAATGAGGAGTTATTGAATAGAATTGGGGAGAAGAGGAGTTTGTGGCACAACTTGACAAGAAGAAGGGACCGCTTGGTAGGACATGTTCTGAGGCCTCAAGGGATCACCAATTTAGTATTGGAGGGCAGCGTGGAGGGTAAAAATCGTAGAGGGAGACCAAGAGATGAATACACTAAGCAGATTCAGAAGGATATAGGATCTGGTAAGTACTGGGAGATGAAGAAGCTTGCACAGGTTAGGGTAGCATGGAGAGCTGCATCAAACCAGTCTCAGGACTGAAGGCCACAACAACAACAAGCGCACGAACACTTAGTCGGTTTCACCCGTCTCACATCTCCTGCAGCACTGTCGAGCAAACACTTCTGAAACCCAAGCAGCCCGTTCCTCCGGCAGTGCCCAGAGAGCTCCCTATTGTATGGTGCCAATCTGTGCAAGAGCTTCGTCCAAGCCGAAAAGAAACCTCTTTTCTACCTTGTACGTGCTGTATAGAGTTGGCCACTTTGCCACAATAGCAGTCTTCCTTTAATCCCACAGATCTAAATATTGAAATTTATCTAGTACACTCTGTCATGCTTTTCATTCATCAGGTGCGAGGAGAAAGAGATGTATGTACTGGCATATCGCACATAAATATATTGAATATGTGTGTGGGCTCCGATAATTACGATGTGAGGTGAAATGTAGATCATATACATTGTGGCCACTATACACACTGCTGCTCAGTATTTTTTTATGTCGTTTACATTCTGCGCCCAGAATTGAGGTGAGAGAGCTGGGGACGTTAAATTAAATGACAAGCAAATGATGAAGAGGGCCATGTACAGACCCTTGAATGCACGGTTACCTTAGTGGGGTAGAATGGAACTATGTTGCATGAGTTGCAAATACTCTTCTGTTTCGTGATATCTGCTGTGAAATCAACTCTATACAGCCTATGCTTGTGCCTTTGTTTACTCTCTGGTAATTCTTATGCATGTCATCACATCTTACTGTATTATGGCGTTCTCGGTACAGCCCAAAGGATCGCGCAATTATGACCAGCGGCCGTGTAATCCTCTGCCATATGGGGTCATTCGGATGTGGAGACGGGATCAGCACATTGCTCTCCCAGCTATTATCAGCTTTTCAACCGCTTCTTGTGAAACAAGTAGCTCCTCAGTTGTGATCACAAAACTGAAAGGACTCACTCCCGGTCCTCCCAGCGAGGAAAGCTCCCTGGCAGTACCGCGAACTGAAACCGCGTCCTCGGTATGACAGCTGCGCTGTCCCTTCAGCTACAGAAGTTAAGTATTATTAACTCCTATTTTCATACCGGGTCCTCAGTATGACGGTCAGATGTATTGACCTCTCAGATACGGAAGATGACTATTATTACCTCCCATTTTCGTTGTACGCCTGCGTGGCCGAATGGTCGGCACGGATAGCTACCATGCGGAGGACTCGGGTTCGATTTCCGGGACGTCTGAAGATTGATGTTACATGAACGTATATTGGAAGATTATTATTTTTAAGTGTTGCAGTTTTCTATATTGGCAAATATTTATATTTTTTTATGAACTGTGGACCCTGCCTTTGATGTGGAGGCTTGCGTGCCTCAGCGATACAGATAAATGCACCTCAATGGAGGGGTATCTCTTAAGAGGCCAGCCAAACGTGTCGTTCCTGAAGAAGGGGAGCAGCGTTTTCAGTAGTTGCAGGAGCAACAGACTGAATGACTGGCTGACCTGGCCTTTGAACATCAACCAAAACGGCCTTGCTGTGCTGGTACTGCGAATGGCTGACAGCAAACCGTAATTTTTTCCGAAGTCATGCAGCTCTAATGTATGGTTACATGATGATAGCCTCTTGGGTAAAATATTCCGGATCTCCAGGCGGAGACTACTCAGGAGTACGACATTATCAGGGGAAACAAAACTGGTGGAGTGTGGAACGTCAGATTGCGTAATCCGACAGGTGGGTTAGAAAATTTAAAAAGGGAAGTGGATAGGTTAAAGTTAAATATAGTGGGAATTAGTGAAGATCGGTGGCAGGAGGAACAAGACTTCTGGTCAGTTGAATTCCGGGGTATAAATACAAAATCAAATAGGGCTAAGGCAGGAGCAGGTTTAATAGTGAGTAAACACAATAGGAACGTAGATAACCTTCTATGAACAGCATAGTGAACGCATTATTGTAGCCAATACAGACACGATTCCCACGTCAACCACAACAGCACAAGTTTATATGCTAACTAGTTCCACAAATGGGGAGACAATTGAGAAAATGTACAATGAGATAAAAAATATTCAAATGGTTAAACAAGCTGAAAATTTAATAGTCATGGGGGACTGTAACTCGATAGTAGGAAAAAGAAGAGAAGGATAAGCATTAGGCGAATATGGACTGGGGGAAAGGAATGAAAGAGGAAGCCGCCTGCTGCAATTTTGCACAGAGAATAATTTAATCGTAGCTAACACTTGGTTTAAGAATCATGAGAGAAGGTTGTAGAGATAAATCCGTGTACAAAGAGAGGAAATGAAGTTCGTAAGGTCTGTAAAAGAATGATCTAGACGAGATAGATTCAGAAGTGAAGAGGTTAGAAAATATTTGCAAATACTTAATCTAAACCATAAAATATAATTATATAAAAAGAAATGGAAAGAGCATCTAGAACGTATGAGTGAAAGAGGACTGCCAAAAGCAGCAAGAAGATGCAAGGCAACCATCTGAAGTGTGGGAAGAGTGCAATAAATCTTATGAAGCCTAAACAGGTCTAATCCTCGTTGGGAAGAACTCATCTGCTCCTTCAAACGCTCATCACATCCACATAGTTACCTACTATCAGATGAGTGTTGCGTTCTGGTTTGCGACAGCTTCCTCGATACGGTGATAATTGTTAATTATGCTGTGAGGGGCTCAGTCGCTTGATGCTAAAGTGCGAGAATACAAATATAAGGTCAAAGGATCTCCCGCCGAAAGCCCTGCACTTTCTGTCTCTCACTTATCAGTTCTTTCACGCACGGTAATGCCAATGTGGACCGCGTGGGATTAGCCGAGCGGTCTAGGGCGCTGCAGTCATGGACTGTGCGGCTGGTCCCGGCGGAGGTTCGAGTCCTCCCTCGGGCATGGGTGTGTGTGTTTGGCCTTAGGATAATTAAGGTTAAGTAGTGTGTAAGCTTAGGGACTGATGACCTTATCAGTTAAGTCCCATAAGATTTCACACACATTTGAACATTTTTTGTCAATGTGGAAAATACGCGGTTGCACCGTTGTTTGGAGTCGACATTAACTGTACGTCCCCCCACAACTTCTAAGCGGCACAGTGGCTTAAGACCATAATGGGAGTGTAATTCTGAGTTCGCAGTTCACAGAGTTCTCTCACACGGCCAATTATAAAGGCGTTTGGATCGGAATATTCACTGAATGTATCCCTTATTTTCAGGCTGCTGCAACTACCAACTACAATTTGATCACGTAATCGGCATGTTACCAACATTTCCCAAAAAGCCATGTGCAAAAGTGCGATTATTCAGGGGGTCATGTGTCGGGCATTACTGATCACAGAAACAATACGTCAAGTGTTTCGGATGGCACTGCGCCTAGCAACCATTTTTATATCTATCAGAAGAAAGGGCGTACTGTAGCCATCTCACAATACCTATAATACAGAATAAAAATTAATCGTTAATTTTCTAGCAGCCAGGAAAATCGAGTAAATCGGTAGGTTATTTTGCATTACTTGTAGTCTAGGATGGACCTTTGGCAGCTTATAAAAACATCACTTGTTCATAGGCGGTTCCTGAGAAAACCAAAAACTCGTGATTTCTGCGCGGGCATGATACAGGATGACAATTATTGAATTATATGAAGAAAGAAACGTAAATTAGTTACAAACTACAGCGTGCACATACTTTATTTAGCATGTGAACGTCAGTTCACATTGTTGTTTATGAGGTCGGATCTATGGGCCTCATGGAAAAAGGTGTGACCCGGCTGAGTCACGCAATTTGACTCTTAGTGTGATCACGAGGTGTGGCCATTAATTGTACTCGTTGATCACGTAGGCTGACGTGAGGATCAATGAACTATACTTGACGGGATGTATCTGGAACATCTTAGCTGACTGGAAAGTTAGTATACAGGAACACAATCAAATATTTAGCTTTAATTCAGCATCAGCGGTGAACGTCGATCTTGACTTTGTACAATAATATTTACTAGTGCAGTTATAGACTGAACTGCGAATACTTCTTTACAATTATGATTGCTCCACACATATACATCAATTGTCAATGCATAAACTGTATGTGGCGCCTGGCTAGGTCGTGGCTACTGACTTAGCTGAAGGCTATGCTAACTAGTGTCTCTGCACATGAGATCTCTGAAGCTGTAACAAGTGAACCATTCCTATTAAAGTCGGCTGTAGAACTGGCCAGTGTGCTAGCTTGTCTCGTAAGACCAGCTGAGTGGCTGCGCTCGGTCTGCTAGCGTCGAAAGTAGCGACTCGCGGGTCCGATGTGTACTGACGGACCGCGGCCGATGTGAAGCCTACAACCTAGCAAATGTGGTGCCTTGCGGTGACACCACACAGATATTCAGATTTAGGTTATAACAGGTTCGATATGCCTGCCACCATTGGCGATCACGTAGCGCAGACGAATAGCAAATTTCTGCACGACCCGCTGAAATGTCTGGACATCGATGCTTTCTATGACCTCCTGAATGACTGTTTTCGGCACAGCAATGGTTTTGTGGTTATTGCTGTATACCTTGTCTTTAATATAGTCCCACAAAAAGGAGTCGCATGTGTTCAGATCCGGAGAATATGGCGGCCAATAGGGACCCATGCCAGTGGCCTGTCAGAATGCGGTGCCCAAAGCGCTCCTCCAGAACACCAAACACTCTCCTGCTTCGATGGCGTCGAGCTCTGTCTTGCATGAATCACACTTTGCTGAAATCAGGGTCACTTTGCACAATGGAGATGAAATAATCCTCCAGAACCTTCACTTACCGTTCTGTAGTCACCGTGTCATCAAGGAATAACGCACGGATTATCCCGTGACTGGACATTGCACACTACGCAGTCACCCGTTGAGGGCGAAGAGACATCTCGGTCGAGAAATGCGGGTTCTCGGTCCCCCAAATGTGACAATTTTGCTTATCGACGAACCATTCCAAATGAAAGTGGACTTTTCGCTAAACCAAACCATATGCGTATACCAATTCCTGATCATGCTCCGCGGCTAGCCGTGCAGTTTGAACGTCCTAACGCAAACCGTCGAGAAGGTATGACGATCTTATTTCATATAGTTCAATAATTGTCACACTGTAAGTACCAGTTGCGGGGATGGCCACTTCTGTAATTTCTCTTTACCCCAGTTCCTATAAATATTTATCATGTGTTCATAAGATTATGTTCTCGGTGAAACTTGAACTTTTTTCGGAATCATTATCCAAGCAGAGACCCAAAAGTTCAAAGGTGTCGTACTTACGCACAGAAATTTTGCGCATACTGACCGGTCTGAGGCTTAAATGTAGTTTTAAGTGGCGTAGTGAACACATTGCAACGGCTCTAGGGTCATCGCAAGGGTTCTGAAACCGCCAACTATGTTTTTAGTCAGAACGATTTGCGAATAAATCTCCATGACGCACAGTCTCTACACAGCTGTACAAGTGTCACGAAAGTGATACTGCGGTAAAAAAATGGCTAAAAAGGAACTTAAAATACCTGAAAGTAACCTAAAATGACTGCCAAAATTAAGTAAAACTAGAAATACTATAAATTTAGTAAAATATTAGTAATAACGCTTTTACTCTTTTGAGAAACAAATCATTTTGCTGCGATTGCTGAGCGAAGTATCCAGAAAAAAATGTAGAGTAAATAGAAACAGTATAGAATGCGGGACGTGGGCGTGGTAAACTACTTGGCCCAGTACCAGCAGAAAAATTAGACAATTCTATTCAGTACCATAAATTTACATCAAACACACACTGGTAATCTGAGCACATTAAGTAAAGTAATACAATGACTTCTCTGTAACGCCCCAAAAACCGAAATATTACATAGCCACCGATCAGGAATAATATAAGCAATCATTTTTGTGCAATCAACTGATTAGACCACTTGTGAATATTGCTTTCAAACATTAAGTAATGCAAATAGTTCAGAGACGTCAATAAGTGACATTTCAGACACCATTTAAAGGCGCCGATAGGAGATTACGCCACATGTTAAAATTATTTCAAAGCGCCAGTTATCCGAAATGGTTTGGAGGCGCCAAGAAGTAACAATGTCAAAGAATTATTTAAATTCAAGCAAAAAAGATTTAATCAGGTATGAAATTTATTTTAAAAACGCTTGCAATGTAATATCATTCCAGAGTAGCCAATAACAAGACTCCTATTTAAATGTGCCCCAAAGGTAGCTCAGACCAGTTATCATAAATTATTTCAAACGCCAATAATCCAAAATAGTTTAAATTACAACACAAGGTTTACCGACGAAGAACGCCAAGGCTCGGCTTGAAAACTTGATAAGAAGCCAATATTTACGTTTAGTATCAGCATGCAGTAGTCGACCCCACCAATTTACAGTGGAGAATGTAATCAGGTTTCCGGGCTCTAAAACAGAGGCAGTAGTGTTAACATACACGTACATAAAGCAATACCTTAAATAAAAAGACATACTCTAAAACAAGCCTATAACACGATACCAATTACGACACCCTTTCGATTTACAGTTTCAAAACGCAAACGAATTTATCAAATAAAGTGAGTATCAGGACAGAGGATTAAGCACCAAAGTAATCTAATGCAGGGGGCTGCTCAGACAGTGCGTAATTACAGTTACCAGAAAGACACAAGGCACTTCGGCTTGGAAATTTTAAACAAGAAACGCTTAAATGCTGAGGCAGCTGAACTGACACAAGTACTGTCAACATTGATTCCTACCATTAACCTCAGTCACTTTGTTGCCCCACTAAGATGAAGTACGACAGACGGAACTCACCCATAGCTTCCGTCATATAAAGTTGATGTGTGTCACAAAGCCTCGAAGTAGATAAATCTGGATGAAATACGTCCATGGCGGAATTAAACGCTGGCTGAATCACATCGAACGTTCCACAACAGCCATGGAGATGGTCGAAAGAAGCGACGACTTTGCACATGGCTACCAACCACGTAGCCACATCTAGACAGTAGAAGCTGCCACCATCAAAAATCAGCACTTCCCATTGTCCAGGGCAACATTCACGTGTTGGAGGTGGCTAGCAGACTCGTCCCTCTGTACCATCCAAGTTACTGTGCTGCCTTCAGCTTACCCGTTACATATCGATACGAATGTATCACAAACGTTTTTGTGGTAACCTTACATTATGCGTACTTATTTGTTGTTACTATTCATCAAAGAATATAAATGTGTCGAAGTATACAAATAAATTGTCAAAATATCACTGACCAATAGAAATCGTTTTAAATAAGAAGAGCCGCGACGAGTGACCGCGCGGTTTGCGGCGTCATGTTGTGGACTGCGCGGCCTGTCCCGCAGGAGGTTCGCGTCCTCGCTCGGGCATGGGCGTGTGTGTTGTTCTTAGTATAAGTTAGTTTAAGTAGTGTATAAGTCTAGGGACTGATGACCTAAGCAGTTTGGTCCCTTAGGAATTCACACACATTTGAACATTTTGAAATAAGAAGAAATCAAAAAGTTTCCGTTCGAAAGCCACAGTAACCCCTTGCTTAAATGTCGGTGCTGAATACCCTCACCAGAGTCACACTGGGTTGCATATAAAAGGCGTACAACTATGCTTCCGCCGTTTTATCCTCAACGTTTGAAGCTTTAATGAAACAAATTGGTTACACAAGTATTTTCTATCGCTGGCCACTACTTTCTCCCAGCTTTTGGGCAGTGTACGAATCCCGCGTCGAAAAAATTGTTCATGTTTTGAAGGGGATGCACGAATCCATCCAATTTGTCACTTAACTTCATGAGATCGGAAGTGTTGGTCAGCCAGGCCATGCGCCATTGATCTAAACAGAAGATAGTCAGAGGGAGCAATGTCTGGAGAATACGGCGGGTGTGGTAGGACTCCCCATTTTAACGTTTCCAAGTACGTTTCGACCTGTTTTGCAACGTGGGGTCGAGCGTTGTCGTGCTGCAAAATCACTTTATAGTGCCTCTCGCTGTATTGCGGCCGTTTGTCTTTTAATGCTCTGCTTAAACGCATTAATTGCGTTCGATAACGAGCACCTGTGATTGTTTCACTTGGTGTTAACACCTCATAGTACACGATGCCGAGCTGGTCCTACCAAATGCAGAGCATGATCTAGGAGCCGTGAATATTCGGTTTGGCCGTCGACGTGGAACCATGGCCCGGATATCGCCATGATTTTTTACATTTAGGGTTATCGTAATGAACCCATTTTTCGTCCCCGGTCACAACGCGACGCAGAAATCCCTTCCGTTTTTTACTTCTGAAACAACTGTTCACAAACACACAGACGCCGTTTAACGTACCTTGCTTTTAGCTCAACGGGACCCAAGTTCCTTCTTTGTGAATCATGCCCACAGCCTTGAGACGTTTAGAAATGCCTCGGTGTGTCACTCCCACTAATCGTGCCAATTCTTCTTGAGTTTGACGAGAGTCTCCACTCAGCAATGTCTCCAATTCTCTCTTACACCACTAACCCGGTCTACGACGTTAAAATCACCGTTCTTGAAGCGTTGAAATCACTCACGACACGTTCTTTCACTAATAGCGTCCGTAAGGACGTACTTGAGAGCATTCGATGACACGCAGCCGCGGTTTTCTTCATATGACGAGAATTAGGCTCGTAAATTGACATTTTCAAACAAGAACAACTTTATAATGCAGACACAAATCGACTTATGTTTGAATGAGGTTATGTTGACCGAGGTCCAAGCTAACTGACTGACGTCTGCGATCAGTTTCTTTCGACCGCTACTTATCGTTATCGCCACCGATCGGCAAACAGCGAAAGAGAAGTTGTACACCTTGTTCGCTACAGCAATGGACTCGAACGAAAACTTTTCGGTCGTCCTTATAGAAGCACCACACTGTACTGTAGCACGGAAAGGAAGGGAACCAGCAAAAAATGCTCTTGTCAGTGCAGAAGAAGGGCGACAGAAAAGTGGGGAACGAGCGGCTTGATTCTCATGTTTACCACGCGAACATATTCTCGCTTATTTGTGCAAGGGAGTAACAGAGACACAATGACGATGGAAGAGGGAGGAGACAGTGCCAGTGGGAGAGAAAGAGAGAGGCGACAGGGGAAGTGAGAAGGAGAATGTGGCCGTGAAAGGGAAAGAGAGGTGGATGAAAACTATACCAGTAGGAGCCAAGGACAGAGAAGGTATTGATGGCCAGTGAGTGACAGTGGCTGTAAAAAAGAGAAATGTATAGGGATAGAAGTAGTGGGAACAAAAGAGAGAGGAGTCTGGAAAATATAGATGAGTGGAGACCATGCATAGGTTTGGCGGAGGAGGGGAAGGAAGGGGTGCCTGAAACCTCTCACATCTGCGAAATTTAATTCATAGCGCTTTATCTGTAAGGGTCCGTCTTGATCACAGAAATTTTACAATTCACAATTAACGGTTTCGGCTATTGCCATCTTCGGATCATAAAATATTCTGATGAGGTATCAATGTCTAAATACATGTATGTGGGTACATAGCAAGTGCACTATATACCCGCATATGTACATTTTGGCTTTGATACCCACATCAGGATATCTCATGATCTGAAGGTAGCAGTAACCGAAACCGGCAATTGAGGATTACAAAAAAAAAAAAAAAAAATATTGTCAGTAAGACGGATATTCACAAATAAAGTGGCGCAACATGATGGCGGACTCATTTACAGACTCTGTGTCTTCACTTGATTTAATACATAGGTACAGGGTAGGACGCATTTTGGACCAAAATTTTACACACGTGAGTACAGGCGAAAAAATTTGTTACAGCCTCTAGGTTTTTTGAGCTGCTGCAGTATGGTTGAGACAGTTGTCAGTGATAGTGAGAAGGAAGGAAAAAAGGAAACAATGTAAGTGGAAGACAAGGGGCATGATATATATTGTAAATCATTGGGGGGGGGGGGAAGAGACAGTCTGAGAGAGACACACAGGGTGTTTCCGCAAGAGCGTGCAAAAATTTAACAGGACATAGACGATGCTTCTCTGAACAATTTTAGGTGGGGAAGCTGGGGTCGGAGAAGCCAGCTTAAGGAGATAATAGGAATAAAATCACAGTATTGTTACATTTTTATTCACATTAGTTACAGTTAACTGCAAAAATCATCATTGACATAATGAGTATATCATTTTTTCTATATCTTACAAAATGTTCTCAAACTGACGGCCATCAACCTAAATACAAGTATGACATCGAACATGAAGCCTGTTACCCGTTTCTGTCCCTAATCACAATTCTATCCTGAAGCAAGTTCCGACAGCACTTCGGATGTGTAAATTGGCCATTAAATGCGGGAACATTTAAAAATTGATGGTCCCACAAAAATAAATGGCGATCTGCAAGTCGGGCATGTCAACAAAATGACTGAAACACAAAAGGATAAGAGGAAAAACAGGAGCTGAGGACGAGACACTTACTGTTACTAATAGACAGGACAAAATTAATTATTAACAACGCCAACTTTCAAACTCAAGAAAATTTTAGATTTACATTTTGGCAAAGTTATTACCTAAACATTACTCATACTTACCATTCATAATGAGACACTCGGTATATGGAACTATATACGTTATGAGTCCTATTCCAGATAACAACGACTTGAGTGAATGATGAATAAGAAATTAAGCTTGCAGTTCACACATAAATTATTTTGTCTGTAACACTCGAAACACTGGCAAGCTCTTTACTACGGATATGATTAGATCTTGCGCTCTATGATATTATAGGTGCCAAATGGGAACTTGGCGGGATCAATATTCCATAATTCCAAATTATAATACCTCATTTCCACATGCCACTATTAACTATACTTACTGTGGGCAAGCAGTACCCTTCGTTCTAACCCTCTTGAAGCGTCACTGTAACATACAATTATAAATTGGTCCCAATAAGTTGCAGTGCCTCTTGCAACCACAGGAAATTATCGCACACGTGTTCTCTGTGTCAGGGGCCACTCAAAATTGCGTCCTTACTCACCTGTAGCTATATCAGTTCTGTCTTATGGTCTGCTGCTGTCAGAAACAATCTATAGCCCAAAACATTTTGACTGAACCACTGAGATAGTTTGAGATATTTTAGAAGCCTAAGTCACTAACTGGTTTACTATATGATCACCTCCTCCTTCTTCTTCTTTTACGGTCCTATTGGACCGCTTCAGTCAATCACTTTATGGTCATCTTGTTCGATAAGTTTTCTTTCTGAAAACTTTTTCATTAGTTATGATGTTCCTGGTTGTTCCTCGTCTGTAAAAACCCGTTTTATAGCATATCGTTTGTCTGTTTTTGGTGTGAATCTTATTTTTAAGTTTTCCAGATTCTTTGAGTTTTCTGTTTGTTTTGCAAATGACCCAGGGTTGATTCTATCTCCTTCATATCTTCCCTGATTTTCTTTATCCATTCTAGTAGTTTCTTTTCTTGGGCATCTGGTTTCTGGTATCATTAAACTGTGAACAAAAAAGAGAAGCTTTTCTTCTGTAAAGTATCTGTAATCGGCTGTAGTTCATTGTACACCATCTCATTTGGCATTATCCATTTCTGATATTTCTTATTTATGCATGTTCTAACTAGTCTCTAGTCGTCTCTCTACCTTTAGGACTCTGTCGATTCTGTTTTTCTAAGTGACTCAGAAAACAGTTTCACTTCCATATGTCACTTCTGATTGAACCACCGTCTTGTAATGCTTCGATTTAGTTTTGAATGTAGAAATTGTTTATTGTATGTAGAGCAAGGTAATTTATGAACTTGGATCATTTTAGCTCTTTTTTACTATGCAGCTTTATCGTCGAAGTTGATTGCTCTAATTTCTCCTAGATACTTAAATTGTTTCATTGTTTTTACTTTATTGTTATTTACTGTTAACTCAGTCTTTTCAAATGTTGTATGAAGTTGAATTTTTTGTACAACGTTTTGTGTTCTTCTTGTTCGATTTGTGGCTTCTTCAATGTTATTGCCTAGTAACGCTGAATCATCTGCAAATTCCACGTAATTTAAGGTTATTTATCTTTCTTGGTTTCAATCCTTATGCTTCAAGAATTTCTCCTGAACTATTTCCTCATTGCGTAGTCCAAAGGAGAGTGGAAAAGTAATGATGATAAATCATCTGCCTGTCGTGATCCAATTTTAATCGACTTGCTGTTAGTTAGAATTAATTTTATCATTTTTATTTATTTGCGATGAATTCCGAAATTTCTCAGCATCTTCGTTATTGAACGTCTCTGGATACAATTATAAGCTTTTTTTGAGATCTGCAAATGTTACGACTTGTAATTTTCGTCTTCTGTCGTAGTGATCCATTACCAATTTCAAAGTGATTATCTGTTCTGGGGAGCTTCTCCAGGGCCTAAATTCTCCTTGTTGTTCTCCTAGTTCCAGTTGAAGTTGATCTTTAGAACGATTGTATAGAAATCTTGACATAACTTTGCGATTATATGTGACACCCAAGAGGGAAATTCCTCCGAGGTGATCTGGATTCGATTTGTCTCTCAGTTTCTGTAATGGAATGGTTGTGGCTCTAGTCCAGATTTTCACAAAGCATTGGTGTAATGATGCCTTCACCAGTTGTGTTGGATATTTCCAAAGTTCCGCAAATGTGTGATCTTCCCCACTTCCTTTGTAGAATTTGAGCTCGTGCATGGACTTCATGGATTGTTGGTGGGTTTATATCTTGTGCTGGTGTTTTGATTGTGATATCTGCATTTATTTTCAGTAGCTCTGGGGACTCTTCGATATTTATTAATTTGTTAAATTGCTACGGGCGCTCTTATTATTTTTATCCTTTAACATTAATATTAGAGGGTCATATCTGTGTAGTGTTTTGCTGATTATTTTCTAGTAATTCCTTGAGTTTGATTTTGCCTCGCTGTTGGTTTCTGTCATTAGAATTATATCTTTTTGAGAGTGGTATTCAAGCTGTCTTGTTATTTTTTGAATTATTTTCCTGTGAATTCTTTTTTGTGAATTATATTTGAGATTCTTCCATTTCCTTGGATTTAATGAGAGTACCTGTTCAGCTGTTTGTTTCAATTGCAGAACTATTGCCTCTAGATCATCTGTTATTTTTATATTCCTAGTTTGTTCTTGGTATTCCTGGTTTTCTTTTGGAGGTGGGATTTTCACTTCATCGATAAGGTGATTCTAATTTTAATTTTGTTACATAATGATCTCGTCCAGTATCTGTTCCTCTTAGAACTCTCACATCGTAGATTTCCTGGTAGTAACTTTTATCCCTACAGACATAATCCAGTTGCCATTCCCCTTTTTTCCAGTCTGAATTTTTCCAAGTTTGAGCTTATTTGGTCTTCTTTTGAGGTATATCGACTTTTTTGTGCTGGCTATATCCTTATTATGTCTCTTTGTCATTTTTCCCATCCTAGTTATGCATCAAAATCTCCAGTCAAAATGTCTGCTTTATATAATTTACAAAATTATTTTTAAGTGTTTCAGATAATATTCCATTTATAACAAACGCTCTTCTCGGATTTAGATCCCAAAGTTTCTTCATTAGTGAAACTGATAATCTGAAACAGTCGGTTGAACCTGTTTCATGAATATTAGTCTCATATGGTGCCATAACATACTTGCAGTGCTTATTACACTTTGAATTTCATTTACAGCTTTACATAACCTCTGAAAAAGGGAGAAGTGTATTGCTTCTTTATTCACCTGAGAACAGCCCATTTAATTCCAACTCTTCCTTATAAAAGTGTGCAGGAAGTGAGCATGAGACTATTTTAAAGTTGCCTCCAGTATGTCCGGAGTTCGTAGAGCTGTGTAAAAGTTTTGCCAACTTAAGCTTGTATATGGGAAGTGTAGCGATATGGTTCACAATCTCCTACAACAGAGACATCCTCCACCACTGAACGTGGGGTGGATAATTTGAATGAGAGCAGTTTCCAGCACTCTTCCATTGGACTCGCTCTCATGGGCTCAGCATTAGTTTACTGGGTACGGGCTTGGCGACTCCTGGGCTCCTGAACTGAGGACTGGTAAGTGCCTCTAGTCCCCTGTCACCGTAAGCTCTGGGCGTGCTTCAGAGATCTAAGTGTGGAGTGGCGGTGGAATGTTGTGTGTCTCAGGGAATGAGGATCTTGGCTTGGACCCTCAATCTCAAGGTGTGCTATGTGCTGATGAGATGTCTGGCTAGTGAGGTGGATTAGTCGTTAGTGGGCAACACCTGGGTAACCTGCTGCACCTCAGTTGTATACGCAGGCAAGTGGGGCTCTGTCAGGGTAGACTTTCTTCCATGGCTGCTCTTGGGAACACCATGAAGCCTAAATTTAATGTTTCAGCTCCCAGCGGTTTGGGTGGGCCATTGGGTGGAATTAACATCCAAAATCATAATCAACCTTGTGTGGCTAGTCCACTTGGTTTACCGCTGACTGTCAACGATAGTAATCATAGTAATAGGCCAAATCCTTTTGTAGATAACATTTTTGTTGTGATGAAAAACGTGGACAGTTCTTTTGAGAAATTGTCGCCGTTTTATGCCCTTAAAGTTCTCGAGAGACTTACAGGGAACTGAAATCGATCAAGAGGTTGCGGAAGGGCACTTGAAAGGTGTTTACTGGGACACATTTGTATGTGGCACCCGAATATGATTTTATAAACGATGTATGTGTTTGATAGGCTTTATATCGCTGACTGTGTAAGACCTCAGACCTAGAGATACTGTTTCTGGTCTGAGATTATTATACTGTACCAAAAAGTGAGCGCTTGGTTCACAGTTGTATGTCGTTGCTGTGAAGGAAGACGATGGAGTAGGCAGTTTTGTGGTGTGCTGTGTAAAGCCACGAAGTGTTGGATTAATTTAGAGTTGTATTTTTCTCAAACGTTTTCATTTATTAGTCAGAACAATTTCGTGTACATTTCAAAGTATTACGGCCAGCATTGCACACTGCTGATCCTGTAGCTAGCATTGTTTTATTTTTTATTTTTTATTTTTATTTTATTTATTTGTTTATTTTATTTTATTTTTTCCAGCGACCAGAATATATCGCGTTCCACCGTCGCTGCTCTAGAGGTAAGGCAATTTAATTTATTTGTTAGGTGCACAGGGACCAGATTTATCAGTTTTGAACAGGGCCAGAGGATTCAGTGCCTAAAGGGCTGAATGTATTTTGCAGTGACTGTATTTCTATGTTGGTATTGGAAGTTACATTAGCCAATCAATTCGTGTAAACTTTTGCTAATAATAACACAGAGAAAGCACACCACTTGCAGTTACAACACACTATACGATAATTCGAGTTCAATACCCATTCCAAAGTTTAGACGCTTATTCAACGTAGTCAGAAAATAAATATTTAGAAAAGAACGTTACACACTCTCCTGCTGGAGACAATGAAGGCTCCCCAAGTACAGAAGCTGTTGAAAACCAAACTACTTGGAGCATATCCCATCAACTGTGATCTGCGCACTGGATCAAATAGCTTTACAGTTGTTCTAACATGCCGGTATACTATGGATATGGACAGAAAAGAGCTGCAACAGGAATGGAAAAGCGCGAAGGTGACAAGTCCAGAATGTTAAGAAAAGAACTGATGGTGAGCTGCAAACGTCAGCGTCATTTATTTTGATATTCAGTCAGCTAAAGCTGCCAGAGTATATTGCAGCAGGATTTCTCTGTCTTAACGTTAGACTTTATGTCCAGATCCAATGCGCTGCTTCAACTGCCAACACGTGTACCACTATGGACTGTAAGATCGGGCCACATGTGCACGATGTGGCAGTGCAGCACATGAACAAGGTTTCCAATGCACTGCGCTACACAGGTGTATGTATTAACTGGCTCCAAGTCCAACCGGTTTGCGGTAGGGAGTGTCCTGTCTCCGCTGAAGAAAAGAAGATTCAGAGAATTAAAGTCGCCCAATGTGTTTCGCACCCTAAAGTGAAGAAGGAATTTAAGGCCACTCGGCCATCAAACTTTGTTAAGTCTTTTGCCTCAGAATTGAAGCAACCTATCTAGAAGCTCCAGTGTTAGGACCCAGACTATAATGGCTGAGTAGCGCGTGCCTACCTGCTCCTCTAACTGCAGGTGCCAGCCTGCGCTGCTGGTCCCACAGCCAGGTCATCCTATTTCTGAAGCATTGAAAGCTGCCAAACATAATGTCAGCGCAGATAACTAACCCTCATGGAAGACATCGAATTCAGCCGAATGTTTCTGTAGCATCAACCTTGCCACTGTACCTAAAATCCAAGCTGCAGATGAAGGCGAAATGGCCAAAGTGAACCACCATGAAGCCATCGGACTCAAACCATGAGACGTCGTTGCTGTCTGATGGATCTGACGGTAATCATACAATAGCTGGTGTAGCCATGGCCTTTGCCTGAGGGAACCAACGAGTCTCTCAAGTGACATTCCTCCCACCCCTGTCTCCGTTGCCTTCTCGCCACCGTGGCGAACAAGAAGGAGAAAAACAGAGCAAAACCTCACCGTTAAAATAGCTTCCATACTGCAATGGAATATTAATGCATTCAGGACACATGTGGAGGAACTGGAACAGCTAGCTCAGGAATGCCCCCTGTGCTTGAGTTTGCAGGAGACGCAATTTGAAGTTTCTGGGTCCCTGTCCACAGGGGCTTTACCTTCTATTAGAGGTGTGACTTGACTGGCTAAAGGTTCAAGGGAGGGGTCGCTTTGTTTGTCAATAATGCACACTACTCCTCGCTCTCCCATTATGCACTGACGTACAAGCAGTTGCAGTTGAAGTTCATGTATGTCAGAGGATCACTGTTCTATATCTGCCTCCTACTGGGAGACTTCAATGTCCGTCATATATTGACGGTTCGACTTCTATTAGCTGTCAGGCTCGGGTGTTGGAGACCCTCATGACGTCTCACTAGCTATGCCTCCTCAACTTATGCACTTCCACTCTTTATGTGTTGCTACTGGCCTCAGCAGGCTTACCTATGTATACCGCATTGTGTGGTTATACTTCTTGATATCAGTAAGACATACGATACTGCTTGGAGACATCCTGTTTTAGGGTAGCTCCACCGAGGGGGTTACCGTGGCCATCTCACCATCTTTATTTGGTCCTTTTTATGTGTTTTCTCTTTTTCGGTACCGAGCTGTCAAATAGTTTTCAGCAGGAAAGTGGTGTTCTACAGGGGAGTGTTTAAAGTCTTACCCTCTTGCACATCACCCTCAACAATATCACATCTACAGTAAGGAGTCCTGTACAATGTTCGTTATTTGTGGATGATTTTGCGGTTTTCTGTTTTTCCTCCAGAATTGCAACAGCAACTCGTTAATTTCAACCAACATTGAGAGGAGGGAGGAGTGGACTGCGTAGACTGGTTTTACGTTTCCTGGGAAGAAGTATGCGTGTGTTTGTTTTAATCATTCTCGTCGGTCTTTTAGTGTAACTGAGTTGCGCATATGGAACACTATTCTCCGTTTTAAAGAGTCTGTATGGTTTTTGGGTCTCATTTTTGACTCCAAGTTGTTGTAACCACACCCGAAGGACCTGAATGGAAGGATCCTGAAGGCGCTGCACATTTTGAAGTATCTTAATCACGGGTCTTGGGGAGCAGGTAAGGCGAGTCTGCTCCAGTTAAAACTGGAGATCTGTGCGGAGGGTGGTGAAAACCCACATACCATCCGGCGACAGCTCTTTGCTATTACCACTCCGCCAGCATTCCACACCGTTGCTCATCCAGCTATAGAGTTCCTCTTTACGAATCGTCCAAGGGGTAACGAGTCCATTTGGAATCCGTGTGAAATATCTGCTGGAGTTTCTTGGTGTGGGACATGTATAGGTTCAAATCTGGGGTTTTCACCGGCTGCCAGCTTGGTTGCTGCAGAGGCCCAGAGCAGTTTTAGAATTAGTGCAGTACAGGAGAGACTGAACTCTTGCTTCTGAGCACCACAAACATGTAGCTCTGTTGTTTTCCTAGGTCGTGTCCTCAGGATTCGGTTGCCTCCAGATTTGACTGTATTCGATACCAAATTATTCGCGTTCTTAAGGGCACTGGAGCAGATGAAGAATGCCGTGGCTGCTAAATTTCTCCTCTGTTCCGACACCCTGAGTTCCCTTGAGTCACTGAAACACTTCTATCCGGTTGATAAAGTAGTTCAGGATATCCACGATGCCCTCCTCCGGCTGGGGGAAGGAGTTGTTTTTCTGCTGGGTGGCAGGGCACATTAGTACTGCGGTGAACTAAAGGGCGGATATAGCAGTGAGGGAGGTGTGTCTTTGCTCCTCGGTTTGTTCATTGTACCATCCCCCCTGCGTGCTCTCGTCTCGCTGTTGAGGTACAGTCACGCGTTGATGGAAAGAAGAGTGGCTGGCGTTGACTGATAATAAGCTGCGTCTAGCAAAGACCACTACGCGCCCGCGGTCTAACACCTTTCGGCCCCAAAGACGGGATGAGGTCCTGCTTACTCGTCTTCGCAAAGGCCGCAGCACTCTGACGCATGGCTTCTTGCTGCCCCGAGAGGATCCTCTGATTTGTGCTGCTTGTGGAATAGAGATATCAGTGTGCCACATTTTACGCCACTGGGTTTTATTTTCGGACTAGAGGGCACCGGCACCTCCAAGAGATCTGCTCTCTATTTCCAAGTGACACTTAAACGAATGTGGTTAGAGTTTTAACATTTTGTGATGGGCACAACGTGTTTTCAAAAAATTTTGGGGATATTCTTAACGTGTTAACAGTGTGACTGGCTCACTCATTTTTTTGTAAGTAATCAGTCACATTTCCCTGTGATATTCGGTTAACTCGTCTGCGGTTTTACTTCTGTTTTGATCCCAGGAATAGTATCTTTTATCCTTCTCCGTTGTATTATGGCCTGTGAGGTAGAGTGATTTTGTGGGTCAGCGTAAGTGAGGCGGGAGTGACTGAATAAGTGTCATTTTATAGGCTTCCTCCTCACTATGTGACAACAGTTTTAAACATTTTAACCAAATTCGCTTCTTTTAATATGTGTAATGAAGCTGACAACCTCGGCATTGGGCGCCCGTAAGTTTCACAACCACACACACACACACACACACACACACACACACTCACACTACCGTCTGGCTCTTTAAGCTCTGGGGGCTTGTATAAGCGGTCCTGCAGTAATATGGAGAAAGATTTTGCTTTGTTTAACTTAAGACTAGAACCAATTTCATTTATTTCAGTTCCAGTGGATTGGCAAGTGGTTCGTGATGCACTTCTACTCCCACTTTCGTGTATTTGCATGTGCTTATATGTGTCTTTGAATGATACAATGTGTTCTGATAGAGGAGTCATCAAGTTTGTGTTCTTCCTCAAAATGTTAAAATATCACGAATGATTTTATTAGAGGTATGGTGCTTGTTTATAGTCGGTATGCTGAGTTGTAGGACCTGATTTCCCAGTAATTTAATACAGTGTCCCATATTTTGCAGCTAGTGCTAAATTCTGCTGTTAACAGAGTAAGAAATCCTAGGAATACCAATAAGTGTACAGAATTTCTGTACGTTTCTGGATTTTTGAATTTCTTGAATCCGATTACTATGGGTATACGCTCCGAATCACTTTATAAGAGATATTATCCTGAATTCAATGAATACCTACTTCTGTAACAAATTTCTCTTACTTTCCTACTTTTCCCCCCAGGTCCTATGACCACAATGATGTTCCCGATTGTTATCTGATCACCTCAATGATAGCAAATTGTAAATATTTCTGGGTTTCTGTACACATCTGTATGCCAGTAAATTGAGTGTTCTCCGCTCCCTTTGCCATACTGCCTCTCGCGTCACGAAATCTGACCGCGTTAGCTTACGCTTCCCGCATATCTACTGATTTTACTTCACTGAGTGTATATTAAAGACCAGTTGTAATTAGTTAATCGCGAAATTCATTTCCTAGTTAGACTGTGCTTCCTCCTTGTAAGTGTATGATGACGTGTAAGGATTTTTTTTGTCATATTGATGTGAAGCCTTATCCTTACTTAATGAATTCACGTTGCAGTTAATGAACTTTGTTTCTACTCAGATGAACCCAATATTGCACACACACGCTTCCCAATCCGTCCTACGCGAAATCCACACAGGACTGATATACACGTTTTCCGTACGTGTATCCTGATTGGAGAATGAATCATCATTAAGAAACAATTCAGTGAACTTAAAAAAGCTATAATTCGTGACGTCAGCTTTGTTTTCACGCACATGCCGATCAGAGAGCAAATGAGTTCCGTTAAAGTTAATCATTGCAAATAAAAACAATAAGTACAATAATTACTGAGCCGGTTCTGTAATATGAACCTAATTTGTTTGATGGACGTACAGGGCTACAAACGTGATGTAGACGAATGTCAATGCGATCCCAAATGATCACAGAGGACCGAGGAAAGAAAAATAAAAGCCACCAAAAACATAAACCTCCTTTTCATCTAATAATACCTGAGTTTCAGGAGCTACACATTCCCATCTGTGCTATCGATTCGTATTGGCAAATGGGGTTGATTTTGTATTTGTGAAATGTGTTATTCTGTTTTTCGTCTGTATTTTTAGTGGATTAATTTCATTGTCTTTCAATGTTAAGGCATAATGAAACCACTGACGTGTACGAGAAAAACTTAGAGTGATAAGTGTTGTAGAATTACGAGGAGTCGTTTTGTGTCATAAGCAAAATCTAGTCGACTTGTTACACAGAACAGCTGCAATCTAAGTAGGAAGGGTTGACTGTAACTGCATGGTCAAAATCATGGGGCTGAACAACCATCGCTAAGACGTGAGTCAAAGTGTTTGAATTTGAAGCCCACGATAGTGGCATCATTAGGTTCACCCCAGCTGAAACTGCTCTCCCGCGAGGGGGAACAGTGTCTAAATGCAACATTGTGGAGGACACGAACGATCTGAGAGGCAGAAAGGCTGAACCGGACCCGAGTGTAACGGTTTCGTTTCCGGATACCATACGTGCGAATGTGTTCTTGAAATCAGTAGTGAAGTTTGAAGTTTGTTGACGTAACTTTGCCGACTTTGACTGCATTTTAGTAAAGCATGGCACGGTTCCCTACCTTACCACTTCAATTACAGAATTGTCAGAGAATCAACAAAAACCCAGGAACACAGAGAAGGAATTCAGGAAATTAAAAAAAAATCGATGAACAGAGTAAGGCTTTTCAGGATCAGTACAATGCAGGTAATTAGCAGAAAATTTTACGAGTGTGGGTCTCAACTAGTTTTCACAATTATGGAAAGTTGCAGAGCTGTGGAATCACTTCGACAAGAAGTTTCCGAGGTCAAGTTGCAGGTAGAAGCTGTGAAACTGTGGAGAAAGGAAGTTGCATTTGTAGTCGAGGAAGTGCTCAAGAATCAGAGGGAAATGCAAGAGCAGTTAAGAATCCAGGGAAACGACAACTGAAGGTGAACTTACTCAGTGCTCGGATAGAACAGATACATATGGCACAATATCGGATAGAACAGGTAAATAGGGCACAATAGTAAGGGAAATTGCTTGAAGTGAAGAAAGAAGAGAGGAAGTGTCTGGAGCACGTGTGCTAAAGGTACCGCAGCAGGCAGTGTCACTGCAGATGTCCTCAAAAAAATGGCTCTGAGCACTATGGGACTTAACATCTGAGGTCATCAGTCCCCTAGAACTTAGAACTACTTAAACCTAACTAACCTAAGGACATCACACACATCCATGCCCAATGCAGGATTCGAACCTGCGACCGTAGCAGTCGCACGGTTCCGGACTGAAGCGCCTGGAACCGCTCGGCCACCGCGGCCGGCCAGATGTCCTCAGAACGGTTGCCGAGCATCTGTCTTTGCAATAGGTAGTGGTTCTGATTCAACACGATCCGTCACGGCAATTGAAGTGAGTTGGTACAATCGCTCCTGAGATTTAAACAAAACGATGAGAAGGGTAATGATCGCAACAATGATACGTTGTTACATTTACAACCAGTAAGTGATGGGAATAATGGTGAATGGAGGCCAGTAAGTAGTGCATCAGGTTCTCAAACTCCCCCGCCCACGTTTAGCGATAGTTTCAATAATAAAATACGAAAGACAGAAGGCGAAGACCGAAGTGAACTGAAAGGTAGATTATGCAACTTACGAATACGTGGTCGTTCACCACTTACGGTGTCTGACGCTAGGAGAGGTTATGATGAAATTTTCGATGTTGACAGCAGGAAACAGTTTCTTTCTGTGCAAAAATTTGTTCATTCCAGACCCTAGCCGCGTGGAGTGGCCGCACGGTTAGGGGCGTCATGTCACGGATTGCGTGACCCCTCCTACCGGAGTTTCCAGTCCTCCCTTGGGCATGTGTGTGTGTGTTTGTTGTTCTTAGCAGAAGTTAATTTAAGTAGTGTGTAAGTAGTGTGTAAGTCTAGGGACCGATGACCTAGGCAGTTTGCTCCCTTAGGAATTCACACATACATTCCAGACCGAAAAGGTCGAAAAGATTGAACACACAAACTCCCTCTTGAGGAAACCGCTCCTGAAAATGCAATTTGTACGCTGTCACCTTTGTGAAGAGGCTGTGACTAAAATTAGGGTAATCATGTGTGAAAATCAAGCATGCGAATAATTATCCTGCACGTTCGTAGCTGAGTATTGGCCGAAGAGTACACAGAATAGGGTCAAACCACATATATTAATGACTGCAAACTGTTGTCGTGCTCATTCGGACGATCACATCATGTGGTTCAAGGAAACTGTGAAAAGAAATAAATAGTGAAAAGAAATCAGTAGGTAGGTGCTCCGCATGACTCTCCAGAATTAACATGTTTGTAGTTGCAAGACGCCATATGCTAGAGATGAAGTCATTTCAGGGCCTCTTACAGGAACTTGGGCATGACAGGAATGTGGAACATCTCATCTGGGGAGTTCAGGCAGAATTAAATGCACCAAAAAATCAGCTTTATTACGAACGGAATAACTGACGATTTACTATAACATAATCAACGCTATCACGGATGGGAGTGAAACTATGATTGTGGTATATAGAACCTGCAGCCAAGTTAAAATGACTGTAGTTGTTTTGATGGGAATTAACAACCTTACCGTCATGGTGTATTATTGCGTCTGGCGCAGATTCGTTTGGCTGATCCTCGTAGCAATGAATGCAACTCATCGGAGATTGAAAACCAAAGAGAGGTATTAGAGCTGGGAGCTTTGCATATACATTTCGAAGAAGAAGAAGAAGATTAAGAAGTAACCAGTGTAACCTACCACACTGCAAATATGAATGTTGGTCACGTAAACATATGGCGCACCCTGGAGACAGATAATCAAGTATGAGTTATTAAAGAAAAACATATTTATCTGTTGCAGTGAGAAAGGAACTAGGATGAAATTGCCATTACAAAAATGATGAGGGCCATACCAGAAAAAAGTGATGTAATAAGGAGACGGACCCATATAGAAATTTTATGTCAGTCAAACAAAGTGGTGTTGGGGCTGGATTTTTTTGAATCAGCACAAAGCTATCCGAAATTCATGAGAAAAATTCGTCACAAAATAGTTAGGTGATCAAGCAGTGAAGCTCAAATTTGATGACTGCCCACTCGTCGACTATAAGGTGCTTAAGGGATGTTGCTTTCTCGGACACCTATACAACAATTCAAGCAAATCACGTTAATTGTTATTATTACAATAAAGTAGATTGACAATAGTTAACTTTGGTTTACAATCGTGTCGCAAGCGCTGGGCGACATTCAAATAATCAGTCTTTCGCTATATAGAATGTCCATGTAAGTAATGGATATGGATCACAAGTTACAGTTCTCCTCGTGCTCTCTTCTAGTCCGAGTCTACTAGTCTGTCTTCTACTGTCCGCGGACCGGTCTACTACTGTCTGGCCGAGGTTAGCAGTAGAGGCGTTCACATTCTCTTCGGCTAGAGGTCCATCCTGTCGTGGTGCGGTCCTAGTCAGCGAACTATTGGCTGATCTCGTCTCACAGTCTTCTCTGCTCTTGCGCTCTCCACCTTCGTGCCGGCACTTTCGTTACGACGAAACAGCGGGTACGAGTCTCCTGGCCTTCTAACCTGATAGGGTATATGACTAAGACGAGGGACCTATGCAAACATTAATTTGTTATGGTCGAACTCCTCTCTAAGGTAGCCCAGTGGTGGGCACCCACGTGGCATAATTTCAGGAAATGTGCACCGCACCAGGGCCTTAGGTGACATAAATTTCGAGGAGAATAACGAGACTGAGGCCTTGGAAGCGATTTCAACTGGGGATAAGCTGAGGATAGTCAACGGCGGGTGGATGACGATAACATTGACGAGGATCCTTGGGAACAGGTGTCGAGTGACGAGTTAGAATAAGAGGAGTATTAGCTCAGAGGTCTGACATCTGACGATGGTGAATGGTCTGATTTTTTTTTTACTATAAAAACACAGCGACCAGCCACTTTTTTACATGCGTTTTATTTATGCCAATATGAATTTAGGGTTTGCACCCATCTTCAGCTGGCAAATTACATGTATCTTCAGTTTCTACAGTGGTACAATATCGACAGCAGTTTGGATGCTGCAGCTGGCCTGTTCAAAAGCAACGATTCCAATCATTTACTTCAATTTCGCGAGATTAAAGTTACGCACTATCAGTTGTTCATTTTACTTACATTCTCCTCTCCTTGTTTTTTCTTGGCCTTTCTTCTTTTTTGTAACAGCACAAACACTTTTTGTCACGTATTTTACACAGGCGCACTGCGTTATCCGCGATGTTGTCGACTGACAATTTTGTTTACATACAAGCTGTTTGTCTATGGACAGAGTTATATTTTACGAAAGTTTTGAAGTTGTAGCTAAGCTACTGTTTACTAAACATTGACTTGGATGATAGAAGTATTCTAAGTACGATGTATACTAAGTTTTTCTTTTTTTTTTTTTACTTAGGCAATATTGAAGATAATAAACTAACATAACACATTTATACAAAGCAGTAATTCATACATTTACAAATAACAAAGATATAATTAAGATTTTTATTTTGTATATTAATACATGCATTTGTTGGGTTTATATTAGTTTTATGTTATTTCTTGATTGTGCTTAGTAAGTGGTTTGATAAGTAGAGTGTGGAAGTTTTTCAGAAATTTTCGGTTTGGTAACTCAGTTTGGTCGTTAAGTATGTCAGAAGGGGATGCATGTTTATGCGAATAAATTTTGATTTCTTTAGGAGGTTCGTTCTTTTTCCTTTGTTGGCTAGGTGGAGAACTTGTAGGTTATGGGATATGTCTGTTACTTGATGGTCTTCTTCTGTTACATGTTGGGCAAATGTGGATTTATTTAAGTTTTTTAAACGAAGAGCATCCATGTGTTCTCGAAAACATATGTTGAAGTTTCTACCTGTTTGACCTATGTATGTTTTTGGACAATGAGTTGTAGTTAAGCTTGTATATTCCTGATTCACTGTACGGTTTGGTATTATTTTTAATGTTATGGATAGCTTTGTCCTTTATTTTGTTATTTGTATAGTAGCTGATTTTGATATCTGTTCCTCGGAACAGGTTTGCTAGTTTATATGGCAGTTTTCCTACAAATGGCAAGCTTACATATTTTTCTGTTGGCTTTGTTGTGGTGTTCTTTAAAGTTGTTCTGTTGTTGTATTTGGTTATGTGGGGATTTATCTTAGAGTTTAGTTCATCTATTAGTTTTGGATTGTAACCATTATTGTAAGCAATTGCTTTGATAGTGTTTAGTTCTTCTATTTGGTCAGCTGATTCTAGTGGTATTTTGAGCATTCTGTTTAGCATTGCTCTGTATGAAGCCATCTCATGTTTATCCAGGTGGCAGGATGATTTATTAACTGTGTTATCTGTATGTGTTGGTTTCCTGTATACCTGAAATTTGTGTTTGTTGTTGGAGTTACTGATGCAGAGATCCAGAAAATGTAAACCTACTTCTGTTTGGTGTTCTAAACAGAATGCTTGTGCTGTTACAAAAAAGAAGAAAGGCCAAGAAAGAACAAGGAGAGGAGAATGTAAGTGAAATTAACAACTGATAGGGCGTAACTTTAAACTCGCGAAATTGAAGTAAATTATTGGAATCGTTGCTCTTGCACAGGCCAGCTGCAGCATCCAAACTGCTGTCGGTATTGTACCGCTGTAGAAACTGAAGATACATGTAATTTGCCAGCTGAAGATGGGTGCAAACCCGAAATGCATATTGGCATAAATAATACTCATTAAAAAAAAGTGGCTGGTCGCTGTATTTTTATAGTAAAATATCATTATCCAAGGTCACGGAGCTCAACAGCCAAAATAAAATGGACAAATTGTTAAAGGTCTGATTGTCGAAAATATTATGCCCACTGGACACATGTGGGCTGTTCGATTAATAAAAACGCCGGCTGAAGGTGAAGAATCACGCGATTACTTTATTTTTCCTGAAATCAATGTGTGTCGTCGTTGTGTGGTCTACTGGCGTTTCCTAGAGAGGTGATGAATAAATACAGATTCGTACATTGGATGTTAATGGTCTTTTGATTAATGAAGGCTTTTCATAATTGGTTCAAATGGCTCTGAGCACTATGGGACTTAACATCTGAGGTCATCAGTCCCCTAGAACTTAGAACTACTTAAACTTAACTAGCCTAAGGACGTCGCACACATCCATGCCCGAGGCAGGATTCGAACCTTCGGAAGGCTTTTCCGCTCGGAAGGAGTGTGAGTAACCAATCTCGGGACGAACTCTGGAAGCTGGCTGGGTGATACTCGCAAGTGCACTGTTTCAAGGCACTGTGTTTTGCAAAGATAATAAATAAGAGGGAAATAATAAGGTGCTCACGTGGAGGTATGTTTGGGCTGTGATGAGAAAAATGCCGGTTGCAGGAAGAGCCGTGCCCAGGTAGGTGTAGGAAGAGATTCTAATTCTTTTCCCAGGTGCTGGGAAAGTGCTGCACTTGTCGTGTGTCGTGATCTCTGAGAAAATTGCCATTTGAAGGCGAAATACTGCCCAAATAAAGTGGTACAATTAGATCTTAGATGCTGTATGGAGTGGTAACTGGTAGTAAGATAATTTTTTGTTGCAGAATACTGATCATCTCAACGAAAGCCAATTGTAAGTGTAAATGTTGCCGTGTTTCTGCAAGCGTCTTTATGCAGGCCCCTTGCCGTACATTGCCTGTCAATTTCTGAAACCGGGATGTGTGTCTTTATTTTTCTCCAATGTCTACTGATTTTTCTTGCCTGAATGACTGTTAAGGAAGTAATTACGGAATAGTTCACACATAACTCATTTGTTTGTTTCCTTCTTGATCTTGTAAGTGTATGATAATGTTTAGAGAGGTGATTTTTTGTGGCATATGGATGCGAAGGATTATTCTTGCTTAATAAATCCGTTTTTGAGTGATAAACCCAGTTTCTATTCAGATGTATCCCATATTTTACAATCTCATATCCGATCCATCCTGTATGAACTGTCCAAATGGTAGATATACATGTTGTCGACGTATGTCCCTTTTTTTAGAGAAGGAAACACTATCATGAAGAAATATAATGAAATTAAAAATGATTTACTGATCGTAGTGTGACCTCTGTTTGCTCTCACATGCCTATTAAAGAAAAAACGAAAGTCGTTCTAGTTATCTGTTATGGATAAAAATAATAATAATAATAATCACTTTAATTAGATCCCTTTCAGGATCATGAACTAATTAATGTGATAGGCACGCAGGGCTATGAATGAGATGTGGACGAATGTAAATGCGATCCGGAACGATTATAGAAGGCCGAGCACGGATAAATAACCCTTCCTTTCAGTATGTAACAAACAAGCAGAAAAAGGCTAAAATTAATATTTCAGTCGTGATGTTACCTTATACTGCCACATACTATGTTATGGCGCCCCACACAGAGATTCATCTTTTCCGTGACATTCGGTCCCAGCCTAAGAGGGAACATTTCGTGTTTTTTGTTAATGTAAGTAAAGTCACCCGTATCCCCGGTTGTTTGCGTAAGTAGTCGATTGTCTCTGAATCTCTTACAATATCCATATACGAGTACATTGCAAATTTTCACAGACATTGCAAACCTTATCAACGACTCTCTATATGGTCAAATGTTCATCAACACGATTGATTGATGGTCAAAACTTTATTTCTTCTCAGTGGTCGGGGAGAATGAATTAAACCCCACTATGAAACTCATTTATCACTACTATGTAGGAAAAGTGGTTTGTGTGAAGAGTCAGTTATTTTTGAAGCTTTGTTGCCTATTTTATAGGTAGTACAGATTAGCCTCTCCAGCGAAGTATATTCACTTCATCATACAGCATATTCAGTTACTGAGGTACACATCAGTCCTAAAAATGGAACTGTGGACCCAGCAGGAAACTAGAAATTATATCGCTTGAAGAAACGATGGATATAAGACAAACAGAGAGAAAAATAAATTAGAGTTGATTAGTCGTTGTATGACACTGATCATTTGCAGCTTAACTCTTATTCAGAGTTCCTACATGCAGTTGATTCTTCGTTGATGAAGTCATAAAGAAGCAAGGACGTAACCAAACAGACGATGAAAAAAAAATCTTCAGTTGGTGTGACACCCTCCATGGATTCTGAAATTTACTGCAGGCTACGTAGAAAAAGAAATGCTAAGTTATTTCAGTCTTGTGCAAATGTACCAACCAACATCCGCCGTTGCTCGACTGTGAATTATCAAAACTAGGTCTCCTGATCTGCTGGCCATCAGTTTCACCGTTTTTTGGTAACGTAATTCATCGGCGTACTGCCTCAGAACATCTAAGAGTTCACTTGGTCGTGATGTAATCACACAGCTGCTATCAAATGCAAGAGCAGATTGTCCCAAGCACACCATTTCCTCTGATTGCTTGAAACGTGCGACCCTCTAAATGCAGGTGATTTTTACCTAAATGTGTATATGTTATTAAATATTAAGAAATATGGATGTTCTTCATTGATTGGATTAAGGTGAGCATAGCATTTGTTACGCCAAAACGACAAGAAAAATTATGAGGGATAATTATAACGTACTTGTGATAATTGTAGTGTGCAGTGTGAGTTGACAGAATCTGGATATGGATAGAGAAACATGTACTCTCCTAGCAAGTAGGTTTATTGAACCTGAGTTCCAGCACACTACCTAGCAACTGGTACATGTACGAACGTAAATTAAAAACAGAAGAAAAGTGCTTCAAGACAGCGAATGAGGCGTACTGTGGTTGCCATTTTATTACCGTTCATGTACTGTACATAGCTTTGGGAGATTAAGATTACGTGTAAAAAGTCTCCTGCACCAAGTGTCGCATGAGTTAGCATATAATTGCGGTAATAAGATGTCAGGGTATCATTACGAGACATTATCCTCACTTTCTGTAATGGCAGTACACTTGGCAAATATGGGTGTGGACCGACACGTACATCGTGGTAATACAGGAACTAAGTCGGCAAGAAACAGCACCTGCAGACGGGTGTGGAATTCAAACTCTGGCCGCGACCAATGAAGGTAGGCGGGGTTCAGATGCCTGACAGAACTGCAGAGGTGGAATCTTGAGCCCGCATTAGCATTTCCTTATCTAGGTGCGCAGGAAATCTTCCAAATGAGCATTGTGATCACTCCCTCCACACTATAGAATTTGTTTTTCTCTGCATCTTCTCACGAGGAACTTGCTTGCAGGCTCCCACTGCATAAACCGCGTCTCGAGGAGAATTACGAGTCGCTCTTGAGGTAGCAACTTCCAGCGCAGTTGATGGCAGACATCAGTTGCTACACCCGTTGTACTTGAAGTTTTCCCACGTAGACGAAAGCTGCGAAGACGAAATACTGTGGATCCATCCACTCTGCCAACGTTTATTAATGAATTAATGACACTAATCTTCCTCCCTTTCTTCGGACTACTATACAAACCGGATTCGAATGCTGTCATGTCACACAAACAGACGTATCATTTCATCACCAATCTGAAGAAAATCGGAACATGACGTGGATATTGATTAGTACCAAGTGTATCCAGAGTCATTTGCGACTGAGTCACAAAAATGTCCTTGCAATTGAAAATGCGAGATGGGTCAGGATTCGAAAACCTTACAGCAGACTTGTGCACTCATTTAGCGATGTTTTCTCTCATATTACCAGCCAATGTGAAAATCTAATAAAAATGTGAATACAGAAGGTATTTACTTGTATCGGAATGTTACCTGGCTTACAGCAAATAAATAGTTGCTAATATTGTACAAACTCGACCCACTGATAAGAATATTGTAGAAACTTGATGGCTGCTACAAAATGATATAATTAATATATTTCTGAGTTAATAAAGTTTTTCAACAGTTCTTAGTTTTCCATTTAACAGAATTTACGAGGGTAGTAACTTTAATAGTGGCAAATGTTTACTTCCAACTCATACAAAATAGATAAATGTTTCGAAGTTTTATTGTCCTTCAAAGAAGTCACCAGAATTGTGTATAACCAGTTGCCAGTGATGAGGAACTCGTAGGATAGCTTTAGCGGCGCCAGTTGTGTTGATAGTTCGAGAGGAGCGGTCTATTTCCCGAATCTCTGTAACAGTTCTGAAATCAATGCCAAGAAGTGCGTCCTTCATATTAGGAATCAGGGCTTAAAACCTGGGACTGTGGTGGATTGCAGACTGTGTTCCAAAAATGTGCACCTTAGAGAAAGAAGCGGTGACACTTTCTGGAGGATCCGCCCATCATTTTGTTGGACAGTGCCCGGTCTCATGTGACACCACCTTGCGACTGATGTGGTCGAACGATGGGGCTTGATTCCTGAGATGAAACAAGCACTTTATGGCATTACTTTCAGAACTGTTACAGAGATTTGTAAGGCAGCAGACAGCTCCACTCGATGTATCAACACATCTGGCGCTGCTAAATGTGTCCTGTGACTTCAACATTGCTGACAATGGGTTATACACAATGCTGGTGACTACTCTCAAGGACAGGAAAACTTTGAAACATGTGTCTGATTTGTGTAAGTTGTAAATAAATATTTTCCACTATTAATGTTCCAAACCTCGTATTACATCATGTGGTGATGATTTGCTAATTGGCTGAAACTGGTATGACATCATTTGTGAGAACTGAGGTTGAACTATATTGTAAGACATTTGTTAGCTCGTAATTATTTGAGATAAAACAAAGAATATTCCTCGAAGACACACTGAGATTAAAAAAGAAACAACAGTATGCCTATTCTATTAACGACAATCTCAGAGTCGGTTTGCCAGGTGTTAATCATAACTTGAGACAATGATAAGATTAGCGGGTGTTATTTTTACTGAGGCACATAAATGCATTTAATGAGGAGATGTCTGGTGTGTAGCACTGAGCGACTTTTCACAGTCATGATGCGAATGTTAGGTGGAGACGTTTCTAAATGTAGGGTGCTGCTTGTGTGTTGCTGCAGGCAGACCTTACTGTACCAGTAGTAATGATTCTTATTGACTGTCGTCACTTATGCTCAGGACCAAAGTTGATAGATATCTCCCATCATATATTTAAGTCCCATATATTTGCCGTAGCAGCAAAGTACTTCGCAGTGTTACAAAATCCGTTGCTTTTCCACTCTGATCTCTAGGTCCTTGTGAGAAGCTACAATTTACCCTAGTCACGTAGTGAGGGGCGTACGTGAGTGCAAGTTAACAAACCGTGCCAACCAATTAAGTAAAATCATTCTCGTATTCCTGACGAATATCGATCCATTCTATGCAAGTCAATTTGGATATTAATTTTTTTTCCACGTCTCCACAGCTTTATGTGGAGATTAACCACTCTAAGAGAAACAGGAGAAGGGAGACAACGACAGCTCACTTATAAATTGGAGTCCAGAATATGGTCTCTGATACAGAATTTATGACTGATGTTTCTGTTTTCATTAAAATGGTGTCAGTAGTTTAGCCTGCTAAAAATTTGAACGGATCTTCCTTCTTCAGCGAGGGGCATTGGTGCCAAATGCGTCCATCCTTTTCCCCCGTTAGCATCAAAGACGCTGGCCGCTGTCTTTGTCCCAATAGGTATATATCGGCTACTGTCTTTCTGAGCAGGTGGCAGGTAACCTGTCATTCTGAACTCAGAAGCTTGCTAGGGAGCAATCACTCCAAAGTCATAATTGTACGCAGCACAGCTACTTCGGTCTACTTTCTCCCCGGATATCAGGGGTCACAGATTTTGCGCTCGAGAAACGCCAACGATTATCGCATTCGCCGTCTGCCATTTGCCGCCTTGAGTGCTATTACTGATTTGCTGTTCATTGCGTTAGACACGGAAGCGTGATGACGCCCATGAAAAAGCGCTATCCATTTATGACGACGACCACAACTGTTTTGAGGATGAGCCTCACTGAAGCCTACTAGATACTCTATCGTTAGCTTCGCCTTGGGGTAAGAAGACACTGCAACCAACCACCGCCCCTTTGTTGCCTCGAATCCTCCCGCATGTATTCTCGCGGATTTATCTCTAAACCATTCGCCCTCAGTATTACTAGAACTGAGGTAAAATTTAACCTGTAGTATAATGGCACATTGGATCGAATGAAAAAAACGGGGAATGTATTATATTCTCGAAATTTCGGAGAACAGAGAACATCCTCATGTTTGCATGAATAAAACGAGTCGGAGAATATACTTGAGCTGAGAATGTGCTAAAAACGAAGAACATTCTCCAGTTTCATACGAAAAAAACTAGAAAAGTCTCTCACAAGCAGAGAGAATACTGTCCATTTTTTGAAGTGAGCTCTGTAGCATACTTAAAGATGATTAAGTTCGTTTTAGGTTATATAACACCGAGGCCTTTAAGTAAAAATGACCGAACTAAGGTTGCTCGGAAAGCAAAAATATACGTAGGCCGAAGAAATGACTAAGAGAGAAATTGTAAAAGTCTATGCAGGTTCAACAATAAAAACATTATTTGTTTGACGAACTTCCATCCCGAAAATCATGAAATAAGAGGGGACGAAGCGAAAATGAAAACATTTTTTGTGATGTTTAGCAGACTCAGAGCTTTCCGACTAGTGTACGAGAAGTCTTAGGTATACACCAGACAACTCTGATTTGTTCAGATGTTCACACCATCATGTTTTCTCACAGCATAAATTATTTTCTTACGCCAGAAATAAATAAGTGAAACAGAGAAATTAAAAACTGCTTTATTAAAAGCCTAGCGTTCTGTTTCTATTAACGATATCACACGGGCGACCTCGTAAGTACCTGACGCGCGAGCGGATCATTATACGTCATAAGTAACGATAATTATCTCGGTTTAGAAACTCTGACAGAGTTTCGGTTTTAGAGTAGACAAACATGTGATGTATTCTAAGGAGTTGGTTCACATAATGTCTTCGCCTAACTTCAATGTTAGAGAAATTTCCCTCGTGTCGAAAATTCGGTACCATCGTCAGAATATCCATTTGTGTAAGTTATCCGTAATGGTTATAGTAATTTGTTGCCTCGTATAAAACTAAACTCGAAACGTACTGTAACTCTTCCAGAACAAACTCATGCCACTTCCATTCCTGTACATTGAATAGTTTGCCTACTTTAGCTAGGTGAACAAAATGTGAGATTACTATACACTTTTTTTCTGTGTCAGTCGCGCCGGACGACACACTCTAAGAACCTTCTCAAGATGGGAGGCAGTGGGAAAGACCTCCATTGTCAAAGAGTATGCTTTGAATTTTTTATTCATATACAGCCCACTGCCCAGCACTCTGTTACTGCTTCCTGTTTAACAGTTCGTCAGTAATGCCTATCCCCCTATATGTATTTCTCAGTGTGTTATATGTATTCTCTACTGTGACTTCTTTGTTGTATCAGTACTTTATTAATGTTGTTCTCGACAGTTTGAAGGATACTGATGTTTAATATAACAGTTTTCAAATCGTCATTTTTTTCTTTGCGTATTGTAAAGTCTGTGCAAACTGTCGTTAGTCTCTTAGATGATTTTGGACCTCCTGCGAGTAGGAACGAATTTAACAGCCTTACGTTGTCAAGAGAGAGATTGAAATTATATTTCCCCATGAACAGGGCACGAGCTGGAGGTAAAACGTGAGTCATATCTGTCGTTACCCAAGGAAAGTTTATAGACCTTATGCTCTTCCTAATCGATATAAATGTTTTCGGAGGCAATCTTAGCAGCGCTCTTAGACTGTCTGCCGATGATGCTTATTTTCCCTTATAGTAAAGTCATCAGAAGATCAAAAACGAAAGCAAAGTAACTTAGACACTGTATCTAATGGTGAGAAAAGTAGCAGTTGACACTAAATAACTAAAATTAATACAAAAAAAGCAGAGATAAGTCCCTGCAGTCGCACTATTGTCTGTTTTCTCGGTGGCTCAGTCGGATAGAGCGTCTGCTATGCAAGCAGGAGGTCCGGGTTCGAGTATCTGTCGGGGCATACATTTTTCAACTGTCCCCGTTCATGTTTATCAACGCCTGTAAGCAGCGAAAGGTCTAGATTTCATTATAACTTCATTCTGTAAGACCACCAATAATATCTATACAGACACCAGCTTTATACATTACATTTCGGTTTCATGATAAATTCAACCAAATACCTAAGGATTACAGTTACGAACAACTGAAATTAGAAGCATCATATAGCAATACGACAGTTCCACTAAACAGCCTCCCTGCATAACGCTTGTCCGTTATTTTCTGGAGCTCTGTTGCGCGATGTGGGCGCCATATCGGAGAGGAGGGCAGCTCGTTGTATTTTCAGGGAGAGATCGTCACAGATACGACCCTCCTGTATAGCCACTTGCCTTTTCACGCCGCTTACGGGATATGAGGAGGTGCGCCGGCAGCTAGCTGAACACACCCGGCAGATTAACGACGAAGGTCAGTGTGCCGGACACCATGAATGTTATTGTAGGGGTGTCGTGCATTCATCTGGGTGAATATTGGGATGGTACCCACATCTCACTTCGGTTACATGTTTTGCAAGCATATCTAAAATGTGTTCACTCTTTAACATGGGAAAACACTAAACGTAGACAGATTGGGTACACAAATTCCTGCCAGGGCATTGGTGGAGAGGGGGGAGGTGGAAGGCTGGGGCGAAAGTTGATAACAGGAAGGACATCTGGACACCCTCTACCATTAACATGTCAGACTCTGTGAAGATTCGAGATAAGGCCAGGAAGGTGAAGAAGTACCACGAACATGATACGCTTCGTGGTGGAAAACATTAAAACAAACGGGTTTATCGTTGCTGCGTTGCGAGGTCATTTTACGAAATTTCAAATGCTAACTTCGTCCCCTGAACGTGAAAATATTTTGTTGACTCCCAACTATGCAGTCAGAAATGACCGTCGTGATAAAATTAGAAACCAGAACTCGCACGGACATGTGTTCGTTTTCCCACAGTGAAACGATAGAGAAATAGTCAAAAAGGGGGACCGATGAACGCTCTCCAGAGTAGTTTTCTAGACTAAGATTGTAGAGAGGAAAAAGTAGCAGTTTTCGATCCCTATCAGCATATTTAAAGTGGTTTTATTTCGAGCACTTATCATCCATTCATGACTCAGAAAACATTTTTAGCGAGCTATACAAACTCATTTATTGTTGACGAGATGACAGTAGTTAGTTGCCTGTCATCTAGTGCATGTTGTCAGCTGTAGGTGCTAGCCCGCCAATGACTGGTCATTGGTTTGTAATGTTTATTAAGGATTTTATTTTTATCTACACCTAGGCTACATTTCTATTGATGTTAAATAAGCTGGCTTACGTTTTATGCTAAAGGGCACTTCTGGAATTACTGCTGTTTTCTCAAATGGTTCAAATGGCTCAGAGCACTATGGGACTTAACATCAGATGTCATCAGTCCCCTAGAACTTATAACTAGTTAAATATAACTAACCTAAGGACATCACACACATCCATGCCCGAGGCAGGATTCGAATCTGCGACCGTAGCAGTCGCGCGGATCCGGACTGAAGCGCCTAGAACCGCTTGGCCACACCGACCGGCGCTGTTTTCTCCTTTGCAGCTGCGCTCGTGAATGGTGCGCGTGGGAAGTTGGGCTGGCAGTGAGCTTCTGTGTAAACTACAATTTTTGAGATTTATGCGTAATGATCGTTTCACAAGATGTTTGAGAGAAATATTAATATGCCATTTGACTCTTATGTCAAAATACAACAGAAGAACAATTTGTGATGCCTTTCTCTTAGCATCTGCCACTGCGATTTGTCAAGCATCCCTCACGCTTATTAAGGCAATTAATGATAAAACTCGACGCACATCTTCTGATCGTTCCTACCAAAAACTGTTAACAAAACCTTGTAGGGAACAGATTTACGACCAGTACTCAAGAAGCGGTAGAACGAATGTTTCCTAAGCCACTTATTTCGTAGATGAATTACACTTCTTTAGGGTTATTGCAACTAGTCTCAGCCTAGTACCTGATTTTTACTACAACTAATTCCATGTAGTCATTCCATTTAACGTGACTCTGGCTGATCCTACATATTTTTTGGCTGTTACTGCTATCAGTAACGGTAACGCCTTCCTGGTGTCAAGGACCTCGGCCGTTATAGATTTGCATCTTTCTACGCTGGATACTTCCCAACCGTATGTCCATGTTACATATGCGTCACCTTCGACAAATATGGCAAGGAAACCGCAGAACATCATAGGTGAGGTATCTGGAACGAGCGGAATGCTGACGACTATGGATGAGAGATTGAGTCACCTAAGGCCTTTCCACGCTTACTCGACAGCTCTTTGGTGATTTTCCTAACCAGAGGTCTCGAATTTTACTTGTTGATTGTTCGAAAGACCACCTTCGACTCTTCCCGACTCTGGATGCGCTAGGGATCTAAGACCCACCCTAGTGGGAATGCCCACACAAGGGGCTAAATTAAATCCCCTGATAGTGCTTTGTTCAATATCTAGTACACCCTAAGAACTTAGTCGGATCTGCTACGTGGGATTTAGAGTTCACACACGCACACCACTGATAAAACCTTAATTTCCAAGGAAGTTCTAGGATTTCCAATGAATGAACGATTACCACTTCATCGTAAAACTTGATTCACTCTGAAATAAATAATGTCATCAAGTTAAAACACTTTAAATAACCACAGTAAAGACCATACAGTGCGGCAGTCACCAAAATAGATGTCATTGGAGCACGAGTATTTTGGCAAATTCGCCATACATTCTGACACCATTATATACAGTGATTGCGTCGTAATATTCCCTACCTAGTCGGAGTTTTGTTACTAAAATAAAGCGTAAGCCTTGGCCTGCCGCATAGATCTGATATGGATACAATTCAGGCAAGAACTGAAAATAAATAATTATTAGAATGTATTTCATTTCCTTCAGATGAGGCGGCAGAGTATTCTTTGACTGCCAGCCGATTGTAGCCTCGGTATCGTAGTCAACGCTGTAGAGGGCTAGCTACTGTAGTTCCACCGGCCCATAGCAAACAGCGTGGCTTATATAAGTGAAAAACTTCTGCAAACATAATAATTTCCTTGATTAACAAACATAAAATTGCTGTCTCCTGTAGACCGTTTGACCACCCAGCTGCACTGCTTTTTTAAAATGCTGATACAGGTTGATAATTTTTAAACTATATGAAAGAAACGTAAATTACTTACACACCTTATTCAATGATTAAACGTCACTATATATATTTGGATTTAAGTTATGACATGTTTGATATGCCTGCCATCATTGGCGACGATCTGGCGCAGACGAATAACGAAATTCCGCATGACCCGCTGAAGTGTTGGAACATCGATGCTGTCGATGACCTGCTGAATGTCTGATTTCATACGAGCAGTGGTTTTGGGGTTATTGCTGTACACATTGTCTTTAATATAGCCTGACAAAAAGAAATCTCATGTGTTCAGATCCGGAGAATATGGTGGCCAATCCTTGTCTATGGCAGTGGCATCTAGGTACCCCAGAGCCAGTATGCGGTCCTCAAAGTGCTCCTCCAGGTCATCAAACACTCTCCTGCTTTGATGGGTTGGAGCTCTGTTTTGCATGAACCACATCTTGTCAAAAATAGGGCCACTTTGGATAATGGAGACGAAATCATCTTCCTAAACCTACACATAGCTTTCGGTAGCCACCGTGCCATCAAGGAATATCGCACCGGTTATTCCATGACTGTACATTGCACATCACACAGTCACCCGTTGAGCATAAAGAAACTTCTAGATTGCAAAATGCTGTTTCTCAGTGCTCCAAATGTACCAATTTTGCTTATTGACGAACCCATCCAAAAGAAAGTGGGCTTCGTCGCTAAACCAAACCATGCATGCGCATTTTAATTCCCATCATACCCCGCGGAGAACCGTGCAGTTTTAACGTCCTAACGCAAACCGTTCAGAAGTTATGACGATTTTATTTCATATAGTTCAATAATTGCCACCCTGTATCTATTCACGGACTTAGAAATTGAAACAAATATTAACGACCGCACTAGGCGCTCTATTAAACCATCCAAACAGCACAGCGAACATAGCACGCAGCCCCGGCGATTATCCGGCTGCTACTGTGCGTCGTACTGCAGCTCCCTTCATTTTGTTCCTTCACAGTCTCTTAGCACAATCACGGCGAATTGGAGCATGATCAAATGCTGCCATGGCTCTTAGTTTCGAGGAACAACATGGGTGACTCAAAGATGCTCTAAGATACATTATTTTCTTGAGAGGGGCTAGGCTTCTGGGATGCACAAGCACCTTCCCAGACCAAGAGTTGAGAGTTGCAAAGAGACCTTCCAGTGCCATCTTTCGAGAACTCTAACGTACGTAACATGGCCTTCTGATTATTGGGCAACAAATGAAGAGTTTTTCAAACATATTTTAACACGGATCCTCATCTTTCTGTAGATATCCTGAAAGCATGTATCGTCTTCTAAAACTCTGCGCTTCACAGAGACAGGTATGAAACTGAAAATACGTTATCGACAACGAGCCTTGAACGTGTGCAGCTAGACAGGTATGTGGAGATATTTCAGCAAATAATGTGAGAAATCTTATAATGAAGGATAACTTTCTTTCTTGTACTGGATCTGGGAACTGGTAGTGTTCTAAAATTTAATTTTTTGAAATACCCCATCCAATGTAAACAGATTCTTAAGTGACTGAATAACTTACTACTAACCGCATTCATTTTTCTTCGTTTGTCATTCATATTTTGACATGTTGCACTCAGTTCCTTGAGTACATGAAGCTTACTTTTTTATACGGATCCTATCCTTTTAAAATAGAGTCCTATCCCATACAACTGGCCGTTTCTCCACTAAAGAAATTAATCGCTCAGTGCAATTTACCAAGCCACGTGTAGGCCTAACAAAAGAAGCTGTACCAGTAGAACGAGTAAACTGTAAAGACTCCACAAAGGCGGTCACGCCGTGCAGCGCCGTACCAGAAAGTTGTGATGCCGCCAATGTTTACCACGACCCCACTACTGCACCCATCACCGGTCTAAGCATGGCATCCGTTCTCTGCTAAGGGCATGCCCCGCAGCACCACGGCTGTGGTGTGACTTTTGGACGACAACGGCCCATGCTGTCTCAGTACACTGAAGAGCCAAAGAAATTGGTACACCTGCCTAATATCATGCAGGGCCCCCGCGCGCACGCAGAAGTGTCACAACACGACGTCGCATGGACTCTACTAATGTGTGAAGTAGTGCTGGAGGGAATTAACACCATGAATCCTCCAGGGCTATCCATAAATCCGTCAGTGTACGAGAGGTGGAGATCTCTGCTGAACAGCACACTGCAACGTATCCCAGATATGCTCAATAATGTTAATGTCTGGGGACTTTAGTGATCAGCGGAAGTTTTTAATCTCAGAAGAATGTTCCTGGAGCCACACTGTAACAATTCTGAACGTGAGGGGTGTCGCATTGTCCTGCTGGAATTGCCCACGTCCGTCGGAATGCACAATCGACATGAATGGATTCCGGCTATCAGATAGAATGCTTACGTAGTTTCACTTGTCAGAGTCGTACCTAGACGTATCAGGGCCCGCATATCACTCCAACTGCACACCGTCGCACCATTACAGAGCCTCCACCAGCTTGAACACTCCGCTGCGGTCATGCAGGGTCCATGGATTCATGAGGTTGTCTCCATACACGTACACGTCCATCCACTCGATACAATTTGAAATGAGACTCGTCAGACCAGGCCACATGTTTCCATTCATGAACAGTCCAATGTCGGTGTTGACGGGCTCAAGTGAGGAATAAAACTACGTTTCGTGCAGTCTTCAAGGGTACACAAGTTGGCCTTCGGCTCCCAAAGCCCATATCGATGATGTTTCGTTGGATGGTTCAAACACTGACACTTGTTGATGGCCCAGCACTGAAATGTGCAGCAGTTTGAGGAAGGGTTGCGCTTCATTCACTTTGAACGAGTCTCTTTGGTCCCGTTCTTGCAGGATCTATTTCCGACCCCAGCGATGTCGGAGAGTTCATGCTTTACCAGATTCCTCATAGTCACGGAACACTTGTGAAATGGTCGCACCGGAAAATCCCTACTTCATCGCTACCTCGCAGATGCTGTGTCTCATCGCTCGTGCGCCGAATACGACACCACGTTCAAACTCATTTAAATCTTGATAATCTATCATTGTAGGAGCAGTAACAGATCTAACAACTGTGCCACATACCTCCTGTCTTATAATGGCGTTGCCGCCAGTGGCGCCGTATTCTGCCTGTTTACACATGTCTATATTTGAATACGCATAATTATACCAGGTTCCTTGGCCCTTCAGTGTATAAAAACAGTATACTGCTTTCCATGCCACGGTCGTGGACAGGGTGCTGTACAGACGACTGCTTAAAAAAAGCTTCTAACAGAAATCATGATTATACCAAAATCAGACAAAGGTAACGGTGTTGTCCTCATGAAAGCAAAAGAATACATAGAAAAAGCAGAAGAATTCATCAGCAAAAAACATAAAAAAGTTAAAATCAACCCCAAATAACAGATTTCAAACATATGTTAAAACACATTGAAAAGCATAGAGGATACTTTTACACAAAGAAGGAAACAGAGACTTGTACAAAAAAATCCTCAAGCCCCCAACATGGGATGTCAATCAAAGGTCCACAAAGAAAATTATCCAATCCTTCCAATAGTGAGTTTCAGAGAAGCTCCTACGTATCTACCAGCACAACAAATGCACTGACCGTTCGCATAGTACCATAAACCTGAAAATGATAGAACAATCAGAAATGTCTCTCAACTGGTAGGACATACTAGAGACAATAAAATCCCTTGCACAGCAACATTGCTCTCCCTTGATGTAGAAAGTATGTACAGTCGCATTTCTGTTAACAAAACCATACAAATAACTGAAAAGAAACCTGAAAACACACAATCAGCTATCTCATGGACAGACAGATGAAACAATAAAATTATTGCAGTTAATAACACAAAAAAATTATTCTGAATTCAATCAAGAATACTTTATACAACGAGAGGGTTTACCCATGGGTTCACCTATTTTAGGAACATTAGCCAAAATTTTCGTGAATCATATAGAAAAATTAATATATCAAGACATAATAATAAAACAGCTACTGATGCAGGTACATGGCTGACATAACATGCATGGTAGACGAACCTAAAAGCAGAATACTGCAACTACACAAAGACATAAATACTGTGAACAAAAACATAAATTTGGCAGTAGAAGAACAATGAGAAATCCTCTCTCAACATTCTAGACATAACCGCATGGAGAGACAATAGCAAACACACATATGACAAATACAGAAAACCCACAATAAGTGACTGTATCTTAAATGCAACCTCAAACCACGAACAGAAACACAAACAGTCAGCAATCAGATACATGTTAAACAGACTGGTCAGGATCCCCCTAAACACTTGTGATTACTAGAAAGAGCTTATAAAACAACTATCGTTAAAACATAAACACAAAGTGACAAAGGTAGACAAAGTAAACAAAAAACTAAAGAGACAAATGAAGAAAAAAACTAACCAAAACACATCCATATATGCAACCTGCACGACTACAAAAAAATAGCGTACAATGACTTTCTACTACAAATTCACACATAAAATACGAGGGCGAATCAAATGAAAACCTTAAATATATTTTTAAAATATTACTTATTGTGAAGTAGTGGTACAAAGCTGTATCACTTTTCAACATAATCTCCCCCACGCTCAATGCAAGTCCTCCAGTGCTTACAAAGTGCATAAATTCCTTTAGAAAAAAATTCTTCTGGTAATCCGTGTAACCACTCATGCAGCGCGTGGAGCAAATCATGCACAATGTCGTGTGCTGACCCATGACTAATCTGTAAACATGCTGCAATGCCATTTAGTGTCACTCGGCGGTTTCCTTCACTATGGCTTCAACTGCTGCAATGTTCTGTGGAGTCACAACTCGTTGTGCCTGACCTAGACGAGGAGCATCTTCCACTGAAGTCACACCATTTGCGAACTTCCTACTCCATTCGTACACTTGCTGCTGTGACAAACGTGCATCGCCGTACTGAACCTTCATTCGTAGATGAATTTCAATAGGTTTCGCACCTTCACTACGCAAAAACCAAGTAACAGAACGCTGTTCTTCCCTGGTGCAAGTCGCAAGTGGGGCGGCCATCTTTATAATGATATTGCGACGGTATGTGTGCATCTGCACTATGCTGCCACCTGCAGGCCATTATGCACGCTGTTTGTAGCACGCTTACCAACTTACAGCATAACGGCGCGAAATTTAGATTTGTTATTACAAATTTAAGGTTTTCATTTGACTCACCCTTGTATGTAACATATTCAAAAAACAAGGCAAAAACATTGCTTATAAAACTAACAATTCAGTACAAAATCACATCCCAAAACTGAAATCAAAACCAGACCGATACCAACAATCTAGTATCTGTCAGCTCAGTTGTAGAGATTGTGAAAAGATATACACTGGAATGACTGGCAGGACATTTGACACAAGATATAAAGAACACATCGGAGCGTTTAAATACGGCACAAACCATTCAACATTTGCAGATCGTTTAAAACAAGAACATCATAGACAAACCTATATTGAAAAAGATATGACTATCAGAAGAATCAGTAAAGACAGACACCTCCTCAACTTCCAAGAAAATTTCCACATACAGAAAGCATTAACAAAAAAATAAACAATTGCTCGATGACCAAATAAATATTGGAAACCCGACTCTGTATAAAAACTGACGAAATTACTTGGAAAACAAAATAGCCTTTTTCATCATTCACCCCTCCCACTTTCCCTCCCAACCCCCTAACACTTTCATTTCACTTCTTGCTCCTCACGTTCTCCGACAACTCATACTCCATCACACTACTGTAAACTTATGCCCACACATCATGGTTTCTCCCCACCCCACCCAAAATAATACTCCATCACTATTCCTCCCCTACTCTTACACATTACATAAATACACAGCCACACAGTTAAATAGAATTACGCACACACAATAATCCAAAAGAGGAAGACAAAGGTTAAAGACATACTAGTGGCAAAGTTAGGTTGGCAACACTACAGAACACAAACCACCACAAATACTTAGAAGTACAAAGCAAACAGTGGTATGCGAAAAAGTGTGGTGTGCGAAATATAAGAACTGCATAGTGCTGCAGAACGACTAAAAGGTAAACTGCAACTACCAGTGTCTAAAGCAGAAAAACAGGTACGATGTGCTCTCAGACAGAATTTCAAGACGTAAGCGAGAAATCAAGCGGGAACCACCGTAAGTACAAACCAACATATCGTTAACGAATTGTTTTTCGATCTTAAAGTTAATCAAAATGTAAATAACTTAATTACAGACCACTGATGATGCTTAACCCCAATAAAGCGAAACGCGTCTGGAGAAAAAAACACGCATTTTTGTAGTTGCAACGACAGAACAAAAATACCCGTAAGAACTGTTATACACATATAATGCATAGTACTGCAGAACAACTAAAAGTTAAACTGTGAGAGCGTCACAAACACATCGAGTAATCTTGAACACGCTTCATGCCTTCACCATATATTCTCATTTACGAATGTTGGCCTAAAAGATTTTAATTTCAGATCATCATGTGTGTCACCATAGTCGTCTTTGGAATTCCATGTTCAGCAGATCTTTATCGCAATAATTTTATAGCAGATCTGATCACAGTACCCGCCATTGCTGCACAAGGCTGTTATGTCGATGATGCAAGATTAAAGAAGAACTGGCACATCTTTTTCGCTTAGTACAAACACAGTTTTTTATAATAGTTAACTACGACATCTTGACATAGTTGGACCAGTCTCGTCTCGGTGCGTGGCTGCCGGCTCGGAAGCAAACTGAGTTGACCTCTCCTCGGCGGCATATCATGGTGTTATGGTCAACGCACGAGCGATGGGACAGAGCATCTCCGAGGTAGCGATGAAGTGTGGATTCTCCCGTACGACCTTTTGCGAGGGTACCGTAAATATCAGGAATCCGGCAAAACCAATAAATCTTCAACATCGCTGCGGTCGGAAAATGATCCTTGAAGAACGACCCCAACGACTACTGAAGAGAATCGTTCAACTCGTTCAGCGTGACAATAGTGCAACCCTTCCGCAAGCTGCCTCAGATATCAGTGTTGGGTCAACAACAAGTGTCAGCGTGCAAACCATTCAACGAAACATCATCGATATGGGCTTTCAGAGCCGAGGGCCCGTTCGTGTATCCCTGAAGACTGCACAACACAAATCTTTACGCCTCACGTGGGCACGTTAACACTGACTTTGACTGCTGATGACTGGAAACATGTTGCCTGGTCTGACGAGTCTCATTTCAAATTATATCGAGCGGATGGACGTGTACGGGTTTGGAGACAGCATCATGAATCCATGGACCTAGCATGTCCGCAGGAGACTGTTAAAGCTCTTGGAGTCTCTATAATTGCGTGGAGCGTGTGCAGTTGAAATGACATGGGACTCCTGATAAATCTAGATACGACTCTGACAGGTGATACGTACGTAAGCATCCTCTCTGATCGCCTGCATTCACTCGTACCCTTTGTGCACTATGACGGACTTGGGCAATTCCAACAGGAGAACGCGACACCCCTTACGTCCAGCATTGCTACAGAGTGGCTCCAGGAACACCTCAGTTTAAACCCTTCCACTGGCCACCAGACTCCTCAGACAAGAACATCATTGAGCATATCTGGAATGCCTTGCAAGATGCTGCTCAGAAAAGATCTCCTGCCCCTTGTACACTTCCGCATTCAGGGACAGCCCTGTAGGATTCACGGTGTCAGTTCCCCCCAGTACTACTTCAGACATTAGTAGAGTCCATGCCACGTCGTTTTGCGGCACATCTGCCTGCTCGCGGCGGCCCTACACGATACTGCGCTGGTGTACCAATTTCTTTGGCTCTTCCGTGTAGTAACGACTGAAAATAATTTTAAAAACTGAGATGCAGGCAAGTCCTGCTGAATCGTCTTCTGGGGGCTGAACGTCGGGTGACAGTTCTTCCGTGGCCGCCCCTACCATGCACATTAAGAAATAAGTATGCGATTCTGGCATCCCGTGCCTTCACTCGGTGCCATGAAACACAAAATTTGAGTATAATATTGTACTTTAGTTACTTGCTTTGATACTAATACATTAAAAATATCACTGAAAAAATAGCAAGACTTCACATAATGTCATTGCACTCTTCAAAAATGCAGGGCGGCGAAAAGTATACGCACACTACAGGATTCGCTATATGCTATACATTTGCATATACTACCGTGTATTTTGTCACTTAGTTCATTTAGTCCTCAAGTTGTTGCAGTTTAAATTCCACGCACTGTGTTTTGTGCGAGCATTTAAAAGCAATAAATCTTGCTAGTAAGAGTTATGTGGCGTAGTGTTTCAGCTTGCAAGGTGGTTCACTTCCAATTTTGCGACTCTCACAGTACGTGGTACAATATTTAACGAATTTATTATGTTAATTTTATTAAGTAAACGCTGCAAAATGTAAATTTTGTACATTTGTTTAATGTACTACACGAAAATCCGACGTGACGGAATCTTTTGGTATGATTTACCGCCGAGGAGAGGTCAACTCAGTTAGCGGCCGAGCCATCAGTCACTTACCGCGAGGAGATTGGTCCAGATACGTCAAGACACCGTAGTTAACAATTATAAAAATTTCTGTTTGTACTATGCAGCGAGAAAGATGTGTCTATTCTTCTTTAATCTTGCATCATCAACACAACAAACTTGTGCAGCGTTGATGGATTCTCTGAATAGATCCGCCATAAAATTACTGCGGTAATGATCTGCTGAACATGGCATTCCAAAGTCGACTATGCTGACACACATGATGATCTGAAATTAAAATATTTTAGGACAACACTCATAAATGAGAACATATGGTGAAGACATGAAGCGTGCTCAAGATTACTCGCTGTGTTTGTGACGCTCTCACAGCGGGGCAAACTTTTCTTCTCAGACGTATGTGTAATTCATCGATCTCGTCGGAAGAGCTATTTCTTCCTGGAGCAAGGAAAACTCACATTTTTGTGAAGAACTAGAGAATAATTGCCCATATGTTATGATCTTGGCTGTAATATGCAGTTATTGTTGTTGTGGTCTTCAGTCCTGAGACTGGTTTGACGCAGCTCTCCATGCTACTCTATCTTGCGCAAGCTTCTTCATCTCCCAGTACCTACTGCAATCTACATCCTTCTGAATCTGCTTGGTGTATTCATCTTTTGGCCTCCCTCTACGATTTTTACCCTCCACGCTTCCCTCCAATACTAAATTTGTGATCCCTTGATGCCTCAGAACATGTCCTACCAACCGATCCCTTCTTCTAGTCAAGTTGTGCCACAAACTCCTCTTCTCCCCAATTCTATTCAATACCTCCTCATTAGTTATGTGATCTACCCATTTAAACTTCAGCATTCTTCTGTAGCACCACATTTCGAAAGCTTCTATTCTCTTCTTGTCTAAGCTATTTATCGTCCACGTTTCACTTCCATACATGGCTACGCTCCATACAAATACTTTCAGAAACGACTTCCTGACATTTAAATCTATACTCGATGTTAACAAATTTCTCTTCTTCAGAAACGCTTTCCTTGCCATTGCCAGTCTACATTTTATATCCTCTCTACTTCGACCATCATCAGTTATTTGGCTCCCCAAATAGCAAAACTCCTTTACTACTTTAAGTGTCTCATTTCATAATCTAATACCCTCAGCATCACCCGACTTAATTCGACTACATTCCATTATCCTCGTTTTGCTTTTGTTGATGTTCATCTTATATCCTCCCTTCAAGACCCTACCCATTCCGTTCAACAGCTCTTCCAAGTCCTCTGCTGTCTCTGACAGAATTACAATGTCATCGGCGAACCTCAAAGTTTTTATTTCTTCTCCATGGATTTTAATACCTACTCCGAATTTTTCTTTTGTTTCCTTCACTACTTGCTCAATATACAGATTGTATAACATCGGGGAGAGCTTACAACCCTGTCTCACTCCATTCCCAACGACTGCTTCCCTTTCATGCCCCACGACTCTTATAATTGCCATTTGGTTTCTGTACAAATTGTAAATAGCCTTTCGTTCCCTATATTTTACTCCTGCCACCTTCAGAATTTGAAAGAGAGTATTCCGGTCAACATTGTCAAAAGCTTTCTCTAAGTATACAAATGCTAGAAACGTAGGTTTGCCTTTCCTTAATCTAGCTTCTAAGATAAGCCGTAGGGTCAGTATTGCCTCACGTGTTCCAATATTTCTACGGAATCCAAACTGATCTTCCCCAAGGTCAGCTTCTACTAGTTTTTCCATTCGTCTGTAGAGAATTCGCGTTAGTATTTTGCAGCCGTGACTTATTAAACTGATAGTTCAGTAATTTTCACATCTGTAAACACCTGCTTTCTTTGGGATTGGAATTATTATATTCTTCCTGAAGTCTGAGGGTATTTCGCCTGTCTCATACATCTTGCTCACCAGATGGTAGAGTTTTGTCAGGACTGGCTCTCCCAAGGCCGTCAGTAGTTCTAATGGAATGTTGTCTTTTCCCGGGGCCTTGTTTAGACTCAGGTCTTTCAGTGCTCTGTGAAACTCTTCACGCAGTATCATATCTCCCATTTCATCTTCATCTACATCCTCTTCCTTTTCCATAATATTGTCCTCAAGTACATCGCCCTTTTATAGACCCTCTATATACTCCTTCCACCTTTCTGCTATCCCTTCTTTGCTTAGAACTGTGTTTCCATCAAAGCTCTTGATATTCATGCAAGTGGTTCTCCTTTCTCCAAAGGTCTCTTTAATTTTCCTGTAGGCAGTATCTATTTTACCCCTAGTGAGATAAGCCTCTACATCCTTAAATTTGTCCTCTAGCCATTCCTGCTTAGCCATTTTGCACTTGCTGTCGATCTCATTTTTGACACGTTTGTATTCCTTTTTGCCTGCTTCATTTACTGCATTTTTATATTTTCTCATTTCATCAATTAAATTCAATATTTCTTCTGTTACCCAAGGATTTCTACTAGCCCTCGTATTTTTACTTGCTTGATCCTCTGCTGCCTACACTACTTCATCTCTCAAAGCTACCTATTCTTCTTGTACTGTATTTCTTTCCCCCATTCTTGCCATTTGTTCCCTTACGCTCTCTCTGAAACTCTGTACAACCTCTGGTTTAGTAAGTTTATCCAGGTCCCATCTCCTTAAATTCCCACCTTTTTGCACTTTCTTCAGTTTTAATCTACAGTTCATAACCAATAGATTGTGGTCAGAGTCCACATCTGCCCCTCGAGATATCTTACAATTTAAAACCTGGTTCCTAAATCTCTGTCTTACCAATATATATTCTATCTGATACCTTTTAGAATCTCCAGGGTTCTTCCATGTATACAACCTTCTTTCATGATTCTTAAAGCAAGTGTTAGCTATGATTAAGTTATGCTCTGTGCAAAATTCTACCAGACGGCTTCCTCTTGTATTTCTTAGCCCTAATCCATATTCACCTACAACGTTACCTTCTCTCCCTTTTCCTACTACCGAATTCCAGTCACCCATGACTATTAAATTTTCGTCTCCCTTCACTAGCTGTATAATTTCTTTTATGTTATCATACATTTCTTCAATTTCTTCATCACCTGCAGAGCTAGTTGGCATATAAACTTGTACTACTGTAGTAGGCGTGGGCTTCGTGTCTATCTTGGCCACAATAATGCGTTAACTATGCTGTTTGTAGTAGCTTACCAGCCCTCCTATTTTTTTATTCATTATTAAACCTACTCCTGCATTAGCCCTATTTGATTTTGTGTTTATAACCCTGTATTCACCTGGCCAAAAGTCTTGTTCCTCCTGCCACCGAACTTCACTAATTCCCACTATATCTAACTTTAACCTATCCATTTCCCTTTTTAAATTTTCTAACCTACCTGCTCGATTAAGGGATCTGACATTCCACGCTCCGATCCGTAGAACGCCAATTTTATTTCTCCTGATAATGACGTCCTCTTGAGTAGTCCCCGCCCGGAGATCCGAATGGAGGACTGTTTTACTTCCGGAATATTTTACCCAAGAGGACGCCATCATCATTTAACCATACAGTAAAGCTACATGCCTTCGGGTAAAATTACGGCTGTAGTTTCCCCTTGGTTTCAACCGTTCGCAATTCCAGCACAGCAAGGCCGGTTTGGTTAGTGTTACAAGGCCAGATCAGTCAATCATCCAGACTGTTGCCCCTGCAACTACTGAAAAGGCTGCTGCCCCTCTTCAGGAACCACACGTTTGTCTGGCCTCTCAACAGATACCCCTCCGTTGTGGTTGCACCTACGGTACGGCTATCTGTATCGCTGAGGCACGCAAGCCTCCCCACCAACGGCAAGGTCCATGATTTATGGGGGGGGGGGGGGGGGGGGGGGGATGCAGTAAGCATTTCATATGACCGTGTTTCTTTCACATTCTTACTTGCAAAAGTTGGGTGATCGATTCATTTCAGAGCTCCAGAGACTGAACATTGTTGGTGACAGTTGCATTGAAGATAATGAAGTTCCTACCCACTACGCTCTCTGTGTTCGAGAACTCTTGGATTAATTGTTACCCCAGAGGCGGATTGGGACATGATCGTGGATTTGCCAGTGCTGACTGAGTGGCCTCCGAGGAGTGCAGATCTGACATCATGCGACAATCCCCGTGGGGAATAATTAAGCAGCATGTCGTGAAACAACGATACCAGACAACTGGGAAGCAAGGTTTTGGGAGGCATTTAGGGAAATCGCACTGCCTATAGTTTCGAGGATTTCACGCAGGACCTGGCGCGGCATCATTTTGTGCCGCGACAATGATGGTGCCCAAACTGATGTTCTGGATCGCTACACAACCTGGAACGTAAAATATCTACGTTTGTTACACATCTGCTGTGAAATGTTAGAAACAAATAATAAATACACGTCATGAACAAAAAAGATTTGACAGAACTTTCGGACGTGAGGTGAATTGTTCTGAAAAATTGCTACATGAAGATATTTTGAAAATTGACTCTGGAGGAGTACTTCAAACAGTTGCTATACCATAATTAAAACTGAAAGCAAATTCGATACAACAATAGTAGTTCATTGGTTTCTGGTGTTCAGATATTAGAACCAAGTGAATTTACGATAGTTTATTTGATAACTTCTGAAAGTGAAGGTGTTTAAAGGAGTTTATCAGCAGAAAGTACACTAATTAATCATCCAGATCACGTTTGAAGTTAGGACGAATTTTAAATTACACTCTTAAATTACTTGAAAGTTCCTACATCGCGTATCAGAGATGATCGGTGCGACACAGCAGTTAACCATTATCTTTGGTTTACTTAGGAAACAACGTAGTTGAACACATTATACAGTCGCGACAAACACTGCTGTGAAAATTGTTACCCTCTGACAGAATGACACTGCAGCCCCTTGCTGTGGAAAACCAGGCGTAAGGTTAACTTTTGATTTTAATTACTTTTGTACTTAACGAAATAGTATTATGTTTTCGCGTTCCAAGCAATAGTAAATCATCAAGAGAGAGGAATGATCGTGAAATAAATGTGAAGACAGCGTAATTTCAATGATTCAGGAACATAAGCTACATTTTCATGAAGGAATTGTTTCGAATAGGTGTGTAACTGCAGCTTATTCAGCTGAAAGCAAGAGAATATGAACACACTTTCCACGTATGACAAGAATGTACTTCTGTTCTTATTGTGATAGACACTTCCCTTGTCACGCAACAGTTTTGTATGCAGTCTAATGATTCGCGCATTCTTACACTTCACTCGACTTACTTAGGAACGAATATTTTTGTAAATTTAATTACTTTTGCTTCTAAAGAGAAAGTATTGAGAACTCTTCCCGCTCGTGCCTCAGATGATGCAACAATTGTGGAACTGTCTTCTTCTATGCTAGCGATCACTTTTATTCCTTGTGAGGTATTATTTTGGCGTCTGTATGGTTTTTCGCTTCAGCTACAGATGAGGTGGCGTATTTGGTACGTTAAATAACGAAGGTATTGCATTCTATACAATATTTTCCACAAAAGATTCCTACGTTCCATATTCACTGATTTGACCTTTTTTTTTTTTTTTTTTTTTTTTTTTTTTTTTTTTTTTTTTTTTTTTTTTTTTTTTTTTTTGCTCGTAAGAGAAGACATTCTTCAGTCAATATCTGTACAAAAATATGAAATAGAAGTACCCATGTCATTAAGAAGCACGATCCAATGTTTCTTCGGAAGGCACTTGTATTCCGTTTTTACTCGTTAATAGCAGTCCCTCGATTCTCAATAAATATGTCTTTCCCCAACGAGAACATATATAATGCATGAGTGCAGGCTGTGACACAAGGATGACGACATATTAAAGTTTGTTTCTGGCCGAGATTCGCGAACGGATAGCCGAAGTTGTTAAGGAGACGGCTCATGTGAAGCGGTATATCGGGGTTCTAGCCCTGGTGCGGCACAAATTTTCACTGTCGTCATTCAAATATACAGACGAAGGTGGCTCACATTCGCAACTTCGAATACATTTCCTGTACAAATATCTGTAAGTTACAAGAGAATCGCAAATATATTGTCCAGTTATGTGTCATTTCCTACCTACCAGAGATTTTAGGAAACAAAAGAAAGACAAATGTGGGGTAATTTTTTTTTAGTTGTTACCGATTTTTATGGCACTACGTATGCTTCCTATTGTAAAAACTATATTAAAAATATATGTAACTGATGGTATTCGCACGCGTGGACTGCTGCTGTCGCATTCAACAGCAAAAATGAGTAGGAGTATCGTTAGCCTGTAGCAACGAGTTCAATAGCGCTACTAACAAGCGTCATTCTAATGCTCGTTTGGAAATTCAGTAACGATAAAGGAAGTAGATTTAGTACCTATTGTTTAAACGTAAGGGCGATAATGTATCAGTTCAGACAACATTAAATTCTTGGGATAACAGTGATACACGATTCTTGTGGAGTAGAAATCATATCTGGAATTTAGCAACAGGAGTAATACGCCCGTTAGCGCCCGCATAGTCTCTACGTTACTGTACCTCACACCAATGCAGTAATAGCTACTGTTCTATACCAGTCGCATGCTTTGTTGGTTAATTCAGGGGAGGGGACCGAACAGCGAGAGCATTGGTCCCATCGAATTAGGAAAGGGTGAGGAAGAAATTCAGCCGTGTCTTTTCAAAGGAACCATCCCGGCATATGCCTGAAGCGATTTAGGGAAATCATGGAAAACCTAAATCAGGATCGCCGGACACTGGTTTGAACTGTTCCTCCCGAACGCGAGTCTGGTGTTCTAGCCACTGCGCCACCTCGCTCGGTCACCAGTGGCCTGAGAAATTTGCACATATTCCTCGGGGCAGTGATGGCGGAGAGAGTTACTACCATCGGCGGGGAAATACATCTAAGCAATGCAGACTGCTTTACGCGGTGGCCGAATTCCCGCTCGGAAGCGGACAGTTACCGATAAGCATGACCGTGGGTCAGCGCGCACGTAATGCAGAATGGCCAGGCTGGGCGCGGGCCGCTTTTTGGTTCACTTGCTGGCCGGGGTCGACTGGTTCCTCCGGTTTGGGGCGTCCGGCGGGCGCGGCCCCCTCCCGATACAGTTGTCAGGCGAGCCTTCTTCTCACTACCGAGAAATCCGCCGGAATACAGATTGCCGACCGCCAGTCCGATCGCAGCGCCGGCGCGGCGTCACCAGCTTTCTTTTTTTTCGTGGCCCTATCGTTTTCCTTTTCTGCGACACGACCCGTCGCCTTCCGTGGCTTTCCGCCGTGCTCGCTTCACCTAGCCGCCAGAGATCTGGGCCATCGGTATTCCGGTACCTGGTCTCGCAGTCAAAGACGTTTCTTGTTTCACGTATACCACTTCCTAATATGCTAACCTGCAACTCGGCTTTTGTAAATTGGGCGAACTGGTCCCGCAGCGCCTCGTATGGGCAGTGACTGAACTTGAGAAGGTTTTATAGAGACAGTGGTCCTTGGTTGGTAGCAGGTACTTACGCCTTCCGTCTGTACCTCTGGTGGTATGATGTTCGGCCTACAAAGTTTTGGACACTAAATATGTCTGGTCAGTGTCTATCTATACCTAGCTGTTATTTCCAGAGGCTGTTGGGCAGGTAAGAAAGGCAGGGTAAAACATGTTCAGAATGGCTGTATAGATAGTGGTCCATTCATCGTGACCGGGCCAAATATCTTACGAAATAACCGTCAAACGAAAAAACTACAAAGAACGAAACTTTTCTACCTTGAAGGGGGAAACCAGATGGCGCTATGGTTGGCCCGCTAGACGGCGCTGCCATAGGTCAAACGGATATCAACCACTTTTTTTAAAATAGGAACCCCCATTTTTTATTACATATTCGTGTAGTACGTAAAGAAATATGAATGTTTTAGTTGGACCACTTTTTTCGCTTTGTGATAGATGGCACTGTAATAGTCACAAATATAGGGCTCACAATTTTAGAAGAACAGTTGGTAACAGGTAGGATTTTTAAATTAAATTACAAAACATAGGTACGTTTCAACATTTTATTTCGGTTGTTCCAATATGATACATGTACCGTTGTGAACGTATCATTTCTGAGAACGCATACTGTTACAGCGTGATTAACTGTCAATACCACACTTATGCAATAAGTACTACGTCATCCTCAATAAATTTGGCAATACGTTTAACGACATTGATCTCAACAGCGAGTAGTTCGCCTTCCGTAACGTTCGCACATGCATTGACAATGCGCTGACGCATGTCGTCAGGCGATGTCGGTGGATCACGATAGCAAATATCCGGGGTCGTCAGATCCGGTGAACGTGCGGGGCATGGTATGGTGTTTCGACGACCACCTGTCATGAAATATGCTATTCAATACCGCTTCAACCGCACGTGAGCTATGTGCCGGACATCCATCATGTTGGAAGTACATCGCCATTCTATCGTGCAGTGAAACATCTTGTAGTAACATCGGTAGAACATTAATTAGGAAATCTGCATACATTGCACCATTTAGATTTCCATCGATAAAATAGGGGCCAATTATCCTTTCTCCCATAATGCCGCACCATACATTAACCTGCCAAGGTCGCTGATGTTCCACTTGTCGTAGCCATCGTGGATTTTCCGTTGCCAATAGTGCATATTATGCCGGTTTACGTTACCGCTGTTGGTGAATGACGACGCTTTGTCGCTAAATAGAACGCGTGCAAAAAGTCTGACATCGTCCCGTAATTTCTCTTGTGCCCAGTGGCAGAACTTTACATGAAGTTCAAAGTCGTCGCCATGCAATTCCTGGTGCATAGAAATATGGTACGGGTGCAATCGATGTTGATGTAGCGTTGTCAACACCGACGTTTTTGAGATTCCCGATTCTCGTGCAGTTTGTCTGCTACTGATGTGCAGATTAGCCGCGGCAGCAGCTAAAACACCAATTTGGGCATCATCATTTGTTGCAGGTCGTTGTTAACGTTTCACATGTGACTGATCTCTTCCTGTTTCCTTAAATAACGTAACTATCCTGCGAACGTTCCGGACACTTGGATGATGTCGTCCAGAATACCGAGCGCATACATAGCACACGCCCGTTTGGCATTTCGATCACAATAGCTTTTAGTCAACACGATATTGACCTTTTCCACAATTGGTAAACGGTCCATTTTAACACGAGTAATGTATCACGAAGCAAATAACTTCCGCACTGGAGGAATGTTACGTGATACCACGTACTTACACGTTTGTGACTATTACAGCGCCATCTATCACAAAGCGAAAAAAGTGGTACAACTGAAACATTCATAGTTCTTTACGTACTACACGAAGATGTAATTAAAAATGGGGGTTCCTATTCAAGAAAACGCAGTTGATTTCCGTTTGACCTACGGCAGCGCCATCTAGCGTGCCAACCATAGCGCTATCTGGTTTCCCCCTCCAAGACAGAAGAGTTTCTTTCTTTGTAGTTTTCTCGTTTGATGCTTATTTCGTGAGATATTTGGGCCGGTCACTATCAATGAAACACCCTGTATATAGATGAGCCGATTTCACTAACTTATAGCGAACAATGTAGCAACGTTTTTGAAATTCTCATGTTATGTTTAAAATATCAAAAAATGGGTCTGAGCGCTATGAGACTTAACGTTTGAGCTCATAAGTCCCCTAGAACTCAGAACTAATGAAACCTAACTAACCTAAGGAGGTCACACACATCCATACCCGAGGTAGGATTCAAACCTGCGACCGTAACGGTCGCGCGGTTCCAGACAGTAGCGCGTAGAACGGCTCGGCCTTCCTGGCCAGCTAAGATATCAAAATTTATTATGTAACTACGAGTGACGTTCAGTAAGTGATGTACCAATTTTCTTTATTTGCTGAAAGCAGGTTGGCCTTATTCCAAGACACCATATTATTACCGTACGCCGCCGGTAGCTGAGTGGTCAGCGCGGCAGAAAGTCAAGGGCCCACGTTCGATTCCAATCGGGGTCGGAGATTTTCTCCGCTCAGGGACTGGGTGTTTTGTTGCCCTAATAATCATCATTTCGTCCCCATCGACGCGCAAGTCGCCGAAATGGCGTAAAATCGAAAGACTTGCACCCGGCGAACGGTCTACCCGACGGGAGGCCTTAGTCACACGATATAATAATGTATTATTCCCCACTCCTTCTGGTACAAAATAATATTTTTAAATGTAATCTCCCTTAAATGCGACAGCCTTACGCCACCTTATTGGGATGACCAGTATGGCCACATGGCACCTCTCTACTGGTCGGCATCGGAGCCAACATCATGCTGCATCAATAGCCTACACATCATCGATGTACTGGTTCCTCTGGTGTGTATTCTTCATTGGGCCAAATGGATGGAAGTCGGAAGGGGCGAGATCCAGGCTGTAGTGTCGACGATTAAGAACAAAAGTGGTTCAAATGGCTCTGAGCACTATGGGACTTAACATCTGAGGTCATCAGTCCCCTAGAACTTAGAACTACTTAAACCTAACTAACCTAAGGACATCACACACATCCATGCCCGAGGCAGGATTCGAACCTGCGACCGAAGCGGTCGCGCGGTTCCAGACTGAAGCGCCTAGAACCGCTCGTCCATACCGGCCGGCTGAGTAAGAACAGTTCAATGAATTTTTGTGAGATCCTCTCCGGTGTGCAGACTTGTGTGAGGCTTCGTGTCGTCATGGAGAAGGAAAATTTCGTTTGTCCTTTTGTGATGACGAGCATGCTGAAGCCGTTTCTTCACTTTTCTAAGGGTAGCACGATACACTTTAGAGATGATCGTTGCACGTTGACGAAGCACAAGAAACCCCTTAAGAGTCCCAGAAGACTATCGCCTTGACTTTATCGGTTGAGGATGTCATTGACTTATAAAACTTCCTGACAGATTAAAACTGTGTGCCGGACCGAGACTCGAACTCGGGACCTTTGCCTTTCGCGGGCAAGTGCTCTACCAACTTTTTTTTTAATAATCTTTATTGAACAAACTAAAAGTACATATATATTCACTATGCAGGAGTTCTTCAAGGTACCATTTAAAGATATACAAATGACTTATTTAAACCAAAAAATAATAAAAAACATTAAATACAACAAAATATAACATATTCGGTTTTCTTCCTTTTTTTATTTGTTTTTTTTGGTCGATGCATGAGAACGTGGATAAGGGTGTTGCATCATGTGACAGGTAGGCATGGCACACCCCAACTTTGAGGGGGGTCAAGGAAGACGCTGCGGAGATAACAGGCAAAAGTGGTGAGGGTGCTGTGCGCGGTCACAACTTTGTACCAGAAGTCAAGGACTATATGCAGACCACTCTGAAAGACGTATTCTAAAGCCTGTCCTCGAAACCAAATTAGGGTATGGTGCTTAGCAAGAGGATAGTAAAATGTCTGGGGCAACAACAGGAAATCCGGGGTTACCGTTGTCGGCGGTGCACGGAGGTAAAAGCCCACGATTCGTTGGATGAGGAGCCATACGTTTCAGAGGGCACGTAAGACGGTGCTCGTCGGTGTCTTCGAGCTGACAGTCAGGGCAGAGTGGGGAGGTGGCCAATCATATGTGATAAAGTCGACTATTAGTCGGGAATTTTCCATAGACTATAACATACCAGAGTGCAGACACAGACGACGGTAAAAAGGGTGCATGCACACACCCCCAAACCGTTCGCCAGTTAATGTCAGGACGATTTAGCACTATGGGGTCGCAAGGGTTGGACGGCGTAAACAAACGATAATAATATTTTGTACGGGGAGGACGGGTGACTAGAAGATCGGCCCGAACGTAGCTGAGTTCTATGAAACAATTGGCGACGTAGTACAATAATGGAGAAATAGGTGCCACATTGATCGGTGGATCGAGAGAAGCTGGTCGGAGGATATCTAAGAGACTGCGTGTTAAGGACGGGACCGGCCCCTGCCAGTGCCGCAACAGAGTGTGGACAAAGAGTGCAGAAGATCGTGCCCGCACATTGACGAGTCCGAGGGCACTTTTTGCAGGAGGCAGTGTTAGAGTGTTGCAGCGGAGTTTGAAAAGTGCCCCTGCTGACACGAAATATCCAAAGGCTGATTGGATGCGGCGGCCAAGGAGTAAGGGCATTGGGAGGATCTGGGCGATATGTACCAGTTTAGGGGCGACATACATGTTGACGTAGGACACACATTGGAGCTGGTTGAAGTTACGGTGCACTCGACTGCGGACATGATGTCGAATCGACTGCAAAAGCCGCCGGTAAGCCAGGGCCACTGTGCGGTGTGTGGAGCTCGCAAATTCGATACCCAACTAACGAAGGGTGGTAATGACTGGGAGTGGGTTCGGCACCATAGCCGGGAGGCCGCGCCCAATGTGCATCATAGTCTATTTACGTACATTTAGAATGCTACCAGAAAGACGTCCATACTGGTGGATCCATTGGATGGCGTCACTGAGTTCCGCGGAGGAGCAGGTGAGAAAAAGGAGGTCGTCCGCATAAGCCCTGCAGTGAAAGGTGTAGTCACGCAAAGTGAGTCACTGCAGTCTAGAGGTAAGACCAGTAATGAGGGGCTCAAGTGCAATGGCATATAGTAAAGTAGACATAGGGCATCCTTGACGCACAGAGCGGCGTACGGGAATCGGTCCTACAAGTCTCCCATTGACTTGTACCATCGAGACCGCGGGAAGTAGTAACCGGCGAATGGCATCGACTAAAAGTAATGGGAACCCCATACTTGTCGCCACCATGAGGAGGAATGGGTGTCGAACGCGATCAAAGGCACTCGTGAAATCGACGGATACCAGTGCTGCACGAAGGCGACAAACCGACGCCAGTGCGATGAGGTCACGGCATTCTCCTAGGGCTGTTTGCAAGGTGGCCCCACAACCACGTGCAGCCTGCTTCGGTGAAAGGACCGTAGGCAAGACGGTGCGTATGCGCGCTGCTAAGAGGCGTGCACTGATTTCATAGTCTGCATTCAGTAGTGTAAGGGGGCGATATGCAGAGACATGAGACCCTCCCTTCGGCTTAGGCACAGGTAGAAGAATGCCAGTGACGAATTCAGGTGGAATTGGGAAGGACGGAGTGAAGAGTTCCTGAATCATTTCCGTCCAGCGAGGAAGCATTAACGTGGTGAACGCCCGGTAAAACTCCAATGGGAGACCATCTGGTTCTGGTGATTTGTTCTTGCCCCCTTTGTTGATCGCATCTACCACCTCTTCTGCGGTGATTGCGGACATCATGGACGTTGACTCCGCTACGTTGAGGGTCCGATCAGGGAAAGGACGGAGATCATCAGGAATTGGCGTTGCCATCGGTTCATCATCATAAAATTGACGATAATGTTCAGCAAAGGCAGACGCCACTGCCGCCTGTGTTGTGTGGTGAACACCATCGGAGGTCGTGATGTTGGGGACGAAAAGTCGACGTCGACGACTATGGTCGGATGCGGCGTGGATTGTGGATGGGGTTTCGTCGTGGAGGAGGTCTTGTCGTCGGGAACGCACCACGACACCATGCAGTCATGCACGTTGGAGAGAAAGAAGATGAGCTTTAGTACGTTGTCGTTCCCTATGGGTATCAGGTGATGGAGGGAGCGCATCGAGCTCACGGAGGACGGCGTAGTGAAAATTTGTCGTGTCTCGATGCCATGCTACTGCTTCCCTGCCACATTGCATGAAGACCTTTCTGATCGCAGGTTTGGCACAATTGAGCCACCAATGGAACGTGGATGTGTACTGCGGGAGACGTCTTTCGCAAGACGCCCATGTGGTGGCAACACATTGTCGGCAGTGTGGATCATTAAGAAGGGAGGTATTAAGCTTCCAGTACCTCTGCTGCGCCACACTGACTGAGGTGGCAGAGCCAGGGAGCAAATTGACGGCGCAGTGGTCCGAAAATGCAAGGGGCCATCGTTCAGCTTGGGCGACTTCATTGCCAAGGTGGGCAGAGACATAAAACCGGTCCAGTCTGCTAGCAGAATGTGCTGTATAATGGGTAAAACCGGGGGTATTGCCATGAATTTTCTCCCAAACGTCTACTAGATGAAAATCCTCGATTAAGGTGAGCAGCGCCGGGCATGGCGAATAACCAGGCATTTGGTCCTGCGGATGGAGGATGAAGTTGAAATCGCCTCCCATGAGAAGGCGATCATAGCATCCAGAAAACAGGGGCGGCACGTCATGTCAGAAGAAAGTGGACCGCTGCCGACGGTTCGTGGAGCCAGACGGAGCGTAAATATTGATGACGCGCGTGTCGAAGATGGTAACAGCCATGCCCCTTCCACAGGGAAGGATTGTCGTGTCCTTGAGTGGAATTCCTTCGCGTATGTAGAAAGCCACTCCACTCCCTGATTGATCACATGTGGACGTGTATGAGTCGTAGCCGTATACTAGAGGTTGTTTGGCAACGCGTACTTCCTGAAGAAGGGCGACGTCGACGTCAGAGGCCCGAAGCATGTCACATAGGAGTTGCAGCTTGGGTGCAGTGCCGATCATGTTGATGTTCAGTGTGGCGAACCGGTACGTTTGTTTCAGTGTGAAACGTCCCCTTTTGAACAATTTTACACAACTGTGCTTAAACTGACACACAATATTTTTTTTAGTGCAACGCAATCTGACTTTCAAAAATCCCTACAAAAAAATGGCCCTGACTAACATTAACCTATGCATTTCACAAATCGCTTACCTCACAAAAATCTTGGTTACTCCCACTACTGCAATACAGCAAGCGCCACTACTGCCAGCTAAATAAAAGATTCAAACTATGGAAGGCACTAACTACTTATAGGGATAGTTAGCAAATGAAAGATATTAATAGAGAACAAACTATTTATTTATCTTAATATCATCACAATATATATAGCAGTTCATGACAAATTACAAAACTCCGCCATCTCTCTCCCCACATCCACCACTGGTGGCGGCTCACCTCCAACTGCGCAACGCTACGCGCTGTTCACATCCAGCTGCCGCTGCCCAACACTACAATGGCAGACAACAATGCAAACTAGACACAGACTGCACACAGCACAGCCAGTGATTTTTATACAGAGGTGGCGTTACCAATAAGAAAACCTAAACAGCCTACTTACATAGCCCCCATGCTCCCCACAAAAAAATTTACAAATTGTTTTGGGCAGTGGCCAATAATGATTTGATAGAATTTTTCATAATTGCAATAACAAAGATATCAAATGCACACACTTATTGATACAATGTTGGTCAAAAGCTAAAATTTTCTCACAGTCCATAAAGACAGTCCTGATCATTCGTCACAGTAAAACTGCCGTTTCTTTTCTCAAAGTCTGAGCAGTAGAAGAAAATGCACACGGAAGTAGTGGATTTCCATGCAGTCTTGAAGAAGTAGTGTTGTCCTTCCAAGAGAAAGACAATGCTGACTCTTGACATGCAGACAGGTAATGGGTCACAACAGAGCAAACCCACAGCAGAGTCATTCGATGTTTTGAAGAATACTGGTAAGTAGGTCATCACAGAGCAGACCTACTGTAGTCCTCGTAGAGATTATGGTACTGATGTGCAGACACACGGCAGTCCTTGTAGAAATAATGGTATTGGTGAGTCAGCAAAGGAGTAGACCCACTGTAGTCCTTGTAGAAATAATGGTATTAGTGGGTCATCAAAGATGCAGACCCAATGTAGTCCTTGTAGAAATGGCCAGCAGCCATCTGTTGTGACTGTGCAGGTGCACAATCATCATTGAAGAGTCTTGCAGATAATATAGCAAGTCCATAACCACCACTTGTGCACTCACAAAGTTTTTGGAATTGTCCTTAGAACCAGCAATGCTGTTATCCAGTCCCTTGCTGAATTATTAACACACGTGCAAACACTAACAGTCCCTACTTCTCACATATTGTCCATATACTATGACCAACAGAAACATGTGCAGTGAAATGTAACTTACAAGTTAATAATATGATGAACTGGTGTCAATTACAATTTTGTAACATAAGAATACAATTACAAAGATACAGAAAACTTCATTAAAAACATAATAATACAGATAACATTTGTAGTAATACAGGCTTTACTTATACATCAGTGTTACAGGAATTATGACATAAGTACATACATAAAAGATCAGAATAACTTTTAAAACATCAACTTCACACATGAGCAACAAAACAGAACAGATAAATAATGTCTAAACGTCTTTACAAAGTAAATAACATATTATTAATGCAAATTATATTTGAGGATAACAGTATTCCTCATCATAGTGAATGTCGCTGAGTATTAGAAGAAGAAAAAATTCTATGAAACTACACAGAGACAGGAAGAAAAGAAATACACAAGGGTACACAAACACATAGTGGGATAACACAAAAGGAAAGGACAGGGTTTGTTTTCAGTGTAACATTTGGTACTGCAGTCCAACCCAAAACTTCATTCCATAGGTCTTTCGTCTTATTTCAACCTTTGCTTCCACCAAAAAAATCCTATCCAAGCATTCTTTCTGTATTTATTTCACATATTTCTGACCTCATTATTTATTTCCAAGAAAATCCTACCTATACCTGCTTTCTGTACTTTTTTCGTATAACTTCTCAATGCATTTCTTCCAATTCATCGCAACTCATTCTCTTCTATAGTCTACCCCTCTTAAGCAAACTTAAATCTACTGAGCTCAGATGCGAAACTAAGGGACGAGGCAATGCAGCAGCACAAAACAATTAACACAAACATCAATGACAAAAAATTCAAATTGGCAAAGCAATTGCAACATTACAACAAATATAAGGCACTGTGCAGCAAACAAGAAAACTAAATCCGTAGTAAAACTGGCTTAACAGCGTAATACAAAGTCAAATTCTGTAACATTATGCCTGGCAAACAGCAGCAGCAAATAAAAGAAACATATATCTAAACATGACATAGCTCAAGCAGAAAAAATATTACACTAAAAATGGCCATGTCTAATACCTATGTCACACCATAACACTAGAGTGATGCAACACAATTTATTCTACAAAAGAAATTACCAAGTATTTGAAAAGAAAATTATGAATGCAGTTCCTGTGAAGGTAAATGTCATTTTGTGATCCCTCATTTTTTTGAAAAAATTATTATTTACTCGATCCGTAGACAGAAAATATTTATATTAGTACATCTATAAAATTTTATTATAACCAATGCTGCAGTGCAGCTAGAAACTAGATATCAAATGAAATAAGCAACTATGTACAAAGCAAAGCATAAGAACATTGTTCAATAGTCATGTGGCATTTCATAAGTAGTAAAAAAATCTCTCATCTAGAAAGACAGTAGTCATAGTCAGGTGTGTAGACAAACTATTTCTTGTCATTTCATTAGGCATTTCAGTAAATATCAGAAAGTACGATATGTTTCCAAGTAATTAGCGTGTCGTATTTGCGATGCTTTCTCTAAAGGAATGACAATGGCGAGGATAATGGCCTCCCTTTTTTTTCTCCACCTGTACCTCTGAAAGGCACACGCTAATGGCCTATTTTATTTTTTCCGGCGACAGCCGCCCAGCTGGGTGCCCACGACGCATTACGTGCAGGTGGTCACTTAACTTTCTTACCGAAATATTTACGACACCAGTTTCCGCTACAGTGACAGTCTCATATAAAAATATTTCACAGGTCAAAAATTTGGGTTACAAATCTGTAGAAACAAAATCCTATACATATAACAGCATCCAAAAAATTTTCGCCAGCATTGTGATACATTCACGCATATACACACATTTCATAACTCTTAAAGTACGATTCTTGGTTTCCAACAACCTTTTCCACAAATCAGAGTCCCTAACCACTACTCATTATTCCTTACCTCATTATAAATACACATATTCATCGACACTTCTTCAATATTTCATCATAAGAGATACGTAGCATAGTCGAATAACTTATATAGCATCAGCTTATTGATCATAAACATACGGCAACAGCATAATACACATCATCATCGTAATAATAACATCATAAAACCTCTGCCAAATCTCAAAAATGTCGTAGCTTTCTGCAATAATTTCAAACCCTAAAAAATATTCTCTGCTCATTTCAATAGTGTCATCTACCTCAAACGTACTTTAAAAATCATGATCCCATACCAAATATATCATTCAAAGCTCTCATAGTATCACAATGGTTCCAGAAAAATATGAGCATTTCACAAAGTACAGACAAAATACAATTTCATAAGTGTGAAGTTATCCAACTGTGTAATTATGTAAACATTTGTCACTGATGTAGTAAAAAAAAGTTTCTTTCTCTGTTAAATGATCAGACAGCTGTGTAATTCTGTGTTAGAGAAATATGGTACCGATGTGTAAAGTTGTGTAAGCAAATACCATATTAGCTAGGGCTCCTTGCGCTTGCCAAACACATGGTACACAAAGTAGGCATGTACCCCCCTGAGGATTAATGTAATTATACCCTCAGGTGTTACAGATTACAGCAACGGAATGAAATGTATTCCGGAAAACCTTTGTATCATTGTACTTCAAATATCTTAAAAAACAAATGTTTTAAGTACAAAATTAATCACTCAAATGCGTGTCCTGTAGCGCTAAATGCGCGTCTTGCTGTAAGATAATTCTGTGGAACTGTCGTAGTTATCGTCCTCTGTAAGCAAAGTTCTGCTGAAGTCGATGTACTTACCTCATGATAAACAAAAGTGAAATGCTTTGCGTATAGATTGTGTTGTTATTGTTGTTGTGGTCTTCAGTCCTGAGACTGGTTTGATGCAGCTCTCCATGCTGTTCTATCCTGTGCAAGCTTCTTCATCTCCCAGTACCTACTGCAACCTACATCCTTCTGAATCTGCTTAGTGTATTCATCTCTTGGTCTCCCCCTACGATTTTTACCCTCCACGCTGCCCTCCAATACTAAATTGGTGATACCTTGATGCCTCAGAACATGTCCTACCAACCGATCCCTTCTTCTGGTCAAGTTGTGCCACAAACTCCTCTTCTCCCCAATCCTATTCAGTACCTCCTCATTATTTATGTGATCTACCCATCTAATCTTCAGCATTCTTCTGTAGCACCACATTTCGAAAGCTTCTATTCTCTTCTTGTCCAAACTATTTACCGCCCATGTTTCACTTCCATACATGGCTACAATCCATACAAATACTTTCAGAAATGACTTCCTCACACTTAAATCTATACTCGATGTTAACAAATTTCTCTTCTTCAGAAACGATTTCCTTGCCATTGCCAGTCTACATTTTATATCCTCTCTACTTCGACCATCATCAGTTATTTTGCTCCCCAAATAGCAAAACTCCTTTAGTACTTTAAGTGTCTCATTTCCTAAACTAATACCCTCAACATCACCCGACTTAATTCGACTACATTCCATTATCCTCGTTTTGCCTTTGTTGATGTTCATCTTATATCCTCCCTTCAAGACACCATCCATTCCATTCAACTGCTCTTCCAAGTCCTTTGCTGTCTCTGACAGAATTACAATGTCATCGGCGAACCTCAAAGTTTTTATTTCTTCTCCATGAATTTTAATACCTACTCCCAATTTTTCTTTTGTTTCCTTTACTGCTTGCTCAATATTCAGATTGAATAACATCAGGGAGACGCTACAACCCTGTCTTACTCCCTTCCCAACCACTGCTTCCCTTTCATGTTCCTCGACTCTTATAACTGCCATCTGGTTTCTGTACAAATTGTAAACAGCCTTTCGCTCCCTGTATTTTACCCCTGCCACCTTTAGAATTTGAAAGAGAGTATTCCAGTCAACATTGTCAAAAGCTTTCTCTAAGTCTACAAATGCTAGAAACGTAGGTTTGCCTTTCCTTAATCTTTCTTCTAAGATAAGTCGTAAGGTCAGTATTGTCTCACGTGTTCCAGTATTTCTACGGAATCCAAACTGATCTTCCCCGAGGTCGGCTTCTACTAGTTTTTCCATTCGTCTGTAAAGAATTCGTGTTAGTATTTTGCAGCTGTGGCTTATTAAACTGATTGTTCGGTAATTCTCACATCCGTCAACACCTGCTTTCTTTGGGATTGGAATTATTATATTCTTCTTGATGTCTGAGGGTATTTCGCCTGTTTCATACATCTTGCTCACCAGATGGTAGAGTTTTGTCAGGACTGGCTCTCCCAAGGCCGTCAGTAGTTCCAATGGAATGTTGTCTACTCCGGGGGCCTTGTTTCGACTCAGGTCTTTCAGTGCTCTGTCAAACTCTTCACGCAGTATCGTATCTCCCATTTCATCTTCATCTACATCCTCTTCCATTTCCATAATATTGTCCTCAAGTACATCGCCATTGTATAGACCCTCTATATACTCCTTCCACCTTTCTGCTTTCCCTTCTTTGCTTAGAACTGGGTTTGCATCTGAGCTCTTGATGTTCATACAAGTGGTTCTCTTATCTCCAAAGGTCTCTTTAATTTTCCTGTAGGCAGTATCTATCTTACCCCTAGTGAGATAAGCCTCTACATCCTTACATTTGTCCTCTAGCCATTCCTGCTTAGCCATTTTGCACTTCCTGTCGATCTCATTTTTGAGACGTTTGTATTCCCTTTTGCCTGCTTCATTTACTGCATTTTTATATTTTCGCCTTTCATCAAATAAATTCAATATTTCTTCTGTTACCCAAGGATTTCTACTAGCCCTCGTCTTTTTACCTACTTGATCCTCTGCTGCCTTCACTACTTCATCCCTCAAAGCTGCCCATTCTTCTTCTACTGTATTTCTTTCCCCCATTCCTGTCAATTGTTCCCTTATGCTCTCCCTGAAACTCTGTACAACCGCTGGTTCTTTCAGTTTATCCAGGTCCCATCTCCTTAAATTCCCACCTTTTTGCAGTTTCTTCAGATATCTTAGTTATTACGCTTATTGCCGTGATGAAGAAAGTACTGTGCTGTGACGTATTGTTGTGCTACGGAAAAGGCAGTCTCATTGTAGCTATACCACAAAAGTTACTACTAAAACATGTTTTACTTTCCAGAATAATACAGAAAAACTGTGCAGATATAAAACAGATACACCGCAAAAGCAACATTATAAATTGTCACTCATTAGTAGCGTCGTGATAAAATCGTGTGACTGTCACATCAACTAACCTCTGTGTCATCTGGTATCTCACAGAAAGTACTTTAAATCCAGAATGTATTTTCAAGTAAACCAAAATGTGGCATTATAATCTCATTAGCAGTACTGGTAAATGTTCTAAGTATATAAGCCTTATAGTCGTTACATAATAATCGTGCAACTAACAAGCAATAAAGTACACACACAATAACACTGTGACGTCTGTTCACTATAACAATGCATTCGTAATTTCTGTTTAAATAAGTTCTCTTGGTTCTTAATTGGACATTTAACTTCAAACATTGTTGTATGTTAACAGATTCTAAGTCTGACAAAGCATACTAGCAATGTAAAGTGAAAATTTATATGGCAAAGACAAAGTTAAAAAGCAGATTATCTTTCAATAAACGGTTTTACATGTGAAATGTGGTGTAAACCTTTACTCTTCCTAGTACGCAGAGTTTCAACTTCAACGCAATTATCATGTTGTATACATCGGTAAAGAATGCTAAAATTTTTCTCAAGGCTAGCGTCTTATGTTATTTTTCTCGGAGCCAGCGGGCGCACGCGTCTGCCTGCTGTGCGAGTCATTGTCTGTCTCTTTGTTGGCGCGCGCCGTTATTGGGATTAGGACACCTAGACTTCTACAAATTCACCTTGACGAGAAGGCCCTGCCCTGTTTGAAGCTCGCCAGTTCTGATGAAATTCAGGTCTGTCGTTATGATTATATCGTCTGTCGTCATGTCGGTAGTTCCTGTAGTTTCTTGTCTGTCGGTCATGTGGTGGAGAATTTCTCCCGGAATCGTAACGCGCGCTGAACTGTTGCGTCTGAAGTTATTCTGTCTCCCTTGATAATAATTGTTTTTGTTACCATGTTGTCTGTTTCTATGGTAATCTCTGTCATATTCATTACCGCGGAGAGGTGATCTTTCCCTGTAATTATTACTACTCTGCCAACGGTTGTCATACGGGTGGCGTCTGTTTCGGTCACGATATGTGTTGTGAGAATAGCCTTGTCGTGTCCAGTTATTATTTCTTTCATCACGGAATTGTGACAGATGTGACCTGTAATTGTTGTGCTCCTGCTTCCGCGTTCCCCGATTGTCAGTGTCAATTTCCAGTTCTTGTAACAGTCCCTGAAAAGCCTCAATGTCTTCTTTGCAACGTTCTGCTAAAATAATATGTCGTAAATGTGCAGGTAATTTGATTAAGCAAATGCGGATGAGTTCTGAGGGGCTGTATGAGTTTGACAGGTACTGATTCTTGTGCAACATGTCTTCAAAATATTTCGCAAGACTGGAGAATTCAGATTGTTCGAAATGTTTCATCATTATGATGCTATGTTTTACACGGTCTTGTGTAGCTTGAGACCGATATGCTGAGAGGAAGGCATGATAAAATTCTCCTTCACTGTGACTGTCGTGAATGACTGATCGCATTCTTACAGCTGGTTCATTCTCTAAGTAGCCACACATAAATTCTAATCTGTGTTCTAACGACCAGTTGGGAGGAAAACAATGAGAGAATTGATGGAGCCATGCTTGTGGATGAATGTCGTTGCCAGAATTCTTAAATGTTTTGAATTTACGTGTAGTAATGAAGAGCTTATAGTCAAAATCATCATGTCGGCGAGTCGCATATCGGTCATTGTTAGGTCGTGTCGGCCGTTCCATCTCAAAATTCGGTGCGCATTGCCAATTTCTTTCATAACTTCCGAAATGCCCTGTGTTATTATTTTGCGGCTTTTCCGTATTTCTAAGTCCCTCTTCCCGTGTTGGAGCGCGAGTGTCCTCTGAAATACGTAATTTTTGTATTACCTGTGTCAGCTGATCTTGTACTTCCCAGATTTCTCTTTGGTGTTGTGTATTAATTTGATTCTGATTTTGTTTGAATTTACTAATTTGTTCGTACTCTTCTGTGTCATTAAACACTACCGGTCTTGCGTCAATCAGATTATCATCTACCTTCGTAGATAAATTAGTGAACTGATCCGAAAGTTCGGCTACTTTCTCCGATACTGTACTTATTTCCTCAGTGTGTTTTTCTGAACCAATTTTCAGAGTATCTACTGTGTCCTTTAAGTTTTCCTGAGTTTTTGCAAGTTGCGTAACCGAATCGGTAGATGCAACTGAGTCAAATTTAGCTTGCAAGGTCTCATGATTTTCATGAACAATAGTTTGCAGTTCTTTTATGGCTACTTCGTGATTCTGTAATGCATTTTCGTGCCGCGAAAAAATAGGTTGGAAATGCTCACAAATTTGTGTTTTTACGTCATTACAGACTTTTTGACATTTCGATTCACTGTTATGTAACTCAGTAGTTAAGTCTTCACGTGTTTGTTCAAGAGTTTGTTCCAATGAGTCTACCTTTTGAAGCTGTTGCTGTGTTTGTCTCTGATTTTGTTCCATTGTGTCTAACTTTTGAAGATTTTGTCCCATTTGTTTCTGATTTTGTTCAAGTGTTGTGTCTAACTTTTGTAGCTTTTGTCCCATTTGTTGCATTAACTGTAATAACAATGCACTGGTGTCTGAAACATGTTCCTCAGTGCTTTTCGGCAGTGAATTTGCACCGGCAACATTGACATTTTGACAAGCAGAAAATGTGTCTTGACTTATTTGAGAAAACGGTGAGGACCCAAAACCTGAATCTGCAGTATTTGCAAGATTGTGTCCTGTCATTCCCGATTCCTGAGGCGAGCTGTTGCCGACCGATCGATCGATAATGCTTCCCTGTTCACTATTTGTTTCACTGTCTGCGCCATTGTTTGCCGCCCGCTCCATTTCCCTATGCACAATTAAATTACTACTTTGAACATCAGTTAATTCATTACTCGGTGGCGCTAACACACTGCTTTCGTCTTCACTGTCATTTCTCAGTTTACTTTGGAGCCTAGTATTACGTTTTTCACACGCCATTATTGTCACAATATTTCACACGATAACACAGAAAAGCACAATTTGAAGAGCAAAAATAAGAGAACACATTAACATAGCACTGAAAATAATATCTAGTTAATTGCAAGCGCAGCTGCGAAATACTTGCTGCAAATCTACATGCATGCCACAACTGCTTTACTGTACAACAATGAAAAACTACAACTACAAAGGAAATTCTCTCTATAATTACGCGCTAGCAATAAACAAAAGCTACACTAATTACACAAACTACAAGAAAAAAATCAGAAGATTCAAGTGAGATATCCTCGGCTAAGGGTCGACATATGAAACGTCCCCTTAGAAAAATTATATACGACTGTCCTTAAACTGACACACAACATTTTTTTTAGCGCAACGCAATCTGACTTTCAAAAATCCCTACAAAAAAAATGGCCCTGACTAACATTAACCTATGCGTTTCACAAATCGCTTACCTCACAAAAATCTTGGTTACTCCCACTACTGCAATACAGCAAGCGCCACTACTGCCAGCTAAATAAAAGATTCAAACTATGGAAGGCACTAACTACTTATAGGGATAGTTAGCAAATGAAAGATATTAATAGAGAACAAACTATTTATTTATCTTAATATCATCATAATATATATAGCAGTTCATGACAAATTACAAAACTCCGCCATCTCTCTCCCCACATCCACCACTGGTGGCGGCTCACCTCCAACTGCGCAACGCTATGCGCTGTTCACATCCAGCTGCCGCTGCCCAACACTACAATGGCAGACAACAATGCAAACTAGACACAGACTGCACACAGCACAGCCAGTGATTTTTATACAGAGGTGGCGTTACCAATAAGAAAACCTAAACAGCCTACTTACAAGTGGTGGTGGACGCGCATCTACCATCACCAAGGGAAGTATGAGGAGGGCAGCGACAGGAAGTCCCGTCCCATCAGGTGCGGTGTCTCGCTTTTGATGTTAACAGGCAGCCTTGTCCGACGAAGGCAATTCATCCAGAGGAAGGGGCGTATCTTCCTCAATGTCGTCGGCCCATGCTCCTGTGCTGTGGGTCTGTCCAATGTCCATGGGAATTTTATCGTGGTGAGAGAGATCTGGAGTTGTCGGCGGCGAGACAGGCGTCTCAACCTGCGCACCGATCGTTACATTGTGCGTGGCGACCTCCATGGTGGACCCGTCCTGCGAAACGTCTTGTTCATCGTGAAAGTTGTCCGCCGACCTTAGCGTGGAAATGTCGGCTGTTTGGGTGTCGTCTTCGTCGTCGCTGGTGGTGACACTTTGAGAGCCCGTGGGTGAACGGCGACGGCGTTTGCGCCTACGTGGCGAGCGTTGTTTGCGCACGTGTTCCTCAGTGTCGGACGACGGCAAGGAGGAGCGTCAACCTGGTTCGAAGGCGTCGGTGGGTACAATGAAATTGTGAAACAGGTGTTGTGAAGAAGTACTGCTCTCCTCAGCGTCCGGCGCGGGAGCCTGTTCGGCGGCAAGGTTGTCAGGTGGGACGTCTGCACCGTCCGTCGATGACTGTGACGGTGGGACGTGCCGATCGGAAGGACTGGGCGACGGACTGGACGAAACTGTAGACGTGGCAAGAACCGCTGCGTAAGTGACCGGTAGGGCGGTCATCGTATATGTGACGGACGCTTCCGACAACGGGAGCTGCCCGACACGTCGTTGAATGCATTCAGACCGTAGGTGACCTTCTTTCCCGCAACCGGAACAGGTCCGAGGTTGGCCGTCGTACATTATAATAGCACGGCAGCCTCCGATACGTAGATAGGAAGGCACGTGTTTCTGCAACTCGATGCGGACCCGTCTAACACCGTTTAAAACGGGATAGGTTTGAAACTGTACCCATCGTTCGGCAACATGTTCCAGAACGTTGCCACAGGGACGGAGCGCCGCAATGACTATGCCTGCAGGTAGTTCGAACGGCAGTTCGAAGATCCTTATCGTCCGTGTGCCGAGACCTGCGTGATCGACGGTAACGGGTCCGACGTTGCCGTCGGAATGAGAGAAGCGCAGTCTGCGTTTTGCCTCTTGAATCACCTTGTCGCACACCGCATCGTTGATCATTTTGACGTAGACGGTACTGCTAACTATGGACAAGTGGATATCAATTAGATCCGTTGGTGGTATTTTAACTTCGTCGCGAATAAATCGTTGTACCTCCAGGGCCTTGGGTCGGACGAAGTCGGAACAAAAGTTGAAACGTAATGTCTTCTTCCGATAGTTGTGCGCCATGGTGGTCTAGAATGGAAAAACGGCACTTACAGCGGCCGAAGTAAACACAAAGACACGGTGCGCGCCTCGCCCGCAGCGCTCTGGCGTGTGACCGCCTCGCAGCACTGCCGGCGGCAGACTGCCAGTTGAGCTACCCAAGCACAACTCACGCTCCGTCCTCACAACTGTAATTCCGCCAGTACCTTGACTCCTACCTTCCAAACTTCACAGAAGCTCTCCTGTGAACCTTGCACTTCTGGAAGAAAGGAGTGCTAGTTCTGCAAGGTTCGCAGGAGAGCTTCTCTGAAGTTTGGAAGGTAGGAGACGAGGTACTGGCGGAATTACAACTGTGAGGACGGAGCGTAAGTCGTGCTTGGATAGTTCAGTTGGTAGAGCACTTGCCCTTGAAAGGCGAAGGTCACGAGTTCGAGTCTCGGTCCGGCACACAGTAATATTCATAACAGCGCCCACTCCGCTGTAGAGTGAAAATTTCAATCTATTGAACTTATATTCCGGAGAAGAGGCGGTATGACAGCACTCCGTGGATTGCTGTTTTGTTTCCGGTTCCAAGTGATGAACCCATTAGAGATGGGTCATTCGCGAATTAACAAGTCCATAGTTCACTTCGGGCGCAGCTTTCTACTTATAGTTCCCGGGAACGGCAAACAGTCGGTCTCGTTCCCGCAATGGCACGTCGGCCGGTCTCGTTCCAGCCTCGGTCCCGTTCCCGTCTGTCTCGGTCTCGGTGGCGCTCGGCCGAATTCGTCCTTCTTCGCGCGGCCACCCGTCGCAGTTCCACTGCCGACTGCTCATACTTAGTTCAGTCTCGAGTTCTTTTTATTCGTTTCGTTCGCTTCGCACGCCCATTCTAGATCTGTTTCAAACCTTTCTTGAGCTCTGAACTTTTGCTTCTTTTCGTATTCTATTCAGCGTCTACGACCGGTAATTAAAATGTATTTTATAGTTACGTAAACTACATAAAAAATACGTGGTATTTAATAAATACATCTTTTCAGATGTCAGCTTACTTCATTATTTCGATAAACAGCATGTTCATTGTTATGGAAGGCAGACCGTCTTACAATCGAATGAAGCCAGCGCTTCGTAATCGAGTGTATGGTCCACATTTTGTAAAGATAATATGATAATTCCTACAATATTATTTCAGTGGCACAGAGTGGCGCACGAAGAATCGGCCCCGAGTACTAGACTGCTCATTGTCACATAACAGTCGTCATCTATTGTTTCGAAACTATTTGCATTAGCTTATTTGTTATTTTTCACTGACTAATTATTACATATTTATCTATTCTGCTGTAGCGGTCAACAAATCGTGCGTAACTGGCCAGCAGTCTGTACTCGGGACCGGTTTTTCGTGCGCCACCTTATATTATTTCACTGCGATCACCCACATAACGCTACAGTTGGCTAAACGAGTTGTTCTGCAGAATCACGAAAATTACAAGTGTATGAGAATTCTGTTATGAATAAAAACTCTGTACTCCAGGGGGGAGGGAGGCAAGTGCCCCTCTTGGCGCCTTCCATCGTCACCTATGCTACTAATTTTCAATTTTTGATAAGAACCATGTACCAAGCACAACGAACGGTGAACAAGTAAAAATGAACGGTTCCCAAAAAAGAGCGATCACCAGTGAACTAGTTCCCAAGGATGAACGACTTTGCCCATCTCTAGAACCCATGCTTCATCGCCTGTCATGATCAGCCTCGAAGCGCGCCAGCAATTCTGCACATGTGTCCTGAGTTACTTTTAACGGTCTTCTGTTAATCGATGAGGAACGCATGGGCACACAAATTTAACTACTCCAACTGGTATTCGACTGTATCAGTGCTACCAACAGAGACGACCAAATGTGCAGCGAGGTGTTTGATTGTGAGCCGGCCGCTGGTGGCCGAGCGGTTCTGGCACTACAGTCTGGAACCGCGCGACCGCTACGGTCGCAGGTTCGAATGCTGCCTCGGGAATGGATGTGTGTGTTGTCCTTAGGTTAGTTAGGTTTAAGTAGTTCTAAGTTCTAGGGGACTTATGCCCTCAGCAGTTTAGTGCTCAGAGCCATTTGAACCAATTTTGTTTGATTGTGATCCATCGATCACCTAGAATGAGACTGCCCGCACATTCCAACATTGCAGGTGTCACAGCTATGTGCGGCCGGCCGATACGCGGGAGATGGGACACATTTGTGCGACCTTGTTGCGATGATGACAGATGTCTCGCCCAGTGACTCACCGTGCTTTTGTTCACTGGCAGATTTCGGTATACATTCTGCAAGCACCTATAAATATCAGCGATGCTTTGGTTTTCCGCCAAAAGGACCTGAATGACAGCTATCTGCTTGGAACGCACCTCCCTTTCGGATGCCATTTTGAAGGCTATGTAAAGCGCTGCTACCTATGCGAACTTCATAAAACTATAGGGGCTGAAGCGAGAATATTTCACGATGTTCCACAACAAATTCCGCAGCCTTTCAACCGAAGCTGCCAGAGAAAAAAAAGGCTGTTTTGCAATACTTATTTAGCGCCCCTTCTGGATTGCTTTCTCCGTGGCACTGTGATGTGCCTCCAGAGATAAAGAGTCTCCAGGGAGGGCCGACCACATAACATTTGTGGAATATGACAATATTGTAACAACACAGCCTGTTTAGGCAAAGTACTATGACCACATGCTTAATGGCGTTTTGGGCCAACTTCGGAACGCAGTACAACAACGATTCTGCGTTGCTTGGATTCGACCAATCCTTGGTAGATTTCTGAAAATGTGAGGCACCAAACGTCTTCACACAAGGTTTCCTGAAAATTTGTGGAACGTTAACTGCTACCCATCACCGCACCAGAAGCGTTCCATGGTGTTCATATAAGGCGAATCCGGTGGCCAAAGCAACAAAATGAGTTGACTAGTTTGCTCCTCAACATACTGCAGCTTAATCCTTGCCTTATGACACGGCAGTCATCGTGCTGGGTGCGTCATTCTCGGGGAGGATCTCAAGCACGAAGGAATGCAAGCGGTCCACAGTTACGATCACGTTGACCACAGCCGTCAAGATCGATGACGACCACAGATCTCGAGGGATTTCCAGCAGTCATTCGCCTGGGTGATATCGTATACGAACATGACCATCGAACTGGTGTGACAAGAAACGCATATTATCTGACCAGATGACACGTTTTCATTAATCCATGGACAATTTCGATGACCCCGTGCTCCCGCATTGGTAATTGTTGATGTCTTTGTCTCAACATGAGAACATGTAAGGTTCATCTGCTGCGGAGACCTATGTTCAAAACTGTGTGGTGAGAGGTGTGCTCCGAAACAGTTGTGGCAGCAGTATCGCTGTTCTCTGAAGCCTTATCTACCACAACTCTCCGTCTATTTTGCCTTACAGAACATCGGCACGATCTGTGACGAGGCAGGGACATCTATCACCTTGTAGCATAATCGTGGTTTCACTATTCTTCTGCCACTTTCGGTCGATAGAAGAACAGTATACGAACAGTCGACCGACTTTGCTGTTTCCTTGAAGCTCGTTCCCAAGTGCCCGGGCCATAACAGTCTGCGTGTAGTTCCCCAGTTGCAGTCCTTATCACCTCTACATTGGTTCCCCAGTCTCCTCCGCTTGTATTCTTTTCTTAGCGTGTCATCTACCCGCACCGCCACCATGGCGGTATTCAGTTTCGTGGTGAGCAGAGGCGATAACGTCAAGTCTTTTTTGCCTCATATGTGTAACAGCGTCGTAAATCACATCCCTGCCGTCAGGAGCAGGGCAATAACGTCTGTCCTGCTTTATCAAATGTAGGTAACCACTTAACAGAGGAGCAACTCATATACGATATCTGTTCATATAATTCCAGAACTTCCTCCACAAAATTTTTCTACCCTTACCTTTTACTTATTGTGCTCTCCACCACGATACACCGCTCCAAACGCCGTTTCCATTTCCGACAGCAGTCTTGGTACGCTTATCGCGGGGACCGCTGTCTGCAAATTTTCTCTTATCTCGTCTATCATTGCAAATCTTCATCCTTTCAACAGGGTTTTAAACTTTGGAAATACAAAGTCAGTAGTGGCCAGGTCAGGACATTACGGGAAATGAGGCCGCACAGTGATTTCATATTTTGTGCAACGGTCACTCACCAACAGGGATGATTGTGCGGGTGCGTTATCCTGATGCAAGAACCATGAATTGTCTAGCCGCATCTCAGGCAGTTCCCTGTTTATATTTTCCCGCAGGTGTCGCAGCATTTCCGGTAGTATCATCGGTTAACAGTTTCTCCCTGTGTCACGAATTCAAGATGAACTAATCTTTCAAAGTCAAAGAAAACTATTAGCATGGCTTTGACATTTGACCTGACATCACGAGCTTATTTTGGTGTTGGAGAACATTTCTCGTCCCATTGTAAAGATTGAACCCTGGCTTCATCATCATAATCTTAGACCCATATCTTATCACCAGTTATGGTTCTCTTAAGGATCATCTTTTTCTCATTTGCGCGATCCAAAAGCTCTTCACAGATTGCGAGGTGGTCCTGCTGGTCTTGACTCATGAGCCGTGGGACGAACTAGGCGGCAGCACTATGCATTCCAACATGCTGTGCCAGGATTTCATGAAATGATCCTATTGAAATCGTACGTTCTTCTGTATCCTCTCGGAAAGTCAGTCTTCGATTGGCACTCACAATTTCGTTGACGTTCCTGACATGGGTGTCGTCGGTAGACGTCGAAGGCCGTCCTGAACGAGTGACATCTTCAACATCTGATCTGAGACTCAACGAAAAAAAAGAAAGAAAAAACATATTTTCAGAACTTGTCACTTGTTGATGGTCCAGATACGTTAGTGTATGTAGTTGCCCCCATACATAGGGAGTTGTCCATCCCATGCCAACCATGACCCTACTCCCCCCCCACCCCCCACCCCCCACCCCCTCCCACCTCCTGGATCAGGAGTAAAGAGCAGTTATTCTTTACAAAACTCTCTTTCACTTCTGGAAGAGATTTCTCATCACTTCACTAAAACTCTCGTTTAGCTAGTGAGACAAAACCACGTCTTTAGCAGCTGCTTTATAATTTTTGCCTGTTTGTTGGTTGTAAGTATCAGAGTGATTGCCTCCACTCCGTATTAATTTATGCGAGCGCCGATATCCCCAAGACCAAAAAGTCAAGTACAGCAATGACAGATGGAGGTCAACCAAGTCAGCGCTTCTCTGTTACGACCATAGTGAGTTGCTTCAATATTGCGAACACACTGACTCTTCGCCATCCTCAACTATCATTATCTGATGTAAATTTTGCCGTTGGCGTCTTTCACGTGGCGTCTCACCGACTTCCGTACATAGTGCAGGTGCACTTACACTCAATCTTTCTATTGGAAACTGTCCCGTATGATTTACAATTACCATGTTTGGTTCAACGTACTGAAGTTGCTCTTGCTCTGATTCTACTTCTGACCCACGAGATCCGTCATTTGCTTTTGTGCATTCTCAGAATGTGATATCATTCGCGAAACTACCACCATTCCCCCTGCAATATCACTACGTTCCGTCCCGTGACTCGCACACAATACTTTTTGTTGTGCATCAATCTCTATCGTGTCAAGATCTTCAGCTTGCACTATCTGCGATAATCTCCGTTCTTCCGCCAACTCTCATCGTCTAACTAACCTCTGTCTTTCTCGAATTGCGCGAGCCTGAGCTCTCGTCAACATCGAGTTATATGATCTTACACGTTTCCAAACTATCATAGAAAGTTTCTAAGACTATGTAAACATCATTAGCAACACCGTTCACTGTTTGTAGAATTTCAAACCAACTCAAAAAGGCCGTGAACAACTTCGAGCGCGCCAGCAAAGTCATACACAAGCTACTTTTACACAAACATAAACATTATCTTATTTATTTATACAACTTTTCTACCTTTTGGATCACACAAATACTGCATTCTGGTCACTATACATACACATAAATTGGGTAACCTCATCACAAAAACAACAAAACAAAAAAGGAAAATTATTTTTTCGATTCATAAATTTTAATTTCCCTTTCTAATTTGACTAATTGTCATCCAGGCACACCAACTGTCATCATGGCAGGGTCGCCATTCTATAAGTTTTTGAGGACAGAACAAAAACTTTGTAAGCTGTAAACATTTTTAGTTTAATGTTGCAATCTTGTCACAAAAATACATGCATTTACACGGTTTACAATGTACATTGTTACGACAGTTGTCAAACGAAAGCATCTCGTCCTCAAAAAGTAATATAATCCTAAACACAGCATTGCTAAATTTTAACTACAAGTTTCTTTACAAAATTATTCTTACAACTATGTCATGATATTGACCAGTACTGTGATAAATCAAACGATTCCAGTTCAAAGTTTAGTACTATTTAGGATGACTATAAAACGTCGCCTTAGTAAAATTAATGAATTACTGTGCTGATAAACCTCTTATATTATTTGCTTTTCAAACAGCTGAGTAAAACTGAACGTACTCAGTTCTTTACTTATTCTAATCAACATTAAACTGACACACAATATTTTTAGCGCAACGCAGTCTGACATTCAATAATCCCTACAAAAGAAAGGCCCTAACTAACATTAACTTATATCTTTCACAAAACACTTATCTCACAAAAATCTTCGTTACTCGTACTACTGCAATACAGCGAGCGCCACTACTGCCAGCTAAATAAAAGATTCAAACTACTGAAGGCACTAACTACTGATAGGCATAGTTAGCAAATGAAAGATTTTGATAGAGAACAAACAATTTATTTACCTTAATAGTGTTCAAAAGTTATAATATATATAGCAGTTCATGACATCCAGTCTTACAAATTTGCGGTCTCTGATGGACACACGTCCAGATCATCCGCTCTCAAAACTCCGCCATTTCTCTGCCCACATCCACCACTGCTGGCGGCTCACCTCCAACTGTGCAACGTTATGCGCTGTTAACAGCCAACTGCCCAACACTGCAATAGCATATGCTCCAACAATGCAAAGCAACCACAGTCTTCACACAGCACAGTCAGTGATTTTCATATAGAGCACTACGTGGCGTTACCAACATAAAAACCTAAACAGCCTACTTACAACTATCAAGTCTACAGAGGATGGTTAGTTTTGTGACAAGTTGTGCAAAAGCTAACCTTAGGTAGCTCGAGTGTACAATGGATGCAAGCAAGTGAACCAACATGTTTACGCCTCTGCTCACGGTATTTACCTTAGCTGCGATGAGCTGTCGTGTGCATGGTACCTCTCGTCCTCTGAAATTCCTATACAAACTAATTAAGCCTTTGCTGATTTTTCCAGCAGAAACTCTCCATATGTTTCTCATTATGCGAGAAAACATGTACTCATCCCCAGTCTTGGCGATATGCACGTGCATGACTGAAGCAGCAAGAATATTAAAATACCCTCTCAATCCTCGCAAGAACAAATAACTAACTGGCTGGTTCGTTTCTCCACGGTATGAGCTCAACGACGCTATAGCTAATCTCTAGCTGAATGTCAGCAGCAGTGTTCACACAATTTTTTCCTCTGCGTCGTACAGAGCATTATGTGCCCCGTTCTCCACCTGACGCCAATTCAGAGACGAGTCCCCGAAAATGTCACACTTGTCTGTCTTATAGCCAAATTGTCTCCCCACCTAGGTTCGTTCTCCACGTCACAGCTTTTTTCGATCAATATGAGTGTTCCTCTTATTTTTGTGGAAACGCACGTTCTCATTGCGTTTGTATAAATCTCTTATGCAAGGTGCGAAATTGACCTTTATTTATTCTGCCACCTTACATATCCTCCTCCTTCCGTGTTCAATTTTGCGCTGGGTCGATCAGTGGTTAAGAAATTGATTGAAGTTAGTGTAGAATTGTTTGCAACCGCTGACTGTAGCAGTTGACATATTTACTGAACAAATTCCTATTTTAATATATTGTATACCACAAACGGTGGTTCGATCTAGTCTCCTGATTGTTCTGTTTTCATTGTACTTGATTTCATGTTTATGGATTTGAGCTCTGTTCCTTTCTCTTTCAGAATTTAACGTTCTTTCTAAATTTTCTGATTTTTATACTATTTTATTTAACTAATCTAGGGTCCTTTTCTTTCAATATAGTTGTCTACACTTTTAATTTTAATTTTAATTCAAACAATTTGAGCTTATCTATAAATTTGAAGCATCCCTAAAAAGTTTAACTTTGAGACTAATCTGTATTTTGATTACCTAATTTATGTTAAATGATGATGGATATGTACTGAAGTTGAGGAAACCTTCATTTAACGTTATTCTCTCCTTTTTCAATATATTTCACTTTATCTCCAGCTTTAATATTAATCATAATCTAAGAAAGTTTCATTTCTCAAAATAAGGCTTTATAATCTATATTAAACTCAACCGAATCATTCCCATCACTTGACAGGCATAATCCTATTCATAAATATGTTTATATTCTCCAAAAATCTTTAATCTACGCATTATAACTTAACAAAAAATCGCAGATTTGACTTTTAAAAACATATTAAATTTCTAATCCTTCTAATTACTCTACAAGATTGAAACTGACATCACAGAATACCTAAACACATTCATATTTATATATCCTCTACTTTTGACAAATATATCACATATTAAAATCTTAATCTCCCAAGAAATGTTAATATTAGGTTTTCTTAATTTAAACGTGTTGGAAAATATGAAACACAAGGTAATATTATTGATATGTTAAGATTAAAGCTTTAAAAACATCGTTAATAAAGATCTATTGCTAATACCTAAAAGTCTTCAAATTCAAATTTTTTTTCGGATTGTAGTCTGACAGTCAGTTCTTTCTCCTACATCTTTAACCTGGTTCATTTAAATGGTCCGCCTTCTTTTTTATCTGTTTTCGGCGTGCCTCCGTCGAACTTGGAATGACGGTCGGCCGTGTGCCCCGCGGTGTCTCCGTTAAGCATGGAATGACGATTGATATGCGCCTCGCTTCGTTTCTGCTGAGCATGGGATAACTGTCGGCAGAGAGAAAGGTTGCTGAGGGTCTGAGCGTGTTGTGAATGCATGGTTGCCTTTGTTCCATTTTTCATGTGCCCATGGTGACATTGTATTGGAGATCCGTTTTTGGCAGCATAAAACATTTCTTCTGTGTCGGTTCATCGTTGGTCTATTCGTCTGTAGGTATTTATACGACTAGTCATCTCCTATTTCTCGGTATGACATCTGGGGATGTTGCAATTTGCCCTGTATTTATACTGATTGAACAGTTAAATTGAATTCTCGTTGTTAGTTAAATGCAATAATGGTCTTGTACGGGAAGGGATTTGGAAAGGTTTCGCGATCTCTGCTGGTCTAGGCTCTTCCCTCTTCAAAATCCTCTGCGTGGCATCTTCTGTTCTCGGTTAATCTTGCTGTCTTCTCACTTGTGTCTTAGTTCTTCTCTGGACCGGGAATTGGGATTGAAGTCCTGTTTAATCTCGTTATCTTTTAATCTGTTCTTATGGTGTTTTCTTTGCAATTGTTGTGTACTATTTTATTGTATTCAGTTGTTCATCTAGATAGATTGGACAGCCTTCCATCGTTTCTTTGCTTCGTCCCATGAGTATTCAGGGGTAGTTTCACAGTTCTTGAATTCCGTTTGGTCTAATAACAATTTCAACTATTCTGCACGTTGAGTTACAGAAACGCGTCTCTTTTTCGTCCTGTGATGAATTTAAACACCCGCTCGTCCTTGCTATAATACGTCCGCCTCGTTCCGGTTCGGTGGACATCCATCATCTCTCCATACGCTGCTTTAAACATTTTATGACAGAAGTGCCAAGTATCTAACACTTTCGCAAAACCATTGCTGTAACGCTTGCATGTGGCTTTCGTATGAATAAAGCTCACGTCAGGGTACATATTGATTGTATCCAGGATGCGTTGTAGCTCTTCAAACTTTTCCCCAGAGGTGTTATCCTCTTGGACCGTTGCTTCCACCAAGTCCTCTTCTTTCGTCATCTCGTAAGGTGACGTACCAGGCACCCAGTGTCCCATCCTCTCGCTCCTAACCGCTCTCCTCAGTTCTGCCGTCGATCTGGCCGCAATGATGCTGTACCTTGTCTGCTGACTTCATATCTACTACAATGTTTGTCCCTGATTTGATTATCTTACTTCTCTTACATTCTGAACAACTGTCTATTTCAAATGATATCATTATCTATTTTATTGTAACCCTTACTCCCTTAAATTACACTACAACTTCACAAACATTAAAATTTTTAATAAAATTTACAAAATCTATCATTTACTCTATAAAAATGTTTTTATCACTGTTTTATCAGTCATCTCTTCTCCCCGTTCTACATGTTTTCTTTTTTTTTTTTTTTTTTTTTAATATACAGGTCATGGTTTCCTCATCTTCATCACGATGGATAGTAAGAGTGAAATTGATGGTGATGACGGTTAGCAAGTTAGTGAATTCCTTCCAACACCTCCTTTTCTTATTCTAACTACAAGTACTTCATATTATTTTAGAAAACTTCGCACCTTGACTCCGACTGACGCGTCTTTTTCCCAGCAATCTCTGCTTTTTGGCATTAGCTCTAAAAGAACTTCAAAATATAGAATATCCTCTTTTTATTTCCTTTTCAAAAATGTTCTCTATTGTTCTGTTGCATTTCTTTAAAGCTTAAAATTTTTTTCTTAGTTGTACTTATCCCTTTCTCCTTTTTCTCGATAGTAAACTTTTATGTTCCTTCCTTTCCCCATCATACTCTTCCTCATTGAAATCCTTTCTGTGTTAATCTTGCTTCCTACTGTTTACCTCCTACCCCGAAACAACATGTCTCTTGCTTGGCTTAATAATTCAATTCTCTTTCCTAATTATTATCTCCTAACGACGTCTTATATTTATTCCCCCTCATATCTTCATTTCAATATCAATTTGTGGTACCTTCCACAAATCATATATGCTTCACATATTCCCCCAAAATATCTCCTCCATTATTTGTTCACCGTCCTCGAAAGAAAAAATTGGAAATGACTATCTCCTTCTTACATAATTCTTTATTTTTCCTACCTCTTTACTTCCTTTCGTAAACACAAATCAACTTCCTTCTCATTTACAATACGTCTTTAAGAGAGAATCTACTACCATTTCGCCCAGCTATCCACATCCGGATCTCTATCTTCCTCCTTGGTTTCTACTCTTTCTTCAGAAAATATTTCGTTTGCAGAAGAGTTACTTTAGTTGTTACTTTCCTGACTTTTCTTCATAATATCCTTTTACCTTCATACGAAATGTGTTTTATTTATTTAACTGTCTTCTCGTCAATTCTGTCTTTTACCTGGGTTCGTGTGGCCTCAACTCGATTTCCTGTACCGGTTCATTTCGCGTGTTTTGTCCTGCTAAAGCTTGATATTTCCAACCTTTCTGCGTTCTGTCCATTCCATTTCCACCTGAGTAACTTGGATTCTGTCCTACTTCTGGTGGCCCGTTACTTGCTCTCCAGTATGCGTCACCTGTCCGGTCGCTGACTCCGGCCACAGGACGCCCCCTACGAGGTTCACGTAGTGCCTCCCGTGGTGTGACCTCTCCTTCTGCCCACGCCTGCTTCCACACTAAACGTTTTCCCACGCTGCTTGTTTCGCCTTCTTCTCATTGACGTGCATTATACAGGAGCAGTGTGTTAATACCGTCGATTGAGTTTCATCACTTGTGCATTACATACTTATAGGCAAATTTGCTCATTACCGCTGAAGTTAGTTAGGTGTCAAATTCACCTTCAAGTTATGATGAATAAAACTCTTATCTCAGGTGCGAAATTGACCTTCATTTATTCTACCAACTTACAAGTGTATTCGTCTAACTTTATCCTCCGACACATGTTGTTCGCCCAAGGTTGACTGGTTCAAATGGCTCTGAGCACTATGGGACTCAACATCTGAGGTCATCAGTCCCCTAGAACGTAGAACTACTTAAACCTAACTAACCTAAGAACATCACACACATCCATGCCCGAGGCAGGATTCGAACCTGCGACCGTAGCAGTCACGCGGTTCCGGACTGAAGTGCCTAGAACCGCAAGGCCACCGCGGCTGGCTGTCGTCCTAGGCTTTTTACTTTGCAGAGACACCCAGTTTTTCTGAAATTGCTTCAACAGTGGCTTACGATTTTCCTAGTTTATGGTTCAATGCTGAATCAGAGACGAAATGCCTGCTACACTGTAACTGCCAGCCGGCCGGTGTGGCCGTGCGGTTCTAGGCACTTCAGTTTGGAACCGCGTGACCGCTAAGGTCGCAGGTTCGAACCCTGCCTCGGGCATGGATGTGTGTGATGTCCTTAGGTTAGTTAGGTTTAAGTAGTTCTAAGTTCTAGGGGACTGATCACCACAGATATTAAGTCCCATAGTGTTCAGAGCCATTTGAACCATTTTTGTAACTGTCAAATCAGGGCTAGTCGCGACGGAATGAATTGTGCAGTTAGTGTCAACTAAGCACTTCTTGTAAACTTAAGAACACAGAAAATCTTCTGCGTTCCGCTGCTGCATCATAGCTATCGTACTGACAACTGCGTATAGGAGCGAGTACCCAAGCAGCCGTTTATGCAACTACCACCGTCCTAGCGACTGTTTACGGAACTGATGACTAAGGAAACAAAACTTTTGACCTCCCTCTTTGCCTTGGTATGTAGACTGCTTATGTCCCATTTATATGACGTGAAATGCGACCTAAATAAAATGGGTCCATCTTTTTCTAAGAATGCTGAATTTAAAAGAAAAATGCGGTCAGTTTTACTGCGCAACTTCTCAGTCTCAATATAACACATTCAGTATTATTGCACAACTGCAGACATTGCACAATAATATTGATCACAGGCATCGTAATGTATCCATTTTGAACCGACCTGCATACAGTTCCGCTAGGCTATGGCTACTACGGTTACCGACAGTATTTTCAAAGACTATAAGAAGTTTAATCTATGAAGCGGAGTACTTGTAACTTCATTGGAAAAAATATATCGCGCTTTCAATTCAGTGGTCAATTGTTTTACAGACAGAAATTATGTGAAAATATGCTGTTTTATTTTCAGTAACATTGCACAGTATACTGTTATTAAGTCGTTGCCTAAAGGTAAGTCGAACATTTATTGCTTGGAAACACTGTTGCTAATGCAACTCTTTTTCAGTTGCTCTCACAACGGCGCAGCTATTCTGATACACCCAAATATTAAATCTACAGTTCCAATTATGACTTTTATAGTGGAGCAAAATTATGAAACGAAAATATGCTTAGGCGGAACAATAGCGATCGGGATTGGAGGCAAACTCGAATAACATTCAAACAAATACGGTACGGGTTAAAAGGAAAGGAAACCGTCACAAACTTCGGCAGCACGTCTCTTACGAACTGTAGATTCTTGCAAGCCTCCTCGGGTTTGCTACCACATCCTAAAATCAATATGATTCAACACATCGGTGATCCATCTGTCCGCCATCTTCAGGATAACGCTGCTGCTGCTGAGTCTCTCTGAAAAATTATCATTTGCGATGGGTAGCCTATTCAGATGAATCACATTTTATGCTCCATTGGACAGACAGCCGTTGCCGTGTACGGCGTGAAATGTTTGGAAGCAAACACACTGCAACAGTCTCTGGAGGACGCAGGTCGGAGGTGGTAGCATAATGCCCTGGGGACACCTGTAGTGGTGTTCCCTGGACGATCTCGTCGTTCTGGAAGTCACAATGGACTAACAGAAGTATGCATCTCTCCATGGGGATAATGTCCACCCCCACACGCAGTTTGTTTTTCTCGGCACGATGCCGTCTACCAGCAGGGTAATGCAACGTGTCACACAGCTAGTAGCGTAGACACCTGGTTCGAAAACCACCAGAACGAGTTCGCCTAAAGCACAGATCACTACTTTTGGAGAACTCTCAGGCTGGTGTGGCGTAATACTCCAAGAACAGTCATCCCTACGCGTTCTATCGCTCCTGGTTCAAGTGGTTCAAATGGCTCTGAGCACTATGGGACTCAACTTCTGAGGTCATCAGTCCCCTAGACCTTAGAACTACTTAAACCTAACTAACCTAAGGACATCACACACACCCACGCCGAGGCAGGATTCGAACCTGCGACCGTAGCGGTCGAGCGGTTCCAGACTGTAGCGCCTAGAACCGCTCGGCCACCCCAGCCGGCTATCGCTCTTGGTGTCTAACTTGTATTCTTTGGAAATGTTGCAGCGGCTGTTTCTAATTCGTTTGCTCAAAACGGTTAGGGCGATATTTTACAAAACAGGAAATGGGCTATACAACACAAATACTAAGAGAAGACGGAATAGTTACTTAAAATATGCGAAGTGCAAAACGTATTGAGACACCACCATCTTTCCGTGCTCCGCAGAATACAACTAAAAATTAACCCAAACTTATCTGTAGTCCTGCCAAATCTTTAGTAGTGTGATGTAGTTCAACGAGGTTCAAACTGATATCCTTAGACGACACTAGTTAGCAATGAACGCTAGGGTAAATCGTGTGTGCAACATTTGGCTGTTTGACCACATCAGTCCATCCTGTATGCAATCTCCTCCGCCCCAAAAGGTCTCCTAAGACCCAACGGTACCGACTGACCACCGTGTCACCCTCTGCCGATAGGCGTCACTGGATGCAGGTATGGACTGGCCTGTGGTGAACACACCATTGTCCCGGCTTTTGTCAGTTTTCGTGACCAGAGCCTCTACTTGTCAATCAAATAGCTCCTCAATTAGCCTCACAAGGCCTGAGTGCACCGATTTTGCCAACAGCGTTCGGCGGAACCGGACAGTGACCCATCCACGTGCTAGCCAAGCTCAACAGCGTTTAACTTCGGTTATCTGACAGAAACCGGTGTTACCAGTGGGGCATGGCCATTGACGTATTCAGTCTGGTTGGATGCTATTTGCTAGACAATGTGATTTTCACACGCTTTGTTTACTTAGTCGGTTTCTTAGTCACTCATGTCCCAGAATCGGTCTCTACATCTCCAGTACCCATCATCGCTCCACTACTGCAGATCAGGTACGTTCAGCATCTTGCGTGTACCTTTGTAAAACACTAAATTTTTCTGTCTCCTTCTCCATTTCAGCGTACGACTGTTATCTTGAGCCTGTATCTTATCCCAAATCACTCTACATTCAAGAGTAACTTATCATCGCCGTAGCTTCGCTCCTATGCTATTCTGTCCTTTCTATTTATGCTTTCTTCTTTTCGTCTCTTCTGCTAATCCTACCCCATTATTTCTCTGTTATCCTCTGACCTGTCAACATATTCTTCACACTGATTACTTCTGTCATTTTCTCACATGTTTCTGCTAGATACCATTGCTCGTATTCGACAAGAACTTAATGAGGACATTGCTTGATACTGAAAAGAGTGGCACTTGTTACACTTCATACATTCATTACTACAGGCCTACATAGTGTCTTCTTCTTAGTATTATTATTATTTCTCTTTCCCGTCTCAGACGTTAGTCTGGTTAAAAATGGAAACTGACGCGGACCTTGATCAAGCGTGACTTCCTTTTAACTGTACGGTATATGTTATATTGCATTTAGGAACTTTCGGGTAATCGAACATGTTTCAATAATTACAGATTTCTGTAGTTGTATATGTATATGTTTGGATGTACCTGTATTGCGCTGATGTACTGGTGGATATTGTGTGGTATGACTCCTGTAGTTGATAGTATAATTGGTATGATGTCAACTTTATCATGATGCCACAATACAAACTGTAACGTTTACTCGCCGAGGAATTTTAGTCATAAGTAGGAGAGACCTTAAAGTTCCTAGTCATTCCAGATGAAATAAATGCACAAATAAATACCAACTCAGTGGAAACAGTTTTTATCGCTCACAACTGAACGTCAATGGCAGTAAATAAACAGTGAGAAACTGTTTTGGATTTGTACACCAAAACAACCGCTATTGACGCTAACATCTCTAATCCATTCGATTTATGTGACGATCTCGCAAAATACATTTTGTTTTATTAATATTTTTGCCCTTTCATGATTTTTCGATAAAGCATATTTGACTTCCGATCAGTTAAACTATTACGTTTTAAACGATTTAGAGACCCCAGTATGGTGGGAAAACTCTGAAATGTTTCTGAAAAATTGTGGGGTCATCCACATGAGTACTAAAAGAAATCCGTTAAATTTCGGTTGCATGGTAAATCACAAAAATCTAAAGACTGTCATATGAATTAATACCTAGAAATTACAATTACGGACAACTTAAATTGGAACGATCACATAAATAATGTTGTGGGGGAAGGCAAATATGAGACGGCGTTTTATTGGCAGAACTGTTAAGATGCAACGAATCCACTAAAGTGCTGCCTACACTGCACTTGTCCGTCCTCTGCTGGAGTGCCGCTGGGTCCTACGGGGTCATTAGCATACAGGATTGACGGGAGACACTGAAAAAGTTCAAAAAGAACAGCTCGTTTTGTATTATCGCTAAATAGGGAGAGAGTGTCACAGATATGGTAAGCGAATAAGGGTGACAATAATTCAAACAAAGGGGTTTTTCGCTGTGGCGAGATCTTTACACGAAATTTCCACGATCATCTTTCTCCTCTGATTATGAAAATATTTTACTGTCGCCAACTTACATACAGAGAAATTAACATCGCAATAAAATAAATGACAGCTCGTTCGATAAGATTAAAGTGTTCATTTTTCCAACACGATTTTGGAAAGTGGAACGGTGGAGAAATAGGCTGAAGGGGGTTCGAAGCACTCTCTGCCAGACACTTAAATATGAATTGCAGAACAGTAGACGTAAACTTTGTGGACATCTTGCTGTCCCTACATACGCTTAGATTATTGATTTATAGGCGTAAGAGTCATGTCTTCTGCATTCATAGTTAAGAGAAGAGCAAATGGTCACACATACTTGAACAATGAAGCTGGTATCATTTCGCCTAAATGGTAGAAAAATTAATTATTACGGGACGTAAATGAAGAATAATACCTGTTGAATCATGGTAAACCTGAAACGTGCTTTATTAATTTACCTGTTAAAGAAATGTGACCAAAGTAAGAAATGCCTTTCAATTCTCAACATGCATTTCTCCATAACTCATTTTACAAGTTCTCCGTGTTGTGCTCTTTGCTGCATCAAATTATCAAAATTCGCATATCCCATTGTATCTCTGGATATCTTACTGTACACGTACTTGTAATATTTGTTTTTAAACGCCGGCCGGAGTGGCCGTGCGGTTCTAGGGGCCACAGTCTGGAGCCGAGCAATTAATCTGTAAAAAACGCACCACATGTTTTAAGGAAAGCATGAAAACCGTCTGAAGATGAATCGTAATGATTCGAAACCGGTAACGGTACCTTTTGAATAAAGGAACTGAAAATAAATGTGTGGTTGGTTGCTGTCTCAACACCATCAACAGTTGTCTTCTAATAAACACTTTTCTCAATTGAAATACGGTCAGACTTCACAAAATCAAACGTCACTTTCAGTAAAGACATTCTTCAAAATATTAATAAATCTGCCCGCCAATCTGAGAGATCATTTAGCTGAACGAAATAAGTATCGGCAACTTCGGACTAACGTTAACTTGTATTCATATAATGATTCAACGACATAAAATCATTAATTGGATCGTATTCATGTATCAGAGAATAAGAAAATACAGTGCTTCACCTACTCCTACCGATGTAGATTTATGCAATATAATCTGTGCACCTTCAAAATCAAAGCGCGAGATTTCAGTATTCTCTCCCTCGCTACACGCGAACTCTTAGTCCTACAGAAAGCTTAAACAGGACCTTTTTGTAGGAAATTCAGTGTAGCTAAATTTTGTACTGGGATACGTTTTCGCTGGAGAAACGTACAAAAGTGACCGTCAAATGCGCCCCAGTTCCCACACTTAGCCCCAACGGTCAGGATTTCTACTACATTGTTCATGACAATTCCTTCTGTCACTCTACAAAAATTGGCGACTGCACGAATTACTTCCCATATCTGACCTTTTTTCTTGGACGTCAGTGACTGGTCATATTACGCGCATGTATAAAATTTACCTAACAATTTTGTTAATTTCAACAGCATAAAATAAAATGTTACATCGTTGTATTCGTCAGACGTTGTGATTACGAAACTACTGTGCTTGTAGGGGTTAAGCCTGGATCGAATTGTAAGCGTAATTAGCTTAAGCGTAACGTTTACGAAAGTAATTTTTCTTTCATTATCCTCACGGTCAAATTAATCATGTTACCGAAATAGCCCGGTCAGTCACGGCCAAAAAAGGTCGAATATGGGGAACAGTTCATGTAGTGGGAAATTTTTGTACGTTGGTTGGAGGGAGTGCCACGAGCAATACAATAGAAATCCTAACTCCTGAGGGGTGAGCGTGCGTTTGAAGGTCACTTTGGTAATTTTCCTTTACATTCGATAACCGTGGCCTCCAGCGAAAACTATTCCCGGTACAAAATTTAACTACATTAAATTTTCAACAAAATGCTCCTGTTCATTTCTTCTGTAGGACTAACAGTTTGCTTGAGCAGGAGAATATCTGAATTTCGCGCGTAATTTTTGAAGGCCAGCTGGAACATTGCGGGCTGCATAAAACGACATCGGTAGGTGCAGCTGACTCACCTATGAATAACTTCGTTTTTGGAAATAATGTTTCTCCTGCTTCAATAACTATCGGAGATTTGAAGGACAATAAGCGAGTGCTTCTTTGAGAAGCAAAGCCTTCAACGCATTTGCTGCTAGCCACCAAGCACTTGGCACTGCTCGGCTTTCAGAGGCGCTGCGTATTCTCCCGTTGATCACCAGTAACACGAAAAAAAGACAGGACACAATTTTTCAGTTATGAAAATATTATACAGCTACCTTAAAATACAATAAACTTTGTTAAAATACATAGTACGTATATTTTGGTGACTATTATGAAAATGAATGTTGCAAATCAGTTTGTGACACTGCACTATTAACAATCTAAACTTTGATGTCGCACGGCTTGAAGAGTTTACCAGAACTTATACGAGTGCGAAAGTGGTGTTTGTTAACGTGTTTTCCTCAGTGACATGTTAATAAATCATAGGATTCCGTACTACTCATATACTGGTTCTAATATTCCTTGTTTGTAGCAGGCAATACTTAGGTGTATGAATAATGCAAACAAGCAGACTAGATCATTTTGAACGATAAATAATACTCGAGTCGGTTGTATGGAAAGACTCGGTGCACTCCAGTCGATCAATCATCTTGACGTCTCCGGTGCATCTGAGCTTTTTTTTCCTTTCACATCCGAAATGCTGTGAAAAATCAGTGCTCTGTATTCACAAGAACGGGTCACTGGACCACAGCAATACATCAGCTGTGATAAAAATATGACCAAATGGCAGCGGACGTTGAACCGAGGAAGGCATACCACCTCATCCCGTTACGTTAGAGATGTGGCTGTTAATTGCAGTGACTCGTGTGGCTGTGTCTGACAGGTGTCACGGTGCGCTATACGTCAAACATTGCTGCGTTTGTAAAACATCGCCCTTGCTTGGGAATAAAGCAACCAATTGAATACAATGGAACAAAGAGCCCGCTGTTAGTTAACGTGCGCAGTACCAACAGTCATGCAAGTACAACGAGTTCTGCAAGTGAACTCTGGCGTCGACGACCTCTGGAAGACACAGCCGTCACTGGAAGTAAACGAGCCGATAGATATATCTATCAGCGCACTGCCTTGTTCCTCTGAATAAATACTTGGCACATCAACAGTCGCTCCTGTTAAATACTATTTGATTGTCTTCATATATATTAAATCGGCTCTGGATGTAAAAGAGAAAATACCTGACCGTGATATCCATGCTCGGGTTGAGTTCCGGTCCAGCACACAGTTTTAATCAGTCAACACCTAACAAAATACGTAACTATCGTGATGGAAGTAACACGTGTTCTTCTGCTACAGATCCACCACGAAACGGAGCTCTGGCCGGCCGAAGTGGCCGTGCGGTTAAAGGCGCTGCAGTCTGGAACCGCAAGACCGCTACGGTCGCAGGTTCGAATCCTGCCTCGGGCATGGATGTTTGTGATGTCCTTAGGTTAGTTAGGTTTAACTAGTTCTACGTTCTAGGGGACTAATGACCTCAGAAGTTGAGTCCCATAGTGCTCAGAGCCATTTGAACCATCTGACGGAGCTCTGTCGGATTACGAGTATATTACTGCATCTATTGAACGTTACAACACTTCAATCTCTTCCCTTAACAATGCTAATTTTAAATGATGTTTATATCGTAGTGTAGTGTGCTGGTAACTGTCGATTACCTTATAAAGAGTGTAATATTTCTGGTTTAGTCAGCCATCATATTAGGCTCCAAGAAGCTGTTCCCAGAGCAGTGGAGATGCAAGAAGTATACAGATGACGAAATGTGGTGTGAGGTACGTATTACAGATAGATTCGGTACCATTCCCGTGAGAAAGACCGCCTGCATAATGTTACTGCTCTGTGATTGGCTGCTGTGTTCGGAGCAAGGGCGCTAAAACGTTAAAATATAGTTATTATTATTAGTTAAACTACTCCTTGGAATAACTTCACGTTTTAATATAAATATCTCTCAACAGCTGACTATCAATCAGTCATTTTAGAATTTTTAAAAACAATTTAAATCAAAAACTAACGACTGACGAAATTGCAGAAGAAGCGCTTCTGAAGCGATCGGGTCACGCCTTTTCTGGTATGGCGCGCGAAGTGTTTCGGGCTGTTCGTCAGTCTGGATTAGGCAGTCGATGTGTTTCCAATTTTTATTTAAGTTCCTCTTCGTCACTCTGGATTAGGCACTCAAGATGTACAGTCATGTTGTCTGTGGCAGGATGTGTTTGCCAGTATTCAGTATTAAAAGATTCACTCCAGTAGTCATGAGGCACAGACACGTGCCACAAATGGCGTGAAGATACATTTTCGTAAACATTGTGTATTATCATGTACTTTGCTGTATCAGAAGGTGTTGTATTAAGATCATGTAGTCTTCTCGAGTGGCTATATTAAAACATGCGAGTGGCATCCCAAAGAAGTGATACATTATTTCAGAACAGAACCTCGCTAAAAGTCAGTTTCAGCCTCCAGACCCAGAACCTACGACCTGCGTGCTGTTTTCTGCGCTGGGGACATCAACTTAAAGACAGCAGGTTAGTGAATTATAACGGAACCTTCGTATTCCACACAGGGCAGTGGAAACAACTAGGCACCTCACGTGTACTGCATGCACAGAACAAATGTGCTCAGAGAAACGTCGTCTGCAGTAATGCAGAGGAGGTAAAGGAGGATGATGTTGTTAACACCAGCAATCAATTCATTCTTCCTTTCTTGCCGTAAGAGCTCCACAGGTTATACATTAACTTAAAAAAAGCCAAATTCTGTCAAATGTGGCACATAGGTTAGTGTATATTATTAAAACAATAAAGAGTGCTGCGTTGGAGTCTCTAGTACTTTTGCATACTCTGGGAAGGTTAATTTTACTTGCACAGTAGGCGCTGAAAGTTATCAGCACACTAGACCGGGGAGAAAATTTACTATCTGATCAAAAGTATCTGGACATTCCTAACAACGGTGAATTTACCAACAGATTCACGAGAGGCGGATCCACCCGTATTAAAGAAACAGCGGGAATAGTTTGTGAACGTAGGCTTTCCCGGTGTATAGTGCTGATAAAATCTTCTCGGGCTTCCGTCCGGGTAGCTGCGTCGAAAATCCGCCAAGGTGATGAGAATGACACTCATCGAAAAGTGGCGGATTTTCTATGCAGTTACCGGGACGGAAGCCCGAGAAGATTTCATCAGCGGGTATTGTGTTCTCAGTAGATAAGTAGTAACAGCAGAGTGGTTCTGTCACAAGAGCTCAATGATTTCGAAGCAGTCATCAGTCAGCATCAAATATTTGGTGATGAGGACGAGACGTTGAGAACAATAGGAAAAAATTCAAATCCATCGTTTAATATGCCCTAGAAAAGTATGTTCCGAGTAAAGTCTTAAGGGATGGAAAAGATCCACCATGGTTTAATATCCGTGTTAGAATAGCGCTACGTAAACAAGGAGCACTTCCTCTCAGATTCAAGAGAAGTAAAAACCTAGTTGACAAAAAAAAAGCTGAACGAAGCGAAAATGAGAGTAAGGAGAGCAATGAGAGAAGCGCTCAATGATTTTGAAAGTAACATGTTATCAACCGTCCTGAGTAAAAACCCTACGAGATTTCGGTCGTAAGTAAAATCAGTAAATGGGTAAAAATCATCTATTCATTCTCTCAGCGACTACACCGGCACCAAAACGGAAGATAACAGAGAGAAGGCCGAAATACTGAGTTCGGTCTTCCGAAGTTGTTTCACCGTCGAATATCTTAACACTGCCCCTCCTTTCAGTTGGCGGACTGGCTGATACTGACAAGGGGAGGCAACGACGTTTGGAACGCGGAGTTACTGCAAACTTCGTACACTCGTAGTACTCCATGAGGACAACAAAATGTGTAAGCAGTAGTGCGTACTTGTCAAGCGTTATTGAGAGAATCGCAAGATAATTTCGGTTGTCAAATATATACACCCGTGCGTGGCCGCTTTTACCAGGAAGCACCGGCAGCGGAGTGGTTAGCGTTCAATACTTGCCGGCACTGTAGCTCAGCTGCCCTCTGTAATAAAAAAACCGGAGTTAATCGATCAACGAACAACCTCAACGGGCGTCAGGGGACGTCCGCCACGAACAATTGAAACGAAGTATAACGGACAAAATGAGATTAAAAAAAAATTCCTATAATAATCGCTGGGTCGCTTGATCGAGGCCCTGTGATTGTTTTTGTTTTTTTATTTCTAACAGTGTCATTTTCTTTACTATTCGTATTACAATTGATGTAATGGGAAAAATACGTGTAATCGGATGAACTTTTATTAAATTAACAATGTTATTTGGCAGTCTACAAATTTTTATTATCACAAATGATATAATATTCATAACTACCGACTATTAAACGGCCAAACGCATAAAGTAATACTGAAAATGTATGCTTGTCCGTGTCTTCAAAATTGTTCATATTTAATTGAAAGAGAACGAGAAATTATTATTAAAATACACTCGATATTGTATGACCAATGATCAGCGCCGATATTTAAGGAAATGCTGCGTTATGCGTGGTTTGCTTCCAAATTATAGGCTGAAAAAGAGGTTTTTGAAAATGTTAACAAGGTTTGTTTTTCCACGGAAAACCTCAGAAGACCTTGCGTGTACGGAAACATAGCATTTATTCAATGCAGCAGGTGCCGTTTAACTTTATGTTTTCCATGTTTTTACGAAAAATACCATCCCGCAACTTATACTCGTAATGTCGAAAGCGACGATTAATTGTACATCTTTCGAAAGCCGTCTGTGCCGGTCAAAACATCGAAGTAACAAGTCATTTCGGGCTCTTTCCAGGCATAAGGGATTTCTCAAATCACGGACAAGCATACATTTTCAGTATCACTTTATGCGTTTGGCCGTTTAATAGGCGGTAGTTATGAATATTATATTATTTGTGATAATAAAAATTTGTAGACTGCCAAATAACATTGTAAATTTAATAAAAGTTCATCCGGTTACACGTATTTTTCCCATTAAATCAACTGTAATATAAATAGTAAAGGAAATGACTGTGTCAGAAATAAAAAAAAAAGAAACTGACAAGCGTGCCTCGATCCCGCGACGCAGCTATTACGGGGCTTGAACGCTAACCATATATATATATATATATATATATATATATATATATATATATATATATATATATATATATATATATATTACTCATTTTGTTCGATATAGCTCGTTGCGTTTGGTCGGGGCGGATGTCACAAGACATCCGTTCAAATTGATCGTTGGTTCCTTGACTCAGTTTTTTTTATTACAGAGAGCACGCAGCCCTCTGACCGAACTACCACTCCGCTGCCGGCGCTTCATGGTAAAAACGGCCACGCACAGGTTTATATGTTTGACAACCGAAATTATCTTGCGATTTTCTCAATAACGCTTGAGAAGTACGCACTACTGCTTACACGTTTTGTTGTCCTCGTGGAGTACTGCGAGTGTACGAAGTTTGCAGTAAATCCGCGTTCCAAACGTCGTGGCCTCCCCTTGTGAGATAAGCGATCGCGGAATTAAAAGCAGCTACAATTACTTAGTAGAGGAAAGGCGTGAGGACCACACGAGATACCTATAAGATTCTATAAAGATTATGAAAAAGAACTTGCTCCCCTTCCAGCAGTAATTTATCTTAGATCGCCTTTGCAACGAAAGGTACCTAATGACTCGAAAAAAGTGCAGGTCATTCCCTTTTTTAAGAAAGGGCACAAGACAGGTCCACACAATTATAGACTTCTATCGTTGACGTCAATCTGTTGTAGAGGTATGGAAAATATTCTATGCTCAAGAGTCATGACTTTTTTGAAAATGAACATGTCCTCTACAAAAATCAACATGGATTTCGCAAATAGAGATCCTGCGAAACTCAGCTCGCTCTGTTCGGCCATGAGATTCACAGGGCAGTGGACAACGGCGCTCAGTTTGATGCCGTGTTCCTTGATTTCAGTATGGCATTTGACACAGTCCCGCATTACCGTTTAATGAAAAAAAAAATACAAGCTCATGGAGTATCGGAGCAGTCTTGCGATTGGATACAAGACTTTCTTGCAGTTAGAACTCAACACGTCGCTCTTAACGGAACAAAACTGACAGACGTAAGGGTGATATGTGGAGTGCCACAGAGAAATGTGGTAGGACCGTTGCTGTTAGCAAAATACATATACAATGTAGTAGAAAGCGTTGGGTGCTCTTTAAGGCTATTCGGACACCACACAGTTGTCTGTACAGAAGTAGGAAAGCCAGAACGACCTGCAGAGAATTGATGAATGGTGCAGGCTCTGGCGGTTGACCCTGAACGTAAATAAATTAACATATTGTGCATACACAGGAAAAGAAATCCATTACTGTACATCCACACTATTGATGATAAACAGATGGAGACTGCGTCTACCGTGAAATATCTAGGCGTAACTATCCATAGCGACCTTAGGTGGAGTGACCACGTGCGGTTCTAGGCGCTTCGGTCTGGAATCGCGTGACCACTACGGTCGCAGGTTCGAATCCTGGCTCGGGCATGGATGTGTGTGATGTACTTAGGTTAGTTAGGTTTAAGTAGTTCTAAGTTCTAGGGGACTGATGACCTCAGAAGTTAAGTCGCATAGTGCTCAGAGCCATTTTTTTGGAGTGACCACATAAAACAGATAGAGGGAAAAGCAGATACCAGACTCAGATTCATCGGAATAATCTTAAGGATATGTGTGGTGTCACCGCCAGACACCACTCTTGCTAGGTGGTAGCGTTAAATCGGCCGCGGTCCGTTAGTATACGTCGGACCCGCGTGTCGCCACTATCAGTGATTGCAGACCGAGCGCCGCCACACGGCAGGTCTAGAGAGACTTCCTAGCACTCGCCACAGTTATACAACCGACTTTGCTAGCGATGGTTCACTGACAAAATACGCTCTCATTTGCCGAGACGATAGTTAGCATAGCCTTCAGCTAGTTCTAAGTTCTAGGGACTGATGATCTCAGATGTTAAGTCCCATTGTGCTCAGAGCCATTTGAACCATCTGAACTGTAAACTGGAAACGTGAAGGAACAATCACAGCTAAACCAAGACCAGGTAGACCTCTCGTACTGGAAGAAAGCGAGCGTTGAGAGTTGCGGAGGTGGTTGCGAAAAATCGCATGATATCAGCGGACGGAACTACTCCTGAGTTCCAGAGTGCTACCAGTCGTGTATCTAGCATAATGACTGTGCGTAGGGAGTTAAAAAGATCGGGGGTACAACAGGTTAAGCGCTCCTCGTAAGCAATTGTCATATCGCTTTTGTGAGTTGTCGAGGAAGATATCTTTGGCTCAATAAAATTGTATGTCAAAATGATCCCACGCCTGTACGACCCCAGCGCTATCTTTACTCCACCCAAATTCTACGCTACAGCTCCTCATAAGCCACAAATTTCTGCAGTTATTTCTAAGCGAGGCTTTCGGTGGTGCAAAGGGCAGTGCCCCTGGACGGTGTATGACTGAAACCGAGTGGTGGAGCACTCCATATCCTGTAGAAATCCGATGGAAACGTTTGGGTTTGCCGAATCTCTGGAGAACTTTACCTGCTGTCAAGTATGGTGCCAACCGTGGAGTACGGAGGAGATGGTGCTACAGCGCGGTGATGTTTCTCGTGTTTAGAGTGTTGTCTACTTATTGCGCAAAAGAGAACTTTAAATGCGGAAGGATATGAATACATTCCACAGCGTTGTGTACTGCGTACAGTAGACAAACAATTCGGAGACGCTTTTATGAAGCAGCATCTCTGAGACGATGGTTTATGGACCACAAAATTTCTGAAATGGACTGGCGTGTCCAGAGCACCACCGTGAACCAGATGGAACATCTTTGAGATGAGTTGGACGTCGACTTTGTTCCAGACTTAATATGCAATACCACTACCTTCTCTGCATTCGGCTCTTGAGGATGAGCGGTTTGCAATTCCTGCACAGACATTCAACACTTCATTGAAACTGTCCTCGGCAGATCTGAAGTCGTCATAATGTCGAAGAGTGGACACAGCCCATATTAAGTCCTCTAATATAATAAGTGGGCGGATACTTTTGATCAGGTAGTGTACCTGCCTGACAGTAAAACAATGTGTTTCTGTCTAGGTAAATACAGCGCATACTTTTCCTGCAAAGCACTCTTTTAGGTCACGACACTTATTTCACGGATTTTGTTGTGAGTAGATGTGATTATTCATGCATCACAATTGGCTGTAACAACCTTAACTATTTAGTGATGAATTCTGTTAAATATTGCCGCCGCTACGTTAAGAGGTTACTGCATACCAAAATGATCAAGTGCCCCAAGACCGACGCAATGCTGTTTATAAAACCTGTGTCCCACTGAACACCTTTTACTGTCCATCCCGTTCATTATTCCACATAGATTTCTGTGTTTCGTGAAGTAGATATAAATGTTTTGAGTTGATCCGAAAGTGGGATGGAGAAACGGAAACGGAAACTGGAACAGCAAAATGGTTCAAATGGTTCTGAGCACTATGGGACTTAACTTCTGAGGTCATTAGTTACCTAGAACTTAGAACTACTTAAACCTAACTAACCTGGACAGCACACACGTCCATGCCCGAGGCAGGATTCGAACCTGCGACCGCAGCGTTCGCGCGGTCCCAGACTGAAGCGCCTAGAACCGCTCGGCCACTCCGGCCGGCTCGGCGTCTCAATGCACCATCTTTGGGCCGTAGATGATGCTGAAGGGGTTAACACAATCCATACACAGGGTGTTACAAAAAGGTACCCCAAACTTTCAGGAAACATTCCTCACACACAAATAAAGAAAAGATGTTATGTGGACATGTGTCCGGAAACGCTTAATTTCCATGTTAGAGCTCATTTTAGTTTCGTCACTACGTACTGTACTTCCTCGATTCACCGCCAGTTGGCCCAATTGAAGGAAGGTAATGTTGACTTCGGTGCTTGTGTTGACATGCGACTCATTGCTCTACAGTACTAGCATCAAGCACATCAGTACGTAGCATCAACAAGTTAGTGTTCATCACGAACGTGGTTTTGCAGTCAGTGCAATGTTTGCAAATGCGGAGTTGGCAGATGCCCATTTGATGTATGGATTAGCACGGGGCAATAGCCGTGGCGCGGTACGTCTGTATCGAGACAGATTTCCAGAACGAAGGTGTCTCGACAGGAAGACGTTCGAAGCAATTGATCGGCGTCTTACGGAGCACGGAACATTCTAGCCTATGACTCGCGACTGGGGAAGACCTAGAACGACGAGGACACCTGCAATGGACGAGTCAATTCTTCGTACAGTTGACGATAACCCTAATGTCAGCGTCAGGGAAGTTGCTGCTGTACAGGGTAACGTTGACCACGTCACTGTATGGAGAGTGCTACGGGAGAACCAGTTGTTTCCGTACCATGTACAGCGTGTGCAGGCACTATCAGCAGCTGATTGGCCTCCACGGGTACACTTCTGCGAATGGTTCATCCAACAATGTGTCAATCCTCATTTCAGTGCAAATGTTCTCTTTACGGATGAGGCTTCATTCCAACGTGATCAAATTGTAAATTTTACAATCAACATGTGTGGGCTGACGAGAATCCGGACGCAATTGTGCAATCACGTCATCAACACAGATTTTCTGTGAACGTTTGGGCAGGCATTGTTGGTGATGTCTTGATTGGACCCCATGTTCTTCCACCTACGCTCAATGGAGCACGTTATCATGATTTCATACGGAATACTCTACCTCTGCTGCTAGAACATGTGCCTTTACAAGTACGACACAACATGTGGTTCATGCACGATGGAGCTCCTGCACATTTCAGTCGAAGTGTTCGTACGCTTCACAACCGATTCGGTGACCGATGGATTGGTAGAGGCGGACCAATTCCATGGCCTCCACGCTCTCCTGACCTCAACCCTCTTGACTTTCATTTATGGGGGTATTTGAAAGCTCTTGTCTACGCATCCCCGGTACCAAATGTAGAGACTCTTCGTGCTCGTATTGTGGACGGCTGTGATACAATACGCCATTCTCCAAGGCTGCATCAGCGCATCAGGGATTCCATGCGACGGAGGGTGGATGCATGCATCCTCGCTAACGGAGGACATTTTGAACATTTCCTGTAACAAAGTGTTTGAAGTCACGCTGGTACGTTCTGTTGATGTGTGTTTCCATTCCATGATTAATGTGATTTGAAGAGAAGTAATGAAATGAGCTCTCACATGGAAAGTAAGCGTTTCCGGACACATGTCCACATACCATATTTTCTTTCTTTGTGTGTGAGGAATGTTTCCTGAAAGTTTGACCGTACCTTTTTGTAACACCCTGTATACCCGCATCAGTGGCCAACAAACTGGTTTATGCACACTGTCTGTAATCTTTGGTGTCAGCATTCCAAACGTCAACTACCATCATTGATGGTTGGAGTGCTGACACCAAAGTTTACAGATAATCTGTATAAATGAGTTATGTTGACCACTGATGCAGGTGTATATGGATTGTGTTACCCCTCCAGCATGAACTACATCCTGAAGATGGCACATTGAAGCACTGAAACTGGTAGCTACACAGTAAATAACAAGGACGGCTGCAGGAGTAGTTGGACAAGGGTGGCATCAGTGCATTTTGTTACTGTGGCATTCCTACATTCAGGGGTAAGTAAGCACTCCGGAGTAAACGTACTGTTCTCTTTTGATTGACAGGTTCTTAACCTGTTGTTCCCCCACCCCCCACCCCTCTTCCTGCCAACCTGTCAGGAAATTTCCAACCCTTCCCCCTCCCCCTCGCTGATACAGGAACACTTTCAGGTCCCAGTCATTCAAATAGCCTTCTCTCACACTATCAATTTGACTACTTACTTAAATCAGTCAGTTAATTAAACCATCCTCCTACTGGTAAACCCACCAACCTTCACTTCCCCTTGGCGCCTCTGTGCTTGAGATGAAGGATCTCACAACAGGAAATTCAATTACATAGCAGATGGTATATTGTTTATTTATAAAAAAAAATTCAGTCTGCAGGGGTTGGTTTTCTCTTGCTCATTATTCTATGCTGTTTGGGGATATTCAGGTCTTGTAAAATACAACGAAAAGAATTAATTAAATCGATCTTTTTTTTATCTCGATCGCATTGGGAAACACATAATCACACAGTAAAAATCTTTCGTTCGTGAAGCTTATGCCATCCACTGGACCACACAGAAAGCCACCCGTGCACACTGCCCGGAGTCAGGGTACACCAGTGGCTCCTGTGAAGTGGCGGCCGCACCATGCATCAGTCAGAGAGTGTCCGCGCGGGTCCCACAACTGACAGACCAGATGTCAAGCTCATCCCCAAACAAAAGGACCTGAGAAATTCCTGTCAAAACGTGTGCTCTCTCTCTGTTTCTCCTCCTGCAGTGTCCCACTGCTCTGCCTGCATGCGCTGTCGGTCATGGTTGCACTTAACTGCAAAGCAGCTTTTACACCTTAAGCGCCTGCGGAATACTGAGGCACGTGAGAACTGTATACAAGGCAAATTCCTGTCTGAGAATCAACTCTGCCATGAACTCCTAACTGCCCCAGCCCTCCTGGCTCATTTCTTGTGTTGCATTTCACGATCTGTTTCGGGAATTATTACATCTGGTGTTGTGGAATATCGTCACATGCGTAACTTGAATATGTCTCAAGAACTAAATGTACCATTGCACAAAGAGAGAAATTGGCAGATAAAATGAGAATATTTAAACAATTCTGAGGAATACCGCCACCGCCACACTTGAGCACATACTCTAAAAGAAAAGATCGTGGCACACATGTGAAACCAAAAATGGTTCAAATGGCTCTGAGCACTATGGGACTTAACTGCTGTGGTCATGTCCCCTAGAACTTAGAACTACTTAAACCTAACTAACCTAAGGACATCACACACATCCATGCCCGAGGCAGGATTCGAACCTGCGACCATAGCGGTCGCGCGGTTCCAGACTGTAGCGCCTAGAACCGCTCGGCCACTCCGGCCGGCCATGTGAAACCACCCCTGAGACGCTTCGCCCACTTTTGTGAGAAAAACCCTTGTCCTTGAGCACAAGCTGCTTCACGGCTTACTAAATCCAATAGACTATGGCCCTAAACGCAGTTTCAAAAAGATCGCTGCACAGTAGTTTGCTTCACTTTTGCGATTTACACAGCCACTGACTCTAAGAAATGATTGCGGCACACTTCTGAAACCTCTCAGTCTTCCTCCTGTACTCTGGAACATTTGTTTGCATAAACAAATTAGGTAAAGTGTTTAATATCTCAAGAAATTTGGAAATGTTGCTTTAAACAATTCGTTTCAAATACACTCGCACACCAAATGCTGCTCTGTCTTCTCAGGTGTACGTGGAACAGATACACTCAAAAAAAGTACATTGCCAAAAAAATGATCGCAAATACACTGCGTTGAAATTCTGAAGATGATACTGCAAAATATTGTTAAATTCACTACCACAGTAATTTGCTACGTGAGGCATGGTCGTAACGGGGGGACCCTCAAAGTGGCAGCACATCCATCAGCGACCACATCTCATCACAGACCGGAAGCATGGTTTTTCCAGGTGAATCGGCAAGTGTGTGAAAACCATAGCCAGCCAGACAAGTAGCATCTTGTCATGTGAGCTCAGATCAACATTCATCAGCAGGTGGGGTACAATGCCGCATTCGTATTGGCTCCCTGGATAAAATGGCAGGTGGAGGAGGTGGAGATTATATAAATCCTCATCATAGTGCAGCTGCTCTCATTCTGCTTTCGTGTACGTTTTCGTAAATCAGTATTCTTTCTTTCCCTGCAGCAGCAGTAGCGGAACCAGCAAGCAGTGCCTACAATGTTGTACTTAACTTTTTTTGTTATTCTGCAGCGGCTGCATCAGAAGAGGGGATGGGTGCAATTCACACAATATGGAGTCGTTCAGGTACCGGGTATGGCGAAGCCTATAACATCGAAATGAGGTCCTGTGTGGTGTGCTTCACCAACTAGGACGCCACTAGTCAACAAACCATCGAGTAACCCTTTTCTTTGATGAGTAACTACTTACAACTGCACTTTAATATTACTGTAGAAATTTCTTCTGATTAATAAACAGTCTTCGCAAAATGACGTAGAAGAAACGAAATGATGCGCATTCAGGTGATGTTAACACAAGTTACTACATATCGGCCACTATATCGCTCCAGATAGAATCACGACACTTTAAATAACATGACGGTCTCACCTATTATGTCGTTTGGTGGTACGTTCCCATGGGACCAAACTGCTGAGGTCATCGGTCCCTAGGCTTGCACGCTACTTAATCTAGCTTAAACTAACTTACGCTAAGGACAACACACACACCCATGTCCGAGGGAGGACTCGAACCTCCGACGGGGGAAGCCGTTATATTTTTATAAGTAAAAGACACAACAGTGCTCTTGCCTTTAAGCGAAAATGCAGTCTTGTGAGCAGAGTGCAGCTAATATTTCACATTATCTTCGCGCCTCCTTAACCACAATACTTAATGAACTTTCGGCACGAGCAGTAACAACACAGATTTTGCCTCGCAGCTGAGGCTATTATTTGAATGAGGCGACTTGCGACTATAAAATGACCTTAAGTGGCACTTACATTCCACCTGCTGCAGCACTTTACTGCCCAAAGTTAACTTTATACTGTGCACATTATTCTTCAACTTCACTGTAATACTGGCTAGAAGCGACAGACTGCTGGTAACTTCCGCGTTGCACTCCAAGGCAAGCGAAAAGGCACCAGACCAGAAGCCATTATGCTTCCGCTAACTGCGTAGTTGAAGGTACAATCGTAACTGCATAGTAAAGTTATTGCCTCAGGAGTAGAACAGCCAAGAATGAAAACAAGTCAATGTAAAACCAAGTTAAAATACAACAAGTAGTTAACCAAATAGTAACGGATCAGTCTTGATGTGATAGTTAAAGTACACAGACGTCGTGACAAAACATCTCATATAATAAATAAATGTAGAGCTGTTACATTGTAGACTTGCGCAGTATTCGCCAGCTATATTTCAAGTAGTGTTAGAGAGTTTCAAGTAGCAGTTGGTAATTATTTAAATTGATTGACCAATCCTGTCACTGTTGAATAATAACAGAAATTAGTTTTACTAGCTTCAGGGCGTACAGTTATGTTCAAGATATTGTCTTGCAATTGTGACTACCCGCTTTAGCTTCTCAAAGTACGGCAGCTTTTCATGTCGTCATTATAAGAACAACCAATGGACTCAAAGTGATCGGGCCCATTACATAAACTGTAAAAATGAATCTACTTTAGAATTTTAAACAGGGCTGCATTTCAAAATTGTGATCGTAGAAACTTGATTGGAAAATAACTGCCAACCAGTTGCAGAATCAAATGTTTACTAACCGTTTACTATGGTTCCAACAACAGAAATTTGTCTTCCTCAGAAGGGAAATAGACTAGAAAAATCACATATTGACGAAAACGGATATTGGAGAGAAGGCTCTTTTCCAGTCCTATGTGCATGTCAACCACACCTAACAGCGGTTCAAATGCATAAGTGAAAGTAGTAGCCCAGAAGTATGGCTTTGTCGTATATTTTTTAAAATAAAACACAAGTGCCCTTGCCACCATCTGACATGTAGTACAGCTTTGTCATGAAACTTTTTAAAAAAAACACAGGTGACACAGGATCCAGTTGACATTTAGTATGGCTAGTGCCTTCTGCAGAATACTCATTTATATGTGTCGAAACCATGATAAAGGGTTAACAAATCTTTAAGTGTACTGCTGTTTTTCAATTCTATGAAATAATTCAACTTTTTGCAATGTGAATTTCATTCTTCATTTTGTATTTAAGGTCCAGCTCATTGTTAGTTTTTATAGAAAGTGTCCTGTAAGGAAATATTATTCCAGAAGATGGCCAAAAGTATCATTTCAGATATTGAGACATTTACTGTACATTGTAAACTGACATAAACAGCAGTAAATAATTATTATTTTCATAAATAGGTACGTTTTTTTATTTATTTCATTCTTTGTATTATGTGTATTACCACTCAAAGTTTTGCCGTTGTTTAGATTAAAATTGCAAAGCTTCACATGAACTTACAATAGTTCATAACATCTTTTCAGCAGTTCATGACAATTTTACTGTTCTTTTTTATACGATTCTAACTACACATTATGGAAATCGGTGACGGGTGTTATTCCACTGTGATACCCTAGGCAGAGCGTGTTACGTTGCTTGCCTTAATCCAGCGCTGCTCATAAAGCAGCTCACCTCGCATTTCTACCTTCTTGGTGTACATTCTGTTCTCAGCCAGCCCCATAAACAAAAATTAAGTTTAAATACACTGAAGGCTTGATAATGGTACTATGCAAGCAAGCCGCCGACTAGTGGGAATGAATCGGAGGTCTTATCTCACCTGTTTCGAGGAATGTGAATGCACTACATGAAGTTGGAAGTACATTCCATGTTATCAAAGACACATTCATTAGTTATTCAGCTAACCTATTTTCTAACAACAATAAATCCAGGACTGACGAGTGAGATAGAACATATGAACCAGCAGCAGATGAGATAATATTCATGAAATATGTTTCGACTTGCAAGCCAATCTGTGTAGAGAAAATATCAGTACGACTGTTTTTTTTCCATCAGTCTTCTGACTAGTTTAATGAGGCTCGCTACAGATTCCTTTCTTGTGCCGGCTTTTTTTATCTCAGAGTAGTACTACATCCTTAATTATTTTTTCGAATTTATTCCAGTCTTATCTTCCCTAGAGCGCTTACCCTCGACAGCTCTCTATAGCACCATGGAAGTTGTTCCCTGATGTCATGACACTTGTACGATCACCCTCTTCTTTCTTATTATCATTGTTTTCCACATGTCCGTTCTTCACCCAGTTTGCTGAGAACCTCCTTATAACCTTATCAATTCTCAACATTCTTCAGCAGCACCACATCTCAAACGTTATGATTCTGTTGTTTTCCGATTTTTCCAACAGTCCATGTTTCGCTACTATACAATTTTGTATTCAAAACGTACATTCTCAGAAAATACTTCCTAGAATTAAGGACTGAGTTTTATACTATTAGATTTTTTGCCAGGAATGGCCTCTACTTGTACTAGTTTGCTATTTGTGACCTCCTGGCTTCGTCCGCCAAGAGTTATAATGCTTCCATGGTACCAGAATTCGTTAATTTCACATACTTCGTGAACACCAATTCGGATGTTAGACTTCTTATTTCTGTTACTTCTCATTATATTCATCTGTCTTCGGATTACTGTCCACCCATGTTCTGTAGTCATTAAGTGTTTGCTCTATTCGACAGTTCCCCCAATTTTTCTTCACATCTGAAAGCTAAGGAGCATTGACGTGATGTGGAAGTGCCAGGCGCCCAAATAAACATCATTCACATAGATGAAAATTTTTTACGCACTGACCAGGAAAACTCACAGTACCAAAAGACAGTTACTGTGGACTAATGAAATTTAATGAATACATTTGTCTAGGCACCACATTTAAGTGATCAACATTGCAAGACGACAGGTTAATGTAATCGCGAGATAAGCCTTGCAAATGTGAAATGCTGGTACATTAGTAACCGCTGTAACCTCTAGACTGTTGAATGCAAGCAAACAAAAGTGCATGCATTGTGTCTTACAGAGGCCGGATGTCATTTTAGGGGATGGAGTTCCATGGCTGTTGCACTTGGTCGGTCAATACAGGGACGGTTAATGAAGTTGCAGATGACACTGGAGTTGGCGTCAGATGGTGGCTTCTTTTTTATTTATTTTTATTAATTTTTTTATTTTTTTTGAGTCTTCAGTCTTCTGGCTGGTTTGATGCAACCTGTGCCAACCTCTTCATCTCAAAGTAGCACTTCCTACCTACATCTTCAGTTATTTGCTGGATGTATTTCAATCTCTGTCTCCTACAGCTTTTGCCCTCTACAACTCCCTCTAGTACCATAGAAATCAATCAGTGATGTCTTAACAGATGACCTCTCGTTCCATCCCTTCTCCTTATAGTGTTCTCCACACATTCCTTTCCTCTCCGATTCTGAGTAGAACCTGCTCGTTCCTTATCTTATCAGTCCACATAATTTTCAGTATTCGTCTGTAGCACCACATCTAAAATGCTTCGATTCTCTTCAGTCCATGTTTTACATCCATTCAATGCTGTGCTCCAAACTTACTTTCTCAGAAATTTCTTTCTCAAATTAAGATATATGTTTGATAGTAGATGACTTCTCTTGGCAAGGAATGCCTTTTTTGCCAGTGCTAGTATGCTTTTGATGTCCTACTTGCTCAGTCTGTCATTGGTTATTTTGCTGCCTAGGTAGTAGAATCCCTTAACTTCATCTACTTCGTGATCATCAGCCCTGATGTTAAGTATCTCGCTGTTCTCATTTCTCATTACTTTCGTCTTTCTTCGATTTACTCTCAGTTCATATTCTGTACACATTAGACTGTTCATTCCATTGAGCAGTACACGAAATTCTTCTTCAATTTCACTCAGGATAGTAATGTCATCAGCGAATCATATCGTTGATATTCTTTCACATTGTATTTTAATTACACTTCTCACTCTTTCTTTTATTCCCATCATTGCTTCTTCGATGTACAGATTGAACAGCAGGGTGGAAAGACTACCTACCCTTCTTACACCCTTTTTAATGCGAGCACTTCTTTCTTGTTCGTTCACTGTTATTATTCCCCCTTGGCTCATGTACATATTGTGTATTACCCGTTTCTCCCTATAGCTTACCCATATTTTTCTCAGAATTTCGTACATCTTGCACCATTTTACATTGTCGAAAGCCTTTCCCAGGTCGAAAAATCCGATGAAGTGTCTTGATTGTTCTTTAGCCTTTCTTCCATTATCAACCACGTCAGAATGGCATCTCAGGGGACTTTACCTTTTATGAAGGGCATTTAGCAGTTCTCTAATTTTCTCTTCCTTTCTTCTGTATATTATCCTTGTTAGCGACTTGGATTTGTTAGCTGTTACGCTGCTTGTGCGATAATTCCCGCGATTGTCATCTCTTTCAATCTTCGGAATTGTGTGGATGATATTTTTCTAAAAGTCAGACGCACATATACCCTGCACAACAACGTGAAAAGTCGTTTTGTTGCCACTTCCCCCAATAATTTTAGAAAATCTGATGGAATGTTATCTATCCCTTCTGCCTTATTTGATCTTAAATCCTCCAAACCTCTCTTAGAATCAGAGTTTAATATTGGACACCTACTTCTTCTCCTATCACATCAGACAAATCTTCCCCCTCATAGAGGCCTTCAGTGTACTCTTTCCACCTATCCGCTGTCTCCTCTGCGTTTAACAGTGGAATTCGCGTTGTACTTTTAATGTTACCTCCCTTGGTTTTAATTTCGCCGAAGGTTGTTTTGTCTTTTCTATATGCTGAGTCAGGCCTTCCGACAATCACTTCATTTTCGATTTCTTCACATTCACATGCAGCCACTTCGTCTTAGCTTTCCTGCACTTCCTATTCATTTCATTCCTCATCGACCTATATTTCTGTATCCCTGAATTTCCCTGAACATTTTTGTACTTCCTTCTTTTATCGATCAACTGAAGTATATCTTCTGTTACCCGTGGTTTCTTCGCAGTTACCGTCTTTGTACCTACGTTTTTCTTTCCAGCTTCTGTGATTGCCCACTTTAGGGGTGTTTGTACCTCTTCAACTGTATTGCGTACTGAGCTATTCCTTATTCCTCAGTACTTTCGTATTCCACTTCTTTGCGTATTGTTTCTTTCTCAATATTATCTTAAAGTTGAGCCTACTTTTTATCACTACTACATTGTGATCTGAGTCAGTATCACCTCCTGGGTACGCCTTACAATCCAGTATGTGATTTTGCAGTCCACCCCTGGTAGCTGAGTGGTAAGCAGAATTTTAAGCCGGCACGGTAGCTCAGCGTGTTCGTTCAGAGGGTTAGCTGCCCTTTGCAATAAAAAACTGAGTTAACCGATCAACGACGAACTTAAACGGGTGTCTTACGACGTCCACCTCGAGAAGATGCAACGAACGAAAGCGAACAAAATGAGTTTAAAAAAAGTGGCCAGCGCGACAGAATGTCAATCCTAAGAGCCCGGGTTCGATTCCCAGCGGGATCGGAGATTTTCTCCGCTCAGGAACTGAGTGTTGCGTTGTCCTAATCATCATCATTTCATCCCCATCGACGTGCACGTCACCGAAATGGCGTCAAATCGAAAGACTTGCACCTGGTGAACAGTCCACCCGACGGGAGGCCTTAGTCACACGACATTTACATTTATTTTATCTGATATCTAAATCTCTGTCTAACCAAGATGTTATCCTTGTGATTCTTGAACAGAGTATTTGTTATTACTAACTCAAATTTATTGCAGAACTCAGTATTTCTCCTGCGTCATTCCTTGTCCCAAGCCGATTTGCTACTGCAACTTCTTCTCTTACTCCTTCCCCTAAAACTGCATTCTAGTCCCCCACCACTTTTAGATTTTCATCTCCCTTTAGGTACAGTATTACTCTTTCAATATGCTCATATACCGTACTTTCCCTATGTCTTCATCTTCTTCTTACAACGTCGGCATGTATACCTGAAATATCATGTCGGTGTTGGTTTGCTGCAGTTTCCGATAAGGACAACCCTATCGCTGAACTGAGGAAGCCTCCAGAGACAGAGGTCGCTGCAGCCACCGAGGCAACGTAGCAGCATTCTACTAAAAGGTCAGAATCGTGCGCCCAAGCACACAGCTTTGGTGGACAGCAAGAATTCTCTCGATCAGTATTGACAAACGGCTATTAACTGCCCTGCCGACAGTTTTGTAATCGAAATTAAGTATTGAGATAGGACGGAATTTATCATGTGTGGAGGTCCGGTTATCAACGGGATTAGATCGATTTTACCAACTCTGAAAGGGGGTCAGGAATCAACCTCCCCCCTCCCCGGATCACATCATTCACCAGTGACGTAATGGTATCATCTTTTTTTTTTGGTCATCAGTCTACTGACTGGTTTGATGCAGCCCGCCACGAATTCCTTTCCTGTGCTAACCTCTTCATCTCAGAGTAGCACTTGCAACCTACGTCCTCAATTATTTGCTTGACGTATTCCAATCTCTGTCTTCCTCTACAGTTTTTGCCCTCTACAGCTCCCTCTAGTACCATAGAAGTCATTCCCTCATGTCTTAGCAGGTGTCCTATCGTCCTGTCCCTTCTCCTTATCAGTGTTTTCCACATATTCCTTTCCTCTCCGATTCTGCGTAGAACCTCCTCATTCCTTACCTTATCAGTCCACCTAATTTTCAACATCCGTCTATAGCACCACATCTCAAATGCATCGATTCTCTTCTGTTCCGGTTTTCCTACAGTCCATGTTTCACTACCATACAATGGTGTACTCCCGACGTACATCCTCAGAAATGTCTTCCTCAAATTAAGGGCGGTATTTCATATTAGTAGACTTCTCTTGGCCAGAAATGCCTTTTTTGCCATAGCGAGTCTGCTTTTGATGTCCTCCTTGCTCCGTCCGTCATTGGTTATTTTACTGCCTAGGTAGCAGAATTCCTTAACTTCATTGACTTCGTGACCATCAATCCTGATGTTAAGTTTCTCGCTGTTCTCGTTTCTACTACTTCTCATTACCTTCGTCTTTCTCCGATTTACTCTCAAACCATACTGTGTACTCATTAGACTGTTCATTCCGTTCAGCAGATCATTTAATTCTTCTTCACTTTCACTCAGGATAGCAATGTCATCAGCGAATCGTATCATTGATATCCTTTCACCTTATATTTTAATTCCACTCCTGAACCTTTCTTTAATTTCCATCATTGCTTCCTTGATGTACAGATTGAAGAGTAGGGGCGATAGGCTACAGCGTTGTCTTACACCCTTCTTAATAGGAGCACTTCGTTCTTGATCGTCCACTCTTATTATTCACTCTTGGTTGTCGTACATATTGTATATGACCCGTCTCTCCCTATAGCTTACCCCTACTTTTTTCAGAATCTCGAACAGCTTGCACCATTTTATATTGTCGAACGCTTTCTCCAGGTCGACAAATCCTATGAAAGTGTCTTGATTTTTCTTTAGCTGTGCTTCCATTATTAGCCGTGACGTCAGAATTGCCTCTCTCGTCCCTTTACTTTTCCTAAAGCCAAACTGATCATCACCTAGCGCATTCTCAATTTTCTTTTCCATTCTTCTGTATATTATTCTTGTAAGCAGCTTCGATGCAGGAGCTGTTAAGCTGATTGTGCGATAATTCTCGCACTTGTCAGCTCTTGCCGTCTTCGGAATTGTTTGGATGATGCTTTTCCGAAAGTCAGATGGTATTTCGCCAGACTCATATATTCTACACACCAACGTGAATAGTCGTTTTGTTGCCACTTCCTCCAATGATTTTAGAAATTCTGATGGAATGTTATCTGTCCCTTCTGCCTTATTTGATCGTGGAAGTCCTCCAAAGCTCTTTTAAATTCCGATTATAATACTGGATCCCCTCTCTCTTCTAAATCGACTCCTGTTTCTTCTTCTATCACATCAGACAAATCTTCACCCTCATAGAGGCTTTCAATGTATTCTTTCCACCTATCTGCTCTCTCCTCTGCATTTAACAGTGGAATTCCCGTTGCACTCTTAATGTTACCACCGTTGCTTTTAATGTCATCAAAGGTAGTTTTGACTTTCCTGTATGCTGAGTCTGTCCTTCCGACAATCATATCTTTTTCGATGTCTTCACATTTTTCCTGCAGCCATTTCGCCTTAGCTTCCTTGCACTTCCTATTTATTTCATTCCTCAGCGACTTGCATTTCTGTATTCCTGATTTTCCCGGAACATGTTTGTACTTCCTCCTTTCATCAATCAACTGAAGTATTTCTTCTGTTACCCATGGTTTCTTCGCAGCTACCTTCTTTGTACCTATGTTTTCCTTCCCAACTTCTGTGATGGCCCTTTTTAGAGATGTCCATTCCTCTTCAACTGTACTGCCTACTGCGCTATTCCTTATTGCTGTATCTATGGCGTTAGAGAACTTCAAACGTATCTCGTCATTCCTTAGTACTTCCATATCCCACTTCTTTGCGTATTGATTCTTCCTGACTAATGTCTTGAACTTCAGCCTACTCTTCATCACTACTGTATTACACCACGCTTGGCCGCCCTGTTCTGGAGTATTGCTGTGCGGTGAGGGATCCGCATCGGGTGGTACTGGCGGATAACATCGAAAAAGTACAAAGAAGGGAAGCTCGTTTTGTATTATCGCGAGACAGGGAAGATAGTGTCACAGACATGATACGTGAATTGGAGTGGCAATTATTAAAACAAAAGCATTTTTTGTTGTGACGGGATCCTCTCATGAAATTTCAATCACCAGTTTTCTCCTCCGGTTGCGAAAACATTCTGTTGGCACCCACCTACACTGCGAGAAATGATCACCACGATAAAATAAGAGAAATCAGGGCTCGCACAGAAAAATTTAAGTGCTACTTTTTCCCGCGTGCCGTTCAAGAGTGGAACGGTTCGTTGAACCCTCTGCCAGGCACTTTATTGTGAATAGCAGAGTAATCACGTAGATGTAGATGATGTAGATGTAAGTGTCGCTCAGGCTTGCGGCGTTGCGACAATTTGTTTACGAGTCAGTCGCAGACTTGATATTTTTGCAAAAAGTGTTATTTGAAAATTTGTCTATTCCCGGATTTTCTACTTTCTTGAATTTAGTTGCTGAACAATCCACTGGCACTGCGTTATTTTACAGAGGGGGAGTTCCACTGACTGATTTAGAAGTTTTTGATAGCGGCCGAGGACGAAGGCTACACTTTTTGTGACATTAGTTTGATTGTTATTTGTTCCACTTCATGATCTGGTCGTTCCACAGATCGAGCGCGTTTGTGTAAAGGGGACATAATTTATTTACTTGGTAAAACTCCCCGGAAAATTCCGTTAGGTGGAGATTCTAATTGTGTTTTGCGCCCTGTGAATCAGATCTCTAATTTTAATTTCAGTAAGAAACTGGATGATTTGGTGTGTTATTCGAAAACGCGAGATGCGTGGATCTGTCAATATCCCATTCTCGTCAAGTTCATGCATTTTACAGCTACTTCCAACAGCCGATTCTATCACTTTTATCTTTCTGTCTTTATGTGGACAGCTGTTAGTGATAGACGTGATACTCGCTTGTTTCACTGATCACTGTGCCTTAGCTGTAGCTTTAAATCATGTTCCGCAACCACGAAAACTGTATCGACTGCCCTGATTGTTAAACGCATCCCTCTTAAAGGAGCCTGCCCTTGAGATTATCGTTCGAGAGGTTTGGGCCCGTTACTTGCGTTCGCAGGACAGTTATCCTTCTCTTACGGAATGGTGGTCAGCTCCAGAAAGCGTTATCGCGGTACGGCGGTGAGAGGGTGAGGTTATCTCCGTATAACCCAGGAATTTTATTATTCCGCCTCGCGTCAACTTTATGACGGTCCCAGACAAGCTCCCTTACGGATTATGGATGTCCGCCATGTTAAGGCGGAGGACCTATTGCACCTTCTAAGTGTTCTGCCAATGAATCGCAGTCTTTGGTTTGCTCTACCCACAATATTATCTATGTGATCGTTCCGATTTAGGTTATTTGTAATTGTAGTCCCTAAGTATTTAGTTGAATTTACAGTCTTCAGATTTGTGCGATTTATTGCGCAATCGAAATTTAGCTGATTTCTTTTAGTACTCATGTGAATAACTTCACACTTTTACTTATTCAGGGTCAATTGCCACTTTTCGCACCATACAGATATTTTATCTAAATCATTTGGCAAAACGTTTTGATCATCTGATGACTTTACAAGACGGTAAATGACAGCATCATCTGCAAACAATCTAAGACGGCTACTCAGATTGTCTCCTATGTCGTTAATATAGATCAGGAACAATAGAGGGCCTATAACACTTCCTTGGGGAACGCCGGATATTACTTCCGTTTTACTCGATGATTTTCCATCTATTACTACGAACTGTGACCTTTCTGACAGGAAATCACGAATCCAGTCGCGCAACTGAGGCGATACTCTGTAGGCACGCAGTTTGGTTAGAAGACACTTGTGAGGAACGGTGTCGAAAGATTTCTGGATATCTAAAAATATGGAATCAGTTTGACATCCCCTGTCGATAGCACTTATTACTTCATGAGTATAAAGAGCTAGTTGTGTTTCACAAGAACGATATTTTCTGAAACCGTGCTGACTATGTGTCAACGAATCGTTTTCTTCGAGGTACTTCATAATGTTCGAATACAGTATATGTTAGAAAACCCTAATGCAAATCGACGTTAGTGAAATAGGCCTGTAATTCAGCGGGTTAGTCGTACTTCCCTTTTAGTGTACTGGTGTGACTTGAGCAATTTTCCAGTCTTTAGGTACGGATCTTTCATGTGAGTAAGTGGTTGTATATAATTGCTAAATATGGAGCTATTTTATCAGCATACTCTGAGAGGAACCTGACTGGTATACAAACTCAGAACTGATTCTGTTCACATTCAAGGTAAGAAAGGTACAGGCCTGCATCTATCGATTACGAAAATTATGCAGTCGATTACTTGCAAATGACAACAGTCCATGGCGGAGTGAACGGATGAATCTGAATGTAAAGAGGTGGATCCCTCTTTTCCACCTGCGGTGGGGCGGTTTAGAAATGCTGCGTAATTGTTTGACCTCTGTCTCTCGTCGTACTATGCACTACGAAAGTTCTACTTACCTCAGTACGGAGTCTGATCACCAGCCCGTTTCTCTGCATACGTAGGTACTGTCCAGACGATGTTAAAAGAAAAACATCGTCAATAATTACGTTTGCAAAGTCCGCGTAAACTCTGGTAGCAAGCTGTCCCGTAATATAACAAGTTTCGGGTTGAGGGCGATTGCTTCATCTCTTTAGAAAAATGGCAAAATTCTGCAACACGTTTCTTTAGGTTCAAAATTAAACACTTGCCATCAGTCCATATATAATTAACGAATAACATCACTGTCCTCAGCTCACATTTCAGACAAGTCAGTACACACACAAGGCAGCCAGGAATGTACTTAACTCCGACACGAATTATTACGCGATTTACAGTCATTACTCCGCTATAATATACGAGTTTCACATTCGGTTCTTTTCAGTAGATTTCTAATAAAGAAACAGCTCTCACTCATTCTCATTTACTCACACAACAACACATTGAATAAATACTGATCTTTTCCGATTTTTATGTTACGAAAACGAAAAATAGTGAATGTTTTTAACTATAAAAATCTAAATAAATTGTTCTGCCATTTAGTGAACTTCAGTAATAATTCCAAATGATATTAAAAGACAAACTGCCACGAATCCTAACTGACTTTAATTTTATAAGTGTCCGTTTTTGGTGTTACCTCTGTTTTACTGTATCTACGCGAGCCGTCCAGTGTCATTATAACTGGTTACTCCCCCAACTCTGGTTTCAGAATGTTGGTGGGCTGACGTTGTTATTACAAGTAATGATCCATTACACAGTCCCTTAACGGATTTTAGTGAGGCAGTCAAACATTCCAGGCCTTTTTAAATGTGGAACGGTGATATGTTCTCAGATGTAGCTTTTTCTCTTCTCATCGCAGCAAACATATTTTAACACATTGGTCTTGCCATGTTTTCTTTTGGGAACTCATGGATACTGTGGTGTTCTCAAGACCTGGCAGGAATATCAAAAGTTCATCTGGACATTGCCCCCCATAGATGGGTACACCTTATATACAAAACTTGGATGTGGACGCTAATTCAGCATCTCAGAAAATCTAAAGAAGGGGTCCTCTAACCTCCCTCCTAGAATTCTGCAACTTGCCATTCTGATGGAAGGGCGCATAGATGTATTTGGGCAGCCGTGTCCTCTGCATTTTGCATGTGAGCGTTTTCATGCCAGTTTCAGCTTTTTAATTGAATCGAATCACCATTAAATTTACTGTTTTGTAACTTGAAAAGGGTACAAATAGATATGAAGAAAGTCTTTTTCGAAGGTCACTAATAGTCACGAACTTTTGCTGACATTCAAATTATTTAATGCCCCCCTTCAAGCTATAATGGCAATACAAAAACGTTTATCAAAGCACACACAGATATTAAAATAGTTCTATAGATTCTTGGCATGTGTTGTATATTGCCATTGAAGCTTGAACATTAGTCTTATAGCTCATAAACTTGTTACTCCATTCAGTTATTTTAATGTCAATGAATTTTGTAACTGATAGTGGTTTCTGAAAAACCTTTTCACATTTTTAAACAATCTCGGTGGCTGAATAGTCGATATGGCTCCAAACTATAATTCAGACAGATTCTTACATTGGTTTAAACTGTGTAGGCTCTGGTTCCGTTACAAAACCTGGGAATGAAACCGAACAAAGACTATTATTGATCCAGAAGTAACCTGTAGAAGCTGAATGAGTAGACTGCCTTACTGGAGCGTGTTTTGTTCATGTCATAAATGCTACCACTGGCTTAAAAACATCTTCCTACTAATAATACCTGCAATGAGAATGGATTCTTATATATTTATTCCCAGCGAACACGTTTCCGCATCCTGCTCTCAGACAACAATATAACTTCTTTAAAATTTTGTACTCCATACAAATACTTTCAGAAACGACTTCCTGACACTGAAATCTATACTCGATGTTAACAAATTTCTCTTCTTCAGAAACGCTTTCCTTGCCATTGCCAGTCTACATTTTATATCCTCTCTACTTCAACCATCATCAGTTATTTAGCACCCCAAATAGCAAAACTATTTTACTACTTTAAGTGTCTCATTTCCTAATCTAATTCCTCAGCATCACCCGATTTAATTCGACTACATTCCATTATCTTCGTTTTGCTTTTGTTGATGTTCATCTTATACCCTCCTTTCATGACACTGTCCATTCCGTTCAACTGCTCTTCCAAGTCCTTTGCTGCCTCTGACAGAATTACAATGTCATCGGCAAACATCAAAGTTTTTATTTCTTCTCCATGGGTTTTAATACCTACTCCGAATTTTTCTTTTGTTTCCTTCACTGCTTGCTCAATATACAGATTGAATAACATCGGGGATAGGCTACAACCCTGTCTCACTCCCTTCCCAACCACTGCTTCCCTTTCATGCCCCTCGACTCTTATAACTGCCATCTGGTTTCTGTACAAATTGTAAATAGACTTTCGCTCACTGCATTTAACCCCTGCCAACTTCAGAATTTGAAAGAGAGTATTCCAGTCAGCGTTGTCAAAAGCTTTCTCTAAGTCTAGCCGGCCCGTGTGGACGAGCGGTTCTAGGCGCTTCAGTCTGGAACCGCGCGGACGTTACGGTCGCAGGTTCGAATCCTGCCTCGGGCATGGATGTATGTGATGTCCTTAGATTAGTTAGGATTAAGCAGTTCTAAGTTCTAGGGGACTGACGACCTTAGATGTTAAGTCTCATAGTGCTCAGAGCCATTTGAACCATTTGAGCCATCTCTAAGTCTACAATTGCTAGAAACGTAGGTTTGCCTTTCCTTAATCTAGCTTCTAAGATAAGTCGTAGGGTAAGTGTTGCCTCACGTATTCCAATATCTTTACGGAATCCAAACTGATCTTCCCCAAGGTCGGCTTCTACCAGTTTTTCCATTCGTCTGTGAAGAATTCGCGTTAATATTTTGCATCCGTGACCTATTAAATTGATAGTTCGGTAATTTTCACATCTGTCAGCACCTGCTTTCTTTGGGATTGGAATTATTATATTCTTCTTGAGGTCTGAGGGTATTTCTCCTGTCTCATACGTCTTGCTCACCAGATGGTAGAGTTTTGTCAGGACTGGCTCTCACAAGGCCGTCAGTAGTTCTAATGGAATGTTTTCTACTCCCGGGGCCTTGTTTCGACTTTCAGTGCTCTATCAAACTCTTCACGCAGTATCATATCCCCCATTTCATCTTCATCTATAACCTCTTCCATTTCTATAACATTCTCCTCAAGTACATTTCCCTTGTATAGACCCTCTATATACTCCTTCCACCTTTCTGCTTTCCCTTCTTTGCTTAGAACTGGGTTTCCATCTGAGCTCTTGATATTCATACAAGTGGTTCTGTTTTCTCCAAACGTCTCTTTAATTTTCCTGTAGGCAGTATCTATCTTACCCTAGTGAGATAAGCCTCTACATCCTTACATTTGTCCTCTAGTCATTTCTGCTTAGCCATTTTGCACTTCCTGTCGATCTCATTTTTGAGGCGTTTGTATTCCTTTTTGCCTGTTTCATTTACTGCATTTTTATATTTTCTCCTTTCATCAATTAAATTCAATATTTCTTCTGTTACCCAAGGATTTCTACTAGCTCTCGTCTTTTTACCTCCTGGATCCTCTGCTGCCTTCACTACTTCATGTCTCAAAGCTACCCATTCTTCTTCTACTGTATTTCTTTCCCCAATTCCTGTCAATTGTTCCCTTATGCTCTCCCTGAAACTCTGTACAACCTCTGGTTTAGTCAGTTTATCCAGGTCCCATCTCCTTAAATTCCCACCTTTTTGCACTTTCTTCAGTTTTAATCTACAGTTCATAACCAATAGATTGTGGTCAGAGTCCACATCTGCCCCTGGAAAAGTCTTACAATTTAAAACCTGGTTCCTAAATCTCTGTCTTACCATTATATAATCTATCTGAAACCTGTCAGTATCTTCAGGCTTCTTCCATGTATACAACCTTCTTTTATGATTCTTGAACCAAGTGTTAGCTATGATTAAGTTGTGCTGTGTGCAAAATTCTATCAGGCGACTTCCTCTTTCACTTCTTAGTCCCAATCCATATTCACCTACTACGTCTCCTTCTCTCCCTTTTCCTACTACCGAATTTCAGTCACTATTAAATTTTCGTCTCCCTTCACTATCTGAATAATTTCTTTTATTTCATCATACATTTCATCAATTTCTTCGTCATCTGCAGAGCTAGTTGGCATATAAACTTCTACTACTGTAGTAGAAGTGGGATTTGTGTCTAACTTTGGCCGCAATAATGCTTTCACTATGCTGTTTGTAGTAGCTTACCCGCACTCCTATTTTTTTTATTCATTATTTAACCGACTCCTGCATTACCCCTATTTGATTTTGTATTTATAACCATGTATTCGCCTGACCAAAAGTCTTGTTCCTCCTGCCAGCGAACTTCACTAATTCCTACTATATCTAACTTTAACCTATCCATTTCCCTTTTTAAATTTTCTAAACTACCTGCTCGATTAAGGGATCTGACATTCCACGCTCCGATCCGTAGAACGCCAGTTTTCTTTCTCCTGGTAACGACGTCCTCCTGAGTAGTCCCCGCACGGAGATCCGAATGAGGGACTATTTTACCTCCGGAATATTTTACCCGAGAGGACGCCATCATCATTTATCCATACACTAAAGCTGCACGCCCTCGGGAAAAATTATGGCCGTAGTTTCCCCTTGCTTTCAGCCGTTCGCAGTACCAGCACAGCAAGGCCGTTTTGGTTAGTGTTACAAGGCCAGATCAGTCAATCATCCAGACTGTTGCCCCTGCAACTACTGAAAAGGCTGCTTCCCCTCTTCAGGAACCACACGTTTGTCTGGCCTCTCAACAGATACCCCTCCGTTGTGGTTGCACCTACGGTACGGCTATCTGTATCGCTGAGGCACGCAAGCCTCCCCAACAATGGCAAGGTCCATGGTTCTTGGGAGGGTTATCGGCAACTAATTGTATACTGATTTTGTAAAGCACTGATTGTAATTGTATTGCATTTTTTTCAGTATCAACGTTCGGCGATAATAAGCTACATGTGACACCCATTACGGATATAAAGCTGACAGAGATGGTACACACATGCAGCTGTTTTTCAGTCCATGATTAACTCGAAAAGATTGAGACATATTCTGTAGATAAATACCGCAACCAGTCACGCCGCCAGTGAAAACATGCCAATTGTAATTTACTTTTTTTTCCCAAGAGGGCGTGTCTAAATACGCCCAATTCGCTGCCTGGCAACAGTGGGGGCTTATTACCTTGTGGTTCCTGATGCCAGCGAAAGACTAACTGAGGGCTCCACAGCGGACGTGCCTGGGCCAGGTGCGTGATTTACGACCAGCTGGCTGTCACGTGCTGCACAGCCTTCTTGGAAGAGGCGGCAAAAATTTTTGCCCCCTTCTGAGAACACAATCGTCGCGGACCGACAAATACCAGCGAGCGTTACAGCAGCACAATACTTGCCTAATTAACGACCCGCTAACGTGCCATAAACGGCGCAGGAAAATTTGGGGCGCGGCGCTAAATTTTGTTGTAATTTATAACGGCCATTCCATTTGTCTGGGAATCTGAGGAAAAGCAGCCGAGGTATGTTGAGAGGAGGCAGCTCGATGGCGTTCTAACTTTTGTAGTCTTCATTCACGCTGCAGCTCGTTTGAGTCAACTCGTTTGAATCTGCTTAGGGAAGAAACCGTTTCTTCATATACTGTGGCCTTAGTTTTTGAGTAATTATATGCGTTTGTCGTAGCAATGGACAACGACACTATAAACAAAATTAACGGTGTGAGGTAGGAGCAAGGAATTGAAAAGTCACTAAATCGGAAACGACCGACGTACTTGGAAAATGATAATAACTGACAGTTATAAAGCAATGGGTTGAATCCCTTGTGAAATGAAGCTTTGAGGCTCCGACGATCAACGTTTTTTCGGGAAGTACGTAATGAGACTATACTGGAAAAACGATCCATACATGCAGGTAGTTCTCGTGAAGTAGCTGGCAATGTGTGTAGGATATAAGAGGCGACATCTTATTACTGAAGATATAGCTTCCTAGGGAAACCGTGAGCACTGGTAGTGGCATGGAGAAACATCGTCTGTGCAAGTATAAACTCTTCGCATTTTCGCCTTGTTGATGAACTACTTTTAGCAGCACTAATTTTGGATCTGAATGCGACTCGTTAAATGAATAAAATGTTGTGACAGGACCAGAAAATGTCTTTTGATTATAAAGCCACTGTTTTTTTTCCAACTTTTTTCCTATTATCCTACATTCTTTAATATTTCATTCTTCCTCATTTGTATGAAAATTACAAATACCCCATTCTCAATTGTTTCGAGGACTACGGACAAATCTACGTGTACATCTACAGTCAGAACCAGTCAAACCGCTTGTGGAAGGAGTAATCCTTAATCTCTGGTTCCAGTGGCGAAATGTACGACGATTGTCGCCAGACCTCGACATGAGCTCAAATTTCTCTGACTTTGCAGTCATAGTTAGTTCACGAGGTGTATTTGGGAATACCACGATGCATGCTCTGAGTATTAACAGTAAACCTCTCCGTGACGCAGCATCTGACACTGGATTTGGGTGATTACTTCTGTGGTGCATTATGATTTGCCAACCTAAAACGAAATGAAACTTGCTGGTCTTTGAGTCTTCTCTACAAACCTTGTTCATTCCAGTTATATAATCGTGATTTAGCGTTGTGACTGTTTCCATGATCAGTTGCCATTCACGTAAGCTATAGGAAGTCCGCACATGTTACGTTGAGGTTCAACTGCCAGTCTCTGCATCAAGTATCGATTGTCTACAGGTCTTTCTGCATTTCTACTTTTTTGACGTAACAGGTTCTCCACATAAATAGCACAGTCTGCGAACATCTTCCGGAGCTTGCAATATCAGCCACCAGGTCCTTTATATACATTGTTAACATTCACCTGGTGAGTGTACTGAACTACTTTCACATCGAACGACATCTCTCTTTACGTTGAGTTTTATATAATAACAGCTCTTCGGCTTCAGTCCGAAACCGCGGGACTGCTACGGTCGCAGGTTCGAATCCTGCCTCGGGCATGGATGTGTGTGATGTCCTTAGGTTAGTTAGGTTTAAGTAGTTCTAAGTTCTAGGGGACTGATGACATAAGATGTTAAGTCCCATAGTGCTCAGAGCCATTTGAACCAATAGCTCTTCGGTCGAGGCAACAAATTGGTCCAAAAATTCCTTAAGCTGTTAATTTATTCATTTGGGTGCGGTGAAAAATGTTATCGTAAGCCCTTTGAGAGAAACGGACTCGGTAGCAAACTGGGCAACAGTTTCTAAGACTTCTAGGATCTTACACACGAAGAAAACGAGCTGTGTTTCACAAAATAGATATTTGTGTAATCCTTGTTGATACATATATGTGGGATTTTAGGTATCCAAAAAGATCAGTTCCCATGTAAGAATCTGTATGTTGATTCCCAACACACCAGATGATCTTATTAATTGGACAGAGAGGACAGTGATTGTCCATAAGCTACAAGCATAGACAGAAACTAGGTCTTAGTCGTAAGTGGACGACTCAAACAGTAGGCCTACTAAAATAGAAATTTTATCTCTCCCCACTGAAATTGTTCTCGCGTTATACCGATATTAACATAACACAACAGTGCCATTCGCTTTGAACAAATAAGTTGGTGAAATTATTTCAATAAATTTTGCGCCGCAGAATGAACCAGCATATTGCAGAAGAGGAATCCACTAGGCAGATAAATGCAGATGAAATTATAACAATGCACCATTCTCTGACGTATCACCAGTTATATTTCTACAGCCCTTATGAACAGAGAATTTTGTGCAGCTACAGAAGAACAGCACACCTGGTGCAGTCAGAAACATTTCAGAGCCATTTCTGGGCAATACGAGAGGCACAGCAGAACGGGTCAACAGCCAGGCGGAACTCCCGCAAGAAAGCATCGCTAGTGATACAGCAGCAGACTTGGAAAGTACTGTGACACCCTGATTCAGATGGGCAGCTGAGCCAGCAACGTAGCGGAATGACATCATGGCGGTAGAGATATCATCATAACAGTAACTGCACAAAGCGTCACAGGCAAGCCTAAGTCAGATGCGAGAGCAATTTTTCAGTTTACTCTCATGGCAGAAGGCGTCCGAAGAATAAACTTGTCAAATTCTGAAGGGTCCAAGAGAGCTTGTAATGGATATATATACTAAGTTGCAATCTAAAATACTATCACATTTCTCGAGAATATTTACTAATTTCGTTGAAATTATTTTGCTTGTATTTGGCTATGTAAATATTTATGTAATATTGCAAATGTTTTATGAAACAAATTTATTAACTACATTTGTTAAATGATGTGTTGAAGAATATAAACTGAAAAAACTGACGAGAAGTTTCACCCAGATAGCATCGATTCTATAATTTCTACTACGATGAATTACTGATGGTGTAGAACACCCCAGAATTGCATGTACATGCCACTGTGTAGAGAGAGGACAGTAGTATTCCGAGAGGTGCTTAACAACTAGTACTAGTACTTAACAACTAGTACTTGAAGTGCTAAACTGTGAGCAAAATTCAGTCTCAATTCATCAAAAGCATTATACATGGACTCAGTAAACTGCAGAGCGGAGCTACATATTATTATTGTGTAGATAAAGTGTTGTTTACGCGTACAAAGCAGAATAAAGTGTATCTATGTGGCTAGCAAACGGATTGAGGCGAGAAAAAAACTAGAGCAGAGTTTAAGGAATAGGTTTTCTGCTATGAATATAGTTTGTCGGTCTTACTAATGCACATCGAGAAGAGTTGAGAAGCTCGGAAGTTTATAACAAGAGGAATGAGATTATTTTAACGCGTGCACAAAAGCACATGTAGCCACATACAAAAGTACGAGTATTTAATATATGACCGTTGACATGAAAAGAAACATCTATACTGTACAATGACTTTCTTGTATTTGTTTCTGATAAAACTGCGTAAAACTTCTTAATTGTTTACCTGGAATAATAACTCGGTATAACTATTTAATGTTGTTTGTTTATGAAAGCTACCTGTTCACCCACATGAACTTAACGCTTGCAACTGAAGTACATTAATTATATATACATTGAAATTACAGTCAGTAATGTTTCACAGTACATCTACATCTACATACATACTCCGCAATCCACCATACGGTGCGTGGCGGAGGGTACCTCGTACCACAACTAGCATCTTCTCTCCCTGTTCCGCTCCCAAACAGAACGAGGGAAAAATGACTGCCTATACGCCTCTGTACGAGCCCTAATCTCTCTATCTTATCTTTGTGGTATTTCCGCGAAATGTAAGTTGGCGGCAGTAAAATCGTACTGCAGTCAGCCTCAAATGCTGGTTCTCTAAATTTCCTCAGTAGCGATTCACGAAAAGAACGCCTCCTTTCCTCTAGAGACTCCCACCCGAGTTCCTGAAGCATTTACGTAACACTCGCGTGATGATCAAACCTACCAGTAACAAATCTAGCAGCCCGCCTCTGAATTGCTGCTATGTCCTCCCTCAATCCGACTTGATAGGGATCTCAAACGCTCGAGCATTACTCAAGAATAGGTCGTATATACAGCAGTGCGAATTTTACTGAGTAGACATTGTTCACAAAGTACAGAAAAGTTTTACATACCAGGGGCTTCAGCTACACAAATTAATAAAATACATGGAGAAGTTATTTTTTAGCACAAAATAATTTATTTCTTTTAATCTGCTATGCACTTATATGAAAATAAATTAGCTGTTTATGGTGATAGTATAGTAATGTAGACAGTATAGATTGTCTTCTCACACTAGTTCAAAATATACAATACTATTTTATGAAAATGAGTAGTATATAGGGTTCATACAATTTAGTCAGAGAAAATGCTCTGTTAAAGTCTTATAGTGATCATCGAATTGCTAATAGTGTCCAAGTTATAGAACGGGTCAGTCTGTTTTTGAAGTATTACACTCTGTTAGTTAAAAGGTAGGCAGACAACGTTTGAAGTTTAAACTACAGTAGCTTGTCAAAATTTGTTTATCTGTAAATACATAGGTACTGCTATAGCTGTATGTTTAGTGAAGAGTTCTCAAAGTAAGTGCATTTTTAGTACACTATTAAAGTTGAGTTAAAACACAGTCACATATGGTTCCCATACTTTACGTCATCATAACCTTTGATTACAATGTACAAGAGTTCATGCTTATTTAGAGAGTTTTAGAATCTATTATCTTCATTAAACAGATTCTGATTCAGCTAGACTTTACAACAATTCAAAGAAAATTCATACTTGTAGGTTTCTTACTTTTACTGAGATATAGGTGGAACACACACTACTTTGATAAGTTAATTACTGACAGGAAAACCACAAAGCTTATTTCTAACCAGTGAGTAAAGGCCGATTATGGTTTAAGCGTCAATAATAGAGCGAATTACTGCATACAATGACGAAGTTATTAGCATCAAAATAAGGGATAGAGGGAATTAAGCAATTACATAAGTCCTGACTGATACAGGGGCCTGATGCATTTTTTATTACAGTAGCGAAAATATACAACGATAGTTCAGGTATACATGTTCATATGTGTGTGAGTTCCTAAGGGACGGAGGTCATCGGCCCCTAGACTTACACGATACTTACACTAACTTATCCAAAGAACAACACACACACACAAGCACGAGAAAGGACTCGAACTTCTGGCGAGAGGGCCCGCCCAATCCGTGACATGGCGCCTAAACCGCGCAGCCACATGGCGCGACAAGGTATACATGCCGACGTCGCGAGCCTAAGATAAAGGGTTAGAGAAATTACATGAGGATACTGAACGGGTAACTCAGTACGTAAAGGGAGATGAAAATCTAATAGTCAGGAAGGAATGGAATGCAGTTGCAGGGGAGTGAGTAGGAGAAAGGGCTATGGGAGAATATGGGCTTGGTACTAGGAATGAGGGACGAGAAAGAATAACTGAGTTTTTCATTAAATATCCGTTAGTAATAGCCAATGGTCTATTCAAGAGTCACAAGACGAGGAGGTATACTTAGAAACGGTCCGGAGATTCGGGAAGAGTTCAGTTATACCACATCATGGCCATGCAGTGATTCCGAAATCGGATAATGGATTGTAAAGCGTACCCAGGAGCAGATAAAGACTCAGAACACAATTTGGTAACGACGAAGAGTAGGATGAAATTAAAGAGACAGGTTAGGAAGAATCAGTGCGCAAAGAAGAGGGATACGGAAGTGCAAAGAAATGAAGAGGTACATTTGAAGTCCTCTGAGGCTATAGACACTGCGATAACGAATAGCTCAGTAGGCAGTACAGTTTAAGAGGAATGGACATCTCTAAAGAGGGCAATCGCAGAAGTTGGAAAACAAACCGTATGTACAAGAAAGACAACTACGGAGAAACCGTGGGTAACAGTTGAAATACTTCAGCTGATCGTTGAAAGAAGAAAGAACAAAAATGTTCAGGAAATTCTCGCAAACACAAGCACAAGTCACCTAGGAACGAAGTAGACGGAAGTACAGGGCAGCTAAGGCAAAATAGCTGCATCAAAAAGTAAAGAACTCGAAAAAGAAATGATGGTCGTAAGGACTGACTCAACATATAGAAAAGACATAACAATCTTCGGTGAAATTACAAGTAAGGGTGGTAACATTAAAAGTGCAACGGGAATTCCACTGTAAAATACAGAGGAGAGAGCGGATGGGTGGAAAGAGTACATTGAAGGCCTCTATGAGAATGAAGAGTTGTCTTTGGTGGTAGAAGAAGAAACAGGAGTCGATTTAGAGGAGATAAGGGATCCTGTATTAGAATCACAATTTAAGAGAGCTTACGGAGAATCAAGAACACATAAGGCAGAAGGGAGAGATAAAATTCCATCGGAATTTCCAAAATAATTGGTGGAAGTGGAAACAAAACGGCTATTTACGTTGCTGTGTAGAATGTATGAGACTGGCGATATACCATCTTCCTTTCGGAAAAATATCATCGACACGATTCCGAAGACAGCAAGAGCCGACAAGTGAGAGAATTATCGCGCAATCAGCTTAACAGCTGTAGAAGAATCAATAGACGTTTATAGGATTTGTCGACCTGGTGAAAGCATTCAAAGATTTAAAATGGTGCAATATGATAGAAATTCTGAGAAAAATAGGGGTAAGCTGCAGGAAAGGGCGGTTAATATACAACATGTGCAAGAATCAGGAGGAAACAACAAGACTGGATGCCTAAGAGCGAAGTGCTCAGGTTAAAAAGGCTGTAAGACAGAGATGTAGTTTGTCGCCCCTACTCTTGAGTGAGTATACCGAAGAAGCAATGAGGGAAATAAGACAAAGCTTCAAGAGTTGGGTTAAAATTCAGACTGAAAGAATATCAACGATCAGATTTGCTGACGACATTGTTATCCTCAGTGAAAGTGAAGATCAATTACATGTCCTGCTGCATGGAATCAGCAGTCTTATGAGTATAGAATACGGATCGATAGTAAATCGAAGAAAGGCGAAATTAATGAGAAGTAGCAGAAATGTGAACAGCAAAAAATTTAACGTTACGATTTGGGATCAAGAAGTAGACGAAGTTAAGGAATTCTGCTACCTAGGAAGCAAAATAACCTGTGACGGACAGTGCAAGGAGGACGTAAGAAGCAGACCACCACTGGTGAAAAAGGCATTCCAGACCAAGAGAAGTCTGCTAATATCAAAGATAGGTCTTAACTTGAGAAAGAAATGTCTTAGAATGCACGTTGTACGGTAATGAGACATGGACTGTGGGAAAACCAAAGGAGAATCCAAGCCTTTGAGTTGTGCTGCTACAGTAGAATGCCAAAAAATTAAATGGACTGATAACGTAAGATATGAGGAGGTTCTCCGCAGAAACGACGAGGAAAACAGCATATGTAAGACACTGACAAGGAGAAGGGACAGGATGATAGGATATCTGTTAAGGCATCAGGAGGTAACTTCCATGGTATTCGAGGGAGCTGCAGAAGGTAAAAACTGTAGAGGAAGACAGAGACTGGAATACACCCAGCAAGTACACTACTGGCCATTAAAACTGCTACACCACGAAGATGACGTGCTATAGACGAGAAATTTAACCGACAGGAAGAAGGTGCTGTGATATGCAAATGACTAGCTTTTCAGATCATTCACGCAAGGTTGGCGCCGGTGGCGACACCTACAACGTGTTGACATGAGGAAAGTTTCCAACAGATTTCTCATACACAAACAGCAGTTGACCGGCGTTGCCTGGTGAAACATTGTTATGATGCCACGTGTAAGGAGGAGAAACGCACACCATCACGTTTCCGACTTTGATAAAGGTCCGATTGTAGCCTATTGCGATTGCGGTTTATCGTATCGCGACATTGCTGCTCGCGTTGGTCGAGATCCAATGACTGTTAGCAGAATATGGAATAGGTGGGTTCAGGAGGGTAATTCGGAACTCCGAGATGGATCCCAACGGTCTCGTATCACTAGCAGCCGAGATGACAGGCATCTTATCAGCATGGCTGTAACGGATCGTGCAGCCACGCCTCGATCCCTGAGTCAACAGATGGGGACGTTAGCAAGACAACAACCATCTGCACGAACAGTTCGACGACGTATGCAGCAGCACGGACTATCAACTCGGAGACCATGGCTGCGGTTACCCTCGACGCTGCATCACAGATAGGAGCGCCTGCGATGGTGTACTCAACGACGAACCTGGATGCACGAAGGGCAAAACGTCATTTTTTCGGATGAATCCAGGTTATGTTTACAGCATCATAATGGTCGCATCCGTATTTGGCGACATCGCGGTGAACGCACACTGGAAGCGTGTATTCGTCATCGCCATACTGGCATATCACCCGGCGTGATGATATGGGGTGCCATTTGTTACACGTCTCGGTCACCTCTTGTTCGCATTGACGGCACTTTGAGCAGTGCACGTTACATTTGAGATATGTTACGACCTGTGGCTCTACCATTCATTAGATCCCTGCAAAACCATATATTTCAGTAGGATAATGCACGACCGCATGTTGCATGTCCTGTACGGGCCTTTCTTGATACAGAAAATGTTCGACTGCTGCCCTGGCCAGCACAATTTCCAGATCTCTCACCAACTGAAAACGTCTGGTCAATGGTGGCCGAGCAACTGGCTCGTCACAATACGCCGGTCACTACTCTTGATGAACTGTGGTATCATGTTGAAGCTGTGTGGGCAGCCGCAACTGCACACGCCATCCAAGTTCTGTTTGACTCAATGCCCAGGCGTTTCAAGGCCGGTATTACGGCCAGAGGTGGTTGTTCTGGGTACTGATTTCTGAGGATCTATGCACCCAAATTGCCCGAAAATGTAATCACATGTCAGTTCTAGTGTAATATATTTGTCCAATGAATACCCGTTTATCATCTGCATTTCTTCTTGGTGTAGCAGTTTTAATAGCCAGTAGTGTAATTGAGGACGTAGGGTGCAGCTGCTAGTCTGTGATGAAAAGGTTAGCACAGGAAAGGAATTCTTGGCGGGCGGCATCAAACCAATGAGAACAGATGACTCAAAAAAGAAAAAACAGATAGAGGCAGGGCCGTTGCAAGCTGACTGAAAAAAAAAACAGTCTGAAATACGGCATTTCTGTCTCACAATAGCAGAGTACACGAGTCTGCCCTGCTTAAATATTACTTCTACTCTGGTGGAGTTCAGTCTGCAGCCATTCTGTCAGGACTGAAGGTCTATAGAGATCGACCATCTGTTCGTGTAGCAGCCTTCGATCTTCAGTGGAGCAGCAAGTCTGGAGAGAGCATGCATGATGATTGTGACCTCCACTATCAGGTATGCTTCTTCGAGCCCTCACTAGCAGGTCCTAGGAAAAGATCGTCATCTGTCACCACTGGGTCGTTCCGCTGCTGTTCCCCTCCTCCATTCCTGCGGCAGACTTCAAAGCTAGCCAGTCTCTCTCCTATTGGCACGTGAAGGCACTTCTCTGCATGGCTTCACATACTCTGAGCACAGCTGGCAGACGCCTTCGCTGTGTGCGCCTAAGACAATGTCATGGGTGACCTGGTCACCTTCTCCAAGAAGCTGCTAGTCGTTCTGGACAGGACAGTGAGAAGTAAGTCGCCTGCCAACTCTGCGGGTCAACGACCTTGTGACGATATTGGTGCTCATGGTGCAGACTCTGTGCACTCATGCGCTATTTAACCCACGCTGCCCCAGTCCACGTTTTCAATTTGGCAGGGACCTTATGATTGCATCGCCAATCTTTAGCCGGCTCTGAGACACACTTTCCTCAGCCTGTGCATCCACCACTGCCACAGAGATGACATAGGGGACACCGTACCTACCTCTAGTCCAGTCTATCAAATGGTTCAATTGGCTCTGAGCACTATGGGACTTAACTTCTGAGGTCATCAGTCCCCTAGAACTCTACTTCAACCTAACTAACCTAAGGACATCACACACATCCATGCCCGAGGGAGGATTCGAACCTGCGACCGGAGCGGTCGCGCGGTTCCAGACTGCAGCGCCTAGAACCGCTTGGCCACTCCGGCCGGCTCCGGTCTATCAGTTCAGCTCTGTCTGTCTAGTGTAAGCGATATCACTCAGCCCGTGTTGCTGTTGTGGATATCGGTCTCGGCCTGTCTCACGGACCTGTGTTGGATATTCATCTGGATTTGGACTTGGATATAAATAAAAACGTTACGTGTATATCTTATAACTTCGCTCTCTGTTGAGGCTTATACAGGCCACCAAGTCATTGGCACCCTCCAGCGGGACAATCAGACAGCTGGCTACGTGACTGTTTCCCATGGGTATTCCGTTGAATTTTCTCGTCCGCCATATGCTCTGCAACTGACTGTTTCTTTTTTCTTTTTTGTTCTTTTCAGTGGCTGAAATTCATAGTGATTTTAATTCTGTCTTCTTTCAATGTAGCTCAGTGGTTGCGCTTTCTGTTGTTACTTTCGTGGTTTAACATGGTCAGTCCCCCTCAAGATTTGATAGAAATTGAGATTGTTCAATTTCACGCCCAGAAGATGTGACAGATAATGGAAATGATGAGATTTCCACTCTGCAGCGGTTCGTGTGCTGATATGAAACTTCCTGGCAGATTAAAACTGTGTGCCGGGCCGAGACTCGAACTCGGGACCTTTGCCTTTCGCGGGCAAGTGCTCTACCAACTGAGCTACCCAAGCACGACTCACGCACCGTCCTCCCTCTGGAAACATCCCCCAGGCTGTGGCTAAGTCATGTCTCCGCTATATCCTTTCTTTCATGAGTGCTAGTTCTGCCAGGTTCGCAGGAAAGCTTCTGTAAAGTTTGGAATGTAGGAGACGAGGTACTGGTAGAAGTAAAGCCATGAGGACGGGCCGTGAGTCGTACTTGGGTAGCACAGTTGGTAGAGCACTTGCCCACGGAAGGCAAAGTTCCCGAGTTCGATTCTCGGCCCGGCACACAGTTTTAATATGCCAGGAAGTTTCATATCAGCGCACACTCCGCCGCAGAGTGGAAATTCTCATTCTGGAAACATCCCCCAGGCTGTTTCTAAGCCATGTCTCCACTATATCCTTTCTTTCATGAGTGCTAGTTCTGCCAGGTTCGCAGGAGAGCTTCTGTAAAGTTTGGAATGTAGGAGACGAGGTACTGGCAGAAGTAAAGCTGTGAGGACGGGGCGTGAGTCGTGATTGGGTAGCTCAGTTGGTAGGGCACTTGCCCGCGAAAGGCAAAGGTCCTGAGTTCGAGTCTCGGCCCGGCACACAATTTTAATCCGCCGGGAAGTTTCAGTGGAAATGATGTCCACACTGCTCTTTGCCCATCGCGCCGGCCGGTGTGGCCGTGCGGTTCTAGGCGCTTCAGTCTGGAACCGCGAGACCGCTACGGTCGCAGGTTCGAATCCTGCCTCGGGCATGGATGTGTGTGATGTCCTTAGGTTAGTTAGGTTTAAGTAGTTCTAGGGAACTGATGACCACAGATGTTAAGTCCCATAGTGCTCAGAGCCATTTGAACCATTTTGAACCCAGCACTCACAACACTACCTCAGCAAAGAGCACCTGTCTCCGCGTCATCTGTCATGCATTAGATTCTGAACAACGGGAATGGTTCGAGTACCATGCGCAGCTCGACTCACACTTCAAGGAGCAACACGTTCAAGGTAGGGTGAGACGACCATACCCTTCCAACAGTCGTAGAGTCACTGTGTCGATTAGTCTGCAAACTTCCTTTTTTCTAGCACCCGCCCTGATAATGTTCCTTACGAACAAGTAATTGCTGCACTGGACAAGTACTATGACGAACACACTAATGTGACAACTGCCCATTAGAAATTCTTTCGCTTCTGTAGGGAAACCATTCACACACGCAAGCGTGAGTGGCTGACTTACAACGGCTTACACGCTACTTCAAATTCAAGTGCGAGTGTAGACATTACTATAGTGATGTCATGATTAGGGATGCCAATACTCAAAATGTGTCAGACCCTCGAACACGTGAACAGAGTCTTAAGCGTCCTGCTCCTAACTTGTAACAGGTTTTCAAATTAGGATAGCGTCAGAACTCCAACGATATTGCAACGGTATACTTTCATTCCGCTTCTACACTGAAGCTCCAAGGAACTGGTATAGGCATGCGAATTCAAAGACAGAGGTATTTAAACAGGCAGAATGCGGCGCTGCGGTCGACAACGCCTGTACGAGATAACTGTCGTAGTTTTTAGATCGGTTATTGCCGCTACAATGGCAGGTTATCAAGATTTAAATGAGTTTGAACGTGTCGCTACAGTCGGTGCACGGGCAACGGGACAGCAGCTCCGAGGTAGCGACGAAGTCGCGATTTCCCCGTACGACCATTTCACGAGTGTACCGTGAATATCAGGAACCAGGTAAAACATTAAATCTCCGACATCGCTGCGGCCGGAAAAAGATCGTGCAAGATTGGGACCAGCGACGACTGAAAAGAATCATTCAACGTTGCAGAAGTTCCGCAAACTGTTGCAGATTTCAATGCTGGGCCGTCAGTAACTGTCAACGTGCGAACCATTCGACGAAACATCATCGATATGGGCTTTCGGAGCCGAAGGCCCACTTCTGTACCCTTGATGACTGCACGATACAATGCCTTACGCCTCGCATGGGCCCATCAACACTGACATTAGACTGTTGATGACTGGGAACATGTTGCCTGGTCGGACGAGTCTCGTTTCAAATTGTATCGAGCAGCTGTATGTGTACGGGTATGGAAACAATTTCATGAATCCACGGACCCCTGGTGGAGGCTCTGTAATGGTGTGGGGCGCGTGCAGTTGGAGTGACATGAGACCCTTGATACCTCTAGGTACGACTCTGACAGGTGACAAGTACGTAAGCATCCTGTCTGATCACCTGCATCCATTCATGTTCATTGTGCATCCCGACGAACTTGGGAAATTCCACCAGGACAGTGCGATGCCTCACATGTCCAGAATTGCTAAAGAGTGGCTCCAGGAACACTCTTCTGAGTTTAAACACTTCCGCTGCCCACCAAACTCCCCAGATACGAACATCATTGAGCCTCTATGGATGCCTTGCAACGTGCTGTTCAGAAGAGATCTCTTGCCCCCCCCCCCCCCCCCCCTCGTACTCTTACATATTTATGGACAACCCTGCAGTTTTTATGGTGTCAGTTCTCTTCAGCAGTACTTCAGACATTAGTCAAGTCCATTCCACGTCGTGTTGTGGCACTTCTGCGTGCTCGCGGCAGCTCTACATCTATATTAGGCAGGTGTACCAGTTTCTTTGGTAATTCAGTGTATTTCTGCTGCCCACAGTAATGGTAAACAAGTTGTGCCCGTCTTTCACGCGCTATGGCACGCAAAGTCTCAGCCATCGGAGTGTCATAAACAAAACAGTGTGCTACGTAGCAGGCTAGCGTATTTAAATCCTGCTCTGTCTCTCACGGCGCATAAGCAGCAGGAGTGTCTCTATTGGATACGTAGTGTTATCATTGTGCCAATCAGGGCCACGTTCAGCCTCTCCTTTTGTAGAAATGCGGCTCCGGTAAGTGATCTGCACGTTCTACAGTATCTCAGTCAATGGAAAAAATGAAATTTTTTCAAAGTCAGATAGTGATTCCACTGCTGATCATTCGAAGTCTATTGCCACAGTAAAGAATTCAGTCACTTCATCCATACAGTGTTCTTTCTCTTTTTCTTGGGGCCTTTGACCCGTGTCACGTGGGGTCGGCCGTGTTACTATTGATTTGGCAGTGTTAGTTGCGGAGGGTGGCTGGATGCCCTTCTTGCCGCCATCCCGAACCTCCTCAGTACGGAATTAATGTACCCCCGCTGTCTGCGACTAGTGTAAGCAATTGAAGAGTGCAAACGTTTTCAAACGTCTGCGAGTCGTGTAACTGAGGCGTAGCGTGGGGACCAGCCCGGTATTCACCAAGTGGGATATGGAAAACCGCCTAAAAACCACATCCAGGCTGGCTGGCATACCGACCCTCGTGGTTACTCCGCCGGGAGGATTCGATCTGGGACCAGCGCGCCTACCCCTGTCCAGGAAGCAGCGCATTAGCTCTCTCGGCTACCCTGGCCTGCGTCATTCATAGTGTCAGACTGTCTAAAAAATATGTACGTAACTGGACACAGATGCTTCCGTGACTTCTTGGGATAGAAGTGCACATGAACTATTAGGTGAACCCAAGCTACATAAGTCACTGGCAACTCTTTCTGGTTACGGTGAACATGGCATTCCTGTACTGACTATTTGCAGCTACATGCCACGTGTCTAAACAGTTTCTCTCACAGTTCCGTTCTCACGTGAAACTAAAACGTTTTTGGTACGACCCTTTTGATCTGTTTGATCTGCATATTCAAGACTATGTTTTGCCTGAGAATTGCTGTGTGCCCACAGACTTGGGCAAAGATAGTAATTTTGAGGCTCATATTTACAGCACATCCCTCACACCATCAGAGATCAAGCAGCACAGGAACTCTTACCTTGGCAGGACAATGGCGCGATTCCCCTGCAGCAGTCAGTCACTAGCGTCCTTCGGTGACTGTAAAGAAATCTTCACGCAAATAAACACGTATGTGCACTTTTCAAGGCAATGGAACAGCCACGAGCTGAAGTCGCTTCTTTTCCAAAACTGACCTTCGTGATCCTTATTTACAGCTTCCTTTGGATGAACTGTTCCTCTTTGTTTTTTCCGATCAACATACACACTGTGTTATTTACAGTAAGTACTTGCTGTTGTCCTCTGCATCCGCATCTGCGATTTTTCAACGCTACTTACCACAGATGACTGCTACTGTTCCTTGTTGTTCGAATTATTTAGACGACGTAATATTTTCGGGTCGTACTCCTGATGACTATCTCTCTAATCCAAACAAATTGCTTCAAGTGTTTTCAGATGCTGGGTTAAAGTGTAGTAAAGCCAAGTGCTCCTTTTTCAAGCCTGAGATTGAATATTTGGTTCAGTAGCTAGTGTATTCAACTTATCACCACCTGGGACCTCCCAGCTCCTCGGAATAGCAGTTAACTTCAGGATGCGTTAGATAAATTTTCTTATTATATTCAGCTCATTCCGCGTGGTGCACAGACTGCATTGTCTACGACGAAAGGATATTCTGCTTGAGTGGACTAGGGAATGCCAAGTCGCTTTTCAGAAACTGAAGGATGCTTTACTGAGTGAGCACTAGCAGGTACTATTTAATCCCTCTAAGGCGGTCGTGTTATGACGGATCCCCTTACAAGATTGCTGCTGTTCTCTCACACTGAGTTGAATCATTCATTGTACAAGCCAGTTGCCTTTGCATCCAAACTCCTCAGCAAAGGACAATGCAACTATTTTCAGACTGAGAAGGAAGTTCTTGCTGTGGTATATTGGATGACCAAATTTCACCAGTACCAGTATGGGAGAAAACTGTACTTAGTGATAGATCACAAACCTCTCACAACACTGTTGAGCCCTTTAAAGCCAGCCCATCTAAGCAGGGTGCAAAAGCTACAGCGTTGGTCTCTACTTCTCTCCAGTTACCACTATGAAATTGTGCACAGGCCAGCAGCTAAGCAATCGAAAGCGAATACTGCTTCTCGCCTACCAGTCGCCACTGACTCAGCGTTCTACTCCTCAGAGGATTCTCGCTTCCACTTCGATGTCGTGGATAACGAAATACTTAATGATTTTCCCATCGATCAATAACAAATTGCTCGGGTAATGGCTGTTGACCATCATCTCAACATTCTGTTGTACTACTTTTGCACTTGTTAGCCACATTCAATCAAGCAGATTAGTTACCCAGTCATACACCATTATTTTGCACTTCGTCATAACTTATCCTTACAACATGATGTCGTCCTCTTACATGCACACGATGATCACTCCCATGTGATTCTACCATATTCGGTTCAGAAGGAAATATTTCGTTCTCATATTTGAAAGCAAGAGACGGTGACTTATTTATTAACAGTATTCAGAATTAGTTAAGAGAGACTTAGAGTAATGAATTACGTGTTAAGTAATGAAGAGTGCAAGAGGTGTCTCAGAGTGGTGTGTGAAAAATAATTGTATTAGTGTATAAACAGTAATTTGGAGCCTCGACTGAGTTTAAGAAGTTACAGTTTCAGAATAAAGAGCATAACTGAGGAACCACATGTTTCACACTGGACAGAATGACGAAGGAACAATGCATATAATTCTACTTTGTGCATGTATGAGAAGACTGTTTCAGAGCCACTCCAGAGAAACTCAAGAATTTCTTAAAGGCTGGGTAATGTTGCACAGCAGAATAGTGTGCTTGGTACAGCCAGAAAAATTTCAAAAACCTTCTCAGTCAATGCAAGAGACAGAGTAGAACAGGTTGAAAGATACCCTTAGAAAAATTAATAAATTACTGTGGTGATAAACCTCTTACGTTACTTGATTTTCAAACAGCTGAGCAGAACTGAACGTACTCAGACATTTCTCTCTTTACTTATTCTGATCAAAACTAAACTGACATATAATATTTTTAGCGCAATGCAGTCTGACTTTCAATAATCCCTACAAAAGAATGGCCCTAACAATAACCTGTACCTGTCATGAATCACTTACCTCACAAAAATCTTCGTTACTCGAACTACTGCAATACAGCGAGCGCCAATACTGCCAGCTAAATAAAAGATTCTGATAGAGAACAAACAATGTATTTACCTTAATCATGTTCAAAAGTCATCACACACACACACACACACATATATATATATATATATATATATATATATATATATATATATACCCCTGGAAATTGAAATAAGAACACCGTGAATTCCTTGTCCCAGGAAGGGGAAACTTTATTGACACATTCCTGGGGTCAGATACATCACATGATCACACTGACAGAACCACAGGCACATAGACACAGGCAACAGAGCATGCACAATGTCGGCACTAGTACAGTGTATATCCACCTTTCGCAGCAATGCAGGCTGCTATTCTCCCATGGAGACGATCGTAGAGATGCTGGATGTAGTCCTGTGGAATGGCTTGCCATGCCATTTCCACCTGGCGCCTCAGTTGGACCAGCGTTCGTTCTGGACGTGCAGACCGCGTGAGACGACGCTTCATCCAGTCCCAAACATGCTCAATGGGGGACAGGTCCGGAGATCTTGCTGGCCAGGGTAGTTGACTTACACCTTCTAGAGCACGTTGGGTGGCACGGGATACATGCGGACGTGCATTGTCCTGTTGGAACAGCAAGTTCCCTTGCCGGTCTAGGAATGGTAGAACGATGGGTTCGATGACGGTTTGGATGTACCGTGCACTATTCAGTGTCCCCTCGACGATCACCAGTGGTGTACGGCCAGTGTAGGAGATCGCTCCCCACACCATGATGCCGGGTGTTGGCCCTGTATGCCTCGGTCGTATGCAGTCCGATTGTGGCGCTCACCTGCACGGCGCCAAACACGCATACGACCATCATTGGCACCAAGGCAGAAGCGACTCTCATCGCTGAAGACGACACGTCTCCATTCGTCCCTCCATTCACGCCTGTCGCGACACCACTGGAGGCGGGCTGCACGATGTTGGGGCGTGAGCGGAAGACGGCCTAACGGTATGCGGGACCGTAGCCCAGCTTCATGGAGACGGTTGCGAATGGTCCTCGCCGATACCCCAGGAGCAACAGTGTCCCTAATTTGCTGGGAAGTGGCGGTGCGGTCCCCTACGGCACTGCGTAGGATCCTACGGTCTTGGCGTGCATCCGTGCGTCGCTGCGGTCCGGTCCCAGGTCGACGGGCACGTGCACCTTCCGCCGACCACTGGCGACAACATCGATGTACTGTGGAGACCTCACGCCCCACGTGTTAAGCAATTCGGCGGTACGTCCACCCGGCCTCCCGCATGCCCACTATACGCCCTCGCTCAAAGTCCGTCAACTGCACATACGGTTCACGTCCACGCTGTCGCGGCATGCTACCAGTGTTAAAGACTGCGATGGAGCTCCGTATGTCACGGCAAACTGGCTGACACTGACGGCGGCGGTGCACAAATGCTGTGCAGCTAGCGCCATTCGACGGCCAACACCGCGGTTCCTGGTGTGTCCGCTGTGCCGTGCGTGTGATCATTGCTTGTACAGCCCTCACGCAGTGTCCGGAGCAAGTATGGTGGGTCTGACACACCGGTGTCAATGTGTCCTTTTTTCCATTTCCAGGAGTGTATATATATATATATATATATATATATATATATATATATCAGTTCGTGATATCCAGTATTACAAATTTACTCTTTCTGATGGACACACGTCCAGATCGTCCGCTCTCAAAATTCTGCCATCTCTCTCCCCACATCGACCACTGCTGACGGCTCACCTCCAACTCCGCAACGCTACGCGCTGTTCAACTGTCCAACACTACAATAGCAAATATTCCAACAATGCAAACCAGCCACAGACTGCACACAGCACCATCAGTGATTTTCATACAGAGCTACCTGGCGTTACCAACATAAAACATAAAAACATAAAAACCTAAACAACTTACTTACAAGGTTAACACCCAGGCGGAACTCTAGTGAGAGAGGATCACTGACGGTGCAGCAATTAACACGGAAGCTGTTGTGAAACTCTGAATGCGCTGGTGGCCCAAGCCAACAATGTAGCAGAACGACATGATGGCTACAGAGATGTCATCATAATGGTGAGTGTGCAAAGTGTCTCAAGAAAGCTTTAGTCAAGAGTAACTATTCAGTATACTGACATGACAGAAAGAGAGTCCAGAAGCTGAAGTTGTGAAATACTGAAGTGATGACGGGAGCCACCCAAACAGAAAAAGCAGGGCAAAAGATGTCATTGCCACCTTGCAATAGTACAGTGCATGAAACTGCCGTTCATAAATATTACTTCTGTTGTGGTAGAGTTCTATTCAGTTTGCAGCCGAGCTGTAAGGATGTTGACCTATCTAGTCGCCTTCGATCTTCCGTGGAGCAGCAAGTCCTACCTGGAAGGACTCAGGCTCTGAGCTGCAGCGCTGACTACCACGAAGAATGAGGGGCAGCTGTAGCTGCCACCATCCTGCAGGCGTTTTAGATGCCTAATTAGCGGAACCTGGAAGACTTCAGTGCTGCTGGTCTCTCTCCTTTCGGGAGGCCACAGTACTTCTCTTCATGTCGTTGCATTGAAGAATTCACTGTGTGCTATCTACGGTGAGGTCAGCACGAATGGATGGTTCAAATGGCTCTGAGCACTATGGGACATAACTCCTGTGATCATCAGTCCCCTAGAACTTAGAACTACTTAAACCTAACTAACTTAATGACAGCACAAAACACCCAGTCATCACGAGGCAGAGAAAATCCCTGACCCCGCCGCACGAGTGGATGCTGTGTGCTAACCTCATAGCGCAACGGCCGTATTATGACACTGGTACTGATGCCCCCAACTCAGGCTCATCCTATCTGGATGAAAACCATACTCAGATCAACACATACCAGTTGGGTAGTTAGAGACGGTGCTCCTGCCATTAATGGCTGTCGGAATTTCGATATCTCAACCCTGTATTTTACGAACAATAGATGTTCATTATTTCAATTCTGATTCAATAATTCTTTCTGGTGTCAGATAGGCATCTAACATCAGAATCAGCATCCCTCCTGCCCTTTACGTGACCCCCAAACGCCACGCATCGTAGTATCTTGTTCCCAGAGCGCTACAAACACCTTAAAAACTTGGTCCTTCAGAATCCTGCAGAGAATAAAATACGCTGCCCGACAAAAAAGTGAAGCACCAAAAAGGGGAGTAGGAAACGAAATGAAACTTCAATGTTTGAAAGGATATGTGATGTTACTTGTGTGATAAAGTCGACTCAAATTTTCCAAGGATGTTACAGTAAGTTCAAATGGCTCTGAGCACTATGGGACCTAACATCTTAGGTCATCAGTCCCCTAGAACTTAGAACTACTTAAACCTAACTTACCTAAGGACATCACACACATCCATGCCCGAGGCAGGATTCGAACCTGCGACCGTAGCAGCCCCGCAGTTCCGGACTGCAGCGCTAGAACCGCACGGCCACCGCGGCCGGCGGGTGTTACAGTAAGAGCCCACTTACCAGTATGGTGTTGTATCCCCCATGACCTGGGCACATGCGCTTCAGTTGGTAAGAGTGTCGTAAAGCTCTCGAATCCTCTGCTGTGGCAAGCTGGATGACTCACATCTGTCGCAAATTGTCGTTAAAATCCTAAATACTGGCACTGGTAGGGTGTTGGCGTCCAAGCCGGTTCTACACATGTTCTACAGAGGACAGATCTGGGAATCTTAATGACCATGAGTGGACCACAAAATCACGTAGTTAGTCTATCAAGATATATACTGTGAACGAGTATTGCTCTGTTGAAAAATGGCACCGTGTCACGTTAGAGGAAACACAAGAGGATGCAGGATGCCCGTGACATCCCATGTGGTTTCAGTCACAAACAGCCGTGACCTGAAGTCGTCCCCAATGTATCCCCACATCATGACACCAACAGTAACGCTGCTTGGTGTCAAAATAATACTGTAATTACGGATATCTCCCAGTTCGCCACCATACTCCCCGACGATGGTCTGGGAAACGCAGAACCGCGATTCATCGCTGAACGTAGTGCAACGCCATGCATCGGCAGTCAATGTTTCCAGTCATAGCACCACTCCAAACGCAGCCGTTTGTGTTAGTGCAACCGGCAGCCTTCGCATCGGACCGTAATTCCCTAGTCCGGCTGCTGCTAGTCTCTGACAAATGGTGCAGGACGACACAGAATTCTGCAGCCAGTCCATTACTTGCTCTTGGATGTCAGATGCAGGTCTAAAGCGATTAAGATCTTCCCGCCCGACTCTTTCAGAGTCTGACTCGTGCTGGAAATGCTATCTACCACGAGTATGATGCATGTGCGTGTTCTTCACAGTGATCACTCAGCATCCGAGATGGTTCTTATCCCTTACATAGGTCACCAAGCTTGGTAAAACAGTAAACACGAGCCACAGTGATATACTCTTGTGGCTGTTGTGCATGTCACAGAGAACTGCTGCTCTAATCATTTACATACCCATCAATCATGTGTATCAGTACGAACTTACTTTTACTTCCGACCACGTTTCCCAGGTTCATCACTCTTTATGTCAGACAACATATATTTACTGTAACATCAATATCCGTCTGCAAAGCAACAGTAGTTTGAGAATACTATACAGCATTGTCAAACAAAAAGCATTAGTTGAAGTACTGATGATAACTCTTTCTGAATAAAATGGTTTAAGTTAACTGAAAGGGATCTATGCATACTGGACTTTTTCTGCATAGAAGATTACGACACAAAGAATCAGTGAATCGATAGACACACTAGGAAGTAAATTTAAAGAAATATTTATTCTGAGACTATACAGTGTGAAAGAATATTCGGAAACTAGTTAAGAAAGTGGAACATTTTCATAATAAAAATAGCTTCATCAGATAAAATGTTCATGCAATCTATAATGTGTAAATGACTTGGTTCTGTAGATAAATACTTCTGCATCTCGTTTCTCTCACCTTATTTGAGTAACCTTCAAGTACATAACAGACTGCTGAAGCAGGATGCATAGGGCTGTCCCATATTGTTACTCAAACATAGAGTTAACCCACCGAAATGTGTGTATGAATAGAACTCTTAGTGACTATAGTGCGCGTCATTTACGATGGAGGCCGAGTTTAGGTTCGTTCTGAGCATCTGACATCACGAAACATAGTCAGCCAATGAACAGAGAACGACGTTGCCATAGCTCGACTGCAGTGCAGAGCACGGACGAGTGTCTTCAGTTTTAGAAACGTTCAGTCATAAATAAAGTAATTGAACAAAAGCAATGTCTTGATAGCAGACTTTCTTTTATAGAAAGCTTGGAAGAAGCATTCTTTATACCAATTGCTTCATATTATATTAATTAATTAAACCAAACAAGCAATAAGCCTCCTAATTCAGGCGATAGCAATTAAAGGTGTTTGTATCATTCTCACGAACCGCTTTTTCTCAATAAAGAACAGCAGTAATTGTTTATTTCCTATTGTATTTCGACGAAACGTGCGTAATTCATAGTCATACCAACAGTGTTTGTCAGTATTTTGCGTGATATGTTAGAAACCTCCAGGAGTTATATTAAGCCACGAGCTGCGCTAGCATAATGGTTAACGTGTTTGATTGATAAGTGAAAGATTCAGAGTTCAAACCTTGTTCGGTGTTCAATATTTCCTTTATTTAAAAACGATATCGAAGTGTCTTCCTTCATGAATTTTATTCGTTTGAATGTATTTTTTTTTTTCATTATCATCATAATAAGTTTTCGGTTTTTATAATTTTGTCCTCCAATATTTCTTTTCACAGCAATTAAAAACAATGAAAAGGCACACATACAATACTCATGTTATCTGTTTTGTTTGTATATCTTCTCTGCTGTAGTCGCTGTTTTACTGTTCATATTGAGATACATTCTTTTGCGACAGTATTAAAAGTATTATTTAGAGCAGAATTTCGGCTCGTACGTTGCCGAGCTACTTGATTGTCTGACGCAATTCTTTGCCTCGCTGCTTTGGCAACATCATATTCAATGTTTTCGTCAACTGATGTATGTTTTGGCAAGTATTTACTGTCCGTTGTGACAAACACAAATTGCTTGTGCACTGCGCATTACTGACAATATATTTTAGTTTCTATGTTTTAACACGTCCACAATTCAGTTTAGTGTACTTCGCCAACTTTGTTTTAATCAGAACGTTTTAGAAAATAGCGAAATGACTCTGGTATAAATAAAAGTTTTATTACAGTCGCTAAAGACAGAATATTTGTCAATATTACATACTACAACTATCTGGTACTTAAATTAAATGAGATATTGTTATTCGGTAAATTTTATATGAAATTTAGGTATCTTGTCCACATTTCATTCTCAACATTGTGGCAACTAAAATCGAACACACGGAAAGTATACGCTATGGACTTTTACGTCTGCAAACTCTTCAAACTTTCGTGCAATGGTTTACTGCATTTAATGCTGCACAATAACTGCGTTGAACATCGGAACAAAGTTAAGTCATTTATGGGGGGAAGGTATCAGTCAAGAAGATGTGTAAAAATCAAATTTTTGGGCCTAATAGTTTTTGTGAAATCGAATGATAAGTGTGTCAAAGCAGTCGAACACCATGTGTCTGCACAGGAGAGCAGTGCAGTGATGACAAAATCGCGCACAGCGCGGAATGCGGGGAGCACATCTCTGTAGCAGCGAAAGGGTTAATGCGTCCGTGGTGGATTTACTTCATAAACAGCGCGCTCCCCCCTAAACGTAAGTTTGCGAACTATACTATACAATGGCGCTGCTTCTCTTGGCGCGTGCGTCGTGTGCAACTGGCAACGCAGCAATCTCCAGCGTCTGGGCGGGCATGCGCGAGCCGCCAAGAAAAAAGAATTGAACTATCGTTACATACTATTTTTGATATGCTGTTCAGCATATAGTGATTGAAACAGTGACTACGAGTATGATTAAGAATTATAATGATTGTGTCTATTACTGCTACTGTAACAACAGTGTACCCCCCACGAATAGACGAAATAGGTCTGTTTCTTGATGGATAAGGTGACAACGTCAACAACAATTAGATTGGCTAATAGCATTATGTGTTCTCACCTCTCGCTAGATGATGGTATCTAACATCAGGAACATTATAGAACACGATCGTTTTGGTGTCCCAGGTGTTACTGTGTGTGTGGTGGCACAACATTTCATGGGGCTACTGACCTCCATATCTTTTAACATATACTCTAACCATTCAACGTGATTATGACTCTGTACTCCTTGCCCGTGCGCGTCTTTTCAGGGGTGCGTTCAGCTCTTACATCATTTTTGTGGATGACAATGCACGACAGCATCGAACAGCGCAGGTGGAGGAATTCTTGAAACCAGAGTGTTGTAAGCGAGATATCAACTGACTCAACGCGAATACCAGACTGCCTCGCTGACTGCACTGCACTGCAAATCTCTGGTGACATCAACCAGGAGTGAAACAGGCTAAGCAGCGAAGCTGCTGTTCCTGTATGGAGCTCAATAACGATTTCTGGCCTCACGGGTGGGATTGGCCTGTGTGAGCGGCCGCATGGGAGCGAACGCTTCGTCGAAAGCGTCGTCGGGGCTGCGGAAGAAACTACACCCGCAGCAGATCAGGCCAGCGCGTGGTCGGCATGTGGTGGACTTGTCCCAGTCCACGAATAAGACGACTGCCAGAGTGTTCGGCGGAGGCATAGAACACCCTGGCGGACTGCCTAAAGCAATCCCTCAGCAGCGGGACGCCTGCTTCCTCGTGAAGGAGCCTCGTCGAGTAACGAGGCGGCTTGTGCAGAGCGAGACGGAGCGCCCGATTCTGGACGCGCTGGAGCATCGCGACGTGCGACGGGGCTGCATTCCCCCACACTATGGCGGCGTACTCGAGCACTGTCCGGACAAGGGCGAAGTACACAGTCAGGCCGTGCCGAGGTGGGAGGGTGGATGCGGGGTTCAGTAGCGGGTAGAGCGCCCGGAGACGCCCAATCGCTCGCCCCCTGATGTCTCGGGTGTGCGGCAACCAAGTGAGATGCCTGTCCAGCGTCACACCGAGGTATTCACCGGACGCTGACCACGGGATGGGGCCTCCCAAGATCGTGACAGGCGGCAGGGCAGGAGGCAGTCGTCTCCGAGTGAAGACAACCGCCTGGCTCTTGGCGGCGTTAAATTTGAGTCGCCACTTGGTGGACTACGCCCCCAGGACGTCGCACGCTAGTTGGAGTCGGCGGCACATCGCGACCACGTTCGTGCTGCGGCTGAACGGCGCAGTGTCGCCGGCATTAAGAGCCAACTCCACGCGCGCCACCCGCGGTGCGTCAGCGGTGTACAAGGAGGACAACAGGGGGCCGAGAACCGACCCCTGTGGTACCCGCGCACGAAGACTGCCTCGCTGAGTGAGAGGCAGCCGCCTAAATACACGACAGGGTATGTCGCTATTGGCCGCTGGGGCCACATGCTCCACAGTGGCGCGGTTAGACTCGGGGCCAGGGGCGCGTGCAGCCACGCTTATGGCGCAACTGCTGCAGAGACCATGCCGTCTGGCGCAGATTCGAAACCCATGGCGCTCGGTACCAGACAGAGGATTTCCGGCGAATTCACTGGCTTGCCTCATCCCCCAACTTAAATCGTATCGAGAACGTATGCTATGGATTGGGGAGACGTTTATCAGCATGATCACAGGCACCAACAACCTTCCAGCAGTCGTGAACGGTGCTGATGGAGAAAAGGAACGCGCTACTGCAAGAACTCCTTTCCAACTTTGTGGCCAACATGTGAGCGCGTACAGAGCATGCATTGCCTTCTATAGTGGTCACACATCCTATTAAGAACCACAGCCCGTGTTTTTTAGTCTCCAGGAGACAATCATAAATCGCGACGACTTTAGGGTTCTTATTCTCTTTAAATTAAAGTGTCGTTTCTGTTCGTGTCATTGCGCATTTCTTTCAGTTACCTTCTGTAGAAAACAGCAGCTGTTCTTCCTATGTTTGGTCCAAGTTTCATCGGGCTACATTACTTGGAAGTGACATCATGTGAAAGTTACATTCGCTCTCAAGTTGAGCACGCTAGTTACACTACTGAATTTCCTCCATAAGTAGATGTTTTGGTCTACAGAATTACACTGCTACGAGTACAAAAACACATGTGTGTTACATGTCATAAAATGGACAGATGGCGTGATGAAAAGGTACTGTCCCCGATTTTTTTGTGTGAGAAATAAAACAAACATTATTATCATTCTACATCTTTATTCTTCATATCTACATATGTATTTCTCAGCATAGTGAGCATGGCAAAGAAGACATTTCTCCCAGATTAAGACCAGTTTGATGTTACTGTCACTGTAGAATGTTTGACGTTGTTGACAGAGCCACAATGTCACCTTTTCTTGCACAGCTTCACCATTATCAAACTGGAGTCCTGTAAGGTCTTCTTTAAGTTTTTAAGACAGATGGCAACCGGATGGAGCCAAGTCGGGACTATATGAAGGGTGATCAATTACAGTGAACCCAAGGCTTTTCGGCAAACGTTACAGCGCTCGTGCGTGGTCTGATCCCTACCCCTTTGCACTCGCTGCCCCCTGACACAGGACACAGTAAGTTTTGTTACACGTGAAGCGAGTATCAGTATCCCAATTTCGGTTTCAGTGGAAGACAGCACCTCGAATTTGTTGTGTAATTGGATGGGTGCAATATCATTTCAAACACGGAAGTCTCATTTCGTTTCCTCCTGCCCTTTTTGGTGCTTCGCTTTTTGGTCACACACTGTATCTGATTCTCTGCAAGATTCTGAGGGGTCGAGTTTGTAAGATATCTGTAGGGCCCTGGGAACAGGACAGTATGGTGGATGGTGTGTGGAGGTCGTGTAAAGGTGAAGAGTGTGCTGTCTCTGAAGGCAGATGCCAGTTTTAGTTCTTCCTGACTCTTGTCTACCCTGTACTGGACACACAGCCTACCATTGACAAGGCACTACGCGAGAGACCGTATGTACAGGAGACGATAGTACTTTAGGTATCTTTGGTAGCTGTGGTGCCCAGTTCGCGGTACTCTTCCAACATATTTATTCACAGGCGCTTTTAATTTCTTGACAGTGTTCACTACGATTTCCAGCTGCTTACGATCAACAAATAACTCATCGTCACTTCCAGAACAGAAAAAATAGTGGGGCTGCAGTATGCTTGGTGCAATATTTTATAGAACAGTAAACAAAAATCTTACGCTTTGTGCAATACTTTGCTAAATAGTAAAAAACCATCCTTTTACTGAGTTTGACAACTCCCTTTTAATTTATCGGTCTGATGTGTTATAAAAATGCGGCCGAGCGGTTCTAGGCGCTACATTCTGGAACCGCGCGTCTGCTACAGTCACAGGTTCGAATCCTGCCTCGGGCATGGATGTGTGTGATATCGTTAGTTTAGTTAGGTTTAAGTAGTTCTACGTTCTAGGGGACTGATGACCTCAGACGTTAAGTCCCACAGTGCTCAGAGCCATTTGAACCATTTTTTTTGTTATAAGAATTACCAGAAGCCAATTGGAACTAAAGTGATTTATAGCCAAAAACGAGATATTTATTGTGACAACAGAAATCTTGATTCAAGTTTTACTGTTTCTCTGAAACGTCTTTCAGGTTTTGATCACTAAGAAAATTCGACAGTGGCGTTAATTTACGATAAATGAAGACAAAATACACTCGTACTGAAAGAGAAAACTAGTGTGACGCGACATTTAGTTATTTACAGTAAAAGTAAATCACAGGCATCTATTTACTACGGTATAGGTTTAGTAAGGGACTAGTAATTTATGAAAATCATTGCAAGCGTCCCAGACTTCTTAACAATATAACTTTTTCACGTAATACATAATGAAATTAGAGAATTCTAAGTTGTGTGGGAGCATACTATGGACAAAGTTTCTGAAAAGCACAGGTTATAATTACCGTTGACGATGTAATACGACACAATGTATCGTATTCCTGAAAAGCACAGGTAGTGTTTGCAACTGACGATTTGCTACTAGACAATATACCACGGAAAATGCCTGAGTTTTTAAAAACACTAAGTTTAGAAGCAAATTTAAATTTCACGTCAAGTTTTCCACCTAAATTTTACAATCCATTTTATGTTACACATGTGATCTACTGAAAGACGAAATATATAACTGGAGTCGGCTTGTATACGTAAGTATAAGGAAATAAATGTGGAAACCGCACGCATTGTGGGACTTAGCTGATTCTGTATCGCCTTTACGAACATGAACACGGCAGCTTCAGTATGTCTTACAAAACGACGTGAAATGTGGAGTACAACAAACGCACATCTCCTCTGGGCAGCAAACAAGGACCTTGTCTAGGTTTAGCATTTCACAATCACAGCACTAACAGTTGACTTAGGCAACTTTAGGAGGGTTGAAATTTCCTCCTTGCGTTAGTTACTCAGATGATACGTAATGACTAGTCCACGTGAAAGACGAACGTTATTTTCATATCTCTTCCACGTTGTTGTTGTGGTCTTCAGTCCTGAGACTGGTTTGATGCAGCTCTCCATGCTACTCTATCCTGTGCAAGCTTCTTCATCTCCCAGTACCTACTGCAACCTACGTCCTTCTGAATCTGCTTAGTGTATTCATCTCTTGCTCTCCCCCTACGATTTTTACCCTCCACGCTGCCCTCCAATACTAAATTGGTGATCCCTTGATGCCTCAGAACATGTCCTACCAACCGATCCCTTCTTCTGGTCAAGTTGTGCCACAAACTCCTCTTCTCCCCAATCCTATTCAATACCTCCTCATTAGTTATGTGATCTACCCACCTAATCTTCAGCAGTCTTCTGTAGCACCACATTTCGAAAGCTTATATTCTCTTCTTGTCCTAACTATTTACCGTCCATGTTTCACTTCCATACATGGCTACGCTCCATACAAATACTTTCAGAAATTACTTCCTGACACTTAAATCTATACTCGATGTTAACAAATTTCTCTTCTTCAGAAACGCTTTCCTTGCCATTGCCAGTCTACATTTAATATCCTCTCTACTTCGACCATCATCAGTTACTTTGCTCCCCAAATAGCAAAACTCCTTTACTACTTTAAGTGTCTCATTTCCTAATCTAATACCCTCAACATCACCCGACTTAATTCGACTACATTCCATTATCCTCGTCTTGCTTTTGTTGATGTTCATCTTATATCCTCCCTTCAAGACACCATCCGTTCCGTTCAACTGCCCCTCCAAGTCTTTTGCTGTCTCTGACAGAATTACAATGTCATCGGCGAAACTCAAAGTTTTTATTTCTTCTCCATGGATTTCAATACCTACTCCGAATTTTTCTTTTGTTTCCTTTACTGCTTGCTCAATATACAGATTGAATAACATCGGGGAGAGTCTACAACCCTGTCTTACTCCCTTCCCAACCACTGCTTCCCTTTCATGTCCCTCGACTCTTATAACTGCCATCTGGTTTCTGTACAAATTGTAAATAGCCTTTCGCTCCCTGTATTTTACCCCTGCCACCTTTAGAATTTGAAAGAGAGTATTCCAGTCAACGTTGTCAAAAGCTATCTCTAAGTCTACAAATGCTAGAAACGTAGGTTTGCCTTTCGTTAATCTTTCTTCTAAGATAAGTCGTAAGGTCAGTATTGCCTCACGTGTTCCAGTATTTCTACGGAATCCAAACTGATCTTCCCCGAGGTCGGCTTCTACTAGTTTTTCCACTCGTCTGTAAAGAATTCGTGTTAGTATTTTGCAGCTGTGGCTTATTAAACTGATTGTTCGGTAATTCTCACATCTGTCAACACCTGCTTTCTTTGGGATTGGAATTATTATATTATTCTTGAAGTCTGAGGGTATTTCGCTTGCCTCATACATCTTGCTCACCAGATGGTAGAGTTTTGTCAGGACTGGCTCTCCCAAGGCCGTCAGTAGTTCCAATGGAATGTTGTCTACTCCGGGAGCCTTGCCTCGACTCAGGTCTTTCAGTGCTCTGTCAAACTCTTCACGCAGTATCGTATCTCCCATTTCATCATCATTTACATCCTCTTCCCTTTCCATAATATTGTCCTCAAGTACATCGCCCTTGTATAGACCCTCTATATACTCCTTCCAGCTTTCTACTTTTCCTTCTTTGCTTAGTACTCTCTTCCACATTTGACATTAATTTTTCTATCAGGTTCAAATGTCTTTTACATACCGATGCTTGGAGGATCAATTTTGTAGTACATTTGATTTTATTTTTTCAGTAAAGTCGTTTGTGATGAGGAGCCTCATGCTTTCCCACGTACTAATTCCTGCGGTAGTAACTTTCATGAAATGGGAATATGGGAGTGTAATACCACATCTGTGGAGGTTTCCTTTTCTCCGCCCTCTGGGATGCTAGGGAGAATTCGTTCGGCTTTCTTTTCAAACTAAATTGGCGTGACAATTCTCAACACTAGAAACGAACTTCCAAACCGTCTTGTCGTTTGATTAGTGCAGTAGTTTTCTGTGTAAAATGTTTGTGAAAATTCTCGGGGTTGTTATCTGTCCTGAAGGCACTGAGGTCAACTAATGACCGCGCTTTTCGAGGCTCTCTTATTGGCTTAGCGCATCACGAATTCGATGTGTGTCGGAGATAGCTCAGTTAACCAGCTCTCCATAAAACTGACGCCGAGGTCCGTGTCTGAAGATGGCTATCAAAATATTCAGACAGCCCTCTGTTTTGGACACCCGGTGAATATGGACGCTCTGCTGAAACGTGGAAGTGTAGTTTTAAGCTAGGTTGTATCTTATGCTTTACGATGTGTCTGAGCCTGTTAGTATCTGCAGCTTCAGTTTTAGCGTATAGCTACAGTTATATTTGTATTGCGTGTGAAATTTTCTCATTTCGAGTGAAAGTCAATAAAATACTTTCAGAATTTCATAAGCTCTTGTATCCTATCATGATGACGCTCTGTATTCATCCTAGTCAGATTCGTACCTGTCCACTCCCTCTGAAATCACTGAATACTGCTATACGTGTGGAGCATTAATCTAGTTTCATCCCAGTCAGTGGCAGATGATCAGCCGTCAGTGCCATTTAGTTATTACCGACTGCATCTGAAGATATCTCGAGCACACGATTCGAACGAGTTCCATCATTTTGTACTATCTAATACTTCTAGAATTTTTGTAGTTAATATAAGTCACGGAAGTCACAGTCCCTCCCCCCCCCCCCCCCCTTACGTTTCACTGTTGATCTGACGGTCGAACGCTTGTGCGTGGCGATAAACCCCTGCTCTCGTTAAACATAACCATTCTGTTTAAAGAGGATTACCAATGGTGATCATTATACAAACTGACTTTATTCCTCCTCTTTGTGTGTAATTGTTAGCAATAAATGGGCTACAGCAGTTATGACTGATGAGAAGTGTCGGTAATTTTCTGGTCGGAATTAACCTTTGTCAATAAATGATTCATGAACACTAAATTATTTGTCAATCAAGATAATCTGAAATCCCATCCCTTTTATAAACATGTTAAATAGGCGCCTTACTGAGAATGCATCCTGAAATAAAGCAATTAAGTTCGTCACGGATTTTAGAGTTTTTGTTGCGTTTTCTGTTGGTCAGATCTGAAATAACCACAGGGCTTTAATGTCACATAATCTAATCTCGTATGACTTTGCTCTTGTAGTGAACGAATAAATAGATGTGGTAAAATGGGCTTTCATTTAGCAGTCACTGCCAGGCTAAACCAGTGTAAGTGTGGACGAGATATGTACATGCATCCATTATATTTTTGCGACTGGTAATACAGGATTTGACTTCATAGTATCCTTCTGATTTCCACATAACGGAGAAATAATAGAATTGAAATGTATTTTTGTAAGTAATGACTTTCTCTTTTTCTACGGGACTAAGGAAGTTTGGGTTTGCCTAGCAAATGTTCTACGTTGGATCCCACTCTTGCTTAATATACGGTGTTGTTTGGCTTGTCTGTCTCATATACGGGTTTGGTTTCTTTTTTCTTGTATTTTTGGAAGGGTTTGCGATAAGTTTTATGTGTGGAATTTAGTGTACGTGTGGATTACAGATAGTTTCTTTTATCAGTTCCACGGGTTGTTGATTTGAAGCATGGATAGAGAGACATGTTCGTGGACCAAAATGTAGCAGGTTCCAAATTCTGAGCAGAAATATATGTTTGAAAAAAGCCTGTTTGACGGCGTATAGAAATGGTTAGGTGAGACGACAGTTGGCCCCTCAGATGACTGATATTTATTAATGACCGTCGGTTCTATAAGCCTTTAGATTGGCAACCACATTACCAGCCACTGCAGAACAATAGACGGCGGAGTCGAAACTAAGGAGGGGCTCTTGTCCTCTAAGGATCAGTTTCAGCGATACAAGACATTTCGAAAGAGCAGGCCCGGCACGATGTAAACGCGCGTGGGAGAGAACTGTAGAGATAGAAACCTGAATCCCAGACTCAATTTACCAACTGAAGGAGGGAGAAATGTCAGATTTTGACACTTATGGACGAGACAGGGAAATGCCACCACTGTCGAGGTCGAAAACATGATAATGTACGTAGAAGCTGAAGAAACAAAAGAGCCGGTGTAGATTGAAAATGAGGTAACTGACAGGAGTCACCCACTGGTGTGTCTACAGGTAAGGCATCAGGCTTCTCAAGGGGTACTGGAAACTGGAAAACATGTCTCGATGATCGAAGAGAACATATTTGATGATTGAATAAAAAGTAATCCTTGGCCGATTATACCCCTGCAAAGTACACGAATACAAGGAAAAGTGAATGAAAATAGTTTAGCTATTACGAAGCAGGCAGATATTCCGTTTGTATGTGAGTCCTTGAAGTTCAGAGTGGACGTGACACTGGGAGCTGATTTTCCCAGTACCCTGTCATAGTGGGTTTGAAAGATAGGATCATTGAGGCCAAGACTGGAGACAAAACAGAGCATTTGCAGTGTCATGGCTGCCTTGGCATGGAATGTTCAGAAGGGATAGATAAGGTACATTTTGTGTGTATATCCAGCATACAATCAATAGGTCAAGAGAACAATGGGCAGTGTGAATATGAAAATCGTTGAGAATAGCAGTAACTCCATTGTAAAAGAATGCAGAAAAGGGTTAGGTGAAGTGGGTTTCGCGTGTGGCTTCAGCCCACAATCGTTGTTGTTGTTGTGGTTTCAGCCTGAAGACTGGTCAGATGTAATTCTCTGCACTACTCTATCCCATGCAAGCCTCTTCGTCTCCGATTGACTAATGAAACCCACATCCATTTGAAGCTGCTTACTGTACCCATCTTAAACTCATTATGCAGTTTTACTCCCTTCCCCCCGCCACAACCAGTTCACTACACTACTATATTGATTATTCCTTCATCCCTCACAATGTTTTCTATTATCCGATCCCTTCTTTTACCCAAGTTATGTCATAAACTTCTTTCCTCACCAATTCAGTTCGATATGTCCTCATTAGTTACACACTCTACAAATCTAATCTTCAGCATTCTTCTGTAACATCAGATTTCATGTCTGAACTGCTTATCGTCCACACTTCAGATCTTTACAAGGCTACACTCGATACAAACGCCTTCAGAAAGGTTTCCTAACACATATATTTGTATTCGATATTAACACATTTCTTTTGTTCAGAAACGCATTCCTTGCCACAGCCTTTCTACATTTTATATCCTCTCTTGTTCGGACATCATAAGTGATTTTACTGCCCAAATAGCAAAGATCAGCTATTACTTTTAGTGTCGCACTTCCTAATACAATATCCTTATTCAGTTCGCCTGGTTTAAGTCGGCTGCATTCCATTACCCTCATTTTGCTTTTGCTGATGTTCAGTTTACATTTGCACTTCAAGACACAGCCCATTCCTTTCAGCTGTTCTTCCAAGTCCTTTGCTGGTCCTGACAAAATTACAAAGTCAGCGGCACACTGCAAAGTTTTTATTTCTTTTCCCTGAAACCCTATTCCCTTTCGAAATTTTTCTTTGCTTTCCTACACAGCTTGCTTAATATACAGACTGAATAATACTGGAGATAGGTTACAACACTGTCTCACTCCCTTCTCAACCACTGCTTCCCTTTCATGCCCTCCGATTGTTATATCTGGCATCTGGTTTCTCTAAGAGTTATAAATACACTACTGGCCATTAAAACTGCTACACCAAGAAGAAATGCAGATGATAAACGGGTATTCATTGGACAAGTAGCTGGCCGCTGGTGGCCGAGCGGTTCTAGGCGCTTCAGTCTGGAACCGCGCGACCGCTACGGTCGCTGGTTCGAATCCTGTCTCGGGCATGGATGTGCGTGATGTCCTTAGGTTAGTTAGGTTTAAGTCGTTCTAAGTTCTAGGGGACTGATGACCTCAGATGTTAAGTCCCATAGTTCTCAGAGCCATTTGAACCATTGGACAAATATATTATACTAGAACTGACATGTGATTACATTTTCACGGAATTTGGGTGCATAGATCCTGAGAAATCAGTACCCAGAACTACCACCTCTGGCCGTAATATCGGCCTTGATACGACTGGGCATTGAGTCAAACAGAGCTTGGATGGCGTGTACAGGTACAGTTGCCCATCCAGCTTCAATACGATACCACAGTTCATCAAGAGTAGAGACTGGCGTATTGTGACGAGCCAGTTGCTCGGCCACCATTGACCAGACGTTTTCAATTGGTGGTAGATCTGGAGAATGTGTTGGTCAGGGCAGCAGTCGATCATTTTCTGTATCAAGAAAGGCCCGTGTAGGATCTGCAACATGAGGTCGTGCATTATCCTGCTGAAATGTAGGGTTTCGCAGGGATCGAATGAGGGGTGGAGCCTCTGGTCGTAACACATCTGAAATGTAACGTCCGCTGTTCAAAGTGCCGTCAATACGAACAAGAGGCGACCGGGACGTGATACTGATGGCACCCCATACCATCACGCCGAGTGATACGCCAGTATGGCGATGACGAATACACGCTTCCAATGTGCGTTCACCGCGATGTCGCCAAACACGGATGCGACCATCATGATGTTGTAAACAGAACCTGGATTCATCCGAAAAAATGACGTTTTGCCATTCGTGCACCCAGGTTCGTCGTTGAGCACACCATCGCAGGCGCTCCTATCTGTGATGCAGCGTCAAGGGTAACCACAGCCATGGTCTCCGAGCTGATAGTCCATGCAGCTGCAAACGTCGTCGAACTGTTCGTGCAGATGGTTGTTGTCTTGCAAACGACCCCATACGTTGACTCAGGGACAGAGACGCGGCTGCACGATCCGTTGCAGCCATGCGGATAAGATGCCTGTCATCTCGACTGATAGTGATACGAGGCCGTTGGGACCCAGCACGGCGTTCCGTATTACCCTCCTGAACCCACCGATTCCATATTCTGCTAACAGTCATTGGATTTCGACCAACACGAGCAGCAACGTCGCGATACGATAATTCGCAATCGCGATAGGCTAGAATCCGACCTTTATCAAAGTCGGAAACGTCATGGTACGCATTTATCCTTACACGAGGCATCACAACAACATTTCACCAACACCGGTCAACTGCTGTTTGTGTTTGAGAAATCTGTTGGAAACTTGCCTCATGTCAGCGCGTTGTAGGTGTCACCACCGGCGCCAGCCTTGTGTGAATGATCTGAAAAGCTAATAATTTGCATATCACAGCATCTTCTTCCTGTCGGTTTAATTTCGCGTCTGTAGCTCGTCATCTTCGTGGTGTAGCAATCTTAATGGCCAGTAGTGTATGTTTCCTCTCCTTGTATTTTACCCATGATACCTCTAGTAATTTAAAGAGCTAATTCCATTTGTTGAACTTATCAGCAATCATCTGCACAAAAGAACTTTTATTTCTTTTACTGGTTACGGGTACCTCTCGCCCTTCTTTAGCAGGTTGTAACTAGAACAAAATGTATGCAGCATATTGCAGTCAACGTTGTCAAAAGCTTTCTGCAGCATCAATAAGTCAGGAGAATTATAACTTTGAGGTGAAAATGAAAGAAGATGAGAGCATTAATACCCGAAGAATGCACAGAAGAGGTAGCTAACGTAGTACTTGCAGTAGCAGTGCTGCACCAATAGTACTGGACAATGAAAACGCGAAAGCCACTACCGATTATATGGAATTAATGGTGAAAACTTAAGCTTTTGTATCAGAAAGCAGTGATTGTTCTAGCTCGCCCAGGAGGAGAGCTCTGAGGAACTGATATTGTACAGCATCCGGCATGACGAAAATCTGACGAAAGACATTGTCGAAATGAAAGAAGGAACTGGAGTCAAGAAATGTAATTATCTGACGTAACAGTAAAAATATAAAGGATAAGCCTACTCTGTCCCGTCAGCCATCCAAGAAGAAGCGGCTTGTATCAAATGTTGTTATTATTGTATTGTCAAAAGGAAGCTCATTGATGTTGCTTGTGTTTTAATTTCGCAGCACATAAATAAATTCTAATGAATGCTGTGGAAGGGTCGAACCTGCGAATTGAATGGATGAGATATAGAGGGAGGAAGGAGTCCAAAGCAGAATCTGTATTGAGAGGAAGATATGGCGTCTTGATAGGGAGTATTTGTGGATGCAAAACTGAGAACAGGTTGAGCAGCTACATTTGATCGTATTTGGCGATCAGCAAGCATTAACCTATGACCTAGAGTGAAAATGGGTGGTTCTTGCATACGTAAATATGTAACACTATTAATAATACACTCCTGGAAATTGAAATAAGAACACCGTGAATTCATTGTCCCAGGAAGGGGAAACTTTATTGACACATTCCTGGGGTCAGATACATCACATGATCACACTGACAGAACCACAGGCACATAGACACAGGCAACAGAGCATGCACAATGTCGGCACTAGTACAGTGTATATCCACCTTTCGCAGCAATGCAGGCTGCTATTCTCCCATGGAGACGATCGTAGAGATGCTGGATGTAGTCCTGTGGAACGGCTTGCCATGCCATTTCCACCTGGCGCCTCAGTTGGACCAGCGTTCGTGCTGGACGTGCAGACCGCGTGAGACGACGCTTCATCCAGTCCCAAACATGCTCAATGGGGGACAGATCCGGAGATCTTGCTGGCCAGGGTATTTGACTTACACCTTCTAGAGCACGTTGAGTGGCACGGGATACATGTGGACGTGCATTGTCCTGTTGGAACAGCAAGTTCCCTTGCCGGTCTAGGAATGGTAGAACGATGGGTTCGATGACGGTTTGGATGTATCGTGCACTATTCAGTGTCCCCTCGGCGATCACCAGTGGTGTACGCCCAGTGTAGGAGATCGCTCCCCACACCATGATGCCGGGTGTTGGCCCTGTGTGCCTCGGTCGTATGCAGTCCTGATTGTGGCGCTCACCTGCACGGCGCCAAACACGCATACGACCATCATTGGCACCAAGGCAGAAGCGACTCTCATCGCTGAAGACGACACGTCTCCATTCGTCCCTCCATTCACGCCTGTCGCGACACCACTGGAGGCGGGCTGCACGATGTTGGAGCGTGAGCGGAAGACGGCCTAACGGTGTGCGGGACCGTAGCCCAGCTTCATGGAGACGGTTGCGAATGGTCCTCGCCGATACCCCAGGAGCAACAGTGTCCCTAATTTGCTGGGAAGTGGCGGTGCGGTCCCCTATGGCACTGCGTAGGATCGTACGGTCTTGGCGTGCATCCGTGCGTCGCTGCGGTCCGGTCCCAGGTCGACGGGCACGTGCACCTTCCGCCGACCACTGGCGACAACATCGATGTACTGTGGAGACGTCACGCCCCACGTGTTGAGCAATTCGGCGGTACGTCCACCCGGACTCCCGCATGCCCACTATACGCCCTCGCTCAAAGTCCGTCAACTGCACATACGGTTCACGTCCACGCTGTCGCGGCATGCTACCAGTGTTAAAGACTGCGATGGAGCTCCGTATGCCACGGCAAACTGGCTGACACTGACGGCGGCGGTGCACAAATGCTGCGCAGCTAGCGCCATTCGACGGCCAACACCGCGGTTCCTGGTGTGTCCGCTGTGCCGTGCGTGTGATCATTGCTTGTACAGCCCTCTCGCAGTGTCCGGAGCAAGTATGGTGGGTCTGACACACCGGTGTCAATGTGTTCTTTTTTCCATTTCCAGGAGTGTAGATGTATTGGTAGTCTGAATGCAAAGTATCACTTTTTCGCTGTTTCGATCGGTGATACGTCAAAATTTGTGGAGAATTTTGTAATTTTTACATTGGCATTTCCTGTCAGGGATGTCGCTCAGTTAGATAAAATATTGTAGAAAATGCAAGATGTTATGTGCAATACGTAAATCAAACATGGCAATCTACATTGTACAGTTTCTACACTACCTATAAATGTCTCTATTACTACGTCAAAATGTTGTTAAGGCTATATTGTAAAAATGTCTCTTTTTATTTTTTCGTTAGAGATTAAGAAACATTAATTTCGGTACTCACCTGTTAAGACGAAAACAGACACCACGTATGTCTTGAGTTCAAGTGAATATGATGGGCACGACGGGGAACCAGTTGTTTCGAATGGACGCTCTCGACATAATCCCCGCCTGATAGCAGCCAGTGCATCAAGCTGAATGTAATGGAATTGCACCGCTGCTAATATCAAGGCAGCACTACTTCTGTATTGTTTCGTCTTCCCCTTTGCACACTCCACTAACACTGTACCGCCAAGTATTGCCTGGAGGTATCGGCCTTGACTTAGTCATTTTATGTCACCCAAGGAGACAGAGATTCATCTCAAGAAATTCTGGAGGTCGGTAACTCTGGCCCACCTGTACGGAAGCAGACACCCTTCAGTGCCACAAACAGTTGACAACCACAACGAGTGTCAAGAGATGTTTCCTGCAGAGTAGTGAGAAGAAAATGTTTGTATGAATTTTTTAATTTGCCTGTGAAATTGTTCTGTGACGACAGGACTCAAGACCCTATAAACATTGTTTACTTATTGTTAGCAGTGTGTCAAAGTTTAATTTCAATAACAAGAAATAATGCACAAAAGACTAATATTCGCTCACCAATGCGCGGGTGCCGTAAGCAAACTGTGTTTCATGCATGAAACGCCTAGCGCACTCCTGATGAATAAATCTAATTACAGTGCAAATGAATGGATAATTAAGGTTATTGACCCATGGTCAGTATTGTGTGTACTGTCTAATAGAACTGAAACAGGCTATGTTGTAAGAAAAGATGGAAATGGATTCATCGAGGACCTAACTTATAGATTATTGAACGTGAACTTTGATATTTGTGAACTGTGTTCCTCTTGTAATTGTAAATCAATAAGGGACAACAATGGACCAATGTAGGGTTGACATCGATGAACTTTACGTTTCCATCAAAACTAATACGTTTTTCTGCGTGCGCTATTGACATTAAATAACTTACATGCAATGGACACTAAACATTTCACGAACATGCAAGTGTAGTCACCAACATTCAAATGTAGTGAGAAGGAGGTGGTCGGGAGGTCGATGCAAAACCTTAAATAAGCAAACATTTCAAGGTAGAGAGGTGATCTTGAGCAACCTGGCTAGCAGACACTCGATAGTAGAAGAGTTGTATCAACGACCATCTGACCCCAGAACCGCCTCAGTCATCCTGTGATATGTGCGGTGTAATTTTTTTTCCATATCTCTTCGAACCAGAGTTATAGTTCGTATCATAATAATGTTCAGTGAAGCTTCACGATCTGATCCATGTATTTTGTACCAGTAATAACCTGAAAGGTTGTGTAGTACGTCCACCAACACTTTTATTGAGTGCTCCGTAACCGTACTAAAGTTTCATGTTCAATCAATACCAAGAATGATCATGTCAGTGTGCTACGTTTTAGTAACGCAGTTAAGATTTCTTGTTCTGTCAGTTGTGACACCAACTATGTTTCCTGCCAGGTATTCATTGGCATTTGTCTGTTTCACTTTTAAACGATGTACCTTTTGTCTGTGTCGTTCATCATTTATGAGTTAGAATCATTGAGGATAAGTGATTTGTTAGTTCCTTGGGCTCGAGTTCCTGTGTGTAAACACTTGCCTTTAATGATCTGTTAACTAACTCACATAATACAATCGTTATTTTCTTTAATTTTAGTTACGACTTACATGCGTGTTTCTACGACTTGACCGAATATCATTCTCACAGATTAACTTTACCTGATCCACTTGTGCGTAGTTCAATTTAAATGCTGTGTGTGATGTTTTTCAGTCTGACTCAACAACAGACAGCCGCACATATGCAGATTTCTATTTACACCCCGGATAACAGCGTCACATGATTTACCGAATGAAGTTTAATTACGTTTTTATCTTGCTTTGTCTTGTGTTTGACAACAGTAACGTATGTTCAAATCGTGTTTTATATAGTAAATGTTTTGGATCTCAGTTAATATATTCATTAGTGAATAGTAACTTAATTTATAGCTCGTCACAAAAGAAAGAAGTTACTGGCTGTGGAGTTATGAGTCCCCTCCAGAACCCTTACCTTCATGCACATGTTCCCATGTACCCAGGCTCTAACAGATTTCCTTGAACCTCATCCATTATAGAAAATAATGAGTCTCTGTGGAAATAATTCTCCATTTGTCAGGATGATGAAAGACGTACATTGTTGTACCTCTCCCACAATTTTGTCGTTCGCCGCCTTCTTACTTTTCTGTATTGATTTCTCTATCAGGCACCGAGAGAGTTGGCACACTCGACTAGCATTCGGGAGGACGTCCCTTCAAACCCGCGTCCGGCCATCCTTATTTAGGTTTCCCTCGATTTCCCTAAATTGCTTAGGCCAAATACCGGGATGGTTGGTTCCTTTGAAAGGGCATGGCCGATCTCCTTCCCCATCCCCCCCTAATCCAATGGGACTGAAGATTCACTGCTTGGTACCCTCCACCATATCAACCAACCAACCAATCCCTATCTGGTTCACATCTCCCTTACAAGGAGACACTTGTAGGAGCAATTTTCTAGAGTTTTTGATTTCATTTGATTTTTTTTTCTCTATACTCATTTGTGATAAACACCCTCATGCATTTCCATGTAACCATTCCTGGAATATCAATGTGCATGAAATGACAATATGGCGGTGTAGGAAGGCTAGAAAGAATTCATTTGCCTTTGTTTACAAACTTAGTTGGCGGGCTAAGTCTCAACGCTTAAGTCGAACTTACCCGCAGTGTAAAATCTTGTGGTTTGATTGGCCCTGTAGGTTGGGAGATAAGACACTCTCAGAGCTTTCTCTGTTCTGAAAGTCCTGAGGCTAATGATCTCCCGCACTTCTCCAGGGCGGGCCCTGGTGGCTGAGCGGTTCTAGGCACTTCAGTCTGGAACCGCGCGACCGCTACAGTCTCAGGTTCGAATCCTGCCTCGGGCATGGATGTGTGTTATGTCCTTAGGTTAGTTAGGTTTAAGTAGTTCTAAGTTCTAGGGGACTGATGACCTAAGATGTTAAGTCCCATAGTGCGCAGAGCCATTTGAACGATTTTTTGAACTTCTCCAGGCCCTCTTATTGGCTTAGCGCATCACGGATTTGGTGGGCATAGGAAACTGGTCAGTTAACCACCCCCTACATAGAGAACGTACGACGAGGGTTGTGCCTGAGGATGACTATCAAACGATTCAAAGGGCTCTCTGCTTTTGGGATTGTACTTCAGGTTATAAGTATGTTGTGCATTAGAATGCCTTTAAACCAGCTTTTGTCAGCATTTGCAGGCGTAGGGGGTGATTACATTTATATTTAAATTACTTAAAGCGCGTAAAAATTTGATATTTCGAGTGGAATTTAGTATCATGTAATGAGTATGTTGATAGTTTTTGTATTCTTTTGTGCAGATGGTGTATGTTCGTTGTGGTTAGACGTCTACCAATCCCTCCTCTCTAAAATCATTAAGATCTCCTGGACATGCAGATCATGAATGCTGTTTTATCCCAGTGGTCATGCTAATTGTGGTACGGAACGGCACGTTTTCACCCATCACTGCCTCTTAGCCAGCGGCCACGTCAGATGGGGAGATGTGGAGCCCGATAGTCTAGCGTGTTCCTTCAGTTGGTACCAAACGAATATTTCTGGGATTTTTACTGTCAATGTAAGTCATGGTTTCACTCATTGTACGTTACTGCTGATCTGATATTCGAACGCTTGTACATGACGATAATACCATCATCAAGTAGATCATATGCCTTCCGTGTGTATATCGCTACACAAACTGATTTTATATGTCCTCCTTGTATAAGTATGGGATTATAGCAGTTACGATCGATCAATGAGTCGTGTCGATAATGCTCTGTTCGAAATTATCCTTTTACGACAGATTATTCACGAACGCTAAATTCTTTGGCACTCAAGACAATTTCGAATCCCATTCCTTTCATAGAGCAAACGTGTTAAATACGTGACTTACTGAAAATGCATGGCTAAGCATATCAGATATGTTCGTCACAACATGGTCGTCCCGGATTTTAGTGTTTCCGTTGCGTTGACTTTGTTTGGGCAGAGCTGTCATAATCACAGGGCTGAATGTTTCGTAATTTAGACGAATCCGCTTTGAATCTACACGTGTAAATAATTGATAAAGGGATGCGGTAAAATCAACATACCGAGGGCTTCCATTTAACAGCCACTGCCAGGCTAAATTATTTCCAGCATAGACGAGATAAATTCGTTCGCTTATTACACACTTTAGAAATCAGTGAAGTCTCCCGACCAGTTCATTCTGCTCTTTCTGCTTCTCTTCCGACAACACAAAATCCTCCACCTCCACTTACACTGGCTGTTTCGCCTCTCGTGAGCACTAATGGCCGATTCTGCATTACATGGAAGTGTCGGGACACTTCTATCAGATAGCATATATGTTAATGTCAATGTGAAATAACTTGAGTGTGTCGTAAAATCTGACTGTTAGTTGCCTGTAATTTAATCAGAGTAAAGAATTGTTGTAAACTACTTCCTAGGCTACAGTAGGCTAAGAATTGTCATATACATCTCAGTTGTTTTGTAACATGTTTGTTGTTACCTCTTACTGTGAATATGTTTGAGATACATTTTACTTATTCCATATCCATGAGGGTCGCTTCACATAGGGCATGTGGAAGCATGGTAAATATTTCCGCTTCGGTATATATTTATAATGCGTTCTTGTTTTATGAGACGTTCCACAGCCCTAATAATCTCCTCGCTATGGATGTATGACCAAAATGTATATCTAACTTCATCTAAGCTGAAGTTGGGAATTTGTGGTCTGTTCTATGGGATCAAACTGCTGAGGACATCGGTTCTTAAGCTTACATAATACTTAATCTAACTTAAACTAATTACGCTAAGGACAACACACACACCCATCCCCGAGGGAGGACACGTGGCAACTAAGTTGAAGCTCGGTTGATATATAGCTGTAGAAATGAAAAGGGGATAAATACAATATACTGAGTGTGTCAAAGAGTATCATCTGATTAAAAAGAATCATAAGTATTATGTTATTTGAGATACGTGCGTGAACATATACTGTTCGAAAGAGCAAACTCTCGAGTTTTACATGGTTCCCGCTAGGTAGCAACATTGTGCACCCACTTCAGTTTTAGTAAAAATGGTATCCGGACAACAGAAAGCGTTTTGTGTTCTACGTGTTGCGCAGTGCGGTTCAGTAACAACTGTTCAATGTGACTTTTGTACTAGGTACGGTGTGGATCCTTCTACTGCACAGAGCATTAGACGATGGCAAGAACAATTCCGAGAAATCGGTTGTTCATGTAAAGGCAAATCTCTGGGCCGTCTCCGATTGTCTGACACAGACGTCGAAGGCATCTGTCATAGTTCCAGTAGGAGTCCGCAGAAATCCGTTCGCCGTGCAGCCCGACAGCGCAACATGCCCCCGATGTCCGTCCGGCATGTGTTGCCTCGACGTTTACACATGAAACTGTACAAAATTCAGTTTCTTCAAGCTCTTAGTGAAGGTGACAGATAACAGCGTCTCAAGTCCTGTAATTTCATTCTTGGTAAGATGGAGGACGATAGTTGTCTTCCACGTTTAGTGTTCAGTGACGGGGCAACATTTCACTTAAATGGAACGATGAACCGTAATAATATGAGAATATGGGGTAGGGAACAACCACATGAAATTGTACGACATGTGAGGCACATTCCAAAATTTAACGTATTTTTTGCAGGTTCACTGGAAAAGATGTATGGTCCATTTTTCTTTGCCGAGAGCACTGCTGCAGGAAGCACATATCTCGATATGATTGACAGCTTTCTTTTGCAAACAGTTGGAGACTGATTCGAGCGACTTCATTTACCAACAGGATGGTGTGGGAATTTTTAAATCAAAGGATTACTGAACGATGGATTGGTCGCACTGGAGAAAATGATTCAGTCTTACACTGCTGGCGTCTAAGGTCAACGGATCTAACTGTGGAAGCTGCAACTCAAGACATGCTCTCTGCACTGTGGGAACGATTTGAATACCGCTTTGACATATGCCGTGCATCTGAAGGGGGTGTATTGAACACCTATGAAAAGGTACAAAAAAAAAAAAACTTTTTGAGTTTCACGTTCATCAAAAAACAAAATTGATTGTATATGTTTATTAGTCTCAGAAACAGAGACGCGCCAATTCGGATGATTCTTTTTGATACACCCTGTATTTTGCTGTGTAAAAAAACTACCAGTTGTCATCCCTGACTCCTCCATTTGGCGTGAAAGCTGCCGAGTACATCGTTCTTAGCGCCATCGAAACGAGGGACTGGACTAATTGCACATTTAGCCAGAGACAGCATAATTGTTGCAACGGTAGATGGGTATCGACTGAGTCTGCCTCACTGTTGTTAATCACACGAGTTTTTGGAACGGTAAAAAGGTTATAATATATGTGTTGGCTATTTTGCTTCTGCCTGTGTTTCTGCAGGGACGATGTGCTACCTTCGTTGAAGTTAGATAGTATCGCGACCGTTCGTTCTATTCTTGGCACGCCTGCAGGTTTATTAGTGATGCAGATTTGCAAATGCATGCACACGCACATGTTCCTGCGCTATCGGCGCTTGTCGTCGCTTGAGTGCCAACACCAGTCTTCGGAAGCGGCTGCTTCATTACTGAGCGACGGAGCGTTAAGCCACTTCCTCCATTCGCGAGATGAATGGCGTTGTGAAGACTGGAGCCGTGATGCTGGGAATGCCTCTTTAATCTCAAAATATAGTTTTCGTTCCATAGTCTGCATTTACTGACATTTCTCTTCTCGAAAATCTGGATATGCATTGCTCTAAGCCAGATGGCTTTCTCGGCAATTGCAGCTTGCCGGCAAAGTGTTGTATCTGTTACGCGGTAATTTGAAAGGTGAATGATGTCTCTTACAGGTTTCCTTATTGTTCCATGCGATTGTAGTCTACTAGTGTCGTTGGGATTTGAAAGAAAGAATAGAGTTAGATATATACAACGAAATTGGCAACAGTTTTTGTAATTTACGCCTGTGTTCATTTCATCCTGACATCCGTCATACCATCGTTTTCCGATTGCTGTAGCCTAAATTTAATGTCCAGGTTCAGTATTGTACTCTGCTGTAAAAAAACTCAAGGACGTAAGTAGCTTTCACCTGAAGTGTGCTGCCAAGTAACATGGCTCAACGAACCTTGGATTTTACATAGAAAGAACTGCTAAAATATACTTCAGAAGGTAATTGAAAGAATTACGCAATCAGACGAACAGAAATGACAATTTTATTCAAAGACAATGAATATACTGAAGTCTCTACAGTTTACGATGGCCCCCTGGACATTACGTTCATGAGCTCTTGTTAAGGTTGTTGAAATGTGGGGCGTTCTTATTTTTCAAGAAATTTAATCTTGGTATCAGTTACGGTGGGGCAGATGGTCTACGTATTCGAGCCTGTTGTCACTGGATTAACCATTTCCTCTATTCGCACTGGTCCTTTATTCTATGTGGTGTTTGATCTCCTATCTGATCTGCTCATTGTCCCGTATTAAAACTAACGGTTTCGTCATTACCGTTGACCTTATTCAAGTGTTTATGTCTTATGCATTGTAATGCTTTTGATGTACGTCATATTTTACGAGAGGTGCCCAGAAAGTAATGCACCGCATTTTTTTCAACATTTCCTTATTGAGCATAATGAGAATTACACACAAGAAAAAGTGGTGTTTTATCTACACACCGTAGTTTTCCATGTAATCTCCATCCCGTTCTATGGTCTTTCTCCAGCGCGAAACAAGTGCGTTTATGCCCTGTCGGTACCAACCCTTGTCCTGGTGGCGGAGCCAGTGCTTCACACATTCTTTGCTGATTGACAGGTGTAGTGCCAACTGCCGAGTCGTGATGCGTCTGCCCTCGCGAAAGACAACACCAGCTCACTGCATGTCAGGTGTGACAGTCGTGGATGTTCTCCCCGATCATTGTAAATCGGTTGAGCTCCTCCGAATAGCCTTCTGACGACCTCACCCTCTGTGCCCAGCGACGCACTGTACTTCTGTCGACAGCAGGTGCTCCATAGCCTTTGCACATGCGTTTGTGAATATTCCTCACAGTTTCTTCCTCTGCATTGAGAAATTCGGTGACAGTACGTTACTTGTAACGTACATCACCTACTGAGGCCATTTTGGAACTGACCTGCAGCTACGCTATCTGCCCGAAGTGACGGAAGCTTCAAATAACACAAGCGTAACGTTTTGCATTCGTAACTTTGTTTTCTGCTGAGAGAAAAAATGCGGTGCATTACTTTCTGGTCAACATTCGCATGTTGATTAGATTGCGGCTCCTTGTTGTGTAGTTTTCTGCTCTCTCTCTCTCTCTCTTGACAGACATGCACCCACTTCTAGTTACTATTTTAATCACCCTAATCGTTTACCCTTAAATACTTGTGTGCTCGCTCTTTCCCCTACTTCAGTGTGCCAGTTTCCTCCTGCCAAATTACTGATCATTTTCTCGTTTCACGTTCTCACTGTGAATTTGATTATTCTCGAACCATGATCATTGGAGCATATACTGTATTCAAACATTATGAATCACCTCGAAGGAAACGATCTATTGATACGTAATCAGCATGGTTTCAGAAAACATCGTTCTTGTGCAACGCAGCTAGCTCTTTATTCGCACGAGGTAATGGCCGCTATCGATAGGGGATCTCAAATTGATTCCGTATTTCTAGATTTCCGGAAAGCTTTTGACACCGTTCCTCACAAGCGACTTCTAATCAGGCTGCGGGCCAGTTGTGCGACTGGATTCGTGATTTCCTGTCAGGAAGGTCGCAGTTCGTAGTAATAGACGGCAAATCATCGAGTAAAACTGAAGTGATACCAGGTGTTCCCCAGGGAAGCGTCCTGGGACCTCTGCTGTTTCTGATCTATATAAATGACCTGGGTGACAATCTGAGCAGTTCTCTTAGGTTGTTAGCAGATGATGCTGTAATTTACCGTCTAGTAAGGTCATCCGAAGACAAATATCAGTTGCAAAGCGATTTAGAAAAGATTGCTGTATGGTGTGGCAGGTGGCAGTTGACGCTAAATAACGAAAAGTGTGAGGTGATCCACATGAGTTCCAAATGAAATCCGTTGGAATTCGATTACTCGATAAATAGTACAATTCTCAAGGCTGTCAATACAACTAAGTACCTGGGTGTTAAAACTACGAACAACTTCAGTTGGAAAGACCACATAGATAATATTGTGGGGAAGGCGAGCCAAAGGTTGCGTTTCATTGGCAGGAGACTTAGAAGATGCAACAAGTCCACTATAGAGACAGCTTACTCTACACTCGTTCGTCCTCTGTTAGAATACTGCTGCGCGGTGTGGGATCCTTACCAGGTGGGATTAACGGAGGACATCGAAAGGGTGCAAAATAGGGCAGCTCGTTTTGGATTATCACGTAATAGGGGAGAGAGTGTGGCAGAAATGATACGCGAATTGGGATGGAATTATTAAAGCAAAGAGGTTTTTCGTCGCGGCGAGATCTACACTCCTGGAAATGGAAAAAAGAACACATTGACACCGGTGTGTCAGACCCACCATACTTGCTCCGGACACTGCGAGAGGGCTGTACAAGCAATGATCACACGCACGGCACAGCGGACACACCAGGAACCGCGGTGTTGGCCGTCGAATGGCGCTAGCTGCGCAGCATTTGTGCACCGCCGCCGTCAGTGTCAGCCAGTTTGCCGTGGCATACGGAGCTCCATCGCAGTCTTTAACACTGGTAGCATGCCGCGACAGCGTGGACGTGAACCATATGTGCAGTTGACGGACTTTGAGCGAGGGCGTATAGTGGGCATGCGGGAGGCCGGGTGGACGTATACCGCCGAATTGCTCAACACGTGGGGCGTGACGTCTCCACAGTACATCGATGTTGTCGCCAGTGGTCGGCGGAAGGTGCACGTGCCCGTCGACCTGGGACCGGACCGCAGCGACGCACGGATGCACGCCAAGACCGTAGGATCCTACGCAGTGCCGTAGGGGACCGCACCGCCACTTCCCAGCAAATTAGGGACACTGTTGCTCCTGGGGTATCGGCGAGGACCATTCGCAACCGTCTCCATGAAGCTGGGCTACGGTCCCGCACACCGTTAGGCCGTCTTCCGCTCACGCCCCAACATCGTGCAGTCCGCCTCCAGTGGTGTCGCGACAGGCGTGAATGGAGGGACGAATGGAGACGTGTCGTCTTCAGCGATGAGAGTCGCTTCTGCCTTGGTGCCAATGATGGTCGTATGCGTGTTTGGCGCCGTGCAGGTGAGCGCCACAATCAGGACTGCATACGACCGAGGCACACAGGGCCAACACCCGGCATCATGGTGTGGGGAGCGATCTCCTACACTGGCCGTACACCACTGGTGATCGTCGAGGGGACACTGAATAGTGCACGGTACATCCAAACCGTCATCGAACCCATCGTTCTACCATTCCTAGACCGGCAAGGGAACTTGCTGTTCCAACAGGACAATGCACGTCCGCATGTATCCCGTGCCACCCAACGTGCTCTAGAAGGTGTAAGTCAACTACCCTGGCCAGCAAGATCTCCGGATCTGTCCCCCATTGAGCATGTTTGGGACTGGATGAAGCGTCGTCTCTCGCGGTCTGCACGTCCAGCACGAACGCTGGTCCAACTGAGGCGCCAGGTGGAAATGGCATGGCAAGCCGTTCCACAGGACTACATCCAGCATCTCTACGATCGTCTCCATGGGAGAATAGCAGCCTGCATTGCTGCGAAAGGTGGATATACACTGTACTAGTGCCGACATTGTGCATGCTCTGTTGCCTGTGTCTATGTGCCTGTGGTTCTGTCAGTGTGATCATGTGATGTATCTGACCCCAGGAATGTGTCAATAAAGTTTCCCCTTCCTGGGACAATGAATTCACGGTGTTCTTATTTCCAGGAGTGTATTTACGAAATTTCAGTCACCAACTTTCTCTTCCGAATGGGAAAATATTTTGTTGAGCCCAACGTACACAGGTAGGAATGATCATCAAAATAAAATAAGATAAATCAGAGCTCGAACAGAAAGGTTTAGGTGTTTATTTTTCCCGCGCACTGTTAGAGAGTGGAATGGTAGAGAGATGGTATGATTATGGTTCGATGAACCCTCTGCCAAGCACTTAAATGTGAATTGCAGAGTAATCATGCAGATGTAGATGTATATTCAATATATTCCATTTACTTTCAGCATCAAACCCACGTGTGTACAGAGCGTGAACGAAAAACTAAGAACACACTACCATACGTAATACGGTGTAGTAAAATAGTTGCCATTCGAAAAAGCTTCGAGTCGCATTGGAATGGATAAATACAGGTCATGTATAGCTGCCAATGAAATCCTATGCAATTCTTCCTTCAGTGGGGCAAGCTCGGGTAACGATCATGGAGGTGGATTGCGATCACACACCCTTCTCTCCAAAGACGACCACAAAGAATCAGTAGAAGTGAGATCTGATTGTGATGATCACGGGAGACGCGGCAGTTGATCAAAGGGCTCACAAACCCAGTCCTGGACACTGCGAGATGTGTGAACGGTCGCCCTAGCGTCTTGCAACACAGCATTACAATTTGGGACAAAACGTGGTAGCATGGTATGGAACTGATCAACCAGAATTGTCACATAATCCTTGGCAGTAAAGCGACCATGGAAACCATGATATCGATACCTGGATCACCATCGACACCCCGCCATGTTTCACTCTTGAGACGTAAACTCGGTCGGAAGTTGGAAACAATTTGAAAAGAGACTCATTCGACCAGATGACATTCTTCCTTGGTTTCTATGGTTTAGACTTGGTTTCCATGGCTTACATGACTTCGGCACCACGTTTGCCTGTTATGGACAGTTGCATCACTGATGAGTGGTCTCGGAATTCCAGCTCTGCCTGTAAGTCTCTGCTTATGGCACTCCGTTCGTGTTGTTTCGGAGCTGATAGGTTTCGCGAGTGCGACATTCAGTTCTGCAGTGTCTGTTGCAGCTGTAGCGTTCTTATATTTCTTCATGATCATCTTTAACGACCGTTCGTCACGCTCTACATCTACATCTATATATTTCGCAAGCCACCGCAGCAGACGTGGCTGAGGGTACCCTGTACCACCACTAGTCATTTCCAGAGCGAGGGAAAAAGGAATGAAACTGAGACATATCTTTGTCCAAGCCCTGTTTTTCGGTGATCGCTCAGTACACACTTTCGTCCGCATTGTGACTTTTTGGATGACGTGATGTGGTGTGAAATCCTCAACGTGCTCGTGGTACCAGAGATGAAGCCGCTCTGCGCTATTAAAATCTTAACGTAAAACTGAAACCATATAAAACACCTAGAGAAGTATTACTGAGCATGATGTTCGCACTCATTTTACGTAGTACTGTTTTTAAGCGGTTTCATTTTCTTTATGTATGTCGTCATCCGAGCTATGTTCACAGTATGGATCGTAAGTCATTTAGATTTGTTTGCTATTTCTTCCTGCAAGTTTTATTTTCCGCATTCCTGAGCATAATGTTTGCACTCATTTTACCTAGTACTGTTTTTAAGCGATTTCATTTTCTTAATGTATGTCTTTATCCGAGCTATGTTCACAGTATGGACCGTAAGTCACTTAGATTTGTTTGTTATTTTTTCATGCAAGTTTTATTTTGCGTATGTTTCACTGTATGTGAATATTTTCGCTATTTGTCTTTGTGGGACATTAGCGACGATACGTAGTACACCACAGTGAGATCTGTCTGTTTACATACTCGCACATTAATGAATACGCCTTATATCGTTATACCTTCTATTATGCCTTCCAATCTCCAAATAATTTGTAAATTTGGGACGCTCGGAAATACTGGACAATATAATTTATTTTTATTATTATTATTATTTTGAACTTTTCCTCGTTGCAGAGGCTTATCTCCAACATAATAATTTGCTCGGAAATTACAATGCAAAGAATAAACCTTCTTAAACTATATTTTCAAAATATTCCTCCAGGTGTTTTGACCTTGTGAGTCCTCTTCCTCTGCGCCCATTCTCCTCATTGCGTGCTGTACATTCTGGAGCCAGGTGGTCATAGCTCGTCCTCTTCTCTTTCTCCCCTCCGGTTCCCACTCCAGTATCAATTTTGGTATTCTGGTTTTCTCCATTCGTCGTACATGCCCGTACCACTGTAATTTCTTCCTACCCATTACGTCATATATTATTTCTTTTATTTCCATTCTCCTTATTATTTCGGTGTTCCTTGTCTTTTCTTTCCTGGAGATTCTTGCCGATCTTCTCCAGAAGTCCATCTCTACAGTTTCTAATTTTTTAATGTGCTTCAGGTTAATTGTCCAAGTCTCCGTTCCATACAGAACCGCACTGTCTAATATGGATTTGTATATTAATGTTTTAGTTCTATTCATTACATTCCTGCTCCATAAGACTGAGTGAATCATGCCAATGACCTTCTGTCCGCTACTAAGTCTTTTATTGATTTTGATTTTCCCTCGATTTCTAAAATGGATCCCAAATAACAGAAAGTGTTTATCTTTTTGATTTTCTTTCCTTCAATGTATAGCTCATCTGAATCGTTAGTCAACTATTCTGTTTTTTGGTAATTAATCTTCAAATCCCAAGTTTTGTATGCTACTGCTAGTTGATTGCACGCATAGTTAGCATCCTCCCCATATCGTGCTACGACTACTTGATCATCAGCAAACAATAAATTATGTAGGTAAGCTCCATCTCTTATTTCTAATCCCATACTATTAAATTTATGAGACCATGTTCTAAGGCTAATAATGATGGCCTTTGCTTGTTCTAAAGTTCTGTGAAGGTTTATTACCAACTTTCACTTGGCAAATGTTATCTTTATTCATCTGTTGTATTATTTTAATCAAGGAAGGGTTTATGTTTGCCATATGTAATGCTCTCCAAAGTAATTTTCTTGGAACAGTATCATATGCTTTTTCTAGATCTATGAAAATTAATCCTATATTTTTCCGTATGTTTCTCCAAAATCTGACGTAATGTGAAAATATGGTCTACACTTGATCTCCCAGCCGTGAATCCACATTGTTCTTCTTGGATTCTAAATTTTTTTTCCAGTTTGTTTTTAATTACTTTCACAAAAATTCTCATTAATGTGTTTGTAACACAAATTCCTCGATAGATTGAACAAATTTTGAGATCCCCTTTCTTAAATACGGTATTAATGTAACCTAGCATCATCTCGTTGGGTATTGAATCTCCATGTATCATTTTGTTGAAGAGCTGTGTTATCAGTTTCACAATTTTGTCACCACCATATTGCAGGCACTACAGATCGATATTGCCTGGGCCCAGTGATTTACCATCCTTTCCTGTTCTCAACGCCTGAAGTCCTTCACTTTCTAAAATTTGGATCTCATCATCTTCATGTCATTTTTCTTCCACTGTTCCTTCTTCTAGATATTCTTCTGTCCTCATTTAATAATTTTTGGAAATACTCTTCCCATTCCGTTTGCGTTATCAGTTGGAGATTAGTTTTGCTTTCTGTATCCTGTCAAAGCCCTTTTAATACTGATCATGCTTCTTTTGCTCTCCCAAATCCTAATTTGCTATTCACCTTGTCACATGTTCTTTCCAATGCTTCATTTTCTGCAATCCTTATTTTATTCCTCACTTCATTCTTCTTTTCCTTGTATATTGATCTTGTTTCTTCTGATTTATCATTCAACTACTGAAGGAACGCATTTCGTTTTTCTCGAACGAGGACCACTCTGCTGCACGGTTTTGGTTGCTATCTTTTCTACCCAACACCTCTGTTGCTATGATTTTCACATAAATATTAAAAGGTAAATTTTCATCTTTCTCAGTCTGGTTCGTTTTATTTATGTTACTTGTATTATTCCGTGCATTCTTCCATGGCAAGAAAGACTTCATTTTTACTAGATAGTGGTCTGATCCACACTGGGTTCCTCTATAAGATCTGACATCTACTGCCTTGAAACTACTTGTTTGCCTAATGATAATATAATCTACTTGTATCATAGAACGAAGTTCTTTAGTGTTCTGTTGCCAAAAATATTTATGAATGTCCTCATGTTTGAAAAATGTGTTGGTAATTTTTAGATCAAATTGTTCACAAATTGCAATCAATCGTACCCCATTGTCATTATATTCGTCCTCTCCATGTTTTCCTGCTATTCTACAGGATTCTCTAATTCCTACCGTTCCATTCATATCTCCCATGACAATCAGTTCCTTTCTTCTTGGCATTTTTTCAATAGTCTCCCTGAGGGTGGCACAGAATGTGTCTTTGTCCTTATCTGTTGTGTCGTTCGTGGGTCCATATACGCCAATAATCACAACTTCCCTAGCAAATAATGTCATTTCAACAGTTATAATACGTTGGTTGATGAATGTCCAATTTGCGATTCTTTTTTTCATGGTTTCTTAATCATAATGGAGACTCCTGCTTTGGCTCTTACTGCTTTTGATACCTCACTCCAGATATGTGCATAATTATCCCGTTCTTCTTCTCCTTGGCCTTTCTTCTTTGTTTCAGGGAGTACGACAACATTCATGTTGAACACGCCAAGTTCTGCAGGTAGTAAATTTATTTTAGTGGAAATACCTTGCACATTCCAGCATCCAAACATCATTTTCCGTTTCTCATCGCCAGTTCGTCATCCAAACGTCCAATTTTTCTGAGGCACATAGTTAGGTTTCTTAGTATTTTCATGTTTTTATGTGAGTGAGGAGCTGGCCCACTGCACAACCCCCAACCCGGAGGACCAGGTAATTTTTACTCAAGGTTTTCTTCCTTTAGCCTTTGATAAGCTAATATCATACTACAAGACAGCAGTTGCTACTTTTGCTCCGCCCCAGGTATCTTAGTTCCCCGGTACCCACCATATCTAGTGAGCATTCCCCCATCCACCACCTGGGGAGGCGCCCGATTGAGGACCAGCAAACTCCACATGTGATAATTGATTTTTAAATAAATCAAAGGACTATAATATGCAGGAGTATTCGTCATGGGATCATCTACCACTGACAAAGTCGATTCTGTGTTGTGATTGTAGTTCACTCGTTTTGGTGCTGTAGAGCATCGGTGAAGCTAACACTGTACACTTGTATGCACGTCTCGGTTTGGTGTTGTTGGCCTCTTATGTTCGATGTGTAAACGACCCGTAAAATGGACTCGCTCCATCATCAGCCACAGAGGTGACCATGTGTGCAAGTGGCGTGCTCCTGACGGAGACTGCGTTAAAGCCACCCTTAAACAGAACGTTTAAGCACACCAGGAGCGGTTCACGTCGTGGTTGGTGTTGCTTGGAAACTAACCGATACACCACACTGCAGTCCTACCCAGCGGCAATATCTGGTTCGAAAAACACACAGTTTGTTTACGAAAACGAATGGGAGTAAAATTCTCACGTTAGCTCTATTAAAACATACATTTCCTTCCTTGTCCATATGCTAGTCAAGTAGCATACATAAATAAAAACTTTAACTCTCATCAATATGTTGTAAGACAAAAAAGAAAATTCGGTGACCAGTCTGACACTCAGCTCATGAAATTTCCATTATACATAGCGCAACGCCGATATACTAGTCTTCCACAGAAGATAATGTAAGATGGCAAGAACTATGCCCCTTACATGAAGTCATTAAAGATCACCGAACTCACGTTGAGTGAACAGTAGGGCTGAACAAAACTGACTGAAAAGGCACAATGCATCTTGTAGAGGGTATAGTATGAACGTATTGGAATAATTAGTGTTGGGTGATGGTTTTAAAGTAATTCACACGATGTGAAAACTTTGTGGAAACACAACGATTTACTACAGGTTAGCTCATCCCAGGGAAGTAATCAGAGTTGACCGTGGCGTGCGACTGGGGAGTGGTGAAGAGAAGCGACAATAGGCAGCTTAGGGCGGTTCAACTCTGAAAAAGTGGTAACGGGGCGCCACCTCCAGCTGCCTTAAGATAAGTGACAGTGAGGGGGTGGTTGACCCCATGCTGGTGTACTGGGAAGCAGACGGACAACTTGTAGGTCTGTTGATAAATGTCTGTCATCCAGTTTTCAGTGAAACATGCGAGAAAGCCGCCAAAAGCTACGGTGGAGCGGTCAACAGAGGTCAAAATATGTGTGTTCGTGACTATAGCAACTTCATGCTGAATTCACGGTCCACAGAGTCCGAAGTAAATCTGGTGAAGAGTGACAGAATGAAATACGCCGGCCTCCGATGGGACTGTAGGACCAAGGAATTTGAAGTACTCTCCTGGGAGTCAGAATTTCGGAAAAATTGATGTTTTATGCAGATGGTAACCTTGATCGGTGGCCTAGGAGAAGCTAAATAGCAGAAGTTGATAGGAAGGGAAATTTTGTGGCAATTCGTTCACTTCCCAGAACAGGCATTGGTCGGCGCTGGGAAGCAACACATAATTAAAGCAACTGGCGCTGCAATTCGCGTAAGTGATTTTGCTGGAGGAAAAACCGAGGCGAAGAGCGGACTGGCAGAAGTCTCAGTAGAGGTCTTTCGTTCCCAGCTTGCCTAGAGTGTGGACGTGGCGTTCTTTACTCAGCTTGCCTGAGAGAGAGTGAGCATCTCTGCAGTTTAGGACTTAGCAAACGGAATGATTGAGCTCGGAGGTAGAAAGTTTTAACTCAGCTATGTACTGAGCAAGATAGCTAGGAGTGAATAGACGAGCACAGCCGTGCAGCACCACGAGACCAGCCAACGTCCGCACAATGACGACGCCCTGCCACACTGAATTCTGTATTATTGCACTGGCCCCGGCTTCAGTTAGGCCACTGATTAATTTGTTGGATCATGTTGGCAAAGTTTCCATGAGGGTTTCATGGGCTGTGTATTGTGGAATTCTTCTCGCACTTCGCATTATGCCTGGGTCAGTCGATAGGAATTAATTTTGATTTATTGCGCTTTACTCCACATAAACGCAACTTATTACCACTGCCTGTTAGGAGAGCCATGTAATGTGATGATTGAAGGTTGTGAGTTAAAATAAATTTGTGCTAATCGACTGCATCTGTTTTCAATCAAGTAGTTGAGATCCCAAGTCACTTTCTTAATTAATTTTATGTTCAACATTTGCATCTGGTGTTCAATAGCTGAATACAACATTAATTTGCACCCCTTTTTAATTAAAATTGATCAATTCTGAATCAATTAATGTTAACACTGCCACCGTGGTTCAATCAGGAGTCACAGGGCCCTAATACTTTCTTTGCGTTATCTGATATTGCAGCAGTTTTGCACTCTCTGTTGATCTGTTAGTCAATTAGCTGGGGTTAACACACGCCAAAACCAGATAAGTGATGGTTAGGGTGTTACAATAAAAAATATTTCATCATTCTCACTTCTTAGAAAATCCTAAGATCATACCTACTACCTCTTTACTTCTGTTCCATAGTAGAATCATTAGAAAGTGTGAAATACAAGATATGAAAATATAAGACTTTAAACAAGGAAGTTCAAAAATATTCCACTGCAAGAGGTAGAAGCACTCTTGCAGATGAAGCCTAAACAAATTAATATTTTCTGCGCTTCACCTTAAGCGGATGTATGCATGCATGTGTGTGTGTGTGTGTGTGTGTGTGTGTGTGTTTGTTTGTTGATGAGTCATGGTGCACACAACCAAACGCAACATTTATAAATGTATTACCTATCCTGTATTTCTTCACATGTGAAGTTGTTCCAGCCATGCGTAAAGGGTAGGCCTATAGACCTGTTGGAGCTTAATAAGTTGGTGGCCAGGAGAATCTCCCATTTTTGAGAAAAGTCCTTGCGGATTCGGCTGCTATGGGCCGTCTCGAACAGACGCACTGATCTAACAATATCGACCCACTTATGATACTCCTAGATCGCACATGAATACATAGTTTCTGGAAGCTAATATGATGTAAATTTTGGAAATTTGTGGTAAGGTCTTACGGGACCAAACTGCTGAACTCATCGGTTCCTAAGCCTACACACTACTTAATGTAACTTAAACTAACTTACGCTAAGGATAACACAAATACCCATGTCCGAGAGAGGACTCGAACCTCTGACATGGGAGGCCGCATGGACCGTGACAAGGCACCCTAGACCACACGGCTACCCCATTGACTCTATCGAAAAGTTGTCTTCAAAGCCAGTGGTTGATATGAGCAGAGATGAAACTCAGGGGCATCCAGTTACGGGCTGTATTGTGGGCGATCAAACACTTATAAAGACGTGCACTTCATTCACCATTCAGTGCTCGTATTTCACATTTCTAATCCCAGCATTCTGGTACTCGGTAAAATAATAATTCAGGCCCTGTTAATAATTTCTATGGGTTGCCTAATTTATTTGACGATGTTTACAGTTTGTCTCACTCTGATATGTGAGAGGGGCTTGGCGCTAGGAATTTTCTTTATTTATGGGCGAGGCCAGCAGTCTTCCTAGCAGCCATGATGGCTTCCCGTTTCCCATCCTTTTTCCGATCGCCAGGGTAGCACGTGGTGTCTTTTGAACGTCAGTAGTGGCCAAAGTTTCTCCTGTTCTCAGTTCCCCAACCTGCCTTACCAACCTTGTAACTGCTATTTCTGCTCGATTTTAAGTCGCGAAGTCGCCTCCCTGTGGATATCCGGCCCTCTCATTAGCCAGTTCAGGTGCGCGTCCGTTTTTCGCGGGTGGGCGCCAACTGCTCTCCGGGCGTGGGTAGTGGACAAAGGGGCAGTGGCAGCTGTAGTGTGACCGTGCCTGAGGCTGGAGGTGCTGCTTCCAGACGATTTTAGGTAAGCATGAGCGCCGACGTGCACTGTAGCTTCGCGCCCTGCGGCCCAGAGGGAACCTTACAGGTCATTTTACTGATGTGCGTTCCTTAAATTACGGTTTACGCAATTTTTCCGGGTTATAAGACTGTACGTTTTTCGTGTACAGTTGGGCATAAGGTGAACTATGTGTTGGTTAGTCACAGTAGCTTGCAGTCAGGCACTACAGTCTATACTTTCATGCTCACTGTTCCGCTTCGTCTGGCAGTAGCTCTTTCAGTTCTCCAGTGCAAAATTCGACTCAGAATTTAGGTCTGCCTAGCTTGAAAACGTCGCGCCCTTTGTCCTACGCCACGTGGTGAGTGTCTGGCGCCCCTTCATATTTCGTTAACGTAGCCGGACCGCGAGACAAAGTTATCTAGTATCGCCTGTATGAATAGTTTCACGTCTTGCTGGTTTTATTCCTTTAGTACAGAAGGCTACCTAGCGATTCACCCCCAGCAGCATCTTTTTTAGTCTTTGGCTGATTCATGGTGGTGGTCGTTGCGTGCCTGCAACACCTTCCTTTAGTAAATTGAACCCCATTTGATAATACAGCGATCGTTCGTAAAATTCATTTTCTCCTGCCGTCGTGGCTTATTATGAACGTATGTTGCGGCAGGCTGCTGAATTCAATTTCTTCTTCCCCAACCCCCATTTGATTGTGTAATTGTTCTGTATTCAACTGTTAAATAAATGAGTCCTTTAATCTTTATATTCTCCCTTTCATTACTTGAAACCACCCTTAGTGTCACAGTAGAATAATGCAGAACTATTCTCATGATAACGGTTGCTATAAGATCGTGCAGGTCTCACTCCTTAAATGATAGGGTAAAGATTCAATATCGCACGCCTGGCACGACCAATGCACGCATGTACCGATAATAGCAATAATAATTTTCAATTATCCCCCATTGATAAACTGGGAAGTGATCACGGCTCAGTGTGAGTACGTCAGCCCAAAAACCCATTTGATGTGGTGGAAGTAGTGGCCTCTGTTTTACCTTGCTGGTTTAAAAAAAAGTGATAATTTGAGCCCCTACAGCAAGTGATAACAACCTGTAAAAAAAACGAGCCACCGCTTTTAACTTCCCATACATAACGCTGCAGGAGCATCTTGATTGTCCCTGCAGTGTGCAGCCGAGAATGAAGAAGAAACCGCATGACAATTTTCTTCTGTGGGGTGCATGACATCAGGCGAAGTCTCTCACTTGGCGGTCATACTTTGCGGAGACACTGTTCAGGAAGGCATCTTTACGCGCTCACTGTGCGCTCGGAACTGAAAAGAGCGATTTGACGCGATCGACGGGCATACGAGAGACTCTGTTCAACACATCTGCGCAAAGCTTTGTCGGATTTTCACTATGCTTTCCATTTCGCGCCCCATCCGACCTTACTTTCCGAATAGCCTTCGTAAAAACCGTAACCACGCTATAGAAAGGACAGTCCGCCACGTAAAGAGAACCGGCTTACTGTGCATGCTCGTAACAAGCACAGAATGTGTTAGAAAGCTAGAGGAGTGACGCGTTATACTGGTGGGTGCATATACGAAGTTCAGACCCAAAATATTTGAAAACATTTACGAGGTTACGTGATCAGGTCGGATTAAATTCAGTTCGGACGAATTATTTTGGATTTTTTTTTTTTTTTTTTTTTTTTTTTGTAGTCTCAGCCTTAGAGCCTTAAAAGATGCTACGCCACTGATTACAAAGTATTTTTATGTGAAACCTATGAGAGGAGACATTATCAACCAGAAAGGTTTCGGCTCCTTTTGACATTCCGCTGTTGATATTATAGCTTATAACACCATTTTTGTCTGTGCTAATTCCTTCAACTAGAAGTAAAATGTAACACTGTGGATCTTTTGGATAAGATTTACTGCATTCTGTAAGCTACACTGTATAGTCACATTAACGTGAACGCCTATCGAAAGCCTGAATAACCATAATTTACGAAGTGCGGGATCCTGCGAGACTTGAGGAACAGATTCAGTGAGGTTGTGGAAGGTAACGATAGGGATATGTAGCCATGGCAACTCCAGTGGCGAGGACAGCTGCGCTAAGGGTGCAAATTTCAGCCTTCGTTATCGATGATCAGTAGTCAGCAGTAATACACGAATCAGGTGCAGAAGCCAATATGCAACAGTATTCGCTGCACGGGCGTTGAGGAACCGCCGTTCTGTGCACCTTGGTTCATCTGGACGGTCAGTTGCTCAACAGTTGCACGTCTGTTCACCCGCACGCATCTCCGCAGCCGTCGTTCACCCCTGTCTTGTATGGTGTGTGGTGCACCACAGTTGGATAGCGCCATTTTCCCATCAAAGGTCTACTTTAACCATGGCGCCATGCAAGCAGTTTACAAACTTGTACTTTCAGAAATGCTTCCACCCTATGCCCGATAGCCGATGATAATACCCTTTTCGGTTTCATATACATCGATCCGTTCAAACATTACGACAACGAGTGCACTGTTGTCCGTTACCCCGCAAAAGGCTTCATATACTCTCCACTGCCAGTGCTGCCACATGCCGTCTGTGAGCGGTTAATGCACGCTGACTTGGAACATAGGAGGTCGTCACGTTGCGATTGGAGCGTGTACTTTTCCACTCTGTCAGCACCTCATATGTATAGTTGTAAAACATTAGAGACTCAGTTACAACCACGTTATTTGTTTCCATGAATAAGTTTTTTAAAAGCGTAAAATGATAAAACATGCAAACTCTAAAGTAAAGTTCAAGTAGTTTTGCCAAAGCATCACACATGTAGAGGGCGCTGTATACTGATACGATGTGCACCAAAGGCAGTTGTGTAACAAGTTTGAATAACGGCTGCAGTGTGAACTCAACCTTTAACATGAATTGTTCAGTTGGGGCTAATTTTTTATGTAAGTGGTTGAAAAGTATTGATTTACATTTGCTAGTATGTATTTTATTACTGTGTCTTATGTAAAAATTATACAACTGTAAGCATAGTAAGGCATGCATGGTACGTTACTGTAACTTGTTTTCTTTTTTATATGTATTTTAGCACCGGTGATGGCCGCACAGTATCCGAAATGGAGATTCTTAATAAGCGTTATTTCTGACTGATTGCTGTGCCCTGTACGGCTTGAAATAAATACAGTTGCTGGGCACATCTGCTTCTACTTGCAATCAAACCTGATGGAACTGAAGTGTCCACTGCTTGTCCCAGCACGCCGTTACTCTTTATTCCTGCTGGAGGTTGCTGGCGCAGGTGCCACAGTTACAATGACTCCAGGTGAGCCGAGTGGCGAGAGCCAGATTAAAACGGGTACAGGAGGCATCTGAGTAGTCAGGTCTCGTGCCTGTAATAGTGAGTAACTTGTTTCATTATCGTATGGAGATCGGTTATTTTATTTTTACCGAATTAAATTTTGTCAGATGCGCTCCTTTGCACTCCTTTTGAGTTGTCAGATAGCAGTAACATTGATTTCTTTTTGAGTGAGGATTTTCATGTGTGTAATCCTTGACGTTCAAATGCCTGGCGAGAACGCACCCCTTAATAGACACGTTTCTAATATTTAGATCCGTGATTTTCATGTCGAGAAAAGTGTCGATTTCATAATGTGTAGAAACGAAAACCAAAAGCCGGGCAACTTCCATTACCACTCCGTTCATGACAGTGCACATTACCAATATGACGCAAATGCGTTTATTTCAGTGGGCCCTACCAAGGGTTCTATTGATCACAGCGATTTCGGAAGAAAGGCCATACAGAAAATCTCTCTTAGTACAGGGCCAATATTAAAACACTACACATTTCCTCCAGCTCTGGCAGACTGTACAAATCTGAAGTTGTTTTGCAAACAGGTGTAGTCTAGTGTGGGCATTAGGTGGCATACAACAGCACCATTTGTTCACTGGCGGCTCCTGAGAAAACCTGAAAAACATGATTTTTGGGCACCAAGTACCAATTGTGGGACTGCCGCTTCTGCTCATGGCGGATCGTGGAAATTTTTAAGATATGTTCTTAGGATGATATTCTATAGGATCTTCGAAACTTTTTTCGATATCAGTAACCGTTACCGAGATTTAGAGGTTCAAATTTACAGTACATATGCAGAAAACAGCAATAACTCGATTCTAACAAATTTTGCATCCTAGGCCGAAAGGATCAAAGCAGATGATTCAAATCTTTACTGTACATTGCTTAGATAGTAGAAACGCCATTTACACGTTTTCAAAAATCTGTGTCAGCTATTAAGAGACACCTGAAAAAAACAAGGGTTTTTGGGTACCAATGGTACCATCTGTGGGAAGTAGCCTCTTCTATAATTTTTGTTAATAGCACATCGTCCAAATTTTTGCCGTTCTCGGGGAAACTTGAAACTTTCCAGACATCGTTATCCATTATCTAGATCTATAAGTTCAAAGTTATCGTTCTTACGCACGTAAGATGTACACGTAAGATTTGGTACGAAGCGGAAATGTAGCTTTTAACTGACATAGCAAACACATGGAAAGGGTTCTAGAGTTATCAAAACGGTGCCGAGGTTACCAGACTATGTTTTCACTCATCACTTCTTCACCAATAAAACCTTATGGCGTGTTGTCTCTGTATTATTGGCACTTCATCCCTGTATAAATATGCCTGAAGAGTTAGAGCGGTCACAAAGCTGGCCTAAAAACGATCTTAACGTGCCTGAAAAGGAATTAAGATGCCTACAAAAAATTATGTGAAACGGGGAAGACTCGAAACTCAGCAAAATATTTCTAGTAACGTTTTTATTCTTCTAAGACAGAAGCCGGACAATTTCGATGAAATGCGATCGAAGAGTAAAGTACCCAGCAACAAGGAAAGCAAACGCGTTTCTCTTATTGGCTCAAATGGCTCTGAGCACTATGGGACTAAACTTCTGAGGTCATCAGTCCACTAGAACTTAGAATTACTTAAGCCGAACTAACATAAGGACATCACACACATCCATGCCCGAGGCAGGATTCGAACCTGCGACCGCAGCGGTCGCGCGGTTCCAGACTGTAGCGCCTAGAACCGCTCGGCCACTCCTGATGGCTTTCTGTTATTCTTGTATTAAGTTTTCTTATTTGTTCTTTATTTGTGTGAAAGTATATAAATGAGTCAGAGTATATAATTAAACTGTCAAAACAATACTGTGCTATAGGATTCGTTTTATATAAGCAGAACAACCTTCTGTAGCAGTGTAAAGGAGGGAACCAACGGAAAAATGCTCCTGTCGTACCAAAGAAAAATACGAATATGTTCCTCTTTCGCCGGCCGCTGTGGCCGAGCGGTTCTAGGCGCTTCTGTCCGGAACCGCGCTGCTGCTACGGACGCAGGTTCGGATCCTGCCTCGGGCATGGAAGTGTGTGATGTCCTTAGGTTAGTTAGGTTTAAGTAGTTCTAAGTCTAGGGGACTGATGACCTCAGATGTTAAGTCCCATAGTGCTTAGAGCCATTTTTTTGTTCCTCTTTAAGAGATTCTGACAATGTGAGGAACCGACTGCATCGTTCTTCATCCCGCCCTCGTCAAAAAAAATGTTGTGCATGCGAACATGTTACCGCTTTTTAGTGCTTAAAGAAAGCAGCAGGGAGACAATGGCCGTGGAAGATTTAGGAGTTAGTGCCAGTGGGAGAGAAATAGAGAGGAGGCAGTGATGGTGTGAGAGAGAAAGTGACAATAAAGAGAAAGAGAGATGCATGGACACCATGGCAGTGGTAGTGGTAGAGAAAGAGGGAGGAAACATTGCAAATGAAAGATACAGGTGAGTGGAGACCATGCATAGATTTGACGGCAGAGAGGACCAGGAAGGCGCATTCATTACAACAAGGTAAGTTGGCGGAAGTGTGTGGAAGACGCTAAAATTGCCATCATGGAAGGCAAATTATTTAACCTATGGTAGTTTATTTAGTGTGGTACATATGTAAATAATGGTTACAAACTAACAGTGCGAGGATATTATTTTTACTATTGTTCTTTTTTGCAGTGTAGTTACAAACTAACAGTGCGAGGATATTATTTTTACTATTGTTCTTTTTTGCAGTATAGTATCTGAATCAGCGTGAGGAGTATTCAGAAATAATGGCGGACCGTTGACGATGTAGCAATGAGTGGTGAATTCTGAGTAGGATTAGACTTTTCCAGCTGCTGCAGCATTTCAATTGTACCCTGTGGTGCACTGGTTGTACATATCGCAGTACTGGGCAGTACGGACACAGTGATTTGTGACCTGCCACTCTTATCTACACTTCATCAATGAGTTATCACCTCTCTCCACCCTCTGTCGGATACGAGATGCTATCAGAGACGTATTAGTCTGTGTACAGAGGCTATCCATCGGGTAGAGAGCGATGGGCGGCAGTAACAAGCAACCCAGGCCTCCATATTTTGTAACGTCAGGCACACTGAGCGTAAAGTTTCGTGGTTGCAGCAAACGCTTTACTTTGTGATCTAAATCTAAACGCTCATGTGCTTCACTCCATCACAAATCATGCCCAGTGTTTGTTCAGCACACAACCTTAGCAATCGTAGGAATGAAACAGTTGGAATTGCTTACTTTAGTTAAATATCAGTACCTATTCATTTCTGTCATTCCGTTTAAGCAACATCAAATTAACGAAGTTCAGATACTGTACTTTTTGCATGAACATCAGAATGCTAGACAGATGACTCTCGTATTTCGTATGTCTTAATAGATCGAGAGTACAGTTGTTTCTCCAGAGTAAAATTACGTTTTAAACATCAACTGGGCTATGTATGAATATAAAGTGAAATTAAACTAGGGTCCACATCGTTTTGTACAGATTTCCTTTGCAAAACAAGCAGATACTTCGAAGATGGGTAGCTAATAAGGCGGGAGGTGTGGCGGCATACACGATATACACTCCTGGAAATTGAAATAAGAACACCGTGAATTCATTGTCCCAGGAAGGGGAAACTTTATTGACACATTCCTGGGGTCAGATACATCACATGATCACACTGACAGAACCACAGGCACATAGACACAGGCAACAGAGCATGCACAATGTCGGCACTAGTACAGTGTATATCCACCTTTCGCAGCAATGCAGGTTGCTATTCTCCCATGGAGACGATCGTAGACATGCTGGATGTAGTCCTGTGGAACGGCTTGCCATGCCATTTCCACCTGGCGCCTCAGTTGGACCAGCGTTCGTGCTGGACGTGCAGACCGCGTGAGACGACGCTTCATCCAGTCCCAAACATGCTCAATGGGGGACAGATCCGGAGATCTTGCTGGCCAGGGTATTTGACTTACACCTTCTAGAGCACGTTGGGTGGCACGGGATACATGCGGACGTGCATTGTCCTGTTGGAACAGCAAGTTCCCTTGCCGGTCTAGGAATGGTAGAACGATGGGTTCGATGACGGTTTGGATGTACCGTGCACTATTCAGTGTCCCCTCGACGATCACCAGTGGTGTACGGCCAGTGTAGGAGATCGCTCCCCACACCATGATGCCGGGTGTTGGCCCTGTGTGCCTCGGTCGTATGCAGTCCTGATTGTGGCGCTCACCTGTACGGCGCCAAACACGCATACGACAATCATTGGCACCAAGGCAGAAGCGACTCTCATCGCTGAAGACGACACGTCTCCATTCGTCCCTCCATTCACGCCTGTCGCGACACCACTGGAGGCGGGCTGCACGATGTTGGGGCGTGAGCGGAAGACGGCCTAACGGTGTGCGGGACCGTAGCCCTGCTTCATGGAGACGGTTGCGAATGGTCCTCGCCGATACCCCAGGAGCAACAGTGTCCCTAATTTGCTGGGAAGTGGCGGTGCGGTCCCCTACGGCACTGCGTAGGATCCTACGGTCTTGGCGTGCATCCGTGCGTCGCTGCGGTCCGGTCCCAGGTCGATGGGCACGTGCACCTTCCGCCGACCACTGGCGACAACATCGATGTACTGTGGAGACCTCACGCCCCACGTGTTGAGCAATTCGGCGGTACGTCCACCCGGCCTCCCGCATGCCCTCTATACGCCCTCGCTCAAAGTCCGTCAACTGCACATACGGTTCACGTCCACGCTGTCGCGGCATGCTACCAGTGTTAAAGACTGCGATGGAGCTCCGTATGCCACGGCAAACTGGCTGACACTGACAGTGGCGGTGCACAAATGCTGCGCAGCTAGCGCCATTCGACGGCCAACACCGCGGTTCCTGGTGTGTCCGCTGTGCCGTGCGTGTGATCATTGCTTGTACAGCCCTCTCGCAGTGTCCGGAGCAAGTATGGTGGGTCTGACACACCGGTGTCAATGTGTTCTTTTTTCCATTTCCAGGAGTGTAATTACATGCGCTTTTTTCATTATGAAGGCAGGTTTGTTTGTGTAACTAATGATATGAACCGACATCTGGCTAGCGCCGTTCCAACAAGATTTTCTTCTCCTGTGCACCTACAGAAATCAGAAACCATAAGGAGAGCTCCAAGAAAACGCCAGATTGTCAAAAACGCAGCCTCATTTGAGGTTAATATGCCATCGAATGAGCCAGGTAAAGTAGCCTTAAGATTATTTTACTTTTCATAGGCTTGTATACTTCAATTTTGCTGTTAATGAGTGTATTTTTAAAGAAAGTTGTATCTCAATAATAATAAAAAATCATTTTTGTAGATAAGAGAGAATACTACAATAAGCATAGAGACCACTCGTCCAAGTTTGAAGATAATGAAAAGGAATTGTGATGCATTACGAGAAAGGTGCAGGAAACTGAAGAGGCAAATGAAGCACAAAAAAACAAGGTACGTGAAGGAAGAAAAAGAAAATTGTAACATATGAAATATTGGTTGCAGGTTTACATAGGAGACTCTGTAGCTGAAGTGATGGTGTGTGACAAAAACAGTGGTATTTCGAAAGAACTTGTTTCACTACGAGGAGAATCCTCTACTCCTGAATATCCAGGAGCAGTAAGATATTTCGCCCTTTTCCCAATTTTTATTCCACACAATCCTATAGTTATTTGAGGAAGATGCAAGTCCCCCACTATGTGTTTCTGTATGAAATTCAGCCAATTTTATGCCCCACTCTATAAAAAGTCTGCCTATTACCAAAACTGTTATCGAACTTAAATTCTTGTGCTAACCTCTGTCTAAACAGAACCTATTTTGAATAGAACTGTAACTGAATTGAATACAATTTGTCTCATTGGGGAGTGAAGTGAAACAATTATCTGGGTGTAGTCTCAATTTCCACTTGACAACATTGTTGCACATTTCTCGAAAGCACAATAGCAAACAGCAAGCAGGCGGCGGCTAAGCTCCATTTCTATTCTTTAAATAAACTTTCCAAATAATATTCAAACTGTTGAATACCGTATGGGGCAATGTGGTAATGCGTAATGATATACCTTCTTTAAACATGGTATAGGGAGAATAACTATTCCTATGAAACGATATTCCAAGCCAACGGTTTTAGAATGAAATACGTATTCAAAAAGACAGAGGGAAGCTTCGCGTAATCTACACACGTAACATTGGTATGAACAACATTATGATTAAAGTTAACAATAATTTTAAAAGGATGCAATGTTGACAGAGAATTTCTACAAAAGCCAGACAGTTTAATCAGTTGATGTGTTAATGCATGACTCAAAAGAAAGTGATGTGGTCTTTCTCTCAGCTCGAAGTTACCTAGCTGACAACAATCATTCAAATAAATTAGCTGTGCAGTTGTGCAGTCTTAACTCAAACTTTTCCTCTTCCAAAAATAACATTCAAAATTTATATTATTTGTGAATAACATACAAAAATCAGAATGACATGCTCACTTTACAAAGTTTGTAAAATTGTCCAATAGGCGAACACTTTGTAGATGGCAACTCCAGAGAATGTCAGCCCTGAAGAGTTTCAAAAAAATTAGCTCACGAGGCGCAGAATAGCTCAGGTCCTATTCTTGCTACTATAAGGGGGGGGGGATGTTTGATGAGGTAGTTATAAAAAAAAAAAATTGGTGTGGGATGGAAACAAGGTATTGGGGCAATGTTGATTTCAGACTTGGTTGTGAGAAGTGTTACGACAGTCAAATATCAAGTGAGGCACTAGTGTTTATGGTGAATTCACTTAACTGGAATTAGAAAATTGCCGGCCGCGGTGGCCATGCGGTTCTAGGTGCGTCAGTCTGGAGCCGCGCGACTGCTACGGTCGCAGGTTCGAATCCTGCCTCGGGCATGGATGTGTGTGATGTCCTTAGGTTAGTTAGGTTTAAGTAGTTCTCAGTTCTAGGGGACTGATGACCTAAGATGTTAAGTCCCATAGTGCTGAAAGCCATTTTTGAACCAATTAGAAAATTCCTTTTCGATATTGTTTGCTGAACGGTTTATCACCAAGTATTAACCTTAATTGATTACGGAAATACCTCTGCAAACTGGAGGATACTTTACTTTAGTGTATGAAGGCTCTGCGACAAAGATGTCAGTAATGGATAAAAAGGTGTTACGAATGGTGTAATAAATTCACAATGTAGAATTCCTCCCACTTCAGATGCAGAAAAAAGTGTTTTGTTTATTTGATACAGCTCATGTACTGAGGCTTACAGTAAATTGTCTGAAGAGAAAGTGTTACATGGTGATGGTCAAAGGACTGAGTGGCAATATTTTAGTAGCTTAGTTACGTTGCATCGAAAAGAAGGCTTGCACACAGCAAATAAAATAAACATTCACTATGAGTCCCTGAAAATGCAAGGAACGTTGCCTGCAGTTTCGTTGGCTGGCTCTTAGTAATTCCGAGGCTGATGCAATGATTTTCGTAGAGACCTTGTTTTACTAGAGATTGTGGAGTGTGAGGGCCCTATGAAATTTATAAAAATGGTTGACACGGCATTTAATGTATTGAATTCTTGCAATGCGATGAAGAAGGGCCCAAAATAACCAGTGTTTTGGGGTAACAGAATAACAATATATAACATAATAGAAAAATGCACACAGTAATTTTTGGATTTAAAGCTGTGTAATGGTGGTGTAGTTTACTTCTAAGTGGGAAAAATTGGTGTTTGTGGGGGTCTTTTGTATCTCTTGAGTTTGAGGCAATTGGCTGACTTTTATGTCCAGTACTGAAATTTATATTGACTAGGAGGATGTTTTTTCCTTGTATTCGTAGAACATCTGCAGTTCAGAGCAGCATACAGGAAAAGTTTACTTACATAAACTTTTGTGTTAGCAGAAGAGCCAACACCGTGTTACGAGTGGAGGCCGAAATGCACGCGTTTTAGCTCACGCAGGCTGGCGTGAGGGGGGAAGAACTATACTGACGTGAGGTCTGGAACATGACAAGGAATGACAATTCAGAAAGCGGACGTAATTAGTTTGATACTTAACTTTAATCCATTAACGATGAACGTCGTTCTTGACGGTACATGATGCACAATATCTGTTCAGAATACATTCTTGAAGATAGTTCTTATAGTAACTGAATATGGCTCCTTGCTAGGTCGTAGCAAATGACGTAGCTGAAGGCTATGCTAAACTGTCGTCTCTGCAAATGAGAGCGTATGTAGGCAGTGAACCATCGCTAGCAAAGTCGGTTGTACAACTGGGGTGAGTGCTAGGGAGTCTGTCTAGACAAGACCTGCCGTGTGGCGGCGCTCGGTCTGCAATCACTTGATAGTGGCGACACGCGGGTCCGGCGTATACCAACCGACCGCTGTCGATTTAAAGGCTACCACCTATCAAGTGTGGTGTCTGGCGGTGACACCACATAAACAGAACCTTCAAAATATTCTAATAGTATTAAGGAAACTTGGGACATTTCTGTTACCTATTTCAAATTCTGTCTTTATTTCATGTGTTAGTAATAATTTAGTTCATGATTGTAAATCGCAACCCGAAGTACTGGCATTGTACTCCGAAAAAGTTACTGAATACACATCTGGAAGTATTATAGGGCCAGTGAGCAAGAAACGAAAGTGTCTGGGTTGTTTAGAAGCTGTCTTGCTCCTCAGACAGAAAAAAAATCATGAGTAATTGCAGTAAAAGATGTAAAAGACAGTCTTTACAGTCCTTCAAATGATGCAGTAAAATTATTCAGAGTGACAGAAAAGATACTGAGGAATGTCAGGCAACAATGGAGAAGAAGAACTTTTGCTTAATATTATATCTTGATGTATTCAGAATGCTGGGACACAGACAAAGTTTATTTACTGGTTATGATTTTGGAGAGGAATCTAATTATCGTATTTTGATAAAGCTGTTGTTAAAGCGTTACTTTGTTTGTAGGTAGCATCATTTGTGCAAAAGCAAATGAATTAAGGACAGAGGCAAATACATCTGGCAGATGTGCACGAAGTTAACTTTGTTTAAAGGACAATGATAAGTCTTCCAAGTAAAGTTGGCTACTTAATGCAGAAAGAGTCTTAGCTACATTTTAATGTCTAAAAACTGCAGATCTACTTAAAAGATATTATATACTATGTTATCAACCGTTGATGTTCGACCATTTTGAAACGTCGAATTCGGTGTCTGACCTAAAGCACTGTCTACGACAGCTTGCTTCAATATTTCTTTCGTTTCTGCAGCTTAAATTTTAGTATAATTATATAGTAGGAAGGACAGTTTCTTATTTAGGATCAACGGTAATTAGTGTTAGTTTGTTTTTATCCCTCATAAAACTTCTATTTACTTCCCAGAGGATACTTACCCATACGCTGTGAACCATTGCTATAGGCCCTAATTTGACCGCAGTCGCCTCGTGGTAAGCCATATCTGTTCGCCTGGGCAGGCAGTCCAAAGATGGATGTGTGCCCCAGTAAGGCCCAGAATCAGGTCTGGGACGGTGTGTAACTTCCGTGCAGCAGTGGAAAAAACATGGATGGACAGCTGACAACTCAAGTTAACGAGTTGGGCAGTTAGGTAACAGACTCCAGCCTTCCGCATGAGCCCAATAACACTTCACTGAAATTCAGTTAACTGAATATTTTGTTCCTCTGCGCTGTTATAGCACATATGCAGTGTTTAAGAACATATTACGATGCTCAGCAATAGCTTATTTCTTCGGGAAGTGATAATTATTTGTACCTGGCGCAATGTTTTAAATATTAGTACGCTGTCCTGCACAGTTCCCTAAATGTCTCTTTGAATCACTACTTCTACTGCTCTTTGTAACTTCCCGGTGTGACTATAGCGTTTTTACGCCAAACTCTCGTAAGTTTCTAGTTTCGCGAGAATAATAATAATAAATAACTCAACTCTATAGTGTGCTATACGTGTTTGTTTCTCCTATGCTTTACCCATATGTAATAAGAAACTAACTGCTGAAACTTCCTTCTGAAGTCTGTGAGACATTCTACATTCTACATTCAAATTTATTGACACCACGGAGGAGCCTTTAAGAAAAAGGTAAAAATATAGGTTGCACTGCAATCAGTGAGTCGGAGGAACCTAACTGCAAAGAAATTAATCACACACAGGCAATTCGTTTTTGATGTGGTTGCATGAGTTTTCATTTCGTTAGCCGGCGCATTTATCTCCATCTTCTTCTGGGTGGAACGATTTTACGAGGCCACACAGGTTGAGCGGCTGTTTCGATGATTGATGCCGCCGTCTCCGCGACGGGGTTTATCGGTGGGATGTTTCGGAACTGAGGCAACCGTCTCGGTACTGAGATACAAACAGTAACCAGTCCGTCACTGTCATTGCCCGAGGTGGCAACGGTTGTCTGAATCTGCTACGCTTCGTTGGATTCGACTTTGACTGATTACCAGTTTTGCTAAAAGAGAATTCATTTGTTATTTACATTTTAGTCTTCCGTCAGTCTTACGTAGTTTATTACAGACGACCTATCGATTTTAACCATCAAAGAAGCTAGAGGAGTTAGGAAGGTACTTGGAAACACGTCAGATCATATCACTGCGTCATTTGTTTCTCGGTAATGAGGTGCATGGACTCTCTAAGCACAACTTTCATCTGCTTGGGAATTCAAGATCTGTGGCTGCAAAGCAAAAGCTTATCTGCACTTGGTACTCCTAGCTGGACCTTAAGGACCCATCCGAGAGAAGGGTGAGTCAGATTTTAGTTAGTCGGAGAGATGAAGCTCGCTCGTGTTCCTGCCGACCGCTAGTTTTGTCTCATCGAGTGGACGGTGTCTGCAATTTTCATGGTACTGTTGGTTCAAATTCGACGACTTTGTCCAATGTTTTAACCCAGCGGCCATTTCTACCAGCAACACACAGGAATACTCTCTCTCTCTCTCTCTCTGTCCGAACAGGCGTTGGAAGGCCCAACGGTACCGACTGGCCGCAGTGTCATCCTTTCAGCCCAGGGGCGTCACTGGATGCGGATACGGAGAAGCACGTGGTCAGCACTCTCCTCTCTCGGCCGTTGTCAGTTTTCGTGACCAGGGCCGCTAGATCTCAGTCAAGTAGATCCTCAGATTGCACCACAAGGGCTGAGTGCAGCCCGCTTTCCAGCAGCGCTCGGCAGACCTGACGGTCACCCATCCAAGTGCTAGCCCAGCCCGACAGTACTTAACTTCCACGATATGCAGAAACCGCTGTTATCACTGCGGCAAGGCCGTTGTCATCACACAGAAATAGGTAGCGAGAAGATTCCTTGTTAGTGCGCTTTGGCATAGTATTTCTTTGTAAATGATTTCTAGCTTTATAGATGAGATCTGTTGTTTATTTATTTACGCGTCAAGTTCCGCAGGACCAAATTGAGGATCAAATCTCCAAGGTCACGGAACGTGTCAGTAAGTGACATCACAACATAAAAGTAATAACAGATAATAAAATATTTATGAACACAAAAAATGTCAAGCCATAAGTTTAATTACACGCAATCAACAATATAACATACGAATCAGCGTAATTTTTCAAGGAATTCCTCAACAGAATAGAAGGAGTGACACATAAGGAAACTCTTCAGTTTCGATTTGAAAACGCATGGATTACCGCCAATAATTTGGAATTCTTGTGGTAGCTTATTGAAAATGGATGCAGCAGTAAACTGCACCCCTCTCTGCTCAAGAGTTAAGGAAGTCCGATCCCAATGCAGGTTGGATTTCTGCCGAGTATTAACTGGGTGAAGGGTGCTTATTCTTGAAATAAGGTGATATTGTTAACAAGAAATGACAGTAAAGAATACATATATTGAGACGCCAATGTCAAAATACCCAGACTAGTGAACACAGGTTGACAAGAGGTTAGCGAACTTGCACCACTTTTTGCCCGAACCGCCCGTTTCTGAGCCAAAACATCGTTTTAGAATGGGACGAGCTACCCAAAATATAACACCATACGATATAAGCGAATGAAAATAAGCAAGGTAGACTAATTTTCGTATCGAAGGACACTTACTTCGAATACCGTTCGAATGGTAGAAATGGCAGCATTAAGTATTTGAACAAGATCCTGACAGTTTACTATCTATCTGAACACCTTGAAATGTGAAATGTTTAGTTTCGCTAATAATATGCCCATTCTGTGAAATTAAAACGTCGGGTTTTGTGGAACTGTATGTTAGAAACTGTAAAAACTGAGACTTACTGTGATTTAGTGTTAGTTTATTTTCTACAAGCCATGAGCTTATGTCATGATCTGCACTATTTGAAACCGAGCCAATATTGCACACAACATCCTTTACTACCAAACTAGTGTCGTTAGCAAACAGAAATATTTTAGAGTTACCTGTCTGAGTTGATTGTCTGAGTGAGAGTCTTCGTTGCACGTTCAAGGATTAATATCAATCTTTCATTAACTCATCGAAGGATGTGGTTCACGGTTCACGTTACTACGAATATGGTAAGAATGTTGCTTGCTAGTTGGCTTTGGCATAATATTTCACTGCAAATGATTCTCAGCTTTATAGATAATTCTGTTGTTCTGGGCGAAATCTCTGTTCTGTGTTCAAAGGTTAGTACTGAAATTTCATTACATTAGTAACCCACTTATTTAATAAAACTACAGGGATTAGTGATTATACGGAATTCCTTTTTGTCCTGTTTTCGATGATATGTTGTATTGTAATCCATGTTGTCCCACGCAGGACATATTCGTAAGTAATTTCATTACATATAAGCAAAAGTGATTCCAAATTGTCTTCAATCATTTTTCTTCCAGAAGCCACTTATAACCATGAGCTCATGAGCTCACCTATCCTTTGCTTGAAGTCGTAAGTTGATGTGAGCACACTTAACACCATCTGCCTTCAGTGAAATCGATATTTAGACAAAGTGCAGTCGGAAAATAGCATAATTACTCGTTTGCATGCATATTGCTAGAAGTATAAGGTAGATCTTACCTGCTCAGAACTTCGAGACGTATGTTTATCGTTAAAATTGATCAGGCGAGCGACAATTGTTCAAAAACGGCTCCGAGCACTATGGAACTTAACATCTGAGGTCATCAGTCCCCTAGAACTCAGAACCACTTAAACCTAACTAACCTAAGGACATCACACACATCCATGCCCGAGGCAGGATTCGAACATACGACCGTAGCGGTCACACGGTTCCAGATTGAAGCGTCTAGAACCGCTCGTCCACACCGGCCGGCATACAATTGTGATTAATGCTTATTATGAGTAGGTGCCCCCGCCCCCCCCATGAACCATGGACCTTGCCGTTGGTGGGGAGGCTTGCGTGCCTCAGCGATACAGATAGCCGTACCGTAGGTACAACCACAACGGAGGGGTATCTGTTGAGAGGCCAGACAAACGTGTGGTTCCTGAAGAGGGGCAGCAGCCTTTTCAGTAGTTGCAAGGGCAACAGTCTGGATGATTGACTGATCTGGCCTTGTAACAATAACCAAAACGGCCTTGCTGTGCTGGTACTGCGAACGGCTGAAAGCAAGGGGAAACTACGTCCGTAATTTTTCCCGAGGGCATGCAGCTTTACTGTATGATTAAATGATGATGGCGTCCTCTTGGGTAAAATATTCCGGAGGTAAAATAGTCCCCCATTCGGATCTCCGGGCGGGGACTACTCAAGAGGATGTCGTTATCAGGAGAAAGAAAACTGGCGTTCTACGGATCGGAGCGTGGAATGTCAGGTCCCTTAATCGGGCAGGTAGGTTAGAAAATTTGAAAAGGGAAATGGATAGGTTAGAGTTAGATATAGTGGGAATTAATGAAGTTCGGTGGCAGGAGGAACAAGACTTCTGGTCAGGTGACTACAGGGTTATAAACACAAAGTCAAATAGGGGTAATGCAGGAGTAGGTTTAATAATGAATAGGAAAATAGGAACGCGGGTAAGCTCCTACAAACAGCTTAGTGAACGCATTATTGTGGCCAAGGTAGATACGAAGCCCACACCTACTACAGTAGTACAAGTTTGTATGCCAACTAGCTCTGCAGATGACGAAGAAATTGAAGAACTGTATGATAAAATAAAAGTAATTATTCAGATAGTGAAGGGAGACGAAAATTTAATAGTCATGAGTGACTGGAATTCGAGTGTAGGAAAAGGGAGAGAAGGAAACGTAGTAGGTGAATATGGATTGGGGCTAAGAAATGAAAGAGGAAGCCGCCTGGTAGAATTTTGCACAGAGCACAACATAATCATAGCTAACACTTGGTTTAAGAATCATGATAGAAGGTTGTATACATGGAATAACCCTGGAGATACTAAAAGGTATCAGATAGGTTATATAATGGTGAGACAGAGATTTAGGAACCAGGTTTTAAATTGTAAGACATTTCCAGGGGCAGATGCGGACTCTGACCACAATCTATTGGTTATGACCTGTAGATTAAAACTGAAGAAACTGCAAAAAGTTGGGAATTCAAGGAGATGGGACCTGGATAAACTGAAAGAACCAGAGGTTGTACAGAGTTTCAGGGAGAGCATAAGGGAACAATTGAAAGGAATGGGGGAAAGAAATACAGTAGAAGAAGAATGGGTAGCTTTGAGGGATGAAGTAGTGAAGGCAGCAGAGGATCAAGTAGGTAAAAAGACGAGGGCTAGTAGAAATCCTTGGGTAACAGAAGAAATATTGAATTTAATTGATGAAAGGCGAAAATATAAAAATGCAGTAAATGAAGCAGGAAAAAAGGAATACAAACGTCTCAAAAATGAGATCGACAGGAAGTGCAAAATGGCTAAGCACGGATGGCTAGAGGACAAATGTAAGGTTGTAGAGGCTTATCTCACTAGCGGTAAGATAGATACTGCCTACAGGAAAATTAAAGAGATCTTTGGAGATAATAGAACCACTTGTATGAACATCAAGAGCTCAGATGGAAACCCAGTTCTAAGCAAAGAAGGGAAAGCAGAAAGGTGGAAGGAGTATATAGAGGGTCTATACAAGGGCGATGTTCTTGAGGACAATATTATGGAAATGGAAGAGGATGTAGATGAAGATGAAATGGGAGATACGATACTGCGTGAAGAGTTTGACAGAGCACTGAAAGACCTGAGTCGAAACAAGGCCCCCGGAGTAGACAACATTCCATTGGAACTACTGACGGCCTTGAGAGAGCCAGTCCTGACAAAACTCTACCATCTGGTGAGCAAGATGTATGAAACAGGCGAAATACCCTCAGACTTCAAGAAGAATATAATAATTCCAATCCCAAAGAATGCAGGTGTTGACCGATGTGAGAATTACCGAACAATCAGTTTAATAAGCCACAGCTGCAAAATACTAACACGAATTCTTTACAGACGAATGGAAAAACTAGTAGAAGCCGACCTCGGGGAAGATCAGTTTGGATTCCGTAGAAATACTGGAACACGTGAGGCAATACTGACCTTACGACTTATCTTAGAAGAAAGATTAAGGAAAGGCAAACCTACGTTTCTAGCATTTGTAGACTTAGAGAAAGCTTTTGACAATGTTGACTGGAATACTCTCTTTCACATTCTAAAGGTGGCCGGGGTAAAATACAGGGAGCGAAAGGCTATTTACAATTTGTACAGAAACCAGATGGCAGTTATAAGAGTCGAGGGACATGAAAGGGAAGCAGTGGTTGGGAAGGGAGTAAGACAGGGTTGTAGCCTCTCCCCGATGTTATTCAATCTGTATATTGAGCAAGCAGTAAAGGAAACAAAAGAAAAATTCGGAGTAGGTATTAAAATCCATGGAGAAGAAATAAAAACTTTGAGGTTCGCCGATGACATTGTAATTCTGTCAGAGACAGCAACGGACTTGGAAGAGCAGTTGAACGGAATGGATGGTGTCTTGAAGGGAGGATAAAAGATGAACATCAACAAAAGCAAAACGAAGATAATGGAATATAGTCGAATTAAGTCGGATGATGTTGAGGGTATTAGATTAGGAAATGAGACACTTAAAGTAGTAAAGGAGTTTTGCTATTTGGGGAGCAAAATAACTGATGATGGTCGAAGTAGAGAGGATATAAAATGTAGACTGGCAATGGCAAGGAAATCGTTTCTGAAGAAGAGACATTTGTTAACATCGAGTATAGATTTAAGTGTCAGGAAGTCATTTCTGAAAGTATTTGTATGGAGTGTAGCCATGTATGGAAGTGAAACATGGACGGAAAATAGTTTGGACAAGAAGAGAATAGAAGCTTTCGAAATGTGGTGCTACAGAAGAATGCTGAAGATTAGATGGGTAGATCACATAACTAATGAGGAGGTACTGAATAGGATTGGGGAGAAGAGAAGTTTGTGGCACAACTTGACCAGAGGAAGGGATCGGTTGGTAGGACATGTTCTGAGGCATCAAGGGATCACCAATTTAGTATTGGAGGGCAGCGTGGAGGGTAAAAATCGTAGGGGGAGACCAAGAGATGAATACACTAAGCAGATTCAGAAGGATGTAGGTTGCAGTAGGTACTGGGAGATGAAGAAGCTTGCACAGGATAGAGTAGCACGGAGAGCTGCATCAAACCAGTCTCAGGACTGAAGACCACAACAACAACAACAACAACAACAATGACTACTTGTTGGCCCGTACAACGAGCAGTCTGTACCTACACTGCACGCTCTTTTTCAGTAAGAGAGGTTACAATATACTTTCAGGTTTTGTTAATAGGTTTGGGTGTATGGATATTACTCATGTATTACTAACACATATGTTGCAGATAACCTACTTTTATCATTGCGCTGTTGAAGTTCGAGCATCTCGTAAATAGTGCTTAGATAGCGTTACTGTTAAGTCGTGGAAAAAATTTGGTGTACAAACGGGAATATTTTCATGACACTAACACCAGTTCTGCACTGAAATTAAATTTAAAAATGGATAGGAAACTTTAAAACTACGAGGTGTATTTAACGATAAGAATTATTCTACCGGCTAGCCTCGAAATCCTATTGTAGACACACTGTTGGTATTTATTTTTACATTGTCCTGCACGAAATAATCTTATGGTCTTTTGTTAACTCTGAGAAACGGCTGAAGAGTACTATTCCCGTGACTACCTGAAGCTAGACTTTGGTGGATAGAAATCAGTTCAATAACTAATTACACCACACACCCCTGTTTTCACATTATGCACAGGCTCTTGTTATAACTTACGAGGACTTTTAACTCCATCGCGGATCGTTCTGTGAATTCACGTACCCCGATCATTGCAGCCGCTCTTCATTAGTGAGAAAGAACATCTCAAGATCAACCTCTCCATCAAGGACAGGCTGCACTAACTAGTTTCAGCACCGACATCAATCAACAGTATCTGAACTGGTCAGTCAATGCACTACACAACACCGCGTCGTATGGGCAGTACCCTGTATTTGAATGTTTACTTCCTTTCCAGTCGCCTAGATTTTACTGGATAAATTATAGAAAAATTCACGTGAGAAAGTGTTTCCGAATTCTTCTCATAGTGCTTTGCTCCTGATCTCTCACCTACAATCTCATCTGGACTACAATTTTGTCGAGGTTTTTTTTTTTTTTTATTTCAGCATTACAAGAATTTCTGGTCAGTTGAGTATAGGGTAATCAACAGCAGCAGAAAACGGTATAAAGGGAGTAGGATTCCTTATGAATAGGAAGGTAGGGCAGAGAGTGTGTTACTGTGAACAGTTAAGTGATAGGGTTCATCGAATCAGAATTGACAGCAAACCAACACCGACAACGATGGTTCAGGTATATATGCCGACATCGCAAACTGGAGATGAAGAGATAGGGAAACTATATGAGGTTATTGAGAGGGGAATACAGTACGTAAAGGGAGACGAAAATCTAATAGTCAGGGGGGCTGGAATGCAGTTGTAGGGGAAAAGAGGAGAAGAAAAGGTTAGATGAGAATACGAGCTTGGGACAAGGAATGAGAGAGTAGCGAGACTGAGTTCTGTAACAAGTTTCAGCTAGTAATAGCGAATACTCTATTCAAGAACCACAAGAGGAGGAGGTATAATTGGAAAAGGCCGGGTGATTACACCATGGTCAGACAGAGATTCCGAAATCAGATACTGGATTGTAAGGCTTACCCAGGAACAGATATAGACTCAGATCACAACATAGTAGTGATGAAGAGTGGCCTGAAAATTTAAGATAGTAGTTAGGAAGAATCAACTAGCGAAGAAATGGGATACAGACGTACTAACGAATGAGGAGATAAGCTTGAAGTTCTGTAAGACTATAGATACAGCAATAAGGAATAGCTCAGTAGGCAGTACAGTTGAAGGGGAATGGAAATCTCTAAATCGGGCCATCACAGAAGCTTGAAATAAAAACATAGGCACAAAGAAGGTAAATATTAAAAAACCATAGGTAACAGAAGTAATACTTCATTTGATTGATGAAAGGAGGAAGTGCAAAATTGTTTCACGAAACTCAGGAATAGAGATATACAAGTCGCTGAGGAATGAAATAAATAGGAAGTGGAGGGAAGCTAAGACGAAATGGCTGCATGAAAAATGTGAAGAAATCGAAAAAGAAATGATTGTCGGAAGGACAGACTCAGCATATTGGAAAGTCAAAACAACCAAGAGTGCAACTGGAATTTCACTGCTAAATACAGAGGAGAGAGCGGATAGGTGGAAAGAGTACATTGAAAGCCTCTATGAGGGCGAAGATTTGTATGATGTGATAAAAGAGGAAACAGGGGTCGATTTAGAGGAGATAGGGGATCCAGTATTACAATCAGAATTTAAAAGAGCATTGGAGGACTTAAGATCAAATAAAGCAGAAGGGGTAGATGACATTGCATCACAATTTCTAAAATGACTGAGGGAAATGGCAAAAGAACTATTCGCGTTGGTGTGTAGAATGTATGAGTCTGGTGACATACCATCTGACTTTCAGAAAAACACCATCCACACAATTCTGAAGACTGCAATAGCTGACAAGTGCGAGAATTATCGCACAATCAGCTTAAAAGCTCATGCATCCAAGTTGTAGACGAGAATAATACACAGAAGAATGGGAAAGAAAATTGAGGATGTGCTAGATGACGATCAGTTTGGCTATAGAAAAGGTAAAGGCATGAGAGCGGCAATCCTGACGTTGCGGTTGATAATGGAAGCAAGACTAAAGGAAAATCAAGACATGTTCACAGGATCTGTTGACCTGGTAAAAGCATTCGACAATGTAAAATGGTGCAAGATGTTCGAAATTCTGAGAAAAATAGCGGTAAGCTATAGGGACAGACGGGTGATATACAACGTCTACAAGAGCCAAGAGGGAATAATAAGAGTGGACGACCAAGAACGAAGTGCTCGTATTAAAAAGGGAGTAGGACGAGGATGTAGCCTTTCGCCCCTACTGTTCAATCTGTACATCGAGGAAGCAATGATGGAAATAAAAGAAAGGTTCAGGAGTGGAATTAGTATTCAAGGTCAAAGGATATCAAAGATACGTTACGCTGATGACATTGCTAACCTGAGTGAAAGTGAAGAAGAATTACATGATCTCCTGAATGGGATGAACAATCTAATGAGTACAGAATATGGATTGAGAGTAAATCAAAGAAAGACAAAAGTAATGAGAAGTAGCAAAAATGTGAACAACGAGAAACTTAAAATCAGTATTGAAGGTCACGAAGAAGATGAAGTTGACGTATTCGGCTACCTAGGCAGTAATATAGCTAGTGATGGACAGAGTAAGGACGACATCAGAAGCAGACTAGCAATGGCAAAAAGGGCCTTAATTTGAGGCAGAAATTTTTGAGAACGTATGTCTAGAGTACAGCATAGTATGGTAGTGAAACATGGACTGTGGGAAAACCGGAAGAGAAGAGAATCGAAGCATTTGAGATGTGGTGCTAGAGACGAATGTTGAAAATTAGGTGGGCTGACAAGGTAAGGAATGAGGAGGTTCTGCACAGAATCGTAGAAGATAAGACTATGTGGAAAACACTGATAAGGAGAAGGGACAGGATGATAGGACAACTGTTAAGGCTTGATGGAATGACTTCCATGGTACTAGAGGGAACTGTAGAGGGCAAAACTGTAGAGGAAGGGTGAAATTAGAATACATACAGCAAATAATTGAGGACGTAGGTTCCAAGTGCTACTCTCAGATGAAGAGGTTGGCACAGGAGAGAAATTTGTGGCAGGCCGCATCAAACCAGTCAGAAGACATGACCAAAAAAAAATCATCTCATGTTTAGAGGTAAATTTCCTCGATTTCTCCAGTCTGTGCTGTTAAATTTAGTCTGAGATATGTATTGTGTTGTAGAGTTCGTCATTTCTCGCCGTACATGTGTCCGCCGATCAGCAAACTCCGCATTATTCTGTGTATATGTTTGTTTAACGAAACGAAGAAGAATTCCTATACCTTTTTTCTGCTCTCCCTTTACCAATCTAAGGCGTCTGATTTTCAAACACTTGATAAACGATTCTGTCTGTAATGCACAGGCTACCTTTTATTTTAGAGGTTTCCGACAATAGTGTATCCCATTTAGTATAATTAAATAAAATTTCATGAAAGGCTACATGATGACACTGAAGATAGCAACAACGAAAGATTTAAGAATTCGTATAAACTGAAGCAGATTTCGTTGGGAAATATCTTTATTCAATTTCATTACTGTTTGGTCATCACGATTATGATCATATTCAAATGTCTTTTTAAACACATAAAATGAAGCAATGTTTAGTTTGTTTAGTTTAACGACACAGTCGCATCTGATAACCATCGTAAAGGTCGAAACTATTAATTAAATTCGTATGACATTTCCGATCTAAGACTGTTTTGTTTTATACGAATTCCTAATTTTACATATAAAAGAAAAGTGAAACCGTCTTTCCGATCCTTGGGTCATTTCTTAATAATAATTCAAAGGCTATATTAACATTTCTCACCACGCAAACTTGAGCCATCGGGTTAGGAGAAAAAAATCATGTTTGAGAGTTAGACTTTACGAAGGTTCAATATTATTTGTACGAAAGTCTTCTTTATATCACTCAAAGTTTTAATGTACAGTGGCGCAACTTCCGTGCGGTCATTCAACAATCAAAATAACAGCAAAAAAAAATTCAAAGTATTTTTGTTCCGTTATTTCTCTTTAGGTCTGAGAAAACAGGTATAAAATGGGTGTACGTATGTATGTATGTATTTTCCACATCTCCTAAACCATAGGACTGGTTTCAGCCAAACTTGGTACTTTTACTATTTGGAGAAAATCACTGTGAGTGTAAGAATCAGCTACCTATCAGATGGTCGAGCGTGGGGTTGAAAAGGCAGTCTAGCTAAGGACGTGAAATTACTCATACATCAGTCAAGCATTATTTAATAATGAGATTTGACTTACAACAAACTCTACACGTAATTTCAAACTTTTAAGGAACTTTTCCTCAGTGACAACCGTCACAAAATATAAAAGGAAAAAATTTGTCATTTACTACACTTTCGCTGTTCATGCAGTAAAACAGCTGCGTGACGCATGGCGTTTTGATTTCTTACTTCTTTACTACCAAGTATATTCGCGACACATTATGGCGACAGTGCTCACACAAACTTCTGAATATATCAACAAACACACAGTTCAGGAGATATGATATCCAATGCCAGGATACATGAAAAACTAACGCATCAGGCATGACGTTTTGATTTATTACATCTTTACAATTAACTCTAATCGTAACACAGCACACAGGCAGTATTTACATATGCCTTTCAATGTATAGGAAAATGTATCATCGTACAACACATAGTTCAGAAGATATTACATAAACACAGAGATGCGTGAGAAAGTGCTGCATCACGCTAGACGCTTTAATTTATTACCTCTTGACTCACTACTCTCTTCACAACACATTTCGCAGACAACAGCCACATATACCACTGGATGCAGTTGCAAAATTATATCGTTGTACAGCGCATAGTTCAGGCGATACAACGTCATAAACATTGAGCTGCGTGAAAATGCCACTGTAGGGTAAAATTCGCTAGAGATACAGATTAAATATGTGTACTAATACGTATGAAATGCTAATATATACGTGAAATATATTTAAGAGGTGCGTACATGAGCAATACCTTGGGGAAATGCTCATTTTAAACACCAGGAACGATTTGCTCCGAATTTTGTGAACATATTAATTACGAACTGGAAAGAAATACAGCAGGTCAAGAACCACCAGCCTCCTCTTGGGGTAAGCTGATAACATGGAGAGAGAAGCTAGAGGGAGAGATGGACAGACAGCAAAGGGGTAGGGTAGGTGGAACGAAAAAACTGTCAGAGAGAGGGGAGAGGGGAATGGACAGAGAAAGGGGAGACTGGACAAAGGAACGAAGAGGATTTGGGCTGAGACAGGGGGGGAGGAAGAGAGAGAGATGAGGCAAGAGGAAGTGAACAGGGTGAGAGCGAGAGGGGTGGGGGGGGGGGGGGGGGTAGCATGAACAAAATGGGTACTGAAAGGAATGGGGAGCAAATGAACAGAGAGAGGGGCGTGGAGGAAAGAGACAGGAGATGGCCAGACAGGGGGAGGGGGGGGTGGCTGCGGGTGCACATAGAAGGGGTGAAGGAGGAGATGGACAAAGAGAGGCGGAAGAAGGAGCTGGACTAACAGAATACTGGAATAAATGGCAATGGCGGGCACTGAGTGTGTCTGTCTGTGTGTGTGTGTGTGTGTGTGTGTGTGTGTGTGTGTATGAGCATTTTTTTGTCATCGATCTTCTAACTGGTCCGATGCAGCCCGCCACGAATTCCTCTCCTATGCTAACCTCTTCAAATGACACGAGCATTTGCATCCTATGACCTTATTTATTTGTTGAATGTATTCCAATATCTGTCTTCCTCCAGAGTTTTTACTCTCTACAGGTCCCTCTGGTACCATGGAGGTCATTCATAGGTGTCTTAACGCACGTCATGTCATTCTGTTCCTTCATCTTGTCTATGTTTACCATATGTTCCTTTCTTCGCCGATTCTGCGGAGAACCCCCATATTTCTTACAATATCTGATTTTTATGTCTCTGTTGCTGCCGCAGATCCAGTACAAAATTTCCAAAGCCATTTGTTTCAGGAGCACCTGATCGCTCTTTGCTTATGTAAGAATTGATTGCAAATATACTGGGTGATAAAAAAGTCAGTATAAATTTGAAAACTGAATAAATCACTGAATAATGTAGATAGAGAGGTGAAAATTTACACACATGCTTGGGATGGCATGGGGTTTTATTAGAACCAAAAAAATACAAAAGTTCAAAATATGTCCGACAGATGGCGCTTCATCGGATCAGAATAGCAATAATTAGCATAACAAAGTAAGACAAAGGAAAGATGATGTTCTCTACAGGAAATGGTCAATATGTCGACCATCATTCCTCAACAATAGCTGTAGTCGAGGAATAATGTTGGGAACAGCACTGTAAAGCATGTCCGGAGTTATGGTGAGGCATTGGCGTCGGATGCTGCCTTTCAGCATCCCTAGAGATGTCGGTCGACCACGATACACGTGCGACTTCAGGTAACCCCAAAGCCAATAATCGCACGGACTGAGGGACCTGGGAGACCAAGTATGACGAAAGTGGCGGCTGAGCGCACGATCATCACCAAACGACGCGCGCAAGAGATCTTTCACGCCTCTAGCAATGGGGGGGGGGGGGGGTGGAGCACCATCCTGCATAAACATCGCACGTAACAGCAGGTGTTTATCAGCAGCCAGGCTAGGGATGATGCGATTCTGTAACATATCGGCGTACCTCTCACCCGTCACGGTAGCAGTTTTGCTCTCCAGCGCCATCTGTCGGACATTTTGTGAACTTTGTTTTTTTTTTTTGTTCTAATAAAACCCCATGTCATTCCAAGCATGAGTGTCAATTTTTACCTCTCCACCTACATTTTTCAAATTTATTCTGACTTTTTGATCACCCAGTATATCTTTAACGAGCCGGAAGTTGTTTGAACTAAGAAACAGAAAAATACTCACCGCATGTTGCATACAGATGCAGACTGTATTTTTCGTTAGGGGTCTCTTCCCTTTCTCATCCGTATTCCCTTCTGTAGTGCCAGCCGTTCTTTGTTTATGTTCGGCGAACTCGTACCTCTTCGGCGCTCATGCACGCTTTCCTCATCGTTTTCCAATTTTTACGGGAAAGGCTATCTCAAATTCCACTGTAACGGTGAGCACAACACAGCGCTCCACTCCGTACGCTGTTAAGGAGATTGGTGAACAGCAGTTCGCAGGCCCTGGGCATGCGCTCGCGATAGCCATCGGGGCAAGGCGTACACGCAATTACAAGCCAATTATCGCGCCCGGCAACGGCAGCTGCAGCTGGTGGTTGTTAGTTAGCATTGACACTGGAGGAAAGAGGGCCGGCCATTTACGAGTGTTATTAAGCACCCACCAGGAAGCCGCTGGCCGGGTTCACCGTCTATTACAGGCACCAGCTGGTGCTGAAGCTTCGGCCTTCTGCAATTGGACACTTGTGCGAGTAAAAGCACAGGCAAACAACCCAAGTACCACACATAACGCATTGCTTCGTGCGTGATAGTGTCTTGTTATTGCTGAATATTTTCTTCGTATTGCGACCATGACCGTTGACAACAGTCTCTGATCCAATATGGGGAGTGAGAAAGTTTGCCTTTGGATACGACGTTACATTTCTTTACTTCCCGTTGGAGGTTCGTCGATAACATGGTGATTATTCGAATCGGTAGACAATTTGGAAGATAACTAAAATGGATTAATACTGTCTTGAAGAGAGGTTGTAAGATAAACGTTAACAAAAGTAAAACACGGGTGGCGGACTGTAGTCTAATTAAATCATGTGAAGGAAATTAGATAAGGAAATGAGGACTGAAAGTAGTGGAATAATTTTTCTACTTATGCCGGAGAATAAGTGGTAATGGCCACACACTGGCAGTAAGAAGAACAGGATTTCTGAAAGAGAGATATCTGTTAACGGCGATTATAATTTTAAGGTTAGCTCCCATCTTTTTCTTTTCCTTGCCATGTAGTCTTATATGGAAGTGAAACATGGACGACAAACAGCTCAAAGAAGAGGACAACAGAATTATTTGAAATGTGCTGCTGCAAAAGAAAAATGAAGGCATGGTACGAGAACCAAACAATTAATGAGGTGATTCAGTATCGCCAGCCGAGGTGGCCGAGCGGTTCTAGGCGCTAGAGTCTGGAACCGCGAGACCGCTACGGTCGCAGGTTCGAATCCTGCCTCGGGCATGGATGTGTGTGATGTCGTTAGGTTAGGTAGGTTTAAGTAGTTCTAAGTTCTAGGGGACTGATGACCTCAGAAGTTAAGTCCCATAGTGCTCAGAGCCATTTGAACCATTTGATTCAGTATCGAATTGGGGAAAAACAAAATAATTTACTGCATAACTTGACTAATAGATGGCGCTCGATTGCCCTGAGTCACCAAATAATCATCAGTTTTGTTGCATCCTGTCTACTCGTCAAATATGGGGTGCCTAGGAAACCTGCTTTGTCGGATCGCTAGACAACAATTCAAGCAAATGGTATTAAAGAATTTATTACAGAAAATAAATGACAATACTTAACTTTGAGAAAAACATAGATATGCCGCAAGCAAAGAGGGATATGCAATATAATCAGTGTCCTTCAGTATAACGATTCTATTACAAGTGAAGCTTCTATACAGGTCGCGACCAGTTCTACAAAAGCGTCAATACCAGCGACCAGTCTGGAGCGGCGCTTATGTTCTTTTCGACTAGGACGACAATGCGTCAGCAGAGGGGTCGGTCAGTGTGCTACTGGCTGACGTCTTCTTCACAGGCCTCTCTGCTCTAATGTTCCCGACTGGCGTTGTGGCGGGAGACTTTACGCCGTAACAAGTTTGGAACTGGAGGAAAATGTGTGGAATGAGGTAAAAGTTGTATAGCGACACAGTTGTTTGAATACAGTATTCAGGTTCAAATAGATGGCGGTAGCAGTAGTTGTGCAGGGATTAAGAGGGTTGCTCAAGATACACTAGAGTGGAGAACTGCTTCAAACCAGTCTTCATACTGAAGATGACAATACTACATTCTACAGGTGTACATTCCATCTTTTTTTTCTTTTTTTTTGTTCTCCTTATAAGATGCCTTTCTGAAGTTCTTTCTTAATGTCCTCATTTCTGATTCTGTCTGTCATTCATATTCGTTTGTACCTCTTAAAAACTTAATTTCTGCTCTGTGACTACGTCTTTCTTATCTCTTAATAAGATTTACTTCAAAATAGCAGTGTCAGTAGAAACAACTATAAGATAAAATTTTATTAGAGCTTCCTGTCACATTTATATTTCATGTAGTATTCTATTGTAAATTTGTTCACTGTATTTATGCACTGTCACCATAGACACAAGTCATTACCAAGATAATTAATATGATTTATTTGCGTAATGTTAGACTATTAATGCCGGCCGTGGTGGCCAAGCGGTTAAAGGCGCTACAGTCTGGAACCGCGCGGCCGCTACGGTCGCAGGTTCGAATCCTGCATCGGGCATGGATGTGTGTGATGTCCTTAGGTTAGTTAGGTTTAATTAGTTCTAAGTTCTAGGGGACTGATGACCTTAGAAGTTAAGTCCCATAGTGCTCAGAGCCATTTGAACCATTTTTTAGATTATTAATAAGAGTTTTATTTAGCATTGGATTTTTGTCTAAATGCCTTTGCTTTAATTTTGTGAGATGATAGTTGCATTTTTTATTCATTGCAATTTTTCTTAAGTCATGTTTCGCTTTTGATAGATCACAATCTGTTTTAGAAGCAAGAAGGTGAGGTTATTAATAGATAACCAGTATCAGTAGAACTGGAACATTCAGTGAATTGTAAAATTTACTTTGCGTGCAGAATTTTTTATGCTGATACTGAATAATGTAGGTGATAAAAGGTATATCAGTTCATAATTCGGTTTAGTGGTATTATAAATCTTTTGTGCTCATAATATAATGTGTAAGGGCTATTGTCTGTTTGTTATATTCCGTAGATTTTTTCTGATAACACTGTTTCAAAGTCTCTGAAACCTAAATGTATTTCTGCATTGTATTCGCGTGACTTTTCGAAACGAATTTTGCATCAGAAGAGGACGTAAAAGTTTATGTTAAAGGTATTCTGTTTACCAGTATAATTCTGGCATAATCCACCACCAAAGATGAGTGGACAACGCTCTGGTTTATCATGCCTGGGTTCCCCGGTTCGATTCCCGGCTGGGGTGGAGATTTTCTCCGCTCAGGGACGGGGTGTCATCTTCATCATCATCTTTTCACCCTCATCGACGGGCAAGTCGCCGAATTGGCGTCACCTCAAAAGACTTGCACCAGGCGGTCAGATCTACCCGCCGGGAGGCCCTCGCCACAAGACATTTCATTTCATTCTGGCATACAGTTTTCAAGAATCATCGAACTTATAAATCAGTGGTTATTAGGATCAGTTTCCCCCCTTTTTTCTCTAATGATATCACTTTGGCTTTTTCCAGTTTCTTGGTATAATTTTCTGCTTTCAATACATCATACGAAGGGCTTATTTCAATAGTGGTGCAAGTCCATTTTTGTTCACTCTGAGATACAGAATCCTAAAGTTAAATCAGCGCTGAAAAATATACTTGATATACTTGGATATTTCTGGTATCTCCACTGCAGATTTTTCAGCGCTCAATTAACTTAAGGACTCCGTATCTCAGAATGAACAAAAATGGACTTGTACCACTATTGAAATAAGCCCTTCATATAAAGGTGAGGTTATCTATGATGCAGCACGTCCTCTCCCCCTCCACCCTCCTCAGCATATTCACGTAGTGGTCAAGTTAGATTGCTGCTACAATCATTATTAGGAAAACTGCGTGACATAAAATTCTCATGTAGTTCTTTTTGGTCAAATAATACATTTTCATCACTTTATGCGATATCGTCAATATTTATCATCATCAACACTGAGAACTTCTCGATTAATATAGAAAACCGTTGTTAAACTAAAGTGAGTCAGATAGACAGACAGTTAACGTCTTTGTAAAAATGAATGGGATTAGTCTAGAGAGCCCTTTGCTATTGCTGGGAATAGGAGATCAAATGTTCATCGATTCTTGGGGGAAAGGAAGAGATGAGAGGAAATCATGCCATGAATCTGAAGGAGTTTAAAGTGTTAAATGATAGTTTCTGTGAAATGATTGTTGTAAACAAACGTGACCCAAGGATCGTCCTTGACTACGATAATAGAATGAACATTGATTACAACGAACAAAGCACCGTTATTTAAGTGGACTCCCTCTGAAACGATCACTTAGGGAAATGTAATTGACTTTCCTTCTTTTTTTTTTTTTTTTTTTTTTTTTTTTTTTTTTTTTTTTTTTTTTTTGCAGTTGCTTTAGGTAGTCAGCTGAGGCAGCAACAAATGTGTTATAATGCTTCGTAACCAGTCAATCTAAATCCCCCATTAGGGCTACAGCGCTGTAGACGTGGGTACTAAGGTTGATGCCGTGTTCCTCGATTTCAGGAAGGCATTTGATACTGGTCAGCACTGGAGATTAGTGGAAAAATACAAGCTTTCCTAGTACCGGACCAGATTTGTGACAGCATTCAAGACTTCTATGCAGATATAACTCTAATCGTCGCCCTTCACGGAACAAAATTTGCAATTGTAAAAGAAATTTCGGGGGTAACTCAAGGAAGTGTGATAAAGCCGCTACTGTTTACAATGTCTATAAATTATCTAGTAGAATGTATCATTTGCTGTTTAAGGCTGACTGCAGATGATGCGGTTGTCTATAATAAGCCAGCGGTGTCAGAAGACAGTAACGACTTGCAAGAGGACCCGCAGAGGACTGATGAATGCTGCAGGGGCTGGCAGTAGACCCTGAACATAAATAAGTGTAACACGTTACACATACATAGGAGAAGAAATCCACTACTGTACAACAACAGTATGATGACACACTGTTAGAAACAGTAACGATCGTAAAATATCTAGGACTATGTACCGGGAGAGACCCTAAGTGTAATAACCACATAAAACAAATAGCAGTGAAAGCAGATTCTAGACAGATTCATACACTGAAGACCCAAAGAGACTGGTACATCTGCCTAATATCGTGTAGGACACCCGCGAGCATGTGGAAGTACCGCGAAACGACGTGGCATGGACCCGACTAATGTCTGAAGTAGTACTGGAGGGAACTGACAACATGAATCCTGCAAGGCTTTTCAGAAATCCGCAAGAGCACGTTGCAAGGCATCCCAGATATGCTCAATAATTTTCATGTCTGGAGAGTTTGCTGGCCAGCGGAAGTGCTTAAACTCAGAAGAGTGTTCTTGGAGCCACTCTGTACCTACGGGGTGTCGCCCTGTTGGAATAGCCCAAGTCCGTCGGAATGCACAATTGACATGAATGGATGCAGGTCATCAGCCAGGATGCTTATGTACGTGTCACCCGACAGAGTAGTATCTAGACGTATGAGGGGTCCCTTATCACTCCAACCGCACATGTTCGACATCATTACAGAGCCTCCAACAGCTTGAACAGTCTCCTGCTGAGGTGCAGGGTCAATGGATTCATGAGACTGTACCCATAACCGTACACGTTTGAAACGAGACTCGTCCTACCAGACAAAGTTTCCAGTCGTCAACAGACCAATGTCGGTGTTGACGTGCCCAGGCGAGGAGTAAAGATTTGCATCGTACAGTCATCAACGGTACACGAATGAGCCTTCGGCTCTAAAAGTCCATATAGACGATGTTTCGTTGAATGGTTCGCACGCTGACACTTGTTGATGGCACAGCATTGAAATCTGGAGCAATTTGCAGAAGAGTTGCACTTCTGTCACGTTGAACGATTCCCTTCAGTTGTCGCCGGTCCCGTTCCTGTAGGATCTTTTCCCGGCCGCAGCGATGTCGGATATTTGATGTTTTACCGGATTCCTGATATTCACGGTACACTCGTGAACTGGTCGTACGGGAAAATCTCCACTTCGTCGCTACCTCGGAGATGCTGTGTCCCATCGCTCGTGCGCCCACTATAACACCACGTTCAAACTGACTTAAATTTTTAAAACCTGCCATTCTAGCATCATTAACCGATCTAACAACTGCACCAGACACCTGTTGCCTTATACAAGCATTGGCGATTTGCAGCTCCGTGTTGGGCCTCTTTATCTCTGTATTTGAATACACATTTGGACCGGCCGGTGTGGCCGAGCGGTTCTAGGCGCTTCAGTCTGGAACCGCGCGACTGCTACAGTCGCAGGTTCGAATCATGCCCCGGGCATGGATGTGTGTGATGTCCTTAGGTTACTTAGGTTTAATTAGTTCTAAGTTCTAGGGGACTGATGACCACAGATGTGTTAACACACACAGTGTGTTAAGTCACATAGAGCTCAGAACCATTTGAACCATTTTTGAATACACATCCCCATACCAGCTTCTTTGGCGCGGCGGTGAAGCAAGAGTCTTAAGAAAAAGTAATTCAACCACTAAAGTAGTTGCTTACAGGGCACTTGTTCGACTGACTCTTTAGTAGTGTTAATCGATCTGGCGCTCTTACCCGTCCTACTGACTGATAGAAGAGATAGATAAGTTCTAACGAAGAGCGCCGCCTTTCGTCACGGGATCTTTTACTCAGCACGAGAGCGTTACAGAGATGCTAAAGAAACTCCAGTGCTAGAATATACAAGAAAGGCGTTGTGCATCAATGGGAGGATCACTACTGAAATTTCGAGAGTTTCCTTTCCGGGGAGAGTCGGGCTACATATTACTCCCCCCGCACAAAAGTCTCATGAAACGACTACAGTAATAAAATTAGAGAAATTAGAGCTCATATTGAGGCTTATCGACAGTCATTCTTCCTGCTTGCCAGTCGCGAATGGAAAAGTGGAGGGGGTATCAGTTAACACTACAGTGCGTCCACAATGTCTCTTCACAGCGGCTAGCTCCGAATGTGTCGCCTTGCGGAGTGCGGAAGGTTGGCAGCACATTCACGTCACTGTAGAAGCTAGGGGCCGGAGTTCACTGCTAGTGGTTACAGTTATGTTGGGACATAGGATTCAAAATTATTACAATTAAAACAATGAATTAATTATATTGATTATAATAAGATATACTGTATTCGCCTACATCACTGTAGGTGCAAGAAATGTTTTCCTCGTTCGTGAAGGTATAGAAAACATGTTTACATTTATTTGTGTTTCACCAGTTCATCTACTGTCTTTAGGTTATTTTGGTACACAAATGTTTTAGCCGCACTCCAAAGGAAGTAACCGGGTGGAGGCAGATCCGGTGAGCCGGGGGCCACAAATCTTTCATAATTACTCTTTCGCCAATGATTTCATCTAAAAGTCGTAGGTAATGGTGTATCGTACGAGCAGTACCGTTGTCTTGTTGGAATAATGAGTGACTGATCTTATTTTGATTCAGTAGGGTAATAAACGCATAAATTATCTGGGAACCATAGACATCGGAAGTGACCGTGGTATCGACATACAATACTGGCCATTAAAATTGCTACACCACAAAGATGACGTGCTACAGACGCGAAATTTAACCGACAGGAAGAGATGCTGTGATATGCAAATGATTACCTTCTCAAAGCATTCACACAAGGTTGGCGCCGGTGGCGACACCTACAACGTGCTGACATCAGGAAAGTTTCCAACCGATTTCTCATATACAAACAGCAATTGACCGGCGTTGCCTGGTGAAACATTATTGTGATGCCTCGTGTAAGGAGGAGAAATGCGTACCATCAAGTTTGTAGCCTATAGCGATTTCGGTCTATCGTGTCGCGACATTGCTGCTCGCGTTGGTCGATATTCAATGACTGTTAGCAGAATATGGAATCGGTGGGTTCAGGAGGGTAACACGGAACGCCGTGCTGGATCCCAACGGCCTCGTATCACTAGCAGTCGAGAAGACAGGCATCTTATCCGCGTGGCTGTAACGAATCGTGCACCCACGTCCCGATCCCTGACTCAAAAGATGGGGACGTTTGCAAGACAACAACCATCTGCACAAACAGTTAGACGACGATTGCAGCAGCATGGACTATCAGCTCGGAAACCATGGCTGCGGTTACTCTTGACGCTGCATCACAGACAGGAGCGCCCGCGATGGTGTACTCAACTACGAACTTGGGTGCACGGTTGGCAAAACGTAATTTTTTCGGATGAATCCAGGTTCTGTTTACAGCATCATTATGGTCGCATCCGTGTTTGGCGACGTCATGGTGGACGCACATTGGAAGCGTGTATTCGTCGTCGCCATACTGGCGTCTCATCCGGCGTGATGGTATGGTGTGCCATTGGTTACACGTCTCGGTCACCTCTTGTTCGCATTGACGGCACTTTGGACAGTGGACGTTGCATTTCAGATGTGTTATGACCGGTAGTTCTACTCTTCATTCGATCCCAGCGAAACCCTACATTTTAGCAGGATAATGCACGACCGCAATTTGCAGGTCCTGTACGGGCCTTTCTGGATACAGAAAATGTTCGACTGCTGCCCTGGCCAGCACATTCTCCAGCTCTTTCACCAATTGAAAATGTCTGGTTAATGGTGGCCGAGCAACTGGCTCGTCACAATATTCCAGTCACTACTTTTGATGAACTGTGGTATCGTGTTGAAGCTGCATGGGCAGCTGTACCTGTACACGCCATCCAAGCTCTGTTTGACTCAATGTCCAGGTGTATCAGAGCCGTTATTACGGCCAGAGGTGGTTGTTCTGGGTACTGATTTCTCAGGATCTATGCACCCAAATTGCGTGACAATGTTATCACATGCCAGTTCTAGTATAATGTATCTGTCCAATGAATACCTGTTTATTATCTGCATTTCTTATTGATGTAGCAATTTTAATGACCAGTAGTGTAGATCGACCCTATAATTGACGCTCGCTTTATGGCAATGGATTTTCTGATGACCAAATTCGTGAATTTTGAGAATTAATGTTCCCAGATACATGAAATCAATCCTCACCAATAAAAACGTTCGTTCTAAAACTCCAACTCCATGTCGCTTAACAAGTCGCTGCAACCATTCACAATGTGTTATTCGTTTAACGTGGTCCATGCAATGTAACTGTTGCACAGCAATAATTTTAGCAGATACATGCCCATTTCTTTCGTCACGGCTTTATATGCTGTCGTATGAGAGACCTTAACCTCGTACGATAATCTCCTCACTGATTTCGTTGGACTTCGCAACATGATGACGTCAAGCTTCCCTTCCATTAAAATTGTGGGCCCACTAGTTCTTGTAGCATAATTAACTGAACTGGTTGTCTGGTATTTGCGAATTAAATCACGTACAGTGCCACGATGTGGACACCTCGAAACAGGAAAATGTAATCTAAATTGCTGCCTCACACACTCCGCAATGCTTCCTCCTGCAAGTGGAATCTCAAAGGTTTCAAAATGGTTCAAATGGCTCTGAGCACTATGGGACGCAACTGCTGTGGTCATCAGTCCCCTAGAACTTAGAACTACTTAAACCTAACTAACCTAAGGACATCACACAAATCCATGCCCGAGGCAGGATTCGAACCTGCGACCGCAGCAGTCGCACGGTTCCGGACTGCGCGCCTAGAACCGCGAGACCACCGCGGCCGGCCCTCTCAAAAGTTTGAAAAGTGTTAGGGAAGCTAGAAAATCATAAAAGGGAAATGCAGAGACTCATTCTAGATATAGTGGGGATCAGTGAATTGAAATCGAAAGAAGATAAGAATTTCTGGTGGGACTAGTAAGGGTAATATCAACAGCAGCAGAAAATTATACAGTTGGAATGGCATTAGTTATGGATATGAAGGTAGGATAGAGAGTGATTAACTATGAATAGTTCAGTGATAGAGCTGTTCTCATCAGTATCGACACATAAGGAGCACTGACAAGAATAATCCAGGTATACAAGCCGACTCCACAAGCAGAGATGGAGAATGTATATGAGGATACTGAGCGGGTAAATCAGTATATAAGGGGAGATGAAAACCTAGCATGGTGAATTTGAATGCGGTTGTAGGGGAGGAGGTGGAAGAAATGGTTACGGAAGAATGTGGGCTTCGTAGTAGGAGCGAGAAAAGAGAAAGACTAATTGATTTAAGCAAGAAATATCAGTTAGCAATAGCGAATAATCCGTTCAAGAATCGCAAGAGGACGAGGTACACATCAATTAGATTACATCACGGTCAGGCAGAGGTTCCGAAATCAGATACTGGATTGCAAGGTTTACACAGGAGAAGATATAGGTTCAGATCACAGTTTAGTAACGATGAAGAGTAGGCTGAAATTTAAGAGACTAAATCAGAAAGAGTCAATGTGCAAAGAAGTGTGATACGGATGTACTAAATAATGAAGGGACGAGCTTGAAGTTTTCTGAGGCCATACTGTGTGTATCTATAAAATCACATTACTGTGTGCTCTTTTATTTACGTTTATTACAGCTAAATTCAAATGCATCATTGGCACAATGAACGTGCCATTTGTACCGTATCTTACAAAATGTACTGACTGCCATCAACCTCAATTCAAGCATGACATCGGCGAATAGGATTCAGATGCATTCTGACAAATATTCCCGGCATTTTTCGAATCACATCACAGTCACTTACAATTCTGGCAGAAATCCCATAATTGTGAGTGTCTGGCGCTAAAACCATGGACAAAATCCGTCCCAGAGAGGGGAAATTCCATGCTCGTAGTCCTTGCAGTCGTTACAGGTGATAGCAAAAGTAGAAGTTGTCATTCAGGATACACATAATCGTACTTTGTCTTATACCATGTTGGCGGGCCACTTGCCTGGAGCTTGTGCTGGGGTTCGCCTCAGTAACCAGTAGAACCCGGTCTTCCAAATCTGGTGTATGCGCAGTGTGCCGCCTCCCTGCACGTTCATGTGTCTGAAAGGACCGATGATCACACAAATGCACAGAAAGGGCTTGAAATGTTGTGTGATGTGTTTGACATCTGTGAGGGTAGGCCTGTGACAAAGAAAACAAAAAGCATACTAAACTAAATTGTTATTCCACAAGAAATATTCCTTATTCGCACTTTACCATAATACTGCTCACTATTTTATTCGATCACCCCCTGATTATAAGAGCCGTCTCGTTGCAGTTCGCTTTATTGTACTCTATGTTTTTATTTTTTATATTTTATTGTTTTTGGTCTATGGAGTCAGACGAGTTGGCGAGTTGCACTTGTAAGTTGTTTTTGAGTGACTTAGCACTTGTCAGAGACGACGTCTGCTGGTCGTTTTACGTTTCCGTCGCGGGCTGACAAATTTTATTATTTTTGTGTCACGTCTTCTGTTAGCAATACAGGGTGATTACATTTATTGTATCGTTATTTTAGCCAGTACAGACGGAATACTATTTGTATTTACCGTATGGATACCTAACTGTGTGCGAATGAAGTTCAGACGGTGCGCTGCAGGATTGTGTGTTGTTAGTATGTTAGTGTCATGACTTGCCGTTAGGCACCGGTACTGGTACGGAGACGTGGGTTTGAAACGCAAACATCAGTGTGAATTATACACTATGTGATTAAAAATATCCAGACACCCCCAAAAACATACTTTTTTCGTATTAGGTGCATTCTGCTGGTGAGAGAGCAGAATGGAGGGCTCCGCGGAATTCACGGACTTCGAACGTGGTCCGGTCCGGTGATTGGGTGTCACTTGTGTCATACGTCTATACGCGAGATTTCCACACTCCTAAACATTCCTAGGCTCACTGTTTCCGATGTGATGGTGAAGTGGAAACGTGAAAGGTCACGTAAAGCTTAAAAGCGTACAGGCCGACCTCGTCTGTTGACTGACAGAGACCGCCGACTGTTGAAATGGCAGTAATGTGTAATAGGCAGACATCTATCCAGACCATCACACAGGTACTCCAAATTGGAAACTGTAAACATCAGGATCCAATGTAAGTAGTATGACAGTTAGGCAGGAGGTGAGAAAACTTGGATTTCATGGTCGAACGGTTGCTTATAAGTCACACATCGCGCCGGTAAATGCCAAACGACGCCTCGCTTGGTGTAAGGAGCGTAAACATTGGACGATTGAACAGTGGAAAAACGTTGTGTGGAGTGACGAATAACGGTACGCAATGTGGCGATCCGATGGCAGGGTGTGGGTTTGGAGAATGCCTGCTGAACGTCTTCTGCCAGTGTGTGTAGTTGCAACAGTAAAATTCGGAGGCGGTGGTGTTAAGGCGTAGTCGTGTTTTTCACGGAGGGGGCTTGCACCCCTTCTTGTTTTCCGTGGCACTATCAAAACACAGGCCTACATTGATGTTTTAAGCGCCTTGTTGCTTCCCACTATTGAAGAGCAATTCAGGGATGGTGACTGCATCTTTCAACACGATCCAGCACCTGTTCATAATGCATGGCCTGTGGCTGAGTGGTTACACGACAACAACATCCCTGTAATGGAATGGCCTGCACTGAGTCCTGACCTGAATCCTAGAGAACACCTTTGGGATGTTTTGGAACGCCGACTTCTTGCCAGGCCTCACCAACCAACATCGATACCTCTCCTCAGTGCAGTGAAGAATGGGCTGCCATTCCACAAGAAACCTTTCAGCACCTGATTGTACGTATGCCTGCGAGAGTGGAAGCTGTCATCAAGGCTAAGGTTGGGCCAACATCGTATTGCATTCCAGCATTACCGATGGAGGGTGCCGCGAACTTGTAAGTCATTTTCAGTCGGGTGTCCGGATACTTTTGATCACACGGTGTATTAGCAGAAAGTGAGCATGGGACTGGATAAGGTTAGTAGGACTTTCCTCGTAAAGCTGTTTCATCGGAAGAACATCAATATTGCTACTCCTTTTCTGGACTATCGACGCATTAAAGGAATACAGAGGTCCTTTTCCAGCATTAGGATTAAAGAACATGACTGATAAGTTCGAATTTACTCGCAGTTTGGGAATTACTCCTGGGAGAGGCAGATGGCCAATTGCGACACAAATTGTTGTTACTGTTGCCATGACTGAAAATGTTGTACGTAGTATGCGATTTTCAAGCAGTGAGCCAGCTGTCACGACAACTGAACATTCTATGGCCCACCATTCTAAAAGCGCCAGGAACAACTATGAAAGGGAATCTATAGTGCAGTTTAAGGTTGTCTTTCATACAGACGGTCGTTACATTGAGCAACGTTTGTATCCTGGACCTTATCATCGTATCCTCTCATATGGAAATTAATGTGCTTTTATTTCAATGCATTATTCGTTATTTCTCTTCCACATGTCCTCGTTTCTCGTGGGGACCCTCTCACGTAACGAAAGCTTGATTATGACGTAATGAAAGCTACGAGCTACAATGACACTTTTATTCCTTCGTTTTAATACGTACAATCGTTATAGGCACACCAGACTAACAATTTCATTTTTATGAATAGGATCGTGCCCTCTGAAATCAGTGTGTTGTATCCAGTCTAGTAGGACCATCTTCTCCCATCTGAGGTCAAATAGTGATGTGTTACGTAACTGTTATACATTTTCAACTAATTCTTTAAAGCTCCGATTGTATGGGTGTTACCTGTTACGCCTAGATTTTCTCTTTCTCTGTGAACATATTAGTCACGTGCGTAGACCTAGCCCTTGACAATCACCTAAGGAATGAATCGGATGTCGTACACTGAACACCATTACAGCGACAGCTTACCTTAGCTTGTTTCATACCGGCTTAGCTGTCTACTTGAGTGATCGTCGTGGGTACGCCTATCTTTCCACATTTTGTTGTTCATGAATCAAACATTTAATGCGATGTCGATAGTGATAATATCATTCTCACTGATAACATTTCCTCCGTATTGTTTCTTCTTGTACCATTCACTTTTCCCACAAATTTTGATTTGCTCCTATAATCACTTCTACCTTCCAGTTTGAAAATCTGCGCTACAAACCGCTCATTCCTATTGCAAGACACTCCATACGTGGATTGCTTCCTTTTTCATCGAAAGGTGCCACTTCAATTAAGATTGAATTAAGTAACAGATTTTAATTGCAATAACAAATAATTTGTAAGCATATTGGACGTATACCTGTCTGATATATCTCCATTTAAACTTGCTAAGGGAAACGACATGGGACGAACGGTTCTAGGCGCTACAGTCTGGAACCGCGCGATCGCTACTGTCGGAGGTTCGAATCCTGCCTCGGGCATGGATGTGTGTGATGTCCTTAGGTTAGTTAGGTTTAAGTAGTTCTATGTTCTAGGGGACTGATGACCTCAGATGTTAAGTCCCATAGTGCTCAGAGCCATTTGAAGCATTTTTAGAAACGGGATGAGCGACAGGAACATAACAACAGTTCGTAACATATCTACACTGAATAATGCGGAAGAAAACCTTCACACTTTCGTGTTTTGTGAAGTATTTTTATGGTGTACTCATTTTTCGTGTAGTGACATTTACAGTAACACACCAGTTGATTGGTGAAATATATATTTAGACTGACGCTGCTAACTGATCCAAAGAAACGAGTCAGCAGCGTATCATTCAGCAGAGATGGCGGAGCAGAAATCGGATGTGACGAGATGTTTACGTCACCATTTTGCTTAACGGGAATTTGGGTAGTCTTGTTTCCACGCCAGTTTGCTCATTCTCTTACTGTTCATTCAGGAAACTATGAAAAAAGATCTTTAACATTATTAGTCTTTCCGATCAGTGAAGGCAGTGTAGCAGAATTCCTTCACAAGGCATACCCTTTGGTCGGCACACTGGCCGATGAGATGTAGCACGAACAACAGTAATTTGACAGCACCTGCAGTCCGCGCCTGGAGCACCAAGTTTTATTCTGTGTCCGCCGTGTTTCGACGCAAGTGAGAGGAATGCGTGTTTACACAGCTCGGACCTGTTCAAAATCTCCTTTTTTCCGGACGTCTCGCTACGCTTGTGGAGACCTCTGTGTCGCATTCCTTCACACACGCTGCTTCGCCAGAAGTTTATTTTTTCCGACTGACAGTGTGGCACGGCTATCTAGAATATTTCTGCTTATATATTATCAACAAGCGACACACAGCGTCGTCTCCGAGACTGGACCCGCGTACAGTTCCCCGTCCGACCACCTAATGTTACGGTGTGGTTGCATTCCACGTATTACTTGAGGTAAATTCTGCTGGTCGGTTCCTCCCTCATTCATATTAAACAGAGACATACACTCTCTCACGAATTTTCTGACGTTGCCTGATGGCTCAACTCGACGTATCGTTGGTTATTTCTAATACGTCAACAACAATTTCTGAAAGTTCCTTTAGTTGTAAGGGGGAAATATTTCATTTTCCTATGCTACAATTTAGTGACAGTTGCAATTTCTCCCCACTGAAGGAAAAATCCAATTACTAATCACTGGTATAGCCTTTCTCGAAGGGTGTAATGGTACAGTTGTTAATCTGTCTGTTGCAACTTGCATCAGTCAGTTATTTAGCGATCACACGCTCTGGGAATAATGTTCATTATCAATATACTGTTGTGACTATAACAGTTTCTTCAAAAACGACCTTCAAGAATGAGACAGCCGTCCCCAATGTTTACCGAGAAATTAAGTAAAATAATTGCTCAACATTTTAAAGACACTAAAGTCAAAACTTAAACGAAAAAAAGAAAATCTACAGAAGGACAAATCGTGCAAATCCAGAGGTACCATGGCCACAACCAAGGGCCATACGTTTAACAAACTACACTCTTTATTATAAAGCTATAACACGATTAATGCAAGAATTCAATTTTAGATCCACATGTTTCTTTTTTACGAACAGGCACGACACGTCCCAATACCAAGTGGACGTTAACAGCGTCCGCTGTCAGGCAAATAACATTGAAAACACTGACCAGCCGGCTATCTAAAACAGAATAAACATAAATTTAACGCCCAAACAGTTACAAGATACTTACACTAAGCTCTCACCATGCACTAGGTAATTTTAACACTCATTTAAAGAAAGAAAGAAATTTCAAAACCTTAATAAATTTTAAGTAACACCAGGAAGACAGCTAGAAGATCAGTTAAATCAACGAATGTTTCATGTTTGTGATCGTGCAGCAAAAATAAAATTTACACAGTACCCCAAACTGCAGATTAGATTGAGGTAACAGTAATACACTTGAGAACCTGCAAAGGCCCACCAAGCTTAAACACTGAACGCTCAACTACATCAATTCATGTTTCATATTTATAATCTTACAACAGAAGTCAAATTTAAGAGGTAGCACAAACTGAAGATTATATATAGATAGCAATTAATCACTTAACAACTGCAAAGGCCCACCAATTTTAAACACTTTGGGCTTAAAATTTAAAAACTCTTAAAAGCCTTAAAACATCCACGTTATCACCATTAGCGATCACCCAATATGACTACTCTAACAGGAGCCACTGATACATTCCCGGCACAAATAAGCCTGAAACTTGCATTCTGTCAGTACGTAAGGGCAGGTGCTCGCCATTACCAATCGTGCTGTGAAGTAAAACTCAAACTACTCCGCCAGTCTCGCCCTCCACCCGTCCTGAAGCCAAGGTGAAACCAATACTGTGCCGTAATTTTTCAGAATAGACCCTTTACTGCAGCACAGCGCAAGGCCGCCCCAATTGAGTGGACTACGACGGTAACTTCGTACAAATGCATGGACTCCAGGCACGGCCGAACCAACCGCCGTGGTCGCTCGTCGTTACAAAAACGTACACTCCAACAAGCTCACGTAGCTTCACCAGTACTACTAATTACACATTCCGTTCCACATAGCGCTGTCCACGGTATGTATCGCCATGCAAGAGTACCCTGCCTGAAAAACCACCTTCAGGTTCGCTTGGCTGTCCGCACACATCCAACGCATCGAGACGGGTTTGTGAGCGTTCTTCAAATATCTGCGTCGGCGAGGAAAACCTCACGCGAAAAATTATCGCTCCCATCGACCAGAGACCTTCTCAAAGATGTGACAATGAATTAACTGCTCAATTACGTCTTTTTTTGTCGTTACTGAAACTTGAAGTACCAGCCGTTTCTCGTCAATTTCCCATAGCACTTTTGCACCCATTTCCATACCCTCGTAGGCTGCATTTGTTTTTATTCTTCCTCATTTTCACACTGGTTCGACTATCAATCACATTGGACTTACGAAAACACAGTATTTTCAACTGACGATTGTAAGACATGTGATGTTCTCTTTGTTTGAAAAATAATATGGCCATCATATCCGTTGTACTCTTCAGGTTAAAGTGTTGTTCTTTCCTGTTTGCAAGCATCCTTGTTATCCGTCGATTATGTAAACTAGTACCACAGAATTCTTAGTAAATTTCTTACTAAATTTTCCTGTTAGTACATCTGTAGTTCAATTTGTTCGACGTTATATTTAATGTTCGTTACATGATTATTGTCATTAGATACAATGCTATCAGGACAAAAGACTCCACGTTTGCGATATTTTCGCAGCTGTTCTCCCGTCTCTGTTCAATTTATTTACGAACAATATTTTGCCGACCGGTGTGGCCGAGTGGTTCTAGAAGCTTCACTCTTCGAATCCTGCCTCGGACATGGATGTGTGTGATGTCCTTAGGTTAGTTCTAAGTTCTAGGGACTCATGACCTCAGATGTTAAGACCATAGTGCTCAGAGCCATTTGAGCCATTTGAATAAAATTTTAATTTTCCTTGTTCTTACTACTTACTTACTTTGCTAGCGCAAAAGAATGCTTGATTTTCGTTTGGGAATAGACTAGGATCCTTATGTCACCAGCAAATCTAAAGCAGTGATTTTAGTTACCAGTTATTCTTCTCGCTTTTCGTAACCGTTCCTACTGCATTTTCTGAACAGAGGTTATTTTATATATATAGGGTGTTTCACTAAATGTGCTTGCCTCTGTAAGTTACAAAGTAATAGGGGACGGAAATATTTACTGCAGTAGGTCACAATAAGAAACGTTACACGTCTGTGGAGCTATGAACATAGTTTATTGTGTTATTATCTAAAGAGTTACAGCAAAAATATACAAGTTCTTAAATGGAACAATAGTTGTTTCTATCATGCACTGGAATCAGTAACATCAGCTGTGTTTACATCAATTTAAATTACATACCTAACACTTTTAGTTTGGGAGACACAACCCTTCAAAGTTCAGGGGCAGGTACCCTACGCTGTACATAATACATGGCTGTGTGGTGGGTGATGAATGTTCTGGCGGTGGGAAATTGATGTAAATGAGATGTTCGAATGTGTGTCCATCTTGCTGAATGCACAATGCAATGCGCCTTCTAAAGGATCTGCGGACGAGATGTAACATCGCCGGTGTCACGGAGCAACATGCGTACTCGATGCGCCGTTTTAGATCATCTAGGGATGTGGGCTCAGTGACATAAACACGATCCTTTACATATCACTACAAAAAAATCTAATGGTGTTAAATCGGGCAACTTTGCAGGCCATGAATGAGGACCATGGAGTCCCAACCACCTTCCTGCAAACGTGTTGTTTAGTTCTTCCACAACGGCAAGCGCAGAATGGGCTGGGTGACCATCGCGCTGCATCCACATGTGGACTCTCGTGTGTAGACGTATATGTTCAAGAAGACTCCCTAACTATCGACTATAAACGCTCGATATAACTCAACTGTCAGTGTACCTGGGAAATAGTGTGGACCGATGATTTCATCACCAAGGATTCCACACTGTACATTAATACGAGTAGACCACCTATATTGACGGTCGACAGGTCGAACCCGCCGAGGATTGTCTGCGGCCCAGTAGTGCACGTTATGGCGATTCACTGCACCATAATTTGTGAACGTGCACTCATCAGAGAACATAACACCTTGTAAAGACTCCAGCGTGAAATTACGCATGGCCCATTCGCAGAATGTAACTCTCGCACGGAAATCGTTCCCATGCAGCTCCTGAGTCAGTGACAGGCGGTACGGGTGAAACCTGTGGCCGTGTGCTGTAAGCCACACAGAAGTGAGACTGACACCAGGGACTGCAGCAACGGCTCGTAAGCTGACATGAGGATCGTGGTGTACCGCAGCTAAAACAAACACCTGCGTCTCCTCACTTCTTTTAGTTCTTCGTCTGTTACTGCGGCGCATTACCAAGTTGCCTGTTTCTCAAAGTCGTCTGGCACGTAAGAAACCTAATGGATGCCGGAGCTCTTCGCCTTTTTAAGATATCTCACGGCGTACGCCATGGCTTCTTCAATGGCATCGTGTCGGCACTCGCCGAGCATCAGCAACATGTCAAGGTACTCGTTGTTCGTGTATGCCATCTTCAGCCGATGTCAGCAACTGTGGTATATTGAGCACCGTTTGTTTGTGTGGTTCGAACTGTCTTGTATACGGCCGTGTGCGGCGACAGTCAGCAGTCTAACAGCGCATCGAGGAAGCCTCTCGGCCCGTGACTCCGGCGACGTTACAACTCGGCCGCACCACTTTGACAAGGCGCATTGCGTTATGCGTGTGTGGTATCTGCCCTGAAACTTTGAAGAGTCGTAGCTCCCATAGGAATGTAATTTAAATTAATGTATACACAGCTGATTCCAGTGCATGACAGAAACAACTATTGTTCCATTTAAAAAATTGTATCTTTTTGTTGTAACTCCTTGGATAATAACACAATAAACTATGTTCGTAGCTCCGCAGACAGTGTAACGTTTCTTATGGTGACCTACCGCAATATTTTCCAGTCGCCTATTGCTTCGTAACTTACAGAGGCAAACACATTTAATTAATGAAACTTCCTATATATATATATATATATATATATATATATATATATATATATATATATATATATCAGTGTTTCGCCGGCAAGGGAAGTGGTTGCGTAAAGATTCCGATTACCAGTCGTTGCATCAACGAGCTGGATTAAATTCTAAGCCTCTTCGCACTTTCTCTTGAACTGAGGACATGTGACACCATTCATAGTGATCCGTCCTTTGGATGGAGAGGTTAAGCTCGGCAGACCCCTTGGTGCTTTCTGAGTGGAATACGTTACGTGCCGGCACCGGGTGTCAGCCTTTCCTTCCCCTTTATCCATAACAACACAAACCCAACACTATGCTGTTCCGGCACTATTAACTGCCATCCACACGGCACAAATACACACTGGACACTTCATAACAAGTTGGAGGAAGGCAACGGCAAAGCACCTCCACAAAAACATTGCGTTGAGCGATGGTGCACAACCTCTATATCCGCCTCTCCTGAGCCTGAGTATGGGATTCCACGAATAGAGTACGTCCACACTGCATATGCTTTCGCTGAAGTAACCAAGTAAAACTCGTTGCCGAAAGTTGTATTGTTTCGTTGGGACGGTGCGTGGCTTCTGAGGCAGAAATCAAAAGAACAAGACAGCACAATCACTGAGAGAAATATTGTAGTATACCGGTGCTCTGATTTGGTACAAAAGATTCCTTGACGAAATTTATATACAACTCCTTGTGAAGTACAAGGTAAGTCAAAACACTTAAGCTGTTCACAATACAGAAATAAAAGTAAGTCCTGAGACCAGGTCTGGTGTACTACTTTGGTAGAGAAAGTTGCCACTGCCCTATGACGACCCTCGACTGCTGCTAACTGGAACCAGTCAACAAGTGAGCAAGAACTCGGCAAGTAATGGGAGAGTTGCAGTCGGGCGGTGTGTTATCCACGTGATCTGTGGCGCCGGTGGCACCTCAGCTCAGTGGGCGTGGCAGTCGTGCGGCCAGGGTTTGAACGGCACCGGTCGCTGTCGCTGCAGCCGTCGGAATGCATTAAAAGCTCTGCTGCCACCCTCTGCAGACAAAGCTATTGCCACGTGTGTGGTATCGACTTGCTATGATACCGCATTCAGCACTACTAACAACAACTCAACATTAAAACTTTCTGGCAGATTAAAACTGTGTGCCCGACCGAGACTCGAACTCGGGACCTTTGCCTTAAAGTGCTCTACTATCTGAGCTACCGAAGCACGACTCACGCCCGGTCCTCACAGCTTTACTTCTGCCAGTATCTCGTCTCTAATAAAATGGTTCAAATGGCTTCACTGTGGGACTTAACATCTGTGGTCATCAGTCCCCTAGAACTTAGAACTACTTAAACCTAACTAACCTAAGGACATCACACACATCCATGCCCGAGGCAGGATTCGAACCTGCGACCGTAGCAGTCGCGCGATTCCTGACTGAGCACCTAGATCTCGTCTCTTACCTTCCAAACATTACAGAAGCTCTCCTGCGAACCTTGCAGAACTAGCACTCCTGAAAGAAAGGATACTGCGGAGACATGGCCTAGCCACAGCCTGGGGGATGTTCCAGAATGAGATTTTCACTCTGCAGCGGAGTGTGCGCTGATATATAACTTCCTGGCAGATTAAAACTGTGTGCCCGACCGAGACTCGAAATAGCTCAGATGGTAGAACATTTGCCCGCGAAAGGCAAAGGCGCCGAGTTCGAGACTCTGTCGGGCACACAGTTTTAATCTGCCAGGAAGTTTCATGTCAGCGTACACTCCGCTGCAGAGTGAAAATCTCATTCTGAACTCAACATTTGTCCAGCGCACTTTTTTAGAGAGTTACGAAGTACTAATGAGCTAGATATAGTTAAACATTATTACTGAAATTTCATTCTAATAATGATAAACCACGACAACATTATAATATAGCTGATGTGGTTTTCTTTTATCATTAGTATTAATGTCGGTTCACCTGTGGTGCTCAACATGAACAAAAATATCTCCCTAGTCTCTCCTTCATGTACTACACGGCTTCACAGCAAATGTGTTCTGCGAACAGAAGTTAAGTGCAGGCAAGCCAGCAGCGAGTTCTCTTCCCCCTCCATCGTCACAGGGAATAGGGTGGGGAATCATGTGGGAAGTCGATCCTGAAGGTAACGCCTCCAGAAATCTAGATTGTCTTTCACTTCGCAGTCTTATTACAGATCGTTTACTTCAGGTTGCAGAGCAGGGTGAAGAGTGTACTGGAAAGGTTTTTTTGTTTCTCATTCTGTTGCGCTATGAATCCCGACGTTGTTTCGCAACGTGACTGGAGTTCTATCCGTATAAACATCAACTATTAAATTCCATGAAGGATTAAAATCCATGATGCACCTACTTTTTTTCCACTTTTCTCAAAGCTGCTTAGAATGTCTCAACTACGTGTGCCTGCGATACTTACACTTTCATAGAGCACTAAAGAATGTGTAAAAAGCTGTTCACAAACATTTTTCAACCTGACTCCGAATGTCGTCTGTCCTAATCTGTATGGAACGCGTAATTGTCATATTTGATAACGGTTTCGCCTGAAATCACCTGCAGTGAAAGGGCTCATTATGTAGGCCACGAACAGGAAATATTTCGTTAGGTAAATTCAGCATCATTCTCTTCGGTATGTACTTATAGTGGTGAATGTGTTATAGGAGGTTATCTGCGAAAAATGCCTGTTATACAAAAGAATGCGTAGCCCGAGGTCTGTGTGTCATTTTGGTCTCTCAACAGCCGTTAAAAGGGAAAACATTTAAATCTCAAATCCAAGATAATAATATGGCAGCAGTGACCAAAAAAAAAAATTCACTGAGACATTAAAAGATTCAGATAAAATAGAAATGTAGTAGGACGTGTAATTCAGCCGTATTTTTTGGTTAGAAGAATTTGGAGGCAGGTTGTAGATGGACGGAGGGACATTGAGAGACAGGAAGGGGTGACGAACGGTGAGCGTGCTATTACCGAGCCTAATCGGTGGTCGCTCGTCCAGGTGGGCGGCTATTTGTACGGGGCCATATTACGTCTGGATTGTTGGGCCCTGCGCTGTTGCGCCCGAGTGACTATCTGGGTTTCCAAGAGACCGTCTGCTGATGTGAGCGTAGTGATGAGTTTGATTTTTCCTGGTAACCGGACGTCCTATCTTATTTTTGGGTAAGGTACTTCTGTTTTGGCACCCGTGCTCCGGTGCAGGACTTGCACCCGTTGGGCTGGTTTTCCCGCCGTTCCCATTCACTCAAGCTACTAAATTCTCTCTCCCCCTCTCTGTGTTAACTCCCATAATGCATGATACAGTTGAGTGTATTTAAACTGTCTTTGCCTTTTATTGCAATTTGTTCAGCACTTCGGTGCTCCTGTCATTACTGCTTGGCTGTTAAATTAGTTTTGTTGTAATGTGTTCTAGGGCACATATTAGTGACCACTGAGGTCGAATATCGAACCAGTCCTTTAAGGTGGCAATTTCTTGCTTGTTTGCCTACGAAAGGCAAAGTTACCGAGTTCTAGCCTCGATCCGGCACACAGTTTTAATCTGCCAGGAAGTTTCATACCAGCGCACATTCCGTTGCAGAGTGAAATATTTCAGTTTTCAAATTTTTATGGTCATGCTCTTCCTGAAACTGTAGTGAAGTCAGATTTGCCTCGTTGAAATCTTACGGATGCCTAAAGAGCTCTCGAGCTGTTCAAAACATGGTTCAAACGGCTCCAAGCAGTATGGCACTTAACATCTTAGGTCGTCAGTCCCCTAGACTTAGAACTCCTTAAGCCTAACCAAACTAAGTAAATCACACACATCGATGCCCGAGGCAGGATTGGAACCTGCGACCGTAGCAGCAGCGCGGTTCCGGACTGAATCGCCTAGAACCGCTAGGTCACAACGGCCAGCTTCTCGAGCTGGACTTTTTAATGTTAAGCGTGCTATTTTTTAAAGAAGTACTACTTGTACAGAAAAAGAAATAACAATTTTTATAAGTTCGGTCCCTTTGGTTTGCTGTCCTGAAATCAGTCTGACAGTTACTATTGATTTATATGTTGTTGATGTTTTTATGTATTGTAAGCAGGCTGTTTAGGTTTTTATATTGGTAACCCCACGTAGCGCTCTGTGTGAAAATCACTGGCTGTGCTGTGTGCAGTCTGTGGCTGGTTGGCATTGCTGAAATATTCTCTATTGTAGTGTTGGGCAGTTGGCTGTTACCAGCACATAGCGTTGCGCTGTTGGAGGTGAGCCGCCAGCAGTGGTGGATGTGGGGAGAGAGATGGCAGAATTTTGCGAGCGGACGATCTGGACGTGTGTGCGCCAGAAAGAGTGAATTTGTAATACTGGATATCGACAACTGATTATATATATATACTTTTGAACACTACTAAGGTAAATACATTGTTTGTTCTTTATCAAAATCTTTCATTTGCTAACTATGCCTATCAGTAGTTAGTCCCTTCAGTAGTTAGAATTTAGCTGGCAGTAGTGGCGCTTGCTGTATTGCAGTAGTTCGAGCAACGAAGATTTTTGTGAGGTAAGTGATTAATGAAAGGTATAGGTTATTGTTAGTTAGGGCCATTCTTTTGTAGGGATTTTTGAAAGTCAGATTGTGTTGCGATAAAAATATTGTGTCAGTTTAGTGTTGATCAGAATAAGTAAAGAGAGTAACATCTGAGTACATTCAGTTTTGCTCAGCTGTTGAAAATCAAATAACGTAAGGGGTTTACCAGCACAGTAATTCATAAATTTTTCTAAGGGGACGTTTCATATGGCGACCCTGCCAGGATACCTCACTGGAATCTTCTGATTTTTTCTTGTAGTTTGTGTAATTAGTGTAGCTATTGTTTATTGCTAGTGCATAATTATATAGAGAATTTCCTTTGTAGTTGTAGTTTTTCATTGTTGTACAGTAAAACAGTTGTGGCATGCGTGTAGACTTGCACCAAGTATTTCGCAGCTGTGCTTGCAATTAACTAGATATTATTTTCAGTGCTATGTTAATGTGTTTTCTTATTTTACTCTTCAAATTGTGCTTTTCTGTGTTACCGTGTGAAATATTGTGACAATAATGGCGTGTGAAAAACGTAACACTAGGCTCCAAAGTTAACTGAGAAATGATAGTGATGACGAGCATAGCTTATCAGTACCACTGTGTAATGAATTAACAGACATTCAAAGTAGTAATTTGGTAATTGTGCGTAGGGAAATGGAGCAGGCGGCAAATAATGTAGTAGACAGTGAAACAAATAGTGAACAGGGAAGAATTATCGATCGATTGGTCGGCAACAGTTCGCCTCAGGATTCCGAAATGACAGGACACAATCTTGCAAATACTGTAGATTCAGGCTTTGCGTTCTCACTGTTTTCTCAAATAAGTCAAGATACATTTTCTGCTTTTCAAAATGCGAATACTGCCAGTTCAAATGCGCTGCCGAATAGCACTGAGGAACATGTTTCAGACACCAATGCATTGTTATTACAATTAATGCAACAAATGGGACAAAAGCTTCAAAAGTTAGACACAATGGAAGAAAAACTTCAAAAGTTAGACAGAATGGAACAAAATCAGAGATAAACACAGAAAAAGTTAGACAAAATGGAACAAAATCTTCAAATGTTAGACGCAATGGAACAAAATAAAAAACAGTCACAGCAACAGCTTCCAAAGTTAGACACCAAGCTGGAACGAACACGTGAAGGTTTAACTGCTGAGTTACTTAAAATCGAATCTAAAAGTCAAAAAGTCTGTAATGACGTAAAAACACAAATTTGTGAACATTTTGAACCAATTTTTTCGTGTCATGAAAATGCATTACAGAATCGCAAAGCAGCCATAAAAGAACTGCAAACTATTGTTCATGAAACTCACGACACCTTGCAAGCTAAAATTAACTCAGTTGCATTTACTGATTCAGTTACGCAACTTTCAAAAACTCAGGAAAACTTAAAGGACACAGTAGATACGACTTCAACACAAATGGACACTCTGAAACTTGGTTCAGAAAAACACACTGAGAAAATCAGTTCACTATCGGAGAAAGTAGCCGAACTTTCGGATCAGTTCACTAACTTATCTACAAAGGTAGATGATGAACTGAATGACACAAGACCCGTAGCCTTCAATGACACAGAAGAATACGAACAAATTAGGAAATTCAAACAAAATCAGAATCAAATTAATACGCAACACAAAAGAGAAATCCAGGAAGTACAACATCAGTTGGCACAAATAATACAAGAATTACATATTTCACAGGAGACTCGCACTCCAACATGGGATGAGGGACATAGAAATACGGAACAGTGAGAAAATAGTAACACAGGGCACTTCGGTAATTATGAAAGAAATAGGCAAGGTACACCGAATTTTGAGATGGAACTGGGGAAACGAAGTAACAATGACTGATACGCGTCTCGCCGACATGATGATTTTGACTATAAGCTGTTCATTACTACACGTAAATTCAAAACATTTAAGAATTCTGGCAACTAAATTCATCCACAAGCATGGCTCCATCAATTCTCTCATTGTTTTCCTCCCAACTGGTCATTGGAGCACAGGTTAGAGTTTATGTGTGGCTACTTGGAGAATGAACCAGCTGTAAGAATGCGATCGGTCATTCACGATTGTCACAGTGGAGGAGAATTTTATCATGCCTTTCTCTCAGCATATTGGTCTCAAGCTACACAAGACCGAGTAAAACATAGCATCATAATGATGAAACTTTTCGAACAATATGAATTTTCCAGTCTTGTGAAATATTTTGAAGACATGTTGCACAAGAATCGGTATCTGTTAAACCCATACAGCCCCTCAGAACTCATCGGCATTTGCTTAATCAAATTGCCTGAACATTTACGACATATTATTTTGGCGGGACGTTGCAAAGACGACATTGGAGCTTGTCAGGGACTGTTACAAGAATTGTAAATTGACACTGACAATCGCGGAACGCGAAAACAGGAGCACAACAATTACTGGTCACATCCGTCACAATTCCGCCATGACATAAATAATAACTGGACACGACAAGGCTATTCTTACAATGTAAATCGTGACCAAAACAGACACCATCCGTATGACAACCGTTGGCAGAGTAGTAATAATTACAGAGAAAGATCGCATTTCCATAGTAATGAATGTGACAGAGACAACCATAGAAACAGACAATATGGCAACCAAAACAATTATTATCAAGGGAGGCAGAATAACTTCAAACACAACGGTCCTACGAGCAGTTATGACTCAGGGAGAAGTTCTCCACCGTGTGACCGACAAGAAATTAATTACAGAAATTACCGACATGACGCCAGATGATATAATCATAACGACAGACCTGAATTTCATCAGAACTAGCTAGAATCAAACAGGGCAGGGCCTTCTCGTCAAGGTGAATTTGTAGAAGTTAGGTCTCCTAATCCTAATAACGACGCGCGCCAGCAAAGAGACAGACTATGACTCGCACCGCAGGCAGCCACGTGCGCCGGCTGGCTCAGAGAAAAATAACATAGACGCTAACCTTGAGAAAAATTCCAGTATTCTTTACCGACCTATACTGCATCATAATTGCGTTCATGTTGAAACTCTGAGTACTACTAAGAGTAAAGGACTGCACCACGTTTCACATGTGAAACCGCTTATTGAGAGATAATGTGCTTTTTAATTTGGTCTTTGCTTTAACATTTTTCACTTCACGTTACTAGTACTCTTTGTCACACTTAGAAACTGTTAACATGCAGCTATGTTCTAAAGTTAACTATCCAGTCTAGAACCTAGGGAACATATTTAGACAGTAATTACGAATGCATTGTTGTAATGAACAGACGACACAGTGTTGTTATTTGTACATTCTTGCTTGTTAGTTGCGCGATTACGTAACGACTACAAGGCCTACATACATATACTGGTACTGCTAATGAGATTTCAATGCAACATTTTGATTTACTTGAAAATACATTCCGGATTTAAAGTACTTTCTGAGAGACACCAGATGACACAGTGGTTAGTTTATCTGACAGCTACACGATTATATCATGACGCTACTAATGTGTGACACAATTTACATTGTTGCTTTTGCGGTGTATCTGTTTTATATCTGCACAGTTTTTCTGAATTCTTCTATAAAGTAAAACATGTTTTAGCAGTAACTTTTGTGGTATAGCTGCAATGAGACAGCCTTTTTCGTAGCACAACAATACGTTGCAGTATAGTGCTTTCTTGATCACGGTAATGTACGTAATAACTACGATATCTATACGCATAGCATTTCACTTTTGTTTATGATGGGGTAAGTACATTGACTTCTTGCAGAACTTAGCTTACGGAAGACGATAATTACTATACTTGGCACATTTTTTACCCTTAAGTAATGACAGAGATTATGTTACAACAAGACGCACAGTTTAGCGCTACAGGACACGCATTTGAGTGATTAATTTTGTGCCTAAAACATTTATTTTTAAAGATTTTTGAAATACAAAGATACAAAGGTTTTCCATGATATATTTCATTCCATTGTTGTAATCTGTAACACCTGAGGGTACAATTACATTAACCCTCAGGGGGTACACGCCTACGTTGTATACCATGTGTTTGGCAAGAACAAGGAACCCTAGCTAATATGGTATTTGCTTATACAATTTTACACATCGGTACCATATTTCTCTAACACATAAATTACACAGCTATCTGATTATTTAACAGAGACAGACAAACATTTTTTTTACTACGCCTGTGACACATGCTTACACAATTACACAGTTTGATAACTTCACACTTATGAAACTGTATTTTGTCTTAAGAGTTATGATATGTGTGTAAATGTGTGAATGTATCACAATGCCAGCGAAAATTTTTTGGACACTGTTATATTTATAGGATTTTGTTTCAACACATTTGTAAAGCAAATTCTCGACCTGTGAAATTTTTTATATGAGACTGTCACTGCTGTCGCAATTATTTCGGTAAGACAGTTAAGTGACCTTCACGTAATGCGTCGTCGGCGGTGGAGAAAAAAAAGGAGACCATCAACCTCGATATTGACATTCCGTTGTTGAAAGCATCACCAATATGACACTTTCTGATCTTTACTGAAATGACTAATGACATTTCACGGCTATTGTCTTGCAAGTTGAGAGATTTTTTACTGCCTTGTGAAATGCCATATGGCTAGTGAATGACGTTTCACCCCTTGCTTTATGTATTTATTTGCTCATTTTGTTTAATATCTAGTTTCTAGTTGCACTGCACCATTGGTTAAAATAAAATTTAATGGATGTGCTAATATCACTATTTTCTGTCTACAGACGCAGTAAAGGATAATTTTATGATCTACTTCCATAAAAAAGCGAACACAAATAGACATTTCCCTTCACCTATTGCACAAATAATTTTTTTACGATTTGGTAACTTGTCTGCTGGAGTAAGTTATCGTGATGCATCACTCTAGTGTTAAGATGTGATATAGGTATTAAACATGGCCATTTTTACTGTAATAGTTTTTCTGCTTGAGCTATGTCATTTTTAGATATAAGTTATTGCATTCGCTGCTGCTGTTTGCCAGGCATAGTGCTACTGCATTTCACTTTGTATTACTCTGTTAAGCCAGTTTTTCTACTGATTTATTTTTCTTGTTTGCTGCACAGTGCCTTATATTAATTTTAATATTGCAATTGCTTTGCTAATTTAGATATACTGCTGCTTGCTTTGCCAATTTGCATTTTTTGGTCATTGCTGTTTGTGTTAATTTGTTGTGTGTTGCTGCATTGCCTCGTCCCTTAGTATATACAGGGTGTTACAAAAAGATACGGCCAAACTTTCAGGAAACATTCCTCACACACAAAGAAAGAAAATATTTTATGTGGACATGTGTCCAGAAATGCTTACTTTCCATGTTAGAACTCATTTTATTACTTCTCTTCAAATCACATTAATCATGGAATGGAAACACACAGCAACAGAACGTACCAGCGTGACTTCAAACACTTTGTTACAGGAAATGTTCAAAATGTCCTCCGTTAGTGAGGATACATGCATCCACCCTCTGTCGCATGGAATCCCTGATGCGCTGATGCAGCCCTGGAGAATGGCGTATCGTATCACAGCCGTCCACAATACGAGCACGAAGAGTCTCTACATTTGGTACCGGGGTTTCGTAGACAAGAGCTTTCAAATGCCCCCATACATGAAAGTCAGGAGGGTTGAGGTCAGGAGAGCGTGGAGGCCATGGAATTGGTCCGCCTCTACCAATCCATCGGTCACCGAATCAGTTGTTGAGAAGCGTACGAACACTTCGACTGAAATGTGCAGGAGCTCCATCGTGCATGAACCACATGTTGTGTCGTACTTGTAAAGGCACATGTTCTAGCAGCACAGGTAGAGTATCCAGTATGAAATCATGATAACGTGCTCCATTGAGCGTAGACGGAAGAACATGGGGCCCAATCAAGACATCACCAACAATGCCTGCCCAAACGTTCACAGAAAATTTGTGTTGATGACGTGATTGCACAATTGCGTGCGGATTCTCGTCAGCCAACACATGTGGCGGTGAATAGAGGAAGTACAGTACATACTGACGAAACTAAAATGAGCTCTAACATGGAAATTAAGCGTTTCCGGACACACGTCCACATAACATCTTTTCTTTATTTGGTTGCGAGGAATGTTTCCCGAAAGTTTGGCCGTACTTTTTTGTAACACCCTGTATATCTGAGCTCAGTAGATTTAAGTTAGCTTAAGAGGGGGTTGACTTTATAAGAAACTAAATATGAAGAATAGGGAAAGAATGCATTGAGAAGTTATATGAAAAATATTGGGCCAAAATGAGTATTGTACAATGAGAAAAATTTCTCTAGAAAGAGGATATGAACAAAACAGTAGGGTTTAGAGACAACAGGTATAGATAGGACTTTTTGGGAATAATGATAAATGAAGGCATATCTCCAAGAAGTAAAGAAAGTTCTGTTTGCAAAATACTGCAGTAAAACAAACACTGTCCTTTCCTTTTGTGTTATTCCGCTATGTGTTTGTGTACCCTTGTGTATTTGTGTTTTTCCTGTCTTTATGTGTTTAGCTAATAAGATTTATGTTGTAGAATTTATCTAATACTAAGTTACATTCTCTATGATGAGGATCACTGTTATTCTCAAATATAATTTGCATTAATAATATGTTATTTACTTTGTAAAGATGTTTAGACATCATTTTCGAAAGCTATTCTGATCTTTTATGTATTTACTTATGTCATAATTCCTGTAACACTGATGTATATGTTTATTTCTATTCTTTTGTAAAGCATGTATTACTACAAATATTGTCTGTACTATTATGTTCTTTAATGATGTATTTTGTACCTTTGTAATTGTATTATTATGTTGTAAATTTATAATTGTATAGAAACCAGTTCTTCAAATTAACTTACGCTTCACTGCACACTTTTTTGTTGGTCATAGTATATGCACAATATGTGAGAAGTTGGAACTGTTAGTGTCTGCACGTGTGTAAATAATTCAGCAAGGGACTGGTTAACAGCATTGCTGGGTCTAAGGTCAATTCCTAAAACTTTGTGAGTGCACAAGTGGTGGTTTATGGACTTGCTATATTGTCCACAAGTGATTGTGCACCTGCACAGTCACAACAGATGGCTGCTGGCCGTCTCTACAAGGACTGAAGTGGGTCGGCACCTTTGATGATCCACCAATACCATTATTTCTACAAGGACTGAAGTGGCTATGCACGTCTGGTGGCCCACCAATACCATAATCTCTACCAGGACTACAGTGGGTCTGCTCTGTGATGACCTACCTACCAATATTCTTCAAAACTTCGACTGACTCTGCTGTGGGTTTGCTCTGTTGTGGACCATTACCTGTCTGCATGTCAAGAGTCAGCATTATCTTTCTGTTGGAGGGACTTCTTCAAGACTGCATGGAAATCCACTACTTCTGTGTGCACTTTCTTTTACTGCTCAGACTTTGTGCATAAAATTGTAATTAATACTGTGATGAATGATCAGGACTGTCTTTATGGACTGTGAGAAAATTTTAACCTTTGACCAACATTGCATCAATAAGTGTTTCATTTGCTTTCTTTGTTATTGTAATTATGAAAAATTTTCTCAAATCTGTATTGGCCACTGCTCAAAACAATTTGTAAGATTTTTTGTGGGGAGCATGGGGGCTATGTAAGTAGGCTGTTTAGGTTTTATATTGGTAACGCCAGGTAACCCTCTGTATGAAAATCACTTGCTATGCTGTGTGCAGTCTGTGGCTGGTTGGCATTGTTGGAATATTCTCTATTGTAGTGTAGGGCAGTTGGCTGTTAACAGCGCGTAGCGTTGCGCTGTTGGAGGTGAGACGCCAGCAGTGGTGGATGTGGGGAGAGAGATGGCAGAATTTTACCAGCGGACAATCTGGACGTGTGTGCGCCAGAAAGAGTGAATTTGTAATACTGAATGTCATGAATATATATATATATATATATATATATATATATATATATATATATATATATATATAAAATGGCTTTTGAACACTATTAAGGTAAATACATTGTTTGTTCTTTATCAAAATCTTACATTTGCTAACTATGCCTATCAGTAGTTAGTCCCTTCAGTAGTTAGAATCTTTTATGTAGCTGGCAGTAGTGGCGGTTGCTGTATTGCAGTAGTTCGAGTAACGAAGATTTTTGTGAGGTAAGTGATTAATGAAAGGTGTAGGTTATTGTCAGTCAGGGCCATTCTTTTGTAGGGATTTTTTAAAGTCAGATTGCGTTGCGCTAAAAATATTGGGTGTCAGTTTAGTGTTGATCAGAATAAGTAAAGAGGGTAACGTCTGAGTACGTTCAGTTTTGCTCAGCTGTTTGAAGATCAAATAACGTAAGGGGTTTAACAGCACAGTAATTCATAAATTTTTCTAAGAGGACGTTTCAGTATCTCTTGTTAAACAATGAAGACCAACTATTTTGAAGCAATAAACAGCCTTCCATAAACACAGCCTGCACCTTCCTTCCGCCCGTTAAGTTGTTGTCGTATACCGGGGCGTCCACTGAGGTCTCAATAGATACATAAAGGTCACATCGAAATGATAAGTCCATGCTTAATCTAGCTTAGGACACGTGAAACAAGCTGAAGTGCAACTTAAAGGTAACGTGAAATCTCAGTATACCGCGCAACCCGCAGGTTGTGGTCTACGTGTGACGGCTCTCGAAAACCAAAAACTCCGCTAAGTTGGTCATAGCGAAATGGTTCAAATGGCTCTGAGCACTATGGGATTTAACTTCTGCGGTCATCAATCCCCTACAACTTAGAACTACTGAAACCTAACTTACCTAAGGACGTCACACACATCCATGGCCGAGGTAGGATTCGGACCTGCGACCGTAGCGGTCGCGCGGTTCCAAACTGTACCGCCTAGTACCGCTCAGCCACCCCGGCCGGCATAGTAAAATAATTAGACCATGCGGAATCCAACTTAAAAGTAGTAAAACAATATGACATTCAGCTATAGACTAATGTGAAATGTCTAGCATAAAGCGCGATCCGTAGTTCGTGTTTTACGTGTGGTGACACTCGGAAAAAAAGGTTACAACATTTTATTACGCATTGTCAATAATATTATCTGTGACATTTTACAAAAGAAGTTAAAGCCGAACAAACTGCAAGTACAATACATCGTGAAATAGTTTAAAGAACTTGTTATCTCTAAAATCGAATTGGTCGAAAAGAACGTTATTGCTGTTCCTTATCATTCACTATATATCAGTATATTTTCCAGAATAACTTCTCGCCTTTAGAGCACTATAAAGAATTTTCATATTGTGGTTCAAGTTGGTAGCGTTGTGCTTCGAGTCTCTCTGATGATCCCAGAATGCTGTGGTTTTCTCGTGTGTTATCCACATCTGGCGAAAAACGATCGACCGGTTTGACCTATGTAGAATGCTTTACGCTGACCTCATACTGCGGATGGAGGTTATCGCTGAAACAACCTGATTTCGGTTATTTCGATTTTTTTCAGAGCGAGTTTAACCTGACTGTTACAAGCTCTCAAAACAACGGGTTTTTTAAATAAATGATTTTCTGTTTTCGATTTCTGTAACTCACTGTAATAAATGTGGAAATCGAACAAAGACTGAAAAATTATAACTCTCTCGGTTTCAAGATAGTAGAGCCAAAATATTAAACTAAGTAGGCAAATAAAAGAAAACTAAGCCCATCCACCGTTCGCTGTTTTTCTCGAAAGGTGAAACGTGAGCACTATAAAAATTCCCAGTATTCACCTATTGATTCTGTTATTTTGAATCTCTGCTCAAAAATCATGTTGTATTGGAGGATCGTATCAGATTGTGCGTATTACTAATAGTCAGTGCCAAGCGGTGAAAATGAAGTTCAAGAACTAACCTGGTAATTTGCCCGTTTTCGAAGCAGATCAAGTCTTATCATGTAGACAGCGGCAGCAGACCAGCTACTTTCTCTTTTGAATGTAAGCCGTGAGTGAATTGTTAAGTTTTCTCCTCGTATGACGTAGCAAGTCTCTTGTGGTTCCTCATGTTTCCTAGTCTTTAAAATCAAATGGATTGTACTTCGTGTTTCCAGCCTAGAAGTGGTGTCATACTCTAACGCAATTGACGTCCGACGATGACAGCGAGAAACAGCCACGTAGACGAGACTGGGTAAGCCGTGCACACTGCATATACACATACACCATGTGACAGCCGGCCGAAGTGGCCGTGCGGTTAAAGGTGCTGCAGTCTGGAACCGCAAGACCGCTACGGTCGCAGGTTCGAATCCTGCCTCGGGCATGGATGTTTGTGATGTCCTTAGGGTAGTTAGGTTTAACTAATTCTAAGCTATAGGGGACTAATGACCTCAGCAGTTGAGTCCCATAGTGCTCAGAGCCATTTGAACCATTTTTGACCACGTGACAGGCTGTGCCTCATAGTAACCCGTACAGTTCTGTCTCAGCACCGCCGTACCATTTATTATGGCACTTGTTTATTGCTCGTTACAGTAGGCATTGTTATTAAAACAGCACAGACTGCTTTTCCGATTTTGTATTGTAACCCAGTATGTCAAAGGAATGGAAATTTTACGAATAAAAAGTTCTCCATTTTTAAAAAAAGTGTTATTTAAAAATATTAACAATGCTGCTATGGGTAATTGATATACCGTTTTATTAAGAGGTTATTAGTAAAAAATAGAAAACACCTGTTATAAACGAGGCAAAACAAATACCGCAAAATAGCGGTTGTTGAGAATTAAAATACCGGTATCGGGTACACAGGCCGATTCTTCCCATCCTTACTACATTCCAGCTTGTACAATAAGATTTTTTTTATTTGTTACTTTTTTTCCCGGCGGGGCCAGGGATTTTCTCTGCCTCGTGATGACTGGGTGTTGTGTGATATCCTTAGGTTAGTTAGGTTTATGTAGTTGTAAGTTCTAGGTGACTGATGACCATAGATGTTAAGTCCCATAGCGCTCAGAGCCATTTGAACCATTTTTTGTTACTTTTTTCTCCGATCTTATACCGTTATTTATACTAATTACAGTGCACACAGAAGAATTTAAGCACTCATTTACCCCACTCCCCATGCCCGAGTGGAAAGGGAAAAAATGACAATTTGTAGCACAATGGCAAGTACCGTCATAGTGGTTTGAGGATTATGAATACACACGCATATGTATGCTTTCAGAGAAACTTCACAAACGAAGAGCAGTTCGATAATATTGGGATAATTGGACTGTTATTGAAATAATTACAACTCTGGTTTCAGGGTGGCTGCCGTTGGTCGCTGTTCGAAACACAGACCAGTTTTGTGCCCCCTCTGGAGTGGGTTGTAGTGTGCAGCGCGGAGAGCCACACCGGCGATGTGCGAACACCGAAACTCCAGCACTGATGTACCATTTGAAATACTGCCCTGCTCGGCAAATACGCGGAGCACTGGCAGATCCTGTTGGACTCGAGACAGAGCGGCAGCACACACAGGCCGTCCCACCGCGGCGCTGTCAACAAGCCTCCGTAATAGTATGCTGCAAGAACCACGTTTCGAACGCTGTAGCAGCCATAATTGGTGCGTGACGCAGGATGCTTTTCCCGCAGCAGGACGGCACAGCAGGATGGCGCCTGTGCGTGTCAGGCTAACAGGTAGCGGCATCACGCCGAGGTGCGCGGCCGCACGCCGGCGTCAACACTTGACAGACCTCAACTCCATGTGTGCGGAGAGGCTGACACGAGCTTCCTTGTTGTACACTACTGGCCATTAAAATTGCTACGCCACGAAGACGACGTGCTACAGACGTGAAATTTAACCGACAGGAAGAAGTTGCTGCGATACGCAAATGATTAGATTTTCAGAGCATTCACACAAGGTTGGCGCCGGTGGCGGCATCTACAACGTGCTCACATGGGGAAAGTTTCCGCGGATTTCTCATACACAAACAGCAGTTGACCGGTATTGCCTGGTGAAACGTTGTTGTGATGCCTCGTGTAAGGAGAAGAAATGCGTACCATCACGCTTCCGACCTTGATAAAGGTCGGATTGTAGCCTATCGCGATTGCGATTTCTCGTATCGCGACATTGCTGCTCGTTTTGGTAGAGATCCAATGACTGTTATCAGAATATGGAATCGGTAAGCCAGGAGCGTAATACGGAACGTCGTGCTGGATCCCAACGGCCTCGTATCACTAGCAGTCGAGATGACAGATATCTCATACGCATGGCTGTAAGGGATCGTGCAGCCACGTCTCGATCCTTGACTCAAAAGATGGGGACGTTTGCAAGACAACAATCATCAGCACGAAGAGTTCGACGACGTTTGCAGCAGCATGGACTATCAGCTCGGAGACCATGGCTGCGGTTACCCTTGATGCTGCATCACAGACAGGAGCGCCTGCAATGATGTACCCAACGACGAACCTGGATGAAACCAGGTTCTATTTACAGCATCATGATGGTCACATCCGTGTTTCGCGACATCGCGGTGAACGCACATTGGACGTGCGTATTCGTCATTGCCATACAGGCGTATCACCAGGCGTGATGGTATGGTGTGCCACTGGTTACACGTCTCGGTCACCTCTTGTTCGCATTGACTGTACTTTGAACAGTGGACGTTACATTTCAGATGTGTTACTACCAGTGGCCCCACCCTTCATTCGATCCCTGCGAAACCCTACATTTCAGCAGGATAATGCAGGACCGCATGCTGCAGGTCTTGCACGGGCCTTTCTGGATACAGAAAATGTTCGACTGCTGCCCTGGTCACCACATTTTCCAGATCTTTCACCGACTGAAAATGTCTGGTCAATGGTGGCCGAGCAACTGGCTCGTCACAATACGCCAGTCAGTACTCTGTTTGACTCAATGGCCAGGTGTTTAAAGGCCGTTATTACGGTCAGAGGTGGTTGTTCTGGGTACTGATTTCTCAGGATCTATGCACCCAAATTGCTTGAAAATGTAAACACTTGTGAGTTCTAGTATAATATATTTTTCCAATGAATATCCATTTATCATCTGGATTTCTTCTTGTTGTAGCAATTTTAATGGCCAGTAGTGTATATATGTGAGCAGTGTCTGTTTTGTCGGACATGTCCTCAGAACAAACACCACTAAACCCTCTCAAAGATGTGAACAACCATGCATGAGCAGTGCCTATTAGACGGAGGGGGTCCGACAGCCGATCAGTACCAGTCATTCCACCAGGAAGAAGGTACACGGCTCGTGTTGTTTGTCGTTCAACCATGCCTAAACGGTCATTATCGCGGTTCGGTCGCGTCCGCATTGTTACTTTGTGCCAGGACTGGCTCTCAACAAGGAAAATGACAATGCGTCTCGGAGTAATCCAAAGCGATGTTGTTCGAACATGGTGGAGATACAGAGAGACAGGAACTGTAGATGATATGCATCGCTCAGGCCGCCCAAGGGCTACTACTACAGTGGATGACCGCTACCTACGGATTATGGCTCTGAGGAACACTGACAGCAACGCCACCATGTTGAATAATGCTTCTCGTGCAGCGACAGGACGTCGTGTTTCGGCTGAAACTGTGCGCAATAGGTTGCATGATGAGCAACTTCACTCCCGACGGCCATGGCGAGGTCCATCTTTACAACCACGACACCATGCAGCGCGGTACAGATGGGCCAAAACACGCCGAAAGGACCGCTCGGGTTTGGCATCACGTTCTCTTCACCGATGAGTGTCGCTTATGCCTTCAACTACACAATCGTCAGAGACTTGTTTGGAGGCAACCTAGTCAGGTTGAACGCCTTAGACAAACTATCCAGCGAGTGCAGCAAGTTGGAGGTTCCCTGCTGTTTTCGAGTGGTGTTATATGGGGCCGATGAATGCCGCTGGTGGTCATGGAATGCGTCGTAACGGCTTTACCAGACGTGAGTGCCATCCTACGACATATAGTGAAACCATATCGGCAGCATATTGGCGAGGCATTCGTTTTCATGGATGTCAATTCTCGCCCCCATCGTGCACATGTTGTTATCCTTCAGGATAACAACATCTCTCGACTAGAGTTGCCAACATAGTCTCCAGACATGAACCCTACCGAACATATCTGGGATAGGTTGAGAAAGCCGCGCGGGATTAGCCGAGCGGTCTCGGCGCTGCAGTCATGGACTGTGCGGCTGGTCCCGGCGGAGGTTCGAGTCCTCCCTCGGGCATGGGTGCGTGTGTTTGTCCTTAGTATAATTTAGGTTAAGTAGTGTGTGAGCTTAGGGACTGATGACCTTAGCAGTTAAGTCCCATAAAATTTCACATACATTTGAAAATTTTTTAGATTTAAAAGGGCTGTTTATGGACGACGTCACCCACCAACCAGTCAGGGAGCTACGCCGAATTGCCGTTGAAGAGTGGGACAATCTGGACCAAATGTGCCTTTATGAACTTGTGGATAGCATGTCACGATGGATACAGGCATGCACCAATGCAAGAGAACGTGCTACTGTGTATTAGAGGTACCGGTGTGTATAGCAATCTTGTCCACCACCTCTGAAGGTCTCGCTGTATAATTGTACAACAGGCAATGAGTAGTTTTCATGAGCAACAAAAAGGACCGAAATGGCGTATCTGTGGATCTCTATTCGAGTCTTCTATACGGGTTCCGCAACTCTCGGAACCGAGGTAATGCAAAACTTTCTTTGATGCGTGTGTATACATTATTGTAAGGGCGCGACGAATCGTTAACATTTGTTTCAGGGCGGATGCACTAACATTGCCGAACTCATACAGGAATCAATCATTTGTAAGTAGTGGTTTAACGGGCGCGGGACGCTGCATTGCTGAACGCTGAAGAGTTTGAAATTTCAGCCGGTCAGGGACCGTGTCCGGATGGCCAAAGAGGCGGTCGCCCTTCGGCAGGCTAGCGGCACGGACGTCTTGTTTACATCCTTGGTGCACAGTTCGCTCGTCGAGTTGTTTACGTGATTCCACCATCTTAGCACGCTATATTTTCTCACAAAGAGAAAGGCTTAAGGCTACAGAAATCGATACTGCTGATCAGGTTTTCAACTGAATATGTTTAATCAGAATCACTTGAAATCGAACACTTTATCAGAAAGGAAGTGAAGATTGATTGCAACAGACTTGTTGGCATCCACCTGTCAATATAGGGCAGTGTGGTGTACTTGAAACTGACCGATGAAGTACGTGATGGAATTCTACGTGAAACTAGAAGTGGTCCTAATTCAGTCATTCCGATGGACACATCGGTGACGTAACAGTGAACATGCGGGACTTGGACTGCGGACGATACGTGTATTTGAACTCCCTTTCTAGGTGCTTCAGAGGAGGTGGTATCTGCATCCTGCCCGTATGGTAAGGCGATTAGCCATACAGCTGAAAAGTGGGATCAGTTCACCACAATCCCGGTTTTCAATGGAGTACGAAGGATCCACATAGAACTAACCAAACATGTGCCGTCCTACTTAAATATTAGCAGATGCTGTACCATTATAATTTATAATGACCTGCCGAAGACGTGCTCGTTATGTGGCCAAGCAGGACACTTCCGTTCGGGCTGTACGCAACGCAGAATCGCACAGTTACCGTCTGGAGACCAACAGGCCACGACCGCTCCGACGACGCTCCCGCCGATGTTTGTCAAAGATTTCCAAAACTTTCTCCGGCTAATACTCAAACAACGCTATCTCCGGCAGTGCCTTAGGGTGCTGTACGGCCTACGCTCTTGTGTCCTCCTCCTTCGCCTGTCTTGCGTGCTAGTGAACAATCCTTGATGCAGGGGATTGCCCTTGACTCTATGGTTGTGCCTACGGATGCTTGTGTATCTGACCATCAGGATCCTCAGGCGTCTTCACTGAAGATCACGTGCGCAAGCAACAGTCGCCGACGAGACGTCGGAAACAGCGGTTCGTCCCGTCTGACACGTCCAGGACAAAATCTCAAGGCGATGAGGATCACATTAACCAATATTATTTCCCGATGGACGATTCCGTGGTGGAAGTATCAACCTGACCCACATAGGAGGTACAACCATCATCACACGCACCAGGCATTGTGCCTCTGGACGTGAAACAGCAGCAGTGCCAGCCCACTATTCCATGCCGATGTAACGCCTTCGGACTCGACAGGTACTCCACTGCACGCACACCACCCATGCACCTTCGCGTTGTCTAATCATGTAGAGGACGAAACGTCCACCCTTGTGACAGCACTGCATGCTGTTGCTCCAGTCCACGATTGCTAATCGACAGGGGTATGGTACCCGCTGGGACGACACTCCTGTTCGCTGCGCTCTTCTTGTCTCACTGGATGTCCCAGTTGTCACAGTTCTCCGACTATCCCAGATACCGCAGGTACTACCTTCTTCGACCCCCTGCACATGTCCTGGGTATAAGAAGGAGATTTCCTTATGAATGTGTAACACCAGGACTCTGATCAGTGTACCGGCAAAATGGAATATTGGTTCAAATGGCACTGAGTACTGTGGGACTTAACTTCTGAGGTCATCAGTCCCGTAGAACTCAGAACTACTTAAACCTAACTAACCTAAGGACATCACACACATCCATGCCCGAGGCAGGATTCGAACCTGCGACCGAAACAGTTCAAGATTGTAGCGCCTAGAAGCACTCGGCTACTCTGGCCGGCCAAAATGGAATATTCTACGCTCTGTAATGTTACGCCCAAATATTTAATCGACGTGACTGTGTCAAGCGCTACACTACTAATGGAGTATTCAAACATTACGGGATTCTTTTTTCTATTCAAGTGAATTAATTTGCATTTATCTATATTGAGAGTTAGCTGCCATTCTTTACACCAATCACAAATATTGTCCAAGTCGTCTTGTATCCTCCTACAGTCACTCAACGACGACACCTCCCCGTACACCACAGCATCATCAGCAAACAGCCGGACTTTGCTACCCACCCTTTCCAAAAGATCATTTGCGTAGATGGAAAACAACAGCGGACCTACCACACTTCCCTGGGGCACTCCAGATGAACACTCACCATCCAGGACAACGTACTGGGTTCTTTGAGAACCAATCCCATATGCTCGTACCTCAGTTAAGAGTCTGCAGTGGGGAACCGAGTCAAACGCTTTCCGGAAGTCAAGGAATATGGCATCTGTCTACATTCTGATACCCTTCATCCATGTTTCGCAAGATATCATGTGAAAAAAGGGCGAGTTGCATTTCGCAGGAGCGATGCTTTCTAAAGCCGTGCTGACGCATGGACAGCAACTTCTCTGTCTCAAGGAAATTCATTATATTCGAACTGAGAATATGTTCGAGAATCCTGCAACAAACCGATGTTAAGGCTATTGGTCTGTAATTTTGAGGATCCGTCCTTCTACCCTTCTTATATATAAGCGTCACCTGCGCTTTTGTTCAATCCCTCGGGACTTCACGTTAGGCAAGAGATATGCGATAAATGCAAGCTAAGTAAGGAGCCAATGCAGTAGTGTACTCTCTGTAAAACCGAACTGGAATCCCATCAGGACCTGGCGATTTATTTATTTTCAACCCATTCAGCAATATTGTAGGAGAGAGAAGAGAAGAAGCATGAAGTGGTTTGTAGGAAACAGTGCTTGCTTCTTTAATCACGATTTTTTTTCAGTTGTGGTTGTAGTTCTGAAGGAAGTAAATTGGGACAAATTTAACTTCTGAACATTAAGTATTGTCATCATGTTTACGGACATCAAATTGCAACGAAAATAAATAAATGGAAATGAAATACGCGAAGACGTGCATGGAACATGCCTGACTGCCTAGGAATTCTGAGTGCATCTATCCACAAGTTGGTGGCGTGGGATGCCATTTTGTTTCTTTCACCATGAGGGCGTTTTTTAGTTCCATGTACGTTTTGTTGTAAAGTAAAAAAAATTAAAAAATGGGAAAAAGTGAATAAGCTGACGATGATTTCCTTTAAAAAATGGTTAAGAAAGCCACTTATGAGAAGCAGTAAAGTTGGGTTCGAGTCATTTTCGATTTTCGCCATTGCATTAACAAAACGCCTTGTGCGGCGGGAAGTCACGTACAGACACTCAACCCTTCCGTTTCTTACTTCAGTCTCTGTTTCATACAAATGGGTTGCCGTGCTTTGTGCAAGGTTCAGCACGTACCGACACATCGGCTTGCCACCTGTGTAACAGTCGCCGCGGCAACTGATCAGCCTTGACCTTGCACCTGTAGCGTACAGGTAACGCCACACTGATGACCGGTTAGATGTTGGCATGGTCGAGAAACATTTATTCACATGACTACAAGCGAATACAAATAAAATTTCTATCGTTATTAGTGATTGATAAACAAAAATATTCATTTGAACAACTATTCATTTTTATTAATAAATTTTTTTATCGTAAATCGATGAGTAGGAGACAAATATCAAAAGCAAAAATATTTAGCCGTGCGGGATTAGCCGAGCGGTGCAGTCATGAACTGTGCGTTTGGTCCCGGCGGAGGTTCGAGTCCTCCCTCGGGCATGGGTGTGTGTGTTCGTCCTTAGAATAATTTAGTTTAAGTAGTGTGTAAGCTTAGGGACTGGTGACCTTATCAGTTAAGTACCATAAGATTTCACACACATGTCATGTAGACATTGTCTCCTACTTTTTGCACTGACTGAGTGTGCGAGTCAGATTATGTTGGAAAAGTGTATGACGAAATGGTTGCCATTCGGTTGATGGCGGCGATAACGGTAGCCCCTAATCCGAAAACCAACTTCCTGCACTCGAAAGATAACAAATTCCCAAATATTCCTTATGTTCTTGTACGTTTCTTCGGTATTGAATCAATAGCTGCTTTGCAACACTGTTGAAATTACATTCTAAGACCAAAAAAAAAAAGAGACGAACCACGAAAGAACTATCCGAATAGGATAGAAATCTGCGGATACAATGTTCATGCAAAGACAAACAAATTATTCGAATTTCAGAGAAAGTGGATGATTTATTCAACAGAAAGGGCATCACAAATTGAGCAAGTCAATAACACGTTGTTCCACTCCTGGCTCTTATGCAATCAGTTATTCAGTTTCACATAGACAGAGTTGTTGGATCTCCTGAGGGATATTGTGCCAAATTCTGTCCCACTGGCGAGTTCGATCGTCAAAATCCCGAGTTGATTGGAGCGCCCTGTCCTTAACGCTTCAAACGTTCTCAGTTGGAGGTAGGGTTTGGCAAGTATGAAGGCAAGCAGTACAAACTCTCACGGTGTCCGGGAGGTCGTTATCTTGCTGAAATGTAAGCCTAGAATGGCTTCCCATGAAGGGCAACACTACGGGTCATAGAGTATCGTCGACGTACCACTGTGCTGTGAGGATTCCGTGAAGGACAACCAAAGAAGTCCAACTATTAAACTAAATGATTCTCCAGACCATCACTTCCGATGGTCTGGCCGTATGGCGTGCGGGAGTCAGGTTGGTGTCCCACCACTGTCTGGGGCGTCTCCAGACAAGTCTTCGCTGATCATCGGGACTCAATTCGAAGCGGGAATAATCACAGAAGACAATTCTACTTCATTCAATGAGATTCCGAAAGCGCACGACATGACTGCAAACGGGCGTGTTGGTGTACAGAGCTCAATAGCAGTCAGCACAATGGGTGCCGTGAGTTCACCCCCCTCTCTGTCAGACGCCTATCAATAGTCCTTCTGGTCAGTTATGTTCCAGATGTACGTCTGATCGATGATAATGACGAATCTGGGGTTCTGAGTGCCTCTCTCACGATTACTCGGAGCTCTCTTTCTGCCGTCTCTCCAGATCGTCAGCTTCCGTCTTGGGACTCTGTTGACCACGGTTCACCCATTCGTACCAATACTGTCGAATATTAGCATCGCTCTTATTCAAATGTCGATCGATGAGCCGATTACTCCAACAGACTTCTTTGAGCCCCACGACACTTCCTTTCGCAAATGCTGACATATGTCTGCATTGTTCGCACGTCTATCTGCGAGATACAGTTACAAACCAACTGAGTACATGGAATAATTGCAAAGACTTAATGTTCCCTGTTTACTATTCCTTGCCAGCTACTCTGTGAAATGGCGTCACACGTTCATCTATGAGCCACAAAGCTAACAACCTTGCATTTTCCGTGGATATCTAAATGACCAATTTGCATAACTACTTCTTGGTGCGTCTCTTTATTTGTCTTAGAGCGTATTAATTAAGTTTGTTATGTACAGTAAGACACTGACTATCAACTTCATAATCGATAATTATTCAACTCAATACTAAAAATAATCTTCAGGAAATTCATTTACCTTTAAACAGATACCTATAAAAATAACAATGATAAAAAAACTTACAATGTTTTCGCAGTTAACTGTGTACTACTGTTTGAGAGTAAGAGAAAAAAGCGAAGACAGCCTAGTTGTCCCTATCAAGGATCATTTTCAGTTATTTATTTTCGTTGCAATTTATCGTCCGTAAACATGATGACAGTACTTAATGCTCAAAAGTTAAATTTGTCCCAATTTACGTTCTTCAGAACTACAACCATAACTGAAAAAAAAAATGATTAAAGAAGCATGCATTCTTTCCAACAAAGCACTTCATGCTTCTTCTCTTCTCTCTCTTCCAATATTGCTATCACCCTCTCGATAGTAAAAATCCAATAGTTTTAGTTCGTCGTCCCCCCTCCCCTCCCCTCTCAAGTGACAAAAAATGGTACTCATTCGCGCTACTTGGGAATATCTCATTCCGTTTCCAATATAATCCCTTGTCCTCTGAATGTTAATTTTTTTTAAATGTTCGTTGTAAGGGCAAAGCAGGAAAAGTGCCGTTATAGTGCTGACGGGAGCAATCAAAATCGGCGAACCTTCTATTGGTGGCTCTTCTTAGCACAATAATGCGTGACTGTGAAACGATTGTTAAGAATTTCAGCGTCTGTACTGACTTTTTTCGAAGAATGACTCTCCAAAATAATATCGGCATTCGTGTGGTAAAATGTAACCTATAACAGATTCTAACTTCGATCGTGCAAACTGCAGTTAAAGCCGCGACAATGGTGGCCGATCAATTACATCATCTTATTAAGACAGCCGACGTAAAACAATTAATTTTCTGAAAAGTGTCGTGTGACGAGGGCCTCCCGTCGGGTAGACCGTTCGCGTGGTGCAAGTCTTGCGGTTTGACGCCACTTCGGCGACTTGCGCGTCGATGGGGATGAAATAATAATGATTAGGACAACACAACACCCAGTCCCTGACCGGAGAAAATCTCCGACCCAGCCGTGAATCGAACCCGGGCCCTTAGGATTGACATTCCGTCGTGCTGACCACGCAGCTACCGGGAGCGGACAGTGTTCAAATCAATGAATCAGATGACAATCAATTGATGTAAATATTCGCAATATTATAATTTAAGCAAATTTTACATCAGAAAATCACATAATCTTTTCCAATCCATCCCTTCACTAGGAACGCTACCAATCAAGAGTAGAAAAGATGCTGAGGCACCGGCATTTGTCTTTAAAACAAGCCACTAATGAAAATACTGTCGGAGAACAGATATAAGGTTCACGCTGTGCTGGAGATCGAGAAGCTATGAGGATGAAAATAAAATTTGAGATTACACCAAGCACTGATATTTGCACTAATGTCCTGTTGGTTTCGTTCTCCTGTGACAGGTACGAGACCGTTCAAAAAGCGTTTGACTTAGACGTTTGTGAAAAACAGAGATATGTTATTGAATTCCTTACAGCTGTACAAATAATACCAACTGAAATCCATCAACTATTGCTTAAGTCGTATGAGAAGTTATTGATGTGAGATGATGAGTGAAAGGTTGACTCTGATCAGCTGCCACCCTTATTAATGAACAGCGTTTCCACCAACTCATCCGTGATGATCCTAGAATAACGACCGAGAAAATGTATGCACAGCTGAATGTTGGTTGTAATGCCTACACATGTTGTTGCTTCACTTCGTTTATCACAAAATGTGTGCGATATGACTACAACGTATGGATCTACCGCACCAAAAATAACACCAAATCGAAATTTGTCTAGACCTAATTGGACCAATACGTGACTGAATCTGACAGTTTTCTGAGCATCATCACCAATGGAGATGAGATGTGGTGTCATCACTACGAAACGGGAACCAAAAGAGAAGAGATGGAGTAGTGACATGCGTATTTTCCAGCAAAGAACCATTTCAAGACAACGTTATACCCACAGTCTTCTGGGACAGGCAGCGTGATGTTCATTTGGATGTCTTGGAGTCTAAATCAGCCACAAATTCAGAACGCTACAAGACGATCTTCAGTAGGCGGAAATCTTGTCATGAGAGTCATGCCAAAGAATGAGACAAACTTCATCTTACAACACAATGACGCTTAAGCCACAACAGTTTTGTCACAGTGTAACTCATTGTCAAATTTGGTTGGACGGCAATACCATATCCAGCATATCCTATTATCCTATCCCTCCTTCGTGTCAGTGTTTTCCATTTATTCCTCTCTTCGTGGATTCTGCGGAGAACATTGTCATTCTGTATCTGATTTGTCAACTTAATTTTCAACACCCTTCTACAACACCATGTCTCAAATGCTTGAATTCTCAAATTTTCCGGTTTTCTCATAGTCAGTGATTCACAACGATGCATTGCTGTGCCTCAAACTTATACATTCAGAACCCTTTTCGTCAGATTAAGGCCGATTTACGACTCTAGTGGACTTGTTTTGACAACGAATTCTCTCTTTGCCTGTACGAAGCTCCTTTTTATCTGAAATGAAGAAACAAGCGGTCTTGGTTTCAGTGTTAACAATTTTTATTATTTGCCAATAGCGCATTCCTCTTTTATTCAGGCATCTTCGGATTGTCAGACATTTGGTAGCGATGTATACATGGGATACTACGCATAAAATATCCTAGCAGATAAATGCCCCTTTTCAGAGCATTAAAAACACTGGGCTGTGTCCTTATTACCGTATGGAGGGCAGTCCAGTGCAAACCAAAAGCGGGATCAAGCCTACACTGTCTTCGCGTCATAAACATATTTGTTGAAAGTTCCTACGGGACCAAACTGCTGAGGTCATCGGTCCCTAGGCTTACACACTACTTAATCTAGCTTAAATTAACTTACGATAAGGACAACACACACGGTTGTAGTAATCGCTAGAAAGCTTGCCTCAAGAACTGACTCAACGGCTGTATTACACCCTTCACAACCGACCGAATCCATCCATTCATCCAGGCCGGAGGGGGTACAGCATCACATTTATAAGTGGTCTCACACTGCCAAGTTCTTTCTAAATATGGTTCGATATAACGATCACTGAAATAGTGTCACACTTACCTTCAATCAGTGAAGTTTGGTTCCGTTTTTTCCTCTCTTTCTCGGTGCACCCTGTTTTGTCAGGTAGTGTATAATGAAATATAATAACTCTTAACTGCTGAAACCACCCAGCGTGGTTCCACAGCAATTTAAACACAGGTTCGTGTAACAAAAAGAAGCCGGACTCATAAATCCATATCTGAAATACGAGGGTTGCCGGGAAGGTAGCCGGCCGAAGTGGCCGTGCGGTTAAAGGCGCTACAGTCTGGAACCGCAAGACCGCTACGGTCGCAGGTTCGAATCCTGCCTCGGGCATGGATGTTTGTGATGTCCTTAGGTTAGTTAGGTTTAACTAGTTCTAAGTTCTAGGGGACCAATGACCTCAGCAGTTGAGTCCCATAGTGCTCAGAGCCATTTGAACCATTTGAACCGGGAAGGTAATGCACAGCATTTTTTTCCTCAGCTACTAATGCGAAACGTTACGTCTGTATTATTTGAAGTCTACTGAGTGAGCGCGCCAGGTTTCCGTCACTTCCGACAGACAGCGCAGCCTCAGGACAGTTTCAAAATGGCCTCTGTAAGTGATGTACGTTACAAGCAATGTGCCTTCATTGAATTTCTCACTGCAGAGAAAGACACAATGGGGTGTATTCACAAACGCTTGCGCAAAGTCTATGGAGCATCTGCTGTCGGTTGAAGTACGGTTAGTCGCTGGGCACGGAGAGTGGGGTCATCAGAAGGCAGATTGGTGTAGCTCCACGACTTGCAGCGGTCGCGGAGACGATCTGCGGCTGTATTACCTGACACGTTGCAGCGAGCTGAGCTGGACTTCCAATTGTTTGGGCCATTAAAGGCTGTCATTCATGGAAGACGTTTTGAGGACGATGAGGAGGTGATTCACACAGTGAAGCACTGGCTCCGTCACCAGAACAAGGGTTGGTTCCGCCCTTGTTTCGCGCTGGAGGAAGGCCATAGAAGTGGCGGAGATAACGTGGAAAAATAGAGGGTGTAGATAAAACACCATTCTTTCGTATGCGTAATTCTCATTATGTTCAATCGTGTGTGTAATTCTCATTGTGTTCAATAAATAATTGTTGAAGAGAAAATGCGGTGCATTACTTTCTGGGCAACACTCGTACAAGCCGGTTTTTTGAATCGAAGCAGCGAGCTGCGACAGAGTAACAACTATGTTTTGTGATAGTGGTCTCAGTTTCCAAACACATCAACTAACGCCAAGAACAGTTTGGCCGTTACTATACAGGGGAGAAGCATTTACGTTACTATATACCTCCACTGAACTATCTGAAGCTTTTTAAATGTGGTTTTGCTGGAGAAATGTTAGTGTTTCTTGGACTGAAAGGATATAGAGTACCGAGAACCTCATTAGACCGACAACGCATGTTGAACTCTTGTTCTTAACAAAACATAACCAAGTCGTATTATTTGGCCACATTGTTTGAACACATAAATATCACATCTCACATTTACATTTTTATGTTAGTAATGATGAGCGTATGGCATTGGTGGCGGGAGACCCCTCGCGGTGCGGTTCGGCCGCCGCTCCTAAAGTTCTTTAACGCCACTATGGCGACTAGCGAGTGAATGAGGATGAAATGATGATGAAAGACACACAACACCCAGTCATCTAGACGCAGAGAAAATCCCTGACCCCGCCGGGAATCGAACCCGGGACCCCGCGCGCGGGAAGCGAGAACGCTACCGCAAGACCACGAGCCGCGGACTTTATGTTAGTAATTGTTATAGATTTTAGTTTTTGATATCTAATCAGACATTCTTAGAACTGAAAATTATCTCCGCTTGGCAGTTCGAAGATGCAAAATTTGCAATGCTGGAAAATTGTAGCGAAATGTTAGAGACTTTCAGAAAATTGATGCTTTGTGTGTGAACTGATTGTTGACCTTCAACGTAAACAAATCTAACGGGCAGTATTGGCTCTGAGCACTATGGGACTTAACATCTATGGTCATCAGTCCCCTAGAACTTAGAACTACTTAAACCTAACTAACCTAAGGACGCCACAGAACACCCAGTCATCACGAGGCAGGGAAAATCCCTGACCCCGCCGGGAATCGAACCCGGGAACCCGGGCGTGGGAAGCGAGAACGCGACCGCACGACCACGAGCTGCGGACACAAATCTAACGCATTTGCGAAAAAAATAGGTGCAAATCCCTGTTATTGTATGAATATTTAGTTTTGCCAAACGATTACTTGAAGCAATCTAATGTATTCCCTTTCTGAATGCTACAATACATCAGCAGTAGGGGACTGCCGGTACTAGATAATCTTGACTCTACCTGGAGGTTGTTCTGGGAAGTCCTAACAGGCTCAGGCAAGTGTGCTTGTTATATTTCGCTCAGGATCTGTACTTCCTTATCTGTAAGACCATACCGTGAACCACATATCATGGTGAACGAAGGGAGGTGAGGGCATACAGTTTTGTTTGTTGTATTTCGGTAAAAAGTGCGCCATCAAATTCTCATCTCTTTCGGATCTCCAAGGACATGGCGGGCGCTGATAACCTCGCTGTTGTGCGCCCTAAAACACTAATCACCATCATCATCATCATCCAAGGACATACCAGGAATCTCGACATGCGTAGCAGCTCATGGCGGGTATGGGAGGAAAGAGGAGCATGAAACACCTCATCCCCCTAGCTCAGCAGCCAAATACGGAAAAGTACGTGAATTGGCGACAAATTTATGAACTATGTTTGCGTTACTGACACCCTAACATTCGTTTCGAGTCTTGCTCACCAGTCACATTAGTAACTATGAATCGAAGCTCTAAGTCCTTTGCCATGGATTATTGGAAGAAGTAGACAGCGTGTTTCTCTAAATATAATTAAAAAGCGGTATTTGCTTATAAAATATAAACAAAGAAGTAGGAATACGTATTTCTTGAAAATGAATTTTATTTTATATACCACCCCACAAGCCGTGAAAACGTAAATAAAAGCAAGTCCTCCTTCACATCCTCTTTGCTCCTGTCAGCAACAGATGGTTATCTTGCAGGAAACGAGTGCTTAGATCCACCAGCAGATGGCTACACTATAAAATCAAGGGAAGTTCGATATTTATAGCACGATTTCGTACTACCACTAATAAATTACTTCAAGGTCAAAAAACGCAACAAAGTAGTAAATTAATTATTTTGTACATCTAATCTATTGACACAATTTTAAAGTGTCTGAAAACTCATTCAGCAATGCGAAAAGTGTGATGTTTACATTGCTGGTTGAGGTTAATACATGAAAAATGCTGTACGGCTAAAATCAATTAATGTGATGTCACAAATATTTCGTAAAAATGACTCCAGTGTAAAAGGAAATATGAGTTAATTTCCACATGTACACATATTCTTCAAATTACTGACAAAATTGTAAAGTATATACCTCAATTGGTGAAGAGTTCTCGGGCTTCCAGCCGGGTGGCGGTGTCTTCAAACTGCGATAAAGATGGTGACCGTTGAAGATGTACGAATTATGAGTTCCGTATATTATGGTAAAAAACGCACGCGTAAGTGTTCTCTGTGCGAAAAATACAGTGCAATGTATGGGAATATGTGTGTGCCGTGTAACATCTTAGTAAAAAAAACTAGAAGTACAGAACAAGCAAATCCTTGTGTCAGTAAAAGTGATAGTGACCAACTCGCAAAACGCGAACTTCTGCAGAAAAACAAAGACGAAATACTTCGGGAAATAGATACAAAAGAAAAAATTATTAACATTCTGTGTGAAGGTATTATAAAGCTACAGCAAGACTTGAAATATTTACACTCATAGAAAAGTGCAAATATAACGCATATCGTGCCAATAGGCCTAAACGAAGTGAAAGCGTGTTCTAAGTGCCATTAAAAAACAGTTTCAGTGTATTAGAAGCAGACAAAAGACCAGTCAATGTATATGCAAATAGAAAACAAAGTGAAAACGAATTCCGAGTGCCACTAAAAAATAGTTTCAATGTTTTAGATACAGACAAAAGACCAGAAAATATATATGCAAATGAAAACACAACAAAGAGTGCGTCTGTTATTACGACGAGAAAAAAGGAAATAAATTTTGTGGTGTAAACATACACCCAAAAACTTTACATTATGAACATGGTGTAAATACATTTAGTTATGTGCAGAGTTCGATGTGCAGCGAAGAATTAAACATCGAAATCAAAAGTAGGTCATACAAGGAACCTGAAATGTTTGTTTTGGCAGATAGTCATGACAGGGATGTCGTAAATATGCTAAGAAGCATACAACCAGACACAGAAATAACCGGTATCATTAAGCCTGGAGCAACTCTCTGTGAAGTTGTATGATCTAAATCCTCAGAAAACAGTTATATCTGCATTCCACCTACGTAACAGACAGTCAAATTACAAACCAGAAGTTGTATTCAGAGACCAAGTGTTGCCATACTGTAGTACACCAAAGTACCTGGGATTAACACTAGATAGAACTCTGTCTTTCAAACAGCATTTATCAAATGTGGCTGCTAAAGTTAAAACTAGAAATAATATTCTTCAGAAGCTTGTTGGTACATCATGGGGAGCCAATACTAACGTCCTGAGATCTACAGCATTAGCTCTGTCATATTCTGTTGCTGAATATTGCTGCCCAACCTGGATCAACAGTGTTCACACTAAGAAGATAGACGTGCAACTCAATCAGGCAATGCGATTAATCACAGGATGTATTCGGAGCACAAACACGCTGTGGCTGCCGGTTCTAAGCAATATCCCACCTCCAGCCCTAAGAAGATCAGAAGCTCTCCTAAAGACGTGGAAAAACATTCAGCAGAACCCCCAGCTCCCCATCCATCAAGATATTGTACAAGGAACACACCAACGCTTGAAATCGAGGAAACCACCATGGCGCACAGCACTCGACCTTGAAGGATCTGCTTTCAACATTAACAGTTCATGGAAACTCCAGTGGGATCAGTCTTCAGTAGCCAATAAACATCTAGTCGAGGACCCTTCCAAGCAGACGCAAGGATTTGATCTTCCAAGGCGTCAGTGGAGGATCATTAACCGCATTCGAACTGGACAAGGCAGATGTGGCTATCTACTGCACAAATGGGGATGGGTTGGCTCTGCAAATTGTGACTGTGGTGCCCCCTCACAGACGATTCATCACATTGTTGCTGACTGCCCTCATCGTACTTTCAGAGGAACTTTAATGGACATTCATCGTACATCGGATGAAGCAGTCAAGTGGATTGAAGAACTAGACATAGAGCTGTAAAATTGTACGAACTTGTGATTGTACATTTTAGTCCTGAAAATATTGTATATAAATGTAAATCAATGTACACATCATACGATAAATAAATAAATAAAATCTTGCGAAAAAACAATGACACCTGGCAGTAACTGTGTTATAATTGGTGGCTCAAATGACGTGTATCATAATGAAAGCGAGCATGCAACGAGAGCTCTGAAGGAATAAACACAAAAACTACCTCTTGTAAACTTTTATGCGGTCAGCGTTCCATTGAGACATGACTTAATATCAAAGTCATGTGTAAACACTGAATTAACAGCTACAAACAGAAAGTTTGAGGAGAACTGTAAAAGCTTCCCAAATGCTATCTTTATAGACATAAACAGTGATGTGAAGGAGGGTTTCACAAGACATGGTCTCCATAGAAACACTAGAGGAAAGAGGGAAATGTGTTCGGAGATACTGAGGAAGATAAAAGATGAAACTGCTGTGAAGAAAGTGACAATCCCACTTCCTGCAAAACCCGAATCAGTACAAAACAGGACACTGTCAAACTCAGACTTAATATCGACAGAGATAGCTAAACCACTGCAAGCAGTGGAAATCACTGTGGGCCCATCTTCCCCAAAAGGACCTGTGGGAGATGCAGTTTATATTAATAGTGAAGTGAACACAGATGCAAAAGCAAATGGCAGTTTTACAGTCACAGATACAATATTAAAAACAAAAACTTTAGCAGCTTCAGCAGAAACAAGATCACCACCTGAAAAAGCAGTAGCAGCAGGCACTCGAAATATGTCTTTAGGGCCAAGAAGAGCAGCAATGCAGGAAAAGGACTTTCTATGGTGTTGATGCAGAACAAGGAGAGTGCCTTCTCAAAAGCAAACTGCAAAAACACCACCTACTAGGATCACAAAGCAGCCAAATCACCAGAAGGATTTTTTATTAACAAGAGGAAGCAAGCAACATGTAACCTGAAGGCCACTGCATCAGTGACCGAGTTACCTGCACTCACATCAAATGACAAGGACTGAAATATCGCACAAAAAACAGTGAACAAGGGAAATTGCAAGATAAACAGTCAACCATGGGTAAATACATCTGCTAATAAGTATACTAATGTGTTAAAACTGTTACACCACAATGTTCAATCTCTAGAAAATAAGTTATTTCAGTTTCAATTAGTAAATCTTGAAATAAAATTGATATTCTATGTGTAACTGAACACTGGTTAGACAACGACCAGGTTATGTCAATTGTGATTCTGGGATACAAGCTTGCCAGTTATTATTGTAGAAGCAATAGTAAATGTGGTGGAGCAGCTATTTTTGTAAAAGATTATTTAAAATTTACTGCAGTAGAAACTTATCAAAGCTTGGCAAGAGCCAAAGCCTTTGAACTGTGTGTTGTTGATTTGACAGATGTTAATATTTTGGTTGTAACACTATATAGGTCTGGGGACTGGGAAATTTTCATTAAAAATTTTGAAAGGCTGCTAAATTTTATAAAATGTGAGAGAAAGAAAGTGGTTATTTGTGGAGATGTAAATGTAGATTTTTTACAAGATTCAAATCATAGAAATGAAATGTTAAATATAGTCAATAGTTTTGGTTTTAAACACACAGTCAATTCCCCAACTAGAGTTACTGCCGATAGTAAAACTGCAGTTGACCAAGTTTTTATAAGACCATGTGACCTAAATTATAGCACTAATGTTATAAATATAGGTTACAATGACCATGAAGCTCAGCTCCTGTCTATTGAACTGCATCGGACACTAAGTGTGGACCAAAAGCTAAAATAGTTGAACAAAGAGACTTCAGTGATGACAACATTAGAGTGTTTAATTTTATGCAGTCAAGGGAAATATGGGGTGATGCCTTTAGTAAAACTGAAGTAAATAGCATGTTCGACAGTTTCTACAATGTACACATTCACTACTTTCGTATAGCGTTCCCAATGAAAAAAGGATGATTAAGATAGTAAAAAACAAATGTTGGGCAACAAAAGGCATTATAACTTCCAGTAGAAAGAAAAAAAATTCTTTAATGTCTTATTAATCACAGAAATACTACTCCAGAATTCAGAAATTATGTGAAAAAATACAAACCAAATATTCAGCAAGGTAATAAAAGAAGCCAAAAAACGAAAAAATTATGAGTACATCTCAAATGCAAACAATAAATTGAAAGCTGTATGGAAGGTTATTAGAGCAGAAACTGGTACAGAACAGTCAACTTCACAAAATATCTCTCTTCAAATTGAAAATAACAGACACTCAGTTCCAAAAGAGGTAGCTGAAAAGTTTAACCTGTACTTTACTAATATAGCAAAGCATTTAATCGAAAATCAGTATGACGAAGGACCCACATGCCTAGCAAATCATTTAAATGCTAGTGTTAAGACTATGTTCCCTCAAACAGTCACGGAAACAGAGGTGAAACAAATAATAATATCACTCAAAAACAAATATTCATGTGGACTGGATGTTGTGCTACACTATGTCTACAAAAAGTCATCTGATAATGTATTAAAACCTCTAATATATATATCAAAAAAGTCCTTATCAACAGGAATCTTTCCCAATAGCCTAAAACAGCTAAAGTAACTCCACTGTTCAAAAAAGGGGACTTTGAAAATGTAAATCATTATCGTCCAGTATCCCAACTTAGTGTTTTCTCCAAAATATTTGAGAAAGTTTTCTACAGTAGACTACTAAGCTACATTACAAAAAATTCATTACTCTCAGCAAATCAACATGGATTCAGTAAATCAAAGTCTACAACAACAGCAATGTATGAGTACATAGAAGCTGTGCTTAAAGCACTGGATGACAGAAAAGAGGCTATTGGTATCTTTCTGGACCCCTCTAAAGCTTTCGACATAATTGACCATGACTTTCTCATTCACAAATTAGATCAAAAAGGTGTCGGAGGAATCTCAAATCAGTGGATAAGATCTTACCTAGAAAACAGGCAGCAAGTGGTGGTTTTAAGGCATGATGACATTTCAGTACAAGGAAATATTATCACAACAACACATGTCTCCAGTAAATCAACAATAAAGTACGGAGTGCTGCAAGTTTCTGTCCTAGGACCTCTACTGTTCCTCCTTTATATTGATGATATAAATGACTTTATTAAACTGGGAAAACTAATCTTATTTGCTGATGACACCAGCATATTAATAACAGCTGTTGACAAAATCCCATTGGAAGTGGCAATAGATACTGTAATGTCCCAAATTAATAGCTGGTTTCAAAAAGTAAAATAATAATAAAGAAAGAAAAATTGTCTTTGTGTATTTCCACTCTTCTCCACATGTGCAAAACTTTGTTACAGTACCATACCTTGAAAATACGTATCTGGACTCTGTTACTGACACTAAGGTTCTAGGCCTATGGGTACAAGATAATTTAAAATGGGACTGTCATATAAAAGAACTTGAGAAAAAACTTTCAAAACCTTGTTATGCTCTGTGTGTGTTAAATAAAAGTGTAAAGAAAGTCAACAGTTATTAAGGCGTATTATGCATACTTCCATGCACTACTTCGATGTGGGCTAATCTTCTGGGGAAATTCAGTCACCAGCATAAAGATCTTTAGGATGCAGAAAAGAGCAATCAGGGCTATCTGCAACCTAAGAAAAATGCAAACATGTAGACCACATTTTATTCACATGAAAATAATGAGCCTACCGAGCCTTTACATATATGAGTGTATCCTGTTCGCAAATGAGTATCTTTTAAACCAAACTGGACATCATCAACAAAAGAAGCATATACACAGTCACAACACAAAGAACACAAATAATATCCACATGTCACAGTGTAGAACAGCACTGTACCAAAAAAGTGTATCACAGATAACAGTTCAGCTATACAACAGCCTACCCAGTGATTTAAAATTGCAGCAACACAAAATTTTTTCAACATAATCTTAAGTCATTTCTAGTGGAAAAATGTTTTTACTCTATAAAAGAATTTTTAAATTACAAAAAATAGCCTTGTAAACAATGATTATGTCATAAAGGTTAAATTAAAATTGCCATATTTGTCACTTGTAATTTATGATTGTCATCTGTAATTAATTTTGTCATGCTCTCTCTCTCTCTCTCTCCCTCTCTCTCTGTCTCTCTGTGTGTGTGTGTGTGTGTGTGTGTGTGTGTGTGTGTGTGTGTGAGTGTGTGTGTGTGTTTGTGTTTTTCTGCTCCTTTCGCACTTTGACTTGACTTATATTCATTGTACTGTTTAAGTATCTAATGAATCAAATGGACCAATAAATAAATAAAAGAATGAATGAATGAATGAACTGCGACATTTTGACGAGTGACATACTCATCATCTTCGCCCGGCTGAAAGCCTGAGAACTCTTCACCGACTGTATACGCCACGAAAGCATACATTTACATTTATATACCTCAATGCTAAATTTCCATTTCTAATAACATTTGACATTTTAGAAGTTAGGCCTAATAATTCAGTGTCATAAAACTAACCAGATCAAGCTAATAATTTCAGAAAAATGAATGTTAGCTGAAAATTACTGCCCTAAGCAAGCAGACAGATTGAGTGTAACTAATTTGGTTTACTGTTGATGTAAGTCACAACCCATCCTCAAGTTACATATAACCACATTTAAGTTGTTCTCGAGCATAATTTTTGGAGACACAAAGATGACGAGCCTTGTTATTCACTATAAACCACATAAACGATGGTACTGGTTGCCAGATACTCCTCTTATTACAAAAGACACAGGTTTAGTGAGGGCTACGCACAATAACAGTCATATGCAGTCAGACCTTTGATGGTAAAACAAAACACGGTCTAAATTAATTATTTCCCTCATGTGTCGAAAAATATTGTAAAATACCTTAGAAATACGTAGGCGCTGCAAAAAGAATGATGTGTACATTGCTGGTTAAGTTTAATACATGAAAGCGCTGTAGGACTCAAATCATATTCACTAAATTAGTGCCCAACACTAATAACAGCTGGCATTTGAGAATGTAGGCCTAATAATTCGATGTCTGACAATGAACCTGACCACGCTTATAACTGCTGAAAAATAAGTATTAGCCAAGCAGGCAAATAGAGAGACCGAATGTAACTCATGAAACCTACTTTGGACTTAAGTCACAACAAACCCTCAACCTATACATTCCTGCACTTAAATTGTTCTCAAGCACCATTTTAGGAGGGGCAAAGATCATCCTGTCATTCACTACAAACATTGCAAATGGTACTACTGATTCCCAGTTATTGCTATTATTACAAATGACATGCCTACTGAAGTTTATTAACAGTAACAATGGTTTCCAGTCAGAAGGCTCCTTAAAAGTTTTATAGACTGTATTTTTCCTATTATACTGCTCACGATATTCTAAAAATATGTCAGTAGCGCGAAATGTGTGATGTTCATATTGCAACAATATCAAAATGTGTAAAATGTATATTCAATCTGTGCAGTTGCATTTCCGGAAACTATGGCTTGCGAAAATAAATAGTTTGCAACCAATTGCATCGCCACAAACATGTGTACAACACAGCTGACTTATCAAGGAAGGGGCAATGTGGTGATTAGACTACAGAAGAACATATTCTCCTTATGCAACCAAAGACGGTATCACTGATATTTATGACATTTCCGAAGACAATAACAGTGTCACTATCTCGGAGAAAGTAATTGCCATACATCGTGAAATGTCTCACACTTTTTGCAAGCGCAAATAATATATTGCCACAGCTAAACTGCCTGTATAACACATAAAAATACATGTTTATCATAATATAAACAAAATAGTTACGAAAATCAGAATTTGTGCTCCTTTCAAGCACAAAGAACCATCACAATACGTCTAACGCCTAATGCAGGACTTTGTACAACACCCTCCATTGCTACAAATGCTAAACATATGCCACAACACGTATGAAAGTGATGATACTCCCTGTAACGAATAGAAATGTAGCTATAGATGTGACAGTTGTGGTGTTCTAAAACTTAATGGATCACAACCGAAAATAGCTTTAGAGATTGTACCATCCCATGATATTGCCTGAGCTGAAATATACGTTTAATGTGAATCCCTCAAACACATCGTCCAGGTTATGACCTCCAGTAAGCAAAGTATAAACAAAATGGCTGTAAATATTATGATGTGCGGTACCTCAACATTGCAGTGTAACATCACGACAGTGCCGGTTTTCAGAGATGAAGATATCGGTGTCATTATGCATGGAAAACATGGACAAACTAAAGTTACAGCAGCAATAGCAGTTCAGAATCGTCAATAACTGCCGAAGTGATGACATTATATTCCATAACAGAGTAGCTCGAAGGAAAGGTATAAGTCATCATGCACATACCTAAACAGTTTGCACAGGGATCAGACAAATGATCCTTTTTGCGGTCGTCTCCAGCCTGGTAATATGTTCCTTGGCCAAGGAAGACGTAAAACGTTTCCTATAGTCATATGTTCGGATCCTTCACAAAAAATAACTGGCCCTGACTAGAATGAAGTACATAACAAATACTTAAGGAGTCTTGCACAGGGCCAAAGCAAACGATCCGTACTGTTCTCATCTACAAGATTCTATTGCAGCCTTTACTTGAATTCAGAATGCAGTAGAATTCTGTCAAATACATACTAGCTGTAAGTAAAGTTCTGGCGAAAACAGCATAACAACCGTTTGAACAGCCTGAAACTGATGGAATAGCAGCTTGCAATAGTAAGACTGCTATCATATTTTAATGCTGAGCCTATCTGCATACAGAAAAAAACTCTGTGTATGATATTCTGCAGTTTGTATACTGGAGGAATAAGCCCCCGTGCACAATTAGTGTGTTAGATATACAAAAGAAAAGAAAACAGGAAATGTAGGAACTCGAAGTCATATAAGGGGCCGCTACATTTTCAACTACCTAATTCCAGCTACTTTTCAAGGTCATAGAGTGCCAGGAACCGGTCGCCGGGATCAGGCAATCAGTACACCCTTTCGAATCTACGTTCTGGTAAAGTAGACAGTAAAGCAACACCCCATCCTGGCGTGCTGGTTCAACAAATTACAACCAATGATGCAGCAACACAGATGTAAAGTGGGAAAGAAGCAAGGCATCCCACGTCAGTCACAGGTAGGCAGAACCACCTAGGGAATTTCCAGTTAATGATCATGTGATCAACATAGTTGTCGATACAATGCTTTTTGTAAGGCTTAAGATGTAGATGCAGTCATCTATCTGTAACATTTGTTTGTACCACAATACCATGCAATCTGTAGTTTTCTCAGAGAGGATGGGCGTGAGAGTAACAGATGACTAACTACCAACAGTACTAATCCCACAGCCTTCTTTCAGTCCATATGGATACCATGCACACATGTGGCTCAGAACTTTTCTACAAGCAACACACGCTAAGTTAGTTGCTAAACAACAATTACTAATTCATGCATGCACAAATATTAATATTCCTTCCAAAAAAGATGAAACACACAAGCAGATATTTTTTACATCTTAGTGGACATATAATCCCTTAATTTCGTTGGTTTTAGGATAAGCTAACAGGCACCTTATCTCAAGTGGAGTCGTGATCCTTTTGTAAGAATCTGTGCAAATTATCTGCCGTTTACAGTTTCTTAGGTATAGAACTGAAGATTTTGGGTGGGTTTTCAAACGAATACTTCTCCTACCTGATATCTTTGTATCTGACATAGTTTTTTGTCGTAATATACTTTGCTACCATAGTAAATATTTGCCATATGGTGACGTTGAGGGCTCTATAATTTTTCACGCAGGCTTTTGACATATTACTTTTGTGACTATTGTTCGCTTATTCCATTACACTGAGTGTGTATCCCGAATATATTTCATAAGGGTGAACTTCCATTCGATTTCGTATGTGCCTCGTTTTTTCTCAAAAATGTAATACTTTAAAAGCAAATCCTTTAACTCTGCTTGCGGCAAGGAGTCAGTGGTTGTAGACTCCATAATCTTATCCATTACTTAATTTTCATTACTCTCAACTGAAGTAGAGTGTGGAGTTGTGTACTATTGGTGTATGCAGCTGTTGTGCTGGTGAACTTGAGCCTTAAGCCTTGGCAGTGTTTACCATTCTCAGTCTTTGTTTTCACTAACTCACAGCAAATGACTGTGTCCTTCTCTTTTCGGAATTCACTGCCAAATATACATTCTACAATTAACGCACTTACTTTAGGAATAGGCAGACTATCGCTCCATTTCCTATTACAACTTCATCCTGTATCTGCAATTTGACACCTTGTAAACTTACACTGATTCCAATAGGTTTACTATTACGCACTGGGAACATTGGTACTCATTTAATCCCACGAATCTTACTAAAAAAATGGCTGACACAACATCCACCGTACCACCATACCACTTGTGTCCAGAACAACTTTAGTTGGTACTTTCCCTACAATAGCGCCTAAAATAGCTTGAACTAATTATTTCTATGATCATAGCATTGTTGCTGTCGATACTTATTTCATCGCTGATGTATCCGAACAGATTTACTAAATTACATACTTTACCACCACTTCAGCCCACGAGGTCAGTCGAATTTAGCTCGTTGTGCTCATTGTTGTAGGGCAGGGCTCTTCCACAACGTCACTAATACTTTAGTTTGTCATTTTGTATCAACTGTACAGTTTCCATTTTTTCTTACAGGAGCTTCTTGCCTTGCATGTTAATATTGGACATATCTGGTTGTTTGCAGTTTCCCATTTGCGGATTCCACTGATTGTTACTGTTATTTTTGGTTGTTTCCTGTCCCATCACCTCAGTAACGAGGATTATATTTGTTATCATCTCTTCCTATTAAAATTTGATGGACCGTGTCTGGCATGCTGAGCATTGCGTGGTGGAGACATTACAGGCTGTGGGACATGCATGACGAGATAATCATTTGATCTGCCACGACGATAAAATCGCAGGCAACGTGCGGATGATTGAACGATGCCACTGTTGTTATTGTTTGCCTATTGGTTGTGAATACCTGAAATAGCTTGTATTGGAATAAGCATCGATTTAATAAAACTGACACTAAAGAAGGGGCTGCCCCATCCCATTAGATATCTGGCGTGTGACAGACCTGCATAATTTGTTTCGTTTCTATACAATCCGTCATATTATGTAGCACTAACATTTTCGTCACTTATCCTAGCAATATGTAACGGTGTTTCATGTACTATCTGTTAAACCACGGATAGCCCCTGTTGTGCACTGTTAATCTGATGAGTGACGCTATCTACTCACTTTGGTAAATCTTTGCTCAAGGCAGTTTCAAATGATTTTAATTCGGTTTTAACTATTTCTTCTGAAGCGCTTCAGTTTCCATTTTGAGTAACTTCCCTATTTTTATCATAGCATAATGTGCCCTAATTTACGTGTAAAATTAGGTATTTCTATTTCGATTTGATCACAATATTGCTGAACATGAACTTTCGAGATAGAAGACATTATCATTCTGAAATAACCAAGTAGCGGCGTGTGATTCTGCGCACAAGACAACTTTTCTATTGTCAAAACTAATTACTACAAAAAATTTAACATAATCAGATGCTGAATAAAATAAGGCAGTGAATGAATATATTTATTTAGTGGAATCTACTGTACACAGACAGAATAAAAAACGACCTTGGCCTTACCTTCTGTACTATATGGTGACGTAGATCGCTGTCCAGCATTTTTTAGAAAAAACGTTGTCTGTATTTGCAAATTCTTTGTAATTCTCGTTATATTAATTCATTTTCACAATTATACGGTTATTCGGCTTTTCTCAATTTTGTCCATTGTTTGTTGTTATCTTGCTACATGAAACAGAGAGAAAGGAGAAATTTGTAATAATGGAATGAGAATAAAATATTGTTCACAAATTTCATCAAATACTTGTCCTGTAACTGTGCCGCCAATGTAATATGACCTCTTTTTATGCGATAATACGACCTTCAAAGATTAAAAATTGGAAAGTTAAATTTCAGTCAGAGGAGGAACAAGAAAAAGAAAGAAAAATTTTATGCTGCTAAATGCAATGATATGGCGTAAGTTTATCTTTAATACCACAAAACGCCGCAGTTATCATAGCCAGAGGTTTTAGACATAAAAAAAGCCGGGTGACGTCAGACTGTGTGGTGGTTACAGTTAATGCAAAAAGTCAACACTGCATGAAAATAATAATGATCGGGCTTAGTGAGAATTATAAACTGCAGACTTGAGTGGTATGCGCTGTAATTTGGGAACGATAAAGCGCTTATGGCGCGCGGTTGTGGCATCACCAACCTGAGCTCTTCCTGCTAATATAATGGTCTGAAAAACACATAAAATGTTTGTGATTAGTGGAGTACGGTACTAAATATACCTTTAGTACATAAAATAGAATGCATTTCATACATCGCACTATTATTTCATCATAAAATGACGATAATAAAATATACGGGACTTTCTCGTACAGAAGCTCAAAGAGTAAGAAGAATAAGAGTGAGTTGTACATCGTTTCCAGGTTCTTTAAAACATGGGAAACACGAAATTCCCTTACATAGTAGAATATACATAGGAAGTAAACTTTCTGCAGTACAATTAAGCCGTAGACCTAGAGTCATAATAATGATTTGGCACAAGTCACACCCATTACATATCTGGACTACGAGTATGAACCGATTCAAAGTGGAACGATCACATACAGCTAATCGTAGAACAGGGGAGATGGTATACAAACAACCCAATAACGACAAAAAACTTGAAGGACAATATTCGTAACGAAATTTGGAGAATTGATATCGCAGAGTTGCGTATACTACATAGTAGCATGTTAGAGTGCGAGCAGAATTGCACTAAAGCAAAAGGAGATTATTTTCAGCACCAAATGTAATGTTAAAAACAACATAAATGCAGTGAGTATAGACCTTCGCGTTAGCCTTTTTGTATTTCTTTTTTATCTAATTATTAGGTAATTATCTACTTTTTGTTGTACCTGTTCGTGGCGGGCAACAATTCAAGCGTTGTTGGCGAATAGTATGTACTAGGGGCCGGTTTTTCATACCCCACCATGTATTTAGTGTGAAATCTGTCAGTGTGAAGACACAAATATTAAAATTAGTAACAGTGATATCAGACAGAACACATTTTACATTTGCTGCTCAAGAGTAGAATAACAGAAATGGCCGGCCAGAGTGGCCGTGCGGTTCTAGGTGCTACAGTCTGGAGCCGAGCGACCGCTGCGGTCGCAGGTTCGAATCCTGCTTCGGGCATGGATGTGTGTGATGTCCTTAGGTTAGTTAGGTTTAATTAGTTCAAAGTTCTAGACGACTGATGACCTCAGAAGTTAAGTCGCATAGTGCTCAGAGCCATTTCAACCATTTTAACAGAAATGTGTTTACAGGTAGGTACATCTTGACAGTGAACCGTAAAACGGGCCCGAAAGATGGAGAAGGGAGAAGAAAAGATGAGGTATTTGGGAAAGTGGTGGAATGTAAGCAACGAATAGAGAAAAATTAGAGCAAGCATGGAGTATAACGGAGGAGGAGATCGTAGATAGACGGCTTGAAAGTAGGGACATGCATTTCAAAGCTTAGTCGCTAGTCCGTATGTCACATGTTCGGTGAGCTTTTGTCTCAGTGACAGGTCTGCGAACATGGAGAGAAAACTGCAAGTTGGTGCTGGTCGTGTAGAGATCAGAAGAACGGTTTGTAACTTTTTCTTTTATTCACAGTGCACGAAGTAAAATGCCGAGAAGATTTCATGAGGAGGCTTCGTTAACTGTGGCTCAGTGAGTGCATGCCAATTATAGAGAACGGTTTTATGCGTACGCCACATTCCTGCCGGCGCCAAAGGCTACTGTTTGCAGCACAACGTAATAAAATATATAATTGCTACTGCGGGCACTTTCACAAACAAGCACAAGTACTTTTTTATTGGTCTGCTTATTTGTGCTGGTGAGTTACGACACTTCTTTTCCTGCACCCACTAAACTGTAGGTTTCAGTGGTGTGGTCACTCGTGCACTTCTTGCTACTTCTAGAACGCACCTTCTTGTTCCCTTGGCCCCAGATTTATCTTGCTCTTTCTCTGTTATTCTTCCCGACGGCACCAAACTACAGTTTTGGAAAAAACTGTTTTCCTCTTTCCACGTTTCCAGAAATCTGTTCAAAGTTATTTTTTAATCCGCGGTTCCTTGATAGCATAATCACAATCAACGGCTTTCCGGACTGGGAAGGAACGCCTGCTACCCGGCACGAATCCCCCCGGCGGACTTGTGTCGAGGTCCGGTGAGCCGACCAGTCTGTTGATGGTTTTTAGGCGGTTTCCCATCTGCCTCGGCGAATGCGACCTGGTTCCCCTTATTCCGCCTCAGCTACACTATGTCGGCGACTGCTGCGCGAACAAGTTCTCCACGCACGCGTACACTACCATTACTCTACCACGCAAACATAGGGGTTACGCTTGTCTGGTTGGTCCACCGGGGGCCGAACCGCACGATATCTCTGAAAGAGTGGTTCGGTGTGGGGCGGCGGAGGGGTGAAGTGGACTGCGGTAGTCGTCGTGGGATTGTGGACCACTGAGGCTGCAGCGGGGACGAAGCGTCTCCGTCGTTTCTAGGTTCCCGGTTAACATACAATACAATGCAATACAATCACAATCAACTTCTCACTGCATTCCCGACATCGTTCACCAAGCCTGTCTTTTTGAAATTTTTTTGCTTTTGTTTCGTTTTAGGTTAACCTTCCAAGAATGACGTACTCTGCCCATTTCTAAATGACCTTCATTAAGACAATTACACTAACCAATGTAGATGTTATATCTATAGATGTGATATAATTAAATTTTCCATCAGACATTTGAATCAAAACTTGTCTCCTCCTTTACAAGTCATCACACCACGAAGTAGTATAATTAACACACCTGCAAGGACTATCTTAGCCCAGTGCCATCCCTAATGCAAAATTCATTTCACGTGCTCAACTTGTTTTCCCTTGCTAAATCGTCAATATTGCGGAGGCTCTCCGGTACTGGAATAGCATCTCAGCATTGAACATTATGGGAAAATCCTGCCTCTACCTCAGGCGTAGGTAATCTGTAGATTTGATGTGCTTAAATTTTTCTTGAGACTTTTGAACTTTAACTTTTTCTACGATAATGACAGAAACTGATAATCAAATGCATCAAGGAAAATTTAATTATATCAGTTCTATAGATCACTTACACCTCAGGTACAGGCAGGATTTCCCCATTATGTCCAATCCTCCGCTGCTATTCGATTGCTGGAGAGCCTCAGTAGTAGTGACAATTTAGGAAAGGAAAGTAAGTTGAACACGTGAATTGAAGTTTGTGTTAGGGAGAGTTTTGAATTAGGGTAGTCGTTGCAGCTGTGTTACTTACACTCCTACGGTGGTGTAATGGTTAGCATAGCTGGGTATTTAGCAAGGTGACATGTTCAAGTCCCGGCCGTGTACAAATTTTAGTTCATTTTTTTCCCCTTCTATGATTATCGTAGATCCTCAAAAAATGCTTCAACTCTATGTTTACCTTCACTCCCTCAGCGTTTTCTCTTTCTCAACTCTTAATGTTACTGTACTATGTAGAAAATATTTTGTTTTCACAGATATTTCTTCTTTTGAGAACCACATTCAAAATAATAGTCTTCATCTACAGAAAATTGTAGATTCACCATTACTCTACGAATTGTTTCATTACTTTTATTTGGGAAGTTCTTATCCCATCAGATCGAATACAGACACCCTGTTATACATGTGCTCAGCTGTATTTTCTGTTTTTTTCTGAACTTGCCACTCCATTGTTAGCAAAATGTGCCCCTTAATATTTAAATTTTCAACTTTTCTAGTAATTGCTTCATCTCTAATCACTACTCATTGACATATTTTGTTTTTATCAGGCCTATCTGTACCTATGAGTACGAGTAACACTGCTAATATTCCTCACAAGCGGATTCTAATTGTAGTGGACTGGCCAGACAGCCAATCCACTATGACCGGTAGCCGAAAGGCACGCGTTTAAGCTCACGCAGGCTGGCGTAGGGTCTGGAACGGGTCAGAGAAATAAGACTAGCAAAACAGGAGGTAACTGGTACAATACTTAACTTTAATCCATAATCGGAGAACATCGGTCTGATGGTACAGGCATCACAAGTTAAATATCTATTGATAATGGCGCCTTGCTAGGTCGTAGCAAATGGCGTAGCTGAAGGCTATGCTAACTATCGTCTCGGCAAATGAGAGCGTATTTGTCACTGAACCTTTCCTTGCAAAGTCGACTGTACAACTGGGCGAGTGCTAGGAAGTCTCTCTAGACCTGCCGTGTGGCGGCGCTCGGTCTGCAATCACTGACAGTGGCGACACGCGGGTCCGACGTATACTAACGGATCGCGGCCGATTTAAAGGCTACCACCTAGCAAGTGTGGTGTCTGGCGCTGCCACCACATTCCTCCCCCGCAAATCGGCGTACGGTTGTGTTATAAGGCTTCCGCCCGCCGTGGGCAGGACCCCATGTTGACGTATGCGACGAGGTGGGGAGCCTAACAACAGGCGAGGCTGTGCCACCCGCACCTGGCCATTCGGTCCGAGGGGAGCTAGGAAACGCCTGAAAACCTAGTCCAGGGTGCACGCCAACATGCGGTGTATGCGCCCGTAAAGAGACAGGAGGGGCCGAAGATTCGACCTCCATCGGGGCGGGGCAGCCGACGGGCGAAGACGACAGCTGCTCCGGAGCGGGCAAGGGTTCCATGTCGGAAGACAGCTGGTCACGGGAAGCGATCGGCGGCGCGTGACCCAGGGAGGCGCTTGGCGGTTGCAGCGAAGCGTCCACTGCGGGCGTCGCCGGCGGGAGAACAGGCGGCGGCGGCGGCGGCGGCGGCGCGTCGCCATGGGGCAAAAGGGAAGGCATCGTCGGTAACACCTGGGGATGAGGCGAGCCAGTAGATGGGTCCCCAGGGCGCTGACCGGACGGGGAGCGGCACAACCCGTGCGACGACAGAGGCGCAGCTGATTGAGATGCCGACGCACCTCACCAGAGGCCCCCAAAACCAGATACATAGCTCGGCCGAGGCAGCGAAGAATGCGCCCTGCGAGCCAACGCCGTGAACCTCGATAGTTGCGATAGTATACAACGTCGCCTGGAGCAAAAGCAGGCGTCTGCCGCTGCACAGGAACCTGATGCGGCGGATGCAGCAAAGACATCAAGGTTCGATGAGGACGACCGTGGAGCAACTCAGCCGGCGAGCGACCATCTCGGGGCTGAGAGCGATAGGTGGACAAAAAGAGCAATAACGCGTCCTCCCGAGAATGCGACTCTTTCAACTTCAACATCTGTGACTTGAAAGTCCGGGCCAATCGTTCAGCGGCACCGTTTGACTGTGGAGAAAATGGCGCGGACGTCAGATGTTGAATACCATTGGCCTTGCAGAATGACTGAAATTATGCGGACATGAATTGTGGGCCATTGTCGGAAACAATAGTCTGTGGAAGACCTTCAATACAAAAGATAGCGGATAACGCTTGGATGGTGGCAGATGACGTCGTGGAAGACATCCTGACAACAAAAGGAAAATTACTGAAAGAATCGACCACAACCAACCATCGAGCATTCCAGAATGGACCAGCAAAATCGATGTGTAAGCGTTGCCAAGGCGAAGTGGCTTTCGGCCATGCAAAGAATTTTCGCGGTGGTGCGGAATGTTGTTCGGCACACGCCATGCAAGAAGAGCACATATTCGTAATCGCAGCATCGATTCCGAACCAAATACAGTGCTGACGGGCAAGTTGTGTCGTTCGCACTATACCCCAATGTCCTTGGTGGAGAAGCCGTAAGACAGAGGACTGTAACGAACGTGGGACCACGACCCTGGACTGATCATTATCAGAACGCAACAGCAAAACACCACGTCGTACAAAAAGTCTCTCCTTGTGAGCAAAAATTGGCGTACCAACGGATCCGCGATCCGTGACTTTGACAAGGGCCATTGCGTAGCAACAAAACGCAGAACGGTAGCAAGGACAGGGTCAGCAGCTGTGGCTGTAGCTGCACGACGAAAATCAATCGGAAACGATTCGACCACGTCATCGGTTTCCGCATCAATGAACATGCAAGCAAGTTCGGAAGAATCGAATGCTCTATCCTCAGCAACAGGCAAACGGGACAACGCATCGGCGTTTCCGTGCTTAGCAGTGGACCGATACAAGATATCGTAGCGGTACTGCGAGAGGAAAATAGACCAGCGAATGAAGTTCTGCGCTGTACGTGGAGGTACAGGCTTGTTCGGATGAAAAAGCGACGTCAAAGGTTTGTGGTCTGTGATGATGATAAAGTGACGACCATACAAGGAATCATGAAACTTTATAACACCAAAGACGAGAGCCAAAGCTTCTTTCTCTATCTGTGAATAATTTCTTTGCGCAGACGAGAGCAATTTGGACGCAAAGGCAATAGGGCGATCGTGCGAACCATCTTTGTGCGCAAGCACAGCACCGATCCCGAAATCCGATGCATCTATCATCAACAAAAGGGGTTTCCGGGGATCGAATGGCGTAAGGCAAGTAGTGGAAAGCAACGCCGATTTCAACTGGCGAAAGGCGCGTTCGCATTCCGTCGTCCAGACGAACGGAACACCTTTACGGCGTAGGCGATGAAGCGGAGCTGAAATGGAAGAGGCGTGGCGCACATATTTATTATAGTAATTGATTTTTCCCAGCACACTCTGTAGCTGCTTCAAATTCTGCGGCGAAGGCAAGTCCTGTATGGCACGGAGGTGCTCTGGACTCGGATGTGTGCCTTGGGTATTGATTACATGGCCCAGGTAGGGTAAGTCCCGAGCAAAAAACACACATTTGTCCTTCCGCAAGCGAAGACCATTTTGTCGCAAGACCTGAAATAATGTTCTGAGATTGGCTAAATGTTCTTCTTCCGTCTTTCCGGAAATCACAATATCGTCCAGATAGTTTGCTGCAGTAGGGACCGACGCACAAACAGTTTGCAGATACTGCTGAAACACTGCAGGGGCGGATGCACACCCGAATGGCAGTCTCTTGAATCGATACAAACCAAGATGCGTGTTAACCACCAAAACGCGCTGGGATTCTTCGTCCACCGGTATTTGCAAGTACGCATCTGCGAGGTCCAACTTCGAAAAATATTTACCCGGGCACAGTTTGTCAAAAAAATATTCCGGGCGGGGTAAAGGAAACGTTGCAATCACTAGTTGTGGATTCACTGTTGCCTTGAAGTCCACACAAAGTCTCAATTTTCCGGAAGGTTTTGGCAAAATTACCAAGGGTGAAGCCCAGAGAGAAGCCTGCACACGTTCAATCACACCTTGTGATTCCAAATCGTGTAATGTTCTTGCGACCTCATCACGCAATGCGTGGGGAACATTGCTAGCGATGCTACCATGACAAAATAACTGTAGTGGACTGGCCAGACAGCCAATCCACTATGACCGGTAGCCGAAAGGCACGCGTTTAACCTCACGCAGGCTGGCGTGAGGTCTGGAACAGGTCAGAGAAATAAGACTAGCAAAACAGGAGGTAACTGGTAGAATACTTAACTTTAATCCATAATTGGAGAACATCGGTCTGATGGTACAGGCATCACAAGTTAAATATCTATTGATATGGCGCCTTGCTAGGTCGTAGCAAATGACGTAGCTGAAGGCTATGCTAACTATCGTCTCGGCAAATGAGAGCGTATTTGTCACTGAACCTTTCCTTGCAAAGTCGGCTGTACAACTGGGCGAATGCTAGAAAGTCTCTCTAGACCTGCCGTGTGGCGGCGCTCGGTCTGCAATCACTGACAGTGGCGACACGCGGGTCCGACGTATACTAATGGACCGCGGCCGATTTAAAGGCTACCACCTAGCAAGTGTGGTGTCTGGCGGTGACACCACACTAATAAAATGTCGTACTTATGGAGTTTCGTCATAGCTGTGTGACTAGATTCGTCATTTCCTGTCACAAATGTCACAGTTCCTAATAAATGGCTAAAAGTCGTCGAGTGAAACGGAAGTGATCTTGGCGATTCCAGATTAAGTGTTAGAGGACATGTGCTGGTTCCTGTCCATAGAAACGGTTTAGGAGGTAATCTGGGCCGTTCCCTTAGATTCTTTGCAGATGATGTTTACGTCGAGTAAAGTCATCAGATGATCAAAACCAATTATACAGTTAAACAAAATATGTGTATGGTGCGAAAAGAGGCAGTTGTCTCTGAACAATAAGAAAGTGTGACGTCATCCACATGAGTATTAAAAGCAATGCGTTGCATTTCGATTACATGATAATTCAGATAAATTTAAAGGTGTCAATTCGAGTAATTTAACTATCTGCATTTAAAATACAAGGTCGAATCTCAATGTGAATTTGCAATCGTACATGAGATCGCGGGATATATAACTGCTTAGAGTTGCTGTGTTCTCTGTGACAGGCTGAATGGCCACCAGAGTGCATTACTGTTGCTCGTGTTTGCTGTTCATATTAACACCGATAGGGTATTCATGGGGCGTGCACAGCGCCAAATGTTACGTGATCATCGTGAATGACGCGGTAGATGCCGCATACTCCTATTACACAGAGTTTTCAGCACTCGACAAAAGACCGAAAGGAGGCGCTATTTTGGCTCTTCATTTGGCAGGTCGGTTGGGCGAACCATGTACTATCCAGATTTGTGCGGCCTCAGTCATGACAGTGGCCCAGTGTGGGACTATAGGGGAACGTAAGCACAGACATAGGTGTCCTCATGATTCCAGTCGACCATGCCTGTAAAACACAAGCAAGAACTGCTGTACTATACACGAAGCATATCGTTACCTCTTCACACATGTGCGTGCCATCCGAAAGCAAATAATGAATTCCATCCTGTGTCATCTTGCACCATTACTCAGAGACCAGCAGCAGTCATCCGTAGACTGCCGTTAACACCACCACACAAACTGTTCCGCTTGACGTGTTAATCAATGGTGGCTCACTGTCTTCACCAATGAATCTCGCTTCTGCACTATCCTATCGTCAGTGAGTGTGGCGTTGATCTGTGGATTAGGCCCATTCTTCCAATTTTTGGGGGGGTGGGTTGGGGGTGGGGGGAGTAGAAGGGGGGGGGGCGGGGCAGAGTGGTGACACTACCGGCGTCATGGTGTGGGGAGCCATGATGTGTGATAGAGTTCTGTTTCTGAAGTTTATGGTTCAAATGGTTCAAATGGCTCTGAGCACCATGGGACTTAATTGCTGTGGTCATCAGTCCCCTAGAACTTAGAAATACTTAAACCTAACTAACCTAAGGACATCACACACAGGCAGGATTCGAACCTGCGACCGTAGCGGTCACGTAGTTCCAGACTGTAGCGCCTAGAACCGCACGGCCACTCCGGCCGGCTGAAGATTGAAAAACTTCCTGGCAGCTTAAAACTGTGTGCCGCACCGAGATTCGAACTCGAGACCTTTGCCTTTCGCGGGAATGCGCAATACCATCTTTTTTTATTTTATTTTTTTAAGGGAGAAAAGAAATTCCAGGAGTGAGGTTTTTAATTTTTAGTTTGTTTTTATTTTTTTTTAAAGGAAGGTGGGATAAACAGAAACCTTTATTATTCACAAAATAAACAAAGTTGTAAGGTGTCAGGCAAATCCAACACCTCCCACGAAAACCCTGTCATGATAAGCAAATCCAGTAGTATGTCACATAGCTCCGAATAAATCGTGACATTAAATTAACCAAAGTAATACGAGTAACGAGTGAGCAAATGGAATACCACAGACTAACACAAGAACGACAAAATGCATGTCATACCTTCCCACCATGAGACAGACGCAGTTCCGAGGGCAGAAACGAGAACAGAAGCCGAGAGCAGAACTGTGTTAAGTTAGAAGGCCCTACGATAAGGGAAGGACATCCACGTCGCCAGCTAACCGCTAGGACCACCCCCCCAGCCCACGTTAAAAGCTAGAGCCCTCCAGAAGAACAGTATAGATCTTACGATAACACTAAAAGGACCACACCAGCTGCAAGTTTTAGCGTGAGACTTTTTCGCGTCTCTGTTACGTTGCAAACTTTAAAAACATTGCCCCACCACGAAAAGTATAACCTTTCTCATTGGATGGACAGAATTTTTGTAGGCGGATCTTAAGGTTAACATTGAGACCCTGATTGGTCAGATGAAAACACAGCCAGATAGTTTTTTTAAACCAACTTCGGTAAATTGTAGTAAGGAGAAGTAAGGAGAGAGTTGCTTCCGAGAAGGCAAGGTGAGCGGAGCTGTGCTGTCCGCCGCCCCCTGACGAACACTGACAAGGTGAACGCACGCGATGCCACATAACAGCGCAAAAAGCTTCACTCAGAACTGTAGAAGTCTCATCTGTTACACCCCCGTTTTGCGTAATACTAGTGTCGATCGTCAATTAAAGCTCATGGTGTTCACATTTGCCACTTGAAGTAAAAATCTGAAACGCAAAGATTTTTCTGTTATATAGTTATTGAGAAGCCACATCAGCCACTGTAATTTATGACAAGTTAGATAAGTAATTAAAGATAATTGAGGGTCACTGTAGACCATTTTGATAGTTTTCTCTTTTGTGAAACTTAATTTAAACCTAGATTATAGATGTGATATGGCATAGGTCATCCTTCGATCCATTGTAGAACTTGGAAACCCATTCAGGGAATATTCGTTCACATTTTTGTTGAACGCAGTTGATTTTTACCATCCTGTATTAAACCATTTCCTTTTATCAATAGTGCAATTTATAAACAATGTTTTGTGAGTAGAATAAAATTTCCAATGGTAAACTTAACTGCTTTTTCGACATTATTTTACCAGCTAACTAAAAATAGGAAAGCCTTGAACCCCTTCCACTAAATTTAGTTAGTATTACGATCCTTTTACAGGGAGTGCAGTGGAGCTGACGCTGATATCATTAAGTACTTGGTTATATCATCGCTAGTCTCACTTAACTCTTCTGAACTCTACATGTCATGTGTGGTCCGACGTCTCCTTACCAGCAACAGGTCCCAGGTTCAAACTAGTCATTTCCCTAAAAAACACGCTCAGAGCGTCGTTGCACGAAAGTGGTAGGGAGACACGATATAGAACAAACAGACACCACGCAGAATGTTAGATAGTACGTCCTTACACATCGACCATGCAGCATGAAATAACAAAAAAAGTCAAAGTGGGACCACCTCCGGCACTCTAAAGAAAAGTATCCGTAGATATGAAAACAAAATTTGAAGTACATCGCATTGCTAACTGTGCAAGTGTTAGTTTTTCCTAGGTCGCATACTTGCATAGTTGTCCTTAGCTGATCAAATTACTTGGTCGGTTTCACAACGACAGTACCGCCGCTCATCTTTGCATATGGCGGGCCCGCAAAAACCGTTACTAGGAAAGTGGCATACCAATCCTTGTACTTGTGTAGCTGTAATAGTTTTGTGTCTATCGTGCAAGTATTGCCAGTAATCCAGGACGTTCACCACGTTCTGACGTCTGTGTCTAGAGATATAATGGACCCTTATACCTGTGATCCACGCCACTGAGATCGTCTTATGACGCTGAAAATACGTTTCCTCTGGAAAAAATACTATGTCAGAAGAGACTGCTGTATAGATAGTGCGCAGCATGAACGCTATTATCTTCCTTGCGAGAGTCCAGACAGCCAATGCCTCGCCGCAGACCAGCCGATGGTCGTCCGTATCCAACACGCCGCATTGCTGACACCTGGGCGAATCCGCCAAATGTATTGCGTACTATTTATCATTCTTAGGGTATTTTCGGTTCACTACAATGTAGCATGTTGATCTGACTGTTGTAGTTTGGTGGGGGTAGTGTACCGTGCGCCACACCACGTGCCAATTAACGTCTGGATGTTTCCGTTCCACCCTATTCCGGGCGATCTGTCGAAGAAGCAGATGGTACACGTCCTTCGATGTCGACTGTCGGGACGTCGGTGAACTCTCTCGAACGTAACTGTGTTCCACGATGAAGGTGTGCACATACATTAACAGGGGCGATATATGGCCGACATTGACTTGAGGAAGATGCGATGTTGATACTAGTTTTGGATGATCGTCCCCATAAGCGAGTGATTCCTGTTGCGCTACCGTTTGAGCATAGTATTAATGTACATGACACGAGCTTTCTCGTGCACGTTCACTAAACCAACGTCCCCCTCTCGCGCTGGGAGGGTAAGCGTGTTCTACTGTACCGTAAACACCTGTCCCAGGCCTACATAGTACTCAAAAGCCACCTGAATCCTCATAGCCATCATGCGCGTCAAGGGGAGAAGGTGTGTCAGGTGGCACATCATGGGCGCGAGATAAGCATTGACGAGTAACACTCGCTGCGGGCCCGCCCGGTTGGCCGTGCGGTCTAACGCACGGCTTTCCGGGCGGGAAGGAGCGCCTGGTCCCCGGTACGAATCCGCCCGGTCGGGCTGTGGATGGTTTTTAGGCGGTTTTCCATTTGCCTCGGAGAATGCGGGCTGGTTACCCTTATTCCGCCTCAGTTACACTATGTCGGCAATTGCTGCGCAAACAAGTTTTCCACGTACGCGTACACCACCATTACTCTACCACGCAAACATAGGAGTTACACTCGTCTGGTGTGAAACGTTCCCTGGGAGGGGGGGGGGGGGGGAGGGGTCCACCGGGGGCCGAAGCGCTTAATAACCCTGGGTTCGGTGTGGGGCGGCGGAGGGTTGAAGTGGACTGCCGAAGTCGTCGTGGGGTTGTGGACCACTGCGGCTGCGGCGGGGACGGAGCCTCTCCGTCGTTTCTAGGTCCCCGGTTAACATACAATTCAATACAACACTCGCTGCAGCATATCCATCGACCGTAGGGCGTTTACTCGTACTGCCGTACGGACTCTGAGTAACAGCCTTCGGTAGTTGTCCGCAGCCGTTCCCGCCGTCTCCTTATGAAAGGTAATACCCAAACAGCGGATGGTTTGCACCTTCCGTTCCTGGTTCTGCAGATTCTTTGCAAGCACATCCATGAATTGTGATTTTCGGAAGTTGACCTCACTGCCAGCTGCCATCCCATGCATCTGTAGCCAATCCAGTGCCGATTGAGTCACCCCCTCATTCCGTACGAGGAACACAATGTCATCCGTGTAAGCTATGCATTTGAATGATAGATGCCGTAGGGAGATCCCGGTAAGACAGCGGCGAAGGCCTGCGAGGCACGGGTCTAAGGCGATCGCTTATAGGAGGATCGACAAGGAGCAACCCTGTCTGACTGATCTTAAAATACTCAGTTCTCCCTCCGTTGATCACCATCGCTGTTCTGGCCCCGTGCAACAGCCGCATCACAGCAGTGGTCAATAATGGCGAGACACCCATCCTGTTCATTACCGCCGCGAGGTACACATGATCCACGCGATCAAAAGCGTGATCGAAATCTACAGCAACCATCGTCCCCCGGAGGCGGCATGCAGCCGCGAGGGCGACGACGTCACGATAGTCTCTCAAGGTTGTGTGGATATTACTGATGCCGCCAAGACAAGTCTGATCGGCATGTAGTCGATTCTCCAGCGACTTTTTGATACGACTGCCCAGTATGCAATGAAGATCTTGTAGTCACTATTAAGGAGGGTCAAGGGGCGATAATCACAACGCCGTTCGCCACCACAGGGCTTTGGTATCGGTATCATGAGCCCTTCCGTGAATTTAATGTGAACCGGTACTTCTTGCCGCAGAAGCTCATTAAACGTGCATAGCCACATCGGTGACATAATGGTCACAAAGACACGGTAAAATTCCAACGGGAATCCGTCTGGACCTGGGGACTGGTTGCAGGCAACTCGTGTAAACGTTTCCTCCAGCTCTTCACACGTAATTTCAGATAACCAATCCGCTTCTCCCGTTCACACTCGTCGCGTCTGTGATGTCTTCCAGGACGTTTCCCAGCTCACTCTGACCCTCCCCGTTGCTCGCATAGAATCTGCTAAAATGATCCGTACACGCCTGTGCTATGTCCCTTTGTGTTGTAAAATGACGGCCATCGATGAGATCGATCTCGTGTATTAACGTCCTTCGTCTTCATCGTCTTTCCTTTAGCACATAATGCATCGAGGGAACCTCGTTGGGCAGGAAATCCTGCGACCTCGAGCGTATCATCGTACCCGCCATCCTCAGCGTCGCAAGTTGTACCAGTTTCGCCTTGACTCGGTGGACAGACCTCTGGCGTTTTGGTGTAGGTGGTTGAGCCGTAAAGTAAAACTCAATGGCCGTGCGTTGCCACTGAGAAACCTTCCCGTAACCTATTAACGTTCTCCGTAAAGCTGGCTTCGTGCACTCGATCCACCACTGCAGGATAGAACCGAGAGAATTTCGTCGACGGAGGCAGCCATGCCACGCGTCCTCCACCATGCGTCGGCATTCTGCATCACGCAGGTGGAAGATGTTCGTTTTCCAATTACCCCACCGTCTCCATACCTGCTGTCTAGCAAGGTTAACCGTGCAAATATATGCCTCGTGGTCTGTAAACGCTGTCGGCCATATTTCTGCGTCCACCGACGACATTGCTAAGGCCCTAGAAACGTAGATCCTGTGCTAACGGCTCGCGGAGTGGCTAGTGAAAAGTGTGTATCCTGGTTGGTTGCGATACCTCAGGTCCCATGTATCGACTAATTCCATCCCGTTGACCAGCTCCCTAAGTTCTTGGATAGGAGCATAGTTAGGATGTTGGTCCTTTCTGTCCAGCACACAATTAAAATCTCTGCCGAGTACGCAAGCATCGTATCGTCCCTGGAACAACGGTGTAACCTCATGGGCGTAAAAATCTGCTCTGTCCCTCCTCTTATCCGAGCCCGACCGTGCGTGTATATTGATCAAACGTATTCCACCTATGGTCACGGCCGTACCACGGACAGAAGGCAAATACTCTACATCGTCTGCACGTATTCCTTCCTTTAATAGTATCGCTGTGCCAACGCCTCTCTCGTCACAAGGGGAACATAAATGTGACCGTAAAAGTCCGATGGGGTAAGTACCCGAACTTCCTGTAATAGTGCTCTGTCTAAATCTGCAGCCTTTATCATGTCACTGAGCATCTTGATATTTACCGGGGTCCAAATGCTATTGATGTTAACAGACTCTATCCGATAAGCTTGTTACATGGCTGTCAATGTAGATAGGGCACCGTACGGTAGCTAATTCCTCCGTACACAGGCTGTTTTTGTACTAACGTTCCCCGCCGTCCCCTCATATGGTCTGCCGTTATTCCGTGCACTCTTCCGGTCTTACGCCGGGAGAGTGCGTGGGAGCAGTTCCTCCGGCATCATCTGTTCCCCACGGGGGTGGGTCTTCTGACCAGTCCCCTAGCGTCCCATCGGTGTCGTGCGTTGTAGGCACCGTAGCCTCCTCAGTAGCCTGTTGCCGCCGATCGAACTCCTTCGCTGTTTCTGGAGCATCGTCAGCGGTAGGTCGTGTCGCCGTCCCGCTGGCCACCGTTGCATCCACGCTAGGCAGTTCTTCTGTATCCATGGTCGTCTGCTCTGTACTCGAAAACGTCTCAGAATTGCCTGCTAGATCAGATTGGTCGTTCTCCACCGTGTGGCGGCGCTTCTTCCGGCGTTTTGGTGATCGCTGTTTTCGTTGCCGGGCCTCGGAATCAAAGGTCAGCATGGTCTCCGGTTGTTCGTGGGGGACGTCGGAATCGTGCGCCGTCATATTATCGACGTCTAAAAGTGCCTTATCTGAAGGGACCGCAAGCGGAACCGAAGAGAGGTCGTCCTGTGACTGCTGCAGGCGATCCAGCGCGACGTCATCCTTCCGTGGCTCGCCACGATCAGCTGCTGTCTGTGTGTTCTGGTACGCTTATGTCTCGCGGCCCGCGTCATCGCGTAATGCGGTGACATAAGTCATGGGGAGCACAGTCGGATGCGGTGTGAGGAGTGGATCATGCCGTGGCAGCTGCAAACAACCTTCGTTGAACACAGAACGGACGTGTCCCTCCTTCCCACACCCAGAGCACGTACTTGGTTGTCCGTCGTAGATGACAATCGCCCTGCAACCAGCGATGTACATGTATGACGGAACGTGTTTTCGGAGGTCGATCGGCATTTGTCTGACGCCATTGAGGACAGGATACGTCTTCAAACGGCCATTTTTCAGCCACGTGGGATAGGACCGTTCCGTAAGGACGCAGGGGGTCTGTCACCAATTCTTCTGGCACGTCGATCGGAAGCTCAAAGACGCGGATCGTTCGGAGTCCCATGCCGGCGTGTTCAACTGTTACCGCTCCAACATTCCCGTCCGAATGACAGAAACTAAGTTCTTGTCGGTGTCGGAGTAGTCGTTCGTCGCATACTGCTTCATTTATGAGCTTGACATAGATCACGCTGCTGAATATAGATAAGTGTATTACAACTAGAACGTTAGGTTCGATTTCCACCTCATCCAGTAAATAAGTTTCGATCCTGTAAGCGTTTGGTCGAGCATATTCGTTAACAAAACTAAATTTCAGTGTCGATTTGCGGAACGATAAGGCCATGATTCGTTCTATGCATACCACGGCGCACCGCTACAAATTACCGTAAACATCTCTCGCGCAGACGTGCGGCAGGGACGTAAACTTCGTCCGAACCGCTGCGCCGCTGGAGGCTGACTGTCTGAGCTACCCAAGCACGACGTACGACCCATTCTCACAGCTTCAATTCTCCCAGTACTTCGTCTCCTACCTTCAGCTCACACTCTGCTGCAGAGTGAAAATTTCATTCTGCTCAGTACATGTAATACTGCGTAATTCCGGCTGATGTCAACACAGCAGCTTAGGATTGGGGGACCAACTCAACTCGACATGCTCCGAGCATTTCACGCTCGGACTCACCGGTCGACTACAATAGTAATCCACGTGCGCTCAGTCGCCCACTGCACGGTCATGGCGCGTGAACATAATATGAAGGAGAGTACGAAGGCGAAGCTTTATTGGAAATAATATATCCTAAGTGCGAAATACAGCTGTCGTAAAAATGTTTTGGAGAGATTTTCATTAGTGACTGCTAAGGATGGCAGGAACTCCGCTCTCCTGTCTTACATACGTGCCATGAAGAAACGTCTATGCAGAATACGACGTAGTGTAAGTTCTGAAGCATTACCAGTTTGAATGGAAGCTTTGGTAGTTAGAAAGTTGCTTAGAAATTTGTTCAACAAATCTTCGTCCATTTACATTAATATTAGGTGTAGGACTTTGCGTTTTATGTCAGTAGCTTACAAAGCTGTTCAGAATTGGGACACGTAGACCCCTCGAAAATTTCGCCTCATCATAGGATAGTAAAATGAAAATTGAAAGGTAAATTGATTCCGTACGTGCTAATGTGATGCCTAGCCTTATCCAGGCCATAGAAATGCAAGTGAAAGTACAGCTGGTATATTGACCGATATATATATATATATATATATATATATATATATATATATATATATATATATATACAGGGTGTTACAAAAAGGTACGGCCAAACTTTCAGGAAACATTCCTCACACACAAAGAAAGAAAATATGTTATGTGGACATGTGTCCGGAAACGCTTACTTTCCACGTTAGAGCTCATTTTATTACTTCTCTTCAAACCACATTAATCTTGGAAAGGAAACACACAGCAACAGAACGTACCAGCGTGACTCCAAACACTTTGTTACAGGAAATGTTCAAAGTGTCCTCCGTTAGCGAGGATACATGCATCCACCCTCCGTCACATGGAATCCCTGATGCGCTGATGCAGCCCTGGAGAATGGCGTATTGTATCACAGCCGTCCACAATACGAGCACGAAGAATCTCTACATTTGGTATCGGGGTTGCGTAGACAAGAGCTTTCAAATGCCCCCACAAATGAAAGTCAAGAGGGTTGAGGTCAGGAGAGCGTGGAGGCCATGGAATTGGTCCCCCTCTACCAATCCATCGGTCACCGAATCTGTTGTTGAGAAGAGTACGAACAGGAGATCCATCGTGCATGAACCACATGTTGTGTCGTACTTGCAAAGGCACATGTTCTAGCAGCACAGGTACAGTATCCCGTATGAAATCATGTAACGTGCTCCATTGAGGGTAGGTGGAAGAACTAAAATGAGCTCTAACATCGAAATTAAGCGTTTCCGGACACATATATTACTACGCATTTTGCTTTATTATAATTCCGGTCTTGGAACGCAATGGTTATTTGTAATCAGGCAATTAATTTCGGTCAGATCTGTATAGAAACGTTTTACATTATGCATATCACGCCATTACAAGTGATGGTGCCGTCAAAAATCATTAGCCATTCCGGGTGCGTCAAACAAATAAAATTGCGGTATGTAAAGATCATCACTGAAGTGTATACACTGCACATGAAGAGAAAGACAGCTATCCCAGCCACCAAAACTAGGTATCTGACTACAGATAAACATTATGATCCAAGACTGGAATTACTCGTATAATAAAGCAAATATTTTCCTCAATCACTGAAAACTTTTTCACGACTGTGGCACAACATGTAAACTGCGGATTTTGTTTATGAAGATTAGGTACTGCGAAATGTGGTACTGCAGGCAACTTAATTCTCTGAGAAGAAAAAACTTTGGCTATTTATTAAAAACTACTTCGAGAAAATGCATGTTCCAGATGCTAGGATACGAATGTGTCTGCAGCCGGAGCGGATCGTTGGCGTCCCCATCCCGCCGTGTACGGGCACCGCAAAATGCCGTGGTGCGAACGAGGATGGAGGTCACACTTCAGCGAAACCAGAGGCAAAGTATATGGTCAACTGAAGGCACTTTACCCCAACATAAATCCTGAATCAACCCTGCCCTCACACTGCGGGATTTCGCTATATCTGGCACTGATAACACCAGTTCTAACATACATGGCTTTAGGGTGGGGAAACGCAACCGACTGGCACATACCTTGTAAGGTTTTCGTATGTTTTCTGCCATTGTAAGTAATTCACTTGTACTGCAATGGGACCAAGGTCAATGGGAACGCTGCATGAGTATAATCTGTAGTGTGCTTGGTCGTCAATTTGTTGTGCAGCGCTGGCGCATTCCTATTTGAGGCATAGTACCGAACAGTTGAATTTTTAGAGAAGATTTGATATTTGTGAATCTGAGAGAAATTATCTGGAATACGTAATTATGGAGACTCAAAACTGTTTGTAAATATATGTTATTGATTCTGTTTATGGAGAAGGTTTTTGGAGTAATTTTTCAAGCTAAGGAATGCACGCACAAAAATTTGCAAAGGTAAATAGTAGTTTTCATTGAATTCTTGTGGTTGCCGCATAATGGCAATCTTTTAGCTCACCTACTTTCTCCAAAATGATGAGTGATAAATATGCACACAATAATACTTCCCTACGCGAATCCATGACGTTAAAGCACAATTAATTTTAAACTTCCTGAGAGATTAAAAGTGTGTGCCGGAACGAGACTCGAACTCTGGAGCTTTGCCTTTCGCCGACAAGTGCTCTATCAACTTCTTTTTTTAAATTTCAAAAAGTACATTCGATTTTCAAGTTATAGAAGAGGCAACACTTCTCGAAAGGACTTATATTTGTCAGTAAAATATTTCGTTATTATTCCACCAAAACAACTGCCACACGTTGTTACAATAAGGCTCTCTACACATAAATATACAAATAATTCGAGAGTATTAAGCTTCCGTAGATAAATTATTAGGCTTTAAAAAAATTTATGTCCTTCATAAATAATAACGATCAGTTTGAAGTTTTTCCTTTGAGAGACGAATGAAAATTTGTACCAAGGCCGTCATTCGAATTCATCTCTCCTGCTCATTTTTTTAAATTTTTTTTAAAGGGCTCTGCCATATTTTTTATTATTTTGTCTTCCTTGTAGATATCAAAAACAATAAACACCTGCTACATGAGCAAAATGTTGCAGGTAATGAGAAAACAAATAAAAATCTCCATTGTTTGAAAATAAAAAACAATGTTGTTCATAAAATAAATAATAGTCCTTGAAAACGTAAAACATAAATGAGTACACTTGCTCAAAATCCTTTTTTTTTGTTAATGTAAATGAGTAAACAGTCTCAACACCATAAGCAACCCAACATTTTTTTTAATGGGGAAGCACATGAGAAAGAAAACAAATAGGCTGCAGATACGGAACTATCCGTGAACAGGATAAACACGCGTGAGGAAAAAAATTAGAAGACGAAGAAAATAGAGAGGTGAAAGAAATTAGGAATACTTGGTGCGCCATAGTCCACTTCTCGCGCCGTCAGAACAACGTCCATTCTATCATTGACCATAGGAAGAGGAACGTGGGATCGTCCGTCTTGGCTGGCACGTTTCGTTGAGATTCCAGCTCCGAGACGGGATGGCGAAAATACTCTGCAAATAGTTTGCAAAAGTGGCCCTGAAGTGTCGATGTCGGCGAAGGGTGTGGTGGTGTACTTGGAGGCGTGTCCAGAAGTCCGCCGGATCGACAATGTCGTCCTGGAAAAGGTAATTGGTAGACATACCACTGATCCATGTGATGGCGTGCCACTTAGACGATGGAAAGAAGGTCTTGTCAGGATATATCAGCATGGTAGGAGACACGTGATATGGGAGTACTCGGAGGTAGAAAGCCACAATCTCCTGTACGAGGGTCCAGACACCTGCTACTGCCCCACACTCAAAATGATGTAAATCTGTATCTTCGACATCGCACTTGAGGCACAGGGGTGAGTCCACCAGCGCGATGCGATACAGTTTCTGTCTTGTAGCATATTTGCCGTTGACGAGAAAGTACCACAACGCGGTGGTATCAGTGGCGAGGTATGGTTGGTGGACTGTTTTCAGAACTGTGGGCCAGGAAACCTGGGGGTGACGTGCTTAGACGGGGTTTCGGGCTGGGTACGTTCAGAGAAGGCGGTAGATGTCGCGGGTGGTCGTCTTCTTGGATCTGGAGAGCTCGGTGCATATGTAGCTGTATTCCAAAAAGAAACGGCCGATGCGTGACATCGGAGGTGGGATGTATGCCAAAGACGTCGGTGAGCGTATGGAAACAGGCGCGAGCTCGGTGGTCAACATTCCAGTAAAACTAGCATTTTGCCTTTTCCATGAACGGAACATAGTATTGGTGTAAAGTGTCGTAGTCCTGGCTCTCACGTTAACTAGATCGAGGCCACCATCCCGCTTCGGTAAGGTGAGATCATCAGACTGGACTTTGAAGATACGTCCAGAACATACAAAATACCCCGAAGACGCCTGTAGTCTGGGCAGAATCTGCGCGACGTGGAGCATCCGGGCTGCCAGATGGGTACTGACGAAGATGAGTCTCTGGCTCATATTCAGCGGGCGGAGTAGGTGATTTTGTATGTTTGCCCGGATGCTTTCAGTAGCGCCCGAAAACTGATCACTGGGGTGCGACGAATGTCTCGCGTATTCACAAATCCGAGACAGCGAAGGATGTCCACCAGTTGAAAGGGGACTACGCTGTCTGCGGGAAGGCCACGTCCGATCTTCATGGCGCATGATTTTGTGACGTTCATAGCGCTCCCTGCCCCTGCACTGTAACGGATAATCCACTGCATCGCAGATTGTTCGTCGGCCGCTGAACGTACGACGAGGGCCAAGTCGTCCGCGTAGGTCGGACAGCGTAACACAAAGCCCCGGAATGGAATACCTGTCAAGCTTCGCCCTAATCCTGAAATGAGTGGTTTCTTCGCAATGGCATAAAGTATCGTCAACAGTGGGCAACCCTGCCGTATTGAGCGTCCAATCCGTATAGGTTCTGTAAGTCGGCTGTTGGCAAGAAGCCTGGACGTTGCCCCATGAAGGAGTCGCATAATCACCTGCGTGAACGGGGGAGGGGGAATCGCCATCCGGTCCATCATTGCGTTGAGGAGCGCATGGTTGACGCGGTCAAAAGCTTGTTTGAAGTCAATGGAGATTAAAGCGCTCGGCAGTCGTGAATGTGTTGCCACAGCGATCCGATCACATCTCGATATTCACTAAGGGCAGTCTGTATGTTATGATCGCCCTCTAAGGATCTTTGTTCGTGGGGAAACAATTTCTCTTAATACATGTTTGCGTCACACAGCTAGAGGGCGTGTGAAAACCTTGAAGTCGGAATTGAATAACCTGATCGGCAGATAACTGATGAGAAGTATTCCACCTGCAGGTTTCGGGAATGTCTGAGTAAACCTTCCATGGACGTTGGTGGCCGTAGTGCCGCGCTGGACAAAAGTTCCCCGTACATGTCTCGCCAACGAGGCAACATCAAATCTTGGAAGCTTCTATAAAATTCGAGCGGTAAACCATCCGGGGCGGGAGACCGATTTAGTGATCCTTTGGCCACAGCATCATGGACATCGTCGGTGGTCACTCCCGCAGTCAGAAGAGTTGCAGCCGCGGCTTTTAGTGTACAATATATCTCTTGGGCAACCTCAGAAATGGCCTCGGCACCGGCAGGTACTTCTTCATAGAGAAGTCTGTTGTGCCTTGTGAAGATATCCGCAATGGTAGCTTGCGAAGTCAGCCGTCGTCCATCAAGTAGGTCTAAAGTTGTCATTAAGGCCTGTCGGCGTCGGCCAACATTTTGAACAATATTATACATACAAAGTTCTTCACCAGTAATCCTATCTTGGCCGCGTGCTCGTACAATGGCTCCTTCTAGATAACACCTGGTCAAGGTTAAAATCTGTACCTTGATGCGTTAAGCTTCATTTAGAAGGCCCGCGAATGGAGGCTGGCCCGTGAGATCGCATAGAGCACTATAGTAGAAATCTGTTGTGTGGTGATTCCACCTGGCTTTGGCTCTGCCATAGTGTGTCAAGGTGCGTCGAATGGCCGGTTTGGCGCAAGTAACCACCACTGCAGTGTGGTCTAGTAATGCATGATGCGTTGAACACAAGCGTGCCACGTGTCGGTGACCTGTTGTCGGCATTCAGGGTCCCGCAGTGGCATGACGTTGAGTTTCCAAGGTCCTGCACTGTGCCTTATAGTTTGTCTACGTAGGTTCATGGTACAGATGTAGATGTCATGATCCGAAAAGGAAAAGGAAGACTGCCAATGTCCCGTGTCGAAGAGAAGGTTCAAATGGTTCAAATGGCTCTGAGCACTATGGGACTTAACATCTATGGTCATCAGTCCCCTAGAACTTAGAACTACTTAAACCTAACTAACCTAAGGACATCACACAACACCCAGCCATCACGAGGCAGAGAAAATCCCTGACCCCGCCGGGAATCGAAGAGAAGGGGTTTTAGCGTGTCAGAGATAAATATTCTACCGAGTCGGCTGGGGGAGTGGCTCGTGTATGAGTTTGTGCCCCGGGAGGTCGCCAAGTGTCGCGCAGACGAAGGCGGTGCACGAGGAAGCCAAGTTCCGGACATGTGGTGAAATGACGATACTGGTCTGTACGCTCGAGAACATACTTGAAATATCCACCTACGAAGAAATGATCGTATCTGCCGAGGGATAAAGGCATGATATCGTCTTCTAGGACTGGGAGAGATCCCTCCGTTTATCAGTGCCCGATGAGGCGTAGAGATTTACGATTTTGATTCCCTCAACTGTTGTAGCCACCCTTCGCGCCGTATGGAGATATGGGACATCGGAAACTGCAATACCTTCTCGGAGGAGGGTGGCTGCAGTTGTGTGTTCCATAGACGCTGGTGCGGCGTACGTCTCCTATCCATAACACCCTGCCAAAGTTGCTGTCCTCAGTTCTTGTGGCAGGGCGATGTCGATGTTCGCTGCTCTTAACGTGCTGCGAAGCTTAACGTGGGAGCCGATATTATTGGTGTTGATAGGAGCTATTCGGTACGCCTGATGGCGGATCCGTTCGTAGCTGGTGAACGTTGTCGTGGTGGATTATGGAAGTCCATAGTAGTCGCAGGAGTCGTCGTTGAATCATCCCCCATTTTATTGTTGCTCTAACGGAGGGATAGATCTCATTTCCGCATCGGGTGGAGGTAGTAAATCCATGTCATCCACCCGTGAAAAAGGCATCATAGGCTAAGTACTGATAGTATGCCGTGTTCGCATCGACCATCTCTTCATAAATATGCTCCACTGATGGAGGTGATATTTTAATTTTAACTACTGACGAGGCCCTTGGCACGATTGTTATATTCATCTCCACTGGAGGATGTGGTTTTAGTGTATTTTTGCTTCTGATGAAGGTATACATAGATATACCAAAACCGTGGTCAAGGATTTCAATAAATCTTTATACTGAAACTGTTTGGCTGTTATCATTAAGCGTGACAGCCAGAAATTACAGTTTTCCTGTGACACTGAAATTGAATTTTTTTCCGTATTGAGTTTCGACGTAGAGGGTAGCTTTAATTGCCGTAAATGAAGCGATCGTGATTTTAATTCCTTCAGATTGTTGACCTCCTTTTCCTCAGATACATTGCACATTTAGAGGATGTGGTTAGCTTAGAACACCAGTTTAAACTTACGGCTATAAAACGCCTCCTCTACCGCAGTTCAGTCACTGCTCACTTAAAAACAGCCGTCGACAGTGTATCTCGCATTTTCGACTTACCTTGCGGGGGCCAGTACCAACAACGTTCCGCGTTACACATGAACAGAATTTGTGAAGTGATGCGGCATGTTTCAGTATCACCTATAATCCAGCGGTAGCCAGTAGTCGGCAGCCGATGTGGCAACACTGTAGCGGCAAGTGTCAGATGTCAACTATCAAGTAATTTTAATCGGACTACAGCGCCAGCAATATCACAACATTCATTTCTGTTTCCTGTTTAGAAGGTTTACCAGAAACAATTGTTTCGAACAATGGTTCCCCGTTTTCTTCGTCGGAATTTGAACAACTTTGCCAACAAAACGGAATTCAAAATCTCCAAATGACACCATTCTCTTCTCAGTCCAACCGTTTAGCTCGAGCATTCAACACTCAGATGTACTCAATTTCCACTTCGCCCTCGAGAGGATATGTTTGGATGTTGTTTCCGAGCACATACTTCACAATGTCTATTCACTGCGCTTCACCAAAAGAACTCTTACATGGTTATCGTCTGCACACTCTGCTGCATCTTACACCCTCGCCACTCCAATTCCGATGCCAATTTTGCAACGGAGCTCCACAGGGAAGGCAGGATTATCTCTTGTGTCAAAAAGCTTCACAACTACGAATCTTGTGTCACCCACATGTCTAGTCATGCTCATTATACACTACTGGCCATCAAAATTGCTACACCAAGAAGAAATGCAGATGATAAATGGGTATTCATTGCACAAATAAATTATACTAGAACTCACGTGTGATTACATTTTCACACAATTTGGGTGCATAGATCCTGAGAAATCAGTACCTAGAACAACCACCTCTTGCCGCAATAACGGCCTTGATACGCCTGAGTATTGAGTCAAACAGAGCGTGGATGGCGTGTACAGGTACGGCTGCCCGTGCAGCTTCAACACGATACCACAGTTCATCAAGTGTAGTGACTGACGCATTGTGACGAGCCAGTTGCTCGACTCCATTGACCAGACGTTTTCAATTGGTGAGAGATGTGGAGAATGTGCTGGCCAGGGCAGCAGTCTAACATTTCCTGTATCCAGAAACGCCCGTACAGGACCTGCAACTTGCGGTCGTGCATTATCCTTCTGAAATGTAGGGTTTCGCAGGGATCGATTGAAGGGTAGAGCCACTGGTCGTAACACGACTGAAATGTAGCGTCCACTGTTAAAAGTGCCGTCAATGCGAACAAGAGGTGACCGAGACGTGTAACCAACAGCACTCCATACCATCACGTCGGGTGATACGCCGGCATGGCGACGACGAATACAGGCTTCCTTTGTGCGTTCACCGCGATGTCGCCAATCACGGATATGGCCATCATGATGCTATAAACAGAACCTGACTCCATCCGAAAAAATGACATTTTGCCATTCGTGCAGCCAGGTTCGTCGTTGAGAACACCATCGCAGGCGCTCCTGTCTGTGATGCAGCGTCAAGGGTAACTGCAGCCATGGTCTCCGAGCTGATGGTCCATGCTGCTGCAAACGTCGTCGAACTGTTCGTGCAGACGGTTGTTGTCTTGCAAACGTTCCCATCTGTTGACTCAATGATCGAGACGTGGCTGCACGATCCGTTACAGCCATGCGGATAAAATGCCTGTCATTTCGACTGCTAGTGATACGAGGCCGTTGGGATCCAGTACGGCGTTCCGTATTACCCTCCTGAACCTACCGATTCCATATTCTGCTAACAGTCATTGGATCTCGATCAACGCGAGCAGCGACGTCGCGATACGATAAACCGCAATCGCGATAGCCTACAATCGGACCTTTACCAACGTCGGAAACGTGATGGTACGCATTTCTCCTCCTTACACGAGGCATCACAACCACGTTTCACCAGGCAACGCCGGTCAACTGGTGTTTGTGTATGACAAATCGGTTGGAATCTTTCCTCATGTCAGCACGTTATAGGTGTCGCTAACGGCGCCAACCTTGTGTGAATGCTCTGAAAATCTAATCATTTGCATATCACAGCATCTTCTTCCTTTCGGTTAAATTTCGCGTCTGTAGCACGTCATCTTCGTGGTGTAGCAATTTTAATGGCCAGTAGTGTACCATTCACAGTACATCAGCCTCCGCAACCTCTGCCACAGGTGTCGCACTCATCACCTTTCGTTGCACTGGCAGTTACGGACATCGAGCGCGCGTCGCCTGTATTGCCTTCTGCTTCCTCCGGTTCACCAATGCGTGCAGTTGATTGGACACCCTTCCTCCAGTCTGTGGGCAAGTACGGCCGGTGGTTTGCCAGACTGTCGTAGGGGCGCAGGTTGATTGACGCCTTCTGCCGTCGCACTACAGCCAACTTCATCAGCTGCGCCACGTCACAGGTCTCCCCCTCGTCTTCTCCTGCTCTCGCACTATGCGTCGACGATGCGCAATTTTGGGGAGGAGGAGTATATTGATAGCACTGACGATGTCTTCGTCAACCGCAGTCAGCGTGTCACGAGGCGCTCACAGATACATGAGAGACGGCACTTTTAAACACCCACCAGTGTGATGCCGGCGTCCCCACGCTTCCATGAGTCCCAGTCTTAGTTGGTCGGGGGAGGGGTGGAGGGGGGGGAGGGGTGGAGGGTGGGAGGGGGGGAGGGGGGGCGCCATTCAGACGCGTCACCAGGGGACACAGAATCCATATAAATATTGCGAATCTGACTGGCTGGCGCGTCTGTTTAAGTAGCCACACTCAAATGGTTCAAATGGCTCTGAGCACTATGAGACTTAACATCTGAGGTCATCAGTCCCCTAGACTTAGAACTACTTAAACCTATCTAGCCTGGGGACATCATATACGTCCAAGCTCGAGGCAGGATTCGAACCTGCGACCGTAGCAGCAGCGCGGTTCCGGACTGAAGCGCCAAAAGCTGCTCGGCCACAGCGGCCGGGAGCCACACTCAGTGCTTAGACCTAGACTCTACAGGTTTATCAGCCTTAGTAGGAAACACTACGGTTAGAAAATTACCCGTCTTAGCACGACGTTACGAGGCACACTACGTGACCAAAAGTTTTCGGACACTCCCCAAAACATACGTTTTTCATATTAGGTGCATTGTGCTGCCACCAGCTGCCATGTACTCCCATATCAGCGACCTTAGTAGTCATTACACATCGTGGTAGAGCAGAATGGAACGCTCCGCGGAACTCACGGACTTCGAACGTGGTCAGGTGATTGGGTGTCACTTGTATGAACATCTGTACGCGAGATTTCCAAACTCCTAAACATCCCTAGTCCCACTGTTTCCGATGTGATAGTGAAGTGGAAACGTGAAGGGACGTGTGAAGCACAAAAGCGTACAGGCCGACCTCGTCTGTTGACTGACAGAGACCGCCGACAGTTGAAATGGCAGTAATTTGTAATAGGCAGACATCTATAAAGACCATCACACAGGAATTCCAAACTGCATCAGGATCCACTGTAAGTAGTATGGCAGTTAAGCTGGAGGTGAGAAAACTTGGATTTCATGGTCGAGCGGCTGCTCATAAGCCACACATAACGCCAGTAAATGTCAAACGACGGCTCGCTTGGTGTAAGGAGCGAAAACATTGGACGATTGAACAGTGGAAAAACGTTATGTGGTGTGACGAATCACGGTACACAACGTGGTGATCCCATGGCAAAGTGTGGGTATGGCACATGCCCAGTTAACGTCATGTGCCAACAGTAAAATTTGGAGGCGGTGGCATTATGGTGCATTCGTGTTTTTCATGGAAGAGGCTTGCACCCGTTGTTGTTTTGCGTGGCACTATCACAGCACAGGCCTACATTGATGTTTTCAGCACCTTCTTGCTTCCCATTTTGAAGAGCAATTAGGGGATGGCGATTGCATCTTTCAACACGATCAAGCACTTGTTCATGATGCACGGCCTGTGGCAGAGTGGTTACAAGACAATAAGATCCCTGTATTGGACTGGCCTGCACAGAGTCCTCACCTGAATCCTATAGAACCCTTTGGGATGTTTTGAACGCCGAGTTCGTGCCAGGCCTCACCGACCGGCATCTATACCTCTCCTCAGTGCAGCACTCCGTGAAGAATGGGCTGCCATTCCCCAAGAAACGCTTCAGCACCTGTTTGAACGTATGTCTGCGAGAATGGAAGCTGTCATGAAGGCTAACGGTGGTCCGTTCCATATTGAATTCCAGCATTACCGATGGAGGGCGCCACGAACTTGTAATTCATTTTTGGTCATGTGTCCGGGTACGTTTGATCACATATTGTATTATTAATTACAAGTGACTTAGTACAAAACATGAAAATTCTGACGACGTACTGTTGTCTCACAAGAATGCAAGGTGAGATCTCCCTTGAAAGATAAGCAACTTACCTCTTGCTCAGCATGCTATATTGCGTCTGGTGTACTGATGTTCTAGAAAGCAAATTGAAATCAGCGGGTGCAACAGCTAAACATATATAATCTATGCTACATTTTTCTTTCTTTGTCTGTGACCGGCTGTGGCGTAAGATGCAATGCACACACGATAAAACATTCAATAATTAAACTGATTATTGCCAAAACGACTGTACAACATAAGAAGACTCTAACAATTGCGAAATTCTCTCATTACAAAAATTACGGATGTTTCAACCAATTGCATAATTCTTGACGTAATGGAAACAAAAAGATCACATTAACACAAATAATGAATAATCTTAGTTGCCTAACGGTCAAAGATTTCGTTCAATTGGTAATTCTGACAAACAAACATTTCATTCTTGCATGAGCATTGGTTTCATTGACATATTCCTCCAAAAATCTTCTCCATCAATACAGTAAATAAAATAGCTTTATAAAAATGTTTTCATCTCCATAATAAAATATTGCAGATAATTTCTTTTAAATTCACAAATTTCAGATGTCCTTCTCTAAGACTCAACTCCTCGCTACTATGCATCTAATAAGAAGGCCATAGCGCTGCACAACTGAATGGTGGCCAAGTGCACCGCAGAAAACAATAAAAACACGGTCAGGGCGCTCATGCATATTTTCCCAGTACAGTACAAAGTGAATTATTTACAATGACAGAAAACATACTAAAAACTTAAAAACTTGTGCGTACCTCACTTATTAAGTGTACATGTTGTAAATAAAATTATTAATATGTTCCTTTTCGTACAAACATGATTGTCTCTATTGGCCACCTCAGCTTTCGACAAATCAGTTACCCTTGTCCGTCCTCTCTGGGGTACTGCTGCGTTTTATCATATCCTTACGAGCCAGAATTGATGGAGGACATCGAAAAATTTCAAAGAAAATAAAATCATTTTGTGCTGTCGCGAAAAAGGGAAGATAGTGTCATGGATATGATAGGCGAACTGGTCTGGTAATCATCAAAACAAAGGCGTGGCTTGCACAATGATATTTTCACGCTGGAACGGAGGGTGCGCTGATATGAAACTTCCTGGCAGATTAAAACTGTGTGCCGGACCGAGACTCCAACTCGGGACCTGGAAGGTAGGAGACGAGGTACTGGCAGAACTGAAGCTGTGGAGACGGGTCGTGAGTCGTGCTTGGGTAGCTCAGATGGTAGAGCACTTGCCCGCGAAAGGCAAAGGTCCCGAATTAGAGTCTCGATCCGGCACACAGTTTTAATCTGCCAGGAAGTTTCAAAGGGGTGGCTTGTAGTAACGAGATCTTTTCACGAAATTTCAATCACTAACTTTCTCCTCCAAATGCGAAAATACTTTGACTCTAGTTTACCTAGGGAGAAACGTCTATCCTAACGGAGTAAGAGAAATTATGGCCCACACAAGACAGGTCAGAACCCTGTTGCAGAAATGAAGAAAACAGGTTGACGAATTTAAAAGAATGCGAAATCCCCAAGATATTACAAGTTGGTTGGTTGGTTGTTTTGGGGAAGGAGACCAGACAGCGAGGTCATCGGTCTCATCGGATTAGGGAAGGACGGGGAAGGAAGTCGGCCGTGCCCTTTGAAAGGAACCATCCCGGCATTTGCCTGGACCGATTTATGAAAATCACGGAAAACCTAAATCAGGATCGCCGGACGCGGGATTGAACCGTCGTCCTCCCGAATGCGAGTCCAGTGTCTAACCACTGCGCCACCTCGCTCGGTATTACAAGTTTTACGAAAGGTCGAAATTCAGCGTGAATTTCAATGCGAGATGCTTTTAATAGTTTCCGCATAGAAACTCCGTCCTGAAATGAGGCACATAATCTTAAGAGATTCTGGTCGTCTGTAAAGTACACCAGCAACAAGAAGCATTCGACAATTTCACTGCACGATAGTTATAGTAATGTTACTGATGACAGTGCCACTATATCGGAATCGCCAAATACGATTTTCCTAAATTCTTTCACCAAAAAAGACGACACAAGTATTCCAGAATACGAATGCAGAACAACTGCCTAAATGAGTAACTTAGACGTAGATATCCTTGGTGTAGGGAAGTAGCTTAAAACACTTAATAAAGGCAAGCCTTTCGGTCCAGACTGTACAAAATTTAGGTTCCTTTCAGAACATGACGATATAATAGCTCTATGCCCAACAATCGTACTCGATCATTCCCTCGGCTATAATCCGTACCGAAAGACCGGAACGTTGCACAAGTCACGCCGATACTCAAGAAAGGAAGTAGGAGTAACCCGCTGAATTACAGACCCATACCACTGAAGTCGTTTCGCATTGAGATTATTAAACTGTGTTCGGACATTATGAACTGTCTTGAATAAAACGATCTGTTGATACGTAGTCATCAAGTATCCAGAAAATGTCCTTGTGCAACACAGTTAGCTCCTCATTCTGATGAAGTTATGAGTGCTATCGACATGGGATCTCAAACGCATTCCGTACTTTTGGATTTCCAGAAAGCTTTCGATACCGTGCGCTAAAAAAGGCTTCTAACCAAATTGCCTGCCTATGGCATATCGCCTCAGTTGTGCGACTGGATTCGCGATTTCCTGTCATAAAGGTCACACTCGTAATAATTGACAGAAATACATCGAATAAAACGAAAGCGATATCTACCATTCTCCAAGGAAGTATTATGGGCCGTCTTCTATTCTCAATTCATATCAATGATTTAGAAGGCAATTTAAGCAGACCTATTAGATTGTTTGTAACCGTTTTGTAAAGCCACCAGAAGATCAAAACCAGTTTCTAAATGATTTAGAAATGTGCACGCGGAGAGGAGTTTCGTGTTTTGAAGAAGAGCCAGCTCTCTTTGGAAACCCTAGCCGAGGGCGTTGGATGGTAGAGCTTGACGCTCTCTGTCGCTGTGACGAATTCTATGCAGGATAGCACGTAAGTGGACACTGAGGACTGCCGTGGTTGCTTGAGAAACGTAGGGAATTTGTGTGTGTTCAGCAGTAGTCAATTGCAACGTACTTTATTGTGACGGAACTGCTCTTTGCATTCGTGTGAACTGTGACAGAACTAGACTTCGAATATCGGATGCTATGGGTGGTGATACGGATTATCGGATTGATCTACCTTCCCACATGTAGTTTGGAATTTACCTCATTACCATCTTTGGAACGCACCCCGGGGCCCAATAGTGATTTAGGTATCGTGGATATACTAGTTTGTATCTTCGAAGTGCACGACTAGTATTTGATGTGATTTTAGATGTAGCCTGCCTCCACCGAACAAATCGAAATATTAACATGTTACTGGGCGACATTGATCGGAGGTATCACTGCGGTCGCAGGTTCGAATCCTGCCTCGGGCAGGACTGCAATAATAACTATTTCCCGTGGTAGAGTGCTGTTGTAATGTATAGTATCCTTACCAGATATTCTTGACTGAGGAGAGCGAAAGAGTTCAAAGAAGTGCAGCTCGTTTTTTACTATCACGAAATAAGGTAGTGTGTGTCACGGGTATGACTCGCGAGTTGATGGTGGCAGTGAAGAATAAAAAGGCGATTTTCGTTGCGACCAAGTCTTTTCACTATACATCAACCCCAACTTCCATCTCCGAAAGCGAAAATATTTTTTGACGGACACCTGCCTAGGGAAAAACGGTCATACAAGATTACAAGAATATATGATTTTCATATGTTTTGTGTCATTCATCTCCATCTACATCCACATGACTACTCTGCAGATCACACTTAAGTGCCTGTCAGGGGTTCATCGAACCACCTTCACAATAATTCTCCGTTATTCCAATCTCGAACAGCGTGTGGAAAAAGAGAGCACCTTTATCTTCCCGTGTGAGCTCTGATTTCACTCATTTTATTATGATGATCGCTTCTCCCTATGTATGTGGGCGTCAACAAAATATTTTCGCATTCGGAGGAGAAAGCTGGTCATTGAAATTTCCGCAGCAACGAAAGACGCCTTTGTTTTAATGATGTTCACTCCAAGTGCTGTATCATTGCAGTAACACTCTCTTCCCTTTGTCGCGATAATACAAAATGTGCAGGCCTTCTTTGAACTTTCTCGACTTACTCCGTTGATCCTACCTGGTAAAGACCACACACCGAGCTGCAGTACTCTTAAAGAAGACAAGTGTAATGTAGGTAGTGTCTTTAGTGGATCCGTTACATTTTCAAAGGGTCTCGCCAATAAAACGCAGTCTTTGGTTTGCTTTTCCCAAAACATTTTATATGCATTCCTTCCAATTTCAGTTGTTCGTAGTTGTAATTCCTAGGTACACTATGTGATGAAAAGTGTCCGGACACCTGGCTGAAAATGACTTACAAGTTCGTGGCGCCCTCCATCGGTAATACTGGAATTCAATATGGTGTTGGCCCACCCTTAACCTTGGTGATAGCTTCCACTCTCGCAGGCATACGTTCAATCACGTTGAGCCATGCGCGGCTCGTGTTCATTCCGTTTATTCTTTGTCATCTCCTCTAATGGTACTGCCACCTCGTTTTCTTATTCCATTTACTGGCCTCACTAACTTCCTGTCTTACCTGCCCGTGAGTGGTAGCAGTAGCGCTTATCGATAAGTGCTCTGTCGTACTACCTCTGGAGCGACCGCTAGTATTTCCGGGCCGTCGCGTGTCTGGGGGACCAGTTGGGAGTTCTGTCGGGACGCAGCAGGAGTGAAGTCGGGGACGGAGCGCCAGTGAGGTGCAGACAGCCAGTGCTCGCCGACCGCTGGCGACACTCATGAACTGTTCGACGGTAGGAGATTGGAGCAGGACGACCGTTGGTTGGTCGTTCGGTTGGTCGTCTCATCAGGCGACGTGTATTTGGTCTTTTGACCGTTTCTGGGTCTCGTCAGTTTGTCACCTTGCCAGACGGGGGTCGGTTCCTTCCTTGTGCAGAGATGTCGTGGCCAATGGGCAAGAGTTACCTCCACATGGTTGAGTCAGAGCCAGTGTGCTCGAGTCGCCGTGTCTCCGGATTCCGAACGGACATCGAGTAATTCAAACTTATTCTGGAGAAGTTACTTGGGCCCTCAGCCAGTGAATTGATCTTTGTTGTTATAAAGAGAACACTGTGCAATGGTTTGAGCAATAAAGTTGTGTGTGTTCTTGTATAATTAACAGTAATTGACCTTGGCCCCTGTCCACAACCTGACCGACTCTACCCCGTAAAACCAGATTTCACACGTGCTGAAATGTATCTTGGGGAACGGCTGCTCATTCTTCACAGTGTGCTGCATTGAGGAGAGCTATCGTTGCCGGTCGGTGAGGCTTGGCACAAAGTCGGCGTTCTATAGGATTCAAGTGAGGACTCTGTGCAGGCCAGTCCATTACAGGGATCTTATTGCCATGTAAACACTCCGTCACAGGCCGTGCACTATGAGCAGGTGCTCGTTCGTGTTGAAAAATGCAGTCACCATCCCAGAATTTCTCTTCAGCAATGGGAAGCAAGAAGGTGCTTAAAACATCAGTGTAATCCTGTGCTGCAAATAGTGCCACGCAAACAACACGGGGTGCAAGCCCCCTCCATGAAAAACACGACCACATCATAAAACCACCGCCTCCGAATTTTACTGTTGTCACTAGTCACACTGGCAGATGACGTTAACTGGGCATGCGCCATACCCACACCCTGCCATCGGATCACCACATTGAGTACCGTGATTCGTCACTCCACACAACGTTTTTCCACTGTTCAGTCGTCCAATGTTTACGCTCCTTACACCAAGCTAGGCGCCGTTTGGCATTTACCGGCGTGATGTTTGGCTTATGAGCAGCTGCTGGACCATGAAATCCAAGTTTTCTCCCCTCCCGCCTAACTGTCAGAGGACTTGCAGTGGATCCTGATGTAGATTGGAATTCTTGTATAATCGTCTGGACATATGTCTGCCTATTACACATTACTGCCATTTCAACTGTCGACGGTCTCTGTCAGTCAACAGATGAGGTCAGCCTGTACGCTTTTGTGCTTTAAGTGTCACTTCACGTTTCCACTTCACTATCACAACGGAAACAGTGGACCTAGCGATGTTTAGGAGTGTGGAAATCTGGAATACAGACGTATGACGCAACTGACACCGAACTACCTGACCACGTTCAAAGTCCATGAATTCCGCAGAGCGCCGCATTCTGCTCTCTCACGATGTATAATGACTACGGAGGTCGCTGATATGGAGTACTTGGCAGTAAGTGGCAGGACAATGCACCTAACATGAAAAACATATGTTTTGGAGGATTTCCGGATACTTTTGATCACATAGCGTATTTAGCTGAATTTACAGCCTTGATTGATTTATCGTGTAAGCAAAGTTTATCGTATTCCTTTTAGCACTCATGTGGATGACCCACACTTCTCCTTATTTAGGGTCAAACGGTTCAAATGGCTCTGGGCACTACGGGACTTAACATCTGAGGTCATCAGTCCCCTAGAACTTAGAACTACTTAAACCTAACTACGAGGTGCATTCAAGTTCTAAGGCCTCCGATTTTTTTCTCCGGACTGGAAAGAGATAGAAACGTTCGCATTGTTTTAAAATGAGGCCGCGTTCATTGTCAATACATCCCAGAGATGGCAGCACCGTACGGCAGATGGAATTTTGCCGCCAGCGGCGAGAATGAGAACTGTTTTAAATACTTAAAATGGCGACGTTCTCCTTACTTGAACAGCGTGCAATCATTCATTTTCTGAATTTTTGTGGTGTGAAACCAATTGAAATTCATCGACAGTTGAAGGAGACATGTGGTGATTGAGTTATGGATGTGTCGAAAGTGCGTTCGTGGGTGCAACAGTTTAATGAAGGCAGAACATCGTGTGACAACAAACCGAAACAACCTCGGGCTCGCACGAGCCGGTCTGACATGATCGAGAAAGTGGAGAGAATTGCTTTGGGGGATCGCCGAATGACTGTTGAACAGATCGCCTCCAGAGTTGGCATTTCTGTGGGTACTGTGCTCACAATCCTGCATGACGACCTGAAAATGCGAAAAGTGTCATCCAGGTGGGTGCCACGAATGCTGACAGACGACCACATGGCTGCCCGTGTGGCATGTTGCCAAGCAATGTTGACGCACAACGACAGCATGAATGGGACTTTCTTTTCGTCGGTTGTGACAATGGATGAGACGTGGATGCCATTTTTCAATACAGAAACAAAGCGCCAGTCAGCTCAATGGAAGCACACAGATTCACCGCCACCAAAAAAATTTCGGGTAACCGCCAGTGCTGAAAAAATGATGGTGTCCATGTTCTGGGACAGCGAGGGCGTAATCCTTACCCATTGCGTTCCAAAGGGCGCTACGGTAACAGGTGCATCCTACGAAAATGCTTTGAAGAACAAATTCCTTCCTGCACTGCAACAAAAACGTCCGGGAAGGGCTGCGCATGTGCTGTTTCACCAAGACAACGCACCCGCACATCGAGCTAACGTTACGCAACAGTTTCTTCGTGATAACAACTTTGAAGTGATTCCTCATGCTCCCCACTCACCTGACCTGCCTCCTAGTGACTTTTGGCTTTTTCCAACAATGAAAGACACTCTCCGTGGCCGCACATTCACCAGCCGTGCTGCTATTGCCTCAGCGATTTTCCAGTGGTCAAAACAGACTCCTAAAGAAGCCTTCGCCGCTGCCATGGAATCATGGCGTCAGCGCTGTGAAAAATGTGTACGTCTGCAGGACGATTACGTCGAGAAGTAACGCAAGTTTCATCGATTTCGGGTGAGTAGTTAATTAGAAAAAAAATCGGAGGCCTTAGACCTTGAATGCACCTCGTAACCTAAGGACATCACACACATCCATGCCCGATGCAGGATTCGAACCTGCGACCGTAGCGTTGTCGTGGTTCCAGACTGAAGTGCCTAGAACCGCACGGCCACACCGGCCGGCATTTAGGGTCAATTGCCAATTTTTGCACGATATGGATACCTTTTATAACTCATTTTGCAATTTGTTTTGATCTTCTGGTGACTTTACTAGACGATAAACAACAGCATCATCTGCAAACGACCTAAGACGGCTGCTCAGATTGTCTTCTAACTCTTTCATGTAGATAAGGAACAGCTGAAGACCTATAATATTACCTTCTGGAACCCTAGAAATAATTTGTGTTTTACTCGATGACTTTCCGTCAATTTCTACGAACTGTGGCCTCTCTGACATGAAATGACGAATCCAGTCACATGACCAAGACGATGTTCCATAATCACGCAATTTCACTACAAGCCGCTTCTGTGATACAGGGTTAAAGACCTTTTGGAACTCTAGAAGTACAGAATAATTTGAAATCCCTTGTCAATTGCACTCAACACTTCGTTTCTGTAAAAAGCTAGTTGTATTTCACAAGAAAGATGTTTTTCAAATCGGTGTTGCCTGTGTGTCGATAGACCGTTCTCTTCGAGGTAATTCACAATTTTCGAACACAAATTGACTTCACTAATGCTGTAGCTGTAATGTGAATTTGAAATTTGGATAAAGAGTCAGCATGAGGATCCAGAATCTAATCTATCATTAGGCGGAGATCTAGGCTGAACACTTTAGTCACAAAACATAATTTGGGAAATACATTTGTATGCACACATGAAAATGTAGATTCTGTTACTTCCACACCTGCACAGGAACTAATCCTGAAACTGCCCCTTCAAGTCTAATAGCCATAAATTATTCTGAATTATCACAGCTCTTATAAATAACTACAAAACTGTACAGAGATATAAGTAAGAACAATCTTTAAGGTGACTACATGAAACCTCTCTTGGTAATTATATTTTTGAAAATTTAATTATCCTTTTATGAAAAATACATGGAAGGAAGGAAGATTGGATTTAACGTCCCGTCGTCAACGATGTCGTTGGAGACAGAGCACACGCTCGGATTGTCTCAAGGATGGGGAAAGAAACGAGCTGTGCCGTTGCAAGGGAACCATCCCGGCGTTTTCCCGGAGCAATTTAGGGAAATCATGAAGAAATCTAAATCTGGATGATCGAACTCGGGTTTGAACCGTCGTCCTCCCGAATGCGAGTCCAGTGAGCTAACCACTGCACCTCGCTCGGTTAAATACCTGGAGTACTTTAAAATTTAGGCTCACTAAATACGTTATGAAATTAATTACTTTAGATAATTTATTAGATTTATTAAATAAAGTAATTACTTTTCAGTTCAATAAAATAGTATACTCGGATTATTGCCACATTCAGAATAGAATCCTCTCTAGGTAAACGACTAATGTTAAAATGCGGGTGCCTGAATCAAGGTTTAAAGAGTACAAACGTATTGTTGATCAGTAAAACAGTTACCTTTTTAAAGCAGTTTCATCGTATTCAACTGGCCTGTTAAGATGAAGGTGAAGCAGAATCGACCCCCTGCGGCTGTTCAAAAAAGGTTGCAAAAATATCCATTGTTCTTGTTTTATAATAAGCTCTGAAAATTCTCTTCTTCGTGTAGCAATTTCATACTTCAGAGCTAACCAGTGAAAGCCATGAAAATGTGGTTTCTTAATTATCCCAGGCCACATAAAATAATATTGCTGTTCTTGTAGCCTCGTTTAGTTGACAAGATGCAAATACTTTGCCTGTTTGCCACCGACTATATCTTGCCACAAAGGAGCCTTTCAGTTCGACCACCAAACCAACCTTTTCTATTCCCGCCTAATCAGTTTCTTTGCAGAGAGACTTTCCGCCACTTTTTACGTAATTACTGACCTATTTCCCTATGCAAGCACCAGTATTGACAGCAAAGTTTTAACGTTCCCATTCTTTCGAAGAACATTATTTTTAAAATTCAAACCATAGACTAATTGCATTGTCATAAATTGACATAAATAATGAATAAAACATTCAGAAGTTAAATAAAAGAGCTTGGTGATGCAGAGGTCACTTTAAGTGAAACAGAGAAAGAAATTAGATAAAAAAAATATGGGTAATATCGATAATTGTGTTACACATTCTGCTGTATGTATCTGTCGAAATCGGTTATGCAATAAATACATTAAATCCATTATTGCAGCCAGTGGCTAATTTATTTATAATTGGAAATCATTACACGGCTGCTTTTCCAACAACCACTACAATGGAAACTCAAAATACAATTTGAACATATTTACTGGTGCAGTCTTCTGTTTCTAAGCAATGAGACTTTGGTGTGAGGAGCGTAAGTTTGTATTTTAGTGAATACTCCAGTGAAACTTTATGCTTTTTTGTTACGGTTTTAATTATTCTGTTAATCTGATGCATTGTATTTCTTTCAGCAAATTCTTATTGTCGGAAATCCATATATGACTATGGTAACTGTGACACTGTAACTGGAAAGAGAGTGATGTTCCGTTATTAAAAGTACTGACAGGATGTTGGTAGAGATTTCAGAGGGATACAGGTGGGAGACAACGTCACGTTGAGTTGCGTGCAAGACGTACAAGCCGGCCGCTGTGGACGAGCGGTTCTACGCTCTTCAGTCCGGAACGGCGCTGCTGCTGCGGTCGCAGGTTCGTATCCTGCCTCGGGCTTGGATGTGTATGATGTCCTTAGGTTAGTTAGGTTTAAGTAGTTCTAAGTCTAGGGGACTGATGACCTCAGATGTTAAGTCCCATAGTGCTTAGAACCATTTTGAAGACGTGCAAGTGATAGTAACTCTGCATGGGGACTGCAAACCGCATAGAATTTCAGAAGAATTACTTACGTACATAACAATTTCAAGTTAGTCTCATTCTCAAAAGTCACAAATTTCAACGTAAGTAGGAATTGAAGTAAATCAATTTGTCAAGAGGCCAAGATTTTTCTCTCCATACAAGTGGCGCAGGCAAGGTTATACACATTTGGTTTATATGAGTTGCATGGAATTGTAAGCACTGCAACAGCATATCTGTTATTCACTGTAGAAATCCGCTTAAGTAAGATCTGTAACCCGTCCAGGATACAACATTTCCACACGTAGTTACGATCAGAATTTGGCAGTAAGATACAAGTATCCGTAATCGCCTTCTACCTTCTGTGGTTTCGTTAGAGAGCTACTTGATATTACGAGCATGCAGAGGGCGTTTGATGTCGTTGCTTATTTGTAAAGCAGCTATTCGCTAGTAGAGAAATGCTTTGAGAATTACACTGCATGTCTACACAAACTACAGGCATACTTGAACCACTACAAATGAAGAAACAGTAAGTTTTGGTAATATTCATATATCTACAATTAAAACGGACGACTTGGGATGTCAGCTGATATATGTTGTTGTTGTGGTCTTCAGTCCTGAGACTGGTTTGATGCAGCTCTCCATGCTGATATAATATACGTTAAAAAATAACGTAATTCCTCCAGCTGTATTAAGGTGTTGGTTTTATTGGCAACTAGTTTCGATGTTGTTTCATCACCTTCAGGCCCATACTTGTTGGCATTAACCGTATGTGTCTAACACTAGTAGTCAGTGGTGAGATAGGCGTGTTCCAAGCCAAATATAAGCACAAGTTTTTTTTTTAAAAAAAAAAAAAGGGAGAGAGAGAGAGAGAGAGAGAGAGAGAGAGAGAGAGAGACCCCTTTGCGCATTGCTATATAAATTGTATCGTGCTCCTATGAAGAAATCCAGAATTGATGATTTTGCACTTTTGTATCAACATGTAGATTACCCGCCGAACGAGTCATGATCTATGAAGCTGTTAATTCTTGGAAGTAAATTCGTCACGCCAGTTTCAAGATGATAAATTAAATAGTGAACATAGAGGAAGAATCGTAGATGCTTGTGCTACCTAATTTATGCCTACACGGCTTGCGTAATCTATTACTCCCCGAAAATAAAAGGGTATTGTGAAGAACGACACCGACCAATGAGGCGCTCTGACGCCCCGTGACGTCAGCGATTGCAAAAAAATAGCCTGGCTCGTCTCGGGCCGGAAGTTACCGGCGTCCAGTCAATCTGTCAGCACATAACCGGTACCGTGTAATTGCTGCGTCTCGCGGGACCCTTAAGACTTGATTTCTCTTTTTTTGTGGGGAGAGGGGGGGGGGGCTAGCAATAGCGGCTATCGAATTAACCCTCCATCCAGGAGGTAATTCCGTGTGTCAGGCGTCGTTGACGTGCAGACCTTCCAATTACGGAATGCCTGTTGTAGAACCGTTCATTAATAATTCACAATCACTCTCTTTTCAGCATCATCGGACAAGGTCGCAATCTTTTGTTTTCAATTCTTGGATCCTTTTGCAATTGTGAAAGGATGGCTTTGGGACGTAGAGGCTCACATTTTCAGTTCTTCGGTCCATTTGCGATATTGTGATTGGGCAACAGTGGGGCGCAGAGGCTCAGCGGAAAGGTAATGAAAGTGAACTTACGGAAACACCGGACTACGACTTGTTTCGGTGCAAGTGCCTAAACACTACTCCACTGATAAAATTTCAGTCGTATAGACCAGAGGAAAATGCTGTTACAGCGAGGTATCAGTAGCTATTCATCCTCGCGCACCAATAATACAGACTAGCGTAAAATACTTTTACAACACAGTGTTACATTGACGTTCTAGGTTTTTACAGCTGCGTGAAAATTTTAATATTTGGATTTTGTTTAGAAAATATTTTGTATTTCATTTAAGAAAGACGTTTTCAATGATATTAATGTATACGATAACAAGTCGAGGTGGTTATATACAGGGCCAGATTAAATTGGGGAGAGGCTCATAACTGATCTTAGCGCCCTCCTCAAACACCCCCCCCCCCCCAAAAAAAAAGAGAAAATTACTGGGAGTGTTTATACTTTTAAATATACCAGTTCCCAAATTTCACAGTTAAGTTTCAGAGAATAAAGGATTATAATAATTAAGTATCGATAATCTCTAGAAAGTATAGAAATTACAACTTCCCACTTTCTAGCCAAGGGCATTCTTACGTGGATGAGCTTATGGTTTCAGGGGTAACATTCTAGTCACGTACTGGTGCACATTCGTCTCCCGACGCTAGTCTGCAACGACAGACCCAGGTAAACAAACAACAGGAAGTTAACCAAGGGAAGACATAAAGGGTAAGACAGTGAACCAAGAAAAAAGTAACAGAAGGGCTGACTTCCTAAACGTAATGGAAAACAATTGAAGGAAATGTCAGTACCTTCATATACGGCAGGAAAAACAGTAGCTGCTAAAGACTCACCATGTGCATCAGCAGCTCGACAGGAAACGAGAGTCTAGGAGCTGCAGAGACCAACTTTTTTTGGGATATATACATATTACACTTCACAAAATGGACATTGTCGACATTCAAGAAAAGTTCGAAACAAACCTTTAATGTGCACCATGAACACCGGATGACACATGGCGCGCAACAATGATCACAAACGTTCGTACCATCAAGAATTCCTTGGAAGTTACAAACAGTGCAGGACGTTCTGTAACACCATGATCGATAGGGAGTAGTTGTTCAGTGTAATTAATGATGTGAATTGTAAAGTGTTTTCGCTTTACTGCTTAATATCACTGATTTACTGTAGGGAAATAGTTTTACGAAATATGTTTTGTAGAACAGTAACTGTGTATTTAAATGATGAGACGTTCTAAAACAGGTTTGTTTATGTAAAGGAAATAATAATGTAAAACCTGGTTCGTACCTAGGAACTTACATTTTATAATGGTAAAGACATAATACTTCCCCCTGCAGTGGAAGTGTGTCGGCGCGCACCGAAAGGTGGACTTGGCGCTCGGCCTGGGTGGCAAGCGAGAGAGCACAGCGAGGAGTCAGTAGCCAGCAGCCGATGAGTGAACAGCGCAGGTGCCGAGCGAGGCATCCAGTAGTTAATCGGAGATGGAATGGCCTCGGGTGTAATTGCCGTTGTAAAATGGTGCTCTCGCATTGGAAATGGCTCTAAAATGGTATTCAGGTCGCCAAGAAGAATTTAATAGAGCATATTATTGCCAAAGGAGAGACCAGGTAGCTGCTACATGCTCGCCACCACTATTGCGCCACCACTTCGTCAGGTCCAAGAGGTTAGAACTGTATAACAGTATGAACCAGAGTATGTGTGTGAGTTTATTTGCAATAATAATGCAAATAATACTAAAGTTTTTGTTCGAACCATGGATTGTTTCCGTTCATGGTGCCTATAAGGGTCCTCTCCTCATAATGACTAATATCCGAGTGTCCTGTGTGTGAAAAACTGAAAATCATCTGTGTTGTTTAACAATGCATAGTCCTGAATGCAAAAATATATAGAAGTGAGTAGTTAGATTATTAATTTCAGTGATATACAGGAAGGCATTAATTATTGATTGTATGAAAATCTCTAATGTGTTCTGGTTTGTTTATATTTTACAAGTGTCAGTGTTTTAAAGTCAGGTACATAAAAAGTTGTGAGTGAAAATCACTTGCTTCACAAATGGTGTTATAAAGCACTAGGTTCTGATGCTATTCAGAGTCATACTTGAAGTCTGTAGAGAATATTACCAGTGCAAATTGTTTCAAAGTTTTGCAAGGTAAATGATCTTAAGTGGGGAAGTAACTAAGCTGGTATCATTATGCAAACCATTTTCTGAAAAGTGTGGATAGTTTACTTTTATAAAGAGGGGATAGTTTGCGTGCTCCATTCCAATCTTTTATATTACAAATAAAACCAAATGAATAGTTATTTTCCAGTTAAAAGAACCTGAAGTGGTTATCTAAGAGAATATAAATATATATATATCATATTTGTGAATAGTGCTATCTTGTTACTTTTGTGATGTGCTTTTGTGTGTTAATCAAATATGAACTTTTGTCAGGTGTTATTTAGTCTTGCGTTGTCTTTGAGAACAATTTGTGTGTTACATTATTGAAAGGTAGGAGTGGAGGTTGTGGTTAACAGGGATAGAGTTTCTGTTCATTTCTGTGATTGATTATACGTGCGACTCATAAGTACTGCTAATCACTGTGTAGTTCGTCTGGTTACTGTAGAGGTTCATTGCACTTCATTTAGAAGGAAGTAATGAGAGTTTTTTTAAACAAGTAAAGATAGATTCACTCAAAATAATGTTTCCACATTATTATGCCTAATTAGGCTGGCGACCGGTATATTATTTCATTTACAAGAATTATGTTACTGTAACTTTTAACAAAATTAGTTCTTCTGATTTCTACCAATTGCTAACAATACGATATTCATGTCCGAGACCCTCGTTCTGTTAGGTAGCATACTATAGATGGGTCGTTCGCGAACTAACGGGTCCAAAGGAACAGTTCACGAAGATTAACGGAACGAGCGAGGAACGAATTATAAGGAACGGTCTTTTATAGTTCACTTCGGTCGCGACTTTCTACTCATAGTTCTCGGGAACTGGAAACGGTCGGTCTCGTTCCCGCAACGACACGTCGGCTGATGTCGTTCCAGCTTCGGTCTCGTTCCCGTCTGTGTCGGTCTCGGTCGCGGCTTTCTACTCATAGTTCCCGGGAACGGGAAACGGTCGGTCTCGTTCCCGAACGGCACGTCGGCCGGTCTCGTTCAGGCTCGGTCCCGTCTCATCTGTCTCGGTCTCGCTCGGCCAGATTCGTCCTCCTTCGCGTGGCCACTCGTCGCAGTTCCACTGCCGACTGGTCGTTAAGTTCAGTATCGAGTTGTTCGTTTCGTTCGCTTCGCACATCCATTCTAGAACTGTTTCAAACATTTTTCGAACGCTGAACTTCTGGTTCTTTTCGTATTCTATTCAGCCTCCACAAACGGTAATTAAAATTTTATAATTACGTAAATTACATGGTATGTAATACATACATCTTTTCAGGTAACAAAACAGTGTATCACTTACTTCACTATTTCTATAAACAGCAGAAGAAATACTTGTAAAAAGGCAAGATTTTTTGTTATTACACATGCAAAGAACGTCGGCATGGCACACACGAGAGGCCATTTTCCGTCTTTTTTTGATCCAAGGTAAAAGAGCATGTTCATTGTTATGGAAGGCACACCAACTTACAGCCGAATTAAGCCCGCGCTTCTTAATCGAGTGTATGGTGTCACATTTTGAAAAGAGAATATGATAACTCCTACAATATTATTTCAGTGGTACAGGTTGGCGCACGAAAAATCGGCTCCGAGTACTAGACTGCTCGACTGCTACGGTCGCAGGTTCGAATCCTGCCTCGGGCATGGATGTGTGTGATGTCCTTAGGTTAGTTAGGTTTAAGTAGTTCTAAGTTCTAGGAGACTGATGACCACAGATGTTAAGTCCCATAGTGCTCAGAGCCATTACTAGACTGCTCATTGTCGCTTATCGATCGTCATCTATTGTTCCGAAGTTGTTTGCATTAGCTAATTTGTTATTTCTTCACTGCCTAATAATTACATGTTTATCTATTCTGCTCGTAGCGGTCAACAAATCGTATGTAACTGGCGAGTAGTCTGTACTCGGGGTCGGTGTTTCGTACGCCACCTTTTATTATTTCACGGCGATGAGCCACATAACGCTACAGTTGGCTAAACAAGATGTGTTGCAGAATCATGAAAATTGAAAGTGTGTGAGAATTCTGTTATGAATAAAAACTCAGTACTCCAGGAGAGAGGCAAGCGCCCCCTCTTTGCACCTTCCATCTTCAATCACCTATGCTACTAATTTTCAATTTTTCATAAGAACCATATACCAAGAACAATGAACGGTGAACGAGTAAAAATGAACGGTTCCCAGTAAAGAGCGATCACCACTGAACTAGTTCCCAAGGATGAACGAGTTTGCCCGTAGTGAAAGTTTTGCACAAGTAAAGATAGATTCATTCAAAAGAATGTCTCCACATCATTATGCCTAATTAAGCTGGCGACCGTGTTATTATTTCATTTACAAGAATTCTGTTACTATAACTTTTAACAACATTAGTTTTTTTTCTGTTTCTGCCAAGTGCTAACAATACGATATTCATGTCCGATACCCTCATTCTGTTAGATAACATACTGTGAAATTTAAAATTCCTCTCAGAGGGTAACACTATACTGCCGGTTTAGTTCATATTTCGCATTTACTAGCCCGTAGGTGTTATACGTGGCTCCTTTGTAGCAGGTAAGAAGGTATCGTTACAAAAGCTAAGTATAGCACGCTGCACAAATAGTGTTATAGTTCAGCTAGGTATCAACTCTTAAGGAATGTGTATAGAATAATATATATGTAGCGGGATGAGGAGAACTGATGAAATGTCATGGCATGCAACCTAATGCGTAACAGTCCGTCGTGGAGCTTATGGCGAGACTAGCTAAGGCGTAGCTGTAGATAGTGCGTTAATATAAAAACAAACATACAAATGCTGAATTTCTCCAGGGATCGCAGGTGATACGAGCTGCAATGCCACACTATTCAAGAGGATAGTTTGCTCTAAAGGAGTGCGATTTTTATACGCGGACCAGGAATCAAGTAAAAGCAAGATATTTCGACCAACTATTGGCCAAATGCAGTGCTCACGTCATAATTGTAGTTCTCTTACGTCCATTTTCCCACTCTTGCACGCTGTGACGTAAATATTCTCTTCTGCCCTTGCAAGATCAGGTGCACGAGAATGAATCAAAGTGGACAGAGCACCTCCAACTTCTCGCAGTACAATAAAATAACTTTCGAGCCGTTTCACCATCCCGATTAACAGTTAAAGCATTGATGTTAGTTGATCATGATACTAGTCTCTTGGTGTCTCTAATTTCCAGGAGTCCTTTCATAAGGATTTTCTTTTCAAAATCCCGACTGATCGGAGTTGAAAAAAAAACTCCTTTCTCAACTATGAGATAGGTTTGTTTATCTCATCTGCAAGTTTTCGGGCATCGTCAAGTAGATGCTTTGTTTGAAATATCATTATCTTACGCGTTGCAGTTTGGTAGCACTGAAGTTATGCAACCATCCACTGCTTTTCGTGAAAGCACTGTACTCTGTGTCTCGCGCAGTTTGATATGCGTAACATCGTAGGCCAATATCATCGAACATTTTTGAAACAAGCAAACACCGTTTTTTTTCAATAAGTGCACTTTGTCATCTCTTGAATATTCATAGTTTTTCTTGTGCTCTACACGGTCACATTGCTGTGGATTTATTCGAAATCTCATAATGTTTTTTTATTATGCTTCGGATGATCTTGCATGTACGTAATGATCATTAGTACCCGCTCATTGAAAAACGAGTGCCCTTTACTATGTTTCACTGCAGACGGGATTTGTGGCTCCCTGTCCCGCAAGGGAGATGAATTACATGGTTCACCATCTGTTTCAGTATCACTTTCATTTGTTAAGCACGTATCGTCCTCATTGTGCTCCTTATGTACATTGTCCTCACAGTCGAGCGTATACGACACCACGTATTCAACTGACTATCTCGCACAGACGATAATATTTCTTCTGCCACTTCTTTCTCACCCTTAGTAATTCGTTGGGTTCCTTTCTGACGAAATGTCAACTTTGCAACTGTTGTTGCCGATATAATACAATGTTTGCTTTGTTTATCGTTGTTATTGCTTTGCTTTGTATCTACTCCCCTAGCACTGAAGCACTTTTGTGAGTTAAGCGCCGACTAAGCAATTCGCTTCGTAGCCTTTGCTGTGCTCACCATTGGATACATTGAGCCCCCACCCCTAAGGCCATTAGCAGCCAATATTGTAGTCGAGTGGTACATAATACGTGGGGCGTCGATTGCCCTAAACATCTCGGCCTTTTACTACCTTGCAATGAAGGAGATCCTTGTGGGTCCAAACGAGGTCGTGTATAGAGCTACCAGAAGCTGGATGTTCCTTCTGCGATACTGCAGAAAGACTTGGCAGAGATGTAGCCAATTTACATGATAACTGGCGCGACGCTCACGAGAATGTACGGTCGCAAGATGACCGGCTTCCGAACAGAAACTTGGCGCTACCGAGGGGAAAGACCGAGTTCGGCGTAGGGGAGCAATATGAGCAACAGTTGACACCACAGTGAACCAGCAAACTCTTACAAATCGGTTACCTCATGGATGACACTCCGAGCCAAATGTCGCGTAGTGTGCTTTCCACTGACACAGAAAACCACCATCACTTGCGACTTCAGTGGTGTCAAGCGAGAGCTCATTCGAGCGAAGAGTGGAGGTCTGTTGTGTTTTCTACACAAAGCTGGTTCTGCCTCGGTGTTGGTTAGGAGGCCAGTCTGCCGGTCGGTGTGGCAGAGCGGTTCTAGGCGCTTCAGTCTGGAACCGCTCGACCGCTACGATCGCAGGTTCGAATCCTGCCTCGGGCATGGATGTGTGTGATGTCCTTAGGTTACTTAGGTTTAAGTAGTTCTACATTCTAGGGGACTGATGACCTCAGATGTTAAGTCCCATAGTGCTCAGAGCCATTTGAACCATTTGAGGCCAGTCTGGGTGCTATACACACTGGACTTACACCTGGAGTTGTGATATGGGGTGTTATTTTGCATGACAGCAGGAGCAGTGTCCTGGCTATCCCATGCACCCTGACTGCAAATTTGTATGTCAGTCTGGTAATTCGACCTGTTCTGCTGCCATTCATGAACAGTATCGCAGGGGATGTTTTCCAACGTACCGATATGGTAAATCAACATGCTGTACAGATTTCTCCATGTTACCTTGACCTGCTCGATCAGAGATCTGTCTCCAGTCGGACACATACGGGACATCATCGGACAACAACTCCAGTGTCATCCAACACTAACCGTCCACGTATTGATTTAACCGTCCGTGTATTGACCGACCAAGTGCACTAAGCATGGAGCTCCTTGCCACAAACTGACATCCGGCACCTGTACGACGCAATGCATTCAACATTCTGTCGGTTACAGCGTTTATCAATGTACCAGCATTTCACACTTGCGATGGCTTTTCTCCCGCCAACATTAACCAGTGTAATCACTTACATATGTTACCTACACAAATGGATTCCAGAAATTTCAGTGGTGTACATTATTTTTTGGGTTTGTAATTTTTCCGTCAGTGTATTTTAACTCTTATTTTTTGCTTCAGTCAGTGACAAGTGAAAATATATCGGCAGTAAGGATGTAGTTTACTCAAGTGAGTGACTAATCGATTGCGAAAGATATGAACAAGACAATAATAACAACAACAACGGTACCTTTAAACTATGGCGCTAGACGGAATGCACTGAGACGCAATTGGGACAGACATTTTCCGTTTGCTTTGTAGCTCTTCGTATTTTTCGTATAAACTTCCTCTTGTATCTTTTATTGCGTGATAAATGTTGGGATGTGTACGTCCGCCTTGAAGTCGAGCCCTGATTTTTGATCCTTAGCCAAGCACCACACAGCAAAGTTTACTATGACAACACTGAAATATGGCAATTAAAGATGGTAAAAAGTGAATTTCTGAAGTTTTTCGTTAGTAAACGTAGACTTTCTTTGTTTTTCGCATATTGTGCTACAGAAGGTGCAAATCAACGTCTGTGTTTACTGTTGAATTATGGGTTTCTGATTCCCACGGTTTGTAAACTCATGTGTTGAACATAGTCGCATAGAGTTACAGGGATACAGGAATTCAGAAATCTCGCTGGCCCATCTTCGCTCTACTAGTATACTGTTATGCAAGGTCCAACAAGTCTACATTTCCACGCCCAGAAAAAGTAATTTGTATTGAAGAACATTAGTTGTAAATTATTAGTAGATTGCTGCAAGATAAGAAGATAACCAATGATGCACAGTGTGTATGGAGACGTCAACAGACAAATTAACGTGTGTCTGGAAAATGTTAATAAAATAAAAATAGAAAATAAGGTTACGAGGAGCAGCCACCGAACAAAATCAAATGGCTCTGAGTACTATGGGACTTAACATCTGTGGTCACCAGTCCCCTAGAACTTAGAACTACTTAAACCTAACTAACCTAAGGACATCACACGCATCCATACCCGAGGCAGGATTCGAACCTGCGACCGTAGCGGTCGTGCGGTTCCAGACTGAAGCGCCTAGAACCGCTCGGCCACACCGGCCGGCGCCACCGAACAATTAGGTTAGTAAGTCTTATTAGTGATTCAATAACATAACATAACCTTTACTTCACTCAGGTAATGTACTGAAAGTAGTATTCGTTTTCTCGCATTCCGTAATTCATTTATCACTGTGATCTGTCGTGTCCTGCCCGCTCATCTCGTACAGGATGCCTAAAGGATGCTGCGTTCTCGGAATGCTATACAACAATTCAAGCAAATCACATTAGTAGTTACAATAAAGGAGACTGACAATACTTAACTTTGTATTCATAAGAACGTGTCGCAACTTGGAACTAGCCAATTCCCTGCTACACCTAGACCGTTCTTAACAAATTATTGGTTTTTTAACTTGTGTCATTATTTTTTGCACTGTTGAGGTGAGCAACATAATTCTGAGGTATGTGATGAAATTTCTGTTTTTAGACACAAATAAGTTTGGTTCACCTGATAAATGTGAGATTTGCACGTTTGACATTGTCTATATTGATCTGATGATGACTTGACGATAGGTCTAAACCAATAAGAACAGCATGTGTGAGACCTGAGGTCGAAATAAACATGTAATAAAAATAAAGTTACACAAAGCGGTCACTACAGTATGCTTCAATCTCTGTAAAACTCTTCGTGGCTGACCTAGCTCCATCGACTGCTCTTCCACACTTATAAAAGTATCTTTGAAGGTGCAAGAACTACAAATCCAATCACCAATCAAAATGCTTCACCCCGTCTGCAATCTCTACTTCACAAACCACTGGATGGAGCCATTGCCGTAAAGTGAGTGGAGACGGAAGTCTATGGATCATAATGAAAACCGTCACATGCAAACAACATAGTCAATTTCATCTCTGACCAACCTGACCAATTTCGTTACCCCACCAGACATCTCAATATTATGCTCTAAAAAATATTATAAACTCAGGAGTCAGAAAATAGCGCTCCAGTTTTCTACACGTTTTCGCCAACTATCAAATAGAGCCAGTCGTGTCACAAACCTAAGCATACAAACTCGCTCGTGAAAGTATAATTACGATTATATTACACTGATAATATAGAAAGAAACTTCCCTAAGGCTGAAAAAGTAGGGTTCATACTACCTTCTGAAATATTTTAATTGCACAAAAACGTGTTTCCTAATCACAACGAGCTGCAAGAGGAGTTCCCATCAAGAGGCAGTGATACTAGATCGCATCTCTCAGTTCCTGCCTTCAAAACTGTTCGTAACGAAGTGTAGCGTTCTCACTGGGAAGGATATTAGGAGCACATACTGATCATCTGTAGCCGCACATTCAGCTGGAGAAATAACGTCTAGCAAAAGAGGCAAGATTCAGGTTAGCATAATGCTGAGTACATCGTTTAAATTTCCGCGTGTTGGAAACCACCTGTTGTATCTATGAGCCGCCCAGTAATCACCAACGTCGCTTCATGTTCTCAAACTGAATATCGGTTGTTGTTAAGGGTTAGTGGGGCCGCATATAATCTGTCCCGACATTCATCCAGAATGAATCAGAAGGAGCCCCTTCATCAAATAAAGGTATCAGAAATTAAAACAGGGCTCTATGGTACAAGTACATACGCCAAATAGCCTATCTTGATGTAAACTGTGAATGTGTTTCTGTGTATTTTTGCAGAAAACTATCATGATGAGCAGTCGGGTCCATAGAGTTCGTACATTGTCGTGCAAGGGGAGCATCTCCGCAGGAACATGACTAGTGACGTGTTTTCCAATGGAAGTGGCCAACTATTTCAACTCTGTCATGGTAACCATCACTTTCTGCGTAAAAAGTGAAGATTAAAGAAGACAAACCGAAGCATGCATATGCTCCTTACTGTGACAAAATATACTCAAAAACTGGTAGACTTCAGTGGACACATGGCAGTCCAGAAGCTTAAAGAAAGCCTGTTTGTGGTATTAAATCTTTGAAACCAGGATTTAAATCAGGTACCACGAGTATGGCGTATCACGTGCTCGAGTACTGGTACGAGAGCAAAGGGGCAAGGAGTGTCAGCAACCAATCCGAGTGTATCAAGTTGGCATACAAGCTGTTAACGACCACAGACTGAAGAGTATTTATGGATTTTTATATGACAAAACCAGCACTGCGGCGTAGGTCCCAAATTCTTAAGACGAAGAATGTAAGGGGCCCCGGGGATTATATTACGCAATAATTCGATGAACATGGAGCAGGATTCAGTTTAAGTACCGGTATGGAGCTAACAAGCAATACATTACACTCTAGCATCGCACTGTGAATGATTTCAGGACAGTTGTGCATAAAACAAGTGGTTCAGCGCGTCCTCGTGAAATAACAGGATAATAACCCACGATAAGCCGATCGAAGCACCCCCACTCCCAGGATATTGTGGTCGCCTAACATTTCACTGCCTCGGACTCTGGGTGAAGCGGACGACTGAAGTTTGAACACAATTAGATCGAGCTCATCAAAGACACTAATATTAGCTCATCACGGTACATGTTGAAAAGCACATGTGATCCATCCAGAAAGGAGGTCGCAGACTGCAGATAACTTCCAGCACCGCCACTTATAATGTGACACGAACGCAATGGTTTTTAACGTCAATAATAATATTTTAAAAATGTTTTAATAAAATTATGATAAATTGTTTACGTCAGTGGAAAGCACTTTATTTTATTATAACACCCAAGAAATTTGAAACATTTTGGTAAGCGTTTATAGGAAATCTTGAGTAGTGTATGAGGAAATTGATCTAAGAACTATAGCAACAAACTCTCATAATTTCTACAAGTCATACTATTCAGGATACAAAATCGAGGTGAGAACTCACCACTATCTGGGATTTACTAAACAGTACGACTGTGAACATAGCTCTGCTATGATTCTGTCACGTGTAAATGAGTGTGAAGGTTAGGGAGGAGAGGGGGCGAAATCTGTTCCTTGTTGCTTCCTTCGATGGTCCAAATATGAGCCTTTATTATTTGTTTCTCAGTGGAGGGTCTCTTTCAGGACAGCCTTCGTTGTTTGTTTTTTAGTAGAATGTCTTTCCTCTTCTGCCACGTCTTGCTGAGGTTTGTTGGCTGCACTTGAGGACTCACGAAGCGATCGGACTTGTGCTGCCCGTCAGGCCGCAAACCCATCCAATTGAGTAAGCAAGTGATACGTGTCCCGTGTTAAACACAGTTCGTAATTTTATAGAATTTCTTGCCATTTTCATTACATTCGGCTTTAAAGCTACCTTATTCTCGGACAGTCAACTGAAAATTTTTTTCAGTAAAAATGTAAATACCTTTAGCGAAATGGTTTTTTTTGGGGATGAGGGTTTATAGTCATTATTTCCCCCCTCCCCCTTAAATTCCCATCCCCTTGGATACTTCCCTTCACAGGATCACAGCGGCAGTGGTTTATATTGCGCAGTAGTAGCAGAACAATAAGGGGAGAGATTTTCGGGGAAGAGTGCTGGCGATCGAAAATTGTGTGTAACTACTATGAATGACTGTCTTAAGGTAAGAAGCCAAATAAGTTCATGTCAGTCAGAAACGAGACGAATGGCGGATGTCCCTGTCCACTACAGTTGGTCGTCGGGTAACTAATGGCTTCAGCCTCCCGCCTTCCCTGTGCTTCGTGGAAGGTCCGTTCCCGATACCCGTCTATCTGCCCTTCTGCCTTCCCACTACGTCTGTTCTCTGTATCTCTCCTGTCTACCCGCCCACTCCACTTCCCTCTCTGACCAGTATGTGTGTCCTTCTGCAGGTTTAACATAAAATGTAAATTGACCACCGGAGGAATACTCCATTTGTCTGTCACATCTAACGAGAGGCCATGAATCAATGTCCCCGCATTGTAAAGCGGCTCGGGTGTTCCTGTCGTGTGGTTTACTTAGCTAGCAACACACATGAATTACTATAGCTGTTTAGACTTCCTTGACTAGAGTCAGCCGACATAAAAGATTTTTTTTTGTGTGTGTGTGGTACGGCGTCATCGGTAAACCTTAAATAAGGTCACTGTGACGCGGCCGATGACATTAAGTTTCCTAATGTGCAGCGTTACTTTTTTGTGCGAGGTAGTTACTAATCTAGTTCACAACTGTCGGTTTTATTCACTGTTAACTGATTCGGTTATTTAATAATATCCAGACCATGAGCGTGCTGCCAGTACTATTGGAGATAAATTATATTACTACTTATTGGCGAATTGAAAACATTCAGTTGCTTTGGTGGTTTATCTGTAATATCAATGTTTCTGCCATCCGCAACGAGAATGTTTCCCTCGCTATTAACAAGGACTGGAGTCACTGATGTACAGGGGGGTGGACGAAACTAAGGAAACAATACAAACAAAACGCTTTAATGCCGACCAGAGTGGCCGAGCGGTTCTAGGCGCTTCAGTCTGGAACCGCGCGACCGCTACGGTCGCAGGTTCGAATCCTGCCTCGGGCATGGATATGTGTGATATCCTAAGGTTAGTTAGGTTTAAGTAGTTCTAAGTTCTAGGGGACTGATGACCTCCGCTGCTAAGTCCCATAGTCCTCAGCGTCATTTTTTTAAAACGCTTTATCACGCCTAATACTGTATAGGAAAACAGTTGGCATTCAAAACAACTTCCAGTCATTTCTGAATGGATAAATATAGGCCCCGTATGGTTTTTCAGCTAATCTTATACCACTCTTCCTACAAAATAGCGGCAGTCTCAGGTAAAGATGATAGAGGTGAAGAGCTATCACGCCCAGTTCTCTGCGAAGTAGACCATAAAGGCTCAAAAATTTGAAATATTTTGACTGTAGTGGCGAGAGCAGACGAAAAATTTTATCCTCGTGCCCACAAAGCCAGTTGTGGACGATGTGGTTCGTATGAACAGGAACCCTGTCAACGTGGAACACGACATCACTGCATACCATGGGATGGACCTGACCAGCCAAAATGGTCGCGTAATTCTTGTCAGTAATTCGACCTTGTATATTTACCAGGTTGCCCATGGAATACCCAGATATGGCGGCCCAAAACAGCACCGAATCTCCACCATGTTTATGGCTTCGGTTCTCCTGTTACAGGTATTTGATTTTTGGGATTCCATTTCGCGGTGCCGTTCGCTGCTTATGAAGCTCCCTTCGTCTTGGTTTGGTGCTGCCAGGGTTCACGAGTGCGACTTCAGTTCTACAGGGACTTTGCAGCTGTCGTCCTATTTTTCTTCACAGTCCTTTTCAGTGACCGCTATCGCTATCACTCATCACGCACTTTCGTCCGCGTTGTGTCGTAGTGGATGATGTTAGTGGATGATGTCTTTCTGCTTTCCCTCTATGCAGTATAAATCTTCCATACTGTGGCCCTTGAAACGTGAAACATTTCGGCTACATGGGTTACGTAATAATACGAACACCAACAATTTGACCACGTTCGAATTCTCTTAGTTCCGACATAATGCACTCACAGCCACACAGAACGCTCTTCTGACCACGACTGACATTTGCAACACATTGAGGACACTGCAGAGGTGCTGGTCGTCGTCAATTACAACAGTATAACCTTGACTTGGCTGGCGTCTACGTTCAAGCATGCGTTTCTCGCTGTTTCCATGCTTTTGTCACACAGCTGTACTTCGAGAGGAATAAATGTCCCAAGATTCTAGACTGAAGAAATGTAACATTAATGTACTTTCGATCTAATGAATGCTTTATAGCTGGCCGCTGTGGCCGAGCGGTTCTAGGCGCTTCAGTCCAGAACCGCGCTGCTGCTACGGTCGCGGGTTCGAATCCTGCCTCGGGCATGGATCTGGTGATGTCCTTAGGTTAGTTACGTTTAAGTAGTTGTAAGTCTAGGGGACTGATGACCTCAGATGTTGAGTCATATAGTGCTTCTAGCCAATGCTTTATAAAAATTCTGCGTCGTTTGAGACCCATACTAACTGTGCCTTCTACGCTGTTTCGCAGATACAGTCGCAAACTCCTCTTAGGCTTGTCGATTGTATGTACTTTAGTAGAATTTTAAGTTTAACCGTGTCAGTTGACTTGTGTATATCTCTTAGGCAGTTATTAACTAATGCAGCTAATCTTCTACTTCTCCTCCTCCGATAACAAAACTGCACTTTATTGAAGAGCTTATATTTTCTGACATGATTTATTGATCTGCGTTTCTTAGTTCATTTTACAACGTTCAAGAATTGCAATAGCAGAGACAGAGATATGCAATTTTATGTGTTTATGTTATTTTAAATACCTCAGCTAAATGATAGAGAGATGATGTCAGTAAGTGAGCTTGTATGCTATCTCTATAGTCTTCCATTACACAGAATGGAACTTCATCAGCGACTGCTGACCACAATTTTTAATGTTTTAACGGTTTTCCGTAATTCAATAACTATGGTGCATAACAACAAAATTTTACGTGTTGCATAATATTTTATACAAATTACAACTGTTTCAGGTAATTCTTTTTTCTAGTCACTCTATAATATCGCGAAAAGTTCAGACACGAAATTTTCTATTTCTTTTGAATAATTTATTGACCTATGATTTTCCCATTGTTTTCTTTTTTAAACATACCAGAGTGACTTGATTTTACATTTATCATTGTATATTGTTTCATCATTTTAAGACTACCAACGTCTTAATAGAAATCTGGGAATATCCACTTCCTTTCGCTGCTTGTTTGTACTCATATGGGTACTTAAGGCAATTTATGCTTAAAAATCGGTTTAGTGTAGCGCGGGAAAGTATCTTTTTATGAGTATAAGCGACACTGCCTTTCGACAGTGTTTAGTCACCCGGGTGCACCAGTGGAATGCTGAAGAGCATCCATCAGAAGGATCGAAACGTAGAGTAGTAAAGAGGTTTCAACAAAAATGTGACGAGGCCTAATGACTTAGAAGAATTTATCGGAGATTAGTGCAGAGATCTTCGTGTCTGGATTGTTTTCTGCATGCACTTCACTGCTTTGATTTAATGATACGATATTGCATTTTATGTTTTGAATAGGACGTTCGAAGGCCTGCTATTTCACAGTCTTATCCAAACATATATGCAGTCTTGTTATCTGGGTAAAATAGTCTGATAGCCCAATAAATTTTGCAGATGCATCACTCTGGTATACGTCTACATTTTTAGCCATATGACTGTTGATACGGAATTATATTTATCTTTTGACAATGCCACTATGGCTTCACTAAATTAGAACATGTTTTAAAACAGATCTGAAGATGGCCATTGCTGACTGAAGTCTGTAGACTAAGGATCTATCATTTTTGTGATAATAGACGGAAATTAATAGATTTGTTCATAATTTACACTGTTTGTTAATTTTGGCATGCCAAAATTATGAATGGAACCAATTTAAAACATAATATTTGTGTTTACGCGTATTTATGTCTGCACATACCATTGTCTCATATTTGAAGATGAGATTCTGTCCAAAACTACATTCTTCTTCTTCCTAGCCTTTTCCCATGTCTTCACGTGGTCGGCATGTTTATTTCGACTTGGCAACATTAGTGGTAGATGGTGTCCAGATGTCCTTTCGGTCATCAGCCCTTCCTCCCCCCCCCTCCCCACCCCACCTCCCCACGGGATGGAATCTGAGTGCCCCAACCGCCTGCCTCTAGTGTTAATCATGTGAAAGTGTGAGAACGTTTTCTAAATGTTTACAATTCGTGTAACTGAGGCGAGACGTTGTCATCGGGCGGGTATTCACATAGTGGGATGGGGAAAACAATCTAAAAATCACCTCCATGTCCTTCTCGTAAATCTGCTAGGTGGATTCGGTCCGGCGTGCCTGCCCGTGTCTCGAAATTTGGGAATTACCTGGGAAGGGATGTCGAGAACTTCATTAAGTTCTTAAAAAAATAAGTTCTGGTCTGCTACTAGGTGATCGATATACATAAAAAGTGAGTAATTCTTCTGCCCCTTTAAAGAGCACAACCTTCGCTTTGTGTACATGATGAAGAAATGGTACCAAGCGAACAAGTGAGCCTTCGCCACTGAGAAACGTCGTAGCTGTAAAGTGGTGTGCACGTGCCAATCGATCGCATGAAATCAGCGCATTAAGATGTATCTGCGCACAGACGTGACAGAATGGCAAAATGGAGCTGTTATGTTTTGTCGCGACCATGGTCACACCGTGGGCGAATGTGCCCAGTTTGTTGGTGGACAAACGTGGATTGTCTAACATGTCTACAAAGACTGGTGCACCGCCCCAACCAAGTACTACGACAGATGAACAGTGTCCTGACTGACAGGGACCGGAGAAGTGTGTCAGTCCGTGTCAATGACTATAATTTCATTGTCAGTGAATGCAGGTCTGTTTCAACCAGTTTCCACGTGAATAATAAGAAGGGAACTGCATGCTGTGGCAATTTAGATTAACTAAGTGTTGCTGCTATCTTGCTGCAGCGGTAACACCGGATCCCATCAGATCTCCGAAGTGCTGTCAGGCTTGGCTAGCACTTAGATGGGTGACCTTCAGGGCCTGTCGAGCGCTGTTGCCAAGCGGTGTGCACTAAGCCCTTGTGGGACCAATTGAACAGCTACGTGATTGAGAATTGGCTCCTTCAGTCACGAAAACTGATAACTTTTGGGAAAGTGGTGTGCTGACCTCATGCCCCTCCATATCCGCATCCACAGACGCCTATTGGTTGAGGGTGACGTGGCGATCCTCACTACCGTTGAGCCTCTGAGACCTGAAACTTCCTGGCATATTAAAACTGTGTCCCGAACCGAGACTCGAACTAGGGACCTTTGCCTTTCGCGGGCAAGTGCTCTACCAAGTGAGCTACCCAAACACGACTCACGCCCCATCCTCACAGCTTTAATTCCGCCAGTACCTCGTCTCCCACGTGGCGTGAGTCGTACTTGGGTAGCTCAGTTGGTAGAGCACTGACCCGTGAAAGGCAAGGCTGAGTTCGAGTGTAGGTCCGGCACACAGTTTTAATCTGCCAGGAAGTTTCATATCAGCGCACACTCTGCTGTAGAGTGAAAATTTCATTCTTCTGAGACCTGTTTGGATGGTATATATATATATATATATATATATATATATATATATATATATATATATATATATATATATAGAGAGAGAGAGAGAGAGAGAGAGAGAGGGATAAGTGTTGCTATTTCCATCTTAACCCTGAAGCGTATACTGTGGACACGCCTGTCTTCCAAGATAACAGCCGTTAGTCGCTTGTCGTCTATCTGGCATTTGTGTAGGTTAAACATTGAAATGTTATTTCTGGTGAAACTCTTGATGGGATGTTATGATTACCTGGCTTGCTGGATTGGTCTCAGGTGATGTGAAAATGACTTGCCCTCAAGCTGCTATGGAGAAAACTATTCTCGCATTAGGACTGGCCAAGATAACAGCCGTGATCCATGGGCTACACGCATACCTTAGGAAGGTTTAGGTACGCTGCCGAACGTCGACTGTCCCGTTAGATCACCCAATCTTAGTGCAATGAGAATACCTGGGACTATTTGGAACACCGGATGAAACGTAGCCATTGCACTCCACGCTATGTTAGTAGCTCTATATGATCTAATCGTCAGTGACTGCAGCTAGATGTGGCATGCCTGAAGAGACTTGTGGAGTACCTTCGTCGCTCAACTGAGATCATTATGATGGCTGGAGGTTGTGTTACACGATATTATCGTGATATCTTCAGGGGTGATTAATTTTATGTATGGCGTGCTTATTCGTAAGCTTGGGGTGATACAAATGTTATCAGAAATGTGCACTCCGTGTGCATACCGGGGGGAGTCATTCCAGATGTGTAAAGGGTCCTTCCGGATGCCATGAAGGGTACAGGGTGCACCCATCTGCAGGTGGTCGCTCATGTCGGCACCAATGATGTGTGTCGCTACGGATTGGAGGAAATCCTCTCTGGCTTCCGGCGGCTATCTGATTTGGTGAAGACTGCCAGTCTCGCTAGCGGGATGAAAGCAGAGCTCACCATCTGCAGCATCGTCGACAGGACTGACTGCGGACCTTTGTACAGAGCCGAGTGGAGGGTCTGAATCAGAGGCTGAGACGGTTCTGCGACCGTGTGGGCTGCAGATTCCTCGACTTGCGCCGTAGGGTGGTGGGGTTTTGGGTTCCGCTGGATAGGTCAGGAGTCCACTACACGCAGCAAGCGGCTACACGGGTAGCAGGGGTTGTGTGGCGTGGACTAGGCGGTTTTTTAGGTTAGATGGCCTCGGGCAAGTACAGAAAGGGCAACAGCATCAAAGGTTGCGGGGCAAAGTCAGGACATGGCTCCTTTTACAGACCTCTCGACTCAGCAGCATTAGTGGCAGAACAACTGAGAGAAAATTTGGAATACATTTCACATAAATTTTCTCAGCATGTTATAGTCTTAGGTGGAGATTTCAATTTACCAGATATAGACTGTGACACACAGATATTTAGGACGGGTGGTAGGGACAGAGCATCGAGTGACATTATACTGAGTGCACATCCGAAAATTACCTCGAGCAATTAAACAGAGAACCGACTCGTGGAGATAACATCTTGGACCTACTGATAACAAACAGACCCGAACGTTTCGACTCTGTTAGTGCATAACAGGGAATCAGTGATCATAAGGTCGTTGCAGAATCCCTGAATATGGAAGTTAATAGAAATATTAAAAAAGGAAGGAAGGTTTATCTGTTTAGCAAGAGTAATAGAAGGCAGATTTCAGACTACCTAACAGATCAAAACGAAAATTTCTGTTCCGACACTGACAATGTTGAGTGTTTATGGAAAAAGTTCAAGGCAATCGTAAAATGCGTTTTAGACAGGTACGTGCCGAGTAAAACTGTGAGAGACGGGAAAAACCCACCGTGGTTCAACAACAAAGTTAGGAAACTACTGCGAAAGCAAAGGGAGCTTCACTCCAAGTTTAAATGCAGCCAAAACCTCTCAGACAAACGGAAGCTAAACGATGTCAAAGTTAGCGTAAGGAGGGCTATGCGTGAAGCGTTCAGTGAATTCGAAAGTAAAATTCTATGTACCGACTTGACAGAAAATCCTAGGAAGTTCTGGTCTTACGTTAAATCAGTAAGTGGCTCGAAACAGCATATCCAGACACTCCGGGACGATGATGGCATTGAAACATAGGATGACACGCGTAAAGCGGAAATACTAAACACCTTTTTCCAAAGCTGTTTCACAGAGGAAGACTGCACTGCAGTTCTTTCTCTAAATCCTCGCACAAACAAAAAAATGGCTGACATCGAAATAAGTGTCCAAGGAATAGAAAAGCAACTGGAATCACTCGACAGAGGGAAGTCCACTGGACCTGACGGGATACCAATTCGATTCTACACAGAGTACGCGAAAGAACGTGCCCCCCTTCTAACAGCCGTGTACCGCAAGTCTCTAGAGGAACGTAAGGTTCCAAATGATTGTAAAAGAGCACAGGTAGTACCAGTCTTCAAGAAGGGTCGTCGAGTAGATGCGCAAAACTATAGACCTATATCTCTGACGTCGATCTGTTGTAGAATTTTAGAACATGTTTTTTGCTCGCGTATCATGTCGTTTCTACTCTGTAGGAATCAACATGGATTCCGGAAACAGCGATCGTGTGAGACCCAACTCGCTTTATTTGTTCATGAGACCCAGAAAATCTTAGATACAGGCTCCCAGATAGATGCTATTTTCCTTGACTTCCGGAAGGCGTTCGATACAGTTTCGCACTGTCGCCTGATAAACAAAGTAAGAGCCTACGGAATATCAGACCAGCTGTGTGGCTGGATTGAAGAGTTTCTAGCAAACAGAGCACAACATGTTGTTATCAATGGAGAGACGTCTACAGACGTTAAGGTAACCTCTGGCGTCCCACAGGGGAGTGTCATGGGTCCATTGCTTTTCACAATATATATAAATGACCTAGTAGATAGTGTCGGAAGTTCCATGCTGCTTTTGGATGATGCTGTAGTATGCAGAGAAGTTGCAGCATTAGAAAATTGTAGCGAAATGCAGGAATATCTGCAGCGGATAGGCACTTGATGCAGGGAGTGGCAACTGACCCTTAACATAGATAATGTAATGTATTGCCAATACATACAAAGAAGGATCCTTTATTGTATGATTATATGATAGCAGAACAAACATTGGTAGCAGTTACTTCTGTTAAATATATGAGAGTATGCGTGCGGAACGATTTGAAGTGGAATGATCATATAAAATTAATTGTTGGTAAGGCGGGTACAAGGTTGAGATTCATTGGGAGAATCCTTAGGAAAGGTAATCCATCAACGAAGGAGGTGGCTTACAAAACACTCGTTCGACCTATACTTGAGTATTGCTCATCAGTGTGGGATCCGTACCTGATCGGGTTGTCGGAGGAGATAGAGAAGATCCAAAGAAGGGCGGCGCGTTTCGTCACAGGGTTATTTGGTAACCGTGATAGCGTTAGAGAGATGTTTAGCAAACTCAAATGGCAGACTCTGCAAGAGAGGCACTCTGCATCGCGGTGTAGCTTGCTCACCAGGTTTCGAGAGGGTGCTTTTCTGGATGAGGTATCGAATATGTTGCTTCCACCTACTCAAACCCCCAGAGGAGATCACGAGCGCGCACGGGGGCTTTCAGATAGTCGTTCTTCCCGCGAACCATACGCGACTGGATCAGAAAAGGGAGGTAATGACAGTGGCACGTAAAGTGCCCTCCGCCACACACCGTTGGGTGTCTTGCGGAGTGTAAATGTAGATGTAGAACTGGTTTCGACTTCTTCGAAAGTCATCGTTGGGTAATTTGAAGCCGGCCGGTGTGGCCGAGCGGTTCTAGGCGCTACAGTCTGGAACTACGCGACCGCTACGGTCACAGGTTCGAATCCTGCCTCGGGTATGGATGTGTGTGATGTCCTTAGGTTGGTTAGGTTTAAGTAGTTCTAGGGGACTGATGACTTCAGCAAAAAATGGCTCTGAGCACTATGGGACTCAACATCTGAGGTCATCAGTCCCCTAGAACCTAGAACTACTTAAACCTAACTAACCTAAGGACATCACACACATCCATGCCCGAGGCACGATTCGAACCTACGACCGTAGCGGTCGTATGGTTCCAGACTGAAGCGCCTAGAACCGCTTGGCCACTTCGGCAGGCCGATGACCTCAGCAGTTGAGTCCCATAGTGCTCAGAGCCATTTGAACCATTTGATAATTTGAAGGAAAATTAGTTTAACGGACCATCGTCGTCGTCGTCGTTAGAGCACTAGCTCTGATAGCTACACGCTTAGCCGTGATCGCTAACTTTTGCTTGTGCGCTGGCTTGGAGGTAGGCCGGCTCGATTCCTGGTGATTGATGAAATTTTCACTTACAGCATTTGGCCAGCAAGGGTGGTGGCGTAAAGTTCCTGATCACCAGCCTTCGCGCCAGTGTCCCGGATTAAATTCCAAACTTCTACGCAGTGTCCCACGAGGTGAGATCCGTCCGTCCGATGGGGACGTTAAGCTTGGCGAACCCCGTGGCGCTGTTCTCGAGGAGTAGGTTACGTGACAGCACCGGAGTTCACTCTCTCCCTTCCTTTCATCGATATCAACACACGTCCAACACTACATTGTACAAACAATCAAAGTCATTCACACGACACAGATACACACCACCTCATACCATGTAGGAGGAAGGCAATGGCAAACCAGCTTCACTAGAACGTTGGAGGATTCTTGTGTCTGCTCCCCTACATCATATCCTGAGTGCGAGTCTACTTATTGCTGTATTAAATCAGTAGTTCCGTTTCAAACGACGCTAACAACAGTTGCCTTAAGTGATTTAGGAAAATCTCGGGAAACCTCTTTATAGCAGGACTAGGATGACAACCACTGTCACCCCAATTTGAGTCCACTGCGCCACCTCGCTCAGTCAGATAAACCGAATACGCTGCATAGTAACTCGTCAAAGCAAGTTGTTACAAAACTGTACTTTACCAGTAACTATGCAGGGTCTTCAACTCATTTTATGATTATCTTCGAAGACGTCAAAACCGTTTTTGAGCCGCTTGAGTGACCCAAGACTGAAAATAATATTACCCATAATTAATTTCATTTTCCGATAAGGTTATTATCAGACTTTCTAGAATGCCATGTGGCCCTTCTTATGGGTTACATTACACAGGATAAAAAGTGTAACTGTCGAAATTTTTACCGGACGGCTTCATAAAATAATTCGAGAGTAAATCTTACGTTACAAAAGAAAATCATAAAATATTTTATTATGAAAGTGTTTCTGCCCTCAAAGATATTCTGTCAGTTTGAAAGCTGAGAGACTTGAAGTAAGAGATGTTGGCACCTGTCTTCACGTATTTCTACGTCTTATGAAACCGTTAGCTAGAGAAGATTGTAAGTTCAATGAAGCAATAACGACAGCCACGAACAGGAATTTTATAGACGTTCTTGACCTTCATATCACGAATGGCGATCATTCAGTTAAAATGCTATGAAAACATGTGGTGACATAAAAGAGGACAACGTCGAAAAAGGTGTCAATTCACTGCTATGTCGAGAAGTCCTCCATTAACCTTCGAAATGTTACATGAAATGTAGCAAAACTAACTAATAAATAGTACATACAATAAACAAGAGATAAAATAGTATGTACCTTTTATCAGCACTGCTAATGCACTTCTCTATCGTGCAAAACCCCAAGCAGACTCACAAACCAGGGGAATATTGAAATGTTATAACAGGACACAATTTAAGAAACAATCTGTTTTACAACTCAGTTTCTGTTTTAATCATTCGTTGAATAGCCTACTACTTCAAACCAAGACCATAACACACTTTATTTATAACATCCAATTAAGAAAGCTATTTAAAATATTTTCAAACAAATACAGTTTTGATGGAAGGTGAATAAGTTTTAAGAAAATTTCAAAACCGTGAAATATTTTTAAAATCCTTTCAAAAATACAAGAAAATCACAAGCTATTAATCAAATGCAAAAGCAAATGACATCATCGCCAAATCAGTTGACATTCTGTAAGCAAGGAATCTTTTCATAATATGAATCTATTTAAACAGAAACACACAATCTCAGACACATACTGGCCTACAAACAGGCATGCACAGCTGGGACCAAGCGGGCCCCACCATAGGCTTCCACTAGCCGTTCACTGTACTTACAGCCAGTCAAGCCACAAACTGCGCACGTAACAAGAGAAAAACACAAAGTTTCTAAAACAGTTCTAGGATTGTGGCTCTAGGCAAGTAATCAATACACATTATCAGAAACTCTTCACCTTGTACATATATAGTATCTAGTTCTGTAGTGTACAAGTGAACGGCATTGCACAATTAAATTTACTAATGGCAGCCACTTTGCAATTTAATTGAACATTATTATTAATTAAAGAAAAGACTTATTTGGTGCAACAGTGAGAGCTGCTTCAGAACTAAGTGTACTAATGGCAAACTCTTTGTGTTTTAATAAAACAACATCATTTTCTTTGGGCCTTTGTTCCACCCCAACACGGGGTCGGCTTTGTTGCTATGGATTTGGCAATGTTAGTGTCAGAGGGTGGCCAGATGCCCTTCCTGTCGCCACCCCGCACCCCCTCAGATGGAATTAGTGTACCCCAGCTGTCTGTATCTAGTGTAAGCCATGAAAAATGTGAAAATTTTCAAATGTCTGTGAGTCATGTAACTGAGGCAGGACATGAGGGTATTCACCTTGTGAGATGTGAAAAACTGCCTAAAAGCCACATCCAGACTGGCTGGCACACTGGCCCTCGTCATTAATCTGCCAGGTGGATGCGATCTGGGGCCAGTGCACCTACCCGAGTCAAGGAAGTAGCTCATTAGCGCCATCAGCTAACCTGGCAGGTCAGTGTTTTAAGAAAAGATGGCCATATATAAAAGAAAACACAGTTTATCCCTACACTGATGAGAGATGCTGCACTGTTAAATTTTCTAACAGGATCAAGTGCTAATAAATGGACATCTCCCCTGTTGCTGGCCCCGGATGAACCTCACTGACCAATACCACACTGCAAGACAAGTAGGGGTGGCTTCGCCGCAGGGTACTAACTGCAATTTCACAGCCAACATAGTCTCTCCGTAGTTTAAGAAATCCTATTTATACAATCTGAGACACAGATGTGGTTGTCCATATGCCTCGAATTTCTCGCACAAAATGTTGATTCGTCCCATTTCTACGAGTTTTTTCGAAGACAAAAGAAATAAGAGCGTTCATGCGTTTTCACATCGCTGAAGTAAGGGTACTTGTTGTGAAAATCCTGTACAAAAGTATCACATAGGATATAGTTCCTCTAAGTATTCTTACATTCATCATATAAAAGAATATCTTCTTATTAGCATAATCCATGTTACATCCTGCATCACATGATTAAAGTACTTAACTTATTTTTAGACTCTGATGAAGTGCTAAGAGCATGCTGTCCCTCTGTCACAGAATGCCTCCTCATTTTATAACTGTCTTAAAGTGGCCAAATGCCTCATCACGTATCACATCGCTTCAGATAATCGAATAGCCGTACAGAGGAGTTGTAAATATCTGGTTGGTACTACATACCACTTTACAGATTTAGTAATATAGCTGATTTTATTACGATGCTGGTGAGATATTGATATTTTGTTAAAAGGTATCGCCGCAACGAAAAAACATAATTACCACTCCAGCTCGCAAATGACATCCGCGGTTCTACTGCCCTTGCTGCCACCCACCTGGCAACATGTCATTCATATCAAACTGACTGACTAATTAATTAAATTGATGATGAGAGTCCCTTTGCATGGTAAGTAACTTTTTACCAGCAGACGGATGACAATCAACAGGTAACCATTACAGATGCATCTGTGGCGTCGCTAGGGGCTTCCCACAAGCTAAATGGTTACTTCCTCCAGTTAGCTGATGATGTCCAGCACAAAATACGTTCTGTCAGTTGTCTTGTTATGCTTCTGGAAGTAAGTCACATAGAATTGGAGTCTACTGCTCCAGAACTAGTCCTGCTGGGCGCTTTTGGTACATGGCACAGTAGGCTGTTCCTCTTCTCCACTACTGCAAAGTCCTCTGCCCCAGTCCCCTGCCGCAACCAAGTCACATGCGAACAGCTTCCACCACCGCCACTGGGTCTCAAACCTCAGCCCAAACGTTGGGGGAAGTACCGCCCCTGGCTGATAAGCCACAGTTCGCTATGCCGTACAGCTGATAATGATTCCAGACTCGCAATAGTTGTCCTGTCGCCAGAAGGACTGGGTACTTAAATGTCACTGGGGTAAATAGTCTGATGTTGAGCAACATGCTTTCCCTCCTTTTTTTTTTTGTCATCAGTCCTTTCCTGCGCTAACCTCTTCATCTCAGAGTAGCACTTACAACCTACGTCCTCAATTATATGCTTGACGTATTCCAATCTCTGTCTTCCTCTACAGTTTTTGCCCTCTACAGCTCCCTCTAGTACCATAGAAGTCATTCCCTCATGTCTTAGCAGATGTCCTATCATCCTGTCCCTTCTCTTTATCAGTGTTTTCCACATATTCTTTTCCTCTCCGATTCTGGATAGAACCTCCTCATTCCTTACCTTATCAGTCCAGCTAATTTTCAACATTCGTCTATAGCACCACATCTCAAATGCTTCGATTCTCTTCTGTTCCGGTTTTCCCACAGTCCATGTTTCACTGCCATACAATGCTGTACTCCAGACGTACATCCTCAGAAATTTCTTCCTCAAATTAAGGCCGGTATTTGATATTAGTAGACTTCTCTTGGCCAGAAATGCCTTTTTTGCCGTAGCGAGTCTGCTTATGATGTCCTCCTTGCTCCGTCCGTCATTGGTTATTTTACTGCCTAGGTAGCAGAATTCCTTAACTTCATTGACTTCGTGACCATCAATCCTGATGTTAAGTTTCTCGCTGTTCTCATTTCTACTACTTCTCATTACCTTCGTCTTTCTCCGATTTACCCTCAAACCATACTGTGTACTCATTAGACTGTTCATTCCGTTCAGCAGATCATTTCATTCTTCTTCACTTAATTCTTCTTCACTTTCACTCTCCTCCTACCACCTCCAAATCGAAACTTTCTGAGATACTGGAAAGGCTGTCCCACTGAACAACAAGAAAATACACGTCTGCTGAACGTCCTATCCCATGCCTGCAGACCTGAGTTTCCCCCACAACAGTGTCCTGTAAAAGTCTTTCTATTGGCCTCTGTGAAATTAGTGCGTGGATACTTTGAGATCTCAAGTGGGGATTCCTGGAGGGAAGGCTATGTTCTTTTCAAGGAACACTAATGTGATGGTGTAGGAGGCGAATGAAGGCCAATCCCGTCGGTTTGACACCTGGTAACTGTTGCGCCACAGTTTGGATCAAGGTGTAAGGGGTACTAAGGTGAACGCGGTTGCTGGAGGAGACATTGGCACTGATTTGGTCTGGCTAGCAAGAGAGCCAGGTTTGCAAATCTCTTTCCCATACACAAAATTTATAACAAACGTTAAGAATTCACAGGAATTACTCTTAAAATTCCAAAAACTTTGAGATAAAGACAGGAGTCATGCAGGGGGACGTGGAGTCTTACCTTTGCTTTCCTCAACTGTACCTGGAGGAGGAGGAGGTGAGTAGACAGTGGAAAAGGTGCGACATGGACGCTAGCAAACTGGAAAACAAAAACGTAGCTCCTATGTGGACGCCCTGGAACCCGCAGATGACATTATCTTAATAAAGATACACCACAAAATGTCAAAATCCAAATAGAAAAACTAGTTATGCTAGGGGGAAAGATGAGTTTATAAATTTCTTTCCCGAAGAAAATAATTTTAGCAAACTTAGAAATTCATGGAAATTACTTGTGAATCAAAACAAAATCAAGAAATACAGCACATGAAATATTTAGGTGATTGGCTAAGCGTAAACAATAGAGACAATGACAGTCTGGAGATAAGAGTAAATGCGGTCAACACTGAATTCCAGAACACCAGACACATAAGAGGAAAAATCTTTACTGTGGGACACCAAAATTATATGTTACAATATAGTAGTGAGGCCTGAGGCTCTCTATGGAGTCGGAACGTTAAAACTAGCGTGGAAAGGTGGTATAAACAAAATTACGTAAGCAGAAGGAAGAGTGCTTAGAAGCATACTTGGCCCAAGGACAACAGAAACAGAATACGTTGTGCCGTAACAAAGTAATCAGTGAACATGTAGAGAATGTAATACACTCAGTATGCAAAACAACAATGTCGTTCCTCGGATATTTCGCCAGAACAAATGATGATAGACTGACGAAGCAGATCTTTAGTAAAATTATGAAGCTGAAAGAAACCATTCTGTTTTGCATAGACACTAAATACCTCAAACAAGAAAGCTTCAGCTTAATTGACACGTATAACAGGTATTTGCTTTGAACAGAAATCAGAAAGTGGTCTTCAGGGACGAACAAGAAGTAAAAAGAAAGTAGCGTTATAACACCGAACAGCTCCGGAAGCATAGATCAGAACATATGGAACGAATGTGGGTGAAGAGAAAGAATGTCTACTGCAAGAATTCAAATATTTATTTAACGTGCTGTGTAAAGGAATCAATAATAGAATAAAGGAAACTTTATTGTTGACGACGCACTTAGCCTGCAGCGCTGTCAGCCGAAAATTTGAGACCAACGATAACTTTTGCTTACAATCTTCGCGGTAGTAACAGGTTGCCAGCATTCTTCCCAACCCACTTGTCTGGGAGACGTTGCACGTGTGGTTCAATGACACGCCGACAACAGCAGGAGGTGTACCATTAAAGCACAGTGTAGCGCGCCGCCGGACGTAATTGGGGATTACAGGCGACGGTATCTCTGTCTGCGGGGAGGACACGGCGTCAGTGCTGGCTTCCAGGTAGTGGCGGCCGGCGCATGCGCTCTGTGATCAGGCGGCAGGAGCCTATAGTGATTGAAGGCAGCGGCCAGCGGGGTCAGCCACCTCACTGCCGGTGTCCGCCCTGAGCCAACGTCCCGCAGGAATGAATTATCCCAGGACTCCATCAACGAAAGATGCAGCAGTCACCCATAGAGGATGCAGCAACACAAGGGAAGCAGGTAGACACCGTCACAGGTGGAGGCCAGGGCGATAGGATCACAGATTTACTTCGGACTTTGTACACTTTTAGTAGCACATTAGGACAACGGATGTGCAAGTAGTATGGCGTACTACTTACACGATTTCGAGAAAATCGCAAGAGAAGTGTTACGCGTTATTGATGTTCCGGTGCATTTCGAACCTGTACAGGAAATAACGGCAGACATTGTGGTTAGCATTCGAGTTCCATAATCGATGGATCGCTGGATGGATTCCTGCTCGTGTTTTTCCTTTTTTAGTTTACGTTGACATATTTTTCAATGCTAGTCATATTTCTTCTTGTGTATTACATCTGGAAAGTAATGCGATGAAAAGACTTGTGTATTAGCATGAACTTTTTCTGAATTTCCGATGTTATTTGGTTGTTGGCTACTTTTTTAGTATCACAATTATTTGTCGTTATCGACAAGTAAACGCCCAAACACACAAAGTTTTCTTGAAAATATATGCGTTTCCTGCTTTCCGAAATCCGTTATACCTGCAATCGGGTAAGGTGCCGAGAACTGCTTTGCACCTGGAAGCTTCGATCTGCAGACACAGGTTTCAAGGACGAGAGACTGGCTTGGAAAGCCTAAGCCAAACATCTATTAATAAAGGTGTAAATAGTATTCAATAACATTATGAGTTACAATATGCCAGAATATGACGGTAATGTACGACTAATCGACGGATGTGCTTTGATATTACAAGTTTCAGAAAGATATTTTTCATATAGACACGGAAAACATAAAATAGCTTCTACTACACCGAATGAATGCCGTTTTCCCTCATATACAGAGAGTCTTCAGAGTTTCTAAGTAAAAACAAAGGACGTTGATATTTTGAAAAATTTCTTCCTTGTGACAATTTGCGTGCAGGCCATGCTAACGCAACATTTTCGTAAATGTCGGTGCCGAAAATTGACGATGTTCGATTGATTGTATTTTTAGAAGTATCTTCACGAGAAGATGTTTCTTCTTCGTTCTTTCGTTGTCAAATATGAAGATGTCTCAAGGCACTTGATAATGTTTTTTAGTTGCATACAGATATAGATGTTGCATAATATTTATTGTAATAATTTATTGTAATTATAAAAATTAGTAAGAAGCGAAATAACATTGTTAATTCAACAAAAGTCAATGCAGATACACTTGTCTTTCCATCATATTCCTTTAAAATGCAATATGTACGAAGTAATATGACTAATATTAAAAAATTAAAAATAAAACATGAGCGGGACTCGAGCCTGCGATCCACCGAGCACGGAGCTTGAACGCTAACCACATGACCCCGTCAGGTAATATTCAGGGTTGTCAGGCACCGTAACATCACTGACGCGTAAAACTTCCCCTGCCATTTTATCGAAATCGCCTTACTACTTGACATTATTTTGTCCTAATTGACTGTTGAAAGTGTACAAAGATTGACATATACGTGATCCGAACGTCGTCGCCTCCAAAAAAATGGCTCTGAGCACTATGGGACTCAACTGCTGAGGTCATTACTCCCCTAGAACTTAGAACTAGTTAAACCTAACTAACCTAAGGACATCACAAACATCCGTGCCCGAGGCAGGATTCGAACCTGCGACCGTAGCGGTCTTGCGGTTCCAGACTGCAGCGCCTTTATCGTCGCCTCCCTTTGGCAGAAAACTGCTCAAACTATACGGGGCACGGGTGCGTAAAAAATATTTAGTTTAGGGTACTAACTGACAACGCAATGTGTGGATCTCCCTTGCAATCGGTGACTTTCCATTCTGTGTGAAAACCTGCAATGGCATGCACGCACAGTGGTAAATAAGAGTGCAGCATCATATAAATTCTACTGGAATGTTTACATCGAGTACTGTGCCCTTTTATACAAATGACGCAAATCCTGTTTCATTATACAAATGACACCAAATAAATAAATATGTTTGAAACGAGGACGATGCCCTATCAGGAGGAATGATTATGAATTGGCGCACTGCAGTTTGAGCTGTTTCTTGAGAATGGCAAAATAGTCGAATCGGGACCGTAAATGTATTTACTGGTTTATTTATCCTGATCAGACTAGGTTTTTCATTGTCACAGATTTTCTGATACAGTACTTACTACATCATAGTTACATAAGAAGTAACAATAACTTTAATATGACGAATAGCAATTAAACAGTACTAATATGATAAAAATCAATTGGAAACAAATTTGAATTTCTTCAATAACAATGAAAATAACGGAGATGGCTAACAACTAAAGCGCTAATTGTGATTGTACTATTACTACGGCTGTTGCTAGTAATAATAATAATAATAATAATAATAATAGTAGTAGTACATACAGTATGTACTTATAGGTGTACAAAAGCTATATTTCCTGACCTAGCAAATTCTGAATTGGAAAAAAGGTACTTAGTTGTAATGGGTATTGGATGCGTGTAGGACAAAAGCAGATAATATTGTTCTGTGGTAGACATGTCCTTAATGTTCTTGTGTAGCTGATGGTTTTGCTCAGTTCTCTGTTATGGTGAACGAGATCATTCCAGGTTCTGCTTCTACTTACAGAAAAGCTTTAAGAGAAAGCATCTGAAATTTTTGTGCTGATGAGAAAAAGTGTTTATGCTGTATTCTTAACACGAGAACTTTAAGGATGAGGAGAGATGTGAACGTTGATAAACAGGTATTTTAGTGTCTGGAACGCTCTATGCTTGTCTGCAGGTCGATGCTATCGTGCATAAGATGGCAAAATATGATCAAAAAGTCTAACGACCCAGGTACATCAAACACAGCAGTTCATCGCAGAATGCTTTTCCATTTAGGTGTAACTGGAGTAATCAACATGCATGCTTGTATTTACAGTTGGTGCATTTAATAACAAGTCCAGGCGGGAACACTGGAGGACTGGGGTCGCAAGTAAATATATAATAACCGTATTTGAAGACTAGTTGTTTATTTATTTACTTGTTCGTCATTTACAAAGGCGATCACTACACTCAATGCTCAACACGACGTATTAGATACAATACCCTTACTCATGTACTACAATATTCTCTACTCATGTTCTTACACTTACATTTAATATTACTAACATTACTGAACCACTCAATGACTGTCAGCGAAGCCGTGTACATACATCAGTTCAATGTCACAGGCAGGCACTTCACAGATTAACAAATGGTCCACTGATTGGATTTCATCTCGTTCACGTTATACGGTTAACAAATGTCCACAATTTCGTTCGATCTTCATGTTAGGGTCGTCCACCAACTTTAGATTCGTATTTCCACTTACGGCTCACAGTTCTTTACTAGCTGTTTTTAGTCTAAGCCTTACAGTTCTTGGCCGATTTTCCATAGATCTGACCAAGATTTAAGTATGTTTGCAGGTGCTAGATCTTGTTTCCTGTATGCTGTTGTGACTAATTGTGATCGCCTAATTTCAGGAGATTCTATGTTTCATATGACAGAAAGCCAGACAAATGATGCGATCCTGAGTATTCGAGAGAGTATCCGCACTGTCTCCCCCAATTGAACGTACGCTTTAGCTACGTGTTTACTTCTCATCCACGCTGGTGAGCTGTATCAGCCACACTGCTGACAAATGATAATGCTGAAGTCCTCAGTGTGTTCGTTCCACAAACCAAAGTCATTCCAGCCAATTACGAAAGAACAGCATTCCGTGACTTCAGTTTCTGGTCTTCCATGTATGAACTACACTTCAGAGTGCGATCTAATTTCATTCCCAAGTATCAAGCTTATCTTCTTGCCCGATACGTTGCCCACTCATACGGAGCTCTAGTTTTCTGTTTGTATCTCTATTATTAAGGTACATTACGGTGTTGGTCGTTTTGTTAGGATTTGATGTAGATGCCAGTTAGAGTAGTAGGTGTTCTTTGCTTCCAGATAAACATTCTTGTTGTCCTGCACTTGTCATATCTCTAGGCAGAGATCATTCTCAGTTAACACAATCGACACTGCTTTATAGGCCATGAGTTATCTGAAAGTGGGTTTGGTAACCTGTTGAGTTATATTTGATGATCTGGAAGAAGTAGTAAGATAGTCTTTCTTCATTGTCATCCCAGCGGTTTGGCCAGTGAAAGAAGATGGATTTTCGCACTGGTTTTCGGTCTTTGAACTCGTATAGACTTCTGAACATGGCAACGATATCTAACAACATAATTTCAATCAGGCTGTTAGTTTAAATCAGTACTTTATTTTAGAATGCGTACTCATTTTCTAGTGCATCTAGAAATACAGTGGAATACAAACGTAACTGCACACACCTGGAAGGTGTAATGCATCCATCAAAATAAGAGTAAAACACTAAACAAAGTAGTGTCTGCAATTGCTTTATTTCAGAGTTAGGCAGTAGAGTCTGGGTCACAAGTGCAACACAAACACAAAATTAGTTCCTCTCCGAAAGCAGCAATATAAAGGGACCCGACATTCAACTCAACTACATACTGTACGTTTACCTCAGGACATGTTCAAAATTGTGTCCTTATACGCGCACACGGTATCGTGCTTGACTTTTTATGGCTCTCGGAATGCTGGAAGTTTCGTTAATCTCATTCTGCACTGTTTCATAGCTATTTTCAGTATGCTGCTGGAGTTGTGTTGCATTCTCAGTTATAACACCACACACGAGCTGCTTGAGAAGGCCCCAAAGGTAGAACTCCAGCAGTTGAGATCCGGAGATCTGGTGGACCAAGAAACTAGTCCTGCGCGACATTGCTACTTATCGGGATAAACAACTTTGTGATACTATCTTTCCTCCTGACTGAAATGTGCAGGGACACCGTCAACAAAGCATCAGTCGATATGCTGGTGAACACGTCACGTCAAAGTCCTGTACATGCCTATGATGTACTACCTACCACAAACGACATTATGCATCACAACTCTAAAATAAAACAGTTTCTGATAAAACTTTATTTAACATGTTACTTTTGTTTTGATCCATACGTTACACCCCCGAAATATGTACTGTTACCAGAATTGAATGGATTTCAGAACGACCCTTCACCCTCTTTTCTATTCATAAATATCTCTGATCGTCTTTTATTACGAGTGTTTGACCGCGTCTGGTTACCTGAGTGACCTTGCTACCGATTTTGTTGCCTGTCGTAATATACAGCTTCGGACTCATTACTAAAAACAATAATATTTACACTCTGAACACGGTTTTAACGTAGATTGAATTATTTTACTAATGCTAACTGCGAGTGTATTGTCCGAATATTAATTAGGTTATCGCACTTCTTTCGGAACTTTTAGTGGACTCACTAGAGGGTAGTCGTATCCGGAAACAAAATATACATTTCACTCTTACTTATAATTATATTTTATAGTTAAAGGTTCCTACTAAACACAGTAACAGCATTTACCACTGCCTCAGAAATCTATACTAACTCGAGATCTTACACGCTAAAAATCAATAATTCGACTTATTAATACCGGTCTCCACATCCTGAACGGACGAATTTTGAAAGTAAATCCATTTATTGAACTTGGAAGAGGTAATGAATTTATAATTCCGAAATGTAATTATAGCATCTTGTACCTGGATAAAACTAGGGAGACCTTAAATATCTTCCTTTTCTGACATCACTTTACCAACTTTGCAAAAACAAAATGAAATTAATAATTGTTATTGGACTGAAATAAGTCTTAAGCTCTTTAGTAACTAAATTTAAATTAACCGAAGTTTTATGAAGCACTGTAACAAAGCAACGCATCTATGTTGTGTGTCTTCATTTTTTTACTTTAATATACCACACAACCACAACATACAATTTTGTTAATTAGGCACACAGTCAATCGTAATGTCAGCATAGGATTTAGATAATGCTAAGTACTTGAAATAAGATAATAAACTTGTAATAATTAACTGCCGGTATATTGAATCAAAGGCACTATTCACAACAGATTTTGTTGACAAGCCTGGCTTCCTATACATGAGTAATGAAATGAATTGTCAGTTGCTTACCTTGTCAGAAACATTGTAGGTGAGAATGTGATGCAAAAAATACTTCCGCAGAATGTTACCGTCCATTATTAATTAGACAGACCGAAGACGCATAATATCTACCTCTAAGAAGCATTACTGAAGTAAGAGGGTGTAATTTTTGCAACACTATATTTTGGCCTGGAAACGTCTTGCATCTACGACTCCTGTTGACATAAGACGACTTAATATTGCACGATTGCTACTTACGGCCTTTGTCCTTTAACTGTACCGATATTATAGCAAAAAATATTTAATACCCTGACACGCGCACTAATACACTATGTGATGAAAAGTGTCCGGACACCCCAAAAAACATACGTTTTTCATATCAGGTGCATTGTGCTGCCACCTACTGCTAGGTGTTCCATATCAGCGACCTCAATAGTCATTAGAGAACGGGAGAGAGCAAAATGGGGCGCTCCGCGGAACTCACGGACTTCGAACGTGGTCAAGTGATTGGGTGTCACTTGTGTCATACGTACCTGTACGTGAGATTTCCACACTCCTAGACATCCCTAGGTCCACTGTTTCTGATGTGAAAGTGAAGTGGAAACGTGACGGAACACGTAAGCACAAAAGCGTACAGCCCGACCTCGTCTGTTGATTGACAGAGACAGCCGACAATTGAAGAGGGTCATAATGTGTAATAGGCAGACATCTATCCAGACCATTACATAGGAATTCCAAACTGCATCTGGATGCACTGCAAGTACTATAACAGTTAGGCGGAAGGTGTGAAAACGGATTTCATGGTCGAGCAGCTGCTCATAAGCCACACATCACGCCGGTAAATGCCAAACGACGCCTCGCTTGGTGTAAGGAAAGTAAATATTGGACTACTGAATACTGGAAAAACGTCGTGTGGAGTGACGAATCACGGTACACAATGTGCAGGGTATTGCTATAGCGAATCCCAGCGTGTGTAGTGCCAATAATAAAATTCGGAGTCGGTGGTGTTCTGGTGTGGTCGTGTTTTTCATGGAGGGGGCTTGCAACCCTTGCTGATCGGCTTGGCAATATCACAGCACAGGCCTACACTGATGTTTTAAGCGTCTTATTGGTTTCCACTGTTGAAGAGCAATTCGGGGATGGCGACTGCATCTTTCAACACGATCGAGCATCTGTTAATAATGCACGGCCTGTGGCGGAGTGGTTATACGTCAATAACATCCCTGTAGTGGACTGGCCTACACAGTGTTCTGACCTTAATCCTGTAGAAGACATTTAGGATGTTTTGGAAAGCCGACTTTGTTCCAGGCCTCACCGACAGACGTCGATGCCTCTCCTCAGTGCAGCACTTCGTGAAGAATGGGCTGCCATTCTCCAAGAAACCTTCCAGCACCTGAATGAACGTATGCCTGCGAGAGTGGAAGCTGTCATCAAGGCAAAGGGTAGGTAAACACTTTATTGAATTCCAGCATTACCGATGGAGGGCGCCCCGAACTTGTGAGTATTTCCAGCCAGGTGTCCGGATACTTTTGATCACAGTGTACATGATCTCACTCAACCGCTGCTTGGTGGCTTCTCCTTACAGTTCAGTCTGTCTACGGTAAGTTTCTTTCTGCATAAAAGGCGTTCACAAAACGGAAACGGCAAGCACACCTGCCAACGCTATCTCAACAACGTCCGGGGACAGCCTATTGTGCATTTTCCTTCGTAGAAAAGGCATTCAAAAACCGGAAGTATTCACGGGTAGAATACTACTCCTTTTGTTCTCACAATTGCCAAAAAGATACTCACGAATTGCTTTAATCGTATCTAGTATGTTCAACGGAAAGCATACTGTGTCTCAACACCCTTTTCCCCAAAATTTCTGTCGTGGAACATCTCAAAACCTGCGGTTCTGATTCTGTTCCGTCAGAGGTACCGCTATGGAGTACCAATGCGTATAGTTACAAATGAAGACCTTATTGTCAGCAATCTTAATTTTAAAAAGTGGAATTTCCTCTTTATTAGATTGGGTAGGTGGAAGTGAGCATTAGGCGAAAACGGTTATTGAGGGTAGAATGTTTAGGAATGAATGTTTGCAAGTATACGGAGTAGAACATAAAACTATGTCCAGTATTTCCATTAGTGAGCTCTTGCAGGTCACTATATGTTGACTGAATAACTGCCGCTTATTGCGGCTTCGACGTTACGCCACCCGTCCATCGCAGTACATCGCTACGACCACCGCTCGGCAGCCAACAGTATCATAACGGTGAAGTGACGTCCCAGGTTTCGGTAACGAGACTGAAAACGTGATACATGCGACGTCAACATTTCGAGTCTGGGCTCATACAGACACTGCCCATCAGTACACTAAGGGTAGCGAGTTAGCGACCGCTATTGAGTGAGCAACCGCTATGGGGTTCGGAGAAGCATACTCGCCTAGTCACCGTCCGCTGGTGTAGCCAACAGTCCCTGTCAGTCTAGCCATAAGGCTTCAATAGTTGCAGGTAATTCCTCTCAGGCAATTAACACTTTTGAGTCAAGTGGAGTCATTCGAGATATGGCCTCCACAAATACGAGACCAAATGCTTCTAACTTCGATCAGCATAATTTGGTGAGATGATTCAGCAAGTTGTAGTGGCCAGCTGTCAAGCAATCTTAGTTGTTTTTCGACCACCACTTGCTCATTCTGTCGCATGTTTTGCGGGAACACACAAGCATGGTTGGCTGCACGCAGACAACACTGCCCTACGCAACTGCACTTCGTCAGTCACAAAATCATTTTCTTCAAGAGATATAAATGTGAGGACTATTTCTCATGGTATGTTTCTTGCTTCTGCTAGTGTTATCAGCACGAGCATAAGAGTCAAGATACTTGCACAATAACCCACAATATCAGACCAAACAGGGTCACAATACAGTCCGACTATCTCTATCAGCGGTTTAAAATCGCATCTAGCAAAAGTCATTATTTCCTGCGTTACCTCTTCCCCACTTCCCCAGGAACTAATTCGATTTCGGGAAAGACATCTAACCGAGTCGACACAGTTTCCTTTATAATGGAAATATTATAAATTTGTGATTCTTGAGTTACTCCTGGCGTATTTGATAATCAAAATATCCACGGGTGTACTGCCGGTCTAGAGTGTCCAACGGGCACAATATTTCGGCCATCATACATGTCGCCATCATCAGGTGAACTGACGGACTGAGCTCCTGTGAACGTGCCGGCACGGAGATCCGTACGTTATGGCTGCTCAGAGGGAACTGGGTTCGGTCGCGGAGGCGGCCGATTTAAATACCCTCCGCCCGCGGCGGGCTCCCTCCACCGTCCGCTCCCCGCGCCATGGTCGCGAGGTGGAACAGATTGCGACGGCGTCTGAGATGACGTCGGTGTGATGGCTCTGTCCGCCGTGATCGTCACAACTATACGTTTGCTCGATTTACTCTTGATTAACCCAATCGCTGGTCGTTGTTACGGAGGCCACCGAAATTCGCACCAATGACGACCTCATAAACCGTGACTGTGGCTATCTTAGCAAGGCTTGGGAACCACGGGAGTTCGTTTTGCTTAAATGTTGACTTGCAAATCTCATTCTCGTCGTTTCAGTTCGAAAACAATCTTTCACACAATTGTTTGGAGCTTGTGAGAGGTTGCAAACCACGAGTCAATCTGGGATATTCCAGCCAACATTGCGTACGCAGTGTCCATAAAGGTTCTGGAGGCAAACCATCATTTACATCAACCCACATCAACAGCAGTATTGGACCTATCTAGAATCAAAGGAACAATTCCTGCAACTAGTGTGGGAGGAGTCAAATGTACACACAAAGTGCCTTACACACAGAAATGGATGATAAATACAGATTACCAAGAAGCTAACTGCGTACTTGTAACCAATTTACCACTGAATGACTGTGAGGAATATTTGCTTTGAAAACGGTTAAACAGGTAGTAGGGATCAGTGTAGTTCGAGCAAGATAGAAAGTCTAAATGCTTAACGGGATGAAAGGTAGGACTATGTTCACAAAAGTTTACCTACGCGATTGTGGGAGAATAAACAAACTCTTTAGCAAGCTGTATGTCACGACCAATAACGAATCAGTGCGGACTGTGTCAGGACAGCGTGTTTCGGTATTTGACTGGAACACACAGAAGCCTTAGTGTGTGGCTGGTCGGATGTATGTTGGCGGAGAACTGGGCTGACGGTTTTGATTATAGGTGAGATTTGCTTCCGGCTTTCTCTGTTTACGACCAACAAGTTACGAGGTTACTTGCGTAGTGCAGCTTGGCGCGTTGTAGTAGAGCAAAGAATTCAAGTCTCTAATGACCCATTACAAATGACACTAGTCAACACGTTTTGTTCTTTGGGACATACAGTCTCAATTCACTTGGGTCAGAATTCGTTTCCTTTTTGGTACACATATGAATCAGACGCAGACTAAAATTATTTCTTGATGCTTCAAACTATTCTTGATATTTTGATCGGTTTCTTGAATACTTTAAGGGTACTTGTTTGTTATGTAGTGGTATAAATTGCCACGTGGTCCATGTAAAACTTATTATTTTCTTCCGTTTTCTACGAGCTATGTTTTAAGTTTAAATACTCTGTAATTTACCCCAGAACTGTCTGAGTTTGTTAGCATTTATTTAAAAATTCTACTTTGATGTGCAAACCTTAAGGACGAAAGTAACTTCTTCATGATGTGCCACATCCAAGCAGCATTACTCGATGAATCTTCGACAATACGTAGAAGGAACTTCTACGGTACAGTACAGTAATGGAGATAACTGAATGATATGTGCAATGAGACGAACAGAAATGAGCCGTGGCCAGCTCTCGTTGATGCCGTTTCTCCTTTGGCATTCTCTCTCAATCGAGTGGCGTCTTATTACTCCCTTAGTTACTGCCATAATGAGTTGCTGACTTGCCTCCTACAGTGGCAGCAGCAGCGCTTATCGATACTAGTACTGCTACACCATCTCTCGTGTGACCGCTGTATTTCCGTGTGGTGGTGTGTGTGAGGCAGTCGGTTGGTTGCGAGAGAGCAGCGAGGAATTCTCCACGGCGTGAGGTCAGGCCAGGGCCGCTGTCAGCGTGTACGGGCGGTCGGAGGCACTCCCTGTGAGAGCTGCTAAGTTCGTCGCCCACCGAACCTGGATACCGGATTTGAGTAATCAGTTAACCTGTTATGAAACCTCAACTGCTGTGACATCTCTTCGTTCATTGCCGGTTGTTGCTCCCTGGGCCGTCCCCGCAAGCAGCAATGTGTAGAGTCCTGGAGTCGGCAAGATTTTGCAGCCGTCTTCCAGTATGGTGTTGAACTATTGAATTGATTGTAACTTATTAGTGAAGTGCAACAGCGGTATTTTCTGCCCTGTGGCCGTTAACATTCCGGTTATCTGACCTGGTCGTTTGCGTAGTTTTCCGGCAGTGTGTTTTCCGCACCATGTTGAGGCTGTCCCGCAAGGCGTGTAGTACGACAGCCTTGACTGTATTTAGAAGCCAACTGTCAAGACATAGTGCTGCTGGTATCTTCGTCCTCGCTGGTATTTTCGGTTGCCGTGCCGTTGGTCGGGTGGAAGGTAATTGATAAGGTTGTTGGTTGGTTCGTCAGCCGTCCCTAGGTCGTGTTGCCATCTGATTATTTAGTAGGTATTACGCTTGGGCCGGCCGGAGTGGCCGTGCGGTTCTAGGCGCTACAGTCTGGAGCCGCGTGACCGCTACGGTCGCAGGTTCGAATCCTGCCTTGGGCATGGATGTGTGTGATGTCCTTAGGTTAGTTAGGTTTAAGTAGTTCTAAGTTCTAGGGGACTGATGACCACAGCAGTTAAGTCCCATAGTGCTCAGAGCCATTTGAACCATTACGCTTGGCTGCCTGTCTCACCCAAACGTATGTCAGAGTTTCCTCATCAGGCTGGCCCTTTAATCTCTTCTGAGCACCACTGTTCTGTTGTTGGATTGTGAATTTCTTTTAGTTTCAAGTACTGTGCTTTTGTTATCCAGGCCATAAGCCTTGAGTTGTTCTATGTTGAGTATATGGCCTTCAGCCTAACCATATGTGAAATATTTTAAGATTAAAGCTTGAAAAATCATTTGAAAATTTGAAAATTTTCCTCTCTATCTTAATTTTACTATCCGGGCCTTAAGCCTTGAGTTGTTCAATGTCCAGTATATGGCCTTCAGCCGAACGTTATGTGAAATATTTTAAGATAAGGTCTTCAGCCGTCTTAAATTAAAATTTGAAAGGTCATTTGCTTGACACCTTTTACAATCTTCTTAGTGACATTCTTGTTATTCAGGCCTTAAGCCTTAATTTCTTCTATTTTGTAACTAAGGTATCAGCTGTGTGTATTGCTTAAGGCAATTTTAATAACTTGTGTTCTGGCCTTCAGCCGTAGTGTTTCTGAATTCTTTTAAGTGTTTTAGCAAATAAAATTTGTATGTTTGTGCAACTAACAGCACCTGATTTGGGCCCCTTTCCGCAACCTGATCCGTTCTGTCCTTCGAAACCAGATTTCAACTGGTATCATAGCGTGGTTACGTTTGTGATACTGCCTTTCCTAGTTGCTGTTAGTTTGAATTTTATTTCTGTTAGTGTTGCACCATATTGTTTTGGTTGTTGATTGGTTCAGGTGCCTTATTTAAATGGTGGTCAGGCAGTGCCCAAGGATCGGCCTGTTGAGGAAGGACCACCTTGTTTATGAGTTGGCGATAACGCGCCAGCCTGTTGAGGACAGTGTTTCGCACTTAGTAGCCTGCGTACATGCTACCGTTCTCCACCCGGTTGACGTCACGCCGGCGTTGGTGGGTGAGACAGAAGCAGCCTTGGAATATTTGTTTAAGGCTGTTAGGGGCCTTGAGAACACCACCGGTGTTTTGGAAGGCACTCAGCCTAGTGACAGTCAACTGAATAGGGTGCGGGCACATTTAGCGCATTTAACCAATCGGATAGCGGATTTGGGCATATTAGGTTTGGAAGATCATCATAAAAAATTAACCGTCGAATTGGGGTCTTTGGTTAATGCACTGAACTTTAAGCTTACATGTCTAGAATTGGATGGCAGGAGGTCTGAAGAGCAGGACTTTCTATATCAAAGGGGAACCGAGATCCAGCCTGAGGGTGTTGTTGTTGTATCCTATGTGAAGTTATACGCAGCGTTTGCCAAATTGCCTAATGCGCTGGCGTATTTGTTTCGAGATATTACTGAATTAGTTGTAGATCGACTTGAGCAGGTCGAAAACTTACGAAGGTTGGTGGTTCGTCTTCAAGAACATGGTGCTGCCTTTCGTGTTCCGCACCAAGTAGTTTTGTCACTGCTGTACCCGTTAGCTAGCGGTGAGCTGTGGAACCTTCCGTCCCGAGCCATGCGGAAGGGACCTCCTTACAGCTATTGAGGAAGCTCGTCATTAGCCAGAGATTGACCACCAGAGTTCGGAAACTGCTCGAGTGTCGTTACATTTGGGAGATGCAGCAGGATAAAGAGCAGTTACATCAGTATATCGACAGAGTTCAGACAGCCTGCTTGGCCTTTTTGATCGATTTGCCAGAACGAGAATTGGTGTCTATTGTGCTTAGGGGAATGCGAGCGGCGGATAAGTCACACTGTGTTTTTCGTGATCATCCTTCAACTAGGGAAGAGTTCCGTGCCGCTGTTGTAGCGATATCTGCGTTGCCGCTTGCGGACAATATGTGTTGTGAAGTTAAGGTTCAGGCCACGCGCGTTGTCAAGGGAGATTCCGAATTAACCACTTCTGCTGAGGTCATTAAAAGGAAACCGCGGCGTTGCTTCAGGTGCGGTAGCACGGCTCATTTGGTGCGTTCTTGCGTTCAACCTCGCGCGCCGACAGTCAATAAATGACGCCGGACTCGCCAGCGGTCTCGGGATCAAGCCTTTAAACCATGATGTACCCATGTTGTCGCTCCATCATCACTGCCGTGCCTAATATTTGTTCACGAGTAGGTGGGGAACCGATTTGCTCTCTTTTGGATTCTGGTAGCTCCCTTTCACTATTAAGCTTCAAATAGTTTCTTGAATTTGGTCATCTTACGAAATTTCGGTCGGTCCTTTCTCCAGTGCAGAGATGTCAGGTGGCTATTGGCCAGGTGTTGCCTCCGCATTGTTGGGTCCGGGGGAGTATATCGGTTGGGGCCGGCCGGTGTTCCGAGCGGTTCTAGGACTGTGCTGTCCATAGGTTAGTTAGGTTTAAGTAGTTCTAAGTTCTAGGGGACTGATTACCTCAGAGGTTAAGTTCAAAAATGGTTCAAATGGCTCTGAGCACTATGGGACTTAACTGCTGTGGTCATCAGTCCCCTAGAACTTAGAACTAGTTAAACCTAACTAACCTAAGGACATCACAAACATCCATGCCCGAGGCAGGATTCGAACCTGCGACCGTAGCGGTCTTGCAGTTCCAGACTGCAGCGCCTTTAACCGCACGGCCATCAGAGGTTAAGTCCCAGAGCCATTTGAACCAATTTTGGCCATTAGCCTTGGTTACGAAGCTGCCAGTCGATTTAATTTTGGGGTGTGATTTCATCATTAAAACTGGGTTAGTCTTGGATTACTCTGGGCACACCTTCGCGCAGAAGTTCGGTTTCTGTGAATGTACTATACATACTGTGCATCGGGATGCCGGCATCCTGGCTGTTGAGGCTGTGCCTAATGACTTCGATCTCGCCCATCTCCCCCCACATCAGTTCTCTCATTTACAGGACATGCTGCAGAAGTTCCCGGAGCTTACCAATGTTCTTAATTACCATATCCCATATCCGTCTTTTTTTTTTTTTTGGGGGGGGGGGGGGGGGGGATCATCGGTGTACTGACTGGTTTGATGCGGCCCTCCACGAATTCCTTTCCTGTGCTAACCTCTTCATCTCAGAGTAGCACTTGCAACCAACGTCCTCAGTTATTTGCTTGACGTATTCCAATCTCTCTCTTCCTCTACAGTTTTTGCCCACTACAGCTCCCTCTAGTACCATGGAAGTCATTCCCTCATGTCTTAGCATATGTCCTATCATCTTGTCCCTTCTGCTTATCAGTGTTTTCCACATATTCCTTTCCTCTTCGATTCTGCGTAGAACCTCCTCATTCCTTACCTTATCAGTCCACCTAATTTTCAACATTCGTCTATAGCACCACATCTCAAATGCTTCGATTCTCTTCTGTTCCGGTTTTCCCACAGTCCATGTTTCACTACCATACAATGCTGTACTCCAGACGTACATCCTCAGAAATTTCTTCCTCAAATTAAGGCCGGTATTTGTTATTAGTAGACTTCTCTTGGCCAGAAATGCCTTTTTTGCCATAGCGAGTCCGCTTTTGATGTCCTCTTTGCTCCGTCCGTCATTGGTTATTTTACTGCCTAGGTAGCAGAATTCCTTAACTTCATTGACTTCGTGACCATCAATCCTGATGTTAAGTTTCTCGCTGTTCTCATTTCTACTACTTCTCACTACCTTCGTCTTTCTCAGATTTACTCTCAAACCATACTGTGTACTCATTAGACTGTTCATTCCGTTCAGCAGATCGTTTAATTCTTCTTCACTTTCACTCAGTATAGCAATGTCATCAGCGAATCGTATCCTTTCACCTTGTATTTTAATTCCACTCCTGAACCTTTCTTTTACTTCCATAATTGCTTAAAGTCACCTCTGGCGTGCCACAGGGGCGTGTTATGGGACCATTGCTTTTCACAATATACATAAATGACCTAGTAGATAGTGTCGGAAGTTCCATGCGGCTTTTCGCGGATGATGCTGTAGTATACAGAGAAGTTGCAGCATTAGAAAATTGTAGCGAAATGCAGGAAGGTCTGCAGCGGATAGGCACTTGGTACAGGGAGTGGCAACTGACCCTTAACATAGACAAATCTAATGTATTGCGAATACATACAAAGAAGGATACTTTATTGTATGATTATATGATAGCGGAACAAACACTGGTAGCAGTTACCTCTGTAAAATATCTGGGAGTATGCGTGCGGAACGATTTGAAGTGGAATGATCATACAAAATTAATTGTTGGTAAGGCGGGTACCAGGTTGAGATTCATTGGGAGAGTCCTTAGAAAATGTAGTCCATCAACAAAGGAGGTGGCTTACAAAAGACCCGTTCGACCTATACTTGAGTATTGCTCATCAGTGTGGGATCCGTACCAGATCGGGTTGACGGAGGAGATAGAGAAGATCCAAAGAAGAGCGGCGCGTTTCGTCACAGGGTTATTTGGTAACCGTGATAGCGTTGCGGAGATGTTTAATAAACTCAAGTGGCAGACTCTGCAAGAGAGGCGCTCTGCATCGCGGTGTAGCTTGCTCGCCAGGTTTCGAGAGGGTGCTTTTCTGGATGAGGTATCGAATATATTGCTTCCACCTACTTATACCTCCCGAGGAGATCACGAATGTAAAATTAGAGAGATTAGAGCGCGCACGAAGGCTTTCAGACAGTCGTTCTTCCCGCGAAACATACGCGACTGGAACAGGAAAGGCAGGTAATGACAGTGACACGTAAAGTGCCCTCCGCCACACACCGTTGGGTGGCTTGCGGAGTATAAATGTAGATGTAGATGTACAGATTGAAGAGTAGGGGCGAAAGGCTACAGCCTTGTCTTACACCCTTCTTAATACGAGCACTTCGTTCTTGATCGTCCACTCTTATTATTCCCTCTTGGTTGTTGTACATATTATATATGACCCGTCTCTCCCAATAGCTTACCCCTACTTTTTTCAGAATCTCGAACAGCGCATTCTCAATTTTCTTTTCCATTCTTCTGTATATTATTCTTTTAAGCAGCTTCGATGCATGAGCTGTTAAGCTGATTGTGCGATAATTCTCGCACTTGTCAGCTCTTGCCGTATTCGGAATTGTGTGGACGATGCTTTTCCGAAAGTCAGATGGTATATCGCCAGAGTCATATATTCTACACACCAACGTGAATAGTCGTTTTGTTGTCACTTCCCCCAATGATTTTAGAAATTCCTATGGAATGTTATCTATCCCTTCTGCCTTATTTGACCGTAAGTCCTCCAAAGCTCTTTTAAATTCCGATTCTAATACTGGATCCCCTATCTCTTCTAAATCGACTCCTGTTTCTTCTTCTATCACATCAGACAAATCTTCACCCTCATGGAGGCTTTCAATGTATTCTTTCCACCTGTCTGCTCTCTCCTCTGCATTTAACTGTGGAATTCCCGTTGCACTGTTATTGTTACCACCGTTGCTTTTAATGTCACCAAAGGTTGTTTTGATTTTCCTGTATGCTGAGTCTGTCCTTCCGACAATCATATCTTTTTCGATGTCTTCACATTTTCCCTGCAGCCATCTCGTCTTAGCTTCCCTGCACTTCCTATTTATTTCATTCCTCAGCGACTTGTATTTCCGTATTCCTGATTTTCCCGGAACATGTTTGTACTTCCTCCTTTCATCAATCAACTGAAGTATTTCTTCTGTTACCCATGGTTTCTTCCCAGCTACGTTCTTTGTACCTATGTTTTCCTTTCCAACTTCTGTGATGGCCCTTTTTAGAGATGTGCATTCCTCTTCAACTGTACTGCCTACTGCGCTATTCCTTATTGCTGTATCTATAGCGTTAGAGAACTTCAAACGTATCTCGTCATTCCTTAGTACTTCCGTATCCCACTTCTTTGCGTATTGATTCTTCCGTCTAGCTGACGATATTCCTGTTAGGCAGTCCACATATCGCCTCTCATCCCCTAAGGTGAAGATACTGAGAGCTGAAATATCCAAAATGCTTGAGCAAGGGGTTATTAGGCCTTCGACATCTGCCTATGCTTCTCCCACATTTCTTGTCCCTAAGGATCACGGGCGGGATTTCAGGCCTGTTGTTGACTACCGGCGTCCGAACGCTAAGGTTATCCTCGAGTCTGTTCCTCTCCCTGATTTTCATAACTCTTTTACTTGGTTTGCCGGTGCTAATTTGTTTACTGACCTTGATTTGAACCAGTTCTATTATCAGATTCCACTAGTTGAAGAATGTAAAGATGTTACTGCATTTTGTACTGATTGGAATGTGTTAGAATTTATCAGAGTTCCCTTTGGTTTGGCTACTGGTGCAGCCGTTCTTACTCGTTTGCTGGATAATATCCTTGGGGACTTGAAATGAGTGTGTGTATAATTCTTTGGACGACTTAGTCATTTACAGCCGTTCGTTTCAGGACCATTTGGAGCATATCCAGCAATTTTTTTTTGAGATTGCAGGGAGCCAGGTTAACTGTTAACCCCAGTAAATTGACGTTAGCCAGGCAGCAAGTGTCCTTTTTAGGTCACCTTGTGTCAGGTCAGAGTATTCGCATCGACTAGGAGCGAACTAAGGTATTACGAGCTCTGCCTCCGCACACTGATAGAAGTGGAATTGCTAGGTTCATAGGCTTGGCCAACTATTTTAGGCGTGTTGTCCACATTTTACTCAGTTGGCGGTCACCTTAAACGAATTGCTCTGGAAAGGTTTGCGTTTTGAATTGAGACCTGCCAAAGAGGACACTTTTGAGCACGTTAAGGCAGCTATAGCCAACCCTCCCATTCTCGGAGTATCGGACTTTAATAAAAAGTTTATTGTCCAAACTGACCGATCTAATGCCGGTATTTCGGCTATCCTCCTCCAATAGCTCGAGGGTCAGAGGCAGCCATAAGCTTACGCGTCTCGTCGGTCGACTGGTGCCGAATTTAAATATTCCGTCTACGAGTGCGAGGCGTTGGCCGTTTTGTTCGCGCCCGAGAAGTACCGTTTGTGTCTTGAGCTTCGGATATTTCAGCTAGAAACCGCCAGTCACGCATTGAGCTGAGTGTTAGCCAGGCCACGTAAAACTGGCGGTATTGCCAGGTACGCAGTACGGATTTCTGCATTTCAATTCGAATACGTGAAAGGCACCGAAAATGTCCGTACGGTTGTCCTCAACCGAATGTTCACTGAGCCTACACCGAGTAGGACACCCCAGAGACAGAGGGAGGCAGTCTCAATTGTAGCGTGTTAGGTGAGATTCACCTTTCATTTGATGATGTTGCTCAGCATCAGGGTCAGGACACTACTTGGGCACCCGTTAAGCAACACTGGGGAACTTTCGTGTGAGTGTGTTATCAAGAAGGGAATTTTGTGTAAAATGGTGGAACGTGCTAAGCAACTCAAGATCTGTTTGCCAGTAGCTCTAGTGCGCCCGGTTTTCCGTTATTTTCATGATTACTTTGTTGGTTGGGCGCTTAGGAACTTACAAGACCTTGCAAAAAATTAAGGAGCATTTGACTTGGACCCCCATGGACTGTGACGTGAGGGAGATGGTTTCTAGTTGTCGGATGTGTAATGTAGCCAAACCGAAGAATGCTCTTCAACAGCGTCTGTTTGGTTCTGAGCGCAAATCCTGTCCTACTCACAAGCTCTATATCGATTATGTAGGGTCCTCACCTCGTAGTAAGGGAGGTCATCGGTACGTATTGGTTATTATAGATGCTTTTTCGAGATTTACCTGGCTCCTTCCGAGCCGTAACGTCACTGCTACCACTACTAATTCGCATTTAACTAACGTTTTCAGTGACATTGGACGCCCTAAACAAATAGTTGGTGATAAAGCGCCCGCCTTCCTCTCGGCTCCCTTTAAAGCCTTCTGTTTTCAGAACGGTGTTAAGCATATCACTACTACGCCGTATTATTCGCAGGATCTTTTGCCGAGAGGGTCAACCGAAATCTTAATCCGCTTTGATTATTTACCATCAGGTTTCAATGGTATCATAAGTTCGTTGTATCTTCTCCTGAAGCAAGCTGTCTCGTAATTGTTGTAAATGGTCCTTGACGTACTGGACACTGTCGCTGGCACGGGTGTAAAGGAGGTACGAAGTACTTCGTGCGCCATACGGCTATCCTCCGCTGTGGTGGTCAAACGTGGTCGACCGAAAGCTTGAGGACGAGCAAGTCTGCCGTCACGTTCCCTTGTACTCCAGCATCTGGCCACTTTCACATCCCAGTACCCACAAAATCTTAATATTGCACGATGCAACAAGCAGGCAAACAAGACCAACACTGAAGCCCTCTCCACACTGATAACGCTGTCTCAGATGAGTACACGAGGCCTCCAAGTCCTTCACAGTGATCAATCAGTATATGACGATGCTCATGCCCCTTAGATAACTTATCTAGTCTGTTAACAACCAACCAAGTTTCCTGGGCGCTTCATCTTTTATTTTTCAGGCAGCGAATATTCTGCCTCAACCTTCGACCGATTTTCATTTGCTTGTCAGATGTGGAAAAGTCCAGCAGCGTTGGTCTACTCCAGTCCTCCCCAATGCATCTTACTATGTTACATCGAATATAGTAACAATTCTCTCTGTAGATAAATACAAAACACATTCATTATACTGTATACTAATGGTCAACACTGAGAAATGGGCAGAACCAATAGGACTGCTGATTTGACGTTATGTATCGAAACTGCCCTAAAAGGGCGCAAACAATGAGACAGGGGACTGGCAGCAAGCGGATCACTGTAGCGCCGATTCTGTTGACAAGCTACATGACGGCTGCAGTACACCAAAGACCTAGTTCCGCATCCTCTCGTCTGGAAGGGTGTGTAGGATTCACTGTAAAGGTAATAGCTTCAGTTTCCAGTTCTCCACATCTAGATGAACAATCTTCCACGGAATCTACCGATAGTGTTATTTTTACCGTTTACAGCTAAGACACCAAAATTGAGCAATTCCAGCATCGTAAGCTTCGATTTATTTACAAAATAAGGTGGGAGAACAAAATGAACACAGTTTACTACTCTGACAAAGCACGTATATGGTACTGAAACTACACTCCTGGAAATTGAAATAAGAACACCGTGAATTCATTGTCCCAGGAAGGGGAAACTTTATTGACACATTCCTGGGGTCAGATACATCACATGATCACACTGACAGAACCACAGGCACATAGACACAGGCAACAGAGCATGCACAATGTCGGCACTAGTACAGTGTATATCCACCCTTCGCAACAATGCAGGCTGCTATTCTCCCATGGAGACGATCGTAGAGATGCTGGATGTAGTCCTGTGGAACGGCTTGCCATGCCATTTCCACCTGGCGCCTCAGTTGGACCAGTGTTCGTGCTGGACGTGCAGACCGCGTGAGACGACGCTTCATCCAGTCCCAAACATGCTCAATGGGGGACAGATCCGGAGATCTTGCTGGCCAGGGTAGTTGACTTACACCTTCTAGAGCACGTTGGGTGGCACGGCATACATGCGGACGTGCATTGTCCTGTTGGAACAGCAAGTTCCCTTGCCGGTCTGGGAATGATAGAACGATGGGTTCGATGACGGTTTGGATGTACCGTGCACTATTCAGTGTCCCCTCGACGATCACCAGTGGTGTACGGCCAGTGTAGGAGATCGCTCCCCACACCATGATGCCGGGTGTTGGCCCTGTGTGCCTCGGTCGTATGCAGTCCTGATTGTGGCGCTCACCTGCACGGCGCCAAACACGCATACGACCATCATTGGCACCAAGGCAGAAGCGACTCTCATCGCTGAAGACGACACGTCTCCATTCGTCCCTCCATTCACGCCTGTCGCGACACCACTGGAGGCGGGCTGCACGATGTTGGGGCGTGAGCGGACGACGGCCTAACGGTGTGCGGGACCGTAGCCCAGCTTCATGGAGACGGTTGCGAATGGTCCTCGCCGATACCCTAGGAGCAACAGTGTCCCTAATTTGCTGGGAAGTGGCGGTGCGGTCCCCTACGTCACTGTGTAAGTATCCTTCGGTCTTGGCGTGCATCCGTGCGTCGCTGCGGTCCGGTCCCAGGTCGACGGGCACGTGCACCTTCCGCCGACCACTGGCGACAACATCGATGTACTGTGGAGACCTCACGCCCCATGTGTTGAGCAATTCGGCGGTACGTCCACCCGGCCTCCCGCATGCCCACTATACGCCCTCGCTCAAAGTCCGTCAACTGCACATACGGTTCACGTCCACGCTGTCGCGGCATGCTACCAGTGTTAAAGACTGCGATGGAGCTCCGTATGCCACGGCAAACTGGCTGACACTGACGGCGGCGGTGCACAAATGCTGCGCAGCTAGCGCCATTCGACGGCCAACACCGCGGTTCCTGGCGTGTCCGCTGTGCCGTGCGTGTGATCATTGCTTGTACAGCCCTCTCGCAGTGTCCGGAGCAAGTATGGTGGGTCTGACACACCGGTGTCAATGTGTTCTTTTTTCCATTTCCAGGAGTGTAGTTTTGTTAGCTATCAACTAAGCTGGTTCTGAGATTTTCTCTGAATGTTGATAGCATGCTTTGCCGCTACCTCGCTGAAAAAATAGAGAGCGAGGAATTGGGAGGGAAAGATACTAGTTATAACCCATTTACGCAAAACAAATTCAATTATATCTCAGACTCGCGTTCAGTGCTGCTCTTACAACAAAAATGCAATTTACACAAATGTACTGCCGTCAGAGTGAACACAAAACAGATAAGAATTAGAAAGACTTGCTCAACCGACCCTAGATAAATTTATAAAACGAATATCACGCCGCCTGTATCACCAACATCCTTGACATGCACACCGCCTGTCTAAATTATGCAGTTGAAGAATGGCATTAAAATGGCAGCTAAAATGTTTGAGAAACTGTCATAAAACAAAAACAGATAAAACATACACAATAAAAAATATGAAAAGAAGTAACTCAACGTTACACATAGAACACACTTAAGAGAGCTTAGCCGTAAATGCGAAACAACCTTCAACATTTCGTAAATGCGAAACAACCTTCAACATTTTGGATAACTATTTACAAATCCATAAAATCTAGTAAAGTCAAGTTAAGGAACATTTAAGAGCCATAGAATAGGCAATAATTAATGCCGATACCAAAACACAATCAGAATTGCGCATAACACAGAGTGCGCTATGGGTATTTACGCCGGTATAAACCCTCCCCCAACCAATGGCAGTGATTTAAACCATTTTTGAGATTCTTTCAGGGGAGCTCTAAACATAATAGAAAACACAGTAAGAGCCAAATAGCACTAACGCTGAAAGAGCAATGACCCTTCGAAAGTTAGTTAAACTATTCACTGCAGAGCAACTTAAAAAAAAACACAAAAAAATTATTTATTTCCACAAACAATACTAATTATACATATTAATTCACCTCCTAACATGATTAGTGGGCCGTAAATTGATACATAAAATTGGATTATAATGCAACTTAAATACAGTTATGTTAGTGAACTACAGTTTAAACTACTACAGTGTGTTAGTTTTGTACAACAATGGGCAGTTTAATTTAACCTACTTGTTAATCATCTAACCTAGAATGACTACTAACTGCAGCATCAGACGTGTGCCAGTAAAGTACAAACCTACTTAGAATAGCCAGGCTCCACGAGCTAACCCCGAGGAGCATGCCCCTGGCACTGGGCTGGCCAAAGTTAGTATTCGCTGCAGTTTCCTAAATTAATGTCCTAAATCTGAGTCCTACAAAATACTAACTCAACCTACGTCATAATCGGTGCTTTAGTCATAATCGGTGGTATTGACCCCCCCCCCCCCTAGTCCCGTACGTGGCGGTTTCCAACTGATGGAAGTCGGCCATTCCACGCACAGGCGGTATGGGAATGGGATCTGGTCTCAATCGGTTGGTCTATGAATTGGTACCTATTCCTGGTCCCTCAGGTATTGTGTTAACAGTTTCCGTGATACCTCATCTGCCAGAGCATTCAAAGTGTGAAAAGTGTCTTGTTGTCTGAGTAGGTGGTACGAGTATGTGTCATTGTTCGGAAGTCTGTCTCAGAGTGTTGTCGCGACATCATTGAAGAGAGGGCACTCGAAAACCACATGGTCGGCAGTTCCCTCTGCTGCGCCACAGTCACACTCGTCACACTCGGGGGTTGCCCTTTTCCCAAACCGACGTAGATATGTCGGATAGAGTCCATGACCAGTGAGAAAGTGAATGTCCTCCTGTAGGTTCAACGTATTTCATACCCCCACGCTCTTTTACGTCTGGTAAGAACTGGTTCTTCTCCCCGTTTCTTCTTCCTCCCAAGCCCTCTGCCAAAGTTCCTCCCCTCTGTTTCGTATTTCTCTCTTATCCCCTACCCTCACACCCCTGATCTCTATTGTTTTCTCCCTGTTCCCCTTTCTGGACCAGTACCATGCCGCTTGCTCACGTACCTTAATATCTAGCGGGCAGAGCCCCATTATGTCTTAGCTCCCCCTGGAGATGTCCTGTAGGCCCCTACTGATCTCAAAATCATGCTTCTTTGGACTCTCCTCACTGTCATGGCGGGCACGACCCGCGTGAGCCCGTGCGCCCAGACTCTCGAGCTGTAACCCACTATTGAGGTTAGAATACTATTGTGATAACGTTTTATGAGATGAGGATGGAGATGAAATCTTTTATGTCCAATGGAGATGAGATTGTTTAGTAGTTGTAGAGCTCTCTGGGTTACGGTGTCTATGTGTTTCCCGAAGTTCCATCTCTCGTCAATTATGACTCCCAAGTATCGCGTCTCCTGTCGCCGAAGAACTAGTGAGCCATCGATACTAGCAGTGGGATTCCTGATTAGCTGACCTTTTAGCAGTAAGTATGTAGATTTACTCGGAGATATTTTCATCTTAGTATTTTGGTACCATTGGTGCAGTTTCTCTATGGCCCTTTCGATCTTTGGTTCGATGTCTTCCCGGCTGCGACCGTCGACCAGCAGGAGGAGGTCATCTGCGTAGGCTATCACCTCTAGTACTTCTTCACTTTGCTGTAGTCTGTCTAGCAACGGTTCCATATGGATGTCCCAGAATAGGGGTCCCAAAACGGAGCCCTGCGGACAGCCTTTGGTGATTACTTTCCCAATTCTCCCGCTAGGGGGTGATAGCCATACCTCCCGATCCTTACAATAGCTCCTCAGACACCCATATAGCGGCCCTGGACACACTTTCTCCCGCAGACAGGAGAAGAGCGAAGGCCACCACAGGTTGTCGAAGGCGCCACTGATATCCACCATGATGCCAACTACGTACTTATGTGGGGTTGAGCCACAGACCTCAGCCGCCAGAGCGATAGCATCAGACGCCGACCGCCCCGGCCTGAAGCCGAACTGCCTGTCGCTCATCCCGCGCAGCACCCGGTGAGCCGTCAATCTGTCAGCCAATAGTTTTTCCAAAAGCTTCCCGAACAGGTCCAATAGGCAAATCGGCCTGTATGATTTGACTATGGCCGGGTCTTTTTCTGGTCCCTTTTTTATTATGACCACGTTCGCGGTTTTCCACCTCTTGGGGAACTTCCTTTGTCTGAGGCACTCGTTAAAGAGGTGAGTTAGCGGCGCGATTAACTGGGGTGCCAGGAATTGCACTACCTCAGCCACAATGCCGTCTGGTCCTGGAGCTTTCCCTCTTTTTAGGGATCTTATTTGTGCAGCCACCTCCTCTTCCGAGAAGGGGTAGACTGCCGTGTCTTTGTTGTATTCTTCTAGGTCTGTATCTCGCAGTTGCTGCTGGCTTACGGTTTCTCCATCCGCATTGTCGTCAGGCAGCAGGGACCGGAGGAGGACCTCTGCAGTCTCCTGCCAATATTCTGTCATCCTGTCCCCTTGCCTGGCTGTTGATAGCTGCAGGGGAGAGTGGATTTCTTCCCTCACTATTTTGTAGGGAAGACCCCATGGGTCTAAGGCCAGCTGGTTCAACACGTAGCTCCCCCAGCTACGCATTCTTTCTTCACGTAGTTCCTTCTGAAATCTCTGCTTGGCCTCTCTATATTGCAACTGCCATCTTTGCCTTTCCAGCCAGACGACACTGCGCTGGTAGTTCCTCCTTAGCCTCCTGACGGATTGACGTAATTCCTCTAATTCAGCCGACCATGGTGACGGTGAGGCCGCCATGGCCTTCCTCCTGGTTGGTACAGCGGCCCTCACCGCCCTGTGTACTGCGCCTACCAGTTCCTCATCTCTTTTGTCCACGTCTATGTCTTGATGTACGTCACCTTCCGGTAAGGCAGGAATGTCTCACTCCCTTGCTAGGCGTTCCCAATCTGCTTTGTTGTAATTGAATTGTACTTCCCACCCCATGGTCCAGCGGCATTCCCTTTCACCTAGAGTGCCATCTTTGCCTTTCCAGCCAGACGACACTGCGCTAGTGGTGGCATTGCTCATGACCTTCCAGCTTTGTATGAGATTTGCTGCGTTTGGAGATGTTAGGGTTACGTCTATGCTCTTGCCCTGTCCTCCTCCTGCTGCGTAGGTAGAAGGGTTGCCCGGCTTGTTGGCCACCACGAGCTGCGAAGCCATGATAAACTCTTCCACTTTGTCTCCGTTTGTATCTCTGGTGCCGCTGTACCACAGGAGGGATTTTGCATTAATGTCAGCAGTTATGACTGTCTTCCGTCCCCGCATCGCCGTGGTAACTCTTGCCAGATTTTCTAAATGTTGCTCAATCTCGTCTCCGTATTGGAAGTACGTGTTTATGAGAATAATTACTCCCACTGGGGACTGAAGCTCCACGACGTTGCAGTGGATAATTGTGAACTGTGAAAGCGTGGTGACCCTCAGAAGTTCATTTGTAACCGCTATCGCCGCTCTTGGGTCCTCCCCTCTGCTGACAATTTGCCATGTTGCGGCAGCAAAAGCTATTTTTCCAGCTTGGGAATACGGCTCCTGTAGGCAGAGCACATCCAGTCTCCTCTCCTCCACCTCTTTACGGAGCTCCTGCATCACAAGTCGGCTATTGTGAGTGTTTAATTGTCCAATTGTTATTTCGGTCGTCATGGGAAGTATGTGAGCATGTGGTCGTTTGGCAGGTCTTACTCCAGTCGAAAGCAATTCGTCCGTTTGTGAGTAGAGCCTGTTCGTAGATGTCCTTGAGGTCAAACTTCTCACCACGTCACTCAAAGACTTTCTTCAGCAGGTCAGGCAGGGCTCCGAAATCAGTGGGGAGATTCACTGACTTTAGCTGAATTCTGTCCACAGCCTCCATTACCGGAAAGGTTACCTTCCTAACCTCTTCATATCCTACACGGACCACATGTCGTTAGGCAGTGGCCAGGGTAATCGGCTCTTTCAGCCTAGCCAGTTGCATCGTGTACCCAGATATTGGGGTACACCCTTACCGGGTCCACAGGTGGCAATATGACCACTGGAGTGCTCTGTGTTGTGGACTTCAGACTTGTACTTCTGGCTGCGTTGTCTTGAATAGGGTGAGTTTCTTTAAGTTGATTTCCTGTTGGGATTGTCACAGCCATAGGATGCCCTTGCCGCTTCAGATGGACTGTCGGCTTCGTTCCCCAGCGTTGAGGGGTGGGATCTATGCCCATTGCGGGGAGATCTGTCTGTATACTGCTGGCAATCGTGTAGGGCTCTGTTTGGATGGCCTTGTCTAGTGATTCTTAGTGGCGCCCGAGAGCGCCATCAAGAAATTCTTAAATCTGGTTGCCCTCATAGCATCCCGCCTCCTCTTGCTCGGGGATTTGCGCTTTGGCATCCTGTTTTGTGGGCTGTAATCAGCCATAATCGATTCTAGAAATCAATAGTTGCTCCAGCATCCGATTTGTTGGGCAATTACGTTCCGTGGCTCCACATGACTTTTTTCCGCTGCTGCTTTGAAGTCTTTGCCGTTGTGTCCATTTGTGCCACACTTCGTACAAGGACTCCCTTGCACAAAGCCTTAGAATGTGGTCCAGGTCACCACAGTTGTGGCAGCGAGGTACCACGATGTAATCCCTGACGTTGACCGAATGGAAGCCAACGTATAATCTGCCCATTGCCGTGATCTTTCTCCACTTTGGTGCCGTGACCTAGACAACGTGATGAACAACATCACGCCCCCGAGGCCCCGTCTTGAATCTTAATTTGAAACTGTTTTTAAATTTTTCCTCATTTAGGTCATCAAAGTTTTGCTCTCCTATTGTGTCAATAAGTTCCTCATCGGTCATTATGGTGGGTACATCATAGAGGATTACTAGGGGATTCTTCTTCTTTGGAGGTTCACACTTGACTAAATTTAATTTTTGGTTGTTCAGTAACTTGTATTTGTCCTCCTCGGAAGCAACCTCCACAATTACCGAGTTTTTGCTTGGTTTAATCATCTTTATTCTGATTTTATCTTTTGCAGGACTGATGGTTTTCGTAAATAGCTCTTGAACTTTTTTCACACTGGTGTCTTGCCCAGGCAGAGTCCTGAGAAAGACCGCAGTGTCTGTTCTGTTAGCTACTTTGTCCATCGTCTCTTTAGTTGTGTTTGGCTTGGTTGGCGCTTGCGCAGCCACCGCCGCCCAGGTCTTCACCGGTTGGTTCCGTAATCTACTATTTTCCTTCTCTAACTCTTCCACCCGGCCTTCAAGTTTTGCATGAGCAATGGCCCATGCTGTGAGTTCATTTTTGATTATGGACAGAGCCGCTTGGCTTATCTTGCCATTCTTCACATTTTGCTCTAAGAGCAGTGAAATTCTGGCATGCCTCTGTGTCGCTGTCTCACCCTCTGCCTGTCCCAGCTCGTCCTGGGGAGAGGGATCAGGCGCAGTAGAAGCGCGTTTCGACGCACACGAATCACTCGTTTCAATTGTCGCCATCATGAATAAACGAGTGATAAAAGATGGGAGCCCATCTCTTACCCAAGACCGGCTCCTCTGGCATGGGGAGGGGGGGGGGGACAAAAAAGGCAGCTCGCCCACCGGCCTCGCCCCAAGGCCAAGGGCACTCTTCGAACTGCAGGGTTCAACGCGCCGTTGTCAGCGCACTGGTCCCCCTGGGTGGCTCCGTCATCGTCGATTTTACCTGACGCTCCTACATCTACATCTACATTGATACTCCGCAAGCCACACAACGGTGTGTGGCGGAGGGCACTTTACGTGCCACTGTCATTACCTCCCTTTCCTGTTCCAGTCGCGTATGGTTCGCGGGAAGAACGACTGTCTGAAAGCCTCCGTGCGCGCTCTAACCTCTCTAATTTTACATTCGTGATCTCGTCGGGAGGTATAAGTAGGGGGAAGCAATATATTCGATACCTCATCCAGAAAAGCACCCTCTCGAAACCTGGCGAGCAACCTACACCGCGATGCAGAGCGCCTCTCTTGCAGAGTCTGCCACTTGAGTTTATTAAACATCTCCGTAACGCTATCACGGTTACCAAATAACCCTGTGACGAAACGCGCCGCTCTTCTTTGGATCTTCTCTATCTCCTCCGTCAGACCGATCTGGTACGGATCCCACACTGATGAGCAATACTCAGGTATAGGTCGAACGAGTGTTTTGTAAGCCACCTCCTTTGTTGATGGACTACATTTTCTAAGCACTCTCCCAATGAATCTCAACCTGGTACCCGCCTTACCAACAATTAATTTTATATGATCATTCCACTTGAAATCGTTCCGCACGCATACTCCCAGATATTTTACAGAAGTAACTGCTACCAGTGTTTGTTCCGCTATCATATAATCATACAATAAAGAATCCTTCTTTCTATGTATTCGCAATACATTACATTTGTCTATGTCAAGGGTCAGTTGCCACTCCCTGCACCAAGTGCCTATCCGCTGCAGATCTTCCTGCATTTCGCTACAATTTTCTAATGCTGCAACTTCTCTGTATACTACAGCATCATCCGCGAAAAGCCGCATGGAACTTCCGACACTATCTACTAGGTCATTTATATATATTGTGAAAAGCAATGGTCCCATAACACTCCCCTGTGGCACGCCAGAGGTTACTTTAACGTCTGTAGACGTGTCTCCATTGATAACAACATGCTGTGTTCTGTTTGCTAAAAACTCTTCAATCCAGCCACACAGCTGGTCTGATATTCCGTAGGCTCTTACTTTGTTTATCAGGCGACAGTGCGGAACTGTATCGAACGCCTTCCGGAAGTCAAGAAAAATAGCATCTACCTGGGAGCCTGTATCTAATATTTTCTGGGTCTCATGAACAAATAAAGCGAGTTGGGTCTCACACGATCGCTGTTTCCGGAATCCATGTTGATTCCTACATAGTAGATTCTGGGTTTCCAGAAATGACATGATACGCGAGCAAAAAATTCTACAAGAGATCGACGTCAGAGATATAGGTCTATAGTTTTGCGCATCTGCTCGACGACCCTTCTTGAAGACTGGGACTATCTGTGCTCTTTTCCAATCATTTGGAACCCTCCGTTCCTCTAGAGACTTGCGGTACACGGCTGTTACAAGGGGGGCAAGTTCATCCGCGTACTCTGTGTAGAATCGAATTGGTATCCCATCAGGTCCAGTGGACTTTCCGCTGTTGAGTGATTCCAGTTGCTTTTCTATTCCTTGGACACTTATTTCGATGTCAGCCATTTTTTCGTTTGTGCGAGGATTTAAAGAAGGAACTGCAGTGCGGTCTTCCTCTGTGAAACAGCTTTGGAAAAAGGTGTTTAGTATTTCAGCTTTACGCGTGTCATCCTCTGTTTCAATGCCATCATCATACCGTAGTGTCTGGATATGCTGTTTCGAGCCACTTACTGATTTAACGTAAGACCAGAACTTCCTAGGATTTTCTGTCAAGTCGGTACATAGAATTTTACTTTCGAATTCAATGACCGCTTCACGCATAGCCCTCCTTACGCTAACTTTGACATCGTTTAGCTTCTGTTTGTCTGAGAGGTTTTGGCTGCGTTTAAACTTGGAGTGGAGCTCTCTTTGCTTTCGCAGTAGTTTCCTAACTTTGTTGTTGTACCACGGTGGGTTTTTCCCGTCCCTCACAGTTTTAATCGGCACGTACCTGTCTAAAACGCATTTTACGATTGCCTTGAACTTTTTCCATAAACACTCAACATTGTCAGTGTCGGAACAGAAATTTTCGTTTTGATCTGTTAGGTAGTCTGAAATCTGCCTTCTATTACTCTTGCTAAACAGATAAACCATCCTCCCTTTTTTTATATTCCTATTAACTTCCATATTCAGGGATGCTGCAACGGCCTTATGATCACTGATTCCCTGTTCTGTACATACAGAGTCGAAAAGTTCGGGTCTGTTTGTTATCAGTAGGTCCAAGATGTTATCTCCACGAGTCGGTTCTCTGTTTAATTGCTCGAGGTAATTTTCGGATAGTGCACTCAGTACAATGTCACTCGATGCTCTGTCCCTACCACCCGTCCTAAACATCTGAGTGTCCCAGTCTATATCTGTTAAATTGAAATCTCCACCTAAGACTATAACATGCTGAGAAAATTTATGTGAAATGTATTCCAAATTTTCTCTTAGTTGTTCTGCCACTAATGCTGCTGAGTCGGGAGGTCGGTAAAAGGAGCCAATTATTAACCTAGTTCGGTTGTTTAGTGTAACCTCCACCCATAATAATTCACAGGAACTATCCACTTCTACTTCACTACAGGATAAACTACTACTAACAGCGACGAACACTCCACCACCGGTTACATGCAATCTATCCTTTCTAAACACCGTCTGTACCTTTGTAAAAATTTCGGCAGAATTTATCTCTGGCTTAAGCCAGCTTTCTGTACCTATAACGATTTCAGCTTCGGTGCTTTCTATCAGCGCTTGAAGTTCCGGTACTTTACCAACGCAGCTTCGACAGCTGACAATTACAATACCGATTGCTGCTTGGTCCCCGCATGTCCTGACTTTGCCCAGCACCCGTTGAGGCTGTTGCCCTTTCTGTACTTGCCCAAGGCCATCTAGCCTAAAAAACCGCCCAGCCCACGCCACACAACCCCTGCTACCCGTGTAGCCGCTTGCTGCGTGTAGTGGACTCCTGACCTATCCAGCAGAACCCGAAACCCCATCACCCTATGGCGCAAGTCGAGGAATCTGCAGCCCACACGGTCGCAGAACCGTCTCAGCCTCTGATTCAGACCCTCCACTCGGCTCTGTACCAAAGGTCCGCAGTCAGTCCTGTCGACGATGCTGCAGATGGTGAACTCTGCTTTCATCCCGCTAGCGAGACTGGCAGTCTTCACCAAATCAGATAGCCGCCGGAAGCCAGAGAGGATTTCCTCCGATCCATAGCGACACACATCATTGGTGCCGACATGAGCGACCACATGCAGATGGGTGCACCCTGTACCCTTCATGGCATCCGGAAGGACCCTTTCCACATCTGGAATGACTCCCCCCGGTATGCACACGGAGTGCACATTGGTTTTCTTCCCCTCTCTTGCTGCCATTTCCCTAAGGGGCCCCATTACGCGCCTGACGTTGGAGCTCCCAACTACCAGTCCCTCCTCGGCAAGTGCACCCCGCACTCCGGAGAGGCGGATGCACCTCTCGCCCTTCGCTAATTAGTAGCCCGAGCTTCCACCTTTCGGCTAAGGACCCACTCCTACTCAGGTGATGGGTGGGTCACCCAGTCGTTCAGCGGTCTGAACCCATCTAACCTAGCCCAGGCGATGTCACCACCTCCTGGGTTTGGCAGAACACGCCCCGGTTACTCAGGGGCGCGGCGAAGCACCCTTGCCGAATCGCGCCGCGATCCCACGCCGACAAACGAGGTCTCCGGCATGCAGAGCACCTGATGGTCTGTGCCCTGCGAACAGAAGGAACTGATGTTCGGTCCCTCTGCACGGCTCCCCCTGTGCCACGCACCCTTCCCTTTCGCATCGGGTTGGGTCGCAGCTCTCCCTTTCGTCGCAAGGCAGAATGCCGAGCTTAACATCTAGCACCACGGGAAGGCAGAAAGAGCCATTTGGGAAGGAGAGGCTATGAGAGACGCATCACTTCCCCTGTGAGGACTGCCGCGGCACGCCCGACTAGAAGCGATACGCCCCAATGCGACCCTCCGTGCTTTACGGCGCGCCGGCAACGGGCGGGGCCGCGCCGAACGCGCGGTCAAGCGACCGACCTCACGCCAGCTAAGGCACCAAAATTTTGAGCAATTCCAGCATCGTAAACTTCGATTTATTTACAAAATAAGGTGGGAGAACAAAATCAACACAATGTACTTCTCTGACAAAGCACGTATATGGTACTGAAACTTTGTTAGCTATCAACTAAGCCGGTTCGGTAATTTTCTCTGAATGTTGATATGCTTTGCCGCTACCTCACTGAAAAAATAGAGAGCAAGAAATTGGGAGGGGAAGATACTAGTTATAACCCAATTACGCAAAACAAACTCAATTGTATCTCAGACTCGCTTCAGTGCTGCTCTTACAACAAAAATGCAATTTACGCAAATGTACTGCCGTCAGATTGAACAAAATAGATAAGAATTAGAAAGACTTGCTCAACCGACCCTAGATAAATTTATAAAACGAATATCACGCCGCCTGTATCACCAACATCCTTGACATGCACACCGCCTGTCTAAATTATGCAGTTGAAGAATGGCATTAAAACGGCAGCTAAAATGTTTGAGAAACTGTCATAAAACAAAAACAGATGAAACACACACAATAATAAATATGAAAAGAAGTAACTCAACGTTACACATAGAACACACTGAAGAGAGCTTAGCCATAAATGCGAAACAACCTTCAACATTTTGGATAACTATTTACAAAGCCATAAAATCTAGTAAAGTCAAGTTATGGAACATTTAAGAGCCATAGAATAGGCAATAATTAATGCCGATAGCAAAACACAATCAGAATAGCGCATAACACAGGGTGCCTGTATAAACACTCCCCTAACCAATGGCAGTCATTTAAACCATTTTTGAGATTCTTTCAGGGGAGCTCTAAACATTAAAATAGAAAACACAATAAGAGCCAGATAGCACTAACACTGAAAGAGCAATGACGCTTCGAAAGTTAGTTAAACTATTCACTGCAGAGCAACTTACAAGTCACTCCACTATGGCACACAGGAAAGCGGTTTTTTTCTTAAAATGTCTCTCAACCAGATCAAATTGTCTTTCGTGTACCACTCGCGGTGCACTGAATCGATAAAAATGCTAGCGTTGTAGGGGCAAATGCCATCGGTATGCCAGTACTCTGACCCTTCAGACAAGGGCATTTTCAGGTGGAGCTCTCCTCAGATGAAGTACTCCAAGTGCCTTCCTTCAGACCGGAAGTTGAGAACTTCAACGCAGACTCAAGCTTCACATCCATCACAAGGAGAATATACATGTGTGTCCATGGCAACGTTGCAATCATGGCAGCTAGTTACACTTAAAGCCGCTAAGTGAGGAAGTACTCTTAAATCGGTCAGTAGGTGAAGCAGCAGTCGTTAGCGGGACGCCGTAACACTCATTGCTAGGTCACGAGCCAGGATACAACTAAGTGAAGAATTTAACTATGATGATAAGTACACGACGCAAAAAATGGTTCACTCGTTTTTAGTGACATACACATATCATACAGTGAAGGCTTTCACGACCGGATGTTTCAGCTGCCGAGAATTCTTCCGGGTTGTACGGCCGTGGTCCATGGAACTCTTCCATCCCTGACGTTTCTTCCGAAGCTACGTTGGACATCCTCGGAGGTGCTCCTGGTTGATCTGAGTCTTGCCGACAGTCGGTAAAACTCAGATCAGCCAGGAGCACCTCGGAAGATGTCCAACGTAGCTTTGGAAGAAACGTCAGGGATAGAAGAGTTCCATGGACCACGGCCATACAACCCGGATGAATTCTCGACAGCTTACACAGATCAGCCAGTACATTACGACCATCGTATACTACCGATATAAACCCGTCCAGGCCAGAGCAGCGTCACCTAGCGAGGAATGACTGCTGGTCAGACACACGCACGTTGTATGTAGTATTAGTGATCGTACCGTCCGCGTGGAGAATGGGGAAGGCTCGCGATCTATCTGAGTTTGACCGACGGTAGATTGTGATGGCCCGGAAGCTCGGCACAAGCGTTTCGGAAACTGTTGCCGGGTGTTCGAGGAGTACTGTGGCGAGTGTCTTCAACACGTAGCGAAACCAAGGTGAAAGCACGTCCAGACGTCGTGGGATGTTGGACGTCGTAGGCTGGGCCGATTGGTAAAACAGGACATGCGGCGAACTGTGGCGGAATTAATACCAAATTTCAACGCTCAGCAGAGTACAAGTCTGTTTGAACACACAGTGCACCGAAAACTCCTAAAGAGGTGAAACCAGAATTACATCTTAAGCTATTCCAAACAGATCAGATGCCTCACCCAGTTCTTTTCTATACATTCTTATATTTATAACTGAGTTTTCTTCGAGGGCGCGGAGAAACAATGGCGCGGTGTCCAAGGCATCGCATCGGCACAGTAGGTTTCAAATCTCACGTCGAATCATCAAGATGTAGGTTATCCATTGGTTCCCTAAACCGCTTGAGGCAACTTCAGAGATGGGACATTCTTAAACGAAAAGGTTTCCTTCCCTTTATCTGTCCTATAAGAACTGGTGCTCCGTCAACAATGACCTCGTGATCGGCGGACCGCTACACTCTAAATTCCATTCCCTCATTTCGAGACGGTAAATTGCACTTCCCCACCAATAGAAAGAGCTTTTATCAGTGATATGAGGCTGCACATGCTTTTATGTTCAGCACAAAGAATAATTACCGCCTCCAACGACTGCGATTATTCCACATAATGCCACCCAAGTTACATAAAGAAATACTGTTACTTGGTGGAACCGTAAAAGTCAGCCACGAAGTGGTTGAACGTAAATTCAGAAAGCCTTTATGGAAGAAGGACAGTAGCGGCCATGGCAAGGCTAACGCTATAAGCAGTCAGACTTGTGGCGAAGTACCGCAGCGAAATGGGCAGTTTGCATCGGAAGACATAAACGGCTCACAAAACTGTCCATGTCGGCTGGTGTGAGACTTAGCATGATCAGTAACGGCTTTAAGGGCTGCTGCACTATGCGCCGGAGTGCAAGTGATCAACTCCGGGCATTTATTGTGGCTACTGCTGGGACTGTGAAAAGAACGGACGGACGGCCAACATTAGATGCTGTGAAGCGGTATGGAGAAAGTAAAAACTTCGAGCTAGAGTTAACACCAGCTATAAAGCTGAACCAAAGCGCAGCTTACCCAGAGGTAAAACTGTGCGGTGGGAATATTTTTTTCGAGATGTGCACATGAGAATAAATCCTTTGTAACTGTGAAGTCGTCGTCATAGGATGTTACTCGTTCCGAGAGAGCGTGTTTTCCGTACTTCCTTCAGTTAACATTGTGTGTGTCTTTACTTAGCCATAAAGCTCTATTCTGGTGCACTTTGAAAAATTTTATGACCTCCTGCAGATTAAGTGGTGGGATATGACTGGTAGTGTTTGATGGATCTTCAGCATTCATTTGTTGTCTTTGGACCACTGTAGCGCTTCTCAGCAAAAATGTCAACAGCCTTGTACCACCAGCAGTGACACTATTTAGCATGTTCTTCCAGGACAACTGAGCTATGTTTGATCATATCCATTTATCAAAGAGTTTAGGTCGGAGCATACATTGAACAAACGGGTCACTATAAAAACCTATCAAATAGCCGATATGTCCACCTTTGGCGCGGCTAACAGCGGCGACGCGTCGTAGCATGGATGCAGTGAGGCCTTGGTAGGTCGTTGGAGTGAGTTCTTACCACATCTGCACACACAAGTCACCTAATTACCGTAAATTCTGGGGAGAGGGGCGATGACCTCTGACGCCACGTTTGATCACATCCCAGATGTGATCGATTGGTTTCAGGCCTAGCGAGGTGGGGACCAACACATCAATTGGATCTTGTCACTGTGTTCCTGGAACCACTTCATCACACTTCCAGACTTGTGCCATGGCGCATTATCTTATGGAGAAATGCCACACTGCTGCCAGGAATCATCGTCATGAAGAGTTGTACTTGGTCTGTAGCCAGTGTAGGATACTCCATAGCCGTCATGGTGCCTTGCTCGAGCTCCACTGGACCCATGGACGCCCACGTGAATGTTCCCCAGAGCATAATGGAGCCGCCGCCAGCTTGTATCCGTCCCGCAGTATAGGTGTCAAGGAGCTATTCCCCTGGAGGCCGACGTATTCTTGCCCTCCAATCGACATGATGAAGAAGGTATTGGGATTCATCAGACCGTGCAACGCTCTGCCACTGCGCCAACTTCGAGTGCCAGTGTTCATGTGCCCGTTGTCGATGTCGTGGTGTTAACGTTGGCAGCTTGTATCCGTCCCGCAGTATGGGTGTCAAGGAGCTATTCCCCTGGACGCCGACGTATTCTTGCCCTCCAATCGACATGATGAAGAAGGTATTGGGATTCATCAGACCGTGCAACGCTCTGCCACTGCGCCAACTTCGAGTGCCAGTGTTCATGTGCCCCTTGTCGATGTCGTGGTGTTAACGTTGGCACATTCAAGGGTCGTCGGCTGCCTCCGCAGCTTTAGAGCAGTACTTCGAGATTAAAAATTACGGAAATTCAGGTCGTCGGGATGTTATGCAAACAACTGTGCCTTTTAATGATCGTAAATGTTTCACACTTTATCCTACCAGCGGTGAGATAATTCAGGACCACTCATAACGCAAACAACTACTCTTTTTTAATGACTGTAATTGGTTGAACACTTTGTCCCAACAGCGGGGGGTTTCCATAATCTTTATTGTGTTTATTATCTTATCCTCTAGAATGATACATTGCTTGTGATCTTCTTTAGTTTATATAAATGTTGCTATATGTAAATAAATGGTGTTATTATCGGCTTGATTGGCGAATTAACAAATCGTTTTATTCAAAAAGGTAATTCTTTAGCAAAAATGTTTCGCTGATAAATTTTGTAGTTCCTCACAGTTATTCCTGTGGTACAAGTCTTCATGTTCGCGCTCATCTGTTGTGGGCAGGAGCACAGGAACAAGCTAGATGTTTTTAATGGAACACACTCGCAAGCTAGAACTTCGAATTCCACAAAATATAATATTTATGTTGCATCTGTGTCCTTCGTCCCTGTTGATGTTCAGTTGTTTTCATGCATGTCCTTCGATTCTGGTGATATGAAATCACACCCTCTTCCCGTTCCAGACAAAGACTTTTTTTACGTTAATGTCGGTATAATGTTGACATGGTTTACTGACTAACACAGAAAAATCTTAACTGCACGTCGTATGCTATTGCACGTTCTGTTATTCCACTTTGAGGCAATCATGCTTTCACCGTCAAGCCACACTTCGCTCAGAATAGTTTAAAGAAATGTATATAATCATTTTATTTATGTTCGTTTAAAGTTAAGACTAAACTACTTTTCAGTAAGCATTTCGCTCGCTGTATTAACGTTTGGTTCGATATTACACAAAATATTCCATGAGAGTGGTAGAAGTATATCCATCATCGACTAGCAACAAAACCATACACGCGAGGAAACGTTATAAGCCATGACATGAATACGAAATTTTTGACCATTTGGAACAACGTGGAGCGAGAGATCAGGAATTAGGTATGCTTCCGAATACAACTACCACAAAATATTACTGAACATTTCTTCAGTTCCAGTTCATAATAGCAGAGGATAATATGAATTAATACAATTGGAAACACGTCGTTGACAAGACAAAGAGTCTTATCATAATCTTTTTCAGTAGTGTCAACAGTTTAGGTTGCAAATGACAGCAGAAGCTTTATTTACGCGTTTCGCCTTTTTGAAGCAACTTCAGACTTTCCACATTGAAGATCCTATCTTACACAAAATGTTGTTACAAATGTTTTAAACTTTACACAAAAAATCGTAATGAAGGGGCTTACGTTTGGAAACTGCGAGTAAAACAGTACTCAAAAGCAGCCAAAACTTCTGGTGTGCACATAAAATGCAAAACCAACAACGAAAAGTTAAGTTTGTAGCGGAATTGTACAAAGAACGACGATCCTTACCTTCGGCGAAGGGACGCAGTACTGCTAAGATAGGACCAAACTCATAATCTTGAAACCTAACTACTGCAACACAAATTGCAATAGGCGTGAATACATAACAACATAGTGCACGCTATGTAAGAGTGGCAGATAGGAGGCTATCGAAGCAGCGGACGGAAGTTCCGCTAGGTGGCATCAACACAGTGGATGTTGTGTAGATAAGCATGAAGTAAAACATGTAATAGTAAGTTAAGACAATGAAAATGAAAAACAGATTTAACATAGGTGACAGAAGCATAATATAATAAAACCGTGTAAAGAAAGAATAAAATATGTAATACATGGCTTCATCTGTTGGCACCAAGTGTAAAGACAGGAGATACATAAGAAATGTCTATACATTACAGCTCCTATGAAAACGACATAAACTTTATATACAAATTTTTTACAAGCCAAGTGTAAAGTATAAGAAACAGAAATGAGTTCCCATCTTGCCAAGGAGAATTGTGGCAGTGCTCAGCTAAACTCTCTTAAAAACTGCCGACATTGAATCATAAGAAGTCTGATTCTTAGTAATGAGTTGGTCATTAATACTTACATCTTAAGCTACAGGCAACTGTTTTTCTGAAACTACAGTTCCTCAAGCAAAGTGAAGTTTTTACTCTGGGTTGCACGATGCAAAATTTGGAGTGATTCTAGTACAGTGTCTGCATGTGCGCTGACTTTTATAAGCTTGTCGAATAAACACTGCAGTGAGAATCTTGGTCTATACAAGACCAGTCATAATGTATACAGCGATACTGGATCTTGTCATGAGTGGTGCAAGCTACTTTAACATTATGGTTCTTTAACAGCCTACTGAGCTGATACTAAGCGCCACGCAACAGCGGTAGGACAGCAAACTTTGCTTTGGAAATTACAAAATTAGCTTCCGGCATAGTCCAATTTTTCTCCACTTTTCATTTCTACAACTTATCGACAACGCTCTGGTTACATCCCGTCCTTGAAGTACTACCGAACGTATCTCACAATGCTTCAAGTCAAACAGACAATGTACCAAAGAAGAACGAAACGAACGTAATACTGGCAAAGTTCCACATCTGCAGAGTAACATCAAACATAGTACATTTGTAACATATAGGCGATATAACCAGGAACTTTTACATCATTAGCAATCCAAAGAACGGAATATCTGTATGATACATCTTTGACAGACGGAAAACATGGAGAACAGTTACAGTGAAAGTTACAGTGTACGCAATAACAAAATAAAAGTAATGTACACATAACGGTGAAACTAGATATGTTAAAAATAAGAAATACTTAAACCATGTTCATGGTGCAAGGATTCTCACGTAATAAAAATGACAGTCCCATAACTGAAGTGACAAAAATCCCATAACTGAAAAGTGACATACGTCAGGTAGAACCTAACCTTATGACAACAGTCTTCATGCAATAACACATAATTGTGTCAAACAGGCTTTATATACAGAAATATATAATTTTATTATATAAAAAATGACGTTTTATAAAACTGAAGTATCTAGAAGTATTAGAACACAAAGTTCCAAATAATTACTATCATATTGTAAAGGTGAAATAACTGTACACTTCCGAAGTACTGTAATTACATATAACAGCCCGCATGTTATTTTTAGTCAGGATAAAAAAAGTCACGTATAATTAAATCTTACAGGTTTTGCTTTAGAGCCTTAAGGCAACCCTCTGATAACAGAGTGTAAAGTGGAAACATGCGAAGAATTAACAGTAATAGGTTCTTGGAAGCTAGTAAAGTACATACAAAATGTAGCTGCCATATTAACAAAGGCTAGTAAATGAAAGAAACCTGTTGCTTGATGTGGTCAGACTACACCATCAAACACCAACTCCACATCAGGTTACACATCATCCTTATTAAAAGTGAAGGATGTGAAATAGTAGTGTTTGTGGCAGTTTGTCGCATGCTGACAACATCCGCTCATAGGTTGCCAGTATAGAAACAGCATTACCATCATAAATCGTGTCAATGGAACGTTGTGGACAATAAAACATAACCTATGTCTATACTGCACAAAGATAACAACATCGAATTACTTCAAAACACAGCGTAAGCGAAATGAACACAGTCAGGTTTTATACAAAGATGACTGACCATGGGTATCATTAGTGTATAACCCATTATGACCTTAGTACATCAAAGTAGGTTATATGTAACTTGGAAATATATATCAGGCCATGTATAGAGTACAACATACTGTACTCTTAAAAATAGTGAGCATTTTAAGCCCAGAATATGGAAGACAGGCGTACAATATTAAACTGCATACAGTAACAGGCTTGACATATTCATTGACAAAACACATCATGGCCAAAAGCATCCTAAAAAGTAGAGGTACATAACGATGAATTCCATGAAGAAACGGGTTTGAAATATTCAGTAACAAGGCTCATCAAGTACAAAAATAAGAACAACAGCCTAAGTATAACTTCCGTGAAAAGATATGACAATGAACCACGCTCTTAACTGGAAACTAATTAAAATGGACAGAATATTTCATACAATCATAAGTTTTTAAATCTTGTTTTAATTATAACAGGACAAGAATACACGTACATGAATATGAACAGACGCTGGCATTCTTTAACTGTGTAAAACCGCGGACGTGAAATAAAATGAAGAGATAATCAACTTCAAATTGGTAAAACAGTACAATTAACAGAAAAGTTGTTCTGTCATACTCAGTAATTTCTTCCCTATAGAAATACTGAAAATGCCTAAAAATGGAGAAACGCATAAATAAAGCTTCTGCTGTCATTTGCAACCTAGACTGTTTCTCTTACTGAAAATAAATCACTAAGGTTGCTGCACCATCACTTTGGAGTGGGACAATTTATTTGTCAAAAATGACTGCAGAGTGTATGAAAAAAACCTCGCAACAGGTAAGGTAAGTCACTACTCTTTGGTAATACAGGTTATAACAGTCAGAGCTTGTGCCCCGAAATTAGCTGCTAACGGAAATTTTATATCCTGCTTATTATGCAGTCATGGTCGATTCAAATAACGCCTCTATAGCATCATTATCATATAACGTCGTTTATGCGACTGCGCTGACAGGCACACTGCATGCCTTTTCGTAGTATATGCAGAAGAACAGGTCAACAGCCGTGTTGTTGTTGTGGTCTTCAGTCCTGAGACTGGTTTGATACAGCTCTCCATGCTACTCTATCCTGTGCCAGCTGCTTCATCTCCCAGTACCTACTGCAACCTACATCCTTCTGAATCTGCTTAGTGTATTCATCTCTTGGTCTCCCTCTAAGATTTTTACCCTCCACGCTGCCCTCCAATGCTAAGTTTGTGATCCCTTGATGCCTCAGAACATGTCCTACTAACCGGTCCCTTCTTTTTGTCAAGTTGTGCCACATACTCCTCCCCAATTCTATTCAATACTTCATCATTAGTTATGTGATCTACCCATCTAATCTTCAGCATTCTTCTATAGCACCACATTTCGGATGCTGCTATTCTCTTCTTGTCCAAAATATTTATCGTCCCTGTTTCACTTCCATACATGGCTACACTCCATACAAATACTTTCAGAAACGACTTCCTGACACTTAAATCTATATTCGATGTTAACAAATTTCTCTTCTTCAGAGACCATCATCAGTTATTTTGCTCCCCAAATAGCAAAACTCCATTACTACTTTAAGTGTCTCATTTCCTAATCCAATTCCCTCAGCATCACCCGACTTAATTCGACTACATTCCATTATCCTCGTTTTGCTTTTCTTGGTGTTCATCTTATATCCTCCTTTCAAGACACTGTCCATTCCGTTCAACTGCTCTTCCAAGTCCTTTGCTGTCCCCGACAGAATTACAATGTCGTCGGCGAACCTCAAAGTTTTTATTTCTTCTCCATGGATTTTAATACCTACTCCGAATTTTTCTTTTGTTTCCTTTACAGCTTGCTCAATATACAGATTGAATAACATCGGGGAGAGGCTACAACCCTGTCTCACTCCCTTCCCAACCACTGCTTCCCTTTCATGCCCCTCGAGTCTTATAACTGCCATCTGATTTCTGTACAAATTGTAAATAGCCTTCCGCTCCCTGTATTTTACCCCTGCCACCTTTAGAATTTGAAAGAGAGTATTCCAGTCAACATTGTCAAAAGCTTTCTCTAAGTCTACAAATGCTAGAAACGTAGGTTTGCCTTTCCTTAATCTTTCTTCTAAGATACGTCGTAAGGTCAGTATTCCCTCGTGTTCCAATATTTCTACGGAATCCAAACCGATCTTCCCCGAGGTCGTCTTCTTCCAGTTCTTCCATTCGTCTGTAGAGACTTCACGTTAATATTTTGCAGCTGTGACTTATTAAACTGATAGTTCGATAATTTTCACATCTGTCAACAGCTGCTTTCTTTGGGATGGGAATTATTATACTACTGAATTATTACACTACTTAATATTCAAAGGATAAGTCTGAAGCATTAATGGTACAGCGAATTTGTGGTGTACATCACGTTATATGCAGTTTGAGTCCAAGCGAAGTTCACTATATAACATATATCCATGAAACAGAAAGCAAATATTACAGTAGTAAAAGCTGTATCTATACATTAAATATTGAGCTACTCTAACTACATTGTGGAGTGGGATTTTCACGGCATTTCAGTCGGACAGTTTGACTTGCTTCGGTTGAGTCGGAAATTCCGAACAGCCACACTCCATGGTTTCGGGAATGGGACCCTTCCTCTATTCCCACAGACAGACTGAGGCCCCTACGTCGTTTTAGATACTTCTTGGTACGCTAAAGATATTGCTAGTATGTATCCACTTCGACGGGTAATGATTATGACCTAACAAAACAGTTAACAGTGTGTTTCCATAACCGCCGGCCGGAGCGGCCTAGCGGTTCTAGGCGCTACATTCTGGAATCGCACGACCGCTACGGTCGCAGGTTCGAATCCTGCCTCGGGCATGGATGTGTGTGATGTCCTTAGGTTAGTTAGGTTTAAGTAGTTCTAAGTTCTAGGGGACTGATGACCTCAGAAGTTAAGTCCCATAGTGCTCAGAGCCATTTGAAGCATTTACCATAACCAACGTAACCATACAAACCACGGAAACGCAAGTATCAACTAAGGTGTCACAACGGAAACTACGAAACAGTTCTGCTGCTTTTTACCCGTTCTCCATTCGTTAGTACACTGTCAGCTAATTCTTCCTCCTTCCTTACTTTACCAGTCCGCCTAATTTCTCAAATGTTTCCATTCTCTCCTTTTTTTGATTTTCCTACAGTCCATGTTACACTGCCGTCCAATGCTGTGCTCCTAACGCACATTCTCAGAAATTTATTCATCCAATTAAGGCACATTTTTGGTACTGGTAGATTTATCTGGGTCAGTGCGAGTCTGTTTTTTATATCCTCCTTGCCTCGTCCCTCATTGATTATATTGCTGCATACGTAGCAGAACTCCTTAGCTTAATCTACATCGTGACCACTTATCCTGATGCTAAGTTTTTCGCTGTTCTCATTTCTGCTACTTCTCATTACTTTCGTCTTTCTTCGATTTACTTTCAAACAATGTTGTGTACTCATTTGGCTGTTCATTCAAGTCAATAGATCCTGTAATACTTCTCCATTTTCACTGAGGCTAGCAAAGGCATCACCGACTGTTAACAGCGATATCTTTTTACCTTAAATTTTAACATCACTATTAAATATTTCTTTTGTTTCCGTCATTGCTTCTTCAATGTATAGAGTTAACAGTAGGGGCGAAAGGCTACGTACATTCGTTCTTCGTCTTCCACTCTTATTGTTCCCTCTAGGTTCTTGTACATATTGTATATTACTCGTATTTCCCTACAGCTTAACCACTATTTTTCTCAGAATTTCGAACGTCTTGTACCATTTACAGTGTCACTCTTCTTCCAGAGCGACACCCTATGAAAGTTTCTTAATTTTCTTCAGTCTTGCTCCCAGTATCAACCGAAACACCAAAAATCCCGCCGGCCGGGGTGGCCGAGCGGTTCTAGGCGCTACAGTTGGAACCGCGCGACGGCTACGGTCGCAGGTTCGAATCCTGCCTTGGGCATGGATGTGTGTGATGTCCTTAGGTTAGTTAGGTTTAAGTAGTTCTACGTTCTAGGGGACTGATGACCTTAGAAGTTAAGTCCCATAGTGCTCAGAGCCATTTGAACCATTTGAAACAAAACTGCCTTCCTGGTGTCTTTCTTTCCTGAAGCCAAGCTGACCGTCGTCTAACAAAAAAAAATTGTTCAAATGGCTCTGAGCACTATGGGACTTAACTTCTGTGGTCATCAGTCCCCTAGAACTTAGAACTAATTAAACCTAACTAACCTAAGGACATCACACACATCCATGCCCGAGGCAGGATTCGAACCTGCGACAGTAGTGGTCTCGCGGTTCCTGGCTGTAGCGCCTAGAACCGCTCGGCCACCCTGGCAGGTCGTCTAACAAATTTTCAGTTTTCTTTTCTATTCTTCTGTATACTATGCTCGTCAGCAACGTGGATTCATGAGCTATTAAGCTGACTGTGCTGTAATTCTCGCACATGTCGGCTCTTGAAATCTTGTGTGGCTGATGATTTTCCGAAAATCCGATGGAATATCGTCAGTCTCATACTTTCTACACTTTCCCCCAATGATTTTTGAAATTCCGATGGAATGTTATCTATCCCTTCCGCCTTACCTGGTCCTAAGTCTACCAAAGCTCTTTTAAGTTCTGATTCTAATTCTGGATCCCCTACCTCTTCTTACAGACTTCTGTTTCTTCTCCTGTCACGTCAACACAAAAGTCATGCTTCCTCATAGACGCCTTCTATGTACTCTTTTTCGCCTATCCGCTCTCTCCTTTGGCTTTATCAATGGAAACCCCACTGCACTCTTAATTTTACAAGAGCAGTTTTTAAATTTAACAGCGGTTGTTTTGAGTTTTCTATATGCTAAGTTCTCTCGACGATCATTGCTTTTTCGAAATCTTCATATCTTCTCTGCAACCTCGTCAGCGTGGCTCCCTTGCGCTTTCTGTTTAATTCCTAAGACGTTTATACTGCAGTAATCCTATCTCTTTCTGAACATTTCCGTACCTCCCTCTTTCGTCGATCAGTGTAAATATTTCTTCTGTTACGCAAGGTTTCTTCGCAGCTACCTTCCTAGAACATACGTTTGTCTGTCTAACATTTCTGTAGAGGTGTCCACATTTTTCCATCTGAACTATTTCTCATCGCTGTATCCATATCCTCAGCGATCTTCAAATGCGTGTCATCATTTCTATTGTTTCAGTACCCCACTTCCTTCCATAGTGATTTTTCTGGACGATTCCCTTAAACTTCAGTCTACTGTTCATCATTATTAAATGGTGATCCGAGGCAAAATCCGCTCGTGGGTAAGCCTTAGAGTCGAATATCTGATTTCGGAACCTCAGTCTAACTATGATGTAAGCTAGATGGATGATATGATACTCTATGGTATTCTGCGGTTTGAATTCACGCTGATATTTAGCAGTTGCATTGATTTGATTTTGTAAATGATACTGACAATTCTCCCGGATAATTATTTTGTTCAATTTGCACAAGAATTCCACCTGACGTAGTGTAATAATGTTGACTGTAAGTCGTGCACATATCACTAAAATTACAGATCGTACATCAGAACTTTTATAATTTTTGTCTTCGATGGATTTAATTATTCTTAGCAAATTGATCAAGAAAAGGAACCACAGAATACCACCCGCACGCAACACTGACGTATGCTACCAGAAATATTTTTCTCCGTGATTCGTGCGTAGTTTAATTTTGGCCTCATACATCAGCAATGAAATCTTGTTCAACAATAAATACCATCAGCACTGTTCTTAGAAGATGCGGTCTGATTCGATTAATTTTTTTTGTTTTTAAATTGAGTTCAGTACGACCGGTGCACATTTATTTCTTACACATGAATATTGTTTGCGGTTTCAAGTAATTTAAGTTTGCCGCTGAGATAAAAGTTAAAATGGCGGCTAACAAAAGATAGAGGATTTCTTTTTTAATTTAGATTTTCCTTTGCTCAATAAATAATTAATCATTTAAATTGATGCTACCAAAAAAATTATTAATACTGTTTCGCAAATTAGTTTAACACAAACCCTTGATATTTCGACCAGAAGTACAGACGAAGTTGCTATATAATCGCAACTAACAATGGCTCCGCTTCTTGCAAGTATGATAAAACAATTAATACAAAATTATAATTAAAAGAGGAAGTGATTTTTCAATAATTAATCATAAATAGTTTTAACGTATTTGGCCATGTTTTTTTTACCAGCAAATGAACATAAGAGTACAATAATTTTACATTAAATGTTTTTCGCTCAACAGACCTCAAATTGATTCGCGTCTTGCGTCGGCGACGTACGTCGAAGAAGACGACAAAAGGCTACAAAACAAAAGAATGACATAGATTAACAAAAAATGTGGGACAAATATTGTCTCTGTTTTACATAATTATCATCTTTTTTAAGAAATAATTACATAATTGAATGAATATTATTGAGTTACGTAATTTTCCACACCTTCATATTCCACTCGTAATATATATATATATATATATATATATATATATATATATATATATATATATATATAGTGGATGTTATACCGTGCTTCAGTGTCTTTGCAGATATATCTCCTTCTCCTGTGATTTGTCGCAGAGCTCAGTCTTTCTTCTACCTCGTACCTGTTGCCAAGCCCTTATTCTCTTAACCCTTTGTTTTAGACATTACCCTGCAGCTGTATTCCAGTCCCCCATGATTATAACATTTTTATCGACCTTTACATACTGAATTACCCGTTCAGTGGAGGTACATTTATACTTCTACGAGTAGAACGCAATATTATGTGTTATCTTTGGTTAAGTAAGCAAAGGGGATAATCAACAACTAAATTTACGTCAGAGAAGAACTTTAACCTGAAGTACCCGCGTTATTGCACCATGTTCAATCTCAAAAGGGACGAATCTGTGAACTGTTAAATACGTAAGGAAGAGGTAGTGTACACATAGCGGTACAAGTTTAAAATGGTCTTGAAATACAGAGTGAGTCAAATGAAAATCTTAAATTTGTAATAACAAATCGAAATTTCGCCCCGCTATCCTGTAAGTTGGTAATCGTGCTACAAACAGCGTGCAGAATTGCCTGTAGATTGCAGCATAGTGCACATGCACACATACCGTCGCAGTAGCAATATAAAGATGGCCACCCCACTTACGACTTGCACCAGGGAAGAACAGCGTTCTGTTATTCGGTTTTTGTGTAGTGAAGGTGTGAAACCTATTGAAATTCATCGACGAATGAAGGTTCAGTACGGTGATGCATGTTTGTCACAGCAGCAAGTCTACGAATGGAGTAGGATGTTCGCAAATGGTGTGACTTCAGTGGAAGATGCTCCTCGTCCAGGTCAGGCACAACGAGTTGTGACTCCACAGAACAGTGCAGCAGTTGAAGCCATAGTGAAGGAAAACCGCCGAGTGACACTGAATGACACTGCAGCATGTTTACAGATTAGTCATGGGTCAGCACACCACATTGTACATGATGTGCTCCAGTTTCACAAAGTGTCTGCAAGATGGGTGCCACGGCAGCTGACTCCTGAAATGAGAGAAAGACGTGTTGATGCTTGTGAAGAACTTCTTCGGCGCTTTGAACGAGAAAGTGATGGCTTCCTTGCAAGAATCGTTACTGGGGACGAAACCTGGGTTCACTTCCACCAACCGGAAACGAAGAGAGCGAGCAAGGAATGGCGTCATTCCTGATCACCAAAACCAAAGAAGTTTCGAACAGAACCATCTGCAGGGAAGGTTATCCCGACTCTTTTGGGACGAAAAAGGCGTCATTTGGTTTGGAGCATTACGTGCCTAGAGGGACCACGGTCAGCACTGCCACACAGATCTCCTAAAAATCATCTGCAGCCTGAATTCAAATCAAAGCGAGGTGGATTGTTGTCAGCAGGTGTCCTTTTGCAACATGACAGTGCAAGGCCCCACACTGCCCGTACAACAGTTGCAACAATCACAGACCTGCATTTTGAGTGGCTTCCTCATCCACCATACTCAACAGAGCTTCCCCGTTGTGATTTCCATATGTTTCGACCACTTGCAATGGGAGGAAAGAAATTCAGTTCTGATGAAGAGGTACGCCACGCTGTGGACGAGTGGTTGCGCAGACTACCAAAAGAATGTTTTTCTAAAGGAATTTATGGACTTTGTAAGCGCTGGAGGACTTGCATTGAGCGTGGGGGAGATTATGATGAAAAATGATGCACCTTTGTATCACTTCTGCACAATAAATAATATTATCAAAAATATGTAAGGTTTTCATTTGACTCACCCTCGTACATTCATTAGTCTTAACAACACAATCTCCGCTAATTGTAAAATCGCTACAACATGCAGTAAAAATAATCGTGCGATGTTTTTCGTCGAATGACCACCTCCCCCATTTGGTCTACGTCTCCTGTAATAGCATCGTAGGTAACCAGAGCGAGAGTACTGGTCGTAAGGCGCGATTTACTAGCCAATCATGGCTCTGGCTCTGAGCACTATGGGACTCAACTGCTGAGGTCATTAGTCCCCTAGAACTTAGAACTAGTTAAACCTAACTAACCTAAGGACATCACAAACATCCATGCCCGAGGCAGGATTCGAACCTGCGACCGTAGCGGTCTTGCGGTTCCAGACTGCAGCGCCTTTAACCGCACGGCCACTTCGGCCGGCTAGCCAATCAACCGGAATAATAGTTAAGTAGTGCTGGTCGCCGATTGTAATGTGCGCATATTTCCGTAGCTTAAGTACTTTAATTGAAAGTGTGTGCAGCGGGTTAGATTAGAAAAGGGTGGCCCTTATGGTCATGAGTTATGAATCAAATACACAGCAATGTGTAACTAATAACGGGCACATTATCTGACTACGAAATGAAATAGGATTCCAAATTAAGTCCATTTATTACAGTTACGTTCGAAATATGTGATTATGAATTTGACCGAAAGGTTTAACTGAAGTTCAGAAGCGCCGAGAATACAGAGTGAATAATCGGTCAACGTGAAAGACACCAAAGACTTGGCAAAGATCGGACTGTACTGGCAGCATGCCAGGTCGTCATCTGGCAACTTAACTGTGAAAGTACAAACTCGAGATGGCTGATATGTTATTTCACGATTAATACGACAGAATGGTTAATTAAAACGAGTGTACTACGTTAAAGGACGAATTGCGAATGAGGCCTGAACACTCGCTTAGTATTTTACAAGGTTCACAGCAATTACTGCCATCACGGCGTCTACAAAGCACTGCTCTGAGTCGTCACCCGTCTGCCTATACTTGCGTGATCTCATCAAATCATGCAAGTCACTGAGCAAAAGATCGCAAGTGCCATGGTCTGCTGCTGATTGCCGCAGAGGGCAAGAATTCCTTGCTCGCCTGCTGCCGAAAAAGAAGTTCCTTACTCGCCGATTTCCATGGAAGAAGTGAAACCTGCTCGCTCTCCAGGCTGACTATCGCTTCCGAGCTTCATTCTGTGCATGAGTGAGACGCCTTCTACAATATACTGATATTTTAGTAAGTAAACCACAAATTTCCCAGTTTTTCAGTAATGAACTGTAGAAGGACGCAGCTCATAACAATTTTGTTTGATACCACCAGTCTGGAGTCGAGTTTTCTAGCCATCCAATGGGCTGGGCTCCAGTTTGGGATTTTCTGGAAACTAGAGTTCAGCTCGTCCCGTCTGCAAAATTATTATTGTTGAGCAATGAGAGGTTTCGTTGCAAGTTTCCAACCAGTGGCCAAGCTGACCTCGTGGAGGAGCAGAGTCCCCACATTTCTCATGACGCCACAAGCCAACTGCCATCTCATTCCATTCGATTCTAGGAAGGACTTTCCAACTCGAAAACTATCAGCAGTTAGATTCGTGAGCCGAGCTGCAGCTTGCGTTGGTGCTGTTTGTAGGTTTCCACCCTCTGTTGGAGGCCAGACTGTATACTTTAGTTGGCGTGGTTGCGGTTGTATGTCTTCTTCTCATCTTGACTGACGCCACTCGTTCGCAAGCAATGCCTGTCCGTTAGTGGCAGCAGTCGCGGTTATCGATATGCAGTAAGTGTTGCCCTATCTTTGGGCGACGTCATTGTTTTTCCGTGTAGTGTGAGTGTGGCACTTCGGTTGGGGACTCAGGAGAAGCCAGGCCTGCGCAGTGCGACAACATTCCGGGACCGCTGGCGGCGCGCATGCACTGCCAGATGGAAGGGCTGCGGTCGTTAGGGTGTACGACCTCGTCGTAAACCAGATCCTGCAGGCTTTAATATGAGTGCATTTCAATTCAAGTAGAGAAACCTCCACCATTGTGGCATCTCGTGATTCTCCATTGACTTGGGTTCGTGTTGCTGCCCGTAGTGTCGCCGAGGCAAAGAGCAGGGAATGGACTGCTTGGGGAAAGCGGATCTGCTTAGCTTTCCTCGACTTCTTATTATTATTTACTGTGTTCAGCTTGTTACAAATTGTTAAGTTCAACCAGAAGTAGTTTTTCTTACCTGGTGGCCAGTAATGCCCCAGTTACCTGACCTGGGGGTTGGTGTATGTAACGGCAGTGTACGTTTCCTCGCCTTGCCGCTGCTGTCCGGTAAGGCGTATAGTTTTCACAGGTTTCTTCATTGTAGGCCGTTTGTGATTCTTCTACTCTGGTGGTAGTGATTCCTTTCTCGTTCTGGGCGCTCTAAGCACAGTGTTCTGGGGGCGTAGTGCAGTCCGCCAGTTCCGGCTTCGGCGTTTTGCTCCATTCTTGCATTTGGTTTATTGGACGTCAGGTAGCTTCAGCAAGATTATCATTAGTCATTCGTTAGACTGCATTAGTCTGAATTACCATCTTGTGAAGTGAATGCAACTCTTGGCTGCCTATCTTATCGCTCTCAAAAGTGTTTGTTGCAGGACCTTCTCAGAGGTCGATTCCTGGAGCACTGTCTGTGTGACCTTGTGTTTTATTATTGTATTATTTACCACACCTTGTAATGCCTATATTAAAGGTTATGGGTATATAGCTAACAGTTCCGGTCGCCTTCTGGAATAATTCTAGCAGTGTGAGGGTTGTGTCACGGGGTTACCATCGTATTTCACCCGTTTGGTGGTCAGTTGCCTGTTCCTTTTATTTAACCTTTGCTTGTATTTGCTGTTTTACAGCAGGTTTCTAAATTTTTAATATAATTGCCGTTCATGGTGTGTAAGGCCTTCAACCGTCATTGTGGTCATTTGCTTTGGAAAAAAATTCGATATTTGTATTTTAGCAGTAAGCCTTAAAACCTTATTTACTGATATTCCTGGCGTGTGATGCCTTCTGCTGTGTTTGTGGCCAGTTTTTCATATTTCAGTACCTGTAATTGCAGCTAGTTCTTAAACATTTTTAATCTATTGCCATTCTTTGCGTGTAAGGCCTTCAGCCGTGATCACAATGGCTTGATTTATTTTTTTAATATTATCTGTATCCGTATTTTATGGTGATTTGTTAAATTGTAATGCACTGAAAACACTATTATTTACACATTCCTTCGTTAATAACGTGTGGTATATTCTTATTTATTGTTGAGTCTGGAATTACTGTTTTAAAAATAAATGTGTGTAACTGTAAAAGGCAACAAGTTGTAATTGGTTACGGCCCCGTCCACAATCGTAACCTAATCCTGCCTTCCCTTGACTAATAGGTTTCAATTAGACTTGCTAAATCTTTGAGTCAGCCAAAACTAAAGTATTGGTACGCTTTGGTATACGATTTTCTGAAGAAGATGGTCAGGCCGCACATAATGTGAGGCGTACATCGTAAGCCGCTATGTGAGTAGCAAGAAGACGGTAGCAAGCCCCTGGATAGTGTCGCAGCTCGGCCGGCTTAGCTCTTGGCCATGCAGGGTCAGCCCAACCCCTGGTCCCTAGGCTGACGGGGTGGTCTTCACTGCAGACATGATAGGATCTCAGACTCGCCGTTCACAGGCTGAGTTCCGGCCTGGGAACCGCCAGTTGCCAGACAATTAGGGAAATTATTGCGTCTTCCATCAGTATACAACGACGGGAAAAAATAGCGACACGAAGAACAAGTTGTGCAACATAATCGAAAGGTGGTAATCTTCTTTCTACATGTGAAAGATAATATCTATTCCAACTTCGCCCCAATCGCATAAGAGTGGCGCTTGTAGCGCCACTATGAGAATGCAAATCAGCTTTGTTTTAATTATCACTGTAACGGTCGTGAGCGTTAGTTACCTTTGAGCTTGGACATGGCCATTTGATGTCGGCCGAGAATGTCTTTAAGGTGACAAAGACGTCATTATCAACACCTCACTGAGTTTGAACGTCGTCTATTGGACTGTAGAAACTGAATGTACCTTCCGCGATATTGCAGAAAGAATTGGAAGGAATGTAACCACTGCAGGTGGTTGCTGATAGCGGTGCTTACGAGAATGTATGCTCTGGAGGGCCACGTCGCATTACCGAGATGGGCAGACCTTCGTGCTCGGTGTATGGCTCTGGCTCATCGTATTACATCTTCAGCAGCAATCTGAGCAGCATTTGGCACCAGAATGAAGCAAGAAACTGTTATAAATCGGTGTCAGTGTGATTCAACGTACACATCTGGCACGGTTCTTCCTCAATAAGACAAGATATTTTAAATACCATTTACACTGAATTAATTTAAAAAAACTGAAATACTATAATTGCACATAGAAACCCGAATTACAGTCTAATACATGAACACAAGCCAGGTGCTTTGTTGACTGAACCTGTGACCAAGAGGCATTGTTAGTTAGGAAATTAAAAAAAATTTAAAAAAATGTTTTTTACCTTCATATATATTGACTAAAAATACACTCTGATCATGACAACATCTCCATTCGAACATCATCTGCTGTCTAGCCCATCAAAACAACTGCACACGACATGGCCTCAAATAGTACAGCTATCAACATCCTCTCAGCAAAGCACTAACCACCACAACTTCTGAACAAGCACTGCCAGTGGAGGCGGCAGAATAAAACTCTTTGGCGCGATCTCTGGATCTGTGACTCTGTAGCCACCTTTCATATGCCCTTACTCCACGGGCTAGAATTTGATGGTATTTTTGCCAGCATTGGTGGTGAAAATACCACCAAATTCGTCAATAAAATACAGACAAAAATAAAAGATAATATTAATAAGTAAATATCACATAACTAGAAAAATTTTGGCTTTGCACTGACCCTTCAATAACCTAATATATAAAATACAGTAAGGAATACAAATGCTTGCATACATGTGATTTTACATAATAGTTTACACAAGTATCATTCAATCAATGGCACCAGCAATGACGAATAGGTGTAGGTAAGAGTCTCATAACATTTCATAAACAGTAAATGCACAAAAAAATCAGTTTATATAAATATTCACGTAAAATCCTTTCAATAGTTCAATACACAAATAGCACTCCTCAGAGTAGTTCACAGTTCCAACAGTAGCACCCGGCAATGGCCAACAGGTGCAAATAGCAGTCTCATAACATTTCATCAGGAGTATTTAAACAGCTCCAACAGTGGCACCCAGCAATGTTGAACAGGTGCAGACACCAACAAGTGACATTATGTCAGTAGAAGCAGTTCCATCAGTGGCACCCAGCAATGTTGAACAGGTGCAGACAGCAACAAGTGACATCATTTCAGTAGAAGCAGTTCCATCAATGGCACCCAGCAATGTTGAACGGGTGCAGACACCAACAAGTGACATTATGTCAGTAGAAGCAGTTCCATTAGTGGCACCCAGCAATGTTGAACAGGTGCAGACAGCAACAAGTGACATCATTTCAGTACAAGCAGTTCCATCAATGGCACCCAGCAATGTTGAACAGGTGCAGACACCAACAAGTGACATTATGTCAGTAGAAGCAGTTCCATTAGTGGCACCCAGCAATGTTGACCAGGTGCAGACACCAAGAAGTGACATAATTTCAGATGAAGCAATTCCATCAGTGGCACCCAGCAATGTTGAACAGTGCAAGTAACAGTCCATAATATTCACTATCACTAATCAGACAGTTCATCAGATTTCATTAGCACAAATTAAACATTTCCAAGTGGCACCCACCAATGTTGAACAGGTGCAAGCACGAACAACAGTTTGAATGCACAAAGAATCGCTTTTACAAAATTATTATCAATGCTCTTACACTAAAAATACAAATTATAATAAACACACAAATGATATCAGATAATTGTCATTAAATATTACAATACACAAATAACAGTAAACCTATAATATTTATGGGTGTCAGTGCAAGCCACAACAAACAAGTAAAATAATATTTAGGAGATAGGTCGGTACCAATTATTTGGGATTACGAAAGGAAAACACACAAACCACACTCACTCATCTTTCATCCACATTAAGTGCTACTGTAAAATTGAATAGTGTTAACTGTGTAAAGGCAATTCTGTCAAAATTTGATTTTCAACATGTGTATCAAGTAGTAGTGGCAACAGTGTATAACAGTCAATAATAGTTAGTCAACGTCATAGTCATCATGTCAAGACCAATGTTTGCCAAGCCAAATCAAATGTACAGTTGCTGAACAACTGTCAGTGTGCCAGGATACGCTAATACTTCCTCTCTCCAAAAAAAAAAAAAAAAAAAAAAAAAAAAAAAAAAAAAAAAAAAAAAAAAAAAAAAAAAAAAAATATATATATATATATATATATATATATACTGCTTAGTGATTTAACGAAGTGTGTGTGTAGACAATCTTCCTTCCACTTGAGTATTCTAGTCTGCCATTTTCATCCTCCTTGTTCCATATAAACCAACAAAAATAATGTGCTCCTCACTTACTTTATCTCTAATCCACCAAAACTCCAATAATCATCAGCATCCCATAATGTAAATACTTCAATAATACCTCTTATGTCGATACATATATACCTTATCATCAATATCAGTTACCTCTCGTCCATTAAAACTCCAATAATCATCAACTTCACACAGCCGGCCGCGGTGGTCTAGCGGTTCAGGCACTCAGTCCGGAACCGCGCGACTACTACGGTCGCAGGTTCGAATCCTGCCTCGGGCGTGGATGTGTGTGATGTCCATAGGTTAGTTAGATTTAAGTAGTTCTAAGTTCTAGGGGACTGATGACCACAGATGTTAAGTCCCATAGTGCTCAGAGCCATTTGAACTTCACACAGTCTCAATACCTCAATAATACCTCTTCAATACGTCGATACATATAAACCTTATCACCAATATCATTTTACCTCCATAACAACTCTTTCCTCTTGTCAGTCTCCTCGAACAAGTACAGATAAAATCCTAGTGCAAACTTCAATTCATCATCCCATACAATCCGAAGACACAATGTCCACACACAACCTCTGTGTAATCCATCTGACCCATATCTTCTACTTATTATGAATCATAAAATACATTTTGGTTGCCTTGTCCATCATTAAACAAAAGAAATGCCTACATGACCTCTAACAGCCTTTAGTTGAATAACTTTCAGTAAGTCAGTACGAGACGGAGTATGAATGATAGTAATAATTCACAGTGTGTACACCACTTTAAGAATCATGGCAAAACAGAAGCAAACACGTGGAGTATTTCTTGTGTCAAGTGTCACTTGCTATTTCAATTGCTCTCGAAGAATGCAGTGTAATAACTGTCAACGGTCTAAACCTAGTGTTGGTATGTCATGTCGTTAGATTCCTTCCTCCAGCTCATGTGACCCAATGAAGTTTCTTCATACCAATGTCGTTCGTAGAATTATAGTAGTTCATTTTCTTATCTTAAAATATAAGGCACTAAGCGTAAGCGAAACATGCAATAGCGAGTAAATATACCAGTAGAGAACAGAATGTAAACAAATCGATGTAGCACAATCCCTACAACGAGGCTCTGCCAAGCGAACAATCTATAATTAATACCATAATGTGACCTAAACTCTATGTTCGTACACAGTATATCAGCATTTCTATATACCAAATTAAAGAGTAGTTATGACAACAAAACAGAAATGTGTAAATATGCAATCCATACACAAAGCAGCAAGTATATATCTTACATAATAAACAGGTCATTAGCATCATATCAGCATAAGCAAATAAATGTTCATATGTAACCTTAATAAGTAAACATTAAGGCGCAAGCAGATAAATCACAAAGTACAACTTACATACATAACCACAGTCAGCACAATTAATCAGGTGACAATTATAATTTAAATAAATAAGCACAGCAGGCACATAATTAATAAAAATGTGACATCAGTGAAAAAGCAGTACAGCCAAGCGATGCATAATATACACAAGTAACAACCCTGTTCATTAATCAATCATTGTCAAAAATCAGTAAATACAAAGTATAAATCACGTAATGGCGAGCAGCAAATTACGTCTAAAGTACGTACCTAAGTGGAAATATGTCACCTGAAAAATAAACTCAATTAATAGTTACCTTTTTAATTTATTACTTTCTTCTTCGAAATTACATTCTTCTTGAAATTTTCTCGATAGCAAGTCCTCTTAACGTCGGACACACAGAATTTACCTGAAGTTCTTAAATATTTTATACAACTGGATCCTGAAAAATACTGAACATTAATAACACAATTTATCAAGTCACTATAGCTTTGTACTGAATTTAATCAGAGAAATTAGACTGTGTATTTGTTTACGGCTGTCAGTGCATTCGCACTGAGCGCTCGATCGGCTGTAGGTACGCGTGACGTAGGAAGTAATTGTTTACGGTCAACGACTGCCTCGTGCGCCGCGCAGACTTGACTGTTGCTGAGTATGTGCCGCCGCCGGAACACGGCGCGGTATCCTTGTACTCTCTGCATATTTACGTATAACTGTTAGTTTCTCAAAAGTATGTCATTCCACAAAAATTTTATCGTTCGATATATGATGTACTCCCTTAGAGCGCCGAGATTTAAGAGTTTCTGCTTCGACAGTGTTATCATGAATATGTTTGCAAACTCTATATGGACCGTTATAAAGCAGAAAAAATTTGCGACACAAGCCTTTTCCTTTGTGAGACAAACGATGAGACTTAATTAACACCTTTTGACCAACTGACAAGGTTTTTAAACGACCAGGACGCTTAGTTGATTTCTCTCTTCTAGCAGCCGCAGACGCAATATTTTGTAGAGCCAGGTTCACAACTTCAGAATGCCGCAGTTTCCGTGAAGGCGGAAAAGGAACGATTTCAGAAATGCGATTTGTCGATGCTTTATTTTTTTAATATCAATATAGGCGGTAAAGAAGTTGAATCATTAGGGAGTTCATTCAGAACGTTTTGAAAAATATGAAGATACTGATCCCAAGTTCTGTGATTCTGATGACAATAAAGTCGACACAATTTATTGATTTCCTTCATGCATCTCTCTGAAGCGTTAGATTTAGGGTGAAAAAGTGAAATGAAAATTGGTTTAGTCTTACGACGCAGTAGAGTACGAATCCAAGTTTTAGAGTGAAACTGTGATCCATTATCTGATATAACCTTATCAACATGACCCACTTCCTTAAGAAAATTGTAACCTCCCCACAAATATTATAAATGACAATAATTTCCCCGCAAATAATGTCAAAACAATAATCTTCCCGCAAAAAATGTAAATCACAATAATTTCCCAGCAAATAATATAAAAGACTATATTTAAATGTTAATGGGAATAGAGCCAAATGTGACTTCCCAGCAAAATTAAAAGAAAACTGAATGATAATGAAAACGTGCCAAAAGTTAGTTCCCACAAGATTCCTGAATAATAATGACCCAAATGTTGTTGAGCTCCCACAAAACATCGTTAAATTGAAATAAAAGCAACTATACCTTCACTACAAAAATATTGAAAAATAATGGCCCAATGTATACTCGACACAAAAAATTAAGAAATTAAGATTAATCATTAAACCCTGAATAATAGTGCAGCAGCGCTGACCTTAGGCCCTGTGCAATAATTAATCTGATAAATTGATTCTGGGAGGAAAAGCATAGGAAATATTGTTTCAGTTGGAATGATTTTTTTTTTTTAAACGATTGCTTTGAAAACAAAATTATTATTGCGGCATTTCTTGAACTAATTAATTACAATTAACATACATTACATTATCAGATGTGCGCAATGCTGCTTCATTACCTTATTTAACAATATACCTCGTCCTGAACCTTGAGCAAAGACCCATGTCGACGCCCGCCGACTCCTCACACACAACTTCCGACTGAATCCAACTCGCAACTCAACTCTCGCGCAGTCAAGTGCAGACTAGACACGATAAATAACTCTCTGGTCAGAGATTCTGTCATGCCTCGCCATCGCTGGTAATGAATACATATGAAACATACGCGTTTCATAACCCTCCACTGGGGGGGCAAAAATTTGGCAGCGATGGTGAGTCATTTGGACTTGCCATGAGCAACAAATTTTTTCTTGACTAATTAATTTTACGATCACAGAATATACAGATGTAGAGCATGAAGTAAATGTGATGCACATGCACCGAGTACAAAACATATTAGACAATAACAAAATGTGAGTACAAAACATACTAACAAATGACATAAGTGCACATGCACTGTAAAATTCTTCAACGTTTTCACAACAAATAAACATAATGAGTACAAATCTCATTGACAAATGACATAAGTGCACATGTACTGTAGTTCAGAACATATCAGCAAATCAAAATGCACATACAATGAGTAGAAATCATGTTAGAAAAATGACAAAAGTGCACACGCACTGTAGTTCAGAATATATCAGCAAATCGAAAAAAATGTATAGGCCATGAATACAAATGATATTAGCAAAAAAAAAAAAAAAAGAAATTGATTTTCACTATGTTACAAGAATTAGGATAGGAAAGGGAAGGATTGCATCATGGTTGTAGCACTTTAGGTTGCACACAGCTGCACTGAAAGTCCATATCTTTCCACAGAAGTACAACACCAAGTGAGACAATCTAAAGTTCTTTTCCCAGAAGTGTTTATCAGCGTAGCCAAGACACTGAAATGTCGTAGTAATATTCCATGTTATCATTTTGGCAGTACATCAGGTACACCAAACAGTGGGACCATAATAACGTCTCCATCGCTCACGGTGGTGGACAGCATGTCGTGTCAACACCACGCTCTTACAAGGCACACCAACGTAGAATTAGTGCAAAAACCAAATATAGTGCTCCATGATCAAGAGAATATACAGGACAAATGGATATTATAGTAATTCAAGGTAGTTAGGTCAGATGGTGAAGGACATTAAGTCACATACTAGTCTTCATTGGGAATTACATTAGTAGTTTGCGGCAGTCATAGCCCAGTTATTGAACATTTCTGTAGCATGTATGTAGTATTACAGAAAAATGTTCATTAATTGTTTTACAGAGAACATTGGCTCTCATTCTCTAATTACAAATCATAGAAGTCATTCGTTTTACAGAGAACATTTTACAGAGAACATTGGCATTCATTCCTTAATTACAAATCATCAGAAGTCATTACTTAAAACAGGAGGTAGTCAATAACATAGTATTACAGAATAATGTTGATAATTAATCATTGGTCATCTCAATACAGTAATCAGTAACATTCGTTTCCCAGTTACAAAGCATTATTAATTAATCATTGGTCATCTCAATAGAGTAATGAAATTATGCACATAGTATTTATGCATTCATCATTTAAGTGACATACTATTCAGAGCTAGTCAGAATTACTCAGAACTCTCTTAAACTGGTATCATTATTTGGGACTGGTAATACATTTTTTTTTGTTAGCAATGCATTGCTTTGGGTATTTATAGGGGAAAGCAAAAAGAGAAAAAGAAAAAATTTGCTTCTGGGTTGTTCCTGTAAATGAAAATGTGTAACGTCATTCGTCATGAGTCAGCTGTAACAAGGTTATGAAACAAGTAGAGTATATGTAATCACATTCATAAATGACATAGATTTAATGAACAACTGCTTATAGCACGTTAATTCCATAAATAATTTCTCCTGCAAAAATATATATAAAAAATGGATTATTAAGCTGAAAGAAGAAACGCATTTTATGCTGAAAAGTAGTGAACTTCGAATTAACAGGTAGTGAAATGTGTATAAAAATGTGCTCCATAGCTGTCCTTTCCAAAACCTTCAGTCATTATACTATGCAATATAACACCTGCTGTCAAAGCGAACTGCAACAAATACTTAAATAACTACATAGCATGAATACATAACTTCCACATTATCCTCATCTGTAAAGAAAAACTTCATTATCCATCACTTCATTATCTATATTATCATAACTCCATTATTATCATCACCTGTAAAGAAAAACTTCATTATCCATAGTAGCATATTCTTCATCATTATTCATCAGCATTCATTATCATCTGCAAAAAATCGCTTCATTACTCATTATACAACTATTCCTTATTTCTATCATATTTCATCACTAAAACTAAGATGTGTAGTTCTGTCTGACAGCCTGCATGAATCGCCTCGTATTCTGAAAGAAAAATTAGTTAAGACTGCTGTTCTACGGAGTGTATAGTATATTCTTGTTAATGCTTGTTAATTCTGATCCATTTACTCTTCATCACGAAGTATTGCATTCTCTTTCGTTCATTCCGAAGGGGAAATTCCCATTTTGTTTAATTTATTTCTTTCACGCATCATTTCTTTCTGAAATTGATGAACAAAGATTAATATCTTGCATTTACATCATATACTCACTAAATAAGGACTGGTTTATGGTAACATAATTAAGCATACAGCATTACATGACAAAAAAACGTAATATGTGAAAAAACAGTGTTCAGAGGCAAAAATGTACCCAGTGTATCACAATGTAGCAGTAAAGTAGTCACGATGTTGAGATATCATAAGGCAAAATGTCAAAGTCAACTGGTGTTTGCTATATTTTAACTATTTCATAGTGTATGCAAACAAAATATGAAAACAATCGTACAAACATAAAAAAAATGATGACAAGAAATGTGACCTCCTTTGTGTTCAGCTTGTATGTTGTGTAGTTAATAGAGGCGAGAATTGAAGACTTTAATATAGAAAAAATTTGATAAAATTAATATGTCCCTAGATAGAATTGCATAATTATTCGTAAAATACGTAATTTTATCTGGAAAATGTGCACTGTCTAATGTGTAACGACAAGAAAAGCGACCTGCTAACCTTACCTTGCCGGGCACTTGCCAAGAAAAAATACGACCGTCATCAGTAAGTAATCACATAAATATAATTGCATAAATGGTCATAAAATGTGTAAATTCATCTGGAAAAATATGCACGGTCTGATGTGTAACGACAAGAAAAGCGACCTGCTAACCTTACCTTGTCGGGCACTTGCCAAGAAAAAATACGATAGTCATCAGTAAGTAGTCACGTGAATATAATTGCGTAAGTGATCATAAAATTAGACAATGGCATTATAGCATGTTAAATCATAAAGTATCTTCATTCAATAAAAGGTTTGATGTTTGACTAATGGTGGTTGCCTTTGGATTTTCTGGTTCTCAAAGTTTCGACGCGTACAACATTGGGGTGAGGAATGCTGCGAATCCGATATGGACCTGCGTATAGAAGTTCAAATTTACTGCACCTACCTTTTCCTTTGTTGGATAAATAGTGTGTACGTACTAATATTTTCTGTCCAATGTGAAAGTCACGGCGTGTACAAACCTGTTTTTGCTGTCTTCTCCGGCGCTCAGCGGCACGTTTGATGTTGTTCAGCGCAATGTCGATTATTTCGTGGTGTCGTAATCGACGAGATGTAGGAAAAGTTACTAATTCTTTAATTTTGTTAGGTGGTTCAACATTTTTCAGTGCAACAGACGGAGATAGCATAGTGGATTCATTTGGAATGGAATTAATTACATCTTGGAATGAGAATATGTGTGTATCCCAAACACTACGTCTTTTGTGGCAGTATATTCTACACAGTTTACCAATTTCTTTCATTAATCGTTCACAAAGGTTCGAAGAAGCATGGTACTTGGATATATAGATCGGAGAAATGTTTCTAGCTCGTAACATACGTGTCCATATACCAGATCGAAACTGTGATCCATTATCGGAAATTACTTTCAACACATGCCCTACATGAAATAGAAAATGTTTTACAAAAGCTTTCGAAACAGTTTTAGCAGTAGCTTAGCGTAACGGAGTGAAGGTAACAAATTTCGAAGTGAGTTCAACAGCGACAAAGATGTAGCAAAAACCTCTATTAGTTCTGGGAATCGGACCAAAAATGTCTACAGCGTCCATATGTCTTAATTTAACAGGTACAATTGGATATAATGGAGGAATACGTGAAGTTGTGTCTGACTTAGCTTTCTGGCAGATTTTACATGACGCTAAAACTCGTCGTATACGTTTCTCCATGTTAGCAAAATAACAGTTCTGTCTCAGTATAAGAAAACATTTTCTGGCTCCGTAATGTGCATAACTTAAATGAGTATACCAGATTAATTTGTTAACAAGTTCGTCAGGAATGCATAATAACCAACTGTTGCTGTCAGGATGTGAGCGGCGAAACAGAATGTCATTGCGTACAGTGTAATGGTTTCTAATCGTAACATTATTCCTATCTTGCCAAAGGTGTTTAATTTCTTTCCACACGTTGTCTTCACTTTGCTCTTTTGCTATGTCCTGTAATGACGATGAAATAAAATTTTCAAATGCAACTTGCTGAATGTACATGACGCTGAAATTTGCTTTGCAGAAGTTGGTTGCGATATCTTGCTGATTGTTGCTGAGAGAACGAGATAGTGCGTCTGCTGTAACATTTTGTGTGCCGGGAATATGAACAATTGTGAAATTAAATTCCTGTTAATACAGCTTCCATCTGCTTAATCTATCGTGTGTGAATTTAGCCGACAGTAAGAATTGTATCGCTCTGTGGTCTGTGTAGACGGTGGTATGTCTTCCATAAAGAAAGTGCCTAAATCTCATAAAAGCCCAAACAACACATAACGTTTCCAGTTCTATAACAGAATAATTTCGTTCAGCAGGTGACAGAATGCGACTTGCAAATGCAATGTTTTTAATTATTGTAGAGCCATCTTCTTCAATTTCCTGAAAAATATGTACGCCTAAAGCGGTATTGGAACTGTCGGTCGCAACGGAAAAATTTTTGGTAAGATCTGGGTGCGATAAAAGTGGTGCATTCAACAAAGCATGTTTCAGGTTCATAAATTCAGAATGTGCTTGCTTATCCCAGGACCAAATAGTGTTTTTACCTGTCAATTGGCATAATCTATGTGTGTCTAAAGCAGAGTGATGAATAAATTTACGAAAAAAGTTAATTAAACCCAAAAAACTGCGTAGTTGTTTTTTTCGTCGTAGGAACGGTAATGTCACGTAAAGCTTGAAGTTTTTCCGGGTCAGGCGCAATGCCTTCTGCTGAAATGACATGTCCAATAAATTTTATAGAAGTTTTGCCAAAATGCGATTTACTGAGATTAACTGTGAGTCCTTGAACATGAAAAGTTTGCAACAGTAGTTCAAGAATCATATTGTGTTCAGACCAGTTAGCTTCTGCAATAAGAATGTCGTCTACGTACGTTGTAATTCTGTCTTTAAGTTCTGTCGGAAGTATTGTATTCAAACCGCGAATAAGAGCTGCTGAAGAAATAGTTAAACCGAATGGTAATTTGAAAAATTGGTAACAGTCGCCAAAACAGAGAAACGCTGTGTACTTTCTGCAGTTCGGATGGAGCTGAATTTGCCAAAATCCCGATTTTAGATCTAATGTAGAATAAATAGCAGTACCGTGAAATTTCTGTAGAAGTTCCTCTAATGTCTGTGGTCGATCTGTTTCATTAATAATTATGTCATTGATGTGACGTGAATCAAGCACGAAGTGAAGTGAGCCATCTTTTTTCTTAACAATATGTAGCGGGTTTATATACGGACTAACTGCCGGTTCTATAATTCCTTGGTCGAGCATATCTTGTAACTTTTTTAACTTTTTCTCTGTGTATGTATGGAATGGGACAATGCTTGGCTTTAAATGTGTCGTGCTGTTTGACTTGAAATTCATACATAAAACTGGACATAGTACCAGGAATGTTATCGAAAACTGGAGCTTGCTGTAAAAGAATTTTGTGTAGTTGCGTGCGTTCGTCGTCTGTATTTGCACTGCTCTGCTTAACTTTATCAGAAATCATCTGCATTACATCGTAGTCAGCATCGTCTGGAGTATTATACACTCCTGGAAATTGAAATAAGAACACCGTGAATTCATTGTCCCAGGAAGGGGAAACTTTATTGACACATTCCTGGGGTCAGATACATCACATGATCACACTGACAGAACCACAGGCACATAGACACAGGCAACAGAGCATGCACAATGTCGGCACTAGTACAGTGTATATCCACCTCTCGCAGCAATGCAGGCTGCTATTCTCCCATGGAGACGATCGTAGAGATGCTGGATGTAGTCCTGTTGAACGGCTTGCCATGCCATTTCCACCTGGCGCCTCAGTTGGACCAGCGTTCGTGTTGGACGTGCAGACCGCGAGAGACGACGCTTCATCCAGTCCCAAACATGCTCAATGGGGGACAGATCCGGAGATCTTGCTGGCCAGGGTAGTTGACTTACACCTTCTAGAGCACGTTGGGTGGCACAGGATACATGCGGACGTGCATTGTCCTGTTGGAACAGCAAGTTCCCTTGCCGGTCTAGGAATGGTAGAACGATGGGTTCGATGACGGTTTGGATGTACCGTGCACTATTCAGTGTCCCCTCGACGATCACCAGTGGTGTACGGCCAGTGTAGGAGATCGCTCCCCACACCATGATGCCGGGTGTTGGCCCTGTGTGCCTCGGTCGTATGCAGTCCTAATTGTGGCGCTCACCTGCACGGCGCCAAACACGCATACGACCATCATTGGCACCAAGGCAGAAGCGACTCTCATCGCTGAAGACGACACGTCTCCATCCGTCCCTCCATTCACGCCTGTCGCGACACCACTGGAGGCGGGCTGCACGATGTTGGGGCGTGAGCGGAAGACGGCCTAACGGTGTGCGGGACCGTAGCCCAGATTCATGGAGACGGCTGCGAATGGTCCTCGCCGATACCCCAGGAGCAACAGTGTCCCTAATTTGCTGGGAAGTGGCGGTGCGGTCCCCTACGGCACTGCGTAGGATCCTACGGTCTTGGCGTGCATCCGTGCGTCGCTGCGGTCCGGTTCCAGGTCGACGGGCACGTGCACCTGCCGCCGACCACTGGCGACAACATCGATGTACTGTGGAGACCTCACGCCCCACGTGTTGAGCAATTCGGCGGTACGTCCACCCGGCCTCCCGCATGCCCACTATACGCCCTCGCTCAAAGTCCGTCAACTGCACATACGGTTCACGTCCACGCTGTCGCGGCATGCTACCAGTGTTAAAGACTGCGATGGAGCTCCGTATGCCACGGCAAACTGGCTGACACTGACGGCGGCGGTGCACAAATGCTGCGCAGCTAGCGCCATTCGACGGCCAACACCGCGGTTCCTGGTGTGTCCGCTGTGCCGTGCGTGTGATCATTGCTTGTACAGCCCTCTCGCAGTGTCCGGAGCAAGTATGGTGGGTCTGACACACCGGTGTCAATGTGTTCTTTTTTCCATTTCCAGGAGTGTAGTTATGTACGTACGTATCTGTGAACAATGTGGAATTACAATCTATGTTACGTGATGCGGAAATGACCTCTGTGCGATTAATTGTTTGTTCTTCCGCAGATAATGAGTGCTGAAATTCTATAGCAAATTGTATATTTTCATCCTTCAACATTAAATAGGAATTTTGAAAATCAATAACTGCGTCGTGTTGTACCAGAAAATTAGTACCTAAAATAACGTCTGTTGTCAATAAAGGAACAATCCAAAAATTTGAATGAAACGTGTGACCTGCAATACAAAATGATAAATGTGTCTGTAATTTAACATCTACTCCTTTACTCGATACTGCTCCTTTCACTTTCGTTTTGCCTAATGGTAATGTAGGATAGGTATTCTCTTTGTTACACTCGTTGAAAGTTTCTTCATTTATTACTGACATAGGTGATCCAGAATCGATTACTGCTGAAAATTTCGATGAATCAAATTTAATTTCTATGACAGGGTGTGAAATGGTTTTTTGAACAACTGGTCTTTCCCGCAAAAGAGTGTCTCTGATATCGTCAAAAGTAATTACATTTTCGTGAACAACATTCTGTGTGTCAAAGGTAGTGCTTGTGTTACTGGAAGGTGCGATCTGTACAGTATCTAGTCAGATTCTATCTGACGTGTTATTATTTTCTGGAGGATGTTGTGGCATTTCGACTATTTGAACTGTTCTGTTATTTCTTCCAGACGTATTACGCTCCGGATGATACCTACTGTCTGGTTCATTCATAAGAATATGTTGTTGCTGATTATTTTGCTGCTCGTAAGACCGACTGTTATTATACGTAAGCTGATAATTGTGCTCATTGTTTTTACGTCTGTCGTGATAGTCATTCCTATACGGTGCATTGCGATAGGAATTGAAGTACTGTGTTTTCTGCACGTAGTTATTTCCTTGCTGGAGTGCGTTACTATTTGTTGTATGTGGGACTATACGTGCACGCGGCGAAACATTAAAGCCTGGTTGACCTTGTGTACTACATTGTTGGTTAGGTACGCTAACCGGCTGGTTTTGTTGTTGTTGTTGTGAAAAACCTCTATTGTTACTAAAATATGATTCCTGTTGCTGATAATTTTGACGATATTGATTAGTAAAACTGTGTCTGTTATTAAAGGTCTGGTGGTTGTCGTTCCTAAAGCGTCTGTTATTTTTACTATTGAAATTACATGGTTGATCGTGATTACTGTAAGTTTGCTGGCCTTGATTATTATATGAAAAATTTTTGTTTATAAAGGAATAATCTGATTGCTGTACTTCCAGAAGCTGTAACACATCTCTGAATGCCGAGATATTTTCTTTTTGCTGACCTGTTAAAAGTGACACTCTTAATGACCGTGATAATTTAGAGATACATAATTGAATAAGTGCAGATTCACTATAAGGTTCACTTAAGTACTGGTTTTGTTGGACCATGTGCTCAAAAAATTGCGTCACACTGGGAAAATTTGAGTTCTCATATGTTGGCAAACTAATTAGTTGATCTTTAATTCTGCACTGTGTTGTCTTTAACCAATACGCTGACAGAAAAGCATTCTGAAACTCTTCTACCGAGTAACATTGTCCCGTGATCGGTCTCATACGAGTTGCCGGTTCGCCTTCCAAAAAACTGCAAATAAATTCAAGTTTGTGTGTTACGGGCCAAGTCGGTGGAAAAGCAAAACTAAATTGTTGTATCCAATCCAGTGGGTGAAACTGTGTTCTGTCATTTTTAAACACTTTAAATTTTCTCACTGACAGAAAATGTTTGTAATCAAAATTATCGTCTCTGTATGATGGAACAGGTTCAGGATTGTATGGGAATCTGTCTGACTGTGACTGTTCTGAATCTAACTCACATACTCTCTGTAGATTACCTAAATTATATGCGCTGCGTGAGTCTGACAAATGTTTGCAAAGTGGCGTCTGCTGTGATGTCTTATTAACTGAAATATTTTTTATCTCTGTTACTTCTTGCTGTAAACTTGACAATTTTCTACGCAATGTGTTATTAGACGAATCGATCTCATTGATTGTCTGTTGTAAATTTTGGAATTCAGGCGTTTGGTTAAACAAAATCGGTGCAGTATCATCTGATTTGCTGTCATTATTACTTTCAATAATATCAATACGACTGGCCAATTCATCACATTTTTCAGTCAGTATTTTTACCTGATCATCGGTTTTAGTGTCAGAGGCATTAATCTGTTTTTGCATTTTACGTGTGTTTTCGTTCAGTTTTTTAACGTCAGCTTTAATGTCATCGGAATCCTGTGTTAGTTCTAATTGTTCAAGTCTGTCGGTCACTGTTCGAATATCTACTGTGTGTGTATCTGTTTTTGATTTAAGATCAGAAATTTCATCACGTAATTCGGTGTTCAACTGTTCGATGGTATTAATTTTGTCTGACACTGTAGTAATATTGTTGTCTACATATGTTTTCGCTTTCGCAAACAATTTACGTTTGTCTTCTTGTCTCTGTGCGGTGGTTGTTTCCATGACTTGTCGTTTTACTGTATTCTGTTCCTGTATAAATTTACGGAAACGCGTATCACTGTTTTGTAGGTGAAGATTAAAACGTTCGTCAATTTGAGTGTTTTGTTGGTCAAATTTCGCGTCTATCTTTGCATCCATTGTGCGCGAAATTTCTGCTGTCATTAATTTAAACTCGTCGCGTAATTGTGTTGCCTTTTCAGAGCATTGTTTACCGATTGCGCTAATTTCTTCTCTAAGTGTTTCTGTCGTAGCTGTTTGCATATCCCTTAATTCTTGAGCAACAGATCTAATTTCTTCGCTACTTTTTCTTGAACAAGCCTCAATTTCCTCGTGTAACTGTTCCCTAGTATCATGACACTGCGCGGCAACGGCTCTAATCTCTTCACTAAGCTGTCTGGAATTGTTGTCTAATTTTTCATTAAGGTGTTTGTTCTGTTCATTAATTTGTTGTCTGAGATCTTCTTTAAATTGTTTGTTATCTTCACTCTGTCTCTTGTTTTTTATTAATTTCATTAAGTTGTTGTTTAAGATTTTCACTTTGTTGTTGTAGCAATCTTGCCATAATTTGTTCAAAGTTAATATTACCGGCTCTATTCTCTGTACTGTTTGATGGTGTATCTGCAATTGTCGCATTTTGTATGACCATTTGGTCATTCTGTAATTTACAAAAAAGTTTACCAATCGGATGTACACTGTTAGTCACTACGCCGGAATTAAACAAATCTGTCGTGTTTTGAGTATCCTGTTTATTATCATTAGAAAAATTTATCTGTTCGTCATGTAAATCCTGCAAACCCGGTGTGTTAATATGGGCAGCGCTCATTACAACAGAACGCCCCACGTCATCAAATCAACAGAGGACACAACCGAGTTCGTTTTTTCATCATTAAAACAAAAATCATCATTAGTGGTTGGAACGCACTGACTGTCAGTAAACGCAGGATTGTCATCATTACACTGCGTGTCACTAGTACTATCGGTGAAGTTCTTTAAGTCTGTAATTTCATTCATTACACCTCGCGATGTACTATTAATAGTTTTTCGCGGCATTTTTACACACTTCACAATTATTCACAAATGAGACAAAGACAATGCAAAATCCAACAAATACAAATACAACAAAGAGCAACGAATTGCCGATGATCTGAGGAAAGAAAGTCACAAAATTAGTAAAAGCGTTGCGCCAAATGCTAATTATATTTTAGTAAATTAAAGCAGATATCTGGCTACTTCTCAAAAGATTCTCAAAGAAATACGATCCTGGTCCAGATGTCGCCAAGTGTAACCTCCCCACAAATATTATACATGACAATAATTTCCCCACAAATAATGTCAAAACAATAATCTCCCCACAAAGAATGTAAATCACAATAATTTCCCAGCAAATAATGTAAAAGACTATATTTGAATGTTAATGGGAATAGAGCCAAATGTGACTTCCCAGCAAAAATAAAAGAAAACTCAATGATAATGAAAATGTGCCAAAAGTTAGTTCCCCACAAGTTTACTGAATAATAATGACCCAAATGTTGTTGAGCTCCCACAAAACATCGTTAAATTGAAATAAAAGCAACTATACCTTCGCTACAAAAATATTGAAAAATAATGGCCCAATGTATACTCGACACAAAAAAATTAAGAAATTAAGATTAATCATTAAACCCTGAATAATAGTGCAGCAGCGCTGACCTTAGGCCCTGTGCAATAATTAATTTGATAAATTGATTCTGGGAGGAAAAGCATAGGAAATATTGTTTCAATTGGAGTGATTATTTTTTTTTAAACGATTGCTTTGAAAATAAAATTATTATTGCGGCATTTCTTGAACAAATTAATTACAATTAACATACATTACATTATCAGATGTGCGCAATGCTGCTTCATTACCTTATTTAACAATATACCTCGTCCCGAACCTTGAGCAGAGACCCATGTCGACGCCCGCCGACTCCTCACACACAACTTCCGACTGAGTCCAACTCGCAACTCAACTCCCGTGCAGTCAAACGCAGACTAGACACGATAAATAACTCTCTGGTCAGAGATTCTGTCATGCCTCGCCATCGCTGGTAATGAATGCATATGAAACGTACACGTTTCAAAATGTTTGATGAAAGCGTTAGATACTGAACGAGCTGTTGCTTTGCGTAAAGGTGTAAAACACAGACATTTTGATGTCAGTTCCACTGCTACCAAAATGTACACAAAACCATTAGTAGAACGAACCACTGGACCTAACAAATCGACTGCAGCCATCTCCTTTAATTTCGCTGGAATGATAGGAAACAACGGAGTTCTGTGAGAAATAGTTGGCGGCTTAGCCTTTTGACATAATTTGCATTTGGCAAAAACAGATCGAATACGTTTTTCCATATTACTGAAGTAGCAATTTTTTCGTAATTTATGAAAGCATTTTCTGGGACCAAAGTGTGCATAACTGAAATATGTATACCAAATCAATTTATTAACCCACTCATCAGGAATACAAACTAACCAAACAGAGTTGTCGACCGATTTTCGTTTAAAAAGAATATCATTGCGAACTAAATAATACTGTCTAATCGCTACGCTTTCCTTTCTCCTCCACTTCTCATCAATGTCCTTCCAGATTGGATCCTTATTTTGCTCCTTAGCGATGTCCTGGAGCGAAGATGAAATAAAATTTTCAAGCGCTACACCTTGAATATACATTCAAACAATAATTGTTTTCTTTGCAGTCCTCTTCAGCACTTTGTTTCAAACCCTTAGGTGCACGTGATAAAGCATCAGCAATAATATTTGAGGAACCCTATATGTAAACAATACTAAAGTCAAATTCCTGTAGATACAGCGTCCATCGTGACAATCTTCCATGTGTTAATTTTGTTGACATAAGAAATTCCAGAGCTTGATGATCGGTGTAAACCTTAGTATGGCTCCATACAAAAATATGCAAAATTTTGTGAAAGCCCATACAACAGCCAAGGCTTCAAGTTCCGTAATCGAATAATTCTTTCCTGATTTAGAGAGAACACGACTTCCAAATGCAATAGTTTTCTGTACTACAACGCCATTTTCTTCTATCTCTTGAAATAAGTTTGCACCTAGGCCTTTGTATGATGAGTCCGTCGCCAAACAAAAATCTTTAGATAAATCCGGATGAGAAAGAAGTGGAGCAGCAACTAAAGCATCACGAAGTTGTTCAAATTCTGATTGAGCTTCCTCATCCCAACACCAATTAGAATTCTTTCCAGATAGTTCACATAAACGAGGTGTGGTCAAATCGTCCAATTTAACAAAGCGTCTAAGAAAATTACAGATGCCAAGGAAACTACGAACGTCACGTTTTGCGGTGGGAACAGCATAATTACGAATAGCGTCTAGTTTCTCTGTATCAGGAAGAATACCTTGATCAAATTCAGATTTTTCCAAGTTCACTGTAATGCCAACTCTTGCAAAAATACGTAATAATGAATCCAAAATTTTGTTATGCTCACTCCAAGAACGTATAGCAATAAGAATATCGTCAACATATGAAGTAATATTGTTACGAAGATAAACAGGTAAAATTTTGTTTAAGCTACGAATGAATGCTGCTGAAGGTACAGTAAGTCCAAATGGTAATTTCCGAAATCACTTTTGGGTAAAATAGTCACATCCAGTTATTCTTTACCGACTCTCTAGATAGATTGATAGTCGAAGAGTTGTTTTGATAGATACAAAGAATAGTAAAAGAGTAGGCAGCAGTGCAGAAAACTAGAAGGGAAGTAGCACTACTACAGCTCGGGGCCCTGTGCACGCTACGGCACATATTCACTTAGTGTAGTGAATCCCCTGAGGACTTAAATAGCCACACATAAATTCCAGTTTGTAACTTTGTGGTCAATTTGGTGGAAGTGCGTACATAAATTGATCTAACCATGAACGTGGATGTATGTCATTCTTAGAATTGACAAAGATCTTTAATTTCCGAACAGTTAAAAAGCGTTTATAGTCAAAGTTTTCGCCTCGTGGCGACAAAGACCTATCGCGTCTGTTCCAGTCCGAATGTCGATTACTGTCAAGTTCGCACGCCTGGCGCTCTCTTGTTGCATCTCGTAAATGAAATAAATTATTTTCTTCAAAGCCCTCTGCTATCTGTGATTCTAAATTTCTTCTGCTGTCATTTCCTACGATTTCGCCTTCAATTTGTTTGAGTTGCTTTCGTAATGTCTTAAATTCCCTTTTAACGCGTTCATTAAATTTTCGCTGATTTTCAACAAGTTTATTTATGTTCTGGCACTCTTCTGTTTCTGCAAATGGCAATGGAGCTGTATCATCTGAATCTCTGTCCTCATGTAAACTAAGATTTGGCAATTTATCTGAAATCTCAACTCTTACCGATAAGTCACCTATGTTTTCTTTCTGGTTATTTAAGTCATCCGTAAGTGTCGCGATTCGGGTTTCGGTATTGACACATTTAGTAGTTAACTGTGCATACTGTTGTGTTCGGTTATTTATTCTGTCAATTGGTACGGATTCCTCGATTCTTTCAAATATTTCTTCATTATCGTGTTCACGTTGTAAATTCAACTCTGAAAATTTTTGTACTATCACGCGATTTCTTTCTTTCTGTTCTCTATCCTATTCCTTTTGTCTGATTTCTATTGAAATTAATCTATTACTGTGAGCATTCAAAATCGGTTGTACTTCTCTAATTTCTTTCTTTAATTCATCTTTCATATTTTTGAAACATGTCCCTATTCGTGAGTCTGACCGTGTTTCCATTGTTTCCATATCAGTTTCTAGCCGTGTTGCCACTGTTTTTAATTCAGATCCCAAATTTAATATTGCACCCATCAACTGCTCCATATTAACTGGTTCGAAATTCTTTTCGCCCTAACATTTCCCGCAAAACCAGCTTCCTTCGTCATAGCTGTAAAGCTATCTGTGTTCGATACTATTCCAGAATCTTCTGTCGTTAATCTCTTATTCTGAAAATTTTTTGATTGTGAAAAGTTTTGAACTGGTTCCGGACTATTTTCCCTGCTTATTAAATTATTTTCTACTTCATAATTCGTCATACTGTTCTTCTGTGTTGGCGAGTTCGCCATGTTAACAATTTCGTCATTCTCACTATCCATCATTTTTGCCTTTTTCATCAATCGCGTAATCATTTACAAAACATACAAAACTCGTCACTATACGAAAATTACACACAATGTAACACTTTATCACCAACAATACCAATCACACGAAATGCGTCCCGACAAACACGCCTAACGAACAATTAAAACCTTCACAATTGCACAAAATTGTCAAACCCGTACACAAGACATCAAAAATTAAATTCTGCAAAAATACCTTTAGAAGAAAGACAAGACAACTACACATGTTCAATTACCAAATCTACACATGCAATATAGACTACAATTACTGAACTACAAATTACTACAACAATACTACTGTCCGCTATTTTTACTATCGCAACGTGCATGGGGACTTAATTATATCCGAACGACCTGAATTGCATTTCACCTGATTCGCATGCAACCCACATAACGCAGCTGTCTAGCAGGTCCCCTAATCGCTCCTTGGTACAGTCGTTTGACTATTGAAAATGGTTCCAACAAGTCACCACTACAAAACACTGCCCTGTATCGCAATAACTCAAGATGTAAAGTAATACTACGATACTACAAATATCAGGGAACACCTTATCACAGGTAAGACTGTCCTTAAGGCTTGTAAGCTCACATTTATTACAATTAATGACATACCTGAAATGTTACCACTCTCATCATTACGTCAGATAGGTAATGCACGTAGCAAGTTGGTCGTATTCATGATTTCCTCTTCAAAGTAACATACCGTACTTATTATTTAACACAAATGACATTAAAAATTTAGGTTATTCACAAGCATGTAGTTGAGAATTTGTATGAACTTCTAATGACACGACGAACCGTCTCGTTCTGCATATGGATTCTAACCCAGGTCATGCACACTGAGCAAAGATTTCGTGACTGACGGAAACTAACAGTCATACCTGATTAGGCATACAGAGAGTGAAATACCTCAATTTTAGACGGTATTAACTAGCAAATACCAACTTTAAATTACATAACGCAAACATTTTTAACGGACGCGGATTCCTACCCAGCACCTATTGTCCCTGTTAACGAACTACGAGAGATGTTAAATATTGCTTCTTGAAAAGTAACTTATTTGAAATGCCGTGAGGTAAAGCTTTGTGGACAGGGATTCGAACCCAGAACCTAATAAGATAGATATCGAAGGCACAATCAACAGTGACATATCTGATTTTCTCGGCAGTAGCTAGATGTTTTAAATGAAATGACGAGACGAAACATTAATTTTTTCCTTCCCAGGGCTCCAACCCGGCACCTATCGCTGTTATATTCTAGAGAAAACGAACGTTAAATATGGGTTTGTTGCACCAGCAGCGACATGTGAGCATGTTTGAACTAGAAATAATATGACAGAGTTCAGTGCTGATTGGGAATAGAGCTCCATACATATCGTTGTTGACCACACACAGAGACGTCAGCTACCGAATTTTTCTCCACCAGCAGCTCGGAACAACATCTTGAACTTACAGTGACCTCGAAAATAGTTCTGTGTCTCACTAGGAGTCAAAAACGTCAAATATCGATAGTGTTGACAACGAACGAAAATACATTAAAAATCGAAATTATTATCCACCAGCAGATAGGTGTTCTCATGCTAGAGCTTGATAATACATAATGAAATCATTAGTGCGGGGCCAGGATTCGAACCCATTCACGCGGAATATGTGGAAGTGTTGAGGAATCTGCAGTTTTGAACAAACAACAAATTGTAGCCGAGCTGTATTGTCACTAAGGGATGAAATTCCGCGTTAAGGGCGGTCTGAGTTGCATTCCCAGTTCAGAATCAATTTTATCGACATACAGAAGCGCAGATGAAAGATGGAATAAGCGTCCTGTAAGCCTATATAGCGTTTGTTTCGTCACTAGAAATAAATGACTAGTATAAGAAAGGTTACTGGCGATAGTTTCTACACGTCGCCACTCCAGACTTTATTGTGGCTCAACCTAACGTCTACTTGGTAGAGAAGGAATATCATTTTTAATGTGAATTTCAGACCACAATCCATTTTATCATCTTCACTTGGTGTAGCCAGAAGAGAATGGAATCTGCCTCTCCCTATCTAAAATCATTGGCCGAAGTTGGAATCGAACCCAGGCCATAGATTCAGGAACCTATCATCAGCCCAACAGACCACCAAATCCTCTTCTCAGTGGCTCATTTTTCTATCATAACGGCGTTGTACCACACTGGCTGGGAATTCTGACACACACGGCTCCCTGTATCAATTTGCAGCATGTTCAGTAAATTCATTTACTTGATTGACCGAATCACCATGAACTAGCTGCCTCGGGTACCCAGTGCATGCATTCAACTTTATTTTGTAACCACCAAAATAATCACGTAACTGCCACCAACACAGAACTGCCAACAGTGTAGGATGCAGAAATTTAAATAGGAAGTTTTCCTTTCCACTTGGGATACTCTATTGCGCTATCTGTTTGTTGAAAACGTCGTGCAGTGCAAAAGAAAAGGTATAACTGTTTGTCTGTCATAAGTATTGACTTGGCGATTTGCATTATCCCACAGCGCTGTGGAATGCAGAAGTTCTGGAGGAATTATTGTGACTTCTGGAGCCGTTATAGCTACGTGTCAGCTAGTGGCGTAATGGTAAGTATCGCGCACGCTAGATAAGATTTCGCGACTTCGAATGCATTCACTGCTATATTTTTCAAAACGCAATTCTGCTGTCTGCTAAAATTATCAATTTACTGGAACTTGCAATATAATTTCCTTCACTTCTCAACCCAAAACAGTTGTATGTGGAAAAAGGGCTAACTTCTGCGACATTTTGTTCATTTCAGGTTTAATAGACAGCCAGACAGTAGATGCATCTCCAAACTTTTGTATTATGTATGGGTACAGTGCATCGTGCCAAAATACGTCGGAAAAGTATTTTCTACATTAGCTGTCGTCTGGTAGTGGCATTTTATTTTTCTTCAAACCATGTTTGACAGCTTCAACTCAGAACAAGTTTTGTACATGCATGTAATCAATAAACTGCATGTGCATTGTCAGACCGTTATAGATATCAGAGAATTCGCATATATCGTTGATGATTAATTTCTCTCTCATGTTTACTATTGTTTTAACAACATTAAAGGAAACCTTACGAAAATTGTGAACTGTATTATAAAAAATGAAATGAAACTACCCGCAATAACCTTACGACAAAAGTCTGTTTTAATAAAACTGAGTATCTGTACACAAGCGTGCCTCTATTGTCACGAATCGGTAAAATACTACTCACTTAGATTTTGTTTGGGTCTGTGTTTGATTGGTATGCTGTGTCATACTCAAGAAGTATGGAAATGTGGCATTTCAAAAATAAAGTTATGTATTCCTAGAAACCCAAAATTTGCTTGTCAGCAGCGGAAAGAGGCGTTACCTGTTGTGCAGCATTGTAAGTTTTTCACCATTGCACTATGAGCCGAAAGTATTTTCTTGCGATTTCCTTATCGATGTTTGATCTGACTGCTTGTAGCTCTTTCACAGAAGGGAAAAAAACGCTACACTCAGTGAGACTGGAACTGCAAACCATATCGGACGTTTTTTCACAAGCCAGCAGGTTACCACAGAACTGTAATCATTTGAATAAAACATGACCTTGCAGTAGGAGACATTTCGTCCCCCTATTCCTTCTGTGAAATTTGTTAGTAAGCTTTTTGCCTTCCAGCCAGCGAAATGCTGCAGAGTACGGCCGGTAAACGATTCACAAACCATGATTTAGTTCCGTTAAGACGATTTCTTTAAGCATTGTCGTAGTTGAAGGAATTTAGTTTCGTCTTAAATCGTCTCAAGAAGCAACGTTCACAGACATCTCAAATAGGAAAAAGTTCATTATTCAGGTACGAAGGTTGTAAAACAAACTTCCCACAATTTGTGTCAGGTTGATCTTTTCGTCTGATAGCACTGAGTAAGTAGTTTGTCTGAGGTATCACAAGTAGTGTTCCTGTAGCTGTGAGAACATTGGTTGAAAACGAGTTTAACACCAATGTGTACAGTACTCCTAATTATTCAAAATGATTATGAACCTAACAGTGAGTTCATCCGCAAACTGAGGCAAATTTATAATATTGAAGCTAGACTGTGTATCCTTGTCTTCATTGAGTGGGCATTGGAAGGCATTTACACACATGTATACAATACTATGAATACAGGGCTATTACAAATGATTGAAGCGATTTCATAAATTCACTGTAGCTCCATTCATTGACATATGGTCGCGACACACTACAGATACGTAGAAAAACACATAAAGTTTTGTTCGGCTGAAGCCGCACTTCAGGTTTCTGCAGCCAGAGCGCTCGAGAGCGCAGTGAGACAAAATGGCGACAGGAGCCGAGAAAGTGTATGTCGTGCTTGAAATGCACTCATATCAGTCAGTCATAACAGTGGAAAGGGAAATCAACGGGTCGGCCTGCTGTGAGCGAAGAAACGGTTGAACGCGTGCGGGCAAGTTTCACGCGTAGCCCGCGGAAGTCGACGAATAAAGCAAGCAGGGAGCTAAACGTACCACAGCCGACGGTTTGGAAAATCTTACGGAAAAGGCTAAAGCAGAAGCCTTACCGTTTACAATTGCTTCAAGCCCTGACACCCGTTGACAAAGTCAAACGCTTTGAATTTTCGGCGCGGTTGCAACAGCTCATGGAAGAGGATGCGTTCAGTGCGAAACTTTTTTTCAGTGATGAAGCAACATTTTTTCTTAATGGTGAAGTAAAAGACACAATGTTCGAATCTGGGCGGTAGAGAATCCTCACGCATTCGTGCAGCAAATTCGCAATTCACCAAAAGTTAACGTGTTTTGTGCAATCTCACGGTTTAAAGTTTACGGCCCCTTTTTCTTCTGCGAAAAAAAACGTTACAGGACACGTGTATCTGGACATGCTGGAAAATTGGCTCATGCCACAACTGGAGACCGACAGCGCCGACTTCATCTTTCAACAGGATGGTGCTCCACCGCACTTCCATCACGATGTTCGGCATTTCTTAAACAGGAGATTGGAAAACCGATGGTTCGGTCGTGGTGGAGATCATGATCAGCAATTCATGTCATGGCCTCCACGCTCTCCCGACTTAACCCCATGCGATTTCTTTCTGTGGGGTTATGTGAAAGATTCAGTGTTGAAACCTCCTCTGCCAAGAAACGTGCCAGAACTGCGAGGTCGCAGCAACGATGCTTTCGAACTCATTGATGGGGACATGCTGCGCCAAGTGTGGGAGGAACTTGATTATCGGCTTGATGTCTGCCGAATCACTAAAGGGGCACATATCGAACATTTGTGAATGCCTAAAAAAAACAGTTTTTGTATGTGTGTACAAAGCATTGTGAAAATATCTCAAATAATAAAGTTATTGTAGAGCTGTGAAATCGCTTCAATCATTTGTAATAACCCTGTACTTAACGTTGCTTTCATAAACTACTTTTGTTTTTTAATTCTTCTGGGTCTTCAGCGTGCAATATGTGTTGTAGATACAGCCTTAGAACAAAAAATTGACCGCCGAGTCGTTCACGTAAGGTGGGCAATACAGTCGTGCTCCTCTCAGAATGCTATGTCCGGCAATATGCTCGATCTGGCAACATTGTAGACTGCGGCACTTCCCAGAGGAAGTCTTGACTTAAGTCTTAGTACTTTTTTCTTGACTACGACCGTAGTCTTGAGGTAAAACGTGAGACTAGCTAATATGACGTCTGGTAACTAAAGGCACACGTCGACAAAGTTTTTATCGCCCCTTTCCTTTCGGTGCCGAAGCTATGAGTGTAATTCAAGCGAACCTACAATAGATTTAGCTTTCTGTCACACTGGTAATAATAGTTTGGTCCAACAATTTTTTAGCGAAAGATTTCTTTGCCGGCCATCTGCCTCTGAACACCGCATGCGTCTGAGTTCTCTGGGACCCGTTTACTGCCTACCGGCGGGGGCTGAGGCACTGCATTGTCCTCTGCCGACAACGTCTGCTCCACTTCGCACTCTCGACCATGTAAAATGCTTTAATGTTGTTGAGTGGTGACCCATAAAATCTGTCTACGATTTGTTTCACTCTTGATAGCAAAGGAGGCACAAAACCGTTTTTATTTGATGATTATTTTATTACACTAGAACGCAATACATCAATGTGGCACAGAATTAATTTCATAGTTTCTGTTTCAGTGCACTACAATTAAAGCGTCATATTTTGTTCTTTTTCCTTTCATGGGAGGTTCCTCAGATAATTGTCATGGATTCATATGTGCTAATCAAAGCACAAAGAGTAAATGCAATGTAATATGTTTGGTTTCTTTCTTTGATTCTCTATGGTAAATGGATGCAAAAGATTGTGTCAATACCTATCAGAACCTGCTCTGTAGCTACTCAGGCAAATTGCTTGTTTTGAGGTCTATACCTTAATTAATGGAAACGTGAACGCTGTTCACAAGTGATATTTAAAATATTCACTCGGATTTAAGGCGACAAAAGTGCCCGTATTTGAAGCTACCCAGAGTAAAGTAAGTTGCTAGAGCCGCTGTTAGCAAATGTCTGCAGGGAGTTCCTAATTGCTGCTGTGGAAATTTAGCATAGAGGCCCTAAACTAATCAAGAGGTTAATTTCCTTCATACTTATCACCCTGGCACGTGAGTCTTAAGTGAAGAACGATATTGAAATTTATATCGCTGATGGTCGATTCGAATTTCTTCAGAGACGCCGGTATTGCGAAGCAGTTTGGCAGTCAGAAAGCCAAGATCTATGACCATTAACACAACTTACGAAGTCGAGCTACCAAGAGAATTTGATGTGTAAAGGTTTTCTTCCAATTTCGATACAGAATTTTTTTTGGGAATTCGTAGCTCCGAAAAAGATAAATCAGAGAAAAAGCTCGCACACGCTGGCCCCTACCACGGTTAGAACTGACGACTGATTGAGCCGTTCTGACCCGAGACACGGGCGGTACTACCGGGCTACAGACACACTGCTGCCTGTACGCCGCTCTCATCATGGTATTTGTCGCTCAGCCTCATAACGCATCGTGAAAGATAATAAAAGCTGTCACTTATGTGAGGAATAGCATTTATTTGGCAGAAAACTGAATTTTCTGTCTCAATGTCTTACTTTACATGAGGATTATATAGCACGAGTCATTCAAATGGAAAGGGAATATCAAGTGAACTTAGCGAGTCAATTCAGTACCATACGTGGAAGTGATTGCCCTGTCACAGTGTTGCCTAATGTTTGTGACGATGTTGCCAATTCTCAGCTGTGTTAGGAACAGCTCTGTAGCGGTATGCGAGGAGAATTCCGTGCTCGTGTCATTGAAGGATATGGAGAAGAGGCGCGGGGTTTGGTTAATATGCAGCGTTTTCTCCTACCAGTTGTGTCAAACATTCAGGTGTATAATCTTCCATCACGATTACAGTTTCCGACAAAATGTATACGAATAAAACACCTTATTACTTTGTGACAAAAGATTATTTCAGCACAATAAAAAGTCTTTGGAAATCACTTATGCCCACCTGTCACAAAAGTAAGATAACAAACACTTTGTACCTCGAAATCGATTTCACCTACGTGCAGTCTTGTGACGCTTAAATAAATCGTCTTAACGCCACTAAATCATGGTTTGTGAATCATTTACCGGCCGTACTCTGGCGCATTTCACTGGCTGGAAGGCAAAAAGCTTACTGACAAATTTCACAGAAGGAAAAGTGAGACGAAATGTCTCCCACTGGAAGGTCATGTTTTATTTAAATGATTACAAAAACAGGTATAACGAACAGTCAGGTTGTCAGTATAAGCACCTTACTGTCGTCAGTATGATTTTGCACTGCCCAGGGCCTGTAATGATAAAGGGCTCGTTTAGGTCAGGCATATTGTATACAGAAGTGGAAGAGAGAACCACTAAATTCTAATCCGTATGCATTGCATACACACAGAAATTACTGTTGCAGTGTACTTATGGAGCCCGATGAGTGAATTTCGTATTTTCCGGTGAGAAAGAGCACTGGCAAACAGTCTTCGCTACATTAGGTTGTAACCTCCCCCTCACTTATCGACCTTAATGACAGTGAAAAATTAAATCGCGTGTACCTAATGGGAATTTGGGAAAAGCAATCGTCACCGAAGTTTATCTGTCGGTAAAGAGGGAGGAAAGGGTTACATCTAAATGAAAGGAAAAATGCGAATGCAACTGGTGGAAATTAATTTTGAAAAGGGGTAAAGTTAATAAAAAAGTAAATGTGCAGCCGTTACATTAACAATTAACTAGCGGTAATTAGATATTTGAGATTTGGGGAAAATTACGGTCGCCAGTCCTATGGACAATTACTGTAGTAACTGAAAAAGAAAGGTTATTGCACATATAATTAGCACTAGAAGCGTGGCAACTGAAGGTTGACACGTGAAGTGTGAAAACTGAATGTTTGTCAGAAGTAATAAATTTCGCTACACTCTGACTTATTATAGCAAAAGAATTAATAAAACCGGAAAATTGAAAGTTAATTTAGTGACTGAAATTAATAGTGAGCTTTGTTTCTGAAGCACATCGAAATTCAGTAAAATACGGTTAGTCGTGGGTTACCTCAACAATCATTTCAAAAGCTACTTGAATATACGCAATTTAGAAATAAGAGATTTAACTTTGAACTTGAATTAAATGATTCTGAACAATTAACAATAGTAAAATTTAGTACGTACCAAGCTGAGCTGCAGTCACAGGTAAGCTAAAATATGGTAACAAAACTCGCACTCTTAATTTGTGATTGTGTAATCTAAATATTGTAGCCAGCTATGAATACTTTAACTGAACTTTGAAATTAAAGCAGTGAAATGGAATAATATTACTTTAATGCTGGCGTTTGGATTTCAACGACACTCGGGTTCATTCCGGAAAAGGAAGGGACCCTGCGTGGTATTGCAATTGGGACAATGAGCAACAAATGGTTCATGCTAAGTTGCTGTAATTTTGTGATGCAACAATTTTAAAAGCTGAGGTCTGCCATACAGTTCTAAAGCTTTACGTGCTTCCAGTCTTCCTTGTTGGTCGATTGAAGGTTTGAAGCCGTCGGTCTAGCAGGTGACGGCAGTCACTCATCGTCGGCCGTCGCTGTTGCAGAAGCTGGATGTTGGCGCGCCTTCTTCTCGACACGGTCACCAGGCGAAACGGGCTCTTGATGTGCGCCAGCTAATGCTTCCCGTCCGCGACACCGTGTCAGAAACTATCATAGCAATTCGAGCGCAGTTTCATGCTGCCAAACCCCGAAAGCGCGGCAACTCGGGGGAACGTCACACAACACACCTGCTCCACTGCACTACTCCAGCCAGACTCCCTCTCTACCCGCGCTCCACGCGGCCGAATTCACACTACCAAGGATCCTAAACACCTACACGACCTATCGATGTATTCGTTCGAGAACATAGTTTTCCCTAGGCAAGACCCAGCGTAAAAATACAAATAGTATTTACTAAACAAACCAATTACACATCGACATAAATGCATGTATATACAAATAGTAAAACAATTACAATATACAAAGACACAGAAACGTCATATCTTCAAGTAACAAAAGAAGGAAAAAATTTATAGTACAATAGATGGAAATAGGAGTATATGCATTTCCGGCGTTATAAGGTTACTTAATCTGGTGTCACTCTGAGCTAGAAATTATGGTCAGCGACTAAGTGTAAGGTCAATGAGTCAGATGCGAGTTTTGCAACTGTGGAATACTTTCCTACATTATAGAAGCGAATATTAAATTTGAACTAATATTGCGAAAATTTTGTACTTGGACAGCTTAGAATGAAAATCTTTCCGTTTATTGCAAAGGAAAACAAATGATTTTCTAAAACATTGTCTGTCATACACAACTTGAAACAGGTCATGTCGACCAAATCATGTGAAAGAACTGACAGCGACGTATATTGGAAGGCAGTAAGATCTCTTGCCTTTTGGTTTGGCAGTACTCGATAGCCTTTTCTAGGCCCAAGTAAATGAAGAAAGGCAGCGCGTTTTTGTTATCAAGTAACGTCTTCATCAATTAGTTTAACGTAATCTACGAGTTATTACTGATGTTTGATATTAACATAAAAAGGATTCCGTAGACAGGGAAAGAACCTGTTCTTTGGAAACTACTTCTATAGTGACCAAAAGGCATCAAATGACCTTCAAGCACAGTGTTCCAGCAGCGGTATGAAGAAAATGATAGTAATAATGACGGTAATAATCGAATTATCCGATACCTTCACACTTCCTAGTGGATTTTCTCGAACTAAGAAATTTGCTGAATTTGCGAAAATTTCAAAAGGGCTTCACATCGAGCCTCTGATGCCTAGAAGAGTCTTTACATCCTGCTGACATGAGAATAACATAATCTCCACTTCAGAAGCTTGCTCCTACTTAACCATTTAGTAGACTATCGTTCTTTCCACCGTGACTAATTTTGTAGTCTAAGCACATCACCTGTTACAGCTGGGACTGGCAAATGTGGCCACAATGGTCTGGCGGAACGAATTATCACAACTGCAATGCGTGGGTTCAGGCATCTACTTTTAAGAGGCACAAACAGATTTACTTTACCCCTGGTAACATCAAGAGAAAGACTTTATAATCCAGAGTCCGCATTAAACAACACGTTCCTTCATTACCAACCGGGCAGATCCGGTTTACGTTGGGAAATGACATAGCGCAAGTCATGGTAAACAGAATTACTGTCTCCAGTGAACTTACCTAAATTAGAAAATTTTATTTTATTTGATGAAACGATAGCCACTTAAAAGAACAGGGTTCTTATTTTTCTTGTACTTGATTGAACTAGAGACGTTGAAAAATTTGGTGCTGGACTGTGATTCGAATTCATATCTCCTCTTTCGAGGATCTGAATCTCTAGGAAAAGTATAGTTGAATCATTTCGTTCCTTTTCTCAAGACTGCAGTCTTCTCTACGTTTCCTCCAAAGGTAAGTATATAGGTCCGCATCCTCATCCAGTACAAAAATATTTATAATTTCATTTCAAGCCCTATCACGTGCACACCGGCCTGTTAGTGAAAATTAACGTGCACTTTTAATGTTTGTTCATGTGTTGCCAACAATTGCAATAGGTGTCGTTATTTCTGATCAAACACACACACACACATCTTACTATTGGTGAGTAAGCAACTGATACTTAAGCTATATTCGTGGATGCATGGTAGGCGTGCAGTTCGATTGTCGCTAAGGCACCAAAGTTTGTATCCTTATTTTAGAGTCAAACACCTAGCAGCCTGTAAGAAAAACCGGTACGTAACATTTGATTTTACTTAGTTAACAATCCGATTACGTGTTGGGTTCGTATCTCCGTCACAGAACGTCACGTCATGCACTTCATCTTTAAATGCATGCACACTTTGTTACTTCAGAATTGAGGTATGTCAGACATCTTTCGTGGTTAGTTAACAGGGACGAAAGGGTCTTGATAGGAGTCCCGGTTTTTCACAAAAAATGTCGTCTTATTTTCAAGTTTAGATTTGGTTACTGGTATTGGAAAAAACTTCGGTAATTCATGCCTCTTCATGGCTAGTCGTCAATATGATATGATTAGATTACATTAGATTAATTCTTGTTTCATAGATCATGAATACGATATTTCATAATGATGTGGAACGTGTAATCTTAATGAAAGATTTCTTTACATACCATGATTCAATATCTTTACAATTTTTTACTCTCTCATTCTTTTTGATTTTTATCTCTCTTTCTCTCTCTCTCTCTCATTCTTTTTGATTTTTATCTCTCTCTCTCTCTCATTCTTTTTGATTTTTTTCTCTCTCTCTCTCTCTCTCATTCATTTTGATTTTTATCTCTCTCTCTCTCTCATTCTTTTTGATTTTTATCTCTCTCTCTCTCTCTCATTCTTTTTGATTTTTATCTCTCTCTCTCTCATTCTTTTTGATTTTTATCTCTCTCTCTCATTCTTTTTGATTTTTATCTCTCTCTCTCTCATTCTTTTTGATTTTTATCTCTCTCTCTCTCTCTCTCTCATGCTTTTTGATTTTTATCTCTCTCTCTCTCTCTCTCTCTCTCTCTCTCTCTCTCTCTCTCACACACACACACACACACACATTCATTTTTTATTTTTCTTTCTTTGTTGTGCTCGACTAATGGCGGGGCACGAAAACTTCTGTGAATGAGTTTCTTAGTTTTGAGTACACTTTGGAAACAAATATAAGAACAACTATGAGAGTTACTGATTTGTGATGCTTTGTTTGCAGCCAGTTCTGAGTATTATTAGTACTACGCTTCAGTCCATAAAGCTAGCTACAGAAATGCGAATCAGACGCATTACGTATTCCAGGCCGTGGCAGCCGCGACTTCGAGACACCAGCTATGGTCACTTCCCAGCCCGCTGTAAGATCACATCGGTTCTTCTTCTTCCTGCTGGTATTGTAACTGAGATTTGGCAACAAGGCAGTGTATGTTTGGCAACTCTGTGATCGTCGCGTTACGTCCTGGTGTGCATGGAATTAAGCCTTAAAGTTCACTTGATTTTACCTGTCATTTCCATTGAATAATCTGAGTTACTATCGCTTGAGGTGTAACAAACGATTGTAAATTTTCGGTTTTCAGCCCAGGAAAGTCACTGCACGTGGAAATCGCAACTAATCACGTGCTTCAAATAGCGGTTTACGAGTTCTCGCCACTATAGGTCTCGTAAGAGGAAGCTAAGGCACATACCTCTTCGCCAGCTCTGTGGTAACCTGCTGACCTGTGAAAAAACGTCCGATATGATTTGCAGTTCCAGTCTCACTCAGCGTAGCGTTTTTTTCCCTTCTGTGAAAGAGCTACAAGCAGTCAGATCAAACATCGATAAGGAAATCGCAAGAAAATACTTTCGGCTCATAGTGCAATGGTGAAAAACTTACAATGCTGCACAACAGGTAACGCCTCTTTCCGCTGCTGACAAGCAAATTTTGGGTTTCTAGGAATACATAACTTTATTTTTGAAATGCCACATTTCCATACTTCTTGAGTGTGACACAGCATACCAATCAAACACAGACCCAATCAAAATCTAAGTGAGTAGTATTTTACCAATTCGTGACAATAGAGGCACGCTTGTGTACAGATACTCAGTTTTATTAAAACAGACTTTTGTCGTAAGGTTATTGCGGGTAGTTTCATTTCATTTTTTATAATACAGTTCACAATTTTCGTAAGGTTTCCTTTAATGTTGTTAAAACAATAGAAAACATGAGAGAGAAATTAATCATCAACGATATATGTGAACTCTCTGATATCTATAACGGTCTGACAATGCACATGCAGTTTATTGATTACATGCATGTACAAAACTTGTTCTGAGTTGAAGCTGTCAAACATGGTTTGAAGAAAAATAAAATGCCACTACCAGACGACAGCTAATGTAGAAAATACTTTTCCGACGTATTTTGGCACGATGCACTCTACCCATACATAATACAAAAGTTTGGAGATGCATCTACTGTCTGGCTGTCTATTAAACCTGAAATGAACAAAATGTCGCAGAAGTAAGCCCTTATTCCACATACGACTATTTTGGGTTGAGAAGTGAAGGAAATTATATTGCAAGTTCCAGTAAATTGATAATTTTAGCAGACAGCAGAATTGCGTTTTGAAAAATATAGCAGTGAATGCATTCGAAGTCGCGAAATCTTATCTAGCGTGCGCGATACTTACCATTACGCCACTAGCTGACACGTAGCTATAACAGCTCCAGAAGTCACAATAATTCCTCCAGAACTTCTGCATTCCACAGCGCTGTGGGATAATGCATATCGCCAAGTCAGTACTTATGACAGACAAACAGTTATACCTTTTCTTTCGCACTGCACGACGTTTTCAACAAACAGATAGCGCAATAGAGTATCCCATGTGGAAAGGAAAACTTCCTATTTAAATTTCTGCATCCTACACTGTTGGCAGTTCTGTGTTTGTGGCAGTTACGTGATTATTTTGGTGGTTACAAAATAAAGTTGAATGCATGCACTGGGTACCCGAGGCAGCTAGTTCATGGTGATTCGGTCAATCAAGTAAATGAATTTACTGAACATGCTGCAAATTGATACAGGGAGCCTGTGTGTCAGAATTCTCAGCCAGTGTGGTACAACGCCGTTATGATAGAAAAATGAGCCACTGAGAAGAGGATTTGGTGGTCTGTTGGGCTGATGATAGGTTCCTGAATCTATGGCCTGGGTTCGATTCCAACTTCGGCCAATGATTTTAGATAGGGAGAGGCAGACTCCATTCTCTTCTGGCTACACCAAGTGAAGATGATAAAATGGATTGTGGTCTGAAATTCACATTAAAAATGATATTCCTTCTCTACCAAGTAGACGTTAGGTTGAGCCACAATAAAGTCTGGAGTGGCGACGTGTAGAAACTATCGCCAGTAACCTTTCTTATACTAGTCATTTATTTCTAGTGACGAAACAAACGCTATATAGGCTTACAGGACGCTTATTCCATCTTTCATCTGCGCTTCTGTATGTCGATAAAATTGATTCTGAACTGGGAATGCAACTCAGACCGCCCTTAACGCGGAATTTCATCCCTTAGTGACAATACAGCTCGGCTACAATTTGTTGTTTGTTCAAAACTGCAGATTCCTCAACACTTCCACATATTCCGCGTGCATGGGTTCGAATCCTGGCCCCGCACTAATGATTTCATTATGTATTATCAAGCTCTAGCATGAGAACACCTATCTGCTGGTGGATAATAATTTCGATTTTTAATGTATTTTCGTTCGTTGTCAACACTATCGATATTTGACGTTTTTGACTTCTAGTGAGACACAGAACTATTTTCGAGATCACTGTAAGTTCAAGATGTTGTTCCGAGCTGCTGGTGGAGAAAAATTCGGTAGCTGACGCCTCTGTGTGGTCAACAACGATATGTATGGAGCTCTATTCCCAGTCAGCACTGAACTCTCTGTCATATTATTTTAGTTCAAACATGCTCACATGTCGCTGCTGGTGCAACAAACCCATATTTAACGTTCGTTTTCTCTAGAATATAACAGCGATAGGTGCCGGGTTGGAGTCCTGGGAAGAAAAAAATTAATGTTTCGTCTCGTCATTTCATTTAAAACATCTAGCTACTGCCGAGAAAATCAGATATGTCACTGTTGATTGTGCCTTCGATATCTATCTTATTAGGTTCTGGGTTCGAATCCCTGTCCACAAAGCTTTACCTCACGGCATTTCAAATAAGTTACTTTTCAAGAAGCAATATTTAACATCTCTCGTAGTTCGTTAACAGGGACAATAGGTGCTGGGTAGGAATCCGCGTCCGTTAAAAATGTTTGCGTTACGTAATTTAAAGTTGGTATTTGCTAATTGATACCGTCTAAACCGAGATATATCACTCTGTGTATGCCTAATCAGGTATGACTGTTAGTTTCCGTCAGTCACGAAATCTTTGCTCAGTGTGCATGACCTGGGTTTGAATCCATATGCAGAACGAGACGGTTCGTCGTGTCATTAGAAGTTCATACAAATTCTCAACTACATGCTTGTGAATAACCTAAATTTTTAATGTCATTTTGTGTTAAATAATAAGTACGGTATGTTACTTTGAAGAGGAAATCATGAATACGACCAACTTGCTACGTGCATTACCTATCTGACGTAATGATGAGAGTGGTAACATTTCAGGTATGTCATTAATTGTAATAAATGTGAGCTTACAAGCCTTAAGGACAGTCTTATCTGTGATACGGTGTTCCCTGATACTTGTAGTATCGTAGTATTGCTTTACATCTTGAGTTATTGCGATACAGGGCAGTGTTTTGTAGTGGTGACTTGTTGGAACCATTTTCAATAGTCAAACGACTGTACCAAGGAGCGATTAGGGGACCTGCTAGACAGCTGCGTTATGTGGGTTGCATGCGAATCAGGTGAAATGCAATTCAGGTCGTTCGGATACTTTTGAACATTAATGTACTTGAGGACAATATTATGGAAAAGGAAGAGGACGTAGATGAAGATGAAATGGGAGATATGATATTGCGTAAAGAGTTTGACAGAGCAATGAAAGACCTGAGTCGAAACAAGGCCCTGGGATTAGACAACATTCCATTAGAAATACTGACAGCCTTGAGAGAGCCAGTCCTGACAAAATTCTACCATCTGGTGAGCAAGATATATGATACAGGCGAAATACCCTCAGACTTCAAGAATATAATAATTATTCCAATACCAAAGAAAGCAGGTGTTGACAGATGCGAAAATTACCGAACTGTCAGTTTAGTAAGTCACGGCTGCAAAATACTAACGCGAATTCTTCACAGACTAATAGAAAAACTGGTAGAAGTCGACCTCGGGGAAAATCAGTTTGGATTCCGTAGAAATATTGGATCACGTGAGGCAATACTGACCCTACGACTTAGCTTAGAAGCTAGATTAAGGAACGGCAAACCTACGTTTCTAGGTTTAGAGAAAGCTTTTGACAATGTTGACTGGTGTGCTCTCTTTCAAATTCTGAAGGTGGCAGGGGTAAAATACAGGGACCGAAAGGGTATTTAGGATTTGTACAGAAACCAGATGGCAGTTATACGAGTCGAGGGACACGAAAGGGAAGCAGTGGTTGGGAAAGGAGTGAGACAGGGTTGTAGCCTCTCCCCGATGTTATTCTATCTCTATATTGAGCAAGCAGTGAAGGAAACAAAAGAAAAATTCGGAGTAGGTATTAAAATCCAAGGAGAAGAAATAAAAACTCTGAGGTTCGCCGATGACATTGTAATTCTGTAAGAGACAGCAAAGGACTTGGAAGAGCAGTTGAACGGAATGGATAGTGTCATCAAAGGAGGATATAAGATGAACGTCAACAAAAGCAAAACGAGAATAATGGAAAGTAATCGAATTAAGTCGGGTGATACTGAGGGAATTAGATCAGGAAATGAGACACTTAAAGTATTGCTATTTGAGGAGCAAAATAACTTATGATGGTCGAAATAGAGAGGATATAAAATGTAGACTGGCAATGGCAAGGAAAGCGTTTCTCAAGAAGAGAGACTTGTTAACATCGAGTACAGATTTAAGTGTCAGGAAGCCGATTATGACAGTATTTGTATGGAGTGTAGCCATGTATGCAAGTGAAACGTGGACGATAAATAGTTCGACGAGAAGAGAATAGAAGCTTTCGAAATGTGGTGCTACAGAAGAATGCTGAAGATTAGATGGTTAGATCATATAACTAATGATGAGGGATTGATTAGGATTGCGGAGAAGAGAAGTTTGTAGCACAACTTGACTAGAAGAAGGGATCGGTTGTTAGGACATGTTCTGAGGCATCAACGGATCACCAATTTGGTATTGGAGGGCAGCGTGGAGGGTCAGAATCATAGAGGGAGACCAAAAGATGAATACGCTAAACAGATACAGAAGGGTGTAGGTTGCAGTAGGTACTGGGAGATGAAGCTTGCACAGGATAGAGTGGCATGGAGAGCTGTATCAACCTAGTCTCAGGACTGAAAACCACAGCAACAAATACAAATTAAGCATGTGTAGCTAGGCTTTTTAGGTTTGTATGTTGGTAATGCCACGTAGTGCTCTGTATGAAAATCACTGACTGTGCTCTGTGCAGTTTGTGGCTGGTTGGCATTGTTGGAATATTCTCTATTGTAGTGTTGGGCAGTTTGATGTGAACAGCGCCTAGCGTTGCGCAGTTGGAGGTGAGTCGCCAGCAGTGGTGATGTGGCGAGAGAGATGGCAGAATTTTGAGACCGGATCATCTGCACATGTGTCCGCCAGAAAAAGGAAATTTGTAAGACTGGATGTCATGAACTGATATTATATATATATATATATATATATATATATATATATATATATATATGACTTTTTAACATTACTAAGGCAAATACATTGTTCTCTATCAAAATCTTTCATTTGCTGAGTATGCCTATCAGTAGTTAGTACCTTCCGTAGTTAGAATCTTTTATTTAGCTGGTAATATTGGCGCTCGCTGTATTGCACTAGCTCGAGTAACGAAGATTTTTGTGATGTAAGTGATTCATTAAAGGTATAGGTTATTGTTAGTCAGGGCCATTCTTTTGTAGGATGTATTTAAAGTCAGATCGCTTTGCGCTAAAAAGATATTTTGTGTCAGTTTACGGTTGATCAGAATAACTAAAGAAAGAAATGTCTGAGTACGTTCAATTTTGCTCAGCTGTTTGAAAATCAAGTAACTTAAGAAGTTACCAGTATGTCCTTGCTCCAGTAAAGTTTTCAGAATTTTCACTGAACTTTATCTCCATACCAGCAGAGTATTTACCTATCTAGTTAGAGTGGTAGTCCTAAAGTTTCAAATATATTCATAAAGCTACGAAGTAATTTATGCTTGTTTATTCACAGATACGTGTTTGTAATACTAGTAACATAGGCATCACCAACCCACAGCCGGCCGGAGTAGCCGAGCGGTCCTAGGCGCTACAGTCTGGAACCGCGCGACCGCGACGGTCGCAGGTTCGAATCCTGCCTCGGTCATGGATGTGTGTGATGTCCTTACATTAGTTAGGTTTAAGTAGTTCTAAGTTCTACGGGACTGATGACCACAGCAGTTAAGTCCCATAGTGCTCAGAGCCATTTGAACCAACCCACAGCACAGTAGCACACTGCTAGAGGAGGCAATGAAAATGGCACATCCCTGTGGTAAAGCGTCGACTTGTGTGGTAATCTGTTTTCAGTATCTGAAAGCGACAACGCTATAATAGATATGTTCCATCATATGACACAGTAGTTATGGGGCGGAGGCGCATCAAGTGTGGTATAACAATTCCGATTGACGAAGAACGAAGTGGCAGACCGTGCAGCGGTAATCGTGCGAGATGTGGAGGGTGCAGTGGTCGAATACAGTCGGAACATAATGCAGATGAGAGTAAAAAGTGGGCACCAGTCATGGATCAGTTTTCAGTATCCTGTTGTACAACATTCGGAACATGAGAAGGGTCGCTACCAGCTTGGATCCGCGACTGCTTACACCCATTGGAAGATCCCCCACTGAAATGAATGTGCAGGGGAACTGCAGCAGCTGTGTCATGCCAGAACATATGACTATTTTTGCCGCCTAATCAGGTGAGTGTTGGTTGTATCACTATGAGCTAGAAACAAATGAGCTAGCTTTTAGGGGTTGCCTCAGTGTGGGGCCAACAGATCGGTTTCGTAAGGGGTAAACTCCCACAAGAGCACACTACCGAAATCTTCCGACGCGGTTACGGCAAGCTGTCAAGACGAAGCGTTGCGGGAATCTGTCCAAAAGGGGTGTATCTGCTCCGCGGCAAAGGCGCAGCTTGTTCTACATAGGGTGCAATAACACTTGCCACCGCTTTGGACTATCAGATTATTCTTCACCCTCCCCTCCCCCCCCCCCCCCCCCCACACCCACGCGTATTCTGCTTCTTTTTCCTCCGGGCGTAGAAACCAGTAAATGGCAGGCATTTCCAGAAGGACCATGCCAAAGAAGAAGCGACACACCACGAAGGAATTATCCTAATGGGACGGAAATTGGTAGACATGACGCACTTGTACAGACAATGGTTGACATGACGCACTTGTACAGACAATGGTTGACATGACGCACATGTACAGACAATGGTTGACATGACGCACATGTAAAGACAATGGTTGACATGACGCACATGTACTGACAAACAAATGATTACAGTTCAGGAAAAATTGCTTTATTTATTGAGGAGACTGCTTGAAGAGTTTGCTAAACAGACTGAGCAAGTCAATAACGCGTTGGTCCACCTCCGGCCCATATGCAAGTAGTCTTTCGCCATGGCATTGATCGATAGAGTTGTCGCTAAATGTTTGCCCAATTGGCGCATTAAATAGCGAAAATCCTGAGTTGGTTCTAGGGCCTTCAACGTAATGCTCCAAACGTTCTCAATTGCGGAGAGAACGAGCGAGCACAGGATGGCTCTCCATGAAGGGCAACAAAACGTGTCGTAGAATATCTCTACGTACCGCTATGCTGTAAGGGTGTCGCGGATGACAACCAAAATGGTCCTGCAATGAAATGAAATGTCACTCCTACTTGTCGAGCAAAATCCCACCCCTGTCTAGAGGGTCTCCAGGCACGTCTTAGCTGGTCATCGGGGCTCAGTTCGAAGCGGGACTCTTCAATGAAGACAATTCTAGCCAGTCAATGAGATTCCAGGCCGAATGTGCCCTAGACCACTGCACAGTTATACAGAGCTCAATGGTTGTCGGCCGAAGGGGCTCCGTCAGCCCAACCTCCGTCCTGTGAGTCGCCTAGCACCGGCTGCACGTCGAATCAATGGTAATGATGAACCCATGCCTCTAAGTGTCTCTCTGACTATTGCTCGCTTCTCAAGTACCGTCACCTCTCTATTTCGGCAGTTTCATCCTTGACGCTGTGTTCGCCCATGGTTCACCCATTCCTCCCGACATCACTGATTAGCGACATTGCTCCTATTCAAGTGTCGAGCGATTAGCCGATTACTCCAATCGGCTTCTTTGAGCCCAACAACACGTTCTCTCTCACAGGCTGACATCTGAATATTGTTCACTTGTTTCTCTGCAAGGCATAGTTACTGTTCAACTGAGTACACGGAATGAAATTCGTAAAGCTGCTATACCCTTGTGTAAATATGTACCTTGTTTACTATCAATTCCAGCTGCCAGATGAAATAGAGCTTCTGCATTACACGTTCATCAAAAGGTCGCCAAAATTTACAGTTTTGCATTTTCCTCCGATAGCTGTACGAATGTCAATTTGTGGTCAGTTTTCATAACTTCTTCGTGGTGCGTCGATTTTTTCTCTCCTTCCTTCTCTTTTCTTCTTAGAGTGTATTTCCTACATATCTTATTTGTATGCAGATGACGAGAAGCCAGCTTTAAAGGTGTGGGTTGTTCTACAAACGGAAGTCGTAAGCGAGCTGCGTAGTAATTCGATTAGTTAAGCATTATCAGGAGTTGCTGAGTAGAAGTCAGCGAAGATTTTAATTATATTAATTGTATGAATAATTTCTGTGCCATATTTTAAACCTGTGGTATAATGAACAATGAATATGAATTCAATGACATGGTATCCATTCAGAATGATACATGCTATCAAAGAAGACGGCATAAATTCAGAAAATAAAATTCAAATTAATAGAAATACAACAAGCAAAACACATCTGCGTTGTTTTAAATGGTTGAAGAAAGCAATAAAGAAACACTTATGATCATGATACAAGTAAGCTGATTTACAGCTACACAGTTCAACGAATGAAGAAGATTGAATAAATTCAAACAGTAAAATCACAAAGTGGAATCAATAAGCAAAACTTCGGTGTTGTTTTCAACAGTGAAATAGCTTTTAGAAATATATGCAGAGGAGACATACCAGCTCCACACACCAGCCTAAATACGAGGGTTATTCGGAAAGTAAGGAACGATCGGTCACGAAGTGGAAACCATAGTGAACATCAGATGAAGTTTTACACAGGTGTGTTGGGCAGTGTCTAGTATGCCCGTCGATTGTGTTACGTCGTTCTTCTGAGTTCCAAGCGCACAGGAAGCACATAAAGATACCTAGAACAATAGTGTCTCCCACGAAGTACTAGGGCCTGGTGAGAAATTTAGCCTGAAGCTACGCAGCCAACAATACATAACTGTCGTGCGTTTTCTTCTTCAAGACAATTCTCAGCCGCATTCTGCAGGGGGAATGAAGATGCTCCTGCATCGTTTTCAATTGGAAATTTTCGATTACCCACAATAAAGCTCGTAATTGTCTCGCTCTAAGTTTCATCTCTGCTCACATGAACCGCTGGCTATGAAGACGACATTTTGGCACAGACAACGAGCTGCAGGCCAGCGTAGAGAATTGGCGGAAAGCACTGGCGGCAGCCTTCTGTAACGATGGTATTGGAAAGCTGGTACAACGCTACGACAAACGTCTAAGTCGGGTCGGCGATTATGGAGATAAGTAGCTGGAAGTTGAAGCTAACTTTTGCAAATAAAACGGTTTTGATTTTCACTGTGGTTTCCATTTCGCGACCTATCATTCCTTCCTTTCGGAATAGCCCTCGTATATGAGAGCAGACCAGCCGCACCTGCGTCCATCCGTGCACTGACAAACCAGAAGGGTCCCTTGGCCGTTGGCCAGACGGCTTAATCTACCGTGGCGGTTACCGCCTAGCGAGATTTTATCGTTAATATGTTATTACTGACCCCGTCAGAAAAGGCTTCAAGAGCTTTGCAAACTTCTCTAGTCAAAGATTCGTGTGTGCGAACAGAGAATCAAAGATACGCGGACAGTTCCTGCAGAAAATTGGCGGGACTGCCACAAGTAGCTAAGAGCAGAAATCAACTACTATTACAAGACTGACAGAGATAACAGGATGGTGGAACATACCTCCAAGTGTACTAAGTCTTAGTCATTTCTCCATCTATATGGTTCTCCTCTGCCTTTTGGACTCTGAGGAAGCTTAATGTGGTTACAGTTACGAAACATTTCGGCACGACAGTGGCCGATGCGTTTGAAGATGGATCACTGGGATCATCAGAAAGGAATGTAAAATGAGAAACAAAGAAGAAACACGCTACTGACGTTGTTCCATGAAACGCACCACGCAGCAACATGTGGCTCGGGTCTGCAGACACAGAATAATGCCATGGTCTATGTATAAATTAGCGGCCGCGGAGGTGCTTATACATCAGTGGTGAGTAGCGGGCGCACGCCTCGGAGTAATTTATCTCAAAGTGGAGAACCCCGCCGACACGGCCGACTGCGAGACGAACGCTGGCCGACTGTATGTTCGCCTGTACTCTCCACCGCAAAGCCATATCGCCCGGTACAGGTTTTGCGTCCGCATTACAGAAGCACGGGCGAGACTCGTTCCGTGGGATAGCCTGTAATTTTCTCGGCGGCTTATTCGCTCAGTGAGCGACGGTCTGCTGTTTATTCACCGTGATGACCGAAACGGGCTGCAACAAGCTCCTCGCGACAGGGTAAAAAGCGCCTGTCCTCGGAAATCACAACTAAATTGCAGTCGATTAGGCCGTTGGTATTCCGTTTGAGAAACCAGACAGCCTACGGACATCGCACCTTAAACAGTGATTTATTTATGTTGGCGCATCTGGCCGTGAAAAGGGTCAAATTCGCACGTACGTTAATGGCTACGGATTGTCGAGCGGCAATTTAATTACAGAGAGCTTTCTCACTACCCTAATAATGATATCTTCCCTGGTGAACGTGTTTGTGATACACAAGAGAAAAAATTTGGGAGTAATGAACAGAAAGCTACAGTTGTGTACGGCGGTTAAACAACTACCGTTAACTGATGATAATGTTGTTCCTCTTGTATCAATAGCGCCTGAGCTGTGGTACTACAGAACCGGTACCGTTGTGCTTGTAATGTGACTCACTTGCTACACCGCTGCTGCCCATGTCAGCGGCGTGGCACTAGGCCACTGTCTTCGTGTTCCGGTAACAGACAGAAGGCACTTTATGTTACCCGATAACGATCAGGAGTGAACATCTACAGAACCTCTTATAAGGATTTAGGAATAATACTAACACGTGGCATAAAATGGAGTTGTCACGTAAAATCAGTATTAGGGTAGGTTTTGGAAGATTTAGATTTGTCTCGAGGGATCTAGGAAAGTGTTGTGCATCTGTAAGGCAATGGTTCCCAACCTGGTTCCCAGAAGCCTAAATAAATTTTCTGAGGGGTAAAAACTAAAAGATCAGTTCTGTTTCAGTCATGAAACTAAATTATTTTCAAAAAGCCATTACTATTATCACAAATTTGTAAGACTAATATCGATTACGAGTTTGATACCTGTTACAAACCGGACACAATAGGAGGGACTAGGCCCCTTTGCTTTTCTCTTTTGTTGTTGTTGTGGTCTTCAGTCCTGAGACTAGTTTGATGCAGCTCTCCATGCTACTCTGTCCTGTGCAAGCTTCATCTCCCAGTACCTACTGCAACCTACATCCTTCTGTATCTTTTTAGTGTATTCATCTCTTGGTCTTCCTCCACGATTTTTACCCTCCACGCAGCCCTCCAATCCTGAATTGGTGGTCCCTTGATGCCTCAGAACATGTCCTACCAACCGATCCCTTCTAGTCAAGTTGTGCCACAAACATCTCCTCTCCCCAATCCTATTCAATACCTCTTCATTAGTTATATGATCTACCCATCTAATCTTCAGCATTCTTCTGTAGCACCACATTTCGAAAGCTTCTACTCTCTTCTTGTCCAAACTAGTTATCGTCCATATTTCACTTCCATACATGGCTACACTCCATACAAATACTTTCAGAAACGACGTCCTGACAAATCTATACTTGATGTTAAATTTCTCTTCTTCAGAAACGCTTTCCTTGCCATTGCCAGTCTACATTTTACATCCTCTGCTTCGGCCATGATCAGTTATTTGGCTCCCCAAATAGCAAAACTCCTTTACTACCTTAATCGTCTCATTTCCTAATCTAATTCCCTCAGCATCACCCGATTTTATTCGACTATATTCCATTGTCCTCGTTTTGCTTTTGTTGATGTTCATCTTATACCCTCCTTTCAAGACACTATCCATTTCATTCGACTGCTCTTCCGAGTCCTTTGCTGTCTCTGACAGAATTAAAATGTCATCGGCGAACCTCAAAGTTTTTATTTCTTCTCTATGGATTTTAATACCTACTCCGAACGTTTCTTTTGTTTCCTTCACTGCTTGCTCAATATACAGATTGAATAACATTGGGGAGAGGCTACAACCGTGTCTCATTCCCTTCCCAACCACTGCTTCCCTTGCATGTCCCTCGACTCTTATAACTGCCATCTGGTTTCTATACGAATTGTAAATAGTCTTTCGCTCCCTGTATTTTACCCCTGCCATCTTCAGAATTTCAAAGAGAGTATTCCAGTCAACATTGTCAAAAGCTTTCTCTAAGTCTACAAATGCTAGAAACGTAGGTTTGCCTTTCCTTAATCTTTCTTCTAAGATAAGTCGTAGGGTCAGTATTGCCTCACGTGTTCCAATATTTCTACGGAACCCAAACCGATCTTCCCCGAGGTCGGCTTCTACTAGTTTTCCATTCGTCTGTAAAGAATTCGCGTTAGTATTTTGCATCCGTGATTTATTAAACTGATTGTTCGGTAATTCTCGCATCTGTCAGCACCTGCTTTCTTTGGGATTGGAATTATTATATTCTTCTTGAAGTCTGAGGTTATTTCGCCTGTCTCATAAATCTTGCTCACCAGATGGTAGAGTTTTATTAGGACTGGCTCTCCCAAGGCCGTCAGTTCTAATGGCATGTTGTCTACTCACGGGGCCTTTTCTTTTTTATCACTTTATTACGTCAGAGAAATACACATTTTGAGACAAAATTTAACTACATGAAATTTTGCTCCCAGTAAAGGTTAACATAAGCAGTGACAAAACTTATTTCTCTCAAGGGTTTCTGCTGGCAACAAATTTTAAGGAGGCCATGTAAGGATTATATCAATTTAGCTCAAACACATAGCTAGTGATTGAATCACGACACAGACACCTTAATTTCGGCAACAAATAAAAACCGTGAATTTGTACTCACAGCAACGAACTAATCAACAGCCTTGCCACTGAATAAGTAGTAGGCCATTTGGAACGAATTAGCAACACCCAGCAACTAGGGGAGTAATACCAACAGTCTTTAAATGTCTTGCTCCCCATTAAATAAACTTACAGTAATTAAATGAATAACAAATCAAACACACTACGCTCCACTCAAACTCTTCAGAGGAAGCCAAGCCAAAATGAAGATTCCGTTAACTGACTAGCACTGAGGTCACACTAAAGCTCATCTGTGTTCCCAGACACACATGGGGAAAACTTATACAAGACTAGATTTTGAAGGGAGCACATCAGTAAAAGTGGAGCTAACTCGTGCCACTGAAAATTAAGGTACTAGACCGGGGCACAAGGTGGTATACAATGAGGTTGCCTTAGTGCTATACTGCGCTCCAAAATAATTTAAGTGGCCAATTCAAAATTAAGTACACATAAGCCAGCATTAATTAACGAGGAGTGACACCATGTCGCTCGAAGGGATGACAACACTTAATTGAAAAGCCGAATGCCGGAAGCGGCAGTAACATCAAACACCTTCTCCGAGTTTTAACCAGGAATCACTTCCCGCTATACAGGTAAACATTCAACCAAGCACAAAGAAGGAACCCCAAACAGAAAATTCAAATAAAACCCCCAAAATATTATAAAGGACAGGAACCCCAACTATTTAAATTTAAAAGAATTAGCTCTCCCCAAAGGCGGTGTAAACGCTAAGGCCACGCTTAAGAGGCCACCAAAATTGGTTACAAAAGGTCTTATACGTTTGCTCCTTTTCTTTAAAAGAAACACAAGGCTGCTTAACTTCTGTTGGACGTCCGGTATGGCTCGTGTAGGATACACGGGTCGACAGAAGCGTCCGATCCAACGCGTCGGCTTTGACCCGTGACGTAAGGGTGTCGTGTGTGACGTCATGACGGCGCGGAGTTTGGTTTGAGTGTGGCTGTCTCCAGTTCCGTTTTATCTTATTTTATTTACTTTTCTGATCTGTTCGTTCTATCTCGTAAGATTTTTTTAAATTGAAAAACACTTATTACTTATTTTAATTATCTGTTTCCTCGAGTTTCTGTTTTAGTTTATTATATTTATCTTTGATCTGTTCGTTCTATCCCGTGAGATTTTTTTTTTAAAAGACAAAAAACACTAATCAGCTACTGAAGCATCTTTATCTTCTATGGGTTGCAGGGGTTACGACCCCTGGGGAGGTGGGTGGGTATTCATGCATGGCTGTCTTCACTTACACGTTGTAGGTACGCAAGGCGTCTAAATTTGTTTATATTTAGTTTGCCCCCCACCCAAAACACCCCATTTCCCGCGCTTGTCCCGTTAGTGTCATTAGGCTTCTTGTGGAAAGTGTGTGTGTTGGTTTTTGTTTCCGCCATATTTGTGACGTCATGGGTCAAAGCAGACGGGTGGGATCGGACGATTCCGTATTTCCGGATACACCAGGCAGCAACCCAAGCTAGGCGGTTGCAAGGCACGGCGAGCAAAATCAGGAGAGCAGACAGGCAGGCAGCCAATATATATCATCCATCCTGAGCCGGCATACCACGTAGAACGAACTCGACATATACGTGGTTGCTTCCCACCTCGTATCTCGCGGCGTCTCAGCAGACCGCCTGAGCAAACGTCAACTGCACCTCGCTCGCGAATGCGGAACACAACAAGGCAAGCAAAAGATAAGAAACATCGAAGGATCGATAATGGACATCCAAGAAACTGGCGCGCCAGTAACGAGTGCCACGGCTCAGAGTTATCAATAATTACTTTATAGCAATTAGCAGCATTAATTCGTTGGAGGTTACAGGTTCATCACATAGTCCACCCACTACATACGCATGTTATGCTTCTCCCGTACATTGGTGATGATAAAATTGTGACGTATACGTCACAAATGTTAAATACTTCAAGAAAATGTCTTCTTTAGTTTGTATATAGTATCTGCAGTAGTCCAATAAGTGCTTCATTATTCACTTCGAAAGATATAAATGAATTAATTGACAGCACCACACAGCAGTAATTACTATAGTGCCACATTCACCTTATTTGGCACGAGTAATGAGTAGATGGGCAAATATCTGTTGGAAACATTACGTATGTAGATTGTGGACAGTTTGGAATGTGGGTCTCACGGGAAGCATGCAAGGGACAAGTCCCTGCAGTCGCTCTATTCATCTGTGTCCTCGGTGGCTCAGATTAATAGTGCGTCTTCGCCGGCACGGTGACTCAGCGTGTTCGGTCAGAAGGTTCGCTGCCCTCTGTAATAAAAAAAACTGAGTTAATAGATCAACGACGAACTGAAACGGGTGTCTTGCGACGTCCACCCCGAGGAGATACAACGAACGAAAACGAACAAAATGAGATAAAAAAAAAAAGATGGCTAGAGCGTCTGCCATGTAAGCAGGAGATCCCGGGTTCGATTCGCGGTCGGGGCACAGCTGTCCCCATCGAGGTATATCAACAACACGTGTCGGCAGTTGAGGTTTTCAATTAATTATCATTTATTCTAGAGAAGCTGCATGGTCATCAATGGTATCTGTTCTTTCGAGAACAGTTTCTGTCTTCATATATAGTTATTAATACATTTTGGTAATGCTTGAGACATGGCTATATTACCGGAATGTATAATTGTTATGTGATGAAGATTTAAAAAGTGAGAGAAGTTATTTCGAAGATTTTAAATTCTACCTGAAGTAGGATTTCATGAGTTACTAATTTAGGGCAAAGTTCTTTTAGATTGAGCGAAGTTTTTTCTAAGTACAATTATCATTTAACATACATGTCTCAAGAACTGATACTGAATATTAATAGCTCTGAATTACTGGAATTACGCTGCTTAATTTGTAGTGACTTTATGTCACGATATTTGAGTGAAAGTGCTATTTAGTAGAGTTTTCCAAGGCTAAATTAAATTTATTTATATCTTTGAAAGAAGAAATGTGAAGTCAACGGAGAAGAAACCATTTAAGTGCCAGTTCTTAAATAACAGTACATAGACTACCTTTGCGGCTAAGGTGAAGCTTAAGCAAGCAACAGTACTTATACAAATATAATTATGACAGGTGCAATATCGATGCAGATTATCGTCATATCTAGGCAATAACTATGATGAAGAAATGTCTTCAGGCCAAAAACATTTCGTATAATTCATTGTGCAGCTTAATTTGATTATATTTCGTGAGTTGATACCAGACAAATTAAAAGCTGAATATCGAGGTACCAGAAGTAGTAAACTGCATCAAGCTCACACAACATATCTCTGAGTTTCCATATTAGTACAAAAGCAAGGCAAATATAAGGCAATTTTCAAATCTCGAACTTAACAGTTTCTATTAATGATCAAAAGCCTAAGACCTCGACGATCGACCATCGAATTAGAACCTCCGACCCAATTAATTTTATCTTAGGAGCTATAAACAGATGTGCGTCAGTGGTGTAGGTTAAACGTTACATCAGTCATGCGTCATAAGGGACAGGATAGCTCATCGCCATGGAGTGTATGAAGACCTACAGCCCGCTGTAATTTAAAAAGTTTTAAAAAGGCGTTAATCAGAGCTATGAAATGCATCACTTCTGCTTGTGCTTGCAAGTACTATTTAAATTTCTCACGATGCCCTGAACAATGCACTGTTTTCTTCGTCAATCATCTGATTATTTTATTGTAGTTATTTACCATTAGTTATTACTTATCTACAAACAGTGCTAATGTCCAGTATTGTGTACATTGTGGCAAATTCTGTTTACAAATATTCGTATAATTCATCACGTAATTTTTAATGACTAAATACATCAGGAAATATATTGTGAGGGGACTGTGCTCACAAATCTCGCAGATAATTTCGAATTTTAGTGATAATATTAATAATTTCAATATTCCGTTTTGCTTATTTTTTCCGTCTGAACATCGATCCGTATAACGTCGCCGAGTGATAGCTTGTTACATATGCTGCATCAGGTCAAAGAATTGCATAATTCAGTCTTTACACACCGACAATGAGTTTTAAATTGCATTTCTGTTTGCACTGTTTCCTAAAACATGAACGCCTCCTGTTGATCACGAGTTCCTTTAGAGCTTGTACACCTATTGACATTTCATTACTCTCTCAGCGTATAGATCGCTCAAGCTGTATCGTTCTACGTCGTTAAAGCTATTACTCTTTTCGATAGCGTGCTCTAAATGAGGCAAAACCTCTCTTACAGGTTTTTCATTAATCTAAAATTCTTGTAACAAGGAATACATTCAGTGTTTTAGCGTACATATGCTCTCCATTTTCACTCTTTTCATTATTGATGTTGTGTAAGGAACTGAGGAATGAATAAGTAGTTTATTACTAATAACTTATTACTCTAACATGTAACTTGCTTATATTCTCTCATTTTTTTTAATCGAACGTGATTCGACAAGAAGAGTAATTATTAACTTTTCTTCTCACTCTTTAAAATTGCGTTGTTTCATTTAGTAAACCCGTACAGAAATTTTAAGAATTAACCACCAAGGATTATTGCTAATAATAGTTGCTTTGAAAAAGTAATATGATTCGATAGAAAGAGACTCGCTCCTCACGACCCGGATGGAATTTGCATTAGGTATGAAAACTCTAGAAATAACAGACTCTTAAAAAAGCAGTACCTAAAATTAAATTTCTTGGAACAACTTCCAGTTCCTTCCAATTTGTATCATGAGTCAGACAAGTGGAAGGTTTGTCACCAACAAAATTCAACTGTGTGTTGCCGTAGGCAATAAGAGATGAAAAATAGAGGAAGAGAAACAAAAATTAATAGCAGTATACAGCTGGGTAGACAGAAAAAAGCAATAAACTGTTCGACTTTTGCAGACGATGTCGTAATAACACATGCCCTATCAGAAAATGCAAAGGAAAGGCTAGAACTTCTGAAGGAAACTGAAGACAGGTCTATAAATATTGTTTGAAAAGACAGATTGCATGAGCAATGAAAGTAACTCACCAAGAAATTTAAATACGGAGCATGGCCACATCAAGAAAAACCCATAACTTCAAATGTCTGGGTGAAAACAAAAACATAAATAGTGAAAAAGGAACAATTAAATTTAGAACAGCAAAAAGTGAAGAGCATATATGAAAGCGAGAAATATGTGCAACAAAGAGTGCTTTTCTAAAGATATTAAATTGAGGCACTGTAATACAGTTGTAAAATCAGAAGCTTTTGGTCGGAAAAACAACTTTTAGGGCTATCTGGATGCAAAATGGCATTTGAAGATTAAAAAAAAAATGGAAGGAAGAGTCTTGCGAGAAATATTAGCTCCAATCAAGAACAAAGATGACAGTTGGGATTTGACACCAAATAAGGAAATATACTAATTCTGTCCTAATTTAACAGGTGAGACCAGGAATTACATTCCGTGGATATCTGAAGAGAATGAAGGAAGACAAAGTAGAAGATTCACACATTATTCCAAAACAGAAAAGTTGACAAAGAAAATGCGTGGCGATGGAAGACAAAATAAGACGTAAATGAAATGCAGATTGAACAGAAGACCTTATTCAACAGAGAGTAATTCAGAATATAAGTCAAGAAATTCGAAGATTTCAGGAAGACAAACGAAGCAGAAAAATATCTTGTGGCAAATAGTCTGATGAGAAGAAAAAAACTCAATCTGGGAAAATTAGAGGTGCTGAGAAGGATAAAGAAAGGGAGTACGAAATACTTATCTTGACGTGATCCTTAGTTGGCCTGTAAAGAAATAAGGAAAACTAAGAATTAGATGTTGCATGTGGATGGCTAAATGCTAACGAGGAAATAAAAACAAGAAAGCCTTGGTAATGTTCATTATTCGCATCGCTGTCAGACCCTGTACAAATTCTCAGTATTAAGAAATTTGATGCAACTTTCTACAAGCAAACAGTAGTTGTTATCTGTAGTATAGTGCCATGCATGGATTCTGACAATGCTGATGTACATGTGGATATGGCTGGTGACACCACAGGGGGAATCATAATGACCGCATCTGACGGTGACTCGTGGCCAGATAGCCACGGTGCAGAGAGCGACTTCAAGGGCGGTGCCGGGAAAGCTTCCTCCGTTGGCAGTGACACAGAGAGCCAGATCAACTCAAATGAAAATATCATTCCGATCGGCGAATCAGGGAGCCGAGAATTAGGGGCAAGTCACCAGACAATCTCCGTTTTTGTCTAGAGCCACGTGGTCGTTGTGTTGCCTGTTTTTCAGGTACATGCAGAGCCCAGTCAAGTGTACTCCGCTGCGCAACAATACTGTCTCCCCACCTGCCAACCTCAAAGTTAATTTACTCAAGCTATTGGACATCAGCTCGGGTGTCAGCAGTCCTATCACAGGTGGCACATGCGACAGGCCCCGTACACGGATTGCAAATACACAGACACGCCAGAGATGAAAGTCTTCTTATTTGGCTGATAGATCATGATCCCACATTCTTTTACCTGTTTGTTTCGGCTCCTGTTGTGCGTGCGATACTGTTGTGGATTGTTGTAATGTTCTGCATGTCGATTACCTGGTGTATTCTTTCTATATCGAAATGTGGTACGTCGCAAGCAACTATTGCAGGTCTTCTGTCGCTTTACTTTTCCAAATTAAAATCGACATTCATGCAGTAAGCCTAGTCTGTGATGACTGTTTGCCAATTAGATGTTCAAGGAACTTTTTAAAGGCTAAATGTGGTATGGCGATCACCTGTAGATCAGAACTGGCATGACTTTAGCAATTATGAACGACGTTCTTGAAGCAGTGGAAGTGAAGAATGACGCTATTGTTTCAACAAATAAAATTTAACAATGGATAGACTACGAAGATGACAATTGTAAAACTGACTTGAAAAAAGTACATAAATCCTCACTCTGTGAAGTAAATATTTTGTCTAGTGATATGGAAGTACTGAAGTTCGATCAATGAAATATTAATGTCGCAAAAGACGAAAAGAAAATCATTTTGTAATCATACAATTAGTTATACAAATATTGTTAAAATCTGCTCTCAATTACTGTTAACACATTGTAGAACATATATTCGTATGGTTAATACTATGAACAAAATAAAGACTTATCATACCACATACCTATCTTTTTTAATATTTCCATGGGCAATACTGCAACATTCTTACATTTCCGACTCTTACATGTTTCTATTGCTTTTTATAAACTTTGGCAGTGCATTCAGGTATTTATATGTTTTGTTGATTCGAATTTTAAGTGCGGGAAATCGTGTTCTGGGGTTTGTAGTCCAACAGAAATTTATTAGAACCTTAATGATCCATGAAAAATAAAGTGTTCGGAGACGACATCATATTTTTAAAGCTTAGCGACTACTAACTTTAACGATAAATAGCCCAGTATAAAAAAGCTAAAATGACTTCATTCTCTCTTGAATATTTTTCGCGGATAGTTCTCGTTTTACCAGAAGTGACTGATCTTCCAACAATTATAGTTTTCGTCAAATACATATAGTGCCTCCCGGCAGATTGGTCATCTGTTCAAATGGTTCAAATGGCTCTGAGCACTATGGGACTTAAATTCTAAGGTCATCAGTCACCTAGAACTTAGAACTACTTAAACCTAACTAACCTAAGGACATCACACACATACATGCCCGAGGCAGGATTCGAACCTGCGAACGGAGCGGTCACGCGGTTCCAGACTGTAGCGCCTAGAACCTCTCGGCCACGCCGGCCGGCTGGCCATCTGTCCAGAGACTCTGACCATAATTGCATTGAATCGGAGGGTGACACATAAAAGGGAGAAATATTTAACATCTTTCTCCAAACCTGTTACACAGAGGATGTTCGTACTGTCGTGCGCCATTTACATCGCCACACGAACGACAAAGAGGCTGATGCTTCCTTAGGGGCGTCGCTTCGGTTAATGTTGTGGAAGCTGCACGACATTTGGACGAGACAGCTGCTCGTCATCTTCAGGTGCTGACTGATGTGTTGCTTTTTTTGTGAAAGGTTGAAGTACAGCTTCACCGGTTGCTCACGGTCTTACTCTATTGGTGGTTGGTAAAACTGTTCCATTTGACAGTGATGCCATTCGAAAGACACCACCGGAGCGCACTTTGAAGGTGTGGCGGTCGGACACGTGTTGCTGCAATGGTTCGCTAGAGATGCGCAGGTGCCAATGGTTAAGGCTGTAACGTCATCCTAGACGAATCATAGAGCACGGCGACGTCCACTGCCCCCTGCCGTACAAACGGGTCACGGGCTTCTCATTCGCGACGCAGGAAAAGCGCGGACGCAAACAATGGCACAGCCCGCGTGCGGGCAGAATGTTTGTACCCAGTTTAAGTGTGCGGACTTTGATTCTCCGTCTGTGTTAACTCAAATTCGTTCGACTGCGGCCGACGATGCCTCACTACCTCCACCGCTGATTCCCATGCCTTGCTGAGTTGAAATCCCGTGTCTCTATTGATAAGGTCGTTACTTACACGATTTTCGACTGCTTCTTTAATGATGAAATGAAATGTCGTGTGGCTAGGGCCTCCCGTCGGGTAGACCGTTCGCCTGGTGCAGGTCTTTCGGTTTGACCTGCGCGTCGATGGGGATGAAATGATGATGATTAGGACAACACAACACCCAGTCCCTGAGCGGAAAAAAATCTCCGACCCAGCCGGGAATCGAACCCCGGCCCTTTGGATTGACGGTTTGTCACGCTGACCACTCAGCTACCGGGGGCGGACTCTTTAATGATAGAAACCCAGTATGTGTAAGCGGACGAAAGGATCTTTTTCTCTCTGTAGTTCATGCTGTGTCCTGTGTGAAGGCAGTGTTCAGCCACAGCAGACTTTTCTGGCTGACCCAATCTGGCGTGTTGTCTGTGTTCGGCCCTCCTACCCTTAGCAGTGTGACACGTCTGGCCATTGTATGATTTCCCACACTGGCACGTGATTTTATATATCCCTAGTCTCCTTAGCCCTAGGTCGTATTGAACAGAACCCAGTATAGTTTGCATTCGCACTGGAGGGCGGAAGACACATTTTATATGATGTTTTTTGAACAGCCTGCAAATCTTAAAGGACACGCCGCCAACATGCGGCAGAAGAACCATCCTCTTGGCGTTTTCTGTTTCTTCTGGCCGTTCTAGAGCTTTAGTGAGTGCAACTTTAAATGCACAACTCATCTGTTTATCAGAGTACCCGTTTTGTACAAACACAGAGCGAAGATAGCTAAGTTCTGCTGATAACCTCCCTGCATCATAGACAATTCTGGGTTCTGTTAAAGACGAACGTAGATCTCTGGAGGATCTAAGTGTTCCTGATGATTGGAAGAAAGCACAGGATATCCCCATTTTCAAGAACAGATGCACAAAGGAATATCAGACCGACTATGTGATAGGATTGATGAATTTGTGGCTCTAAAATGGCTCTGCGCACTATTGGACTTAACATCTGTGGTCATCAGTCCCCCAGAACTTAGAACTACTTAAACCTAAATAACCTAAGGACATCACACACAGCCATGCCCGAGGCAGGATTCGAACCTGCGACCGCAGTAGTCACGCGTTTCCGGACTGAGCGCCTAGAACCGCACGGCCACCGCGGCCGGCGATGAATTTATGGCAAATAGAACACAGCATTAAAAGGAATGTCAGCGTTGGTCGTAATATTGATGTTATATTGATAACAGAATCGATTTTCGATCACATAGTGATCATCTTCGGTGCTGTACACATTAAACTCAGACACTGGTATCAAGTTATGAGTAACCAAAATTGAGAATTATTTCGTAGATTTGATAACCGAGAACCATGCAGAAGCCTTGTAAATGCCTAGACATGCTACAGTGGTATTCATGTGCTTTTTTAATAACGTTTGAGACATACACTGTGTGATCAAAAGTATCCGGACACCTGGCTGAAATGAGTTATTGTCATCGCTTCTCAGTTTTGGTTATTGATAACTTGATACCAGTGTTTGCGTTTAATCACTATGTGATCGAAAATCGATTCTGCTGTCAATAAAACATCAATATTACGACCAAGGATGACCTTCCTTTTAATTTAACATATATGGTCGTTGTGCACACAGCACTCCAAGGAGTCGCCAATCAAGAACATAGCATGTCATTCTGAATACCCCCACATAACCAACTAGGAAAGGAGTGCGCTTTAATTTATTATCAAAAAATAGTTTGGAATTTCTCTTGTGGAGTCACTTACCTAATCCACGTCTCGATATTGTAAGTGGTTGACTATATTCCACCTTAGGACGCTGCCTACCGAGATATACCGAAAACAATCTGGATTAAATCAACGAAGGACTGAAGAGGATCAAGTGAGCCAGTCAACGCGCTGCCGCCTGGCTGTAAATCTGCCTGCTGTGCAGAACTCCAGAAATCGTCTGGTAAATGTGCGTGAACTTAGCAGTGACTCTACTCGGGTAATATTTGACGACAACACGTATCATTAACTCGGACTATACTAATTTGCAGATATTTATTTTAGAAATGTCTGTTGAATTTCCAGTTTTCTTTTTACCAATAAATCCGCCCATCGTCAATGAGTGCCGTTCCTTCCGAGGAGAAGAAGTTTATGCTACATGGTGCAGGCTAGGAGAAGGTAGGCCAGGATAGAAACTGGCAACGAGGAGAGCAGTAATTCGTCATTTCCTTGAAGATGCTACAATATTTTACTTGCGCGTAGCTCAGTTTCTACTCTACCTATTTTACAGTCTTTTAAATGCAGCCGTATCAACTGACAGTTTACTTGACCTGCTAGAACTCTTCAACAATGACTTCAGCATCGAAGAGGCCTAGCATGACCCCTTGTGCCACACTAAGGCGTTAAGTCAGACATGAAGGAGTATGGCTTACTGATGAGATAAATGATTATTTTGCGTCATTAATAATTGCAGTTAATATTTTATTTTCAGTATAAGTTGGTCTTGAGGTTCTTAATAACTGCATATGATGTGACAAGCTAATACTGACCGAGTGGACAACTTATTAGATTTATTTTTCCAGACAGTGTTTTGCTTATGTTATTTTCATATTATCACCTACAAAGTACTGTCACCGCCCACCATTGCGTAAAGAACTATCTAAAGCACACCATTGTTTTCACGATGTCTTGAAATAAAGTATTTGAATACGGCATATTATTGTACATCAGATAAGTTATGTCTGCAGATGTCGGAAATAAGATTCATCACATTCACTCCTGTCTTGTTAGAGAATCTTCCCGTTCTTCGCGTCTAAACCATATGAAGTATTTCTATTACGGCAGATAGGAGTAACTGTTTTGGGGGTAAAATTATTTCGTAGAGTTGACAACCGAGAACCATGCAGAAGCCTTGTAAATGCCTTGAAATGTTACTGTGGTATGCATGTGCTTTTTTAATAACGTTTGTGACATACACAGAGTGATCAAAAGTATCCGGGCACCTGGCTGAAATAACTTACAAGTTCGTGGCGCCCTCCATCGGTAATGATGGAATTCAATATGATGTTGGCCTACCCTTAGCCTTGATGACAGCTTCCATTCTCTCAGGCATACGTTCAGTCAGGTGCTGGAAGGTTTCTGGGGAATTGCAGCCCATTCTTCACGTAGTGCTGCAATGAGGAGAGGTACCGATGTCGGTCGGTGAAGCCTGGCACGAGGCTGGCGTTCCAAAACATCCCAAAGGTGTCCTGTCGGATTCAGGTCAGAACTCTGTGCAGGCCAGGAAACGAGTCGGTTGCTTTTTAGCAGGGAATCATCAAATTAGGAGGTATCTAATAGGTGCGGTTCAGCGTCATGTTTAGAGGACTCTGAAGCCGACAGCGAAATAAGCGAGGATGAAGCTATGTCGGTTTATTAGTTTAGAGTAGAGACCCGTCAGTGGCTGACGACAGAAGTGCGGTCTGATAGTAAATAACAAAAGCAGCAATGCGACCGGCAGCATCCTTGATCTCTTGAGAAGAAAGGCATATAGAAGCAGAAAAAACAAAAAGAGAGATTGCAGAATTCGAAGGTTGGCTAAGACAAAGTATCAAGGACGAGTTAGGAGCGGTAGCTACGTGCAAGAGGCAAGCAGGCGATTCAAAATAGATCGTAAAACGAAAGCAAAAAGGGACGCGCGCGTTACTAGAATGGAGACACGTGGTGCACGGAAAGACGCTTTGTTGGCCAAGACGTATGCTAGCAAAACCAAAAATATCGCCCTTCAGACTCGTAAAATTCCTACCACGATGCAGGAACAGGGAAGCGAGATAATTCAGGAACAGATTTCACAGCAATTTTCTCAGCAGACTAAGAAATTAGGACACTGGAAGGCCAGCAGAGAAAACTGTCACAACTGGAGCAAGACCATGAGCATGGCGCCGAGTGACAAGTTGTGACCATGAATGACGGACACATGCGGCTGTACAAAACAGTTGGAGATACAGGGCGATAACAGACAAAAAGGGGACGAGGAACATCAAACTGATCCGGAGACTAAAAGGAGTGACACACGTTCCGAAATTACTGATCCGGTAAATATTGTTGAATTCCCCCATCAGAGATCTACTTGTGTTTGCCCTCTGCGAGCGTGCGCAACGCAAGCAGCGACCCTCGCAACAGCAGCGGATCAGCCGGATAATTGCGTGCCAATTACACTACTGGCCATTAAAATTGCTACACCACGAAGATGACGTGCTAAAGACGCGAAATTTAACCGACAGGAAGAAGGTGCTGTGATATGCAAATGATTAGTTATACAGAGCATTCACACAAGGTTGGCGCCGGTGGCGACACCTACAACGTGCTGACATGAGGAAAGTTTCCAACCGATTTCTCATACACAAACAGCAGTTGACCGGCGTTGCCCAGTGAAACGTTGTTTTGATGCCTCGTGTAAGGAGAAGAAATGCGTGCCATCACGTTTCCGACTATGATAAAGGTCAGATTGTGGCCTATCGCGATTGCGGTTTATCGTATCGCGACATTGCTGCTCGCGTTGATCGAGATCCAGTGACTGTTAGCAGAATATGGAATCGGTGGGTTCTGAAGGATAATTCGGAACGCCGTGCTGATCCCAACGGTCTCGTATCACTAGCAGTCGATATGACAGGCGTCTTATTCGCATGGCTGTAACGGATCGTGCAACCACGTCTCGTTCCCTGAGTCAACAGATGGGGACGTTTGCAAGACAACAACCATCTGCACGAACAGTTTGACGACGTTTGCATCAGCATGGACTATCAGCTCGGAAACCATGGCTGCGGTTACCCTTGGCGCTGCATCACAGACAGGAGCGCCTGCGATGGTGTGCTCAACGACGAACCTGGGTGAACGAATGGCAAAACGTCATTTTTCTGATGAATCCAGGTTCTGTTTACGGCATCATGATGGTCGCATCCGTGTTGGCGACATCGCGGTTAACGCACATTGGAAGCGTGTATTCGTCGTCGCCAAACTGGCGTATCACCCGGCGTGATGGTATGGGGTGCCATTCGTTACATGTCTCGGTCACCTCTTGTTCGCATTGACGGCACTTTGAACAGTGGACGTTACATTTCAGATGTGTTACGACCCGTGGCTCTACCCTTCATTCGGTCCCGGCGAAACACTACATTTCAGCAGGATAATGCATGACCGCATGTTGCAGGTCCTGTACGGGCCTTTCTGGATACAGAAAATGTTCGACTGCTGCCATGGCCAGCACGTTCTCCAGATCCGTCACCAATTGAAAACGTCTGGTCTATGGTGGCCGAGCAACTGGCTCGTCACAATACGCCAGTCAGTAGTCTTGATGAACTGTGGTATCATGTTGAAGCTGCATAGGCAGCTGTACCTGTACACGCTATCTAAGCTCTGTTTGACTCAATGCCCAGGCGTATCAAGGGCGTTATTACGGCCAGAGGTGGTTGTTCTGAGTACTGATTTCTCAGGATCTATGCACCCAAATTGCGTGAAAATGTAAACACATGTCAGTTCTAGTATAATATATTTATCCAATGAATACCCGTTTATCACCTACATTTCTTCTTGGTGTAGAAATTTTATTGGCCAGTAGTGTAGAACGTTCTATACGCTAATGTGTGATGGGAGCAGCGAGTTGCACGGCCATAATATTCGACGGGATGATGTTTCACTGAATATCGAACGTATTGGACTCACAGGGACGGGAATGAGCGCACACGCAACTGAAGGCCTGGATATCGACCACAAACTTTTTGTATCGAAGCAGAATTTTCGAATTAGCTTGTTAGACTATAAAGATACAGGAAGACTGTTGTTACAGGAAAAAAGAGTAGATCGTATCGAACGATGTACGTCCCCTAACCGAAGATACGGGAAATGGCTTATTGCCAAAAGGCATTGTGGACAGCGGAAGCCACTTTACCGCCATTTCGGAATCGGCCTTTGAAAGGTGCTCTCGTTATCGATCATGGTAATATCGTAATCGATCATGGTCCCCTCCGTCCCTCAGTAGAATGAGAGTTAACCGCGAAGCGAAATTATGTGTCAAGACACACACTTGAAGCCTATTTCTCGGTGGTGCCACGTTTGGTGATCGATCTCATAATCGCAATGGATTTCGATAGTTAACACAAGGTCGTACTAGACCTTGGTAGAGGTGAGGTCATCTTACGGAAAGGATCCGTAACACGAATTCCAGAGAATTGTTTGAAACTTAGTTTCTGTGATGCAATAGAAGGGGAAGTGAGATGCACGTGACATCACCTAGCAGGTACAGAATTGTTGATACGAGAAGTTAACGTTGCAATAGAGCAGAAAATTCGGTCTGTGCAGAACGTGGAACCCAACGAGAGGGAAGAATTAACAAATTATTAATTATTTGTTAATTTGAGGCACTGTATTGTAGCGTTAATAGCGGTGCACCTTCTCCCAAGACGTAATGGTAATCTTATTTGGGCTAGAAAGCTGAATTAGTTCTGCAATGTGGTATAGGAGTTAATATTTGGTGCGATGACGTCGGAACATTTTATTGCGTTGCTGCAGAAGTTCGCAGCGTTTTTCCATAAGTTTAATAAACGCAACAGTACTCATAAAAGAGACTTCACCCATCAATAATACAGGGTGATTCAAAAAGAATACCACAACTTTAGGAATTTAAAACTCTGCAACGACAAAAGGCAGAGCTAAGCACTATCTGTCGGCGAATTAAGGGAGCTATAAAGTTTCATTTAGTTCTACATTTGTTCGTTTGAGGCGCTGTTGACTAGGCGTCAGCGTCAGTTGATGCTAAGATGGCGACCGCTCAACAGAAAGCTTTTTGTGTTATTGAGTACGGCAGAAGTGAATCGACGACAGTTGTTCAGCGTGCATTTCGAACGAAGTATGGTGTTAAACCTCCTGATAGGTGGTGTATTAAACGTTGGTATAAACAGTTTACAGAGAATGGGTGTTTGTGCAAAGGGAAAAGTTCTGGACGGCCGAGAACGAGTGATGAAAATGTAGCACGCATCCAGCAAGCATTTATTCGCGGCCCAGGAAAATCGACTCGCAGAGGTAGCAGAGAGCTGCAAATTCCACAATCAACTGTATGGAGAGTCCTACGAAAAAGGTTAGTTATGAAACCTGATCGTCAACTACCCGAGGCGATGGATCGGCCGCCAGGCAGCCCGTGACAGAGCACTTCATCACTGGCGTCCAAGAAGCCCTGATCTTACCCCCTGCGATTTTTTCTTATGGGGGTACGTTAAGGATATGCTGTTTCGGCCACCTCTCCCAGCCACCATTGATGATTTGAAACGAGAAATAACAGCAGCTATCCAAACTGTTACGCCTGATATGCTACAGAGAGTGTGGAACGAGTTGGAGTATCGGGTTGATATTGCTCGTGTGTCTGGAGGGGGCCATATTGAACATCTCTGAACTCGTTTTTGAGTGAAAAAAAAAACCTTTTTAAATACTCTTTGTAATGATGTATAACAGAAGGTTATATTATGTTTCTTTCATTAAATACACATTTTTAAAGTTGTGGTATTCTTTTTGAATCACCCTGTACATTTTCCTTCATTATTTACAACACTCTGCCAACACTGGCGTAGCTTTTCCATTCCGCGACTGTAGAAATCACGTGATTTTGAAGCGAAGAACTCGTCGAGCCATGTTCGGAGTTCATTTTCATAGGGAAAGAATGTTCCATGAAGGCTGTTCGATAGAGAGCGGAAAGTTAAAAATGTGAGAGTGCAAGTACAGATCAATAAGGTGGATGTGGATTTACTTCCCAACCCAACACCTGCATAGCGTTTTCTGTCATTGTAGCAGAATGCAGGTGGGTGTTATCGTGGAGTAGCATCACTTCACGCAGTCTTCATGGTTATTGTTCTTGGAATGCATCTGCAAACCCTCTTAGTTGTTGACAATAAATGTCAACAGTGATGGTTACACCTCGCGGAAGCAATTCGTCGTACACAACACCGTCGCTGTTCCACCAGATACGCAACGTTATGTTCTGTGGATGCGCGCAGGTCTTTGCACGGGGATTTGCTGCTTTGTTTGGGCTCAAGCATTTTTTTTTTTTTTTTTTTTTGCCTTATCCTAGCACAGAGACACCATTTCTCGTCACCAGTAAAATACAGGATTGGAATTTTCGATGATGTTCACTAGCCAATTGATGATGTGCAAGCAGAGATGCATATATTGCCCCCCCCCCCCCCCCCTCCACTGTTTTTTTTTTTATTTTGGGTTACAGCGTTACAGCATGCGGTATTCATACACTCGAATTTTGAACCTTCCCCATTGTCTGAAAATGTCGCACGGTTGTGGAATGATCACAGTTCATCACATCTGCTAGTTTCCCGAGTACACTGAAGAGGTGTCATTGTGAATTAACGCGTTTAAACGGTCTTCATCAAACCTCGAATGTCTTCCTGAATGTGGAGAGTCACTATGTAAGGTGTCAGGCAAATCTAACACCTTCCATGAAAACCCTGACATGATAGCAAATCCGGCAGTATGTCACATAGCTCCGAATAAATCCTGACATTAAATTAACCAAAGTAATACGATCAACGAGTGAGCAAATGGAATACCACAGACTAACACAAGAACGCCTAAATGCATGTCATACCTTCCCACCATGAAACAGACGCAGTTCCGAGGGGAGAAACGAGAACAGAAGCCGAGAGCAGAGTCGTGTAAGCTAGAAGGCCCTACGATAAGGGACACCCACATCTCCCGCCGACCGCCAAGACCACCCCCCAGCCCATGGTAAAAGAACAGTATAGATCTTACGATAACACTAAAAGGGCCACACCAGCTGCAAGTTTTAGCGTGAGACTACACGCGTCTCTGTTACGTAGCAAACATTAAAAACATTGCCCCACCACGAAAAGTATAACGTTTCTCATTGGATAGACAGAATCTTTGTAGGCAGAGCTTAAGGTTAACATTGAGACTCTGATTGGTCAATTGAAAACACAGCCAGACACCTTTTTCTTAAACCAACTTCAGTAAATTGTAGTAAAGAGAAGTAAGGGGGAGTTGCTTCCGAGACAGCGAGGTGTGTGGAGCTGCGCTGCCCGCCGCCCCCTGACGCTGACTAACCACCGACAAGGTAATGAACGCATGTGATGCCGCATAAGAGCGCATAAGGCTTCACTCAGAACTGCAGAAGTCTCATCTGTTACATCCCCTTTTTGCGTAGTACTAGTGTCGACCATCAATTAAACCTCATGGTATTCATATTTGCTACTTGAAGTTAGAATCTGAAACGCGATGATTTTTCTGTTATAATTATTGAGAAGCCACATCAGCCACTGTAATTTATGACAAGTTAAATAAGTAATTAAAGATAATTGAGGGTCACTGTAGAACATTTTGATAGTTTTCTCTTTTATGAAACTTAATTGAAACCTAGATTATAGATGTGATATGGATAGGTCATCCTTCGATCCATTATAGAACTTGGAAACCCATTCAGGGAATATTCATTCACATTTTTGTTGAACGCAGTTGGTTTTTATCATCCTATATTAAAATATTTCCTTTTATCAATAGTGCAATTTATAAACAATGTTTTGTGAGTAGAATAAAATATCCAATGGTAAACTTAAGTGCTTTTTCGACGTTATTTTACCAGCTAACTAAAAATAGGAAAGCCTTTAACCCCTTCCATTAAATTTAGTTAGTATTAAGATTCTTTTACAGTGCAGTATAGTTGACGCTGAAATCATTAAGTATTTGATTATATCATCGCTAGTCTCACTGAACTCTTCTGAACTCTACATGTCGTTTGTGGTCTGCCGTCTCCTTACCAGCAACAGGTCCCAGGTTCAAACTAGTCTATTCCCTAAAAAAAAACGCTCAGAGCGTCGTTGCGCGAAAGTGGTAGGGAGACACGACTTAGAACAAACAGACACAACGCAGAATGTTAGAACTAATGTGAAAACGATCCTCCTTAAGAGGAGTAAACTATTTTCCCGCCGTGGTCTGTCCAGTGGCATTATCCCCACACACGCTGCAAGTTTTTCTGGCTTCCTCCCTCTACTGAACTCAAAATAGAAGAATCTGTTAGAAATATTCCGATTTCTCCATTTGGCACTCCATTTTCTGGCATCCAAGCTACACTCACTATCTCCAAATGACAATATGTAATCTCAAATAGCAATAGTGAACTACAAAGAAAAAAACAACAATCGACAAATAAGCCCATAGTAACCGGAATACCAACATGCAAAACAAAAACGCTACGAATTTAGGCACCAACCCAACAGCACCAGGAATACAAGAACGTAGGCTTCCGCGGCCGGTGTCATAGTGATTAAAACTCTTTTGGGTATTATGCCGCATCATGGCTAAAAACTAACAATAATAAACTAAAACCGAACGCTATGTACGATTACAACAAAACAATAAATCGGCGATAGGGAAACACCACCGTTACTGTGGACAACCTATCAGGTTCTAGGAAGCCCGAGTATTGGCGAAAGAATCGTGGATGCGAGAACGCAAAATACGGGAGGCGATCGAAATTATTAAGCAGCCTGACAACATCAACAGAGAAGATGGCTACAAACTACCGGCGTCTTGGCTGTCGGCCATCCCAGACCAACGGGTCGCGAGCGGTCGTGTGGCAGAAGCTACACGGGACACGGACGTATCTGCACAAACAGCTGTAGAGCAACTGTCAGTCCACTTCCGCGCACACCAGGAGGAAAACTTGCCGACTAGAAGCCGAACGCTGATTAGCGGACAGCCACCAATCGTTGACGACATGGACATCCACGAATAGCCTCTTTCCTTCCATCTTCCCTTACGGCATGACTAGCCAATCACATTATAGGGCCAATTATAAGTTTTACAATAGTGACGTCAGACATCGGCAATCTGTAATAAATAGAAGGACCTATCCCCATACAAAACCAGTCGTGCCCTGAGGAAGGCCGTTGAAATTCGGCCGAAACGTCGGTTTTAGTTTATTATTGTTAGTTTTTAGCAATGACGCGGCATAATACCCAGAAGAATTTTAATCACTATACATCTACATCTACATCTACATTTATACTCCGCAAGCCAACCAACGGTGTGTGGCGGAGGGCACTTTACGTGCCACTGTCATTACCTCCCTTTTTTGTTCCAGTCGCGTATGGTTCGCGGGAAGGACGACTGTCTGAAAGCCTCCGTGCGCGCTCGAATCTTTCTAATTTTACATTCGTGATCTCCTCGGGAGGTATAAGTAGGGGGAAGTAATATATTCGATACCTCATCCAGAAATGCACCCTCTCGAAACCTGGCGTGCAAGCTACACCACGATGCAGAGCGCCTCTCTTGCAGAGTCTGCCACTTGAGTTTGCTTAACATCTCCGTAACGCTATCACGCTTACCAAATAACCCTGTGACGAAACGCGCCGCTCTTCTTTGGATCTTCTCTATCTCCTCCGTCAATCCGATCTGGTACGGATCCCACACTGATGAGCAATACTCAAGTATAGGTCGAACGAGTGTTTTGTAAGCCACCTCCTTTGTTGATGGACTACATTTTCTAAGGACTCTCCCAATGAATCTCATCCTGGTACCCGCCTTACCAACAATTAATTTTATATGATCATTCCACTTCAAATCGTTCCGCACGCATACTCCCAGATATTTTATAGAAGTAACTGCTACCAGTGTTTGTTCCGCTATCATATATTCATACAATAGAGAATCCTTCTTTCTATGTATTTCCAATACATTACATTTGTCTATGGTAAGGGTCAGTTGCCACTCCCTGCACCAAGTGCCTATCCGCTGCAGATCTTCCTGCATTTCGCTACAGTTTTCTAATGCTGCAAATTCTCTGTATACTACAGCATCATCCGCGAAAAGCCGCATAGAACTTCCGACACTATCTACTAGGTCATTTATATATATTGTGAAAAGCAATGGTCCCATAACACTCCCCTGTGGCAAGCGAGAGGTTACTTTAACGTCTGTAGACGTCTCTCCATTGATAACAACATGCTGTGTTCTGTTTGCTAAAACTCTTCAATCCAGCCACACAGGTGGTCTGATATTCGGTAAGCTCTTACTTTGCTTATCAGGCGACAGTGCGGAACTGTATCGAACGCCTTCCGGAAGTCAAGGAAATTAGTATCTACCTGGGAGCCTGTATCTAATATTTTCTGGGTCTCATGAACAAATAAAGCGAGTTGGGTCTCACACGATCGCTGTTTCCGGAATCCATGTTGATTCCTACAGACTAGATTCTGGGTTTCCAAAAACGACATGATACTCGAGCAAAAAACATTTTCTAAAATTCTTCAATAGATCGACGTCAGAGATATAGGTCTATAGTTTTGCGCATCTGCTCGACGACCCTTCTTGAAGACTGGGACTACGTGTGCTCTTTTCCAATCATTTGGAACCTCCCGTTCCTCTAGAGACTTGCGGTACACGGCTTTTAGAAGGGGGGCAAGTTCTTTCTCGTACTCTGTTTAGAATCGAATTGTATCCCGTCAGGTCCAGTGGACTTCCCTCTGTTGAGTGATTGCAGTTGCTTTTCTATTCCTTGGACACTTATTTCGATGTCAGCCATTTTTTCGTTTGTGCGAGGATTTAGAGAAGGAAATGCAGTGCGGTCTTCCTCCGTGAAACAGCTTTGGAAAAAGGTGTTTAGTATTTCAGCTTGACGCGTGTCCACCAGGAATGTGCGTGAATCTGATAAAGCGATTTTTTCTTGTTGAATTTTTGCGTATCTAAGTCTGTGTAATCACTGCAAGTTCTGTAGAGATTATGGACGCTACTTCAGGGAGCTTGCAGCTAATACAGATGTGTTTGACATGCAAAGATTACACAAACGTGGCGGAGGTCGGGATACGATGAAGTCCTGTCCCCGCAGTGTCGGTGCCGTGCAGGTGTAGCCCGCCATTAGCCCACATACCGGCCCGTCGGCCCAATTACGGTATCGTAACGGGCATAATGCCACCTAATGCTGGGAGGGAGGCTGTAAAATGGAGCGCCCGCCGGGCCTGGGACGGCACCGTTAGTTAGGCCCCACAGCGGCCAGCTGCATTATCCTCCGTGCGCACGCCCGTCACGCAACGCACTCGGCCGGCACACAGCCACAACTCACCACCTGCCCGTTCCGCTGTGATACGAACTGGGGCAGTTGAACCTTCCTCATTCACTATGCAATGCGTCAGACTAAAGTAGCTGCCGGAGGAGATTTGTGTATCAACAGATATTCGAAATTTCACTTCTCTTATTTATTGTTTCTTTTATTTCACCTTAGTTAAAATTAAAAGAAAAAATGTTACAAAATTATTTAATATCTTGATCGCGTTTATACAGGGTGTTCCGAAATACCTGTTTCAGACTTACATGTCTTGTAGAGGAGAGATGGTACATACACTGAAAAGCGAAAGAAACTGGTACACCTCCCTAATATCGTGTGAGGCCCCGCGAGCACGCGGAAGTGCCGCAAGACGACGCGGCACGGATTCGACTAACGTCTGAAGTAGTGCTGGAGGGACTTTACACCATGAATCCTGAAGTGCGGTCCATAAATCCGTAAGAGTACGAGGGGTGGAGATCTCTTCTCAACAGCACGTTGCAAGGCATCCCAGATATGCTCAATACTCTTCGTGTCTGGGGAGCTGGGTGGCCAGCGGAAGTTTTCAAACTACGAAGAGTGTTTCTGGAGTCATTCTGTAGCAATTCAGAACGTGTGAGCTGTCGCATTGTCCTGCTGCAATTGCTCAAGTCCGTCGGAATTCACACTGGACATGAATGAATGCAGGTGATCAGATAGGATGCTTACGTGTGTGTCTCCTCTCAAAGTCGTACCTGGACGTATCAGGGGTCCCATATCACTTCAACTGCAGACGTTCCAAATCATTACAGAACCTCCATCAGCTTGAACAGTCCCCTACTGACATGAAGAGTCCATGGTTCAAATGGCTCTGAGCACTATGCGACTTGACTTCTGAGGTCATCAGTCCCCTACAACTTAGAACTACTGAAACCTAACCTAAGGACATCACACACATCCATGCCCGAGGCAGGATTCGAACTTGCGACCATAGCGGTCGAGCCGTTCCAGACTGTAGCGCCTAAACCGCTCGGCCACCCCGGCTGGCGAAAAGTCCATGGATTCATGAGGTTGTCTCAATACCTGTACACGTCCATCCGCCCGATACAATTTGAAACGGGACTCGTCCGACCAGGCAACAGTCTAATGTCGGTGTTGACGGGCCCAGGCGAGGCCTAAAGCTTTGTGTCATGCAGTCATCAAAGGTAACGTGTGAGCTTTCGGCTCCGGAAGCCCATAATGATGATGTTTCGTTGAACAGTTGGCACGCTGACACTTGTTGGTGGCCCAGCATTGAAATCTGCAGCAATTTGCAGAAGGGTTGCACTTCTGTCATGTTGAACGATTCTCTTCAGTCGGCGTTGGACCCGTTCTTGCAGAATCTTTTTCCGGCCGCAGCGACGTCGTAGATTTGATGTTCTATTGGATTCCTGACATTCACGGCACACCGTACCGGCAAATGCTCACTTCATCGCTACCTTGGAGATGCTGTGTTCCATCGCTCATGCGCTGACTTTAACACCACGTTCGCCGGCCGCGGTGGTCTCGCGGTTCTAGGCGCGCAGTCCGGAACCGTGCGACTGCTGCGGTCGCAGGTTCGAATCCTGCCTCGGGCATGGATGTGTGTGCTGTCCTTAGGTTAGTTAGGTTTGAGTAATTCTAAGTTCTAGGGGACTGATGACCACAGCAGTTGAGTCCCATAGTGCTCAGAGCCATTTGAACAACACCACGTTCAAACTCACTTAAATCTTGATAACTTGCCATTGTAGCAGCAGTAACCGATCTAACATCTGCGCCAGACAGCTCTTGTCTTATATAGGCGTTGCCGACCGCAGCACCGTATTCTACCTGTTTATATATCTCTGTATTTGAATACACATGCCTATACCAGTTTCTTTGGCCCTTCAGTGTAATATTTTGAGCAGGAATTCATGTCCGGAAACGTACCGTTTCCATTCTATGACGGTTTCAGATCAAATGATTAACTCGTCCACTTCTGTTTCAGGAAATTAATTAGGCGTGACGTAGTACAATTGTTACGTAAGCACATTGGTTTGTATTAACACTTAAACATTGCATGTTTGTATTACTCCCTCATACTGTAGGTACAGAACAGTACTCATGCACTACAACACAGCTGGATGTGCTCACCAACAACTTTGTCATAGACACTGTACATACGATGCATGTTCTGGTACACACATTCCATCCCTCCTGGCGTTCCTTCAGTTTCTGGTGTGTTGTATGTTAAACGGGGGCATAGAAACGACGGAGAGGCTCCATCCCAGCCGCAGCCGCTGTGGTCCACAACCGCACGACGACTACCGCAGTCCACTTCACCCCTCCGCCTCCCCACACCGAACCACTCTTTCAGTGTTATTGTGCGGTTCAGCCCCCGGTGGACCCCCAGGGAACGTCACACACCAGACGAGTGTAACCCCTATGTTTGCGTCGTAGAGTAATCGTGATGTACGCGTACGTGGAGAACTTGTTTGCGCAGCAATCGTCGACGTAGTGTAGCAGAGGCGGAATACGGGGAACCAGCCCTCATTCGCTGAGGCAGATGGAAAACCGCCTAAAAACTATTGATGTCATTTTACTGATAGAACCAGTCTGCTCAACCTGCGTCTCGTGCGAGTGTCGTGTACGGCCCAGCTTGTTTTGTTGTTGCTGTTAGGGCTAAATTCCTTATTCGTATTGCTTTCTACACAAGTGCATATCATTGCATGATGATTACTACTGGTACACCCAGTTTGTGTTCAACCTACATTTAACATGTGCACAACCTAAAGGTAGTTGTCACTTAACAGCAGAAAGCAGCTGCTCATCATATTTGATTGACAATGATTAATTGGTGCGTGGTAGAGGGTATTTTCTGTGGGGACATTTCAATGCCCCTCGCAGCGAGCGAAGTTTGTGAGCCTAATTTTTATTTACCGAACACACTTCGCTAGTTATCTATTAGTGTGGGTAACTCGGAAGTGATGAGTATCAGTCATCCGATTGAAAAAAAAATTATGTTTAAGACAGACTAAGAAAAGAAACATTGGAAACAGAAGAAATGAAGAGACAGGTACCGCGGCTGTATTGCTTTTACGTGCATCAAGGTGTTATGTTTGCTGTGCACAACCAAGGAAGATGATCTTTCATGAAACTGTTATCAGAGTCTACCCATTCGGGAACTTTCTTAAGCAGGTAAACCTTGGAAAACCTCTTAAGCCTAGACCCCCATCCTACGGTACATAGAAGATAGGAAAGCCTACAGAAGAGAAAAAATAATTTTGAAATTGATCTCTAAAGGAAAGATAGGGATCGATTTATATAACAATTTGGAGAAGAGTGATTTGTGCCTCTAGCAAAAAAAATTTACAATAAATAACTCGAGTATTTTTTTTTACAATTTTGTTCCCAGGACAATATCTTGCGATGCTGAAACTCCCCCGGATCTTGCATGTCCCCGACGTCCACATTTGTAGTCGGTCTTCTACGCGGCCTACAATGGGAAGAGTAGAAGGAACAGGGATACCAGATTTCACATGCAACATTCATTCCAAAAGAATTAGCAATGACCGAAAGGGAAACTCTTCCTGTAAAAGAACTGGTTAGGTTGCATCGTCCAAGATTCTCCTTTTTGGAAACAAAATCCCTATCGCTTCATGCATCCTTTTTCTTACGATGTACTGCAAGGAATTTAGCCATTGACTTAAAGTTTCCATTTATCCATTGACTAATGCTGTTGCCGAAAACATCATAATATTTAATTTAGTTTGAATTTCTTTTGGACTTTGCATCACCACTTGTGCTTGTAAGTCCGAAAATTCTGACACATTTTCTGTCAATGATTTATTCTTCGTAATTTAAAGGATTCATGCAACTTGCAATAGATTTTGGATTCAAATCATCGAATAATGGAAAGTATGGTTCATTTTATACAAAGACATAATCCATCATTTCCTTGAAAAGTCATATCATTTAACTATACTCATAAAATTTTTATCCTAAATACATATATTTCTCCGCTTGATTGCTGTAATGTAAAAGTTATTAGTATTGAGGAATGTGGATTCACTTCTTTCACTTATTCTCTGATTCATCCGGCATTCATACATGCACATATATGGAAATGGATTTTCAAACAAAATTCCAAAGTGAACAAGACCCATTAAATAACTACTAATTCTATGAATCTTAGTTTCTTTTGACATTCAACAATAAATCAAGAACTCTTAACGTCTAATTATGACACTTTTTTGAAGTTCAACATCAATCAGTTTCCCCTCGCGTTTGATGCGAGTCTCTTACAAAGCATATCTGTGTCGTCTATATCGATTCTAACTCTCGCGCCGACGTCAATTGTTTTTCGCGGGAAATTATCTTTGCGGCGTTAACCGTCACTCATGATTCACTGCCTAAACGCATCACTTCACACGTTTACACATCTAAGCGTGCACTTGAAATTATATATGAACATTCTCTGGGAACCTCTTTTGATTATGCAGCGTCATTTTCGGGAAATATTTCTTTCTTCTTGAAGGTCATACAGATCCTTTATAATTCTTGATGACATTAGCAATGCTAAAGTTCCATGTTTACCGAAACACAGTTGAAGCCTATCTCCACTATCTTCTTTGCAGCACTCGATAGTAATAGTTAGTCACTATTTCTACAATCTGTGTCACTGATTAATTATTTCAGTTTAAAGTTTTCTAACACTAAACACACACAGTTTATTGTTATGTTTTTACGAGCGTTCATCTCTGTTACTCGCAACACCATTCCTCCCTATCTTCGAATCTTCATTAAATTTTTTCAAGTCGTTATGGGAAAATAACCCTTTAATTTTGTTAGATCCCGGGTACGCTAACAGATAAGCCCCAGGGTTCGGAATTTGTAGAATGATGTATGGGCCAGTATATAACAACTCCCATTTCTTTATACTCTTCTTTATTAAGGATGATTTGGTATGTCTTTTGACTAGTACCTTCTCTCCGACGTGTTACGCCTGTACCCTCTTGATTAATTTGTCATATTGTTGTTTTCTCTGATCAGCCTTTTGCGTCATATTTCTGATGGCTTGTCTTATTTTTTCTTCCCAAGGCATCTCAGTATCCTGAGTTTTGGGCATCTGTTCAGTCCAGAAGTTTTCTTCTTTTGCCTCGAACATCAATTCATGAGGTGTATATCCAGTGGAGGAGTGGAGCATGTTGTTGTATATCTGCTCAAATTCTTCCACATAATTTGCCCACGCAGTCTGCTTATTATGGCAATAGGTCCTCATAAATCGATTGAACTCTCTAAAAATTCTCTTAACCAAATTACCTTGTGGGTGGTAAAATGATGCTAGTATGTGTATCACACCGACTTGAGACAAAGCCTGTTTCCATCGGAGTCCCGTGAATATCTTAGCATTATCTGTTAGTTGACATCATCCGTCACTTCGGTAATTACCGGTTGATTCGTAGATGTCCGTCCCCACTAATGTTGGCTATTTGAATTCATTCATCCCGGTTGATTCCACTTTCTATTATCGTTATTATTCCAGGCTTGGGGTCTGAAATTTCTTTCGTTCCCCCACACGGGATTGTATCTTTTCAGGTTCCTGTTGTTCCTTGAACAGCCCCTCGCAAGACCATTGCCGGGATTACTATTGAGATTTTGAGGGGTTTCTCCATTATTTAACGATCTCTGTTCATTCCCTTTAAGTGTCGATTGATCGCCATTGGTACAACACATACTTCCACCTTGCCTACCGTTTGGCGGAGGTTCTATCTCCCTATATTGGAATCTGTTATTACGGGCTTTCTGGTTGTTCTCTTCGATAATATCTATATGGTCTAACGTCGTGAGGAACGACTCCAAATCTTTATCGTTGCCGTAAATCAATTGATTCCGGATGCTATTGGTAGTCTTGCCTTAAGTATGTTTATTATGTCTGGCAAGGGCATAGGTCTGTCCCAGTATCTCGTTTTATTTATATATTTTTCGAAATACTTTCTAAGGCTTCCTTTCGAAAAGGAGAAAGGCTCTGGGTAGAGTACCTCCTGCCTTAGGCGTTCCTGTACCCCTTCTGACCAGAACTTTGCTAAAAACGTCTTCTCAAAATCGTCATATGTCGAGGAAACAGAAGTCATGTCCGAGGCCCATATCGCCCCCGAACCTTGTATATAGCCTGTAACAAAACTGATCTTCTGCCACTCCGACCAATTTCTGGGTAGCACTCCTCTGAAACTTCGAATAAAAGCAATTGGATGGACCCCCCTTTTGTCAGGGTTAAAAATCTGGAATTGCCGATGCTTTATCATTTTTTCTTCGGCATGACAAAGAATTTCGTAATCTCCGTTAGATAAGAATTCACGCGAACAACCAGCTTGTGGCAATTTAATGTTTGAATTACTTACTCAAGTCGGTATTGTGTGCGAATGGGCAGTAACTGGCTCTATAGTCGCTGCCAACTTCTGCTGCTGCCCTGTATTCATTTGTTCTGAGCTTCGTTGTGAAGCGCGCATCGACTCTTCTATCGTTTGTTTCCAATGCTCCAAATCAGCACCTAACTGCTTGCGCATCTCTTCAAGCCCTTTCGCAAACAAATTCTCTTCCTGTTTGCCAGATAAACTCTGCCTTAACATTTCGATCAACGTATTCACACATTAGCCTTTTGTTTTCTAATGTGATTTCGGATAATTTACCCGTTAATACGTTAATTTGGTGGTCTATAACGTCTTGACGCTCTGTCAGATGTTCAACGCTTTCCTTTAGGTTAGTCTGTGTACGTGCCAATTCAGGAAGTTGCGCAATTGCACATGACATGGCGTCTTGCTTTTGTACTAATTGCGGAACCATTTCCACTTGTTCCCGTACAGTATCTATCTTAATATCCACATACTCCTTCATTTCGACACGTACGCGGTGAGTAGATTCCTCACATTGTGCTTTCACCAATTCTATTTGTGCAGTTAATTTTCGTTCCGTCTCTTCGGCCTGATCTTTGAGTTCCTTGGTCTTCGCCTCTATCCGCTGCTCTAATTCGGAAAAACTGTCTTGTAACTGCTGCTTAATCTCAGTCTGGACTAATTTCATTTCTTCTTGAGTTTGAGTGACTGTCACTAATTGTGCTTTAATATCGGTTTTCAGATTTTCCTGCCCTTCAGTAACTGAGGCTAATTTCGTATTCAAATCATTTTGCCCTTCAGTAACTGAGGCTAATTTCGCGTTAATGTCGGTTTTCAGATTTTCCTGCCCTTCAGTAACTGAGGCTAATTTCGTATTCAAATCATTTTGCCCTTCAGTAACTGAGGCTAATTTCGTCTTCAAATCATTTTGCCCTTCAGTAACTGAGGCTAATTTCGCGTTAATGTCGGTTTTCAAAGTATTCATGCTCTCGGTTATCATCTGCATCTGTCTCATGATAATTACCAATGGATCTAATCCATGCTGCGTACTTGCTGTTACACCTCCAGCCGTGTCTACAGTGCGTTCTATTGCGCTATCTGTAGCCATCGGACCTACAACATCTCTTACTGCATCATTATTATCAGTGCTAACAGCTGAAAGCTGTTGCGTGCTGCTATGCTCTGCTTGACTCATCCTTAACATTGCCCTAGTTAAAACCATATAAATGTTCTACTGTCACTATATATAACTCCCTTCTACTGTCACTATATGCAATTCCGTTTACACAAGAGTACTTGTGTGTCTACTTTCTTAATGTACATATACATATAAATGCAACTGGGACAGGTCAATCAAACACATCTAACATGGACACATTTAATCAATGTTCCAATATCAAATAACACTAAACAGAAAAGCGTATACTTCAACTATACTAGTAATCTTTTATAATGAAAATATAGATCTGGCCTTCAGGCTGCGTCCAGCGTGCTGTCTTTCGACTTTATTTGTAGATCCAATTACACTCCTGGAAATGGAAAAAAGAACACATTGACACCGGTGTGTCAGACCCACCATACTTGCTCCGGACACTGCGAGAGGGCTGTACAAGCAATGATCACACGCACGGCACAGCGGACACACCAGGAACCGCGGTGTTGGCCGTCGAATGGCGCTAGCTGCGCAGCATTTGTGCACCGCCGCCATCAGTGTCAGCCAGTTTGCCGTGGCATACGGAGCTCCATCGCAGTCTTTAACACTGGTAGCATGCCGCGACAGCGTGGACGTGAACCGTATGTGCAGTTAACGGACTTTGAGCGAGGGCGTATAGTGGGCATGCGGGAGGCCGGGTGGACGTACCGCCGAATTGCTCAACACGTGGGGCGTGAGGTCTCCACAGTACATCGATGTTGTCGCCAGTGGTCGGCGGAAGGTGCACGTGCCCGTCGACCTGGGACCGGACCGCAGCGACGCACGGATGCACGCCAAGACCGTAGGATCCTACGCAGTGCCGTAGGGGACCGCACCGCCACTTCCCAGCAAATTAGGGACACTGTTGCTCCTGTGGTATCGGCGAGGACCATTCGCAACCGTCTCCATGAAGCTGGGCTGCGGTCCCGCACACCGTTAGGCCGTCTTCCGCTCACGCCCCAACATCGTGAAGCCCGCCTCCAGTGGTGTCGCGACAGGCGTGAATGGAGGGACGAATGGAGACGTGTCGTCTTCAGCGATGAGAGTCGCTTCTGCCTTGGTGCCAATGATGGTCGTATGCGTGTTTGGCGCCGTGCAGGTGAGCGCCACAATCAGGACTGCATACGACCGAGGCACACAGGGCCAACACCCGGCATCATGGTGTGGGGAGCGATCTCCTACACTGGCCGTACACCACTGGTGATCGTCGAGGGGACACTGAATAGTGCACGGTACATCCAAACCGTCATCGAACCCATCGTTCTACCATTCCTAGACCGGCAAGGGAACTTGCTGTTCCAACAGGACAATGCACGTCCGCATGTATCCCGTGCCACACAACGTGCTCTAGAAGGTGTAAGTCAACTACCCTGGCCAGCAAGATCTCCGGATCTGTCCCCCATTGAGCATGTTTGGGACTGGATGAAGCGTCGTCTCACGCGGTCTGCACGTCCAGCACGAGCGCTGGTCCAACTGAGGCGCCAGGTGGAAATGGCATGGCAAGCCGTTCCACAGGACTACATCCAGCATCTCTACGATCGTCTCCATGGGAGAATAGCAGCCTGCATTGCTGCGAAAGGTGGATATACACTGTACTAGTGCCGACATTGTGCACGCTCTGTTGCCTGTGTCTATGTGCCTGTGGTTCTGTCAGTGTGATCATGTGATGTATCTGACCCCAGGAATGTGTCAATAAAGTTTCCCCTTCCTGGGACAATGAATTTTTTTTTTTTTTTTTTTTTTAAATGGACTTGTAGTCCGGGGTGATATGTTACAATACAGCATCACCGGTCTATTGCGGTCTAACTGTGTTGGTGAGGCGGTAAATTTCCACAGGGCAGTGACTGCGTCACTGCAATTCACCTTGGAGGTGTGGCGGTGGGACTTGTAGTCCCGTACCATCTTCTGACGGTGATAGTACTGCGGGACAATGAATTCACGGTGTTCTTATTTCAATTTCCAGGAGTGTATATCACCTGCGAGTCTTTCCTCTCTTTTCCTAGCGTCAGTTAGGTTAGCTCGTCGTGGTTGACATGAAACAGAGAACAAAATTATTTTAGCAACGTCCAAAAAAAATAAACGTGTCCTGTCACGGATTGGCCATTTTAACACTGTTAAAAAAACTGCATTCAGTCGAGAGAATCAATCGTATGGACAATTTGTTCCTTTTACGAAAGATTGCGAATTCCAGATGTGTACGAAGCCTTTTTGGATGATTTAACACAGAATCAGTGATTGCAGGCTCTCTTCGACACAGCTGAAACTTCCCCACTAATTACAGGTCCAACGTGATCATCAAATGATTCAGAAAAAACTCATTCGTTCATTCACTCCAGAACAAAAACGTCACAAACCTTATTTATGAAGGAAATTGTGTATTAAATCCATCTCCATTACATGTCCAGATCTCCGGTGATTCCGCGCCTTGATTATTTTCCGTTTACAGTCTCTTTCTCTTCAAACAAACCGCTAGCGGTACAAATGTTAATTGGCTCGCTTTAGCGAGAAGAAAAGCAAAATATGTATCTCTCAGAAACACGTCAATCCCTCAACAGATACTCCAGAAGCTGTCCTAGTTACCACTCTCTAACAACCATGGAGAATGCATATATGCATCTCTGTTATTTCAAAGAATAAACGCACTAGAAAATACTTTGGCGTCGTCGAGCTGTCGCCGCATATGTTACGAGAAAATCAGATCAAATACTTTTCCAAAGTGAATGAATGTGGATGGTTTGATTGACAATGATTAATTGGTGCGTGGTAGAGGGTATTTTCTGTGGGGACATCACACCATGCAAAAATACAGAACATATCGTTCATATGCTTGTAGAGCTTTGGAAGTGATGAAGATTTTTCAATGTCCTGGTTTCTTTTAATACTAATGTGGTTCACATTTAATGATCTTTGCGTTCCAGCTTGGCATACAACTTTGTAATGTGCTCTATATTTGGCGCTGCTCTGTTGTACTGTTCTGCTGACGTGACACATGGAAAAGATAGTGTTTTCTTACCACTGTTGTTTCAATTCTATATTGCTAGCTCATACGTGTTACATGGTACCGAAATCAGGCACCATCCCTCGTCGAGCGACATAGGCGGAACTGGCCAATCCTGCTTGTTTGAGATCTCTATGAAGGCAGCCTTTGGATATTATACAGTATAATGAGGGTGATTTGAATAGCAGCCGCTACCTAAATGAGATTTAGAAGTGCCTGAGCTGCCGCTTGAGCCTTTCATCACCCCTTCCCTCTTCGCCACTCCTTACAGGTAACTTTGCATGTCATATTTCAGAGGGACAAGACGAGCCATACACTATCTAATCAAAAGTGTAAAGATATCTTGCTGTACGCCATCAGCTTCAGGTAAAATATTTAATTGCCTCACTGGTGTTCGTGCTAGAGCCCGTCGTCAGCCTGGCAACTAAATTTTTTACATTCAGGGCATGGTGAATATTTACAAACCGCAGTGCATCTTACATCATCATACATCCATCTATGGTCTTAAGTACCCAGACACACTAATGTAAACCGGAATTGATCACTAGATGCCACGAACGAGGAATTGACCACTATTTGTCGCGACCGACTGACCAGCCTTCATACAAGGGAGCGGAGCGTGTAGTGTTGTCCGTAGAGAGGCAGTGACGGCAGAGTGGGTCGGTCAGGAAAACTCAGTGACTTCCAGTGTGGACTAGTCATTAGCTGTCATCCAAGTAACAAATCCAACAAGCATATTTCAACTATCGTCGATGAAGAAACAATACCGCGTAACTGACCGTACGCGCATCTGCTCTTAACGCCATAATGCCGAATTTTTAATTATTTACAATGAAAATATTATCTAAAACAATACCTAGTATGTGACACAGCAAATAAATAGATGGCAATACCGCGGAACTGTAGAGAATTAAATACCGCGTATCTACAATCTATGGATATTGTAAACAATACCGCGTAAATACAAAAGCGCGCCCACCAACAGCACATTGTTACTGCCTTATTACGTATTTAACAGTGCTCGAAAATGATTCCATGCTTGTAGCTTCATTGGTGATAATGGACAGCGACACAGATGACGATCTTTTTACAGAAGAAGAAATTATTTCTCAGCTGAAATCAGCTTATGGAAGAGGAGAATCGTTCCTGAGAGTGACTGACAGCGGTAAGAAAATTGTTTTATTCTTCGCCTTTGCATGTTAGCAGCACCACAAGTGTCTTATTGTGATATAAATCAGAATGCCCCCGCTTCACTCGTTCTGTGCTTTATTCATTTCTGCCAAAGATTTCTAGACTGTCCACTTTTTTGTAGTATTTCCCGTAAATGCAGAACAAACAACAGGCGACGAGAGTCGTAACGCTGAAGTTACATTTACCGAAGAAGAATTAATTTCGTATATGGGGTGTTTGCAACATCTAATGAGGCGGGTATATTTTCTTGGGATAATTGTTAATAGTATTACTGAGGCCGTCGTTCTCATAAATACATGAATTTGAGCTTCATCTTTGTCTGCTTAAATTAATTTATGAATATTTTTCCATCTAGAAACTTCAGTGGCTGTATCCAACAATGCTCAAAATGAAATCACAGTCACAGTTTCCACTAGAGACAACAGTAACTCACATTCATTGCTATACGATGATGCTCATTATTTGCCAAACACTCTGGATAAATTATCGGAAGATCACGGGAGCAGCGAAGTCCAAGAATTTTATGGTGACGTAAGCAGTGACAGGAAAAGGAAGTCTACACTATAACCCGAAGATTGGAAGAAAAATGCCAATAAATTTCTGAAAATGCGTGGACAGGCGTATATTCGGTACAAAAGGAGTCGAAAAGGTAAAAATCACTCATGATACTCCAAGAGAGAGACGAAAATTAGGTCCAACATGTACTTCAAAGATGTGCCAGAAATTCGTTCAAAGGAAGTGTCATCAGTTTTCTGCTGATGATAGGCAGGCAGTATTTAACACATTTTGGGAAACGATGTCATGAGATCAGAGGAATGTTTACGTTATCAACCTTGTGGACGTATTTCCAACCAAACGTCCAGGGAAGAACACTGGCGAATCCAGGAGAAAAGACACGCTTGTTTATCATTTGAAAAATGACCTGGGGAAACATAAAGCATGCAAAAAGATGTTTCTCAATACTCTTGGGATTAAAGAATGGACTGTCCGATATTGGCTCGGTAATTCCACACATGGGATGAGTCCTGATATAGAATCGTCACGACCTCGAATCAAATAGTTCCTGGACTCTCTTCCGAAACTTCCGTCACATTACTGCAGGAAGTTCTCCTCGAAGTTGTACCTTGAACCTATTCTACAATCCAGACAACAGCTGCATGGACTCTATGTGGAAATGGCTCTGAGCACTATGGGACTCAACTGCTGAGGTCATTAGTCCCCTAGAACTTAGAACTAGTTAAACCTAACTAACCTAAGGACATCACAAACATCCATGCCCGAGGCAGGATTCGAACCTGCGACCGTAGCGGTCTTGCGGTTCCAGACTGCAGCGCCTTTAACCGCACGGCCACTTCGGCCGGCTACTCTATGTGGAAAAATGTCATGCGGAGAAGGTTTCGCCATTAAGTCGGGCAACCATTAACTTGATTTTAGAAGATGGTAATATTAGCTGATTTTACCCTAAGAAAGACCAGTACGACTTGTGTTGTAGTTACAGGCTTGGTAACTTGAGTGAAGACGTGTGGAAGCAACACACAGAACGGAAAGAGCAGGCAAGGACGCAAAAAGACGCTGACAAGAAAGAAGCCCAGCAGAAGCTCTGCTCAGTGTACACCATGGACTTAAAAGGCCGTGAAAGTAGCACCATTTTTAAGTGCAAGTGCAGTTTATTATAAAACGAAGTTGGCTGTTCATAAATTTACAATTTATAATTTAGAAAGTCATGATGCAGTATGTTACTGGTTTGATGAAACGCAAGGTGATTTGGTTGCATCATGTTTTGTCTTATGCATCGTGGACATCTTATCCAGAACGATTAAGGAAAATCCCGTTCAAGTCATTCTGTATTCTGACTGCTGCGCATATCAGAACAGAAATATGATATTATTAAATGCTCTTTTAAGATTAGCAATTGATACTGGAGTACTGATTACACGAAAGATTTTGGAGAAAGGCCATACTCAGATGGAATGTGACTCAGTTCACAGTTCCATTGAGTGCAAGCTTAAAGGACGTGAAGTTACACTTCCTAGCCAATACGCTATGATATCTAAAGAAGCGAGAAAAAAGCCACAGCCATACGAAGTCCATTACCTACATTATTCCTTTTTTATCAACTACGCAGAGAAAAGTTTCTGTGTGTACGACTAAATTAGGCCTGGAAGAACTGTAAAAAATGAGCCTACAGTTACCGATCTGAGGGCGCTACAGTACAGCCCAAATGGTATTATTTACTACAAGTGCTCTTTCAACGAGGTGTGGCAAGAATTACCGAGGCGTCTGAGGAAAATTCTTGGAGATTTTTGCTTCCCGAAACTATACAAGGAAAGACTGAAAATCAAGAAATCCAAATGGGATCATTCACAGCAACTTAAATCTGTTCGTCCTAAAGATTGTCATAGTTATTATGACAACATTCCTTATGAATGAAAATTATGCCGGTCGAAGTGGCCGTGCGGTTAAAGGCGCTGCAGTCTGGAACCGCAAGACCGCTACGGTCGCAGGTTCGAATCCTGCCTCGGGCATGGATGTTTGTGATGTCCTTAGGTTAGTTAGGTTTAACTAGTTCTAAGTTCTAGGGGACTAATGACCTCAGCAGTTGAGTCCCATAGTGCTCAGAGCCATTTGAATCATTTTTTTGAAAATTATCGCGGAAGTAACTGTGTGACGAGTATCAGTACAGCGTAATTCTCTGTTGCTGCTTTGAGTGACATTTAGAATTTTTCTTGAAGAAGCGTGCAGACATTATCGGAACTATGTAAACATTATATTTATTTAAAATGGTTCTATGAAATCCTTCACTAAAAAAATGATTAATGCTCCAAAACATGTTGTTACTAGCTCTCTCAGCACCAAGTACCAACGTAAATGTGTCGGGTCGTGCCGGGAGACTGACGAACAAATACTGCGTAAGTAACAGATCATGGTATAAATACAGAGACAATTCCGCGTATGTGCCGTAATTAAGCTTTCTAAAGCTTTTTTTTTTTTTGTTCAACATTTTTATTTGATCCAATTTTTCCTTGTAGCGCTACGATGCAAATTAAGCGCCGCCGTGAAATGTATTACGCATTTTAGACAGTTTTTTGTCTCTCGTGTAAAATTCTTATTTTGCTACTTACGCGGTATTGTTTCTTCACCGACGCTATGCTGAAGCTGCGAAGTCAAATCTTGGTGACGTAACTGCGAAGCGGAGACGGGAACAAACCAACACAGAGATACCGAGATCAGACCTCATGTACTGACGAACAGGGACCATCGAGCATCGGGGAAGGTGGTGCTAAGAATGTCACAAAATCAGCAGAAGAACTCACTCATCAGTTCCAAAGTTCTACCAGCGGTGCAGCTACCACAATGTGCGTAGGCAGTTAAAAGGAATTGAACACAACAATCCGGAATTTCCTTGTAAAAAACACTTTGCTGCAGTCACTTCCCGACGCTTGAGGGGTGTGAAGGGCGACGCAACTGGACAACGGATGACTGTGTTACCTGGTAACTTCTTCCAAAACTTTTTTTTTTGTTTCCTGTGCCAACCTCTCCATCTCCGAGTAGCACTTGCAAAACCTACGTCCTCAATTATTTGCTGGATGTATTCCAGTCTCTGTCTTCCCCTATAGTTTCTTCCTCTAAAACTTCCTCTAGTACCATGGAAGTCATTCTCTGGTGTCTTAACAGATGTCCTGTCACCGTGTCCCTTCTTGTCAGTGTTTTCCACATATTCCTTTCCACTCTGATTCTACGTAGAATCTCCTCCTTTTCGATGTATTTATGTATCACCACATCTCAAATGCTTCGATTCTCTACTGTTACGGTTTTGCCACAGTCCATGTTTACCTACCATAAGATTCTGTGCTCCAAACGTAGATTCTCAGAAATTTCTTCCTCAAATTAGGGCCTATGTTTGATACTAATAGACTTCTCCCAATCAGGAACAGACTTTTCCAGTGCTAGTCTGCTTTTGATGTCCTGCTTGCTCCGTTCGTCAACGGATTCTACGTAGAATCTCCTCCTTTTCGATGTATTTATGTATCACCACATCTCAAATGCTTCGATTCTCTACTGTTACGGTTTTGCCACAGTCCATGTTTACCTACCATAAGATTCTGTGCTCCAAACGTAGATTCTCAGAAATTTCTTCCTCAAATTAGGGCCTATGTTTGATACTAATAGACTTCTCCCAATCAGGAACAGACTTTTCCAGTGCTAGTCTGCTTTTGATGTCCTGCTTGCTCCGTTCGTCAACGGCTATTTCCGTGCCTTTCTAGCTGAATTCCTTAACTTCATCTGCTTCTTGATCATAAATTCTGATGTTAAGTTTATCTCTGTACTCATTTCTGCTGCCTCTCATTCCTTTAGACTTTCTTCGACTTATTCTCAGTCCCTATTCTGTACTCATTAGATCGTTCGTCCCATTCAGGAGATCGTGTGGTTCTTCTTCACTTCCACTCAGGATAGCGATGTTATCATCGAATCTTATCATTGATATTCTTGAACCTTGAATTTTAATCCCACTCTTGAACCTTTCTTTTTATTCCATCATTGAACAGTAGGAGTGTAAGACTACAACACCCTCCAACTCTTTCTCTAGGTCGTCAGATCCTATGACCGTGTATTGATTTTTTCTTTAGTCTTGCTTCCATTATCAACCGCAACGTCAGAGCTGCCTCTCTGGCTTTCGTGCAGCCAAACCGATCCTCATCTGACTATCAGTTTTCTTTTCCCTTCCTGCGTACATTATTCTTGCAAGTAACTTGGATGCATGAGCTGTTAGGCTGATTGTGAAATAATTCTCGCACTTGTCGACTCTTGCAATGTTCTGAACTATGTACATGATATTATTTCGAAAGTCTGATAGTACAAAGTCAGACTAATGCAATCTACACACCAAAGTGAATAGTCGTTTTGTTGCCAGTTCCCCCGATTTTGGAAATTCTGATGCACTATTACCTATATCTGGTGCTTTACGTGATTTTAAGTCTTCCAAAGCTCTTTCAAATTCTGTGTACAATACTGGATCCCGTATCTCCTCTATGTTTCTTCTTCTATCACTTAATCAGACAAGTCTTCCACCTCATGCAGGCCTTCAGTGTACTATTTTCGCCTATCCGACCTCTCCTCTGCATTTAACAGTCAAATTCCCATTGCACTCTTAATTACGACCCTTACTTCTAATTCCATTGAAGGTTGTTTTGACTTTTCTGGGCGCTGAGTCAGTTCTTCCAACGGTCATTTCTTTTCCGATTTCTTGACATTTTTCTTTGAACCATTTCACTTTAGCTTCCCTGCACTTCTGATTTATTTTATTCCTAAGTGACTTGTATTTCTGTATTCCAGAATTTCTCATAATATTTTTGTACTTCCTTCTTTCATCAGTCAACTGAAGTATTTCTCCTGTTACCCATGGTTTCTTCGCAACTACTTTATTTGCCCCTATGTTTTTCCTTCCAACTTCTGTGACTGCCCTGTTTAGAGTAGTCCATTCCTCTTCAACTGAACTCAATACTCAACTATTCATTATCACAGTATCTGTAGCCATAGAGAACTTTCAAGTGTACCTCTTCATTTCTTAGTGCTTCCGTATCCAACTTCTTTTGGCATGATTCTTCCTGACTAATCTCTTAAAGTGCAGCGTATCTTCATAACTACTAAATTGTAATCTGAATCTATATCTGCTCCTGCGTACGCCTTACAATCCGGTGCCTGATTTTGGAATCACTGCCTAACCATGATGTAATACAACTGAAAATTTCCTGTCTCTCCCTGCCTGTGGTTGGTTGGTTGGTTGTTTGGGGTTTAAGGGACCAAACAGCAAGGTCATCAGTCCTTTGTTTCAAATGTGGTCCATTCCGCTAATGTGACATCTCAGGAAAGTCAGAACAATAAAAGGGAAAAGGCTAAAAATGTAAAAGGGCAGTCATGTTGTCAATGGTAAAAACAAAATGAGGGAAGTCATCAAGAGAACGAACCCAACGCTATGCTGAAGCAGTATAGGCAAGACCACCTGTGTCTTAAGAGGTGCAGCCGCTAGAATGTAGAAATACGTATGGGAAAAAGAGACTAACCAATCCTTAAAAGAAAGGGGTAAAAACAGAGTAAAAGGGGAAGAAAAGAGGATCTCGGTCAGGGAGGTGAGTCGGGAATCTCCAAACATGGCTTGCAGTGGGAGACACCCAAACACACACCGCCCTGCCCCAACACCAGAGAGAGATTAAAAACCTTAAAACTGAGAATAAAAACTACTTTACTGGAGGAAACCGAGAACCAGAGAGACCATCCGGGAATCGTCAGCCAACATCAGAGGTAAAGTGTGGGGGAGTCTGTACTTAGCACACAGAGCCAAAAGAAGGGGGCAGTCAACCAAAATGTGGGCGACTGACTGGGAGGCTCCACAACCACAAAGTGGGGGTGGCTCATCACGCAAAAGAAAACCATGGGTCAGCCTGCTATGGCCAATGCGGAGACGACAAGTGTGGTCGAGTCCTTTCGGGAGAGGCGAAAGGAAGAACGCCACGCGCCTGGTGTCAATGTGAAGCCGTAAATCCACTGCAGGAGGGGTTACAGAAAACGGGGGGTATGAGACTGCTCCCCCAACCAAACGATCAGCGAGCTCATTACCCGGGATACCCACATGGCCAGGGTCCCAAAGGAAGTCAATGGAACAATCAGCATGGTGAATATCAGCGAGATGGTCATGGATGGCAGAGACCAAGGGATGGCGCGAAAAACACCGGTCAATAGCAAGAAGGCCACTCATCGAGTCCGTACATAACAAAACGCGGTTGTGTTGGGACTGTATAATAAAGGTAAGGGCCTGGGAAATTGCCATCAATTCCGCAGTAAACACCCCACATGTAGGTGGCAGCAGATGATTTTCCGTCCCAGCAGAGGACGTGAAGGCATACCCCACATGATCAGCAGATTTAGAGCCATCAGTGTAAAAAACAACAGCATCCCGAAACTCCCATAAAATTTGGCGGAAAAAGGAACGGAACACCATCGGGGGGATGGAATCTTTCGGACCTCGGCGGAGATCCATCCGAATTCGTGGCCGAGGAACTAACCAAAGGGCGGGGGGTGGAGGGGAGGAAGCGAGGAAGACAGGACAAAGAAGGAAGCTGAAAATCACGGCAAAGAGACGCAAGGCGGAGCCCAACCGGTAAACCCGCCCGAGGGCGGGAGTCGGGTGGGCGACGTCCATGGTCTGGGAACAGGATAGAATAGGAAGGATGAGTGGGAGGGGAGCAGATAGCGAGTGCATGAGATACCAGAAGCTGAGACCGCAGAACAGAAAGAGGGGGGATCACAGCTTCAATGAGGAGACTATAGACAGGGCTAGTAGGGAAGGCACCGGTGGCCAAACAGATACCACGATGCAATGTGGAAGGAGCAGCTGAACCATAAACTTGACAACCATAGTCCAAGCGAGACAGAACTAAAGCACGATAAAGACGGAGAAGGAGGGAACGGTCCACACCCCAAGAGGAGTGGGCAAGGAAGCGAAGGACATTGAGTTTACAGAAACGTCCTACCTTCAGAAGTTTGATATGGGGCAGCCAAGTGAGCTTGTTGTCGAAAAGAAGACCGAGGAAACGAAACTGTGGGACCACAGGCAATCGTTGTGCATCGAGATAGAGATCTGGATCAGGGTGGATCGTAGTACGACGACAGAAGTGGACCACCCGCGATTTTGAAGGAGAGAATTGAAACCCGGGTGAGAGAGTCCATGCAGAGGCACGCCGTATAGCTCGCTGGAGCTGCCGTTCTGCAGATGCGATCGAGGAGGAACTAACCCAAATGCAGAATTCATCCACATACAGGGCAGGGGCGACCAAAGGACCGACAGAGGCCACAAGTCCATCGATAGCAATGAGGAAAAGAAGGACACTCAAGACAGAATCCTGTGGGATGCCCGTCTCCTGGGTCCGTGGAGAACTAAAAACAGTACCAACTCGAACTCTGAATGACCGATGGAACAGGAACTGGCGGATAAAAATCGGGAGGGGGCCCCGAAGACCCCACTGATGAAGGGTAAGTAAGATGTGATGGCGCCAGGCCGTGTCATAGGCCTTGTGAAGGTCAAAAAACACTGCAACCAAATGGCGGCTCTGGCAAAAAGCCTGCCAAACTGCAGATTCCAAGCGAAGTAAATGATCGATTGGAGACCGTTCCTCTCGAAAGCCACACTGGTAAGGGGACAATAGATCCCGATATTCGCGGACCCGATTGAGCCGACGGGCTACCATCCGTTCAAGTAACTTACAAACAACATTGGTCAAACTGATTGGCCGATAGATAGGGAGTTCTTACCAGGCTTAAGGACAGGAAACTCGATGCTATCCCTCCACTGAGAAGGGAAGTCACCGTGAAGCCAGATACGGTTAAACACCCGAAGAGTGTAATGAAGGGAGGAGAGAGGGAGAAGAAAGAGAAAGATCAATGGCAGAAAAGGTACCATAAACGGCACTGAAATGAGTAGGGGAGCCATCATTAAGAAGGCACAAGTCGTGGTCTGCAATAAACTGGTCTATGAGAAGACCTCGTCTAGATGGAAAGCCACAGCCCCACAATGGGTGATGAGCATTAAAATCCCCAAGGAGGAGGAAGGGAGGAGGAAGTTGCTGAAGAAGGACAGTTGAGGCAGCAGGTGTAAGAGTCCTGTCAGGAGGGAGATAAAGATTGCAAACCATGACTGCAGAGTCTAGGTGGGCCCTAACAGCAACCGCTTCCAATGTAGTTTGAATAGGAATCCACATGCTAGCAATGTCGGTACGGACCAACGTACAAACGCCACCATAAGCCCGCAGGGGTCCGACCCGATTTCGACAGTAAACACGGAACCCACGGAGGGTCGATGAGTGAGCATCAGTAAAATGAGATCCCTGGAGAACCACACAAGTTGTATAGTAAGACGAAAGAAGGGATTTCAATTCCGGAAGGTGACGATAGTATCCATTACAGTTCCATTGGAGAACCACAGAACGATGATTTAAATGGGGGCTGAACACGCTAAAGCCAGTCATACCGCCGGGTCCCCACCTGTCACCGACAAGGAGGGGGCGACATCCATGAACGACAGGTCAGAATCCGGTTGTGAAGTCGGGGATGGGACCTCCGGTGACACCAGAGGCTCTTTGTCCTGGGACTTATGTTTCTTCTTCTTCTCAGGCTGAGATCGAGGAGGGCTGTGTGGCATAAAGGAGCCAGCTGCAGCAAGATCAGGAACAGAAAGAGACCGGGCGACCTGGGAGCCGACAGACCGCGGCTCTCGCGGTCGTCGCGCGGCAGCAGACCTTTGGCCTGGCAGGTGCCGGCAAGGGGCATCCCGGGAGAGGGGCCCTTGACCGGGAGACGCCGAAGGAGTGGGACACTTCTCCAGCTGGGGAGGGGGAGCAGCGCCCAGAGGAGAAGGTGTGGGAGCCACAGGGGAGGGGGGAAGGAGAGGGGTCCGGGATGGGGGTAAGGAAGGGGGAGGAAGGGGTGAAGATGTAACCAAAGCGTAACTAGATGTCATGGACTCAGGGTGAAGACATGTATACTTCTTACGGGCCTCTGTGTAGGTTAAACGATCGAGGGACTTATACTCCTGTATCTTCTTTTCCTTCTTATATATTGGGCAATGTGGTAAACGTGGAGAATGACTGTCATGACAATTTACACACACAGGAGGGGGAACACAGGGACTACCCTCATGGAGTGGATGTCCACAGTCACCACAGAGAGGGGTCTGTGAACAGCAGGAAGACATGTGTCCAAAACGCAAGTACTTAAAACACCTCATAGGACGTGGGATGTACGGTTTCACATCACATCGATAAATCATAATCTTAACTTTCTCAGGGAGGATATCCCCTTCAAAGACCAGGATAAAGGCACCAGTATCAATGCGATTGTCTTTAGGACCCTTCTGAACACGACAAACAAAGTAAATACCCCGCCGTCCGAGATTGTCCCGAAGTTCCTCATGAGTTTGAAGGATTAGGTCCCTGTGAAAAATCACATCTTGTACCATATTTAGAGACTGGTGGGGGGTAATGGACACAGGAATTGTGCCAAGGTGGGGACAGGCATGGGGCAGCCGAAGCAGTTTTGATCAGCACTGAACCCGACCGGATCTTGCTCAGGGAGTCCACTTCACCAAACTTGTCTTCAATGTGTTCCACAAAGAATAAAGGTTTGGTATTGGTGAAAGTGTCTCCATCAGTCCTGGTGCAAACTAGATAATGGGGGAAAGGTTTCACCCCTAGCTGACGGCCTGACCCTCTTCCCAGGGGGTAGCCATGGAAGGGAAGGCCGAAGGGACAAGAGAAGCAGCACTTGAGGAATCAGTTCCACGCAGAGAGACAGCCGCAGAAAAACGGCCAGCGTTCTGGACCCGTATGCGTTTCATTTGCATAGAGTCCGCCCTGATACCACCCACTCTGATCAGGGGCTCTCCTCACGGGCACCACCCAGCCACAGCAAGGGCCATCTGGCATGGTGACCATTGCCGGGAGTTCCGATGCTCCAGGATGACGAGCGACCACTCCGAGGCATGCATGAGGAGGTCACAGCTCAGGTATCAGAAGTGTGATCCCTGTGTGTTCAGGGGGCTCAACCAAAAGGTTACATAGCGACCCCACCACATGGGCTGGGTACCAAGCTGGCTATGCACCCTAGCATCAGACAACGGTGTGAAAGAAAAGGTGGAATGTACTAGGAGGGCGCATGTCGGAGACACTAGGTAAGGTGCTCTTCCCAAAATGGCTCATACTACGGAGGAGAAATTTTGTAATGGATGTAAAACCCCAGAGAGGGACCAGGGAATGCCAAAAGGAGGAGATGATTACGCAACAAAGTCGAATTGTAAAACCAACAGAACCAGAAGGATAGCGGGGGCCAACATAAGCAAGGACACCAAGAAAGGGAGAGGAGAGGGCGACGGGAAAGGAGCAAGGAGGGGAAAGGAGGGGAAGGGGAAGGAAATGCAGCCCTGGAGAGAAAGAAGGCTGCAATAGCTCGGGGCCCCGTGCTCGCCACCCACGTATCCACAAAAGAGTTGTGGACCCCCCTGGGTGGTCCCTGCCTTTTTCTGGTGTACCTCCTCCTCTTGCAGTTCTTGCACAGAGTGATGGTGATGAAGTCTCATACTCCATAACAGAGTGTAGGGGGCGATGCGGGAGACCCGCACCGCCATACTAGGCAAGGACCTGGTGGAAGTGGTTTGCCATTGCCTTCCTCCGACCGTGATGGGGATGAATGGTGATGATGAAAACGACACAACAACACCCAGTCATGAAAATCCCTGACCCCGCCAGGAAACGAACCCGGGACCTCACGCTTGGGAAGCGAGAACGCTACCCTGAGACCATGAGCTGCGGACCTAGCACAGAGTATTTGCTATTAATAGTGGAAATTTATTGCAGAACTCAATTAGTCTTTCTCCTCTCTCATTCCTTGTCCCACGCCCATATTCTCCTGTAACCCTTTCTTCTTCTACTTCCACTACAACCCCATTCCAAACCCCACGACTATTAAATTTTCATCTGCCTTTACTTACGAAATTTTCGCTCAATATCCTCATACACTCTATCTTGCCATCTTCTGCTTCCGATGTCGGGCATGTGTACCGGAACTATCGTTGTTGGTGTTAGTTTGCTACCCATTATTATGGGAAAAATCTTATCACTGAACTCTCTGCCTTACCTTCCTTTTCATGGCGAATCTTACTCCAATTATACAATTTTCTGCTGCTGCTGACACAACCGTATACTCATCTGGCCAGAAATTCTTGTCTTCTTTTCATTTCACTTCACTGACGCCTACTACGTCTAGATTGAACTTTAGCAGTTCCCTTTTCATATTTTCTAACTTCCCAACCACGTTCAAGCTTCTGACATTTCACGCCCTGACTCGTAGAACGTTATCCTTTCGTTGATTATTCAGTCTTTTTCTCACGGTCACCTCTGCCCTGGCAGTCCCCTCCTGGAGATGCGAATGGGAGACTATTCCGGAATATTTTGCTAATGGAGAGAGCATCATGCCACTTTCTCAATTACAGCCCACATGTTATGTGGATACACATTATGTGTCTTTAATGCAGTGGTTTCCATTGCCTTCTGTATCCTCGTGCCGTTGGCCATTACTGATTCTTCCGCCTTCAGGTGCGCTTTCCCACCCCAAGGGCAAGAGCGTGCCCTTAACCTCTGTCCTCACCTCCACAGTCTTTGATAAGGCCGTTGGCTGAATGAGAGCGACTTCTTATGCCAGCATTACTGATTCTTTTTATTCGAAATTTAAGCGATGGCGGGGTTCGAACCCGGGATCAATGACTAGACCCAAGTGTGCAACCTGTTCCGTGATCTCTTTAATAATCCAGTATGCAGCTCACACTAAGACTTCTAATCATATCGCTAAAGCTGCTTGAAAACACAGCACCGATCCCTTGATGATTTGCCGATCGCGATGCCATTGAGAATTGTTTTTATTGTGTTCGAGAGTTTGTGTCGTGTTGCACTGAGTGATGAAATGGGAAAGACTACGGAACCGTCACGTCACGTAAAGGTATGTGAGTCCAGTTAACTGATGATGCAGAAATTTTTTGCGTGTTTTGATTATAGTGTTTGGCGGGAGATGCGCCTGTCATCTAGAGGATGGCCTTATCTGCAATTTAAAAAAAAAATCAGAGGCAAGAAGAAGTACAGAAGGGAGTTAATATTGCGAGCTGAACCTACGGAAATATGTTTCCCAAAATAAAATTACCAAACAGCAGTATGTTTTCAGAAGTTGTCATTTTACAAGACCAGTTTCGGCATCTCATTATTGCCGTTTTTAGGCCCCTGCATGCTAAAAACGTAGTCTATGCCGAGGTATACCACATTTGACATCAGAGAAAATGAAGTGTAATAACAAAAATGTTCATAAAAACCACAAAAAGCAATAAGCTGCGTCACTAAGAGTATCTGTGCAGAAAAACGCACAAAATGCTGCACTAATGCGGGCTAGCATCGAAACTATTTTGGCATCACAGATTTATAGTAGAACATGACAAACATAACAAAATCAGAAGCGTAAACGAATAAAGCTTGTGTAGTTATTTATTTTTACGTTCCTTATTCTTATTTTATTTTATTTTTTATGTATTTAAAAATACCCATAACTCGCACAGACGAGAATAACTCTAGTTGTTAGGAAAAACTATCCTGATTCAAATTAAAACGTTGCGATATGATCCTTGGACTACACAAGAGTCTGCAGATCTACCGTTTAAGTATATTATCAACACTAGTTATACACCAAAATTAATTGTCACAGTATCAAAAAAAGCAACCAGAAACAAAAATCCTTCAACTGAGAAAATAATGGTAAGTAAAGGACCTGCGAGGAATACTCATAAAGCCCCTAGAGGGCATAATGCTATATGCCAGACAAAAAAAATTAATACATGTGATTTGGTGTCAATTAATCGGCGAGCAAATACTAGGGTGGGACGAACAAGGAACCCCAAATACCATATTAACGAAGAGTAGTCCTCCAAAAATCTCAGTTATTATTCCCTTGGGAATGTAAGGTATCGACCTATCGACCTATTTATAGAATTACGAAACACACCCAAACAGAAAACTAACACAAATCAAGCTCTATCGAAAAAGTTACTCCGGGGATGGAACAGGTCAAAAGTAGAGTGAGCGCGCGACAACCAAACAGACTAAAAAGTAAAAACCAATGTCGATGCAAGAAGGAGCAATACTTGTGAGCGAAGAAGCAGTTGTTAAATGACCTCTTCTGGAATGGCATAATAGTAAATCAAAGCCTTCTAAATAATGACACCAAGTCGATAACACAACAAATGTATTAGCATGCGCCTACATTTGCCAGGAGTCTCGAGCCACACCCCCTAACACTTGTGACACACAACAGTATCACATAGCATACATAAAACTCATAGCTATCATCGGGTCGACGTCAACCAAAAATTCTTAAAATTCACAAAATTCGAGTATATCGTAAGAAAACGGTCATAAAATTGCCAGTAAGGTATACGATGAAGCAAAAGTCACACAACTACAACTATACTAAATAAAATGCATTTCATGAGATGCTGTCAATAAACATGTCACGAACTGCGTTTTATTTATCGATCGATTCAATTGGAGCAGAGGACCCAGCCCTGTCCCTGTAAATACAGCCCACACCATGGTGGAGCCACAAACAGCTTGCACAGTGCGTTCTTGAGTATTAGGTCAATGGCTTCGTGGGATTTGCGTCACACTCGAAGACTCATCCGAACAGGCAAAGTTTTCCAGTCGTCAAGCGTCCAACCGATATAGTCACGAGCCCAGGAAGTCGTGCTGTTACTAAAAGCACACACGTCGATCGCCTGCTCCCATAGCTCCTTAACACCAGACTGCCGCCCTGTCGTCGAACCTCCCGCTTTGACTTCCGTGGTTATTTTACGCAGTGTGGCTTGTCTGTTATCACTGAAAACTCCACGCAAACGTCACTGGTCTCGGTGGTTGACTGAAAGCCGTTAGCCACTGTGTTGTCCGTGCTGAGAGGTTTTTGTTGTTGTGGTCTTCAGTCCTGGGACTGGTTTGATGCAGCTCTCCATGCTACTCTATCCTGTGCAAGCTTCTTCATCTCCCAGTACCTACTGCAACCTACATTCTTCTGAATTTGCTTAGTGTATTCATCTCTTGGTCTCCCTCTACGATTTTTACCCTCCACACTGCCCTCCAATTCTAAATTGGTGATCCCTTGATGCCTCAACTCATGTTCTACCAACCGATCCCTTCTTCTAGTCAAGTTGTGCCACAAACTTCTCTTCTCCCCAATCCTATTCAATATCTCTTCATTAGTTACGTGATCTACCCATCTGATCTTCAGCATTCTTCTGTAGCACCACATTTCAAAAGCTTCTATTCTCTTCTTGTCCAAACTATTTATCGTCCATGTTTCACTTCCATACACGGCTACACTCCACACAAATAATTTCAGAAATGACTTCCTGACACTTAAATCTATACTCGATGTTAACAAATTTCTCTTCTTCAGAAACGCTTTCCTTGCTATTGCCAGTCTACATTTTATATCCTCACTACTTCGACCATCATCAGTTATTTTGCTCCACAAATAGCAAAATTCCTTTACTACTTTAAGTGTCTCATTTCCTAATCTAATTCCCTCAGCATCACCCGACTTAATTCGACTGCATTCCATTATCCTCGTTTTGCTTTTGTTGATGTTCATCTTACACCCTCCTTTCAAGACACTATCCATTCCATTCACCTGCTCTTCCGAGTCCTTTGCTGTCTCTGACAGAATTACAATATCATCGGAGAGCCTCAAAGTTTTTATTTCTTCTCCATGGATTTTAATAGCTACTCCGAATTTTTCTTTTGTTTCCTTCACTGCTTGCTCAATATACAGATTGAATAACATCGGGGAGAGACTACAACCCTGTCTCATTCCCTCCTCAACCACTGCTTCCCTTTCATGTCCCTCGACTCTTATAACTGCCATCTGGTTTCTGTACAAATTGTAAATAACCTTTCGCTTCCTGTATTTTACCCCAGCCACCTTCAGAGTTTGAAAGAGCGTATTCCAGTCAACATTGTCAAAAGCATTCTCCAACTCTACTAATCCTAGAAACATAGGTTTGCTTTTTCTTAATCTAGCTTCTAAGATAAGTCGTAGGGTCAGTATTGTCTCACGTGTTCCAATATTTCTGCGGAATCCAAACTGATCTTCCCCGAGGCCGGCTCCTACTAGTTTCTCCATTCGTCTGTGAAGAATCCATGTTAGTATTTTGCAGCAGTGACTTATTAAACTGATAGTTCGGTAATTTTCACATTTGTCAACACCTGCTTTCTTTGGGATTGGAATTATTATATTGTTCTTGAAATCTGAGGGTATTTGGCCTGTTTCATACATCTTGCTCACCAGATGGTAGAGTTTCGTCAGGACTGGCTCTCCCAAGGCTGTCAGTAGTTCTAATGGAATGTTGTCTACTCCTGGGGCCTTGTTTCGACTCAGGTCTTTCAGTGCTCTGTCAAACTCTTCAAGCAGTATTATATCTCCCATTTCATCTTCATCTACATCCTCTTTCATTTCCATAATATAGTCCTCAAGTACATCACCCCTGTATAGACCCTCTATATACTCCTTCCACCTTTCTGCTTTCCCTTCTTTGCTTAGAACTGGGTTTCCATCTGAGCTTTTGATATTCATACAAGTGATTCTCTTTTCTCCAAAGGTCTCTTTAATTTTCCTGTAGGCTGTATCTATCTTACCCCTAGTGAGATATGCCTCTACATCCTTATATTTGTCCTCTAGCCATGCCTGCTTAGCTATTTTGCATTTCCTGTCAATCTCATTTTTGAGACGTTTGTATTCCTTTTTGCCTGCTTCATTTACTGCATTTTTATATTTTCTCCTTTCATCAATTAAATTCGGTATTTCTTCTGTCAACCAATGATATCTACCAGCCCTCGTCTTTTTACCTACTTGATCCTCTGCTGCCTTCACTACTTCATCCCTCAAAGCTACCCATTCTTCTTCTACATTATTTCTTTCCCCCATTCCTGTCAATTGTTCCCTTATGCTCTCCCTGAAACTCTGTACAACCTCTGGTTTAGTCGGTTTATCCAGGTCCCATCTCCTTAAATTCCCACCTTTTTGCAGTTTCTTCAATTTTAATCTACAAGTCGTAACCAATAGATTGTGGTCAGAGTCCACATCTGCCCCTGGAAATGTCTTACAATTTAAAAGCTGGCTCCTAAATCTCTGTCTTACCATTATATAATCTATCTGAAACCTGTCAGTATCTCCAGGTTTCTTCCATGTATATAACCTTCTTTCATGATTCTTGAACCAAGTGTTAGCTATTATTAAGTTGTGCTCTGTTCGAAATTCTACCAGGCGGCTTCCTCTTTCATTTCTTAGCCCCAATCCATATTCCCCTACTACGTTTCCTTCTCTCCCTTTTCCTACTGCCGACTTCCAGTCACCCATGACTATTAAATTTTCGTCTTCCTTCACAATGTGAATAGAGGTAATACCTTAAATTTAGTATTCCAGGCACACTGTTGACACTGTGGACCTAGGAATATTGAATTCCCTAACGATTTTCGAAATGGAATGTCCAATGTATCTAGCCCCAGCTACCATTTCGCGTTCATTGTCTGCTAATTCCAATCATGCGGCCATAATCATGTCGGGAACCTTTTCACATGAATCGTCTGAGTATAAATGACAGGTCCGCCAATGCACGGTCTTTTTATACCTTGCGTACGCAAAACTACCACCCTGTGTATATGTACATATCGTTATACCATGACTTTTGACACCTCACGGTATGAAGGTGTTGTATGTTCTTTCGTCCTTGTTGATAATATTTCTTCAGAACAAAGGCTAAGTACAAATCATGGTACAACCACACACATCAATCTTTTTCAGTGAGTGAGAAAACACGCAAAGAACAAAACGGTTGTGCTATAAAGATACATCACTCTTCATTGGATTCCATATGTCGATATAAATGTACGAGCATTCCAACACGCTTCCTTACATTTATACCATCATCAGATTACATTTAACATGTCTCGAAATTTTACTAACTTACGTCTGCCCAGAAATTTGGTAAAAACGTCAGCTACATTGCTTTCTGAATCTACTTTACAAATGTCTATAATTCCGTTTTCAAAACATTCATTCACAGAATGGTACTTCACTTCAATATACTTTGAATTTTTAGTAAGATTACCATATCTAGTAATACTGACTGCCCCTGAGTTGTCGTCATAAACTTTAATGGGCTTGTCAGACTTTACATCAAAACTATTCAAAATATCTAGAAATAACTTAATCTCAGTGACAGCTTCTGACAATGCTACATACTCAGAGAAAGTAGAAGATTTTGTAACACTTCTTTGTTTCCTCGATTTCCAAAATATTACATTTCCAAATAATCTAATTACATAGCCTGATGTGGACTTATGATCCACGGAATCACCTGCCCAATCTGCATCTACAAAACAATCTAAGAAATCCATATCTTCAGTCTTTCTATATGTTAGCTTCAAATCTTTTGTTTGATACAAATATTTCAGTACTCTTTCAGCATACTTAAGGTGAGTATCATTGTAACAGCTTTGAAATCCACTCAAATAATTCACACTGTAACTTATATCTGGCCATGTTCCATAACTAATGTAAAGGAGAGAAACTATCAAGTTCCTGTACTTGCTATCAAGACTTCCATCATGTGCTACATCTAGTTTCAAATTTTCTTCCATTGGTGTACTGTACAGTTTTGCATGTTCAATCTGATATTTCTTAGCTAGAGATTCAATATAGCTACCCTGACTCAGAGTCATTACATTTTCTGCATAATTATAATTAATATCTATCCCAAGATAATTCTTTACTTCACCTAAGTCTTTCATCTCAAATCGGTTGGATAACAGACATTTGATTTCTTGTATTTTATCTTTACTTTTACAACAAATCAGCAGATCATCAACAAACACAATTATATAGACAACACGAAGTGTAGTCCTCCGTACATACAGACAATAGTCATAGTTACTTCTCTGAAACCCGTGACCTTTTAAAAACTCATCCAGACAATCATACCATGTTCTAGGGCTTTCCCTCAATCCATTAAGTACCTTAAGTAACTTACAAACCCTATCTGTCCCATCCATGTATCCAGGGGGTTGCTTAACATAAATTTCTGACAAACTTTTTCCATTAAGAAATGCAGTTTCTACATCCATTTGTTCTACAATTAAGCCCTTTTGAGAACAGAATGACAACAACATTTTCAATGTTTGCATCATAGCAACTGGTGAATAAATATCATCCACAAATTCCTTTTGTTGGAAGCCCCTTACAACTAATCTTGCTTTACAAGTGTTATCTGATTTCCTTGTAAAAACCCACTTTACATCAAGAACATTTACATTTATTGGTTTAGTTACTAGTTTCAAAGTTTTAGTTTTATTTAAACTTTCAATTTCTTTATCCACTGTTTCCTTCCACATTTCTGACTCATTACTATTCGTTGCCTCCTCAAAATTTCATGGACTATCACCACAACAAAAGTTTACATAAATGAAGTTACTCAAGACGTAACAATTTAATCTATCAGGCATTATATGTTCCGTAGTTGACCTTCTCAACTTTTATTCCTGGTTTTTTTCGTACTTAGACAATGCTCAACACCTCTTCCTTCCATGTGCTCATTTACAAATCATGGTACAACTACACACACTCATCTTTTTACAGTGAGTGAGAAAACACGCAAAGAACAAAACGGTTGCGCTATAAAGATATATCACTCTTCAGTTAATTCCATATATCGATGTACATGTACGAACATTCCAACAGTCCTGTCCGTCATGTGTTACACTTGTATGTCTTGTATGTTTCAGAGTAGTTATTCGAGAATTAGAATGACCAGCTTTCATTCAGAATACCACGAAAGCAGGGTAGCAAATGTAGTCGTGAGAGAGGAAAAAATTTGTCACCACATAAGGAAGTTTATCCTCACATGCTGTCTGCACAGTAGATAGTCGTATGACCCACCTTTATAATATATATGTATGTTCAACAGCGCAGAGATATCAGAAGATATGTGTAGGTGGAAACATCAAGGGGAGAAAAGTATTTGCATACTCTAAGTACTGACAGCATGCCTACTAACTTTTAACCATGTAATCACACAGTAATTTTCGCGTTAAACCAAACAAAAAAGGATTAAAATTTAATGTGCTCCGCTACGCCTATCAGTCGGACTCACATTTACATTGTTCATTTTTTTATGCAAGTTGTTCATTTTCAAGAGGCCAAGGAGTCACTTGTAATGATGAAAACAAGAATATATTCTTCCGTTAATGATTAGAGGCTCCTACTGTACAGGATATTAAGTGTCATAATGATTCCGTAAACTTTATTTTAGTATTTATAATGTGTTTGGGTAACGCTGTTTGAGGGTACACAGCCATAACGAGATGAAGGTGTAGGTGACTAACGAGACAACTGCCAGAAGGCAGCGAGTTGGGCTTGACACATTAACACAGGGCAAACACGGAAGACCAGGAGTTCCACTGAGCCATATCTGCTGAGGGCATTGCTCACCGTTCGCACCTAGATGCACCACTCAAGGGCACCTATCTGTGATGGCACATGGCACCCACTACATCGGCTGGGCGTTGTGCCTGACAATAGAGGAATGTTTTCTACTGCTCGTCGAATACTGAATATGTTACTGAATATGTTAGTATGTTCATTAAACAATCATTGGTTCGAACACACAATTACTTATTAAGCTGCAACAGCTATTCTGTTCCAAATTCCATCAACACCAAATGAGACTCTGTTTTATAGAATTTTATTAATTTCAGTTAAAGATTTTTGTGCTTCTTCTAGCTGCTTAAAGTTTTGTGGAATATCTTTTTTATATATTCTCTTGCTTCTTCAACTGAACCGTTTAATCTTATTTTTGCTGCTACATTTAAAAAGTGGCTCTTAAAAGTCCTTGTAACGTGTGCGTTATCAGTCACAACACTGTCATTTAGTGTAATTGTTATGGTATATTGTACACTGACTGGCTGCCTTGTCTCCCATTTGACAATATCCCGTATAATTTTAATCTTATGATCTGCATTATTTATTTCTGTTAGGACATACTTTCCTCTGGAAATTTTAATGATTCTCCTTAAAACACTATCGTATTTTTTGTAGTCTGCAAGTAATGTTGAACCTTGAACTAATATGGCCTTTATATAAATTTTCCTCTTCCTCTTGTATGAGATTTAATTCATTTAATTATCTGTGGATTACTTGTTTTTTAAAGGATTTTCTGGGTAAATTTTTAGGAAAGTAACTGTGAAAAATTGTCACGTATTTACTATGGACATTAGCTTCTCTGAGTATATCTCATCCCATACCACCATTTTAACTAACTGTTAAAACAGTGGATCCCATTCTATTAATGAACCTCACCACTTTCTAGGCACCTGCCTCAGAGAAGTAAGGCGTCATATTGTCTATTTCCATTAATTGTGCATCATTATCAGATAGTAAATTAAAATCTGATATACATTCATTGTTTCAGACGAAACACTGTCTAAAAATATTATCACTCAGTGTTCTGCTATCTTGCTGCAAATAAGTTGGAAAATTGACTATTGAAATTAGTTTGAAAGAACCAAACAAAAATTCATTTTTCCCCTCTGTATCTTTCAAGAAATCCATATTGAAATATCCACAAACTACTTATTGTTTCGTTTTGTCTGACAGGTAACTCAATAATGCATGTAGATTTCTCATAAATAGCTGTAATTTTTTCTAGAGGGATCAGAAGACTTACAGTTTTCAGAGACGACTTCTGCAATAATAACTCCCAATCACATACTTTAGATTCTGATGAAAATGAAAACTATTTGTTTAGTACTTTTGACTATGTGTCCATACTTAGATATGCTGCAAGTCCTCCTTTTTCCATGCTAACACTACACGATAATGGTGCAAGTCTGTAATCCCAGACATTTAACTTCTGCTTCCTACGATAACATGGTATTCAGAGAGGGACATAACAGCTATCACTTCAGAATTTTCCACGTGATCTAGGCATACAAGAAGCTCATCCATCTTGTTTTTCAGTCCTCTAATGTTCTGATGAAATAAATAAATTTGATTTTTATGGAAACTGTTATGTATGTTACGGTCCTGTTCTGTTCAAATTTCTTTCAGAACTGTCTGTTTGTAAGTTGACTCTAGCTTTCTGCAAGATCCTCAGCTAATCTGTCCTTCCTTCTCCTATTCAGGGGCAGGCCGTGATTAGTGTATCCCCATATCAGCAACAGGCATGGCACGGATATGAGACTCTGTTACAGTCAAAAGTAATTCGTTCAGCTATTTGTTCACACAAATAACAGTGGTGTTAAACTAGGACTGGTCATGTCGCTGCAAAACCTCCACAAAACCTGCACAAGTGTGTGCTGTTACTGCTCCTACTTCCTCCACGTTACCTTTAATGCCATTCTGTAACTTTCTAGCCATGCTGTTTGATGCTTCACCTATTGTGAGTACCTTATCCTCTCTATCATAATCTCTGAACAGGACCCCTATATTCTCTGTCACCTGGCTAAGCTTGGCGCAAGATTTCACGATGCTTATGACCTGGTATTCAACATCTACCTTTTCCTGTAGTAATTACCTTACACCTCTCCAGTGACTGCTCCATGGAAAACAGAAGCCTCTCTTTCTACGTGATTTTCCACCGACATAGTCTTACATCGTTCCTAATAGTCTTCCGGACTCTTCTTAGTTCAAAAATGGCATCGCTACAAATTTCGACTACTTAGACAAGAGTCATCAAATGATTTATTTGAAAAAAAAGAAAATTGAAGGATAGTAAAATATTGAGGAAGTACTCAGCCAGCTTCCTTACCAAGCTGCTTCCTTTTAAGGCCAGCACGCACCTCTACGCGTTAAACAATAACTCATCAGAAGATTGCATGGCGTCGGTGGTTATATAACTGATCCTGTCTCTCATAATGTAATAAATCTACGATCTGATTGGGTTTCTGCATAGTGGTACACGTCCCCCCTCTCTGGAATCGCAAACACACTTTTAAAACTATTCAGTACATTAACTATATTGTGAAAAAACAGTAAAAATTGAGTGACTACAGGTGTAGTCATTCACTAGTAGCGAGGTAGATAGAGCCCGTCTACTGACGTGATCCCTTATATGGCAAATTGATACCCAGCTGTTGTAAGTGCAAGCAAGTACCCAACATGAGACACCTGTTACGACCGGCTACTACTACACAACTGCTAACCGGTAGAAAAAAGAAAGCCCATCAAGGAGAAAAAAGGCAAGATATAGGGAGAAGGGACACCATAGCAAATCAGAAAATATTTTGAAAATGGCTTTGTAGGAAAAGATCTTGTCCTTCATTTAACAACTTATGTGTATATCTTTTATTTTCTGGAACCTAGTGAATATTTTAAGCTCTTTCGAAACGTCATCTTATAGGATCACTACAAAACATATCAACATGCTGATCTGCACAACTTATCTTCACTGACGCTGGTAAAAAGTATCCAGACACTCTAGATAATCTACAATTGATTTCTAGACGTCACAGGAGATGGAACAGCCACTACCAAAGAACACGGGGAGTATTACACAACTGGCCATTAAAATTGCAACACCAAGAAGAAATGCAGATGATAAACGGGTATTCATTGGACAAATATATTATACTAGAACTGACATGTGATTACATTTTCACCCAATTTGGGTGTATAGATCCTGAGAAAGCAGTACCCAGAACAACCACCTCTGGCCGTAATAGCGGCCTTGATACCCCTAGGAATTGAGTCCGACAGAGCTTGGATGGCGTGTACAGGTACAGCTGCCCATGCAGCTTCAACACGATACCGCAGTTCAAGAGTAGTGACTGGCGTATTGTGACGAGCCAGTTGCTCGGCCACCATTGACCAGGCGTTTTCAATTGGTGAGAGATCTGCAGAATCTGCAATCCAGGGCAGCAGTCGACAATTTTCTGTATCCAGAAAGGCCCATACAGGACCTGCAACATGCGGTCGTGCATTATCCTGCTGAAATGTAGGGTTTCGCAGGGATCGAATGAAGGGTAGAGCCACGGGTCGTAACAAATCTGAAATGTAACGTCCACTGTTCAAAGTGCCGTTAATGCGAACAAGAGGCGACCGAGACGTGTAACCAGTGGTACCCATGCCATCACGTCGGGTGATACGCCAGTATGACAATGACGAATACACGCTTCCAATGTGCGTTCACCGCGATGTCGCCAAACACGGATGTGACCATCATAATACTGTAAACAGAACCTGGACTCATTCGAAAAAATGACGTTTTGTCATTCGTGCATCCAGGTTCGTCGTTGAGTACATCATCGCAGGCGCTCCTGTCTGTGATGCAGCGTCAAGGGTATACGCAGCCATCGTCTCCGAGGTGATTGTCCATGCTGCTGCAAACGTCGTCGAACTGTTCCTGCAGATGGTTGTTGTCTTGCAAACGTCCCCATCTGTTGACTCAGGGATCGAAACGTGGCTGCACGATCCGTTACAGCCATGCGGATAAGATGCCTGTCATCTCGACTGCTAATGATACGAGGCCGTTGGGATCCAGCACGGCGTTCCGTATTACCCTCCTGAACCCATCGATTCCATATTCTGCTAACAGTCATTGGACCTCGACCAACGCGAGCAGCAGTGTCGCGATACGATAAACCGCAATCGCGATAGGCTACAATCCGACCTTTATCAAAGACGGAAACGTGATGGTACGCATTTCACCTCCTTACACGAGGCATCACTACAACGTTTCACCAGGCAACGCCGTTCAACTGCTGTTTGTGTATGAGAAATTGGTCGGAAAGTTTCCTCGTGCCAGCAAGTTGTATGTGTCGCTACCGGCGCCAACCTTGTGTGAATGCTCTGAAAAGCTACTCATTTGCATATCACAGCATCTTCTTCCTGTCGGTTAAATTTCTCGTCTGTAGCTCGTCATCTTCGTGGTGTAGCCGTCTTAATGGCCAGTAGTGTATGTTGTCAGTACCGAAGCAGTAGGAGCCCCAAGCGAGGTGGTGCAATGGTTAGCACACCGTTCTCACATTCGGGAGGGCGACGGTTCAATCCCGCGTCCGGCCATCCTGATTTAGGTTTTCCGTGATTTCCCTAAATCGCTCCGCAAATGCTAGGATGGTTCCTTCAAAATGGCACTGCCGACTTCTTTCCCCGTCCCTCCCTAACACGATGAGACCGACGACCTCACTGTTTGGTCTCTTCCCTCAGACAACCCAACCCAACCCAACCCAACCAAGCCAGCAGTAGGTCCAGAATTATTCGGTCAGGACAAATCTATCACGGATATTTCAAGTCTTCTAACGCTGTCCAAATCGACTGTTGATGACGTTTCTAATGCTGTTCAGATAGACTGTTGATAACGCGATTTTGAAGTGGAAACGTGATAGAATAACCTCAACTAAACGGAGAACAGGAAGGACCATCTAGTATTGCGGGGAGTGATTGTAAAAAATCGCATTAAATCGGAGGGAACAATCACTCTTGAGTTCCATAGTGCTACCAGTTGTCCACCTAACACAACGACTGTGCGCAGGAAGTTAAAAATATTCAGTTAAAATCGTCGAACAGCTTCTTGTAAGCTACACATTTGTACAGCCAATGCTAAGCACCACTGGAAGTGGTGTAAAGAGTGAGGTCACTGGGACAATGGATTATTGGAATCAAATGATATGAGTGACGAATCTCAATATGCGACAGTCCGATTGAAGGATTTGTGTTCGGCGAATGCCTGCTGAACATTATCTGTCATCATGTGTTTTAACAATAGTGAAATAAAGAGGAAGTGGTGTCATAGTGTTGGAGTATTTTTCGTGGATAGGGAGTGGCCTCTATCTTGTGGTTAAGAAATCACTAATTTCGGAAGTATATAAACACGTTTTCTAGGACTGTGTATTTCTTATAGCAATGTAACAATTCAGAGAAGGTGACTGATTGTTTTAGCATGACAGTGCACCCTGTCATATATAGTAGCTTCGTAGAAGCAACAACGGTTTGTGGACAGTGACATCCCTGAAATACACTGGCCTGCCCCAGTGGAACACTTTCGGATGAGTTAGAACGTCGACTTGACCCGAGACATCAGCATTCAGAATCACTCACTACCTTTTCTCGTTTCGGATCTTGACGACGAATGGACTGCCTTTCCTCTACAGACAAACAGATACTTCATTGAAACTGTCCCAAACAGAGTTGATGCCGTCATAAAGACAAAGCTTGGGCACGTACCACATTAATATCCACTAATAGGTGTCTCGACACTTTTGATGAGAGAGTTTCTGCGTTCTAAGTTATCTCCTCATGTGTTCAACTTTACAGTGTTCTCTGAAGCGGACATCAAAAGCCCTGATCTCTCAGGTATTCTTGGCGTAAGCTACGAATGGCGTGAATTCGAGTATTCAGCAGAACTGCTGATTGTATTTTACGCTCAATATTTCTACGACCGACCCAATCACTTTCTTCAGATGCTGCGAGCTGAGTACTTATGTTTAACTTCCTGCCTGGGTTGAAGTCTATGCTGCAAGTAAACGGAATAACACAGCTAAAAGCATCTGAAGAAAGCGACTGTCGATGTATTGGGCATCAGACGCAGTTAACAGCTCGTCTCAACACCCGAAGGCATACCGTTCATCAAAGGATCTGCCCGTTTGAAATACGTGAAATCTTAACACACACCTGACTTAAAACATTCTTTTCTTGTTCCATGTTTTATATCGAAGCTGACTGTCATTCGGAGGACTACTCTCGTTCTAAAATATCAAATCAAAACACCTTCAGCCATCTAAATTTCCAGTTTTATTTTATTTTTGCGACCAGTTTCAGCGTTACACTACGTCATCTTCAGTCCTCTGTGTAAAGACAACAATGACAACAGTGTAAAATATATAACAATAGGGGCGGTTTACATCTAAGAAATCAAGTTATATACAGTGGTAATATGTAATAAACATAAGACAAAAATCAAATTGTACAGAGTGTGATATCAAAGTGACAGAAAATGAAAGAAATAAAAAATAAGAAGAGTTGCAGTCACTGTATCAGTACAAAAAAGGGGACAAAATAGGTATGCCATGGAGGTCAACCCCACCTCATCTACAGTACCTATATTACCATGTTGCATACACTAATAAAACAAAAATATAAAGTTACATCAACATAATCTGTCAATTACAGATTGGTAAGGTGGAACTTATTTAATAAAAACATCTTTAATGACTCATAGTGTGAAGTCAGCTAGCAGGCAAGTGTGTAGCTAAATAACAAACCAAACTACGAACTGTGAAGTAAATCTAAAGAAGAGTACTGCAGTACATACCCAGTATATCAGAAAGGCAATCATCTCAACTGAACAACCAAAGACACGAACGTCTATATGGCACTCAGCCCTAGAGCGAGGTAAGACAAAGGAAAGTATGACCTACCAGCAGAAAAAGAACCAGTAAAATGGACCTACAATAAAGAACAAATCCACTTGTCACGCTGTAAATACAGGATCTCTCGTTTTGTTCTTAGGGAAGAAACGGGGAATCCGTTTAGACACTTTTGGTTTTTTCCCCCTTAACGCAACGAATTTTTCTGTTCTCTCTCCATCTTTTTTATCACCTGTGACACTGAGGCAAATCATCCATTCTTAATTAAATTCTTACGCTAGTTAATGACATCCACTGCTTGATAACATTTTGTTAAAGCTACTTGTGGTGATATATCAAGTTTGTGATTGCACTCGTTCTGATCTACAGGTAGAACGAGTGAATATGTAAGCCATTAGAAATTAATATCCTCGTAAGGGTATAGTTATGTTAAGTAAAAGGACACTCAGAGATATTTCTGAACCCACAGCTAACTTCCGCAGTAGCTGTTATGCATCAGTTATTATTTGTTGTGTCAAACGTAAGCGTACTGAAAATTACGAGTATTTTAAGTTTTTATTCGCAATTAAACAGTAGCATCACTGGTCATTCGGTAAATACAGTCTACATAATATGTTTCCTCATTTTCCTATTTGTAGATTTAAAAAAAAATTTCTTTACAAGTTAAGTAAATTTTACTCAAAAATTATAAGGAAATACTGTTTTAATCGATGTATGATATATTTACTGAATGACTACCGAAGCAGACATTGTAAATGAAAGGGAAACACGTCTGGCGTAAAACAATCTTAAATAATTGTAGTAGGCTTAAGGTGAAAAACAAAATAACAAATCCTAACTGGATATACACAATTGAATGGGATTAATTTTCAAGCTAGACTCCTATATTTGAAGATAAATTCATAGTACACAACATAAAGAATCAAGTTAAAGTTCTAAGTCTGCGCTGTCGCATATGATGCGGTTGATGTATCCGCGTTTCCACGCTCTAAAATTATATCTGTAGACAACTGTAAGGTGACTTTTAATCCAACGTGGAATCCTATTCGCGCAGATACTTGGTCTATAACATATGTAAGTAGCAATGCAGTATTTTTCCTCTTTGCGGGGCGTTATATTTACGTATTCAGGAACAATTAGACGCACTTGAGATGCCTTAAACAGCCATCACGTATTCATCTATTCTCCGTGACTCTCCGCTATTCAGTTTCAGTCGTTGAACGGCGACGAATTCATTAGCGGCTGTGGGGGCATTGGGAAATCCATCTGCTATCCTATGTACGAGTTACTGACAAACAACTCTAGGACGCAATCAGAGCGCTTGGAAGCAGAGAGTAATTACTTGTGTTCCCAGGCTTTTACACTTACAAGTAACGTCGGCACCGTCCCTCGGGTGGTACACCATTCTGCTACCTGCGGGCCGTATTTTACATTCCAGTCCCGCTTCCATTACTCCCACCAGCGTCTCCCACGGTGACCTCCTTCTGAACCTTCCGTGTGGCCGACTTTTCGAGTGTGTCATTTACTACATTCCTCTCGAATTCCTTCGTAGTCGTCCCCCTCGCCAGCCTTACAAGGCCACATTACGTCATCGTAATTCCACCTCCTGTTTGTTGCACATTTTCGTCTTGAAACTTTGCTTGGACAGTCTTCCTTCTGTAATTTTCTGTTTATTTTACGGTTTTGAGAGCAAAAAATGTCTGTGTCACTGTATCGATATAGTTACAGAATTTTCATTTCCTTTTTTTGTGACAGAAAATTTTAATTAGATCACTACTGCAACATGCTTGTCGCATCCCTTTCTGACGGCTTTCGCCGTTTTATCATTGCAACTGGGCACGCTATGTGAGCTTCTTTTTTTTCGTTACAATTTTGATTTAAAATACATCACCCATTGCCTTTACAAAATCTTTTACTTCTGTTTCATTCGTAGATTCTGAGTATTGGAATATGTAATTGCAAGTGAATCCAGTACCTATCACATACTTTACGAAATACACATAAGCGCCTCATTGGGATAAGGGCATGACCAATTTTGTAGAAGACTATTGTACAATATTAATAATTAAAGAACTGGTTGGTGCATACGACTCTCAGTTTGTGAATTCTTGAGGAAATGAATCCGTGGCCAATGAGTAGAATATGATACTACAATTCCATCGGATCCTCTTTTTCCTGGTAATTATTTAGTTTTCGAGTGAAAGTACGCATGAGATTCACCTACTGAAACTCAGTTTATTTTGGAAACATTTATCACGTTCACTTCAGTTACGTAACTTAGATAAGTATTATCTTCCATGGAAAAATTATTCCAAGCGGCCTACCTTCAGCTGTTCAGTTGACTCTCTCCATCCGCTTATTACCTGTACCGGCGAAATAAGAGTTTTTTCGTTTCCCATACAGGTCGTAGTACATGATTTTCTTATCTATGATAGACTTTGACATAGTACTTCGATCCAGCAAAAATCGTGGACTCGTAATCCAAGCAACTGTATATTAATACAATATCGGAATTGTGAGCCCGTCTTGATGCAAAACTCATTTTTGTATTTATTTATTCCCCAAACTAGTCTCAGCGACAAATATTGCCATCACAAGTGGGTTCTTTAAATCTGAAACGTGCAGATCATAGGATAGTTATAAAACACTGTGGGTTCTTTAAATCTAAAACATGCAGTAAATAGTATAGTTACAAAACACTGTGAAACATTGTACATTTGCATGTTTTTTTTAATACTGTTTCCAGCGAATGCTTTCTTACTGCCATATTTATTTTACGTTACAGCACGGTTTTAAGATTGTTGGCGCTGTCCCCGGCATACTTTCTGTGTTTTTCTGTTACCGTTTTTATCGACATACATCACGTCATCTGCAACTGGGTGAGCGGTTATCAGTAAACAAATACAAAAATGTGAAGTTAACCTATGTCAGCGTTATACAATTATGATGGTGGTAGTGTTGTGGATGCAGTTTTGGTGTGTACTAGCCTTTTACTTAGTTTGTCGTGTTCTCATGTTCGTTGAACGGCTTGCAGCTAATTTTATACTTGGAAAAACATAACTTTGATACATCGTTCGTCAGTCAAACCATTACGCCATCTTGCTGTTCATTTGTGTCGCGAGAAGTATATCGCAGTTGCCAAAAGGCTATGAAAATTGTAGCGAGAGCTTTGAAGACTTCTGTTCCTTATTTATGTTTATGTGTGTGACTGGGGAGTGGTTCTTTTGGGTGTGTGTGCTTTCTGTTCTGTGTCGTCGGTCAGTACCCTCAGAGCGGTAGAGTGTGTTGTTGCAAATTCCTATAGTGTTGTTTTTGTATGCAGACACGGACCAAATGGAAGAGTTCCAAGATAAAATTATTGTATATCAACACAAACAATCCTGTCGGAGGAACGTCCGCAACTGAGCATTCTACCAGAGGTTGCTCTGCGCTCGTTGGTAGCACACTGCGTCTTGTACACGTCCACTGCAGCGTTCGGGGTCACAGCACCAAGTTGCGACACCTCAAAATGGGCGTATAAGAACCCGAAACCGCTCGTGTGTTAAATACAAAGAACCTTACAACTGTAGCTGTATATTAATAGTTTTTATTAATACAACAAATTTCATTACGCCTACAGACTAACTTCAGGTGTACAAAGTTAACATATCCAACGTGTCATGTGCCCATACACGATTTTCAGGACCAGTGGATGGCACTTGCTATATGAAACTACTAAAGCCATCGGCTCAAGACGCTGTCGCACAGATATATGGCACTAGTAACAAAGAGGCGTGTGTAATATATCAAATACAGTCTAGTAACCAACGAATTACACAATCGGATGTCACTACCAAATTTACCATGTTAAAACATCTGCGGTAAGGGGTAGCTTAGGAGAGGTGAAGCACGTAGTTTTACAGGACTGATGCCATGAAATACTCACAACACGGATCAAATGAAACAAACGGAAAGAGGATTTCAGAGTCGACTGTTACAGATTGTCTCCAGTTTCACGAACCAACGACGTTGGTCTCTTCTCTTCTAAACCGAGTAATTGACAACAAATCCTTTGTTTACGACAGTCGACCTCAGTATAGTATCTGATCAGAACTATCAGGACACACCGATGTAATAATGAACTGGGCATCAGAAACCAACAGAGACGGACAATCCAGTGTAAGTGGGGGCAACGAGTTGAACGTGGTATGGAAGCTATAAAACATGAAAACTAGATATATCAGGAGTCAGTGAAGTTAAACGGAAAGAAGATAAGAATTTTTTGTCAGATGTGCATATAGGATGATATAAAGAGGAGCAGAAAATGGTATACCGGGAGCAGAATTTGTGATGAATAGCAAGGTAGGGCAGAGACTGTGTTACTGTGAATGGTTCAATGATAGGGATGTTCTTATCAGAATCGACAGTAAATCAACACCGACAACGATAATTCAGTTTACATGCCGACGTCGCAAGCTGAAGATGAGGAGATGGACAAAGTATACGAGGATATTGAAAGGGTAATACGGTTCGTAAAGGAGATGAAAATCTAATAGTAATGGGGGACTGGAATGCAGTTGTAGGGGAAAGACTAGAAGGAAAATTTACAGGGGAATATGGGCTTGGCACAAGGAATGAGAAAATAGAACGACTAATTGAGTTCTGCAATAAACTTCAGCTAGTAATAGCGAATACTCTGTTCACGAATCACAAAAATTTCGTTTAGATTACATCATCGTCAGACAGAGATTCCAACATCTGATACTGGATTGTAAGACGTACCCAGAAGCAGATATAAACACATATCACAATGTAGTAGTGATGAAGAGTAGGCTGAAGTTTAAGACATTAGTCAGGAAGAATCAATACGAAAACAAGTGGGATACGGAAGTACTAACGAATGACAAGATACGGTTGAAGTTTTCTAAGGCTATAGATACGGCAATAAGCAATAGCTCAGTAGGCAGTGCAATTGAGGAGGAATTGACATTTCTAGAAAGGGCCATCACAGAATTTGGCAATGAAAACACAGGTACAAAGAAGGTAATTGAGGAGAAACCATGGTTAACATAAGAAATACTTCAATTGATCGATGAAAGGAGGAAATACAAAAATATTAAGGGAATTCAGGAATACAGAAATACGAGTCACAGAGGAATGGAATATATAGGAAGTGGAGGGAAGCTAAGACGAAATGGATACTTGAACAATATGAGAAACTGAAAAATAAATAATTGTCGAAAGGACTGAATCAGCATATAGGAAAGTCAAAATAACCTTCGGTGAAATTAAAAGCAAGGGTGGTAACTTTAAGAGTGTAACAGGAATTCCGCTGAGGAGAAAGCGGATGGTTAGAAAGAGTACATCGAAAGCCGGTATGAGGGGGAAGATTTGTCTGATGTGATAGAAGAAGAAACAGGAGTCGATACAGAAGAGATGGGGTATCCAGTACTGCAATCAGAATTTAAGAGAGCTTTGGAGGACTTAAGGGATAGAAAACATTCCATCAGAATTTCTAACTTGATTGGGGAAGTGGCACTAAACGGGCTATTAAAGGTGCTGTGTAGAATATATGAGTCTGGCAACATACCATCTGTCCTTCGAAAAAATATCATTAACATAATTCCGACGACTGCAGGAGCTGCCAAGTGCGCGAATTATCGCTCAATCAGCTTAACAGCTCAAGCATCCCAGTTGGTGACAAGAATAACATGCAGAAGATGGAAATGAAAATTGAGGATTGCGTTAGATGACGATCAGTTTGGCTTTAGGAAAGGTAAAGACATGAGTGAGGCAATTCTGACGTTGCAGTTGATAACGGAAGCAAGGATAAAGAGAAATCAAGCCGTTCGACAATGTAAAATGGTGCAAGATTTTCGAAATTCTGAGAAGAATAGGGGTAAGCTAGAGTTAGAGACGGGTAATATACAATATGAACAACATCCAAGACGGAATAGGAGCGGGCAACCAAGAACAAACTGTTCGAATTAGAAAAGGTGTCAGACAGGGACGTAGTCCTTCGCGCCCTACTGTTCAGTCTGTACAACGAAGAAGCATTGATGGAAATAAAAGGAATTCAAATTCAAGGTGAAAGTATATCAGTGATACGATTCGCTGATGATTTTGTTATCTTGAGTGAAAGTGAAGAAGAATTACATGATCTGCTGAATGGAATGAACAGTCTGATGAGTACAGAATATGGATTGATAGTAAATCAAAGAAAGACGAAAGTCATAAGAATTAGTAGAAATAAGAACGCCGAGAAACTTAACATCAGGGTTGATGGTCACGGATTAAGGGGAGATGGTGGCAGAAATAATGAAGAATTTAAAAATAACCTTTATTTGCTTATTTGATAGTAAATATAATTGAGATTATTATCCCAAATTTTTTCCTTGAAATTCGAACTACAAATAACATAAAAAAATTAAAACCCTAGGCAGTGTAATGCGCCAAGCCCGCCTTTCAATGTACCAAATGGAGGAAAAATTTTAGTGCAGAATTTGGCCTGTGAACCTAGAAAATATGGCTGTGATTTTTTGTATACATAACAGCAGTATTGTAAAAAAGGCTGTGGAGCCATTTTCTGGCTCAGTCAGTGTGGTCTAGAAGGCTGTGGAGTGTTGTAAACAAATTTTGTGCTGCTCAGTGGAATTCGAGTGATGCTTGATTTATTGTGCCATTCTTTGTGCAAGGTTGAATCTGTTGATCCCTTTTCACAATGCCTAGGCCTGGTAAAGTATTTAAAAATATAGTAAGTCCCATATTTCCAATATAAAGCGAAAATCTGACATTGAGGCTAGGGTCGGGCCTGCAGATGCAAACATTAGCTTGTCTCCAAATGCATCTAAAATAAAACTTGGGACAGGGATTGTGTCAGAAGAAACAAATCATGACAGCAATACAGGTTTCAGAATTGTGGATCTGGAAATGGTGGCAGAAGCACTTAGAAAAGCCTACAAGTTCTCTGTTTGTGGAGGAAATGTGTATTTGGTTGATGATGGAAAGAGAGAAGGTTTGGTTTGCACATTGAACATTTTGTGTACAACTGCGATGCTGACAGACCATTCAAGACATCAAAGGTCAGTAATTGAATCTATGAAGCCAATATGAGATTTGCTTATGGACTAAGATGTATAGGGATTGGAAGAGATGGTGGAAACCTTTTATGTGGTATTATGAACATGCCTGCTCCTCCCCTGCAATGAAAACTGCTCTCCTCAATGCAGTTGCAGAAGTAAGGCAGTTCAAGATAATTGTGAAGCAACTAATAACAACGATATAGCAGTTTCCTGTGACAGTTTATAGATGAAGAGGGGGCATACTTCACTGCATGGAGTTTCAACAATCATTAGTGTCGACTCTGGAAAAGTATTAGACTCAGAGGTGATGTCTAAATATTTGTTCTGCATGTTCCTTGTACAAAAAATATATTGATGCAGGTAAAGAAAGAGAATGGCAAGAAGCCCATAAAACTGTTTGTAGCAGAAATTATGCAGGCTCCAGTGGTGGGATGGAATCTGCAGGTATGAAATTCATTTTCCATAGATCTTTGCAAAAGTATGGAGTAAGATACGTACAGTATTTACGAGATGGAGACTCTAGTGCTTTCAAGAATGTAGTTGAAAGTCAAATCTATGGAAAAGATTGCACTATTGAGAAACTGGAGTGCATAGGCCATTATCAGAAGAGGATGTCCGCCCTCGGTAGCTGAGTGGTCAGCGTGATAGACTGTCAATCCTAAGGGCCCGGGTTCGATTCCCGGCTGGGTCGGAGATTTTCTCCGCTCAGGGACTGGGTGTTGTGTTGTCCTAATCATCATCATTTCATCCCCATCGACGCGCAGGTCGCCGAAGTGGCGTCAAATCGAAAGACCTGCACCAGGCGAACGGTCTACCCGACGGGAGGCCCTAGCCACACGACATTTCATTATCAGAAGAGGATGGGTGGACGACTCCGAAGACTTGTTACAGACAATAAAGGCAAGCTACTAGAGGATGGGAAGCCACTGGGAGGTAAAAACAGACTAACAAACAAGAGAATTGACAGCCTACAAATCTATTATGGTGCTGCAATTAGAAATAACCTCACAAGCTTGGACAGTATGCGGAAAGCAGTATGGGCCATTTGGTTTCATTACTTGTCGACAGACACTACACCTCAACATGTCCTCTGTTCTAATGAATGGTGCAAATTTTTGAAAAGTAAGGAAAATGGGGAAGTTTATACCCATAAAAATAACCTTCCATATGAGGTTCCAATGGCCACTAAACCAACTTTTAGGGCACTGGCTTCACCAGAACAGCTAGAAAAATGCCTGCATGGGAAAACACAGAACCCAAATGAAAGTTACAATGCTCTTATTTGGAAAAGATGTCCAAAGACTGTGTTTGTTTCCAATTTGGTGGTGAAGATTTCTGCTTTGGAAGCTGCAGCAGTGTTTAATGGTGGGAATGTGGCAAGACTTCACATCCTCAGCAAGATGGGCTTTACACCTGGAATCTTCACTGAGCAGATCCTGCAAAGAATCGCGAAGGTAGAGACTTCAGTCCAGAACATACAAAAAATTGCTAGGCAAAGGAGCAGAGAAGCTAAAAGAACTGTAGAGGATGATGAGGAAGAAATGGAATATTGGAATATGGATATGGGTACTTTTATGATAATTTTTTATTTTTTATTTTTTTACAAACTTTAAAATGATTTTTCTGCAACTTAAGGTTTTCTGCTTTCAGGAACACATATATCAGAAACTACTGGAAGGATTGAAATTTGGCACATGTATTCTTTTACTTTGAAGCAATATTTAAGTGGAACAAAATTTTCATCTAGATTATGTGCGCAGTTTTGTGGCTGATAATACATTGAAAAGTTGGCTTGTAAAAAATGTTCGAATCCAAAATATCACAGAAATAATAGCATCAATTTACCAAAATGTTACTGCACTTAATTGTACACCTATTAGTGTAGATTATTTTACCATTAAAAAAATTCGCCAAATTGCCTCGAAATTATGAAAAAGTGTACCTTAAAATAATAATGCAATAAAAAATTCAAAATTATCTCACTGCATTAGATTGTTATTAAAAATTCTGAATTTTTTAAAAAAATATATTAGATCTCTATACATAAGTGTGCAAAATTGCAATGAGATTGAACAAAAAATGGCAAAGATATGGATTTACAAAAATATCAGTGCAAGACTGCCACCGTCTGCCCTGAAGGCATTTTATTACCTAGGCGGAAAAATAACCAATGTCGGACGGAGCAAGGAGGACATCAAAAGCAGAATAGCACTGGCAAAAAGAACATTCCAGGCCAAGTGAAGTCTGTTAAAATCAAATATAGGCTTTAATTTGAGGAAGAAATGTACGTTTGCTGCACAGCTTTGTATAGCAGTGAAACGTGGTCTGTGGGAAAACCGGGACAGAAGAGAATCGAAGCCTTTGAGGTGTGGTGCTACAGACGAATGTTAAAAATTAGGTGGGCTGATAACTTAATTAATGAGGAGGTTCGGCGCAGAATCGGAGAGTAAAGGAATATGTGGAAAGCACTGACAAGGAGATGGGACAGGATGATAGGAAATCTGTTAAAACATCAGGGACTGACTTCCATGGTACCGTAGGGAGCTGTAGATGGCAAAATTTATAGAGGAACACAAAGATTGGAATATATCCAGCAAACAATTGAGGACGTAGGCTGCAAGTTTTGCTGTAAGATGAGGAGAGGAGTTAGTGGCAGGCCGCACCCAGCCAGTCAAAAGATGTCTAAAAAAAAAAAAAAATGTGTGTTTACCGAAGAAATTTCTGGTCGAGCGGTCGCATGCTGCACATTCGAGCGATTCATGTAGTTACTATCTCTGCCGACAGTGCTACAAGTCTTGTACAATACACGGTGCACCCGAACATCACCGAAAAGTTTTCACAGATTTATCAGGGTTGTTTGACGAGTGTTTGACTTACGGAGGATCGACGCTTGCTGCAGGAACCTGAAATGTTTTGCACATAAATAGGCAGAATTACCTATTACTGAATGATGGCAACATTAGAGAACAGTCACTGGGAGCAGTCACTTTCATTAAATACCTGCGAATATGAGTACTGGGCGACTCAGATTGGACCGACAGTATAAATCGCCGTTAAGGTATATCTGTGACTGAGACTCATCGGAAAAATCCTCAGGAACTGTACTCCGTCCACAAAGCAGGTAACTTACAAAAGTCTCGTTCGATCAGTATCTGAATGTTGCTGATCAGTCTGGGATCCGCATTGCATAAGATTGGTAGAGGAAACAGAGAAGATCCAAAGACAAGCATCGTATTTCCTAATAGGTTCATTTAGTAAGCGAGAAAGCATCGATGCTCACTCCAACTATAGTGGCAAACGCTGCTAGAGAGCAGATTGGTTCACATTTCAAATTCGGAGAAAGTACATTTCTGGAAGAGTCAATACATTGCTTCCTCCTACGTATATCTCTCGAAGAGATGAAATTAGATTGGTTCGGGTTTGCACAGTGGTTTGCCAACAACCGTTCTCGCCCATAACTCCGGACAGGAACAGGAAAGGGGAAAGTGACAACAGTACACAAAGTACCCGCCACCACACACCATAAAGAGCCTTGCGAAGTATAGATTGTGGAAGAATATGTAGAAGGACATTATTTATATAGTGAACCTTAGCGACTGCGACAAGTTTTTGGCACCGGCATACCAATGCAAATTCGTTTATCATGGGATTTGTATATTGTTTGGAAAGAAAATGTTTGCAATGGCTCATATGACGAACAATAAACTGGAGGTAGTACGCGCCATTTTGTTTTGGCTCCTCTAGCGACGTGCTGCTGTTCTATGGCTTAGGGATTTCAATGTAAACCAACAATATTTTCCTCGGTAATTAATTAAAATGTTATGACTATCCTTCACAGTTCCCGTTGGCAATCAAGTCAACTGTCCGTCCCCAGGCCTCAGTCGCTGTACAGAAACAGACTATGAAAAATTGCGACACAAATGAATAGACAGCTTTGTTACCTGACAGTGCAGAACCATTTAATGAAAGGAGCTGTTCAACACCATCACAGTCATCATCATCTTTACTTCGTGAAGTGGGCTGCACGACCTGTTCCGGAAACCACCTTGTCTTCGGACGTCCGGCACTTCTCAGTGCAATGGATCTTTAATTATGGCGATTCGAGGCAGATGATCTTCCTGTGTTCTTTCTACATAGTTACAGCAGTTGACTTTACATTTTTAATTTTTATTCCTAAATCTAAAATCTGTTGCGCTTATCTTATTTCTGTGCCTGGAATTTTTGTCCTCCAGTGTGCAGCCAGCGACTACCATGAGAAATTGTTATCTCTGGCCATTTAATTTTCTTCTTTTTTCCGAGCGTACCCACGTCTTATTTCCATGTAATACTACCGGTACGGCCATTGATTTATAAATCTTCGATTTAATTTCCTTCCTCGTTACATATTTCACAGTTCTATGAATTGTTCCTTATACAAGTTTAAATTTGAAAAGTCTTGTTTCTATGTCGCGGTTTATTGTTAGACATATTTCACATCCTAGGTAGTTAAAGGAGGATATGTCGTTCTACATTTTGCCATCTAATTCAGTTGTCGATCTTACCGTGTTTTTCCCAGGAAAGCGATTACTATTAATTTATGTGGAGATTTTATCAATCCATACGCTTCTGTTATATTTATTAGTATGTATAGCCTCCTCATTGTAAATTATCTTCTGTGTGTTGCACAATAAAAACATCGTCTGCATGTGAAGTGCTACTTAATCTGTACGGCGATGAGAGCATTACACCACACTTGGAAATTTGTTTCCGTCTCACTATGACCTCGTCCACATAGGATATTAAAAATTAGGGAAGAGACAGTAATCTTGTATAACTCCTTTAGTTGCTTTTACAGTTGATGTTAGTTGCTTCCCTGTGACAATAACATAGCCAGTGTATTGATGAAGACTTCTGATCACTTTTACTAGATTCTCTGATAAACCTTTTCTGAACGCGGGTTACTGGAGCTCGTCTCTATTCAAGTTGTCAAATGTCTTTTATGGTAATCGATGAGGACGATCTGAGTTCCCATCGTTCCTCAATCATTAATTAGTCTTACAAGGAAACTGGCATCTACTGTAGAACGGGACCATCTGAACCCCAGCTGTTATTCGCTGATGGTAGTGCCTGACCTCCCCATAAACCTAGATTAGTCTGTAGTATATTTTATATACACTGTCCAGGAAACTGAAACCACTATAGTTTTCACATTCAGTTCATTAACCACGTCCATTCGTGCTCCTTTTTTCCGCATCCACAACCTCCTCCTAGCAAAATCCTGACCGGTGTGCGGCAATGAGATTCAGACAAGTATTCACTGGGTTTCGTACAATACTTATACTATCACAAAAAATATGCGTAGTATGCGACACAGATTAGCATAATGGTCCTACAGATGTGGAGATGATTTGATACACCGGAGGAGATATCCCTTGAATGGCCTCCGTCATCCACACTGGCAGTCATGGCGCGAGGTCGGAGAGAGGAGAGGATGGGGGGGGGGGGGGGGTTATGTATGCAAAGTGAAGTAGGGCATCAGTAAATATCTCTGAATCGACAGAGACTGTACTAGCCAGCTCTATTAGGATGCCAGATCGAATCTGTCAGATCCGGTGTAAACAGTAGGCAACGTGATCCTACAGGAGGAGCCTGTGGGCCATTCAACATTCAGACGACTGGAGACATCGCCCGGTACCGCGGAGCCCGGCCAAGAGACAGACTATGAAGTGGACAGGAGTCGCACGGATTCTGTTCGACGGATCTAGAACTGTAGCCCGTCTGGAAGAAAGGTTATCCTCTACAGAAGAAGCTATGAACCCCAGGCTATATTTAACTCGTGTCTTCGCAACAGCCTTTCTTCCAGGAGTGCTAGTCCAGCAAGATACGAGGGTAGAACTGCTGTGATTCTTGGAACATACGAGATGAAGTACTGTTGGCAGTATGTGAGAGCAGTTAGTGAGTCGTGCTTGGATAGCTCAGTCGGTAGGGCACTTGCCCGCGATACACAAAGCTTCCAGGTTCGAGTACCGATCCGGAACACAGTTTTAATCTGCCAGGGAGTTTCATAACATCAGACTCTCCGTAGCTGAATCAGCATTCGTCCTGAAATTTTGCATGTATTGAAACATTTATCTTCCTCTATCTAATTAAAATCAGGTAGAGATAATTTTGTCTACTCATGAGATTTTATGATTATTGAGCGTGTAAATGACAGCGTCATATGGAAACTATCTGAAACTAAATTTGCCATTCGTAATACATTTGCAACTGTATAACAGATAAATACCCTTCACCGCTATCTTTTTCTGCATGATCAAAGTACAAAGAGTGACAGTCCTGAACTCAAGTTTGGTAATCCATAATAAGTTTCATTGCATGTTTTCGTCACCACATTCAGTTCGTGCACAACTCATGACGAGTCGGCACTTGTGTTCATCATTCTCAGGAGGCGGGGACGGTAACGAATCAGAGACCGGAATACATTCGTTTCCCTCACGTCTTCTTTTCCTCATGCAGTTCGTGTCCGCTTCAAGCCGAGTCGGTATTTTTCCCTTTCCTAACCACTCTCAGATACATCCTGCCATGCACGTACCTGGTCACAACAGACAGCGAACGAATGCTTTAAATTATTGTTGCAGCACAGTAATTATTACGAGAAGAAATTGTTGTAGTCTAATAAATCACTCTTATTTGTTTCCTGTATACCGCACCTTGGAGTCAAAGGTTGGTACGGTCTCAAAGAGCTCTTGAGTTCTGCCGTAGGTGGGGGGACGGAGCAATAAATCCTTGCGAAATGCCTCTGCATTCTTTCGCAGCGCAACCAGCTAGTTCCACTCTCACGTCCACGAGAGCGAAAACCGCTAGGCCCTTGGGCAGTGCATTCCGAACACAGTGTGGTCATGAGGAGCACCAACTAATATCTCGTCTACACTCTACTAAAATTCACCTCTCTTCGCTTATGGCAGCCAGGGGTAATCTGGAGCACAGTGCATCTTTAGGAGTACAGTGGGCGTACCTGTTTGCCGACGCTGTGGCTGCGAGAGTACCGTTCTGCCAATTTTCGCGACCTCTCTGTGGCTTCCCAGCCCTCTTATCCCTACGCTTTGACGACCTACCGGACTGGAACAGCTGAACGTATAGGAGACTCGTCTATATCTCTTAATTTCTCGAAAAATGCATGTGACACAAAACAACCAGTCGCGTGTTCAATACCATTTGGAAGAAGTGATTAATACAATGATTTTTTAACGTATTTTCTTTATACACCTTTTTCATTGAAAGTACCACTTAATGAAGAAGGCAAACTTTTTCCACCGAGATTGCTGTTTATTGAAACAGCAGCTTACGTCTTTTTAAACCATTGTCTAGTGATTACTTGTATAAAAAAAAGTCAGGCCTACTACACTACCACGACAAAATGGGAAACAGAATAGTGTAAAGTGAATCAGTGTGTAGGTAATTACCTGCAAAGATTGCCATATGTATAAAAATGGCAGCGCATCTTCATATTTTTTTGTATATTTTGGTTTTGGTTGACCAAAATTTAACTGCTCTTGACGTTTCATCAAAAGTTTGTTTGTCCGTGTGAGGTGGGAAAATTGGAAAGCTATAACGTCAACCAAAGAATAAAAGTGAGGGCTATCTAACAATTTCGGTGATCTATTTGTGTGAATGTACAAATCATGGTGCTCTCAGAAACACGCGCGCGCACACACACACACACACACACACACACACACACACACACACACAAAAGTTGTTCGACCTCCCTGATTTTTGTTCTTTGATCAGCTTTATGTCTTTGCATATTTTCCTCAAACAGGCTGCCAAAAAGTCAAGAAAAGTTACAGTTCGGTAAACGAAAACGAATTGAAAAAGAAAAAGTGAAAGCGCTGCCAATTTTATACACATAGCCATTTTTCCAGGTGACTATCTATCCGCTAATTTACATTAACACCACTGTGTTTTCCATTTCGTTGCGGTAATAGGCCTATAGTTTGGTGGATGAAATTTTTACTCCCATCATTTGTCCAGCAGGGACAGGATAGGTGGTGACGTAAAGTTTCTGGTCACCAGTCTTTCCACCAAAGTCGCAGATTAAATTCCAAACCTTTCTGCAGTGCCGCATGAAGTGAGGGCATATGACACTGTTCATGGCGATCCATCCGTCGGATGCCGACGATAAGCTCTGCGGCGCCCTTGGTGATATTCGAGAGCAGTAGGCTGTGTGACGGCACTCACATTATCTCATCAGCGTTACACAACCCAAGCATAACACTACACTATACATGAATGCATTACATTCACCTGCACTTTAGAAACAAACGCAAAACACAACTACCGCATCTTCGCAGAAAAAGGGTCAGAGTGCGCGGAGGAGAAACACCCTTCGGGATATCCAAGCCAACACTGCCACACGACGCTCACATTTTTTTACAATCATAACCAGTGCTGCTGAAAGCTTCTGGACGGTAGTAAGCGAAATTCCACAAGAATTGCACAAAAATCCAAGAGAAGATGCAGGGAGTCATACTGTAACTGATCTCACTGTCAAACGTCTGTACGAGGATGCAGTGACGGGCCTTTCTACATGACTAAATTTCACGTCCATTCCAAAAATGTACCCAACAGCAGATTACGTCTAGTGCGCGAAGCGGATTGCAGCTTCTTCCATCGGAAGCAGCAGACGACTTTCGTTGCGAAACATTTAGAGGATTTTCAAAGACGACAGTGATAAGATCCAACACCACCAGAATATGCAGCATCAGAAATCTACAGGAGGAATAGGAAGCTATAATTCTGCCAGTCGATAGGTCAGTGCTACAATTCTAATGTCACGAATGGTCCACAAAAACAAAATTTTGGATCGTTGGCAAGACGTTGCCTACAAACATATAGGTGTCGACCCTACGAATAAAATCGAGAGGAAGATGATCACTCTTCTCAAGGAGTTAGGGTGCCACATGACGTCATGAATGGTCTCAGAACACGAGTAGCAGTGCCATCACAACTACGTCTACATCACTACCCTGCAATTCACACCTGAGTGCTAGGCACAGGTTTCACAGAACCACTTCGACTACCTCTCGACCATTCCACTCCCGAACGGCACGTAGGAAAAACGAGCACGTAATACCGTGTGGTTATAATTAAATTTCTCCCTCTTTAACACGTTATAAAGTGGAAACTAATTACCGTAAGAGCACCAAACGTGGTAGCACTAATGTCGAGAGTATGGGGTGCATGATTTCCACGAGTCACAACGCCATCATCCAGTTCCAAATATGGTCACCAGATGCCCTGATCAGTCATCGTGGTTCGTAGTGTCACACACCTGACCAGTCGCAGTGCTCAACATGAGCTTGGACAAAACGAGCAGAGCATTACTGGTGACGCTGTATTATCAAAGCAACAGTAATGGTGCAGCTGCACTTCGAATATATCGCCGGCTGAAAGGATTACGGAAGAGTTCTCTTTCTCCACCTGCTGTGCGGAGCATGATGAAGAAGTTCGAATCAACTGGAGAACTGGGGCCGCTTCGGAAAGAGGCCGACGACCGGTTGCACTCCAGGTGGTTGATAAAATCGCTGTTGCTATGGCAGACAACGCTGCACGCATTTCCCGATCGTCAGGCAGTGCGCGTGCTGTGTCACGAACTTGAACGTCCTGTGGCCCCTTTTTTTTTTTCAAGTTGGCCCTCAGGGACCAAAGACGTGCAGTGTGACTGACTAGCGTTACTGCGATATGCTTCGCCAGCATGTCATACATACCCTACAGGAGAGAGACGCATTGAACTTATGCAACGAAACAATCGTTTCCAAATGCTTGTCCGGCACGATCACCTGATCCCACTCGCTGTGATTTCTGGTTGTGGTTCTGTCTGAAGGACAGAGTTTACCAGGAGAACATTCACACATGTGCCGATCTGAAGAGCAGTGTACCAAGAGAGGTAGCCAGCAAACCTACGAACATGCTTCGTTCTGCTGTGCAGAATGGAATTCTGCACTTTCAGACTCTTCTGGACACTAATGTGCGCCATACTGAGCCCCTTTCGTAGTAGTAACGGTACCGGTATGTAATGGGATGTTGTACTGCAGCAGCACATTAAAAGTGTTTCAACCGAATTGATTCTGCATTGTTTCTCTGCCTCATGTCCTTGACATTAATGATGGAAAGTTTGTTTCTGGTAAGGTAATTAGTTTCCGTGTTATAACTTGTTAAATAGGAAATAACCACCCGGTATTTCCGTGTTTACTCTGATTTCTGTTATTTAATTTCGATGTTCATGTCTCCCTGCATTAAGTGCAGTCAACATTTACTTCCGGATTGAGAAGAAAATGACTGAAATTTTGGAAGAAGGTCTCTCTTCAACAAAACTTCTCGCGTGTCATATACGTGACACTCTCTCTCCCCTCTTTCGCGATAATTCTTTGAATTTTTACGATGTCCTCCGTCAATACTATCTGTTGACGATCGAATGGAACTGTATGGTCTTCCTAAGGAACACAAGGAAGGAATCCCTTTAAAATACATCGTACTAATGCCGCACTTACATACCAGCTGGAAATAGCACCTAAAACTAAGCCTCAGCTAATATGTGGGAATGTGGGAACATCACATCCACAACTCCTCTTTGTACATCGGATCAGTGTATTGTAAGTTCATTCTGGTCAGTTTCGATGCGGTCTCCCTCTTTTCGAAGGTCCTACTTCCTGATTTCTAGGAAGTATTCGCGGAGAAGTTGGACGATCGTTTCGCAGTTCTATTTAGACACGTTTTGACGTCAACTTACTTCCTCTTCGTCGGAAAATTTTATCAACAAATCGATGGCGTCGCGATGTGTAGTCTGTTAACGCCTTTTGTGGCGAATCTATACACGGAACACTTCGTAGCAAGGGCACTAGAATCCACCCAGCTGAACCAACGTATTTCTGCCGGTAAGTGGAAGACAAGTCCGTCTTGTGGCTACATGGAGCGGTAAACTTGAAGGAGTCCTGGGACATTTAAACTTTATCAGCAGTAATACAAAATTCACGACATAACATGCAAAAGACAGTCCTCTATTTTTCCTTAACGTTTCAGAACAAACAGATCCCTAGATTAGAAGGTATATGAAAAACCTACGCATACTGACCTATTTCTCGAGCCATCACCACAGAGAAATTCGGTACCGAAGAGGCTATTCACAGAGCTGGAGCATCTTCAGACACGCAGAGCGCCGCCGAAAAATTACACTTTCGATTAATCTCCCGAAGTAGTGGGTACTCAGATGGTCCAATTGAACGAACGTTGCTGTCATAATCAACACTTCTAAAGAAAGAGTCTGAGACTCAGACAGAGAAAGAAAGCCATGAATCGCTTTTCTAACTTAGCCTGGCCCAGTATCTCGCAAAGGCGACCTAGCTCTCTATTCCATGCGAATGTGGCATGTCTTATATGAGGCGGACCACCAGGGCAGTCGATCAGAGATATTAGGAGCGACTGTGAAACCCGACTAAAACAATCAAGCACATCAGCTGTCGCTGAATACTGCATCGAATAAAAGCATGAACCGAAATATGAAGATACCAGTATCTTGGTGCAGCATTATTAGGATATCTATCGAAACAAAGAGGACTCCCATTCGGGAGGAAGACGGTTCAAATCTCCGTCCGGCCATCCATATTTAGGTTTTCCGTAATTTCCCTAAATCGCTCCAGACAAATGCTGGGATGGTTCCTTTGGAAAGGGCACAGCCCATTTCCTTCCAAAACCTTTCGTAATCCGAGATTGTGGTTGCTCTCTGTGACCGCGCAGTCAACGGACATTAAACTCCAGTCTTCCCTCCTCCCTTCCTTCCTTCCTTCCTTCTTCGAAATAAAAATGTCAGAAAGTCTACCAAACAGGGACGGAGATCTCTATTTAAACAAGGCTGGCGGTCGGGTCCCCTGTTTATTAAGTTCTCACAAGCCACCATATCCAACAGAGCTAGGAAGCGCTGCGAGTATTTGCGTATCAGGGAATATCAGCGCAGGCTCTGAAAGTCGAAAGAGCATCAAAGTGCATAGCGGCATCGCTGGAGTTCAAGTAGCGAGTAGGGATAAGTCAATGCGGAAGGGGGTAGTTAATACTTAGCAGTTTTGTGAAATAAGTGTACACAAGGAAACACTTCTTATGGAAATAAAAATCACATTGTGATATAACCTGACGAGACATACTTGAAAATTACTTAAAACTATAAATTCGGAAATTTTTACATTTTTTCAAAAAATTGCTTGCATATTTCCCGTTCTGCCTCACACATGGGGCAGAATGAGATAAGGTAATTTTTTGTGAAATTATTGCACAAAAGTTGAAATTGGTAAGAATTTCATCTTAAATCTAAGACATAACATTGCTTAATGAACAATTAAAACTGTGGAATAGGAAATTTTCAAAAATATCTTTATTAAGAATAACAAATTTTTAATGTCTTTCGATAAATGTTAAATTACTTTTAATGCTTAATACCAGTCAAACTAATACTACTAATCTTTCTGACAACATTCAAAAATCACAATTTCTTCTTAATCCTCAACATAGTATGACCACTTGTAACACTTGTGGCTTGTTATGCGGCACAGCCCTCGTTATAAAGGGAGTAAAAATCAGGACGCAGAAACATTCAACTTACTCTTCCTCTGAATCATTCTCCTCCACCAACTCCTTCCTTTTATTCTTCTCAAAGGCCTTTCATCTCCACTTCGTGTGTGTGTGTGTGTGTGTGTGTGTGTGTGTGTGTGTGTGTGTGTGTGTGTGCGTGTATAGTTAAGTATTTTCAGCTTTAAATTTCTAAAAGAGTTGTTTTGCAGCTGACTGCCCTGTCCTGCAATTCTGACCTCTTTGCACTCTCTTTTTTTTCTTTTTTGTGCTTCCAACAACATTTTGTAGTCCATTATTATAATAAGAGTGTTAATAAGACAGCCGTGGTGCAGTGAACGAAATTTTAAATTCCTGTCTGATTTATCAAATCTATAGTCAGGATTACTCCTAGCTTCACGATCTTCCCAACTCTGATTTGGCGACGTTAAACATCTTAGATTGTTTTAAAAATACCATTTCAGAAAATAAAGTGGTTGAAACAGCCGTTTGAATTGTTTTAACATTCAGATATTGTTTTTGCTGATAGACTGAATATCATAACACCCGAACCAACCAAAAATAAACGCAAACTACTTCTATTTAAAAAACCACATAAAAATTTGCTTGGCACCTTCCTATGAGACATTCTCCACTCCTTCTAATCTGTAAACTTAGGCCAGATGGGGTTTACATTCAAAGAAATAGTTTCGATGGCAACTGCGAGATATATACCAAATCAGTTAATAAGAGATGGTAGTGATCCCCCATGGGACACAAAATAGCTCAGAACACTGTTGCAGAAGCAACGGAAAAAAATTTCCACATTTAAATGAACGCAATATCCCGAAGACTGGCAGAGTTTTACAGAAGCTCGAAATTTAGTGCGAATTTCAGTGAGAGACGCTTTTAATAGTTTCCACAAAGAAACTGTCTTGAAATCTGGCACAACCCCATAAGAGATTCTGGTCATATATAAAGTATCATATGTAAAGTACACATGTGGCAAGACACACTCAGTACCGTCACAGCGCGATAATAATGGTGATGTTATTGATGACAGTGGCCATAAAGCAGAGTTACTAAACACTTTTTTCCGCAACTCTTTCACAGAATAGGAGGAAGTAAACATTCCAGAATTCGAATCAAGAACAACTGCTAATGTGAGTCACATAGAAGCAGATATTCTCAATGTAACGAAGCAGCTTAAGACACATAACAAAGGTAGACTGTATACCAGGCAGGTTCCTTTCAAAGTGTGCTGATACAATATCTCCATACTTACCAATCATATACAATCGCTCGCTCGTAGAAAGACCGTACGCAGAGACTGGCGAGTTGCACACGTCATAACAAAACTCGATAAAGAATATAGATTAAGCCGCTGAATTACACACCCATATCACTAACGCCGATTTTCAGTGGGATTTTGGAACATATGCTGTGCTCGAAAATTATGACTCTCCTCGAAGAAAACGATTTATTGACAAATAGTCAACAAGGATTCAGAGAGTGCCATTCTTGTGAAACACAACTAGCTCTTTACTCTCACAAAATAATATGTACTACTAACAGCGGACGTCAAATTGATTCCATATTTTTAGATTTTCAGAAGCCTTTTCACTCCACTCCTCAGGAGCGACTTATAATTAAATTGCGATGCTATGGACTACCGTATCAGTTACGTGACTAGATTCGTGATTTCCTGTCAGAAAGGTCACAGATTGTAACAACTGACGGAATATCATCCACTCAAAATCGAATAAAATAGAAGTAATATCTGGCGTTACCCAAGGAAGTGTTATAGACCCTCTGTTGTTCCTTATCAACATAAAGGATTTAGGAAATAATCTGAGCAGCACTCTTACATTGTTTGCAGATAATTCTGTCATTTACCACCTTGTTAAGTATCAGATGATGAAAACCAATAGCAAATTCATTTAAACAAGATATCTGTACAATTCGAAAAGCGGCAGTTGACTTTAAATAACGAAACGTGTGAAGTCATCCACATGAATAGTAAAAAGAATCCGCTAAATTTCAGTTACACGATAAATCACACAAATCTAAAGGCTAAAAAAATGGTTCAAATGGCTCTGAGCACTATGGGACTTAACTGCTGAGGTCACCAGTCCATAGAACTTAGAACTACTTAAACCTAACTAACCTATGCACATCACACACATCCATTGAGAGGTGGCATGAGCCCCATCTCATATTTCTATCTTACTCTGAGTAATTCGATTTTCCTCTCTAATTGCACGAGGTGAAAAGTTGCTATTCCTTCACACACAGACTTCCCATGCAGCGTCTCTCGTCACCCGGGTGGTCCGGTGACAGGCGGGTTCTGCTGATCTTGGTAGGGTTAAGCCGACTGGTGTGAGGGAGTCGAGTGGATGCTGTCCAGACGCCAACATTGTCATAAGAGCGGGGGTGACACACCCACAGGGTCCTGACGGAGCGGCTGGGCTAGAGATTCCGTTACTTCGCAGAAACTTAGTGAAAACGCTTTCTGGCGGGCTACCAGCGAGGCGTGGGAATGACTTGTGTTCCCAGGCAGTCTCGGCGGGCAAATTCACGCGTTTTCTGCGAAATCATAACTATGATTGGCTTGCTCAGGGGATAACTCCGTGACGTAGTAAAATCGCGCAGAAATTGGCACCAAGTGTCTCTATTCGTGGAATAGTAGTGCGTCGGCAATAGAGTGGAATTTTCCGCCGGTTTTCGAGTTGCTGATTGGAACGTTTAACAGCGGCCACTGTCGTGGGGGCGGGAATATTCTGTGTTCGGCTTGTACAGGTGCTCTTGAGAGAGTCGACTCTCGCCTTTCGGTCGGAGTAGGTTACAAGACTGAGCTCTCGCTGCTCTGGACAGCCTGCCTTCAGTTGGCTGACTAATATACTTTCATTTAATTGTAACTGTTTGACAAAGTTGCTGAAGTTTCGACTTCAACGTAACTTTCTGAGTACAGTTGGCAACTGAGTTCTCACTACTGTAACAGCAATTAATATTGGGTTGGCTGGGTGTTTCTCTTAAGATTTGAGTTGCAAGGAATTGGCTCCACATACCACTTGGTCATAAACGTCACAAGTTAGTTTAAGGACAACTTCACCTTCACAGCAATTATTTGAGTATCCAGTTTGACGTAAATGTTTCATGCGTTGTGTTTATTATTTTGAGTTTAGTCATAATAAATCAAATTGTTATTTTGGACAGAACTTTCATTCTGTAGATCGGTAGAGCAACCCTTTCATTTCTCACCACGTTAATGAAACTTATTTATCAAATTAATTTCTATCAAATTAAATTATTGCAGGCGCCAAACTCTTTTCTACTCCACTTGTAGGGTCGATTAGAGTCAGTTCGTGTTTCTTCTTCATCCATGTGCAACAGCAGAAGTCGGAGCTAGAAAAGGGGGGACTTAAAGCATCATTTCCATATGAAGATTCTAGAAGAATTTAGTGTTAAATACACTGCTATCCCCCGCACCTCGCACCATGCCCGAGGCAGGATTCGAACCTGCAACCGTAGCGGTCGCGCGGTTCCAGACTGTAGCACCCAGAACTGCTCGGCCACTCAAGCCGCCTCTAAAGGCGATAAGATCAACTTAATGTTTAGTGATTACGATTAAAAATAACTTAAAGTCGAACGATCACATAAATAATGTTGTGAGTGAAGCAAACCGAAGACTGCGATTTATTGGCAGAACACTGAAAATGTGACATGTATGCTAAAGAGACTGCTTGTCCGCCCTCTTCCACAGTAATGCTGGGCGCTGTGGGACCCGCATCAGATAGGACTGAAAGAGGACATGAAAAAATTTCAAAGAGTGGCAACTCGTTTCGTTTTATCGAAATATAAGGATAGAGAGGGTCACGGGTATAACGCACTAATCAGAGCAGCAATTATTAATGCGTGTGTGAATTCCTAAGAGACCAAACTGTTGCGGTCATCAGTCCCTAGACTTACACACTAGTTAAATTAACTTAACGCTAAGGGCAACACTCACACCCATGCCCGAGGGAGGATTCTAACCTCAGGGGCGGCACGATTAGTGACATGGCGCCTCTAACCGCGCGGCCACTCCGCGCGGCGCATTTATTAAAACAAGGCATTTGTCGCTGCGGTAGGACCTTCTCATCAAGTTTCAGTCATAAATTTTCCCCTCAGAGTGTCAAAATATTTTGTTGGCGCCAACCTAAACATAGAGAAATGATCTTCATAATAGAATTACAAAAATTCAGAGCTCGCACAGAAAGATTTGAGCGGTCGTTTTTACTGCGAGCTGTTCCAGAGTGGAACGGTTGAGAAGTAGCTTGACGGTTGCTCTATGAACCCTCCTTTGCCTGGCACTTAATTGTAAATTGCAGAGTAAACATGTACACTCCTGGAAATGGAAAAAAGAACACATTGACACCGGTGTGTCAGACCCACCATACTTGCTCCGGACACTGCGAGAAGGCTGTACAAGCAATGATCACACGCACGGCACAGCGGACACACCAGGAACCGCGGTGTTGGCCGTCGAATGGCGCTAGCTGCGCAGCATTTGTGCACCGCCGCCGTCAGTGTTAGCCAGTTTGCCGTGGCATACGGAGCTCCATCGCAGTCTTTAACACTGGTAGCATGCCGCGACAGCGTGGACGTGAACCGTATGTGCAGTTGACGGACTTTGAGCGAGGGCGTATAGTGGGCATGCGGGATGCCGGGTGGACGTACCGCCGAATTGCTCAACACGTGGGGCGTGAGGTCTCCACAGTACATCGATGTTGTCGCCAGTGGTCGGCGGAAGGTGCACGTGCCCGTCGACCTGGGACCGGACCGCAGCGACGCACGGATGCACGCCAAGACCGTAGGATCCTACGCAGTGCCGTAGGGGACCGCACCGCCACTTCCCAGCAAATTAGGGACACTGTTGCTCCTGGGGTATCGGCGAGGACCATTCGCAACCGTCTCCATGAAGCTGGGCTACGGTCCCGCACACCGTTAGGCCGTCTTCCGCTCACGCCCCAACATCGTGCAGCCCGCCTCCAGTGGTGTCGCGACAGGCGTGAATGGAGGGACGGATGGAGACGTGTCGTCTTCAGCGATGAGAGTCGCTTCTGCCTTGGTGCCAATGATGGTCGTATGCGTGTTTGGCGCCGTGCAGGTGAGCGCCACAATCAGGACTGCATACGACCGAGGCACACAGGGCCAACACCCGGCATCGTGGTGTGGGGAGCGATCTCCTACACTGGCCGTACACCACTGGTGATCGTCGAGGGGACACTGAATAGTGCACGGTACATCCAAACCGTCATCGAACCCATCGTTCTACCATTCCTAGACCGGCAAGGGAACTTGCTGTTCCAACAGGACAATGCACGTCCGCATGTATCCCGTGCCACCCAACGTGCTCTAGAAGGTGTAAGTCAACTACCCTGGCCAGCAAGATCTCCGGAGCTGTCCCCCATTGAGCAGGTTTGGGACTGGATGAAGCGTCGTCTCACGCGGTCTGCACGTCCAGCACGAACGCTGGTCCAACTGAGGCACCAGGTGGAAATGGCATGGCAAGCCGTTCCACAGGACTACATCCAGCATCTCTACGATCGTCTCCATGGGAGAATAGCAGCCTGCATTGCTGCGAAAGGTGGATATACACTGTACTAGTGCCGACATTGTGCATGCTCTGTTGCCTGTGTCTATGTGCCTGTGGTTCTGTCAGTGTGATCATGTGATGTATCTGACCCCAGGAATGTGTCAATAAAGTTTCCCCTTCCTGGGACAATGAATTCACGGTGATCTTATTTCAATTTCCAGGAGTTAGATGTAGATGTAGATGTAAATTCGCACAACTTGAAAAAGGAAGGTGGAAAACTAGGAATATGTAGTTTGAAATCTACTCGTATGCAGAAGTGAGGGACAGAAAAAGGCACTGTCCCATTCCGCCCTGAGTCGTTCCGCCCTAGTAGCGCATTTCAGGTTAACAACTTCTATTGGGCGCAATAGCTGATGGATTTAAGCGTGCTACATAACTATCGTATAGCGAATTGCATGCACTTTAAGATTACATGTTATTTAAGCGTGTACAATCAACAGTTAATGGCCTAACTTGCTTCGAAATTCGACAAAACTTATAAAAAAAGCAACTGCTAGCCTGAAGGACGACCGATCACTTACAAGTCACACTCCAAACTAAGTTAAAATGTTTCCAGAATGAGATATCCACTCTGCACCGGAGTGTGCGCTATATGAAACTTCCTGGCAGATTAAAACTGTGTGCCGGACCGAGACTCGAACTCAGGACCTTTGCCTTTCGCGGGCAAGTGCTCTACCATCTGAGGTACCGAAGCACGACTCACGCCCGGTTCTCACAGCTTTACTTCTGCCAGTATCTCGTCTCCTACCTTCTAAACTTTACAGAAGCTCTCCTGCGAACCTTGCAGAACTAGCACTCCTGAAAGAAAGGATACTGCGGAGACATGGCTTAGCCACAGCGGAGTTTCATATCAGCGCACACTCCGCTGCAGAGTGAAAATCTCATTTTGGAAACATCCCCCAGGCTGTGGCTAAGCCATGTCGCCGCAGTATCCTTTCTTTCAGGAGTGCCAGTTCTGCAAGGTTCGCAGGAGAGCTTCTGTAAAGTTTGGAAGGCAGGAGAGAAGGTACTGGCAAAAGTGAAGCTGTGAGGACGGAGCGTGAATCGTGCTTGGGTAGAGCACTTCCCCGCGAAAGTCAAAGGTCCCGAGTTTGAGCCTCGGTCCGGCACACAGTTTTAATCTGCTAGGAAGTTTCATAAGTTTAAATGATTTCCGCGCCTCCATTCGGAGGCGTACTTACACGTCAGTAAAATAGGTTACAGCTGTCTCCATTCTAAAAGAAGATAACGTTCTGTCCCGAATTCCCCCACACGTGGCAGCAAAACTCGCAGCATCCGAGCTGGCAAGGTGGTCGACATATTGAGCATAAATTGAAAACAACTCTGTAGAACACCCGGAAGCACACTTCAACCCTCATTTCGTTTTCGGACTCTGAAACGTCAAAACAGCTGAACCGCTTGAGAAGATTAGCTACTCCATACAGGCTTTGTGGAGTCAAGCAACAAACGCTCAAAATATTAGAATCTGTGAATCTGCTGTAGATGGACATTCGAAGAGGCTTCGCAAAGTTACCACATCAGATTCATACTTTTTCAATCAGCAGAACCATGAACAAGCATACGACTCTGATGGTTATTCATTAATTGAAAGCCAAGCTTTATGGTCTTGTGGCAACAGAAAGAACTTTAGTTGCCTTTCCTCAAAACACGTGACTTTTTTACAACTGTTAATGAATATTTCTTGAAAAAACAGACTGAACTGCCGATTCAGTTGTAGCTGACTTCAGTGACCAGCTTTAAATTCAGTTACGATTCATTTCAAGTGACTTAAGTTCTTATACCCGGGACAGCATGTACACATAAAATCAGACGACATGTCTCGCTGCTAATTGGAGTAAAATATTCAGTATCACAACACTGTTCAAATATCCCCCTGACAGTCAGATGTCTGTAATCTACATTCGATGTAAATGCCCGAGAAATGAACCTTCGATATTCCAAGTATGTACTAACAGAATATATTAAGGGATTTTTCGGACATAGTCGACCTCAGTCATTACAACGGCCGGAAATTTAATGTCGATGGCGGAGCTACCTCTCCCTATCGGCTTTGCTTGGTTCTGTTTACAAATATGTTCTGAGTTTGTGGGATTCACCCGAGCGCTTTCAGTACGATTTCATTTAGTCAGGCCGGCTGGGGTGGACAAGCGGTTCTAGGCGCTACAGTCTGGAACCGCGAGACCGTTACGGTCGCAGGTTCGAATCCTGCCTCGAGCACGGATGTGTGTGATGTCCTTACGTTAGTTAGGTTCAAGTAGTTCTAAGTTCTAGGGGACTTATGACCTTAGAAGTTAAGTCCCATAGTGCTCAGAGCCATTTGAACCATTAAGTCAGTAACGATATGCTGTTTATGAATCCATAGTTTCCAGGAATACAGCATGGAGTATCACAAAATATGATTCACTCGCAGTAGAACGCAAGACATCAGACATCTGTCGATTAACGAAATTATCCATCACTAAACAGTGCATACGATTTGTTCTAGGAACAATAGCAGAGGTTATTGATGACAATTGAGAGATTGTAGGGAGCTCTCACTTCTAACACGGTGTTGTGCTGCGTAATGTTCTTAGGGAAACTGATCTTCATTACTCGGTTGCTATACCTGGATACGATATGGCTTCATACATCATGATGAAATGGTGGGCAGTAGTTAATGCTCTACCTTGAGTGTTATAGTGAAGGAATAGTGGTAAGCTTTACCTGCGTTCAAAGGAGTAGGGTGCCGATTTAAACGACTGTCGTAAAATCATACGGCGGCTGAGGGTTCAAGGGGAGCATTTCTTTTGCGGAACCTGAGTGAAAACATTTGCGGACCACTGAGTTCACCGGTCTCATTGTGCAGACATTCTGTATGGCGCCAGTCGGCCAGCGGCGACGTCCAGGTAGGCTGACTAGCGCTGCAATGGGCAGAGCATTGAGGACTGGCAACAAAGCAGGGGATGGGCTGGACTACCACGTCCCGCAAGCTTATTGTGCAGACACGTTCAATGGCCCTGGTCGGTCGAAGACTGCATCCAGGTAAGCTGACTAGCGCCGAGAAGCCGCTGTTGCAATAGGCAGATCATTGAAGACCAGCAATAAAGCAGAGGATGGGCCCTTGTTAGACAGGGAGACAATGAAACAACTGTGAGCTCCCTGCAAATTGCCATGGGACAGGTCACAGGCGCCCAGACGTCCAGACTCTGTTACAAAACATATTTGTGAAGGCACGAGGCTTTTAGCGAGTTTATGGCCACTCTTTGGGAACTTCGAAATGGACACAACAGGGAAGTAGTTCAACTGGCTCTGAGCACTATGGGACTTAACATCTGAGGTTATCAGTCCCCTAGAACTTAGAACTACTTAAACCTGACCAACCTAAGGACATCACGTACATTCATGCCCAGGGCAGGATTCGAACCGGCGACCGTAGCAGTCGCGCGGTTCCAGACAGAAGCACCTAGAACCGCTCGGCCACCGCAGCCGGCACACAACAGGGAAGTTGACGAACTTTTTATGGAGGGCTGTGGTTCCATCTAGGGCATATTGTTAACAAAAGACGTGGCCTAAACATGTGGGAAAGAGGCTGCAAAGCTGAATGGTTTTTTTTTTTTTTTTTCCTTTTCTTCCAATTAACTTTAAAGTCTCCAATTGGTCAAATCTGTGTATGCAGAGTAAGGGACAGTCTCCCATCTTCGAATGTGGCGCTCCAGCTTGTGATTGGCTTGTACTAAAGTGGCAGTAGTCTAAGATGTATATGTGCTTCACTACCGAGCTAGTGAGGAAACATGAGAAAAAGACAGACGAACACTCTTGCACTAAAGAACTGCAGGTCTGTACCTAAATGGTGAGACTTGTGACCTTTGCTAGTGTGCCACTTAGAGCCTGTGCCAGTCACTATATGAACTGTCAGAGGTACTGCTTCGAGCATCACGCACACAACGAGTGATGTGTGGGTGTACTTATTTATTTTGAGTCCGCCGTCTAACATTTGACTTATTCCGTCACGCATAGTCGTGGCACAGAGTCAAATTGGTTTGGCAGACCAGTTAACGGGTGTACCTGCACACTGGAATCCACCAGGGAATCGGAGTCTCACAGGGAAATACCTGCATCCCAAATTAGCCGAACGCGAGACCGCGTACTTGCATTTTTCGGGTGCGCGCCATTAATAACAGATCGCTGCCGTCCATGACTTCAAAGCCGAATGCATCATGGTGTGCCGCCCCGACCACCAGGAGGGTGAAGTATTCGCTGCTATGGCGTAAGGCTGCAATATATGCTTCTCAGCGCCCTGTTCTTTGGAACCATATTTTTCTTTATGGAATAGTATAGATGCTTGATTGTGGTGTAGTTTTGGTGCCATACCCCAGATTAACGTGTATTAAGTCAGATAAACCGATTAGTGTTCTGGATAGCGCCGTTCGTCAATCCACAGCTGATCACTTTCTCTACCACAGACGCCATATTAGTAAAAGAGTTTGTCAAATAAAAATATTTGTGTGACGTTTCTTTAGCCATTTTATTTGTCTTTTAAAGTCAAGAATGAACAAATCTATTGTTATTTAGATCACAACTCCTCCCTGTGTTCTGTTTTACATTACCTTGCAATTTTTATTAACCTCCTGATTACAAAAGAAAGTAGGAATCTAGCACAATGACAAAATAATATTGGAAATAACAGGGAAAACTTCTCCCTGTAGCTCTCAGAAAAATGAATTTAAAAGATCCATGTAGCATAAAGCAAAGAAGAAAATATCTATCATTTTTCATACTTATATTCATTGTCCAGCCTTTGTCGTTAAGATACAGTTGAAACGTCCCCTTAGAAAAATTTATACATGACTGTGCTTAACCTGACACACAATATTTTTAGCGCAACGCAATCTGACTTTCAAAAATCCCTACAAAAGAATGGCCCTGACTAACATTAACCTATACCTTTCACAAATCACTTACCTCACAAAAATCTTCGTTACTCGAACTACTGCAATACAGCGAGCGCCACTACTGCCAGCTAAATGAAAGATTCAAACTACGGAAGGCACTAACTACTGATAGGCATAGTTAGCAAATGAAAGATTTTAATAGAGAACAAACAATGTATTTACCTTAATAGTGTTGAAAAATCATAATATACATAGCAGTTTATGACATCCAGTTTTAAAAATTTCACAACTCCGCCATCTCTCTCCCCACATCCACCACTGCTGGCGGCTCACCTCCAACTGCGCAACGCTACGCGCTGTTAACATCCAGCTGCCCAACACTACAATGGCAGATATTCCAACAACAATGCAAACCAGCCACAGATTGCCCACAGCACATACAGAGCGCTACGTGGCGTTACCAATATAAAAACTTAAACAGCCTACTTATATAGTATCCCGTGATTAGGTCTGAAGAAACCGATACCGCAGTATTGTGGTTCAAATGGCTCTGAGCACTATGCGACTTAATTTCTGAGCTCATCAGTCGCCTAGAACTTAGAACTAATTAAACCAACTAACCTAAGGACATCACACACATCCATGCTCGAGGCAGGATTCGAACCTGCGACCGTAGCGGTCGCTCGGTTCCAGACTGTAGCGCCTAGAACCGCACGGCCACTCCGGCCGGGGCAGTATTGTGCATTAGTGATCAGCATTGGGAAATAAATGATCCGTGTACCGATCACCACTGTGATTCTATCTTGACTGATATCTAACTTCACTAGATACAACATTTTTTTCTGTGACACTGAACCATCTCAACACCTTCTCGAATTATTCATTGGAAAAATACTTGACAGATGTAACAAATTTTATCCTTAGCTCTCATAGTATCCACCATTGGACCTCTCCAAATAAAAATGCGAATTCTATCTACTTTCAGATATTCCAAGTTACCCAGTTACGGTAAGTACCTTGTTTATTTTAGCATCAGTAACTCCTTATTCATAAAGAATCGAGCTCCGACGTATAATACATATTGAAAAGTCTGCTTATAAACGCGTTAATGTGTTAACTATTTGATGTTAAGAAATAGTTTCAAAAAGGTTTGAAATTACTTGTTGGAAGTCGATATGTGCTCTCATCATCAAATATTGGATGAGTATAGACTGGGTAGTTTGGGCCCCATTTTAAGCATAAACAAGTTTTTCACCTGCGTTATGAGTCGTAAAAGACGTAATGTTGCATGTTATTCTGTGATATATGTGGATACTTTCTGCGAAACGGGTTGCGAATAGAGTTAGTAGTGAAGAAGTAATCAAAACATTGTGACTGATGCTGAAGTTTTACTGCACGAAAAGCGAACAAGGTACACTACTGACCAATAAAATTGCTACACCAAGAAGAAATACAGATGATAAACGGGTATTCATTGGACAAATATATTATACTAGAACTGACATGTCATTACATTTTCACGCAATTTGGGTGCAAAGATCCTGAGAAATCAGTATCCAGAACAACCACCTCTGGCCGTAATAACGGTCTTGATACGCCTGAGCATTGAGTCAGAGCTGGGATGGCGTGCACAGGTACAGCTGCCCATGCAGCTTCAACACGATACCACAGGTCAGCAAGATTAGTGACTGGCGTATTCTGAAGAGCCAGTAGCCCGGCCACCATTGACCAGACGTTTTCAATTGGTGAGAGATCTAGCGAATGTGCTGGCAATGGTAGCAATCGAACATTTTCTGTATTCAGAAAAGGCCGTACAGGAACTGCAACATGCGGTCGTGCTTTATCCTGCTGAAATGTAGGGTTTCGCAGGGATCTAATGAAGGGTAGAGCCACGGGTCGTAACACATCTGAAATGTAACGTCCACTGTTCAGTGCGAACAAGAAGTGACCGAGACGTGTAATTAACAGCACCCCATACCGTCACGCCGGGTGATACGCCGGTATGGCGATGACGAATACACGCTTCCAATGTGTGTTCACCGCGACGTCGCCAATCACGGATGCAACCATCATAGTCCTGTAAACAGAACCTCGATACATCCGAAAAATGACGTTTTGCTGTTCGTGCACCCAGGTTCGTCGTTGAGTACACCATCGCAGGCGCTGCTGTCTGCGATGCAGCGTCAAGGGCAACCGCAGCCATGGTCTCCGATCTGATAGTCCACGCTGCTGCAAACGTCATCGAACTGTTCGTGCAGATGGCTGTTGTCTTGCAAACGTCCCCATCTGTTGACTCAAGGATCGAGACATGGCTGCACGATCCGTTACAGCCATGCAGATAAGATGCCTGTCATTTCGACTGCTAGTGATATGAGGCCATTGGGATCCAGTTTTTTTTTTCCTTTATTGTAATTTTAATCACCTATACAGGCGGGCTGGCAGCAGCACATTACGCTGCTCTTCAGCCTTAAGTGGAACAATAAGAGGACATAGAGGTGATACAGACAATACAAAAAACGGCGGGCAAAAAATGGAGATACAAAAAAACAATAAATATGAAGCCGTTCACGGTGGACGATAAAACACGAACACTTGTGGACACGGCGCACAAAACACGGAGAACGGCGATGGCACATGTGAACAGTGGAGTCGTAACTGCACGAAACACAAAACGAAGCACACACACGAGATACTGATGTCGATGATCTCCGGCGCGCGAATGTTCACTATGCGTGTGCGAGTCCGGGGACCTGCCAAGAGGGGAGGAGGAGGAGGAAGGGGAGTGGGAGAGCGAGAGGGGAGAGCAGAGATGCCACGGGTAGGGGAGAAAGGGGGAAGGGAGGAAGGGGGAGGGGAAACCCGTGGGAAGAGGAGTGGAGGGAGGGGACGTGGGAAAAGGAAAGAGAAGGGAAGGGAAGAGAAGGGAGGGAGGGTACCCACAGGAAAGGACACCGGAAGTGGGGGGTGGGGCAGGGTCAAAGTTGATAGGAGGGATAGATGGAGGGGAGGAGGACATCATCAGGGAGGGGGAGCTGGCGGAAGCCACCTTGAGAGAGGGTAAGGAGGGTGGAGAGATGGAGACCGGGTGGGACGTGCGAATACAGGCACGGCAGCGGGCGGGGATGGGAGAGGATCAGGGAGACGAGCAGGTGAGGAGGATCAAGTTTGCGGGAGGTGTACAGGATCCGTATCCTTTCAAGGAAAAGGAAGAGGTGGGGGAAGGGGATGAGATTGTACAGGATCCGCATGGGGGAGGGGAGACGGATGCGATAGGCGAGGCAGAGAGCATGACGTTCAAGGATTTGGAGGGATTTATAAAAGGTAGGGGGGGGCGGAGATCCAAGCCAGATGGGCATAACAAAGGATAGGGCGGATGAGGGACTTATAGGTGTGGAAGATGGTGGAGGGGTCCAGACCCCACGTACAGCCAGAGAGGAGCTTGAGGAGACTGAGGCGGGAGCGTGCCTTGGCTTGGATAGTCTGGAGGTGGGGAGTCCAGGAGAGGCGACGGTCGAGGGTGACGCCAAGGTACTTAAGGGTGGGAGTGAGGGCGATAGGACGGCCATAGATGGTGAGATAGAAATCAAGGAGGCGGAAGGAAGGGGTGGTTTTGCCTACAATGATCGCCTGGGTTTTGCAGGGATTGACCTTGAGCAACCACTGGTTGCACCAAGTGGTGAATCGGTCAAGATGGGATTGGAGAAGGTGTTGGGAGCGCTGTAGGGTGGGGGCAAGGGCAAGGAAGGCGGTGTCATCGGCAACCTGGAGAAGGTGGACGGGGGCTGACGGCGGTGGCATGTCCGCTGTGTACAAAAGGTACAGAAGGGGGGAGAGGACGGAGCCTTGGGGCACACCAGCAGAGGGGAAAAAGGTGTAGGAATCTGTGTTATGGATGGTGACATACGAAGGACGGAGGGAGAGAAAGCAGCCGATCAGACGGATGTAGTTAATGGGAAGGGCGAAGGTTTGGAGCTTGAAGAGGAGACCGGAATGCCATATGCGGTCATATGCACGTTCGAGGTCCAGGGAGAGGAAGATTGCGGAGCGACGGGAATTAAGCTATTCGGAAAGGTGAAGGAGAACGTCGTCGGAAGAGAAGGACGGCCGAAAGCCACACTGGGTAATGGGAAGGAGGCGGTGCTGGCGGAGATGCTGGTGGATGCGTCGGGTGAGGATAGATTCCAGGACCTTGCTGAAGACCAAGGTAAGGCTGATGGGACAGTAGGAGGAGACGGTGGACGGCGGTGTGCCAGGTTTAAGGAACATGAGGATACGGGAGGTTTTCCACAGGTCAGGGTAGTAACGGGTGGACAGGACTACATTGTAGAGCCTGGCCAGGGTGGAGAGGAAAGAGACAGGAGCTTCACGAAGGTGACGGTAGGTGACACAATCGTGACCAGGAGCGGTGTTGCGTTTTATGCGGAGTGTAGCAATGAGATCCTGTGTAGTGATAGGGGCATTGAGTTCCGTGTGTGCAATGTTGTCCAAGTACTGGAAACCAGGAGCGAGTGGAGGGACGGAGGTGTCAGTTCAATCGCGGACATCCAGGAAGAGGGAGTAATCGAACTGGGGATCATTGGGGATGGAAAAAATATCGGAGAGGTAGGAGGCAAAGTGATTGGCCCTACTAAGGGTGTCAGGGAAAGGGTGATCATCATGGAGAAGAGGATAATAGGGGGAGGGTTTAGTTCCGGTAAGGCGACGGAAGGCCGACCAGAACTTGGACGAGTTGATTGGTAGGGTAGCATTTAAACGGGTGCATGTCTGTCGCCAGTCCCGGCGTTTCTTAGCCGCGAGCAAATTACGAATGTGTCGCTGGAGTTGCCGGTGGCGTCATAGTGTGTCCGGGTCACGCGTGCGGAGGAAGGCACGGTAGAGACGACGGGATTCACGCAGGAGGAGAACGGCCTGTGGGGGTAAGGTAGGACGGTGGGGGTGGATGGCGACAGTAGGGACGTGGGCCTCCACGGCCACAGACAAGGTCTGCTGGAGAAAGGAGGCGACATGGGTGACATCGTCAGGGTAGTGGTAGGTGAAGGGGTGGCTATCGACCTGGGTGGAAAGGGTATCCCGGTAGCCATTCCAGTCGGCACGGGAATAGTCGTGGACATACTTAGGGGGAGGGTCATGACGAGGGTCGGGGCGAGGGCGACGACCGTCTGAAACGGTGAGGAGGACAGGGAGATGGTCGCTACCAATAGGCTCCAGGACATCCACCGTTATGCGGCCAAGGAGGTTGGGGGACGAGAGAATAACATCAGGAGTGTAGTTGGATTCGGGACGGGTGTGCTGGGGGATGGGGATGAGGTCGCCTTGAAGGGAGGAGAGGAACCGATGCCACCGCCGTAACTGGGCGGCGGAGCGACTATGGATGTTGAGGTCGGCGGCGATCACGTAGGAGGAGAAGGTACGGTCAATGTGGAAGAGGAAGTCGAAGGGAATAGGGGCGTTAAGGCGGACATAGATGGTGGCGCAGGTAACGGTAATGCCGGGGAAGAAGAGACTAAGGATCAGGTGTTTGGTGGGGTCGGGAAGGAGAGGTTGGAGCCGAATGGGGATCTGGCGGTGGTGACCAATGGCAACTCCGCCACGCGCAATTGGGAGGGGGTTATCGGAGCGATGGAGGAGATAGGGTGAGGTGTGGATGAGTGGTGGGGTTGGTTGGGATCCAGCACGGCGTTCCATATTACCCTCCTGAACCCACCGATTCCATATTCTGCTAACAGTCATTGGATCTCGACCAACGCGAGCAGCAATGTCGCGATACGTCAAACCGCAATCGAAATAGGCTACAATCCAACCTTTATCAAAGTCGGAAACGTGATGGTACACATTTCTCCTCCTTAGACGAGGCATCACAACAACGTTTCACCAGGCAACGCCAGTTAAATGCTGTTTGTGTATGAGAAATTGTTTGGAAACATTGCTCACGTAGGCACGATGTAGGTGTCGCCACCGGCGCCAACCTTGTGTGAATGCTCTGAAAAGCTAATCATTTGCATATCACGGCATCTTCTTCCTGTCGGTGAAATTTCGCGTCTGCAGCACGTCGTCTTCGTGGTGTAGCAATTTTAGTGGCCAGTAGTGTATTTGATACGCTAGTTGGAAGTTGCAAAGTGCTGTCATTCTCAAACATTGGAAGAGTGAAGTCCGGGTATTTACGGGCATCAGTTACGAACAAACACACGGTTTCTGTTATACTTTTCTTGTTGTGCTTAAGTTTTATCATGGGAGAATACCGCTTAATGGGTAGATTACGACAGCATTTTAAATTTTTAAATTAGGTCAATAATCATGCGAAATATTGGAATATTTTGATGGCCCTAGAAGCCGTTCGATAGGCAATCTGCAACTGCGATTGCGTACCGTGAACCATGGCATATGAACCGGGTTACCCTCTTATTTTTAGTAACATAGATTGCGCAGTTGATCCTACAAGTTAGAATACTAGCTTAAATTTTAAAACGATTCTTATTCATTTTTCAGTCTCAGTTGCACATTTTTAATTACAAAAAATGTTCAAATGTGTGTGAAATCTTATGGGACTTAACTGCTAAGGTCGTCTGTCCTTAAGCTTTCACACTACTTAACCTAAATTATCCTAAGGACAAACACACACACCCATGCCCGAGGGAGGACTCGAACCTCCGCCGGGACCAGCCGCACAGCCCATGACTGCAGCGCCCTAGACGGCTCGGCTAATCCCGCCCGGCTTTTAATTACATGACAGGTTTCGATCAGTCTGCATCATCTCCAAATCCAAGTTCACTGAGGTAATAAAAGTCATGGGATAGCGGTATGAACGTAAACAGAAGGCTGTAGTATCGCGTACACAAGGTACAATTATAGGACAGTGCATTGGCGGCGCTGTCATACGTACTCAGGTGATTCATGTGAAAAGGTTTCTGTTGTGATAGACTTTAAACTCCGAATGGTACTTGGAGCTAGAGGAGTTGAACATTCCATTTCGGAAACCGTCATGAAAGTCAGTATTCCGAGATCCACAGTGTCAGGTGTGTGCTGAGAATACCGAATTTCAGGCGTTACCTCTCACAGTGTCCGCCGGACTTCACTTAACGATCGAGAGCAGCGTCGTTTCTGTAGAGTTACAGTGCTAACAGACGAGCAGCACTGCTTAAAATAAAGGCAGAAATCAACGTGGGATATACGACGAACGTATCTGTCACGACATTCCTGCAAAATTGGGAGTTAATGTGCTATGGTAAAACACGACCGACGCGAGAGACTTCGATAAGAGCACATCACCTGCGCCTCTCTTGGGCTCGTGACCATATCGGTTAGACCTCATACAACTTGAAAATCGAAGGCCGTACCAGATGAGTACGATTCCAGTTGTAAATAGCTGATGGGAGGTTTCGAGTGTGTCACAGAGCCCACGAAGCCAAAAGGCACTGTGCAAACTGGTGGTGGCCCCGTAATAGTGGTCACTGACTGCAAATCGTCATGTTCAGCTACCGGGAGATCATATGCAGCCAAACACCGATTAAATTTTTGTGGATGACAATACGCCACGATTGTTCGCAGCTGGTCTGAAGAATATTCTGGGCAATTTGAGCAAATGATTTGGCCACCCAGATCACCAGACATGAACTCACTGAACGTTTATGGGACATAATCGAGCGGTCAGTCAGTGTTCTAAATACTGCATCAGCAACAAATTCGCGGTTATGGACAGCTATAGAGGCAGGACAGCTCATTATTTCCACAGGGAACTTACAGGAACTTGTTGAGTCCATTGTTGGGCGGTGGGTTAAAATAATTGGTGATGATGGTTGTTTAACGCCGTTTTTCTCACGTGAGCCTGGTAACTAATCTTGCGGTCAGCCAGAAAGCAATGGAGAACATACTGACCTTAATTTCCAATCTGCACTGCCACATTTTGGTCCAGCCCACTGAAAGAAATGTTTCTATTCTCCGTGTACTTAGTGGGATGAGAACTATGATTATAAATGAAGGATTAAAGTTCTAGTTCATATTGAATTAAGCATCTATCGCACAACACTTTGAAAGGCACAATGTTCAATCGACAGTAAATCTTTCAATCTTAAACAGCACCTTTATCACTTCAGAGGCGACCTCTACTGTAAGTTCCTATCAAATAGTCCTTTGCCCTGATTACTAACACTCAAATAAGTGTTCGAAATAATTGCTCGCCACAAAAGTGGAAATAACAGTCACCACTTGCCACGCAGATGTGTAATGATCACGGGCGGCACACTAACAGTTACTTTACCGATTTCTAAGCGATCTAAGACGGTGTACAGTCCTCGCGAGTTTCAGTTTTTACCGCAAATACGCGATGAGTCACAGTCCGTCTCTGACCTCATTCGAGGCAGACCGCGATCCGACGTTTAACAGATGTGCATCTTACCGTGGCTGAGTGCCAGCGAGGTCTATTCCGACAATCGTATTGCGATTGGCTGCGCTCGCGTTACGTCACCTGGGAGAAAAGCCGCGGCTGCATCAGACAGCGCGCATTACAAAAGCAATGTTGTCGTTTTGTAAATGAAGTACCAACTTTTCAGGCTCGTTAGAGACACATATACATACACATACACTCAAAACTAAACCTAAAAAAATTACTTAAGAACATAGTTCGACATAGGAGGTAATAAAGAACGCATAAAACAAACTTACCAACATTCCGTAATTTTCAAGTGCATCGATCGGTTGTAGTTACTGACGACAAGCGGCTCTTCATTTCTTACGTGCTTTAGATGCCGTCCACATGAGATTCTTCCCTGTGTCACTCTTCTTTCTTGTTTCTACTAGTCTTACTTTCTCTAAGTGCCTGCTACGTATAAAAGTTCGCGTTCTAACATGCAAACTAATTATGTTTTCATGTACATGAGGAAACTTTGTTTTGATAATCGAAGTTAAACTTTTAGTTACGTTGTTACATTTCGAAATTGTTTGTCCATGGAAACCTGAAAACATAACTTCGAACTGTTTCTTGGTTTTCACCCAGTCAGTTGTTGGTGTTAGAAGACCCCCACGAGAAACAGTATTTATCCATGATTGAGTACTTGTTCCAGGAATCGAGCACATTTCAGTGCGTGATCCCAAGGTCTTATCGATAGAACGACTTTTAAATGCGAGATAGCCAGCCAAGTATTGAACAGAGTCAGGAGTAGCATCTTCTGTATCAGCACTATTTTGATCTATTTCGTGGACAGTTCTCAGGAATTATTCTTCGTCTTCGACAATACCTAAGGAGTCACAACTGTCTGCACGTTTCACTTGTCGTTCGTCTGTTATCTCAATACAGAGTTCACTTGTGTTTCAGTACCAGTATCTGCAGAAACGGCAGTGACTCTTTCTTCAGCAACTGCTGCACTGCCTGATAAAGGTATGTCGCCTGCATTTCCAGTTAAAAGAAGAAGTCGAATTCTGTGTTTGACCTCTATAGCTGTGCGATCATTATAGAACGCACCAAGTCCTCGAATTCTAGAAAAATAATTTTCCAAGCAGTCCTGATTTAGACGTTATGTTATGCTAAACTTTACGTTATCTTTCTTTACCTCTTCGATCCCTAGAAGGGATGTAATTGAGACTATAAACCCCTTCTGAAATGGCAACAAACCCTTCCTGTTTCCACAGTGCATGTCATAACAAACATCGCGAAACCTTTTTTAAGTGTTCTCTTGACTTTTAAAATTCAGACCAAATCCGCAACGTAAAGGCGTGACATCATCAATGAGAGATCTAGAATTTAAAACGTCTAAAACATAGGTTACTAAATCAAAGAACATGCTTTCCTGTACTTTTCCCAAAACATACAAGAGAGCTTTTGCCGTGCGACGTGAAAATAAGCGGGCTGCCATCCAAACATTTTGTCGAGCACGTCCTGTAACACTGATGTGCGCTTCTGAACTGTGATGTACTACATTCAGATCGCCTTTCTGGCTGTCTAACAAATTCTCAATTGCATTCTTGGTTATCAAAGTTCCATCAAGAAGAGATAACCCTTCATCTAAAAAGTGGTGCCTAAGGAGCTTCAATAAATGTGACACATCGTAAAAAACCCAGACTTTCCTTTCATTGTCCTCTGGATTTTTGAAAAAAGTTTTTCAGGTATTGACACAAAGTTCATTCCACACTTCAAAGTTTTTTGCACCCATATCACACGTTACAGCCACAACATGTAGTCCCGAATTTTCAATTTTTAATATTATATCTAGTAGCAGGCCACAGTTCATTGTCACATCAAAATTGTGATAAATCGGCTGCTTCCAAGATGAACACAAACCACGAATCATTGCAACTAGAACATTTGTGTGAGGTCCTAAAATCCTGTCTTTCGAAGCATCATAGCAGATTCTACTATCAATGTTCATTTCATCGAAACACAACACAGTTGTCTTCTGTTGGGGAGTAAATGTACGACTCTTTGCTTTCAAAATTGCCAAAACTTCTTCTGAAATACCTGGGTTACACTTAAAATTCGTAGTCCATTTTTGAAATGTTGCTCGACAGGGAAAAGGAATATTTCGCTTTCTCAAATGTGTTTGAGAAAGAGCTTTTAGAGCTGGGGCATTGGCAATATCCTGAGCACTGCATCTGTTGCCTTGCAACAAACAGCGAATTTGTCCTGGAGTGAAACACTTAGATAAGATATTTTGTACTTCTTTCTTTACGACACTTTCTTTCACTGTAGCACTTAATTTTTTCTTTAATATGACGCGCATAACAGTATTGGCTTTCTTCAGGGCTGCTTGACACTTTTTAAGGCTACTTTCAAGCACGGCATTTTTCTTATAAAGAACTTCTATTTCTGATTTCAGTCTTTTTATTTCTTCCTCCTTCACTTTCAAATCAGAGAGTTCACACATGGGCACTGTATTTGTGTCTTGGTCCATTTTCCTTGGGGATACAGACTGCAAGGTATCAATTGCTCTCTTGCGCACATCTCTCTTCTGATAACGTAGAGCTCGCTCACAGACATCCTACAGGAACAAAAAAGCAAAACAGCCTGTTGATTGTTTCGTCTGTGATCAATAATTAGTACTAAAACGATACTTTTTCACTAAAAAATAACTTATTTGAGAAGATAAAACTTAACGAATTAGTACCTTAATCTAATTGATCAGTATAACACAGCAGCTTGCTTACCTCATTGTCAGGTTCAGTGTTGTTTTCAGCTGTACGTAAATCTCCGTATCCAGTTGGATCAATGATGAGATGAAACCGCATCTGATTTAAGTTTCTTCTTTTGCGGCAACAGGAGGAGTTCGTTCTTTAAATCCCGCTCGTAATATACAGGAAGAAAATGAATGGAGCAGATACGGGCATTAATAACATTAATTTCGCTAGCTCATTTGCACCGAGATATCCATTCCCTTTGTATGGAATTCTTGGGAAAACGATAATACTATATCACTAGTCTTAGTTCCATAATTTTTACAGTTTGCAACTACACAATTACTCGTATTTCTGTTCATAATTGTCTGCTCGCAACACGCGCCACTGATTCGATGAACCCTCTGCCAAGCACTTAAATGTGAATTGCAGAGTAATTATGTAGATGTAGATGTAATAAACACACTGCTGCCGTACTCAGTGCTCCCTGACAGCGCGAAGGGTACTGTGGGTAAATTGTTCGCGGACACTGCCGGAATGGCCTACCTTATATGTCTAGCTACCTTGACTGAGTGCGAAGTGAACCTTCCTCCTGCCTCTTAGGCTGTAGTTATATAGGTGCCGTAGCGGACGGCCGAGGGAACATCTGTTGTCTATTGCCTTAACGCAGGGCAGCAGCCTCAGAACGACCGGTTTCTCGGACACATAATCTTAAATAACATAGTTATGAATTAATTCACACTCTTCTTAATTTGCACATGTACTTTGGTAAGTTGTGTGAGAGCACAGAGCCGGCCGTTGTGGCCGAGCGGTTCTAGGCGTTTCAGTCTGGAACCGCGCGGTCGCTACGGTCGCAGGTCCGAATCCTTGTCGGGCATGGATGTTTGTGATGTCTTTAGGTTAGGTTTAAGTACTTCTCAGTTCTTGGGGACTGATGACCTCAGATGGTAAGTCCCATAGTCCTCAGAGCCATTTGAACCATTTTTTTAAGCACAGAAAAAGTTTCCGCTTGCCTGAATACAAACTTTACCTTCTAGAATTTTTATAGTGGAACCAACGGTAGATCGTTACCTATGATCCATATCTTTACTAGAACTTGTATTGGCTGTTATTAACACTGCTACTCTAAAATTTGGTATAGCTCTATTATTTAGTAGGTTTTATCATCTGCATTGACCAAAATTTTCTATCATTAAAATTACAGGTAATTTTGTGTTAGGAGAAGAGCCAACACAGTGTTACGAGATGAGGCCGAAATGCACGCGTTTTAGCTCACGCAGGCTGGCGTGAGGAGGGAAGAACTATACTGACGTGAGGTCTGGAACATGACTAGGAATGAGTATTGAGAAAGCGGACGTAATTAGTTTGATACTTAACTTTAATCCATTAATGATGAACGTCGCTCTTGACGATACGTGATTCACAATATTATCTGTTCTTGAAGTAATTATAGGAACTGAATACGGCGCCTTGCTAGGTCGTAGCAAATGACGTACCTGAAGGGTATGCTAAACTGTCGTCTCTGCAAATGAGAGCGTATGTAGACAGTGAACCATCGCTAGCAAAGTCGGTTGTACCACTTGGGCGAGTGCTAGGGAGTCTCTCTAGACCTGCCGTGTGGCGGCGCTCGGTCTGCAATCACTGACAGTGGCGACACGCGGGTCCGACGTATACTAACGGACCGCGGCCGATTTGAAGGCTACCACATATCAAGTGTGGTGTCTGGCGCTGACACCACACTTAATCTACTATAATTTGGTATATTTTAGTTACAATATTAGTTTTCACTTAATTACTCAAAAACTATATGAGGTAGCTTAACGTGGCCCTTAGTTATGGTTTTTAGGGTGAACTGAAGCATAAAACGAATTTTTACGTTACGAAGTCCAGTTTTTAACGCCTTCCATTTTTCTAAAAACGTGGATTCCAGTTGTAATTTTCGTTTCTTGGCTTTGAAACTTGCACAAGTTATTTATGAGCTCCATAGGCACATTCTGACCAAATTCCGACTTGCTAGCCATATTATTTAGCACCACTTATTTTTTTCTACGGAAACTATCAAGGCTAGGTACAGTAAGGCTTGATATCTGAAACATTATTATAATAAAATATATTTTGTCGAAGTTGTAAACGTGATGTTTGACTGTTAATCTTATACTTAATTGTGGTGCAATACTTGCACGGTACGCGCAGACGCGTGAAGGTGACGTGGTGCTACTAGCAGTGAATTGGGGTAAGTCCCGGCACACTCGCTCGCCTCTGTATCTCACACACGATACAGCGCTTGTTTTGCTTCACCGTGACACCTCGATCTGCTGCACTATGCCGAGAAAAAGAAGATCCGAGGCGATATTAGTCGTCTCAGTGTAGTTGGTTCTTGTCTATTCAGAAACTCATCTGAGTACTGATTAGATCTGAAGATCATCCACTCTGATAGAAACAAGTCATATAATTAAATATGTGCAAATACGACTGAAGAATAAATGAAAATTGACTTAAACATCAATATAGTTGTTGATTCTTTCGAGACAAATACGTCGGCTATAGTCAAAATGGTTCAAATAAGTCCAAGCACTATGCGACTTAACTTCTGAGGTCATGAGTCGCCTAGAACTTAGAACTAATTAAACCTAACTAACCTAAGGACATCACACACATCCAGACTGCAGCGCCTAGAACCGCACGGCCACTCCGGCCGGCTGGCTATAGTCACCTTAAATTTTTTCGATAGTAATAAAAAAAAGTGTTCTCAGCTCCATCTGATTTTCGCTAACGCAGTGAAATTCATACGATATTTCCACTTATTTTCCCTTGTGTGGCGTGTTCTATTATTAGTTATTATTTCTTTGCAGGAACATGATTCCCCTTTTAATGAGACGTAACGTTCCACGAATCTGTATGCTTATAACTATTTGACTGGCGTGACATCGAGGTTCAGCCGTAAAATCGTTTTGAACGCTCGCGCGGCTTCCTCGTGGTAACTGTTATATCTACGTTGCTAAAATTGTTCTCTTGAGTCACGGCGGGAACGATAGTGATCCTATTACATTGTCGTGAGCCACGTCTGACGTCATCTTAGGGCCTAGCAGAGATCACCCGTTCAAGATTCCGAGGCGTCTAGTGCATCATCCAAAATGATTCACCCTTACTCTACGAATCATAAGAACTTTACAATACAAATGTGTCAGGACGAAAGACATACGCTGATACTAGCATTTGAATCTGTCAAATATGGCATGTTTCTTATTTCGTTTTATTGATTATTTCTACATTAACACTCACGTCTTGCAAACACTAACGTAATTGCTTTGTCCATAAAATCTCTGCAGATTCTGCCTCGCTAATCGCAACTTGTGGCATGATTCGTGTTCAGTATGAACATTAGTGTTTCGTACACGGTAAGGCAGCTCATTCCGTACTTCATCCTGCTGCCTGAAGAGATGGATATTAACTAACAGCACAAACAGGAATTTATCGAAAGAAAGTCTGATGAACTAGGTGAGCGTGTAGTGACACTGTCCCGATTGATCGAATCTTGTTCGTAGCACATAACAGGCCTTCTGATTAAAAGAAGGTGCTCCAAGTAGAACTATAACTGCATATATCAGGTTTAGGAGAACTTTATGGTTCTAATAGACCACATCTCCTCCGCTACATAGTAAGGGTCCTTGCAGAGATAGAAGTCAAAACAGTTGCATGTATCACACCAGGAGCTGAAAATGACTCTCCGTAATAGTTTTCCACCCACCTATAAGTAGTAACTGATAACGTCATCTGTTGAACGTTGATTCAGCAATAAACAGAATTTAATCGTCAATACAAATAACACATTCACAAAGTTTCGGCCGCGAAATTTCATTCACGAACACGTAGTGGTTGTTAAAGGAATACATTACCTGCTTTTGTATTGTGCACCACATCCGTGTGTGTATAAAATACAGCTGTTGTTCTTAACAAACAAAAATGTTCAAATGTGTGTGAAATCCTATGGGACTTAACTTCTAAGGTCATCAGTCCCTAAGCTTACACACTAAATAACCTAAATTATCCTAAGGGCAAACACACACACCCATGCCCGAGGGAGGATTCTAACCTCCGCCGGGACCTGTTCTTAACAACACAGTCATTCCAGTACCGTATTTATCTGCCCGTACCAGGCAGCGACTTACAGTTAAAATGTCCTTCCACTGTACGGGAATCACATAATGTGTGTACGATTATAGGCTGTGATGCAGGAACAACGATATATGGAATTTTGGGTCTGTCCGTGAGTCGTGCACGTATTACCAAAGCAGTTTAGACGACTGTTCGCTAAAGCAGGAAATCCGAGTTCCAGTTCAGGTCTGGCGCATATCTTTTTTTTTCGTCATTCCCTTATGAAACTGATAGTTGTTCGTATTCCCAACTGCGAATACATTTCAAGTATGGTAAACATTCGCAAATGAATCAGAGTATATAGGATCACTTCAGAGATCGACAGACACAAGACGGATTGTGCATGCATCTAGTGGAGATTGTGGAATGCTGACATCAGCATTCACCTAATGTCATCACTGGTTAATTATTCCAGTTGAATATCATAAAGGATAACTCTTGGTATCACAGTTTATGACAAAGGTAGCTGAGCTTCAGCCGCACATCTCCGCATCCCTTGCTCTGGTTGACCTTATATACTACGGATTACTTTTGTAAGAGTTTGTTTGATGTGTATGACTCTGTTCCCATACCTGTGACGAGCCCCAAAGAACATTATGCATTTTCTCTTCTGTCAATGAGTTCCCCTTTCGTTGCAACCAATTACGTAAGAGAATAATGTTTCATTTTTGATATCGGGAACTCCAATTTACTTTTGTCGTATGATAAATCGCTACAAGTTTTATTTTTAGTGGTTGTCAAGTTCGTGTGCAGCGCATCACGTCACGTGAATGATGGCCTGGCAATATCGCCCTAAACCGTTACAATGAAGTCCACATCCGGAACGTGAAGACGGCGCATCTCCTTTAATGGTGCCATTTTGCGAATCTCAGCAAAGATTTCCCGCGTACCTGTTTATGGGCCGAAAGTCTTGCACGCTTTGATGCGCATCCTGATGAGCCTGTGTATAGCTAACTCCAGAAAATTGACGAACAGTTAAGGTGCGCTGCTTCCCGTTTTACAGATTTTGCTGTACTTATGAATATCGGCGAATATTCTCAGACTTTATCCTAAAGGTGTCCGCTAGTCATCCAGAAGTGGGTCCATGTTATTTCACTGATCATTCTAAGATTTTTATCTGCCACACACAGGGTGACATGCAGTTTCTTCAAATGGTTCAAATGGCTCTGCACACTATGGGACTTAACATCTGAGGTCATCAGTCCCCTAGAACTTAGAACTACTTAAACCTAACCAACCTAAGGACATCACACACATCAAAGCCCGAGGCAGGATTCGAACCTGTGACCGTAGCGGTCGCGCGGTTCCAGACTGAAGCGCCTGGAGCCGCTCGGCCACAGCGGCCGGCTGACATGAAGTTTCTGTACGGATTAGTAATTCCTTAGTGGTAAATAACGACAGCTGTCTACGTTTCACCTGCAAACTACCTGTGTTCAAATTCACTAGAGTTCATTTAAAAATAATGTACAAAAATCAAGTGCAAAATACGACTATTATTGTATCTCAGTTTAGACTTACCGAATCCCTTACGTGAGCGGCACTATTCTGGGTTTTCAGCCGTGTTCATTGGTTTACCTTACCGACACGCGATTGGCCAGTTGCAGATGACTTAATTCTTTTTGAAAGAGGGAGGAAGGTTGACGACCTGTTGACATCGAGATCATTACTAGCGGTTTACAAGCTGGGATTGTTCCAAGGATGAGGAAGGAAAACGGCCATACCCTTCCATAGGAACCACGCCGGCGTTTACCTGGAGCGAAATTTGTAAATTTGTTCTAAGGTTTTATGGGACCAAACTGCTGAGGTCATCGATCCCTAAGCTTACACACTATTGAATTCTTACGCTGAGGACAATACACACACCCATGCCCGATGGAGGACTTGAATGTCGAACGGGACAGCCGCGGGAACGTGACAAGACGCCCCTGACCGCGCTGCTACCCCGCGCGGACTTACCTGGAGCGATTTAGTGAATTAATGGAATAGCTAGATCTGGATGGCTGGACGTCGATTTGAACCGTCGTCCTCCCGAATGCGAGTCCACTGGGCTAACCACAGCGGAACCTCGCTCGATCTTCTTGTAGTGGAGTACGAATCCGAATGGACAGTCGACTGAATCTGAGCCCACGTTCGTCACCGGAAACATTCTGTCCTACTTGATTTTGGCACGTTATTTTCTGATTATAAAGTTGAAGAAAGCACAAAATTTGCTAGTGCCAACTATGCGACAAAATCGCAACGATAAATACTAAGTTCTAAAGAAAGTTATCGGAAGTTCGACCCACTCGGTCTTTAAAAACGCCATTCCAGTGCGGCTGCTCTGAAGGCACAAGCCACGTGGCAGAATCCGTGTCTCTGTCTCCTAATTATAGATCGCAAATGAGCTCCGTATACTCGCTTTAAACTCGCCAGCTTGTACTGTGACGTCATCTCCGAGTTCACTGTAGACTAAATACCTGAGTCTCCACCACGGCTCACTCTGGCTTTAGGACCTTGCTTATTCTGTGTAAGAAATAGTAGTAAATAATAATAGTGACGCTGTAACTGTTGGTTGGTAATATTTACTGACAAAATCCAACCTAACGCTAGATTGCGTACTTAACGGCTATCCTGTGTGGCAGCTTTTTAGTGCGACGTAAAAAGAGAAAGAGATTATTAATTGATCACCAATGCGTCGGTTCTCGGTTATGTTCAGGAGGCGTAAGGATTGATTACGCGAAAGGGTTTTCTTAATTGGTCTTTCGACCCGGATTGCCTTCATGCAATCAGAATCTTCGATGAAAATACCTAAGACACCTATTTCAATATAAAAATGGAAATGAAAGCAAATTAGTGGAATTTCGTAAGAGAAAGATTAACAGATCGGAGGTTGAACACATTAGAGGTCTCCCAAATATAATCGAGACACCGTGATAAAGAGCAAACCAGTAACAAAGGTCATATACAATTTGAACATCACATTTGGTTAGTGAAAGAAAAGAATAAGAAAATTACTGCATCCTAAAATACTAATATATTTTGAACAAATTGTCATTAAACTTCTAGACATTGACAAATACACAATAAATGCATGACTTACATCTGATATTTCTTTTGTACATGGCGCAGTCCAATAATCGATGCTTTGTCATTCCGTTCCTTTATAAAAATCAAATGTCCTTGCGTGTGCGTAAGTACATTATATCCTCACCCGCGTTACAGAAATGCTTGTTCGTCGTTTCACATAGTTTTCACACAAAATAAAAATACAACTTGTAGCAATGCTATGAAGTACGTCTTAACATGTCGGCCACAGTCCAATATATTAGACTGTGATATCGGCGACCAAAAGTACAAGGGATAATGAAGCCTCTAGAATATTTCTTAACAAAAGATGGATAGTTCTTTCTTCTGTTTCGCAGCTTCTTGCTATCAAGCGCTGCGGCAATGACTTTAAATATCTGTGCCCAGCGGGTCACAGTGTTTATTTAGAGTATTTAAACGCTGGACGAGTGTCTTGGTATAGGCGTACATTAAAAAAAAATATTTCGTCACTTTACTCTCGCGCTGTGATGCTTAGCATTTTTACGAACTGCAGCTCGTTGGCTGTCCTTTCCGCGTCTGTGGCGCATCATCTTCGTGGTGTAGCAGTTTTAAGGGCCAGTAGTGTACATCGTCTTCTAATACCTTACTTTGTTCAACTAGGCATTAATTAGCGCTTTCACCCGTTTGTTTATTTTGTGGTTTATATAAAAACTGGCTCACTTTGACGTGAAGAGACCCTTCAAATATTTTCAGGAATGTCATATTAATATATACGAAGATGGTATCTGTTCTTTCGCATATGTATCATCGGTGATCATGCAGCTCCTTAGAATGAAATTACAATGAAATGAAAAACCTTAAGTGCTTACAGGCGTTGACATATGTCAATGGGGACAGATGAAAATGTGTACTCCGACCGGGAGTGGAACCTGGGATCTCCTACTTACATGGCAGACGCTCTACCCAGCTGAGCCAGCGAGGACACAGAGGATACGGTGACTGCAGGGATTTGTCTCTGGCACGCCTCCCGCGAGACCCACATTCTCAACGTATTGTCCCGCATTACATTCGTAGTTCCCCTACCCATTACACTCATTAGTAATGAGTATAATGGGCGGGGGCACTACGTATGTAGTGCGGGACAATACGTCGAGAATGTGGGTCTCGCGGGAGGCGTGCCAGAGATAAATCCCTGCAGTCGCGCTATCCTCTGTGTCCTTGGTGGCTCAGATGGAAAAGGCGTATGCCATGTAAGCAGGATATCCCGGGTTCGAGTCCCGGTCGGGGCACACATTTTCATCTGTCCCCGTTGACGTATGTCAACGCCTGTAAGCAGCTAAGGGTTTTCATTTCATTGTAAATGCCATAACAATCGAAATCCATTCATACCTCATAGAACTTGAAAATTTTCGGGGGTGTTGATTACTAAGTTTCACGAGCTTCGAAACTGTCCTAGACATTTCCTGTAACATTCAGAGAGAGTGATTTAGTAGATCATTCGGGTGCGATAGCTTGCTTGGAAAAGAGGAGGAACGCATACACCGAGGCGACAAAAGACATGGAACAGCTATATGCACATATACAAATGGTGGTAGTATCGCGTACGCAAGTTATTAAAGGTGAGTGCACTGGCGGAGCCGTCCTTTGTACTCAGGTGATTTGTGCACTAAGGTTTCCAACGGGGTTTTAACCGCACACCAGGAATTAACAGACTTCGAACGCGGAAAGGTATTTGTAGATAGACAGATGCATGGGTCATACCATTTCGGAAACCCTTAGGGAATTCAGTATTCCGAGATCCACAGTGTCGAGAGTGTGCCGAGAATACCACATTTAAGGCAATACCTCTCACCACGCCCAGTGCAATGGGCAATGACCTTCACTCAATGACCGAGAGCAGCGGCGTTTGGGTAGCATTGTCAGTGCTAACAGACAAGTCACACAACGTGAAATAACCGAAGACGAACGTATCCGTTAGGACAGTGCGGTGAAATTCGACGTTAATGGGCTACGGCAGCAGATGACCGATGCGAGTGCCTTTGCTAACAGCACGACAACGCTGGCAGCGCCTCTCCTGGGCTCCTGACCATATGGGTTGGACGCTAGACGACTGAAAAACTGTGGGCCCTTCAAATGAGTCATTTCAGTTGGTAAGAGCTGATGGTGTGGTTCGAGTGTGGCGCAGATGCCTCGAAGCCATGCACTCGTCAACAAGGCGCTGTGGAAGTTGAAGGTGGCTCGATAATGGTGTGGGCTGTGTTTACATGGAATGGACTGGATCCTCTGGTCCAACTGAACCGATCGTTGACGAGAAATGATTATGTTCGTCTCCATGGTGACCACTTTCAGCCACTCTTGGCTTTCATAGGATGACAGTGCACCATGTCACAGAACCACAATTTCTCACGATTGCTTTGAAGAACATTCAGGACAATTCGAGTGAATTTGATCACCTATATCGCCCGTCATGAATCCCATCGAACATTTATGTGACATAATTGAGAGATCAGTCCGTGCACAATATCCTGCAGCGGCAACCCTATCGCAGTTATGGTCGGCTATTGGGGCAGCATGGCTCCACAGTTCCGAAGGGGAGTTCTAACGAATTGATCAGCGCATGCCACGGCGAATTGCAGAATTACGCTGGGCAAAAGGGGCTCCGACCTCATATTAGGAGATATCCCAAAGACTTTTCACACCTCAGTGTACATTCAGCCCTGTGAACACGGATGTTTTAGTCGTGGAAGAGTCCACAGAATAGTCATCAAAATTTAGAAGATGTAGAGGCACTTGGTCACCGATATTGTTTGAGTAACCTTTCTGGTTCATATTCACAGTATCGTAAATGAGGCCAGAACTATATTCTCCACACATTGCAAGTTAAACGACACACTGGGTCGTTTGTGCAGTCGACGCCTTGTTCCATTTGAAAAGGGAAAAATGTGACTCATCTGACCACACTAAAAGCCTCAAATCAGCTAATGGCACATTGAAGACGTGCCACTGTAAACAACTACATTCTGTAAGGTATCGAACTATAAATGTTAATGTCTGCGGTTTCCTTCGCAACTTTCGGTTGGAAACCCGTTGAGATTGAGCTTTAAATGTTCGTCCTCGACCGGCTTTTCGGAACTTCTGTATCGTCTTGTGAAACCCTGTCGCAGCTGCTGAAAAAGGCCACGAATTCTAGCGCTGTGCGGTGTGCAAGACAAATCTCGCGGCGTTTTGCTTCATTCAATTCCGCCCAAATGTTTGTTGGCGAACCTGCTTTATTTCTAGGTCCTGCTACACCCATGCTATAAAGACAAACGGTACATGGCCGGCCGAAGTGGCCGTGCGGTTAAAGGCGCTGCAGTCTGGAACCGCAAGACCGCTACGGTCGCAGGTTCGAATCCTCCCTCGGGCATGGATGTTTGTGATGTCCTTAGGTTAGTTAGGTTTAACTAGTTCTAAGTTCTAGGGGACTAATGACCTCAGCAGTTGAGTCCCATAGTGCTCAGAGCCATTTGAACCAAACGGTACATGTCTCGCGAAACGTTCACAAAGGGAAATATCAGAAAAATTCTAACTCGTCCGGAACTTTAATGACAGGCCTGCTCGTACAGCTTACCAAGGAAAGCGCTAGTTTGTTAGAGTATGAGGATAGTTAGCCTATGATGGCATGCGCGCCATCCGACCTGCCTGAGTGTGTTTTTTTTTTTTCTACCCTCGTTTAGGAAAATACTTGGCTAGTACCCGATCTCTGCCTCAGAAAATGCGACAAACAAATAGTTAAAATACGAAAACACATAAAACAGAGCTTATACGATTGGCAGGCAGAGGCAATAAGCCATTTCTCTCGCTCGCGTTAACTGTCGGCTATGGTGGCAGGAAGGGCAAACGATAGCACAGGTAAACAAAATATGTTTCTCAAATCCTGGAAACAGTGTACATCGTACCGCAGGATAAACACTAGAAAAGTGTGAAAGAGGCATACGGAGTCTCACTGAAAGTTTTCCTTCCAACAAGCCACCCGCGAATGAAAAAGAAGGGAGAATATTCAATCCCATCTATATCAGGTGAAAGTTCAAATAAAAGTATAACCACAACATGATCAGCTGGTGCGTTATTATGGAGTAGTAGTAATAAATACTACAGCATAACATAGGTAACAATGGAGACAGAAATTCCAAACTCCTCTAAACGCTCATTTTTGCTGCAAAGGAGAGATCAGGTCCTCTCAACAGACAAAACCTGACACTATTTAAGCTTTCATTCATTCGAAAAATGCACAAAACAAATGCATACAGTCTGATTCAAAAAACAGTCTAAAAATTGGAGTTCTCAGTGGCCTCTGCTGTCTAACTATTCATAATAATGTTGTCCGTACTCTTTCAAACTACCATTGTAATTATTTCTAAACCTTAATGTGAGTTCATTAAGTCCTTCTCAATGTTTACATCATTTTTCGTACTGCTGACTTTTTTCAACGACTTTTCAATATAACAAAGATCACATGTCTTTTTATTACAATTTGTTACTCGTATCAGTAAGTCAACGATGGAGTGGAATGAATACTAAAATTCGTTACTTCTTTACCTCACGAATCTAACTAATTTCTGCTTTAGGTTTTGCATCCTAATATTTTTCCACGTCTGAAAGACATTTGTTTCGTTGTGTATGTTTGCTAATGCATTTGTTTGATGGTTTTTACAATATACTTTCCATTACTAAACAATCAATAAAGCATTATTGATTCTTAATTTTTATGAGTTTACCTTAAATCCACATTATTAAATTGTATACTATCAAATTTTATTTGCCGTTATTGTATGGAAGTACAAAATCAATAATCTTCCCAAGACAACACGTGGGAAGCTGTATACACTGTACGTGGTTGTTAGTATCACAGCGTTCATAGCACTTCGATATCGATCAAGTCATTAATTTTCAAATGCGTCGGTTACATTTCACACCTCAAAAAGCCGGAGCTGCACACCGTAAGACGACTTGCAAAGTGTACGCCACCAATCCAAAAAGTTTCGAAATTGGATTAATAAAAACAGAAAAAAAAATTACAACGGAGGTTTTGATGATTCAGTTGATCTACAAAGCCACTGTCCTCGCCATTTCTAACATGAGTGCATCACACAGAAAGTTCATACAACTATGTGAATCTGATGAGGAAAAAAAAAAAACATGGTTGTACAGCGCAGGGTTCACACAACAACGCTAACCTTGTTTGGCTGTTGTAATAGAGTAAGCAGTTTTCTACCCAACGCTTTCACAGATGCAGCAAGCTGGCTTTCACTCCAGCAGTCCATTTTTGCAAATAGCATACCACACAAGCGGGGAACGAATAACAGCCGACAAATTCATCAAACTGCGGAATAGTAGCATTCGTCTGGAGACTGAGAAGGCTATTTTCGTGCCACAGCCGGACTTCTGCGTCGGTAGATGGCTTGAGGGAAAAGAGGTCGCGCTGGCGCGGCTACTTTCGTGGCGTCAGCGTCCAGAGATGGTCCTGCCGAGATAAGGCGGAACACGCGTAGCGCCTCGACCAGCAGCACCGGTTGCGATCCTGACCCAGGCGGTGATTGGGCAGCGGGCTGGGCCCCAAGAGATCCGGCAATAAAAGTGGGAATTTCCGCGTCCCGCTTCTTCGGCCGCGAGAAACCGTCCAGGCTGAGCGACGCAGAGGTCACGCGACTGACTGACGTAAAGGAATCCTGAGCGACTCTGCGGACGACTTCCTGTGGCGGCTGTTCTGTGCGGGGCACCTGGAGTGCTTCTAAGGAACACTAAGATTATACCAAGTTTCGGAAACAAGTTTTTCGTCTCTTTTCGGTTTTTCGGTCCACTTGTCTCGGAGAGTGCCGACAGGAAGTGCTAAAACGCTAAACGTCGTCTTGTCAACAGTACTGCTATCCGATGACGTAGGCTCTTAACGCATCAGCGTAAAAGCCACCATAAAAGAGCGCGGAATCTCCTTAGGAAACATTAGGGCCATTCCTTCGATTTTTCTTCCTTATAAACGATCACCAGTCTCATTCTCTTACTATCCTGCATGGTTTAGTCATCAGCATTGCGTCAAAGTTTTCTTTTTCGTCATGACCAACATTTTACCAACTGTAACTTGTTTACACCTATGTACAGGGTGAAACGCAACTCGAATTAGAAAATTTCGCATATTTTCGAGAGGATAACTTAGGAGTATTTTAATGGAAGGGACCAGTAGTCTTCTACGATTGGTTATAGAAAAATTGCACTTCGTTTCGAGCCGGCCGGGGTGGCCGAGCGTTTCCAGGCGCTACAGTCTGGAACCGCGCTACCGCTACGGTCGCAGGTTCGAATCCTGCCCATGGCATGGATGTGTGTGATGTCCTTAGGTCAGTTAGGTTTAAGTAGTTCTAAGTTCTAGTCGACTGATGACCTCGGAAGTTAAGTCCCATAGTGCTCAGAGCCATATGAACCACGATGGATATGCATAAACTTTCTAGTTTCTACAGAAATTTTCTTTGATTTTTCCTTTGTTTTGACCAGTACTAGCTCACCAATCTTAAAACTAGTGAGGGAAGCTTTTGCGTCATGCCTCTTTTTTCTATCTAAAACTCTTTTGCGTATATTTGCCCTGGCCTGTGCTTTCTTCTCATCCAATGAACTCTGAGTTAGAACTGGAAAGTCAGTCATATTTGAAATGATATTATGAGATTCCTGATTAAACATCAGTTCACACGGAGAAAAACCTGTGTCATCGTGTTTAAGATTATTAATTATCTCTTCAAAATTTTTAATATGATCAGCCCAAGTTGAATGCTTCCTGGCAGAGTAAGTTCTACACAGTCTATTCAGCTCCCGCATAACTCTTTCACTCATATTCCCCTGCGAAAAATATGCTGAGATCCTAATATTGCGAGTACCGTTTCTTTCAAGACACACCTTAAATTTTTCAGATAGGGATTGAGGACCATTATCTAACAAAAGATTCTTTGGCTTGCCAATTTTCACGAGATAATCCTTCTCCAGCTTGTCGACAAGCGTTTTGGCATTAGCCCTTTTTATCGGATACAGTTTGTCATATTTGCTAAACCCATCAATTACGACAAAAACGTGGGTACATCCTCCTTTAGATGTCGGGAGTGGTCCAAAAAGATCGACTGCACCTAACTCTAGGGGTTCACTCGTGTCTACGTAGTGCATATCGCCTTGCGGTATTCTATTTACTGCCCTTACCTTTTGACAAATAACACAGGATGCCAGCCTTTTTGTTACTCTACGATGCATGTTATCGAAGATGACTTTCTCACATAGTTTAGCAATGCACTTCCTAGCCCGATAATGACCATATCTTAGATGTACATAATCTATTAGCAGATCTACTTGCTGTGAAGGAAAACACACTTTCCATTCTGCTAAATCGCAGGTTCGAATCCTGCTTCGGGCATGAAAGTGTGTGATGTCCTTAGGTTAGTTAGGTTTAAGTAGTTCTAAGTTCTAGGGGACTGATGACCTCAGAAGTTAAGTCCCATAGTGCTCAGAGCCATTTGAACCATTTGAACTTCCCTTCGTCTCTGAACCCTTTTACCTTTACATCTGTATTGCCCTGAAAATATCCGCATAACTAAGCGTCAACGTAAAGTCCTGAGTGTGTCTTGTTTGAAAACGAACTTCTTCCATGAATTCACGGTACTTGCTGTCGGCAAATGCAATGGCCACACATGAACTTACCGTAAATGGGATCCCCATCTTCATGGCACGTGTTCTCGTAATGTCGTGTATGTACCGTTATCTGTTCATCTCCTGCAAATGAATGTTTCAAATTTATCTCCCGCCATGAATAACCCAGACACTGGGTGAATCGTGGAAGATGCTCCGCAAGAAGTTCGAAAAGTATTGACTGTACTTGGGGTTCTGCATAATAGCACAATGAGGATAGTTTAAACAGTTCCAAAAATCTTATGACACCACCCCCAAACAAATAGTGAATCGCGTGACCTGTGACAGTGTTGTGTTTCGCCGTCGGGCAATAAACAACGTCCGGATAAGCGTCTCTCTCTAGTAAACTGTTTTCTGTTCCCCGTCAAGTGGCAGGTCGAACGTACGTCTGAATCTAGCCTTGCTGCGTTGACAGTGCGTCATGCAACGTTCCAATGAGAGTTAGAACATGTCACTTCGGCGACCAGCGGCGAAGTGATGTGCGATAGCTGTCGCAGGCGACTGGTAAGCGAGAGGCAGGGAGAAAGTCACGTAGGTAGCTGTACTCCAGATAAAGCTTCCCAAAGCAGAAAAGTGGCACCAATATCCCAGCAAGCCCCACCGTGAGGTCAAGGGAAGATGGTGCCACAGCCTCCATCAGTAAGCCGTGAGGCTGGCCGAGCATCGCCGCCAAAGCTTGAGGTGCGTATCATCGTATGGAGACACTGCTCGATCATGAACATTGAAAAGGCCAAGTCCGTCGCGTTCGTTAAGACGAGTGAGTGAATAGCATCGAACCTTAAATATTGTTCCAGCGCTGACAAATGAACCGAATGCCGCCATGAGGCTACGAGCTGTGTGTTCAGATATCGGTAGCGTGTGTGGTACATGAGGAATTCACGATGCGTAATAGACAATAAATTCGATCCGTTGATGAAGGCTCAAAGCTCAGAGACGATGGTCCACAAGTCCAACACGGATTGCCGTGCGGTTAAAGGCGCTGCAGTCTGGAACCGCAAGACCGCTGCGGTCGCAGGTTCGAATCCTGCCTCGGGCGTGGATGTTTGTGATGTCCTTAGGTTAGTTAGGTCAAACTAGTACTAAGTTCTAGGGGACTAATGACCCCAGCAGTTGAATCCCATAGTGCTCAGAGCCATTTGAACCATCCAACACGGATTTGTTGTAAGACGCTCCGGTAGTTAAGGTTAGTCCTGCGTGAGATGTCGTCCGCGAAGTCGGTACGAAGACGGAAGATTTTATCATATTTTCGGAGTTGGTCAAATGCTCAAGGCCATCGATTTATACGGCAAAGCAGCACCATATGTGGCTAACCATCCCAAGGCTCTGAGTATATCAACTGGTCACGAAGAGTTAACATGGGGGTCGTCCGCATACGCAGTGCCACTAAAAACAATGCCATCAAGATATAACATCCACTATATATATATATATATATATATATATATATATATATATATATATATATATATTTTTATTACGAGTGGAATATGAACGTCTGGAAAATTACTTAACTAAATAATATTTATTAAATTATGTAATTATTTCTTAAAAAGATGATAATTATGTAAAACAGAGACAATATTTGTCTCACATTCTTTGTTAATCATGTCATTCTTTTCTTTTGTTTTGTACCCTTTTGTCGTCTACTTCTGATGTACGTCGCCGACGCAAGACGCGAATCGATTTGAGGTCTGTTAAATGAAAAACATTTAATGTAAAATTATTGTACTTTTATGTTCATTTGCTGGTAAAAAACAAATAGAGCCAAATGCGTTAAAACTATTTATGATTAATTATTGAAAAATCACTTCCTCTTTTAATTATAATTTTGTATTAATTGTTTTATCATAGCTGCAAGAAGCAAAACCATTTAATAATTTTTGTTTATTGGTGGCGTCAATTTAAATGATTAATTATTTATTGAGCAAAGGAAAATCTTAATTAAAAAAGAAATCCTCTATCTTTTGTTGGCCGCCATCTTAACTTTTATCACAGCGGCAAATTTAAATTACTTGAAACTGCAAACAATATTCCGATGTGTAAGAAATAAATGTGCACCGGTGGTAGTGAACTCTATTTATAAAAGAAAAAAATTAATCGAATCAGACTGCATTTTCTGAGAACAGTGCTGATGGTATTTATTGTTGAACAAGATTTCATTGTTGGTGTATGAGGCCAAAATGAAACTACGGACGAATCACGGAGAAAAATATTTCTGGTAGCATACGTCAGTGCTGTGTGCGGGTGGTATTCTGTGGTTCCTTTTCATGATCAATTTGCTAAGAATTATTAAATCCATCGAAGACAAAAATTATAAAAGCTCTGATGTACGATCTGTAATTTTAGTGATATGAACACTACTTACAGTCAACATTATTACACTACGTCAGGTGGAACTCTTGTGCAATTTGAACAAAATAATTATCCGGGAGAGGCTGTAGTATGGATAATGCATTATACATGTGTATAATATTGTCAGTATCATTTACAAAATCAAATCAATGCAACTGCTAAAAAACAGAGTGAATTCAAACCGCAGAATACCACAGAGTATCGTATTATCCATATTCATTGCATTTCTCCTTGTTGATGATACGCAAAAACCGCCACAAAGAGACAAGCCCGTGAGGCGGTGTCGCAGACCGCACAACAAAGGTTCTAATGCTAAAGCGTACAGTGTTGTCGATAAGAGGCATCCCTGTCTAACAGAGTGGCGAGTCTGCAAAGTGTTCGACTGTCTATCGTTGACAGGTACTTTTGCTGTTGTGCCACGTAGGAGACGGAGCACAACCTCGACGAAAGAGCCCGGGTACTGCATATTCTGAAGAACAGCAGTTAAGTACATCTGAATGACGCGATCAAATGCTTGACTGAAGTCTATCACAGACAGCGCTCCCGGTAGATGACGCACCTTAACGAGGACTAACAGGTCCCTGTAGGGGCACAGGGTGGCGCGCATATTATGCGTCCCACCCATCGATGCCTGGTCCATTGATAGCACACGAGACGTCGTCCACGGAATTCGAGCTGCCGGCAGGCGTATGAAGATTTTTATGGTCGGTAGTCCGTAATACGAGGGTTGGAACTTAAATAGTGGCAACTATTTATTCACAACCGATACAAAAGGGTTACATGTTTTCACTTGTTACTGTCCTTCAAAGTAGTCACCAGCGTTGTGTAGAACCCGTTGCCAGCGGTGTGGAAGGCGTAGTATACCGTTAGCAGAGCCTGTTCTGTTGATGGTGCGAATGGAGCGGTCTAAAGTTACGGTGATTCTCGTGTACAACTGTGAGGGTGTTATCGTACGCATTACGTTCCCCCCACGGTGGACCTTCAATGCACAGTCGACCAGCATTGCGAAAGAAGTGGCGACACTTTCTGCTCAAACCACCCACCATTTTGCACGACAATGCGCGGGTGCATATAGCGCAAGCTGTGGCTGCTCTGTACCATCCCCCTTACTCCCCGGACTTAAGTCCTTGTGACTTTGATTTGATTCCGAAGACGAAGGAAACACTTCATGGCATTCGCTTCAGAACTGTTCCAGAGATTCGACAGGCAACAGACCGCTCCATTCGCACCATCGACAGAACGGGTTCTACTCAACGCTGGTAATTACTTCGAAGGACAGTAACAGGTGCAAACATGTAACTCTTTTGTATCGGTTGTAAATAAATAGTTGCCACTATTTGAGTTCGCTGGCCGGAGTGGCCGAGCGGTTCTAGGCGCTACAGTCTGGAACCGTGCAACCACTACGGTCGCAGGTTCGATTCCTGCCTCGGGCATGGATGTGTGTGATGTCCTTAGGTTAGTTAGGTTTAAGTGGTTCTAAGTTCTAGGGGACTGATGACCTCAGAAGTTAAGTCCCATAGTGCTCAAAGCCAACTATTTCAGTTTCAGCCCTCGTATGTGGTCCTCCACGAGGTTTGCGGATTGGGATGAAGACGCCTTCTACAAAGGCAGCCGGAAGTTTCACCTCTCGTAGCATGAGGTCTTGACATATAGTAGTTCAATAGGGTACCAATAGCCTCTGGAACACGCTCTAAACCTCCACGGATAACCCATCCGCTCCCAGTGTCTTATTGGGTGTCCCTTTTCCTATGGCATCCTTCTTCTTCAGTCATTGGCTCTAGCAGCTCCTTTTGGAGTTCATGAGTAGCCGTGGTGAGCGTCAAACTTGTGTCAACAGTAATGATCTCTAGCTCACATTTCTTCTCCGCGTAAAGATGAGAATAATGGGTAAAGTATGTACTGCTTGTGTCTCTTTATGTGACGTGACGGATGCCATCTTCTGCCGTTACGTCATGGATCAATGTCCTGTGTCAACGCTTTCTTTCCATTCTATATGGTACATGGACGGCCGCTGGTTGGCAATTCCAACCGTTTAAGACGAACAAATGAGAGTTCCAGTTAGTGTTGACGCGTCAGTGCCTCAGTTCTCGTTTTTGCTCAGTTGACAGTCGTGTGGCGGTCCGGTGATGGGATCGTAACGGAACACTCCCTGAGGATGGCCTGCTAGAACTCTGTGGTGCTGCGCCTCCATTCCGCAGCTTCCCTACTAAACGTCTTCAAGTTGCGTCTCAAGCTCGACTGCAGCCACCACTGTAAAGCAGACGTCTGCACCCCTCTTCGTCGTTGACACAGCCTCCACGTGTCTCCCACCGGCGCTTGAGATTCCAGTGAAGTCAGGTGAGAGGTGTTAAATTTCCACGGGCTGTGGCTACGCCGCACCTGTTGGTGTCGAAGCGTGATAGTACAGATGTAAGCAGCATGGTCAGTAAATGCTGCTGGCCGCAATTCGGCTGCCGTGACCCCATCCCTGAGAAAGGGGGAGGTATGTGTCCTGTCATTTATGCTATACGAATGTTCCGTGAAGTGCGTGAAACCTGGTCTGTCAGCATAGACGATGTCCCAAATCTGTACTAAACCGAGCTCGCAAATGACAGCACCGACTGCTGGGCATGACGATTGGTGAGGAATTGGGTCATTGGGAGATTGTGTAAAATTAAAATCGCCCCCTACCATCACATCATCTGCGCTGCCTTGACAAAATGGTTCAAATGGCTCTGAGCACTATGGTACTTACATCTGAGGTCATCAGTCCCCTAGAACTTAGAATTACTTAAACCTAACTAACTGAAGGACATCACACACATCCATGCCCGAGGCAGGATTTGAACCTGCGATCGTAGCGGTCGCGCGGTTCCAGACTGAAGCGCCTAGAACCGCTCGGCCACAACGGCTTGCGCCTCGACATGATAGCTTTAATTCCCCAGTAAAGAACAACAAATTTCGCGCCTCTTTCCGGCACCAGATTGTGTGCAAACATTGACGAGGACCTTAACCAACATGCCCCAGGCATTCGGCAGGCACGCAAACCTTCTTTGAGAACTACTGCGACGCCACTGCACGTATCCGACGCATGGGATATGCATTTCGTTCACCCAGAGACATTCAAGAAGCGAAGGACGTATACCTCTTGAAATAAGGCCAAGTCAATGTAGGCCTGACAAATTGTGTCGCGTATCAATGACAGCTTCGTGTGCCACTAGATGGTATTGATGTTGACAGTCGCGAACCGATGTAACTGCCGTTCGCCATTGAAGGCAGTGTAAGCGGTGGCGGAGGGGTTTGGTCACACCAACTCCTCCTTATCGATCGAGCGAGGTGGCGCAGTGGTTAGCACACTGGACTCACATTCGAGAGGACCACGGTTCAATCCCGCGTCCGACCATCCTGATTTAGGTTTTCCGTTATTTCCCTACATCGCTCCAGGCAAATGCCGGGATGGTTCCTTTGAAAAGGGCACGGCCGACTTTCTTGCCCGTCCTGACCTAATCCGATGAGACCGATGACCTCGCTGTTTGGTCTCTTCCACCAAACAACCCAACCTCCTTCTTGTCGTCTCTACTATCATGCTGTCCAAAGGAGATAGGGGGTTGTGTAACTCCCCCTCTTCCGAAAGTGCTGTACCAGCCAAAGAGTCGTCTTTCACTTCGTCCTCCCGTGAGTCACTGGAGAGAGGCTGTCATTGTGTCACATCGGCCCTTGTCGTGGTTTCTAGCGGCTGTAACGGGGTTCCATCGCCTCCTCCATCTCCTAACGGCTGTCCAGGAGTAGAATTATCCACCGTTTCAGTTCCTAAAGAGGGAGCAGTGTCGGTTGACGCCTCTGTAGCAGGAGCGTCCTCGACACTGTCGAAATCAGTACGATCGTGTGTATCTGTCCTCAAGACATCTGTGCACGCGGAGCGAAAGCTGCTTCCGGACGTGCGTCTCTGTATCAGAATGTGAGTGTAGATCCGACTCCTCTTCGCCTTCCAAGAGGAAACCCTGGGTTGGCACGACTCCTAGATCAACATCAACCCGTTCTTTGAGCGGCGACAGTTGCTGTTCGGGGCTATCCGGCGACTCCTTCCTCAGCGAGCGGGCGGTATGAGTATCATCAATAACGTGTCCGTCTGTCTATGGTGGTAACCTAACCCGATCCCCACCGCTAAACGTCGTAGGCGCCTTCACTTACGCAAAAGTAAGTGCTAGAATTAATGAAGGAACATGTTGTTAAGCTTCTCCTTATGGAATCTTGGTGATCCGCCGCGGTAAATGATCAGAGTAATCATGAACCTAATGTTCACATCGTGAGGATGTGCGCGGTTGTCCATCGTACATGATAACTGCACGACCACTGGTAGTTATGAAGGAACACGCCTCAATGAGTTCGATTTTGGCTTGTCTCACTCCAATGAGTACGAGATACGTTGTAAAAGTCTGCCTCTTCTCAGTCACGTGGCTAATGACAGTCCTGTACGGCTTAAGAGCGAAGATAACGGAATTGCGGCTACCTCAAAAGGGTAGCTCGAATACCAGGAGAGTCCTCATGCCTAGGCCTGCATGTTCAACGGTAACAGCTCCGATATGTCCATGTGAGTGCCTAAACAGTGTTTGCCGACATCACCGATAACCACCTTCGTGCACGGTTCTTCGTTTATCATCTTAGCATTGACTACACTGGCCATGATCGAAAAGTAGATACCAATGATGTCCTGTGGATCTAGACGTAGCTCATCAAGCAAGAAGTTTTCTACTTCGTATCCTCGCTACCGGGGAGTGCATTCTTGATGTTCTTCCTACAAGAGTTCGCCATGCCACTTCAGTGAACTATTAGTAAGCGACTCGCGCTCGCGGGAAGCGAACAAACTCGCATACTCCACTAGACCGGCGAACCAAGCACACATTCTCACCGCTCCGTCGCTGACGGCCAACTGCTTACCAAGCAGACGCACTAACCACTACGCCACCCTAACACATTGGTTTTGCAGAACACCATGGGCTGATCTGGAGCATCCCCAAACCAGATTCCCATTCATGGCTCAGCCCACTTGATATTCCTCCAAACTCGAACACCACTGCAGAAGGTCTCCAACCATGTTCGAATAACACCTCAGCATCATACGAAACGGGGGATCCCACCTGAAACACAAGCGTGGGTGCTTTAATCAAATGGATCTTACTGTCAGAGTTTAGTCTTCGCACACACACACACACACATACACACACACACACACACACACACACACACACACACACACACACACATTGTTACATGTGCATGTAGAGTCTTTAATACTATCATTGTCAACACATTTTATTTGAAACACATCAGATCTTTTGTGTCATCAGTCTTCTGACTGGATCGATGCGGCCCGCCACGAATTCCTCTGCTGTGCCAACCTCTTCATCTCAGAGGAGCACTTGCAGCCTACGTCCTCAGTTATTTGCTGGATGTAGTCCAATCTCTGTCTTTCTCTACAGTTTTTGCCCTCTACAGCACTCTCTAGTACCATGGAAGACATCCCCTGATGTCTTTGCAGATGTCCTATCCATTCTCCTTGTTAGAGTTTTCCGCATATTCCTTTCCTCTTATTACTTTCCTCTCTGATTCTGCGCAGAAGCTCCTCATTCCTTATCTTGTCAGTCCAACTAATTTTCAACATTCATCTGTTGCACCACATCCTAAATGCTTCAATTCTCTTCTGCTCCGGTTTTCCCACAGTACATGTTTTACTACCATACAAAATGAACATTCTCAGAAATCTCTTCCCTGAACTAAGACATATGCTTGACTCCAGTAGACTTGACTTGGCCAGGAATGTCCTTTCTGCCAGTGATAGTCTGCTTTTGATGTCCTCCTTGCTCAATCAGTCATTGGTTATTTTCCTTCCTGGGTAGCAGAATTCCTCAACTTCATCTACTTCGTGACCATCAGTCCTGATGTTAAGTTTATCGCAGCTCTCATTTCTGCTATTTCTCATTACTTTCGTCTTTCTTCGATTTACTCTCAGTTGATTTTCTGTACTCATTAGACTGTTCATTCTATTCAGCAGATCACGTAATTCTTCTTCATTTTCACTCAGGATAGCAATGTCATCAGCGAATCTTATCATTGATATCCTTTTACCTTGAATTTTAATTCCACTCCTGAACTTTTCTTTTTTTCCAATATTGCTTCGTCGACAGTAGGGGTGAAAGACTCCATCCCTGTCTTACATCCTTTTCAATTCGATCTCTTCGTTCTTGGCGTCCACTCTTCTTATTACCTCTAGTACATTACCCGTCTCTCCTTAAATGTTATCTCCATTTTTCTTATAATTTCGTACATCTTGCACCATTTTACATTGTCGCCCTATAGCTTATCCTTACTTCTATTAGAATTTCGAACATCTTGCACAATTTTACATTATCGAATGCTTTTTCCATGTCGACAAATTCTGTGAACGTGACTTGATTTATCAACCGCAGCGTCAGAATTGCCTCTCTGATATCTTTACATTTCCTAAAGCCAAACTGCTCGTCATCTAACACATTCTCAATTTCCTTTTCCATTTTCCTGTGTATTACTCTTGTCAGCAGCTTGGATGTATGAGCTGTTAAGCTGCCTGTGCGAGAATTGTCACATTTTCCAGCTCTTCCAGTCTTTAGAATTGTGCGGATGATATTTTTCAGAAAGTCAGATGGTATGTCGGCAGACTCGTACTTTCTACACATCAACACGAATAGCTATGAAATGTTGCCACTTACCCCCATGATTTAAGAAATTGTGATGGAATGGTATCTATACCTCCTGTCTTATTTGATCTTAAATACTCGAAAGCTCTCTTAAATTCTCAATCTAATACTGGATCCCCTATCTCTTAAATCAGCTCCTGTTTCTTCTTCTACCACATCAGACAAGTGCCCCCCCTCCCCCCCCCCAATAGAGGCCTTCACTGTACTCTTTCCTTCTATCCGCTGTCTCCTCTCCATTTAATAGTGCAATTCCTGTTTCACTCTTAAATTACCACCCTTGCTTTTCATTTCAGCGAAGGTTCTTTTGACTTTCCTAAAAGATGAGTCAGTCCTTCCGACAATGATACATTTTTGAATTTCTTCAAATTTTTTTAGCAGCTATTTCGTCCTAGCTTCGATACACTTCCTATTCATTACATTCCTCAGCGAAATGTATTTCTGTAGTCCTGAATTTCCCTGAACATGTCTGTACTTCCTTCTTTCATAGATAAACTGATGTATTTCTTCCGTTAGCAATGACTTCCTCGCAATTACTTTCTTTGAGTCTATGTTTCTCGTTCCTACTTCTGTGACTGCCATTTTTAGAGATGTTCATTTCTCTTCAACTGTACTGCCTACTGAGCTATTCCTTATTGCTGTATCTACAGCGTTAGAGAACTTCAAACGTATCTCGTCATTCCTTAGTAGTTCCGTATCCCACTTCTTTGCATATTGACTCTTCCTAACTAATCTCCTAAACTTCAGCCTACTCTTCATTACTACTATATTGTGATATGAATCTATATCTGCTTCTGGTGCGCCTTACAATACAATTCAGTATCTGATTTCGGAACCTCTGTTTGACCGTGATGTAATCTAACTGAAATCTCCGTTTAAGTACTGTATTACCCTTTCAATATCCTCATATACTTTCTCTATCTCTTCATCTTCAGCTTGGAACGTTGGCATGTGTACCTGAAGTAACGTTGTCGATTTTGATACGAATAACCTTAACACTGAACTGTTCACAGTAACACACTCTCTGACCTACCTTCCTACACATAATGAATCCTGCTTCCCCTTATATCATTTTCTGATACTGTTGATATTACCCTATACTCATCTCACCAGATATCCTTGTTTTCTTTCCGTTTCATTTCACTGACTCCTACCATATCTATATTGAGCCTTTGTATTTCCATTTTCAGATTTTCTAGCTTCCTCGCCACGTTCAAGTTTTCGATATTCCACGCCACGTCTCGTAGAACGTTATCCTTTAGTTGGTTATTCAATCTTTTTCTCATGGTTACCTCCCATTTGGCAGTCCCATCCAGAAAATCGGCATGGGGGAATATTCCGGAATCTTTTTTTCAATTACAGGTACGTGCCCTGTGGATACACGTTATATGTCTTTAATGAAATGGTTTCCGGTGCCTTCTGCATCCTCATGGCGTTGATCATAGCTCACTCTTTCGCCTTTAGGGGCAATCCCACCCCCCCCCCCCCCCACACACACACACAGTTTGAAGTTTGTTCATGTGAATAAACACAGCATGTCCCCATATGGAGCAGGCGTACAACATTACTGGTTTTATCGACTTGTAAAGATGAAGATCATTTTTCTTATTTAGAGACTACCTGTGATCATTAAGGGATAAAAAACAGCTAATATGCTGTTTGATTTATTCTCTGCATCTTTTATATGTTTCTTGAAGGCAAGATGTTTCTCCATACGAACTCTGAGATATTTGGCGGATTCAGACCGACGATTGCGTTCGTTGAAGAACATCAATTGCTATTGTAAATCCCGGTCTTTTTCTTGTGTAAAAGTTTGACTTTTGCACCAATTTATTTTGACTCGCTATTCTGTAAATCATTTTACAAGCGCTAGTAGAGCCCGTTCGATTTTGTCGCCATTTTATATCGGTACTGCGGCTTTGCAACACTCTGTTTCCTCGTCATCCGACATGAGGTATTTTCTTATTTGAGCACGAAATCACGAACTTTCGCATGAGTCAGATATCGTTTTGATGTTCACGACAGATACATCCCTCGTTCTAAATACTGTAGTTACTCAGACACTACTAATTGGAGTCTGCAGAGTGACACATCTTTCAATTTTTCCCTTTTAGGACCACGACACTAGGAGCAGAAATTACTAGAGTTCCATGTGATTAATATATCTATGAAAAAGCACTACACGTCCGACAGTGAAAACGTTTTCAAAATTTATCCAGGTGAAAACTGAATTACCATCTCTTAAACGGTTCTCGAAATATTTAAGGCGAACAGCTTACGTGAATTACCCTGTATTTACATGCATTTCTTCAATTTCTCAATAACAATATTTATGTGTTACCTGACTTGTCCAAGTACTCTTCACTGAATATGTGTTTTTTCCTCGTGTTGTTCGTCCTCCAAAAAAGTATCTGTCTAAACTCTGTAAAGACTCTACAAGAGATTTCCATCTATATGTTTTATTTTCCCATTACTAGAAGATAGAAAAGTATGCAACACCAACACATGAAGTGCTATTTATCCCTGTTCCCGACAAGCGAAGTGGCGCAATGGCTAGAACACTGGACTCGCATCCAATAGGATGAAGGTTAAAGTCCGACTCCGGCCATACACATTTAGGTTTTCTTTCAGTTCCGTTTCAGAGTCCTTCGATACCAAGCTTAATGCGAAACACGCCTAGGGTCTGCGCAACGGAGCGGAAGGAAGAGTTGGTCGGTCTGGAGAGCGTCCTAGTGGGAACAGGATGCAGCAGGCGGAATGCTGTGTCACGTACAAGTCCTGTCCAGAGAAAAAGCTGTCCAGTGGCCTGACAGCTTCCCGCTGCGCTAATGCCGATAGCCAGCGCACTATCCCTGTCAGTTTCCTAATCCAATAAATATGCTTTTGCTATCATTATCCAGCTCTATTAAATAATTCTGCAACCAAAGACCGGTTTGATGGCCAGATTTGCATATTAAGCTTGACTAAAATGTATTTTGCGTGGTCCGGACTTTTTTCTAGTTTTAGTAGGTCATTACTATAGCAAGGATTTTGTGTAATTACGTATTCCGCTGTTTCATATGTAGTTACAAGAAAACTAAAGTGTCTACGAGTTACACCGAAAGAATCCTTATTTCAAAGGTTTAAATTTCCTTTTTTTGCATGTGTACTGTATTTAAAATATCGCTTAGTACGACATCGCTTATTGCGGTTTATCGTATAAAATGATTTTTTTTATTGCATTTCGGAGAAATATATCGACTACAGCGTCCAAAGTTCATTTTTATTTGTTACGTATTTGTGAAATACTAACAACAATGTAACTCTTATTTATTCCGTCTTCTGCAGAATGTTGGTTTCAAATCAGATGTTAAAACGAATGCATCGTCAAACGCAAAATACGTACGCACATCTTAAACGCAAAAAGCAAACAAAGGCAACTTATTTCTTTAATTAGGACAGTGTACTGTAGTAGGCTTTACTTTATTTCCACTTAAAACTTAAAGCAAATGGTTAAAAAACTGAACAACGCTGTCTTTGCTGTGATTGTAGGACAGTAGAAATTTAAATTTCAATATGTGTTCTTTTTTTAAAGTACAGAAGTGAAATAAAGTTGTATTCGTTATTGATGTTTTCTGGTTATGGGTGTTAGATATTTTCGGTGCTTTAGGTACAGTAGATCACATCTGTACAACATTTGAGAGTGAAACATAGGAGAAAGTGTAAGCCTTCGTGTATTTTACGTAAAGATTACTGTCTTTTCATTTTGATGTAGTTTACTATTTTTGTAATGCAATAATTGGAACAGAGTTGTGTCATTCATGACTATCACACTATACAGCACTTATAGTAAGTTTTGAACATACTCAACATTTTATCTCATACATTATCGAAGACCATGTTCGACATTACTGAACAATTTTCATTGATGCTACTTTCTTCACTTATTAATGTTTTTTTACATTTTACCGGCATTTTGTTGTTGTACTACTACATAAATATGAGAAAAATTACTCTTCAGTCCCTCTCGACAAATACTGCATTGCAAATACTGTAGGCATACTGTATTTCTACTACGTTTTGAGATATTCATTCTGTGAGAGCCAAAAATTTACAGATATGAAATTTTTATCAAAAGACAAAGTAAAACCTATTTTTTGAGACCATCAGCTATAACGACTGGGATCCACGGGCACCTTCGACGTCGTTATAAACGGTTTCGACTGTATTTTGAGGTATAATACGTGCTGATACTACACTAGATAATTTCACATATTGCAATAGTATTGCGGAATTTGTATACGTTTGCTTAATTTTCACACACTTTCGTTAGATAGCAAGAAACGGAAAAAGTTATATTTTCGTGTTTCTCATACTGTCGTCAATCCCGTTACACTCAAACCTAAACCGCACACGTTCGACGCGTTACAACAACGACTCGTTTTAAACGCTTTCCTTTATAGTACTCAAACGTTTCACAGTGTTTAACAGTCGGCTGCATTTAAGTTAACCATGGCACCGCTTGCACCTTCGTTGTCACCAAAGATGAAGAGGTGGATATCTTTTGACAGAGCTTTAGCCATTGACAGTAAAATAATCCTCCGCCAAACTCGTGATAAAGGCACAGGTTGTACAATGATATCTCAGATTGAATAACATTTACGAATCAGTCTATATAGATAGCAATAAAGACTGGATTTCTTCAAAGAAACAGGATCTGTTTACGCAGTTGCAGGGACAGCCTGTATCAACTAATAGTGAATTTTAAAAAGAACTGTTTGGGATTGTTTGCAGAGAACATATGCTGTAAGAAACGCCAGGTACTTGAATTTAAACATTTCTTACAGAAACACTGCTACCGCTACATTACTGACGAGCCCTCTCTCAGGAGGAATTACCTGGATTCTTGCTGCGTTGACATATCAGAAAAAATCAGGATTGACATTGGCAAATCAGCAACATTAATTTCTGCCGATGAGACGACAGACGCTGTAGACCATTTCATTGCTAATCTGACTGTGAGCAAATTGGACCCTGAGGCTGCATCTGAATTGGGGATGATAGCTATGGATGACACAAACAGATTTCTGTTTAGCATGACTGCTGTAACCGCTCAAAATAAGCAGTTTTTGAAATAATCTAATTTCTGTTTTTTATCGCTATTATTTCTAGCAATAAACGTAGACTTCGAAAAAAGATAGGAAAATTATATTGACGGTGAAAGAGTAGGAGATCTCGATCGACAAGAGATTGAAACTGTAACAGAAATCTGTCTCATTGTCCCTATTATAGATGGTGAAGATGAATGGCACGTGTGCAGCAATTTGATGACTTCGCTGCATTTCGATGGTGTTAATTTTTCAAACCATAAAATTAGGGGTTCATTTGTTATCTCAAGTTCACAGCATATCAATAAAATCATAGGCATATCGATAAGCTTTACCTTCTCTTGCAAGGGACATTGTGGATGCATTCTTCTTGTAAGGTGATGTAAGTTTTTCGTGCCTCCTCTCTCTTTTCACCTTTTGGAGGAAATGGAGCATCGAATTTCATTACTACCGCACTTCATAATATCCTTCCAACCTATGGATGATGCCATTCTGCAAAACAGCCGATATCCGGGGACTAGACAGAGAACAACAGTGTAGACCATGTGGGGACAGGGCCTGCACACTGCACCTATACGAGTATCGTCTAATAGGCCAATCCACGAGCGAGAGGTACGTTACTGTACCGAATCTTTTGTCATGTGCTCGTTGCTAGTTTCTAAATGACGGAGATGTTAAAATAGCCATTTTCTGTAATAACCTAATATTTCAAAATGGTTCAAATGGCTCTGAGCACTATGGGACTCAACTTCTGAGGTCATTAGTCCCCTAGAACTTAGAACTAGTTAAACCTAACTAACCTAAGGACATCACAAACATCCGTGCCCGAGGCAGGATTCGAACCTGCGACCGTAGCGGTCTTGGGGTTCCAGACTGCAGCGCCTTTAACCGCACGGCCACTTCGGCCGCCCTAATATTTCAATGCAAATTTTACGAATAAAGATTGAGCGTTCGTTGAAAAGTTCGATTTAAAAATCAAACATTTAAGCACTGCTGCTATGGAAAATTGATACAATGTTAATTTTACCCGGTTATTTGTAAAAAAACCAAAAAAAACTTGTTCTAAGACCGAATAAATACCGAAACGTCTCGGTTATTCAGAACTAAAATACCGGTATCGGTTTTAACCGGTTGTTTCTTTTCCCATCCCTAATATAAACCCTTTTTAATTTATTGTAAACCTTTGGAGGTGTTCTACAATTGCTAGATTTATTAACTCTGGCCAGATGTCTTAAATGGAGGGACGGTCGTATTGATGCACACAGATGCATCTCCGTACATGTTGATAGCGGGGAAATAGCTTGAAGTATTTCATCCGAACTTAGTGCATGTTACGTGTACGGCTCATGGATTGCAGTGCATGGCTGAGACACTTAGACACCAATTCCCAGAAGTAAATATACTGACATCAGCAACGAAGAAGGTTTTTTTGTAATGTCCTTACCGTGTACAACGCTACAAGGAACAGCTATCTGATTTACTCCTACCTCAGGAACCAGCGATAATAAGGTGGGCTACATGGAGCTGTGATTCTTTACAGTATGTACTCTGAAGTTAGTGACGGAGAAGTTTCCTTCCGATCCTACAGTGTCTGTGAGTGAATCCTTGCCAGCATTCAACAGTTCTGAAGTTCGCAGTTCAGTTTCATACTTCGCGAGGCACTTCAGCTGGCTTCCCGGCAGTATCAAGAAACTGGAGACTACGGGTATGCTTCTCCAAGAGGCTGTGGGAATAATGGAGGATGCAGTTTGGAAGGCCCGTGTTGTACAACGTAATGTGGCTGGTGTCATTTCCAGAAACTGCAGTCCGTGCTGAATAAGGACCCTTGATACTCGCATACTTAGTGGTGAAATTGTAAACCGCCTGAGAATATTATGCCGAGCGCAATACCTCTGTATAAATATGCACCGTTTCCTTCTTCGTAAGTTGAACGACGTTTCTCCATTTATAAAGACTTACTGTCAGGCAGAAGACTGTGCATGGCAACAGAACTGAAATCTGGTTTCGCAGGACAGAGCGGATCAGGTTATAGTTATGGAGGGGGCCGTAAACAGTCACTGTTAGTTACACAAAACACACACAAACTTTTATTTTCCTGAAAACCACGTAATTACACGTTGCCTTAAAAGGATCAAATTAAAACAATACGGCTGAAGGCCTAGTTAAGAAAACTTCGGATAGCTCCTGGGCTGAAGGCCCAAAACCACACCAAAAAGAAGAACGGTTGAAAGCCTGAACAGAAGTTATAAAAACTGCTTCAAAGAACACACGCAGCTGAAGGCCTTACTAAAAAAAATACTTCACGTAAATACTCGGCTGAAGGTCACACACAAGAGACTGAACAACTCAGGGCATAGGGCCTGGATAACAAGAATTTCAGATAGAGCAAATTTGTTTAAAAAACTAGTTTTAAACAAATTAATTTTCAAAATTTTAATTTAAGACGGCTGAAGGCCTCGCACAGTGCATCAGACTAAAATGAAAATCACAATCTAAAACCAACAGAACAGTGGTCCTCAGAAGAGTTCCAAGGGTCGGCCTGAGGAGGTAGCTCTAATGTAAGGTGAGCTGAGACAGGCAGCCAAGAGTATGGTTAAGTAATCGGATGGCAACCCGACCCAGGGACGGCTGAAGCACCGCCCAACAACTTAATCAATTCCCTTCCATCCGACCAACGGTACGACAACGGAAAATATCAGCCGAGTACGAAGATACCAGCCGCACTACATCATCAAAATTGGCGTCTAAAAACAGCCAAGCCACAATAACCGCTCTTAAGAAAATAATATGAACAAACAACTAAAAGGCTGTCGAACTTCACGCAGTGCCGGACAGCATCAACACGGCGAGGAAAAACACACTGACGGAAAACTACGCTAACGGCAAGGGCAGGTAACTAGGGCGTTAACGGCTACAAGGTAGAAAATACCGCTGGTGCACTTCATTGGTAAGTAACAGCCAATTTAACAGTTGAAGACCACACAGGAAGACGGCTGCAAAATTTCGCCCGACTCCAACACAGCATACGTTGCTGCCAGCGGGAACGGCCCAGGAAGCAACGACCGACAATGAGCAAAGAGATGTCACAGCAGTTGAGGTTTTATAACAGGTTAACTGAGCTTTCAACTTCAGTGTCCAGGTTCAGTGTGCAACGAACTTTGTAGCTAGCGCCTCACGATCTGACTACGCGTGCACGTCGCCATCAGTCCCGGCCTGACCTTTTGCTGCGGAGGCTTCCTCACTGCTCTATCCCAACCGACTGACTGCCACACACACAGCCACACGGAAATCTAGCGGTCACACCAAAGATGGTGTAGCAGTACTAGTATCGATAAGCGCTGCTGCTGCCACTGATGGAGGCAAGTCATCAATTCGTTGTGGCAGTAACTCAGGGAGAAAGAAGACGCCACTCGATTGCGACACACTGCCAAAGAACAAACGGCATCAACGCCAGCCAGCCACGGCTCAAGAACTTTTGGAAAAGTATATTCAACTTTGCATTCCGTTCCACTGTGACTTAAATGCTTGAATAGGAGTCCGTGTACTTCAGTAGTTTGTAGCGAAAGTGAACTGATTAAGAATTAACATAGATATCACACTAGCCTGCCTGTGAACTTACATTTTCTAGTCAAAAAATAAAAGTTTGGATTTTGCGTATAACTGCTTCATTAAGTAGTTATTTTAATGTTTCACCAATTCTGGATACTGAGAGTATCGGTAGTGTGTCAAATCAGAAATGATGAACTCCTACTTCAAATGTCCTTTTACAACGGAGATCTGGGAGTACTGCCTTAGTTTAATTCTGTCGGCACTTCAAATATGAGTCGCAGAGATATTTATGTCAACGGAGTTGGGAAACATCTAAAATCAGTTTGATGAAAAAGGTCCCAGTGCCCGGCAGAATGTCTGTCGGTCTACGCCTGAGAGGTTGCGCCTTACTTACTCCTGTCATAACCTATACGTTAGATCACTCGAGAGAGAAAAAACTGTATCCAATGGTTGGTAGAATTAGTAAGTTACGCCGATCTACAAACAGGGTAGGAGAAGCTATCCACAATATTACCGTACTCTCCCACTGATATCCATCTCTTATACAGTCTTGAAAAATATTCTGGCCTCAGCCGGCCGCGGTGGCCGAGCAGTTCTAGGCGCTTCAGCCCGGAGCCACACGACTGCTACGGTCGCAAGTTCGAATCCTGCCTCGGGCATGGAGGTGTGTGATGTCCTTAGTTTACTTAGGTTTAAGTAGTTAGTTCTAGGGCACTGATGACCTCAGATGTGAAGTCTCATAGTGCTCAGAGCCATTTGAGCCATTTATTCTGACCTCAAACATAATGAGGTATCTCGAATAGAACTTCAACCAGAATGGATTCCAAGAACATCAATCTTGCGAAACACAGCACGCACTTTTCTTACCTATTCTGAAAGCCGTGGATCAATGCAGTCACGTTAATGCTGTACACCTTTACTTACGAAAAGCACTTCTCACAAGGGAGACTCCCCATCGCACCCCCTTTTCATTTAGTTGTCAGATGTCCCAGTGGATAGCCCGTCGAAAACTGAACACAGGACATGAAAACGCGAAGAAGATGTACTGAACTGAGAAAAAAGTAGAAAAATAGAAACAACGAAAGTTCCAAGCTCAAGCTGTGCAACATCGAGCGAAGTTGAATGCGAACGGCGTCGTGGTTAGGTGGTCACGGTGTTGGACTGAGAAGGTGAGGATTCGTCTTCAAATCTTCTTCGTGCCCCATATTTCTTTTCTTTTCTTTTCTTTTTTTTCCACAAAATTATGAACCGCCCGTCCGGTCAGTGACGTGTCTCTTCGCTGTATTTAAATTCGTGTCTGTGTCGTGGTGTAACGTCTGTTTGCAAATGGACCTCCAGACATACGTACCTCCTACTTGTTCTACACAACTATCGCATGTTATGACCCTTACGTTCCGGTGTGGAAGTTTTTGCTCTTGAATTCTTTTATTGTAACGTAGTTCGCACCCGTTAACTTCTCTTTTTCATTTCGGTCAGAGGTCTCAAAAATGGTCCAAATAGCTCTAAGCACTATGGGACTTAACGTATGAGGTCATCAGTACCCTAGAGTTAGAACTACTTAAACCAAGTTAACCTGCCCGAGGCAGGATTCGAACCTGCGACCGTAGCAGCAGCGCGGTTCCGGACTGAAGCACCTATAACCACCCGGCCACAGCGGTCAGCTTGTCAGAGATCTATTCGGCATCTCGCTTGCTGTCACTGTTGATCACATTTACTTGTCACGATAATATATTCTTACCATACGACTCATATTATGTAACCAATGTATAGTACAACATTTTCCAAGGCGACAGAAGGAGAACAGACGTGTCAATGACGCGACAGACAGTTCATAAATTTGTGAAAAAAAAGTGCCCCAGGGAGATTCGATTACGCATCTGCGGCTTTGCACACCAACATCATAACCACACACCACAACGTCATCAGTCTTTCAAGCTGCTCGATTTGCATATATTAATCTCAGACCGTTCATTGTTTCTGTATTGCTTCTTTTTTCACAGTTCAGTACATCTTCTTCCTGTTTTCATGCTCGAGCTGCGTTCAGTTTTTGAGGGCTATCCAGTGGGGAATATTACTTCTAAATCTGATGGGGTGCTATGGTGCGAAAGGGACTTTTCCTTGTCAGTGTCACAAAAACGATTATTAAGAAACCTACAATCATATGGGGTATCAAGTGAATCCGTGATTGGATTGAGGTTTTATTGGTCATGAGGACGCAGCATACGTGGAGAATCTTGCACTGATATGTACGTAACTTCAAGTGTACACCAGGGACATGTATTAGCATCCACACTTTTCATGTTGTATATTAATAGCAACCTCTGACTTGATGCACCTATCTGTAATGAAGTGCCGGCCGGAGTGGCCGTGCGCTTCTAGGCGCTACAGTCTGGAGCCGAGCGACGGCTACGGTCGCAGGTTCGAATCCTGCCTCGGGCATGGATGAGTGTGATGTCGTTAGGTTAGTTAGGTTTAATTAGTTCTACGTTTTAGGCGACTGATAACCTCAGAAATTAAGTCGCATAGTGCTCAGAGCCATTTGAACCATTTTTGTAATGAAGTACAATCTGAAGAAAGACCGTTTTCAAAACCAGTAAGAAATCTAATACGAGTGTTGGAACTTTAATAGTGACAACCATTTATTTACAGCTCGTACAAAATGGATACATGTTTCAAAGTCTTACTGACCTTCAAAGTAGTCACCAGTATTGCGTATAACCCGTAGCCAGCTGTGTGGAAGTCATAGAGTACTCTTAGGAAAATGGTTCAAATTGCTCTGAGCACTATGGGACCTAACATCTGAGGTCATCAGTCCCCTAGAACTTAGAACTACTTAAACCTAAGTAACCTAAGGACATCACACACATCCATGCCCGAGGCAGGATTCGAACCTGCGACCCTAGCGGTCTCGCTGTTCCGCACTGAAGCGCCTAGAACCGCTCGGCCACTACTCTTAGCAGTGCCAATTGTGTTGACAGTTCAAGCGACGCGATCTATTGCCCGAAGAATTTGTAGCAGTTCTGAAGCGAATGCCATGAAGTGTTTCCTTCAGTTTAGAAATCGAGTTGAACTTACGAGGGCTTAAGTCAGGGGAGTGCAGTAGATGATATAGCACTTAGGAGCCCCATCAGTCAAAAAAAAAAAAAAGGTTCAAATGGCTCTGAGCACTATGGGACTTAACATCTGTGGTCATCAGTCCCCTAGAACTTAGAACTACTTAAACCCAACTAACCTAAGGACATCACACACATCCATTCCCGAGGCAGGATTCGAACCTGCGACCGTAGCAGTCGCGCGGGTCCGGACCGAGCGCCTAGAACCACTGGACCACCGCGCCGGCAGTCAAACAAAACAGTAACAGCTTGCACTGTATGTGCTTGAGCATTGTCCTGCAAAATGATGGTCAGGTCCTGGAGAAAGTGTCATCACTTCTGAAGCTGGTCGTTGGTTGTGTTCCAAAAATGAACAGCATAGAGACAGCATTCGCTTCAGAACTGCTACAAATACGTCGGGCAATAGACCGCACCGCTCGAACTGTCAACACAACTGGCACTGCTAAGAGAATTCTATCCCTTCCACACAACTGGCAACGGGTTATACACAATGCTGGTGACTAATCTGAAGGTCAGTAAATCTTTGAAACACGTATCTATTTTGTACGCGCTGTAAATAAATAGTTGTCACTATTAAAGTTCCAACCCTCGTATTTGCAGCAGCGGCAGAATGGAACGGAAAGAAAGCTAATACTTGGTACTAGGGAACCATACTTTGTCACGTTCTTTGTAGTGGTTTTCAGAGCACTGATGTGGATATAAATGAACGTTGTTTTATGCTTTTTATCTCTCGGCATCCTTATTATTCTGAAGTTCGAAAAAGGGATGGTTTCGGCATACGTGTAGTTGGATCAGTTGTGCAAGGATCACAAAACCCCGTCTACCGTTTGAAGGGAACATCTCACGTCCTCTGACGTCTCTGCTGTTACACCTACACACAGATAAAATACCTATGGAATGGTACAATATAGACTATAAATTGGATTGTGAAGCACAATGCTGCTCTGTAACTGTTTCCTCGATAATACCATAGCTTTCAGTGGGTACTATCGCCACACTTACGCTACTGTAAATTTTAAATACACCTACAGCCAGAAAACGTGAAGGACGTAGAAGAGATGATCTCATGTCAGTGTAACTTTATCACACACTTACCATGCGCGGATATGGAAATTGTTGTGTGAGTTACTATGGGGGTCAGCACTGACACAAACGAGGAAGGAGAGAAGCTGCAATGGCCGGTAGTAGGAATCCAAATCATCTGAACAAAACACTTGAAGATTAATATAACCCTTTATCTCCAAAAAGGAAATAAATATAACTTTAGCTGCTACTAGAAGCAATTACTGTTCACTGCTACCACTCGCATAACGCAGAATAAGTGATGTTATCCTATTACTGAGTACTGACGCTCTCAAAGTGTGCGACAGAATTGGGCCGACCCGCGATGGGCGGCTGATAAAGTCAACGTTAACAGGAGGTGCTGAACTCTGTCTTCCTGGAGATGATGCCGCTGCCCGATCTTTCCAATGGCGCGGGGTCAGCGCCTTGTTGATGCCGTTTCATCGTACTTCGCTGTCCTGTCTGCAGTCGATGCTTTGGGACTGCGCAGAAATGATTAGAGCTGCAACTCTGTTTGGCAGGTAGAACGGCCATCAGTGTGTATTCGTGTTTTTAGCACATAGTGCTGTTCACGGAATTGTCGGAATATAAAAGGGGGGTGAAGAGCATCAGATGTTTAGCAGCAACTATGAAGGGAGCGGAATGCCGGATACTTGTGTGAAATAGCGTTATCAGCCCCTGGCAGTGTTTTAAAGGGACTTCTTGTGGATCTCCATTTAACCGGCTGGCGAATCGTGGAATATCCACAGTTTGGGACGTTCAGAAGCGACCGTGGCGCGATGTTGGACAGTATGGGATCGTGAATGCAGGCATACTCATCGTCAAGGATCCGGTCGACCACCTCTGTCCACCACAAGGGAGTACGGTAGTATTGTGCATGAAGCACGCTGTAGTCGCCTGACATCCGCACCCACCATCCTAGAACTCCGGCTCAGTGGCAGTGTCCAAGATACCAAGGACAAGTTACAACAGTTGCGGGCCGGCTTGCATCAGGAGTTGGTGCAACTGTTTCATGGCACCATCCCAATCGAATCAGTGAATGCGTCCAACTCAGAAGAGGTGCATGTCATACCGATAAGGGGCTCAGTCAGACTGCATACTGCAAACGCTGAACTAACGTCACATATTCTCTCAACCCTTGCAGTTTCATATCGTTTCCTCCATGCCTTTTCGATGCTTCACTTTTCCGTCACGCAGTGTGTTTGATGTTCATAATATTACAATAAGGCGCTTTGCTCTGCCGGTGTAATCGCCGAAATTAAAAATTGTGAGCATAAGCCAAAAAATAGTAACTAGCAGGAAACATGACATTAATATCGCATAACACTCTCTAGCCTTAGAAATGGCCTCAGTCTCGTGAGCCAAGGAGTCCACAGGTCTAAAGCCAAACGTTATTTACTGCTCGAGTGTTTGGGATCACTAACAGGTCGGGTTAAAGAAAGATGCAGGCTTGCCCTTAGAGTTGTTAGCAGTAAGTTCCTTGAACACGCGAGTATAACGCAAATGCTCCATGATCTCTGTTTAGAGTACCGGCGTTTGCGACAGACTGCAGAATGGTGCTACAGCAACCATCACACATCTCGCGTAAGGCCCTCGAAGACAAGAGAAATAGGGGTTCGTACCGAGAGACAGAGACAGTCGTTTCCTCCTCGCAGCATATGAGAGTGGCACAGTTGGGAAGGCGTGCAAAATCGTGAAAATGAAATAAGAATTTATGTATCAATATGCACAAAATTTATTGTTAAAATCATACTTTTTGATTCAGTTAAAAGTTTCGACTGACAAAAATATCCTCTATCCTTAACTACCTCTCTGAGTTTGGCTTGGTGTTACTTCGTAATTGACTTGTCGCCCTTTAAATAAACTGCACAACGCGATATGACTAAATACTAATACAAAGGATGTCGTCGAGATATAGCAAAAATAGTAAGTAACTCCCAAACGAATCTGACAGCTTTTGAAAGCAGCATAGTGGCTTGGAACTCAACGCATTTACTGAATTAAGGCCCTATATTCTGCCGAGCTGCAGTATCACCACATCCAAAATGACAGCGAAAGCGACTGCTCCTTCTGACTGACTGCGATTCCTACAGCGTCAGTGGATGCTCACTGAAACTCTGAAACCGACTGCTCACGTGAAATAATATTGTCCGTAATACTCCTCTCCATGAACTGCTCTAGTCACCGTGTCCAAGTGAGATCAGCTGATTGCCCAAAGAACATATAGAAACACAGTCTCACGACAAGCACGCGAGAATAAAAAGCACTTCTAATATTCAACTGGAAACGGCCTTGCCTCAGCGGTAACAACGATTCTCGCCAGATAACCCAAGTTAAGCGCTGCTGGGCCTTGCTAGCACTTGGATGGGTGACCCTCCGGTCTGCCGAGCGCTGTTGACGCGCGGAATGCACTCAGCCCTTGTGACGCAAATTGAGGAGCTACTTGACTAAGAGGTAGCGGCTTCGTTCACGAAAACTGACAGCGGTCGTGAGAGCGGGGTGCCGGGCAAGTGACGCCTATAGAATGACACGGCGGCCGGTCACCACCATTAGGGTCTACCGCGACCTGTTACGACGGAGTTTAGTTTAATTTAGTCTTAATGTCCAACTGCTCTTAGAGCTTCTTAATTTCCGTACTCTGCTTACAGAGTGACGAATATACACCTCACAGAGACGCGCTGGTACATCTGCTAGACAATCAATCGGAGTGTCAAGTGTCTCTGTATTATGCACGATATGCGGCATACAGGGAGACGTCCTCTCTGCTCACGGAGAGGGCTCAGACGCGACTGCTGTTTACACAAAACTTACAGCTCCGCTGTTGCAAAAGAACAGCAGGAGGACCGCTCTTTCCTGACCAGCCACAGGTCTCCTCTCTAAACGAGTGCCCTCTTCCTACTTAGTCGTACAGCTTTCCGCCAGTCCGTGCTAGACTTCGTAGCACTGGAGAGGAAATTTCCGGCTAAACTCCCTCTGCTGACTTTTTTTTTTTTTTTTGGTCATCAGTCTACTTACTGACTGGTTTGATGCGGCCCGCCATGAATTCCTTTCCTGTGCTAACCTCTTCATCTCAAATGTCAGAGTAGCACTTGCAACCTACGTCCTCAATTGTTTGCTTGACGTATTCCAATCTCTGTCTTCCTCTACAGTTTTTGCCCTCTACAGTTCCCTCTAGTACCATGGAAGTCATTCCCTCATGTCTTAGCAGATGTCCTATCATCCTGTCCCTTCTCCTTATCAGTGTTTTCCACATATTCCTTTCCTCTCCGATTCTGCATAGAACCTCCTCATTCCTTACCTTATCAGTCCACCTAATTTTCAACATTCGTCTATAGCACCACATCTCAAAAGCTTCGATTCTCTTCTGTTCCGGTTTTCCCACAGTCCATGTTTCACTACCATACAATGCTGTACTCCAGACGTACATCCTCAGAAATTTCTTCCTCAAATTAAGGCCTGTATTTGATATTAGTAGACTTCTCTTGGCCAGAAATGCCTTTTTTGCCATAGCGACCATCAACCCTGATGTAAAGTTTCTCGCTGTTCTCATTTCTACTACTGCTCATTACCTTCGTCTTTCTCCGATTTACTCTCAAACCATACTGTGTACTCATTAGACTGTTCATTCCGTTCAGCAGTTCATTTAATTCTTCTTCACTTTCACCCAGGATAGCAATGTCATCAGCGAATCGTATCATTGATATCCTTTCACCTTGTATTTTAATTCCACTCCTGAACCTTTCTTTTATTTCCATCATTGCTTCCTCGATGTACAGATCGAAGAGTAGGGGCGAAAGGCTACAGCCTTGTCTTACACCCTTTTTAATACGAGCACTTCGTTCTTGATCGTCCACTCTTATTATTCCCTCTTGGTTGTTGTACATATTGTATATGACCCGTCTCTCCCTATAGCTTACCCCTACTTTTTTCAGAATCTCGAACAGCTTGCACCATTTTATATTGTCGAACGCTTTTTCCAGGTCGACAAACCCTATGAAAGCGTCTTGATTTTTCTTTAGCCTTGCTTCCATTATTAGTCGTAACGCCAGAATGGCCTCTCTCGTTCCTTTACTTTTCCTAAAGACAAACTGATCGTCACTTAGCGCACTCTGAATTTTCTTTTCCATTCTTCTGTATATTATTCTCGTAAGCAGCTGCGATGCATGAGCTGTTAAGCTGGCTGTGCGATAATTCTCGCACTTGTCAGCTCTTGCCGTCTTCGGAATTGTGTGGATGATGCTTTTCCGAAAGTCAGATGATATGTCGTCAGACTCATATATTCTACACACCAACGTGAATAGTCGTTTTGTTGCCACTTCCCCCAATGATTTTAGAAATTCTGATGGAATGTTATCTATCCCTTCTGCCTTATTTGACCGTAAGTCCTCCAAAGCTCTTTTAAATTCTGATTCTAATACTGGATACCCTATCTCTTCTAAATCGACTCCTGTTTCTTCTTCTATCACATCAGACAAATCTTCACCCTCATAGAGGCTTTCAATGTATTCTTTCCACCTAACTGCTCTCTCCCCTGCATTTAACAGTGGAATTCCCGTTGCACTCTTAATGTTACCACCGTTGCTTTTAATGTCACCAAAGGTTGTTTTGACTTTCCTCTATGCTGAGTCTGTCCTTCCGACAATCATATCTTTTTCGATGTCTTCACATTTTTCCTGCAGCCATTTCGTCTTAGCTTCCCTGCACTTCCTATGTATTTCATTCCTCAGCAGTGGCACGAGGTACCCTCAGTAGCGCACCATATGATGGCTACAGGAGTATGTATGTAGACGTAAATTACATATTGGACAGTCACGAAAATCCGTGGGTGTTGATTGCCTTGTTTTACCAGCCGTTCCAAACAGTCGGGACATTTTCCCCGGAGGTTTCAATCGGGTGATTTAGCTACAGATCGAGATATAATAAGGTGTGTGATTCTTCGTCAAACCAGGTACGTATGCATGCAAACCTCGTAATACGACTGTTGTCATCTTCAAAGTTGGGATGTCCACAGCATATTCATCATGATGACACAGAGGGTCGGATAGCAGTTAATCACCTAGAATTTGGAAATGACATTTTGATTCCCGTTTACTGTAACATGGATGAGTGTGTACCCGCGACATCACAGGCCGTCGGTGTACACGATGCTTTGTATCATTTGAAGCTAGACAAAAGAGCGACACGTCGAACGACAGAAACGCCACCAGTCAACCTGACGAGTCGGTGTGTTTTCTGGCCGACTGAAAATGTGCTATGCCGCTATGAGAAACCCTCTTTGCAAGATTTCTGACACCAAACGTCCATAGCATGCAGTTCTTTCTTCAATACTTGCTCGGGAACTAGTTGAGATGGACCTTTATCAACTGAAGCAGCAATTCTTATCGAATTTGAAACCGACTGTCATTAACTAAGCGTAACACTCATCGCCGGTCTCTGTGGATTACGATCTTTTTACGCCCGACGCTCTTACACCGTTATACATAACTGCGAGCAGTTTTAGTAGTCACTTTTGTATAGTTCTCGCAAACACAACAACACAAAAAGGACAATTTCATTTACGGCAATGTCAGCCTAACGGCTCCTGTTGCCCATACCGTTGCGTCTCCACATCGGCCCATCTTCCCACTGGCCGGTGCGATGCCACATCACTTGACTGCCATGACTTACAACAGCTAGGGGAGGGGGCAGCGGAATAACAAGGCAGCCCGGTATCAGTTCCATACCGTACAGTGCCCTTCAAATCGGCCAATTTGCTTTTCTAAGGGGATAACAGGTTTACAGTAAACGGAAACGTAAGCTCTGTCCGCAAGCAATAGGGTGCCCATCGCTACCAACCAACCGCCATGTCATCCTCCGCCAGTTCTATGCGACTGGGGGGAGTGGGAGGGGGAGAAAGTGTGGGGTTGTTAGTTGTCGCTAGCCGCTACTATTCGATCAAATAACTCCTCACGGGCACCATGATGCTGGGTAAAACCTGTCTCTGTCCTCCCACGAAGAAAAACTTCCTGGCAGCACCGAGAACCGAATCCGGGTCCTCGGCATGACAATCAGCGACGCTGACGACCCACCTACGGAGGCGGACAGCCTGCCTCTACGGTTCGTCCAATTTTGTGTGATCACCTCTGTAAAACAGCATACACGACCCTGTGTAATGTGTAAATATCGATCCCCTTCAAAATTCAGGTAACTTTGAGAATATGATCCTACACTACGTATTCATATTATGCAACTTGCTTACTTACTGGTGACAATATTCAAGGAAGATGGGCGAGTGCATCAGTTTGAGATGAGGCAACCGGGTTAGAAAACTACTGAGACCAATGTTATAAGCTAAAATGAGTAAATCGTAATTTTAACGTTGGTGTACTGACGATGATAAAAATCTAAAGACGCATATTTTGGTAACACTTTTGTTTGTCTACACAACAGTTTTTCAAATCGCCATCCCTCAGACTCCACGCAGGCACGATATCGACACACAAATACCTGTTGTACGTCATCGAACATTCCTGGTGTTGTTCGAAAACTGGCACTCTGAATGAGAATTATAGCCAAGAGATCCTCTTCTATTTCGATACATGTATCGCACACCAGATTTTTAAGTGATCCCAAAAGAAAAAAATCAAGTGAACCGGATCAGCACAAAGAACTGGCCACGAAACAAAAAATCATTTTCCTATCCACCTCTTGTGCAGTGTCTGAAGCATGTGTTCATAAACAAGATGGGCAAAGTAAACAGGAATCCCGTGTTCTCCAAGATCTAGTGGGATATCACACCGTTTGCAGTGCGTTATTGGGGTTTCCCGTCCCCAGGCACTATGAAGTAGCCGTATATATTCATCGTGTTTTACAGCACTATAATGTTACTACTTTTGTAAAAAAACATATCGACTTTTTAAACGGTACAGCCAACAATTCGTAGGTTCTCGTATACCAGTGTTAGACATGACCCACTAGACATTTGAATTTCTAGGTTTCGACTTAGTCGCTTTCCTTATTTCAAATCGACGCATCTGGCTTCCATGTAGTGCCTACTTTTGTAATATGATAAACACATCTAGGATGCTCTTGCATTTACAATACAAAACGACATATTGATAACTGTTTGCTGTATAATCCCTAGGACGTACACTGCCAGCCAAACAGTATGACCACTGCCCGAGGCGACATCGGATGCCGGCTGGTGACGCTGCGTGCACGTGAAGCGATAACAAAAGTATGTAAGCGTAGCAGACACGGAGGAATCACCCTAGAAATGATGTGGGCTGCAAATTGGGAAATGCACTGAAATAAGCAACTTTGACAAAGAACAGATTGTTATTACGCAGAGACAATGAAGGAGTATCTAGAAAACGGCGAAGCTGGTCGAATGTTCACGTGCTTCTGTCGTGAGCACCTACGGAAAGAGGCCGAACGACAGTGAAACTAACACTAGGCCCTAAATGTTTGAAAGTCGACGTCTCCTCGCAGAACGTGGAGTTAGGCGTCTTGTGTCTCCTGCAAAGTTGGATAGATTGTCATCTGTGGCATCTCTGCCGAAAGAACACAATGTTGGTACACGCACAATTGTTACAAGGCATACTGATCATTGTACGTTGTTGAAGATGGAACTCCGCAGCATACCACCCCTAAGTGTTGACATATTGATCATACGACATCGTCAGTTACGATCGCAGTGCGCACGGGGCCATCAGGATTCGATCGTCATTCACTAGGTCCATGGTCCGTCTTCGAGGTGGACGCCGGCTCGAAACGTGCAGTGTGCACGGACGCAGACTGGTAGGAGCAATATTATCCTATGCGGGACATTCTACTCTGCTTTCATGGCACCTATGGTAGTAATCAAAGACACTCTGACAGCTGCAAACCACCTGTATCGTTTCATGCTTGAAGTCTTCCTCCACAGCGATGTCATCTTTCAGCAGTATAACTGCCCGTGACTCAAAGCCAGAACCGTGCTCGCGACTGCTACGGTCACAAGTTCGAATCCTGCCTTGGGCATGGATGTGTGTGATGTCCTTAGGATAGTTAGGTTTAAGTAGTTCTAAGTTCTAGGCGACTGATGACCGCAGATGTTAAGTCGCATAGTGCTCAGAGCCATTTGAACCGTGCTACAGTGGTTTGAGGAGCATTATAGTGAACTCACGTTTATGTCTCGCTTGATGTAAACCCTGTGGAACCTATCTGGGTCACCGTGTACACAAATCGGATGCCCTTATCTACGCTAACTACACTAATCAAAAAAGTCTTTTTATCACCTGTATAGAAAATTGGAATAGAGATCAACATAAACAACATTTCCGCCCTCTTTACTGCTCACGAAAACCACACACTGCATGTTGTACTGCCATACAGCGAGACCTTCAGAGGTGGTGGTCCAGATTGCTGAACACACTGGTACCTCTAATATCCAGTAGCACGTCCTCTTGCATCGATGCATGCCTGTATTCGTCGTGGCATATTATCCACAAGTTCATCAAGGCACTGGTGGTCCAGATTGTCCTACTCCTCAACGGCGATTTGGCGTAGATCCCTCAGGGTGGTTGGTGAGTCACGTCGTCCATAAACAGCCCTATTCAATCTATGCCAGGCATATTCGACAGGTTTCATGTCTGGAGAACATGCTGGCCATGCCGTTATCCTGAAGGAAGTCATTCACGAGATGTGCACGACTGGGGCTCAAATTGTCGTCCATGAAGACGAATGCCTTGCCAGTATGCTGCCGATACGGTTGCACCATCGGTCGGAGGATGGCATTCACGTATCGTACAGCCGTTACGGCGCCTTCCATGACCACCAGCGGCGTACGTCGGCTCCACATAATGCCACCCCAAAACAGCAGGGAACTTCCACCTTGCTCCACTCGCTGGAAAGTGTGCCTAAGGCGTTCAGCCTGACGAGGTTGCCTCCAAACACGTCTCTGACGAGTGTCTGGTTGAAGGCATATGCAACACTCATTGGTGAAGAGAACTTCAGCGGTCTATTTGGTATGTTGTTGGGACCATCTTACCACGCTGCATGGTGTCGTGGTTGCAACGATGGACCCCGTCCTGGACGTCGTGAGTGAAGTTGCACATCATGCACTCTATTGCGCACAGTTTGAGTCGTAACACGACGTCCTGTGGCTGCACGAAAAGCATTATTCAACATGGTGGCGTTGCTGTCAGGGTTCCTCCAAGCCATAATTCTTCGGTAGCGGTCATCCACTGCAGTAGTAAGCCGTGGGCGGCCTGAGCGAGGCATGTCATCGACAGTTACTGTCTCTCTGTATCTTCTCCATGTCCGAACAACATCGCTCTGGTTCACTCTGAGACGCCTGGACACTTCCCTTTTTGAGAGCTCTTCCTCGCACAAAGTAACAATGCGGACGCGATCGAACCGCGGTATTGACCGTCTAGGCATGGCTGAACTACACACAACACGAACCGTGTACCTCCTTCCTGGTGGAATGACTGGAACTGATCGGCTGTTGGACCCCCTCCGTCTAATAGGCGCTGCTAATGCATTTTTGTTTACATCTTTAGGCGGGTTTAGTGACATCTCTGAACAGTGAAACGGACTGTGTCTGTGATACTATGTCCACAGTGAACGTCTGCCTTCCGGAGTTCTGAGAACCGAGGTGATCCAAAACATTTTTTGATGTGTGTACATGACCCGTGGGCAGACATCTAAAGCCACATATCTTCACAAACCTACCAAAAACCTGTCGGATCCCTGATAGCAGAATCAGTGGTGTATTTCATTTCGAAGATGGACAAACAAGCTATTAAACAGGTAGTCATATTTTTTTGGCTCATCAATGTATATCAGTCGAAATATTCTGTATGCTTGTGATTCCCTCCCAAAAGCCTGTGTTTGATTCTGTGCTAATATTGTTGTGATCGAGAGATAGCAAATCGGAACGAGGTTGTTACGGTTTCCTGAAAACGTTTCATCCTACTTTTAACTCTTTAATTTTTTTAAAATTACTAAATAAGTGAAATCAATAAAATCACCTGCATTACATGAGAATCTTAGTGCCATTACAAATGTAAGTTGGACATATTTTTGAATATGTCCTACAATATTTGTCACAGCAGAAATGGCTTTAGCTGTTCCGGTGACATTCTATGTGCAGCTGCAACAGTAGGGGCTACGTTAGATCCGTGTTCGGTATGGTAAGTATCTAGTTCAGCGAACTGTTAACATTCTTAGATGCTTACTTTCACAGTTTCCGGCGTTTTTTGTGAAAGAATGAACAGTGGTACCATGTAATTCTGAGACAAGTATGAAAAATAGGTTTCAGACTTCCAACTGTATTACGAAACAATGCAGTAGCAATACTGCCACAGGAGTGTGAACTATAATTAATTCAGTTCACATATCAGAGTTTTATAAGAATTTTTAACTTTCAAGTAGAAATATTTTTGGTACAGAATTACTAAAAATTATTTTTGGTTGCCATTCTCTTCGTCTTTCGTTGCATGCCAAAGTTGTTAGCAAGCACTTGGTGAAATATCACGATAATACGAAAAAATGTGCATTTCCTTTCCAATGGGTGTTGTTTGCTGCAAGCTGCGCAGCTGTTTTCGATCTGCGTTCTCTCACATTTACAAAGGAATTCTCTTCCATCTCTTGACATTTTCTGTTTTTTCCTTTTTTTTTCTTTTGAGCCTAGTGCTCATTGACCACAGAGTTTACCTTATGGTAGGTAGTTCGTCGTTTTCTCTAAGCTAAGTGCATCTAAAAGCCCGCGTTCGTTTATTGCCTGGAATTCTAAGATGCCGCTCCTCTGAGTGGTCTGCGTAACTGCTCAAGGTACGTTTCAAATAAAAACTCGCTCCTATTAGTTCCTCAAGAATATATTTAACTCCTTCTTGTCTTGACACTACTACTGTTGATATGACATTCAGAAGATGTTTGCAGTCAATGACATTCAAATTTGATTCAAAGCGTTTGGTAATAGAAACCCACGGAAAACAGCTCGTTGCAGTATTGGTCCACATTTAACACGTATCTTCACTCGGATTGTCTCGCATTAGGTTCTTGATTCTTATTTACTTGTGCTTCCCGTCAGATTATCACGCCACAGAGCTATGTCCACATTCTTACATTATGTAACTCATGTTAGGCAAACCATTTCTAACAGTCCAACTCCTTTATTCTAACTAATATAGAAAATCAAATATTGTTTCTGGATGTTCTGATAAGTCTGACAAATTCCCGTGAAAGAATGGAACATTTTTATTGTCCCTTAGTGATTGGCAAGCTTGATTATTCCATGAATGGCATAACAAATTTCAACAATGTGTAACGTACAGTTAATGGTTGACAGCCGTCCGAACTGGTCAGTGTGTCGACCGTAATTGAAAAAGAAGGAAACCATGTTTCGTACTGTTATCAAACATTTTCATTTGAAGGGTTGCTGCAAAGGTTAAAACAGAATTGGATGAAGTTCGCACAGACTCATCACAATCGTTGAAGATCATTACATTAGGATTGATGAATATAAACATCGTCAGTCAAGCACCGAGGACGAAGCAGGTTCCGGCCGTCCAATTGAGGTCACCAAAAAGCAAAATCCAAGATACGGTAATGCAAGACCGCCGAAAAAATTCGTGATATTTCCGACTCTTTAGGCACCTTAAGTGGGCGTGTTTATTATGTTGTTGTTGTTGTGGTCTTCAGTCCTGAGACTGGTTTGATGCACCTCTCCATACTACTCTATCCTGTGCAAGCTTCATCTCCCAGTACCTAGTGCAACCTACATCCTTCTGTATCTGTTTAGTGTATTCATCTCTTGGTCTCCCTCTACGATTTTTACCCTCCACCAAACTGGTGATCCTTTGATGCCTCAGAACATGTCCTACCAACCGACCCCTTCTTCTAGTCAAGTTGTGCCACAAACTCCTCTTCTCTCCAATTCTATTCAATACCTCCTCATTAGTTATGTGATCTACCCATCTAATTTTCAGCATTCTTCTGTAGCACCACATTTCGAAAGATTCTATTCTCTTCTTGTCTAAACTATTTATCATCCATGTTTCACTTGCATACATGGCTACACTCCATACAAGTACTTTCAGAAACGACTTCCTGACACGTAAATCAATAATCGATGTTAACAAATTTCTCTTCTTCAGAAACGCTTTCCTTGCCATTGCCAGTCTACATTTTATATCGTCTCTTCTTCGACCATCATCAGTTATTTTGCTCCCCAAATAGCAAAACTCCTTTACTACTTTGTCTCATTTCCTAATCTAATTCCCTCAGCATCACCCGACTTAATTCGACTACATTCCATTATCCTCATTTTGCTTTTGTCGATGTTCATCTTATACCCTCCTTTCAAGACACTGTCCATTCCGTTCAACTGCTCTTCCAAGTCCTTTGCTGTCTCTGAAAGAATTACAGTGTCATCGGCGAACCTCAAAGCTTTTATTACTTCTCCATGGATTTTAATACCTATTCTGAACTATTCTTTTGTTTCCTTTACTGCTTGCTCAATATACAGATTCAATAGCATCGGGGAGAGGCTACAACCCTGTCTCACTCCCTTCCCAACCACTGCTTCCCTTTCATGTCCCTCGACTCTTATAACTACCATCTGGTTTCTGTACAAATTGTAAATAGTCTTTCGCTCCCTGTATTTTACCCCTGCCACCTTCAGAATTTGAAAGAGAGTATTCCAGTCAACATAGTCAAAAGCTTTCTCTAAGTCTACAAATGCAAGAAACGTATGTTTGCCTTTCCTGAATCTAGCTTCTAAGATAAGTCGTAGGGTCAGTATTGCCTCACGTGTTCCAATATTTCTACGGAATCCAAACTGATCTTCCCCGAGGTCGTCTTCTACCAGTTTTCCCATTCCTCTGTAAAGAATTCCCGTTAGTATTTTGCATCAGTCACTTATTAAACTGATTGTTCGGTAATTTTCACATCTGTCAGCAACTGCTTTCTTTTGGATTGGAATTATTATATTCTTTTTTAAGTCTGAGGGTATTTCGCCGATCTCATACATCTTGCTCACCAGATGGTAGAGTTTTGTCAGGACTGGCTCTCCCAAGGCCGTCAGTAGTTGTAATGGAATGTTGTCTACTCCCGGGGCCTTGTTTCGACTCAAGTCTTTCAGTGCTCTGTCAAACTCTTCACGCGGTATCGTATCTCCCATTTCATCTTCATCTACATGCTCTTCCATTTCCATAATATTGTCCTCAAGTACATCACCCTTGTATAGACCCTCTATATACTCCTTCCACGTTTCTGCTTTCCCTTCTTTGCTTAGAACTGGGTTTCCATCTGAGCTCTTGATATTCATACAAGTGGTTCTCTTTTCTCCAAAGTTCTCCTAAATTTACCTGTAGGCAGTAACTATCTTACCCCTAGTGAGATAAGCCTCTACATCCTTACATTTGTCCTCTAGCCATCCCTGCTTAGCCATTTTGCACTTTCTGTCAATGTCTAGCGATGTTTAATCTCAAGCGGGAAGACTTTTTGTGCCGATTTGTGACTATCATAAAAATGTACTGAATACTTGGCAACAACACTCGACAGTTGGCAACACCAACCAAAACATAACATCAAAACAAGTGTTCAGGTCCTAGTGATGAGAAGTCGGAAACACAAAATTTCCAATGGCAATAATGAGAATAAGAGCAGCACGAAAAATGGAACAAAAACACGACATGTAGTACAGCGTCGAAACCTGTAAGTAGAACTTTAGATTATTACTTTATCATAGGAAAGTAAACTACCACAACCGTTAATAACCGACACACGCGCCATCCCAAAATTCTAAATAATGTAAACAAATGTATGTACATACCCAAGGCCACTGAAGATGCCTTGCAAGATTAAAGGTGAAATGCTTATGGCACGGAAATTGTATGACATTCAATTGTAGGTTGTTGTTGTTGTGGTCATGAGTCTAGAGACTGGTTTGATGCAGCTCTCCATGCTACTCTATCCTGTGCAAGCTTCTTCATCTCCCTGTACCTACTGCAATCTACATCCTTCTGAATCTGCTTAGTGTATTCTTCTCTTGGTCTCCCTCTACGATTTTTACCCTCCTCACTGCCCTCCAATACCAAATTGGTGACCCCTTGATGCCTCAGGGCATGTCCTACCAACTGATCCCTCCTTTTAGTCAAGTTGTGCCACAAATTTCTCTTTTCCCCAGTTCCATTCAATACCTCCTCATTAGTTATATGATCTACCCATCTAATCTTCAGCATTCTTCTGTAGCACCACATTTCGAAAGCTTCTATTCTCTTCTTGTCCAAACTATTTATCGTCCATGTTTCATTTGCATACATGGCTACACTCGATGCAAATACACTCCTGGAAATGGAAAAAAGAACACATTGACACCGGTGTGTCAGACCCACCATACTTGCTCCGGACACTGCGAGAGGGCTGTACAAGCAATGATCACACGCACGGCACAGCGGACACACCAGGAACCGCGGTGTTGGCCGTCGAATGGCGCTAGCTGCGCAGCATTTGTGCACCGCCGCCGTCAGTGTCAGCCAGTTTGCCGTGGCATACGGAGCTCCATCGCAGTCTTTAACACTGGTAGCATGCCGCGACAGCGTGGACGTGAACCGTATGTGCAGTTGACGGACTTTGAGCGAGGGGTACAGTGGGCATGCGGGAGGCCGGGTGGACGTACCGCCGAATTGCTCAACACGTGGGGCGTGAGGTCTCCACAGTACATCGATGTTGTCGCCAGTGGTCGGCGGAAGGTGCACGTGCCCGTCGACCTGGGACCGGACCGCAGCGACGCACGGATGCACGCCAAGACCGTAGGATCCTACGCAGTGCCGTAGGGGACCGCACCGCCACTTGCCAGCAAATTAGGGACACTGTTGCTCCTGGGGTATCGGCGAGGACCATTCGCAACCGTCTCCATGAAGCTGGGCTACGGTCCCGCACACCGTTAGACCGTCTTCCGCTCACGTCCCAACATCGTGCAGCCCGCCTCCAGTGGTGTCGCGACAGGCGTGAATGGAGGGTCGAATGGAGACGTGTCGTCTTCAGCGATGAGAGTCGCTTCTGCTTTGGTGCCAATGATGGTCGTATGCGTGTTTGGCGCCGTGCAGGTGAGCGCCACAATCAGGACTGCATACGACCGAGGCACACAGGGCCAACACCCGACATCCTGGTGTGGGGAGCGATCTCCTACACTGGCCGCACACCACTGGTGATCGTCGAGGGGACACTGAATAGTGCACGGTACATCCAAACCGTCATCGAACCCATCGTTCTACCATTCCTAGACCGGCAAGGGAACTTGCTGTTCCAACAGGACAATGCACGTCCGCATGTATCCCGTGCCACCCAACGTGCTCTAGAAGGTGTAAGTCAACTACCCTGGCCAGCAAGATCTCCGGATCTGTCCCCCATTGAGCATGTTTGGGACTGGATGAAGCGTCGTCTCACGCGGTCTGCACGTCCAGCAGCAACGCTGGTCCAACTGAGGCGCCAGGTGGAAATGGCATGGCAAGCCGTTCCACAGGACTACATCCAGCATCTCTACGATCGTCTCCATGGGAGACTAGCAGCCTGCATTGCTGCGAAAGGTGGATATACACTGTACTAGTGCCGACATTGTGCATGCTCTGTTGCCTGTGTCTACGTGCCTGTGGTTCTGTCAGGGTGATCATGTGATGTGTCAATAAAGTTTCCCCTTCCTGGGACAATGAATTCACGGTGTTCTTATTTCAATTTCCAGGAGTGTACTTTCAGAAACACGTAAAGCTATACCCGATGTTAACAAATTTCTCTTCGGAAACGCTTTCCTTGCCATTGCCAGTCTACATTTTATATCCTCTCTATTTCGACCACCATCAGTTATTTTGCTCCCCAAATAGCAAAACTCCTTTACTACTTTAAGTGTCTCATTACCTAATCTAATTCCCTCAGCATCATCCCACTTAATTCGACTACATTCCATTATCCTCGTTTTGCTTTTGTTGATTTTCGTCTTATAGCCGCCTTCAGAATTTGAAAGAGAGTATTCCTCTCAACATTGTCAAAAGCTTTCTCTAAGTCTACAAATGCTAGAAACGTAGGTTTGCCTTTCCTTAATCTATCTTCTAAGATAAGTCGTAGGGTCAGTATTGCCTCATGTGTTCCAACATTTCTATGGAATCCAAACTGATCTTCCCCGAGGTCAGTTTCTACCAGTTTTTCCATTCATCTGTAAAGAATTCGCGTTAGTATTTTGCAACCATGACTTATTAAACTGATAGTTCGGTAGTTTTCACATCTGTCAACACTTGCTTTCTTTGGTATTGCAACTATTATATTCTTTTTGAAGTCTGAGAGTATTTCGCCAATTGTAGGTAGACGGTTGCAGAAATTCTTGTAACTGACTCGCGTTACACTTCGTTTTCTAACATCTACACATTATCAGCATACCGTAACATCTACGAAATCTCCGAATGCTGTCAATCATAATCGTACCTTTCGCAGACACTATGACACGCCTCACTCCAGCCTAAGTAGAAGTCTTCTTGCACACATGTGTCCCACCTATCAAGCCGTACAAACTCCGCATTCTTTTTTCGTAAGATTCCATTCAGTCCCAGTCTAAATCCCTTACGAAGAACATCTACCAAGAGCCCTCACCGGAATCGTTGCTGTCGATTACAAAACCACGTACACAGTGTTTGTTCATTACATCACCGTAGCTTCACCACATAAATGGTCTTGTTTGTGTGTAAACTTTCTTTCACGTCGGCTGTGCAGGCAGCTGCTATCCCGTCTTCAGTAAGTGCTAAATACAGTTTTCTTACTCAGGTGAGGAATACCGTTCAACAGTTGGAGGAGTTTCTGCTGTAGATCATAAAGCACACGTGATGTAGCTGTTCGTCAATAGTTGGTCAAGTCAATAAGTAAAGTTCTATAATTAAATAAGCGTTATTGAAGGATCGCACACTTCTGTCCCTGCTAAAGTGTATTACGTGGTTAGCTCTTACCTTCGTGGGTGAGTGGGTCGAGTCCTTGGGCAGTATAGCGATGTGACATGGATGAATATGAATGAAATGAAGTAAGAAAGTCAACATTTATTGTTAACAGAGAGCCGACTGCTCTCTAATTAGAACGGGTCTTTCGAACATAAAGTCTATTGTGTACAGTCGAAGGGTTCGACGTTGAGGGAAAGGAAGCCGGCGAAAAGATGTCTGAGATATTCTCCGTGCCTTTTACTGAGAAGCTTGCATTTTCTATTTGTCATACTGCTTCTTGAAACTCACTCGTGTTACACTTAATTTTCTAACATCTACACATGTCTGAAAGACCTAGATTAAACTTTTACTGTGCTATGTGATGTAGGCTGCAACACAGATAAAGTAAACTTCTAAATGTAACCCCAAGCAACAATTCACAGCTCCTTCTAAGATGTCTGGGTATTAACATTCTGAAACACCGACATTACTATCGCAACGGCAGAAAGTGCTCAACCCGTTTGTTTCAAAAATTCAAGGCCATCGTCTATTCGGCTGCCTTTATTTCTATTGCTGTTTTTTCAATGTAAAATCTGAACAGCTGCGGAGAAACTGTATACCTTTGAGTATCAAATAAACTAAAATAGACATAGTAAACATACACGCAAGTAACACAAGAATCATCATCGAGTTTCACAAGCTACCGCGCTCCATGAGATTTTGCATTGAACTGTAAATCTTAATGGTGCACTGACTACAGTTAGAAACTTGGATCAACGAACTCTTGAATGGTTAGACCTCAAAGGTTGGAGGTAGGGCACCGCTGACGTTCAGCAAACAACAAAAAATGCTAGGTGTAACCAACAGTCAATCGTGCTCTCATAAACCACAAGATAGTTTCCTATTAATTAGTCCAACAAATGTTTCTTTTTTACTAAAAAGCAAAAATCCGTTCCAAATATTCGCGCCAATTCGTTCTAGGCACACAAAAAATAAGAACGTAAATTGATAGCGGCGCCTACCCATGAAACAGAATTAGACACACGAACTAACATTCTTCATAGTATGAAATCCCATTTTATTTATGATACATCGACAACGCTAAAAAGAATAATAGTCAAAGCTACATTATGTTACTATATCTGCGCTATTTGAACAATACTTCTCAGTCATACGGCCAACTTGTTAGGGATACTAGTCTCTTGCAGACTCAACTGCACAGCCATTTCCCTACATTACATCAGTTTTGGAACAATGCCTTTCGCCAATTGTGGCGGCTGGGTTATTAGAAGAAGGTATGTTTTCTTTCTTTTGTAATCGCTCTTTTTCTGCTGGGTCTAGAGGCTACACCACGCTTGGCTGATTTACGCGCTGTCTGCAAGATAGCCTCGACGTCGTGCGGTGGATTAGGTCTGCTTCCTGTACGACCGTTACAAAACCAATACCCGCTTCCCCGACATTCATGGAACAGTTAGCGTCAGGAATTAATCCACGAATTTATCTCAGAGAAAATTCCCAAAGTTATCATGGAAATTTGTAATAGAGCTACTATTCAGTGACACTATGAGAGGAGCGAACGCTACCTACACGTATTACCATCTCTTACGGCTATCTCTCGAGCTACTGGCATCACACTTTAGTGATTATCCACATCGGCTGCAGAGGAGAGTTGTGTAAGCAGTAGTTAAATTCTGAAACTCTCCACGGAGCAGTTCTGCGACTAGCCAAAATGATAGACAGCCTTGTTGAAGGATCAGGGGCACAGATTGTGATGTATGGTATCATATCGTAAACCGAACATGTCCCTTTGTACTGGAGTCGTGTCGGATAGGATGTCTCTTGGAGGAGTTTAGACTTAGTTAAGTGGGTAGTCGATAATAATTAGGTAACAGGTCATGTCTACTCTTTTCATGATTTCCTCTATGATTTTAGAAGGAGAATCTTTATGTGTGAGTCTATAGCAGTTGAAGCACATATTCCGGGAAGGAACAGTTCCATAAATACACTTAATTTTTTTAAATTAATCTTTTAAATTCAAGTTTCGAGATCGGTGTTCTATTCTGAAGCGTTCATAATCATTCAAATCAGCGAAGCTGTCATTCCGCAACCTATGTCGATTACCGGCCATTGTTAGACTAACCTATGTCTAGTTGTGGGTAATGATGATGTAATTTCGCAGCACGACTGCTTGGCAGATTTGAGAATGAAGCTACGATTTTTCTTTTCAAAAAAGTGGTGTAGTTAAGCAACTTTTATTGGCAGAATAAAAAACATGTCTGGCTTCTTTAAATTAGCAACACTCTACGTACTGCTGCAACCAAGTTTAAACGACGAGGGTCGTCTGGTAAGTCTGGTAAAAGAGGCAGGAAAAAATGTTCGTTTTGTAAACAACTCACTTTAGTTCTCGACATAGTCTCCTTTGAGGGATATACACTTGGTTCAGCGATCCTCCAGCTTTTTCATCCCATCGAAAAAATAAGTGATGTCAAACTCTGCAAAACACTTATTGACGCCAACTATCATTTCCTCGTTTGACGAAAATTTCTTTCCATCAACCCTAAGTTTCAAGTTAGGGAACAGGAAGAAGACACTTTTGGCTAAGTCTGGCGAATAGGGTGGATGAGGATCATGTATCTCCGTTGCTGATATCGCTGACGTATGGGATGGTGCATTATCCTGGGGAAATAGTATGTTTTTGCATGAATGTTTTGTCAGACGTAGCAAGTTTTAAGCAATCCAGATTCCAGATATATATATATATATATATATATATATATATATATATATATATATATATATATATATGTGTGTGTGTGTGTGTGTGTGTGTGTGTGTGTGTTTGTGTGTGATCAGAGAGAAGGGGAGAGAGAGTATGTATTTGTTTGAATATGGCTACATGTGCAAGTGGAATAGCTTTTGTCTTATTCTTTTTATGATGCATAGTAGAGAGTCTATACTAATGTGTATTTGCTCATTTATCACATGTTTCTTTTTAGCAATAACTTTCTGGAGGTGATAGTTTTCTTGCATTTTTATAAGGTATTTGTCATATTGTTTATTCTGATTATTTTCATATCTTGTTCCATGTATGTAGGATACTGGTTGTGGAGCTTTAAGTGCTCTGCAAATGTGGAATGGTATGTTTCATACTTCCAACCCCTGATGTGTTCTGTGTACCGGTTTTAAAATTCCTGCAGGTCATGCTTATTTATATTGCATCACAACAGTAACATTCAAGTCTGTATATTCCTAATACCTGGAATTTGTCCCTCTTGACTGTTAGCTGGCTCAAGTTTGATTGGAGGGTTTGCACGTTTTATATGTTATTTGGAAACACTGTTTCTTTAGCATGTTTGCCACTCTGTGTGTTAATTCATGTGTATAAGTTATAGTGTACCATCTGTGTGTGTGTGTGTGTGTGTGTGTGTGTGTGTGTGTGTGTGTGTTCTGTGTGTCTGTGAGTTTGTGGCTTTTGAGTTTTCTTGAATTACGGAAATGTTGGTTACTTTTTATTTATTTTGCATTTGTGGTTTTATTTTTTGACTGAGTCTGTGTACTACATGTGTGTCATACCCACTGTTCCTAGTTATCTGTTTGATTATACTCATTTCGTTTTCGTAGTTTCTCTTGTTCAGCAGAATCCTGCTTAATCTTTATAACGTATGTCTTAGTGCCACAATCTTCTGGTTGTGGGGATGATTAGGTGCTGGACGTATTATTGTGTCTGTGGCCGTTAGTTTTCTGAACCAACACAATAACCACCTCACATCCGTGGTTGCCATCCGAGATCAAGTAATATACACCCTCGAAGATTCTATGTCATCACATACAGTGTAATTAATTGAGAATAAATGCAAAACAGCGCCTATAACAATGAGAAAGGAACTGATCTGATTACAAGATTAGTGGTGAACATTCTGAGCATGTCGGATTGCACAAGTGTTTAGGTGTAACACTGGTAAGAGATATAAAATGGGATGAACATATGAAAGCAGTACTAGGAAAGCTAAACTGGATATTCTGATTACCTGGAAGAGTTCTACAAAAGTGCAATAGATCTGTAAAAGTAATTGCATGAAGATTCTAGTGTGACCAATTATAGAGTATTGATGAAGTGTTAGGAGTTCTTATCAAGTAAGCATGACAACAAACAGTGATGTCTATAATTGAATTGCCTGGCTGTTTTTCTTTAATTGTTTATAATAAAAAGAAATTCCGTACTGTAGTTGGAAGTAACAGTGAACTAAGATATCGCAAATAACTCATTAAGAAATGAACTGTGTTAATTTTGGATTATTCACATTGAAAATATTGTGGCGTTTTTTAGCGCTCTTGATTGCTTTTGCTATTCATTTTTCGCGAAATACCAAGCAAGAATCAATACTTTTTGTCTCTCTAGAAAAAGTATTTTTTTTTAAAAAAAAAGGAGAACTGTAACCTCTCGCTGGTCACAGCCTTTGATTATAGTTACATTTTATTGCAAAAGTCACGGTCGTCAGTCACGATAAAGTCTACAATGCGTTTGAAGTGCCCCTTGGCCATTCTGTTATCGCTACTTTAAGTAAACTATCGATCTTGGCGTGTGCAAAATTCTCATGAGGTCGCAACAATTGCGACTAACTAGTTGTGCAAAGGTTTACGACCGCCGTCTGCTAACAGTTAGCAACAGTTTGTGACTTACTGTCATAGGAGATCTAAAAATTTGCTCAGTTCCAGTTGCAGGATTTCTCTGTTTAGGAATCAGTGCATGATAAACAGAATTCTGTGCATGGTGAATCACATAAAATTTGCACCGCAAATATTGCGGAAATGAAACGTGCTAAGATGAGCAGATTTCACATAATGGGTTGGTAGTCAGGGGCTCTTAACGTTAGCCAATAAATACATTTTTATAATAAAGTTATTGTATTTTTTGTGCAAATATAAACTTCTTTAAACAATGCCTATTGATTCTAACAGACTAAAAGTAGGGTAAATGAGAGTGGTCTCTGTTGCACGATTCTTGTACGAGTTGTTTACGAGATATTGAATTTTGAAATATTCCCACACTGACACATGTATTATACCTGTGGTAGCACAAACTAAAGAGCAGCACAAGTGTATACACTAGTTATGTGGATCCTGAGCAGTAACGAGACATCGGACCATTACCGGTTTTGTTCAAAACGACCGCCGGCAGCAGAAAGTCCTACGTGCTTGCGGTCTGACATGGAACGACTGCTGGGCACGTGCTAGCATTTCAGCGCAAGATGGCCGAGCAGGCTACAGTAATACGTCGTTGCGTATCATCGGATGTAGTTGGTATGTGCTTGTAGGCAGCTTCTTTCAGCTTTCCCCACAGAAAAAGTTTAAATTATCAAAATCGGGGAACGGGCCAGCCAAGGTGCAGGACCTCGGCGTCCAGTCAAACGATTTGGAAACAATCGTGGAAGATGGTCTGTTAGGAGGCTGCGATACTTGTGTGTGTTCAGTGTTCTGTGTATGAAACATCGGCCTATGAGTTGATGGTGCACTATCTCACACCACACGTTTACACTCCATGGACGCTGATGTTGCAACTGACGTAGCCAAAGGGGATTGTCAACTGACCGATAGTGCATGTTTCGGAGGTTTTCCTGTCCATGATTGATGAATGTGGCTTCACTACTAAACAAGATACAAGATACATTTGAGTATCCTGTCCTAATGCACAGAAGTTGACACAATTCTCGTAATAGTTTCCATTTAGCTCTTGATGGAGAGAGATGTGATAGGGATGGAACCTATGTCGATGAAGAATGCGTAGGTCATTTACCTGACTCATGCCACTTCTTCGTGCGATTACGCGCGAGCTAACGTGCCGATCAACTGCAAATGAAACAGCAGCAAGAACATTAATTGCCCCCTCCCAGCGTCCCCCCTCCATTCTGTCGTCATTTGCTTCCTTTTGTTACGTGGCTAGGTGTTACACTGCCACTTTCGCGTAACTGGATGAAGATGCTGGTAAGTAACTGCCGAGATGGTTGATGTCTATTGGGATACATTGCCACATACACCGTACAAAAACGAACTGCATTCTTCCGGTGCTGTCCATATGCCATGAGCTTGTTGTCTTTTTCTGCACTGGTAAACCCATCGCCCACTCACGGCCTATTCCTTGGACTTTCACACACTAGCTGACTAGCAAGTAGCAACGCACTCGGAAAACACACGCGCGTGCTGTAAGCAAACATTGTAACGTACCTACAACAAATAAAGCCAATGCCCGTCTGTGAAAATGGACTTGATAAACAACCCGAGTATCAGAAGTCGAAGTCTAATATGCATAACACTGTGTGCGTGTTGTATGAGTGTCAGTTTCACTGTCATTTAAGCCCTCAACAGATCGTTACACGAAAAACTTAAAACTAACATTTGGATAACCTATCAGACTCCGTTTTTGAACCTGAATTTTCAAGTGATACAGAATCTGACTTATGCAACAGAATTAACTCTGTTTGGGCCCTAAGTTCTGCACCCACCTCTTTAGACGATTACCTTTTTCCAAGTGGTTAACAGCAACTGGCTGCAGCATGTAGCAGCAGCGGCTAAAGTTTCTTAATGTTACTTAAAATCCGTCTTGATTGCAAATTTTTTATTCATATGATCGGTTTCGGTTCATTCAGAACCATCTTCAGATCTGATATTTCAGTTACAGGCGTAACCCGTCCAAATCCAACAACTTTCACATGCTACGTCACATAAAAAGTGACGTAGCATGTGAAAGTTGCTAGATTTGGACGGGTTACTCCCGTAACTGAAATATCAGATCTGAAGATGGTTATGAATGAATCGAAACCGGTCATATGAATAAAAAATTTTCAATCAAGACGGATTTTAAGTAACATTATAAAATCACTGATTGCTGTTATCCCATAAGACATTGTGTCTGTTTTTGTAAAGTTTCTTATTAGGAATGAATTTAATAAAAAGAAGTTTGTTTGGGTCGTCTTAACTACTAAATAATTGGTAAGAAGGGATTTCATAAATTAAGTCTATTTAAAAACTTCAGAAAACATCATGACCAATAATAGTTTGACAGGTGTGCGTGATAATGTCCTTATAAGTATCAATAATGGCTGAGTGCCAGATTAACAAATTATTTCAATTTCAATGTTGCATTAACATTTAATAACCACAGCATACTTATGAATTTGATGTGAAGAATAATTATTATTATTTGGAGGATAAGGAAGCTCCTTTAACGGACAAGCCAAACATGGGACTATTGCAAACTCGGACTAACAATCATGAGCCTAACAATGCAATTACGTTTTTCGCTATGCTTGCGATTTTTACCTTGAATTGAATCTTCAAGCGTAGTTAAGCCATCTAAATCTCTCCTGGCCATATAAATAAAATCTGCCACACCGACGTGAGGGCAGCGTAACACGTCTTCTGTCTCCGAACTCTCGACCATCTCTACTGAAACTTTACTGCCGCAGACAAACCTCGTCTCCCAACAGTGTTTGGAATCGCGCTTCTATGTTCCCCCTCAGATTGTTACTATCGTTTTGTGAGTGCTTATTTATTTCCAATCTTATACACTGGAAAGAATAGCCCTAAGTTGGCTACATTGTTTTGGTGCTCAGTGTAATAATGGAGAGTTCTGACACTCTCCTTAAACATAACAACATCGTACCTAGCAACTATGTAGGGTGAATGGCACAAACAAGCGTCCGTGTCAAAACTTTTCAAAAATTGTATCTCGTAAACGACTCGCTCTAGAATCCTACAATAAACACCACTGTCATTCTATTTTACTCTGCTTTAAAAAGGGGTGTGTTTGCAGTGTAAATACAGCTTGTAAGTGTGAAATTTTAAACATTGTTATTGGCTGATATCCAGCAACCGTGCTTTAACCTAATTACAGAATGTATGTATTAGCCACCTTGGCTGCATAAAACTGTTGTCAAATTGACTATGGTTTCGACTGCACTAAGGCGATCTTCATCAGAATGAAAATTGCATAGGATTACATGTAGTAACACCATAAGTTACCATTTTTGCTTAGGTGTTTCTCACCTATTGTGTGATTACATGTAATCCTTTGTAATTTTTATTCTGATGAAGACCGCCTTAGTGCTGTCGATGTCATGGTCAATTTGACAGGAAATTCATGCATCCGACGTGGCTATACATACACTACTGGCCATTGAAAGTGCTATGCGAAGTAGAAATGCAGATCATAAACGGGTATTCGTTGGACAAATATATTATACTAGAAGTGACATGTGATTACATTTTCACAACATTTCGGTGCATAGATCCTGAGAAATCAGTACGCAGAACAACTATCTCTGGCCGTAATAATGGCCTTGATACGCCTGGGCATTGAGTCAAACAGAGCTTGGATGGCGTGTACTGTCCATGCAGCTTCAACACGATACCACAGTTCATCAATAGTAGTGACTGGCGTATTGCGACGAGCCAGTTAGTTGTTCGGCCACCATTGACCAGACGTTTTCAATTGGTGAGAGATATGTAGAATATGCTGGCCAGGACAGCAGTCGAACATTTTCTGTATCCAGAAAGGCCCGTAGAGGAACTGTAACGTGCGGTCTACATTATCCTGCTGAAATGTAGGGTTTCGCAGGGATCGAATGAAGGGTAGAGCCACGGGTCGTAACACATCTGAAATGTAACGTCCATTGTTCAAAGTGTCGTCAATGCGAACAAGAGGTGACCGAGACGTGTAACCAATGGCACCCCATACCATCACGCCGGGTGATACGCCAGTATGGTGATGACGAATACACACTTCCAATGTACGTTCACCGCTATATCGCCAAATACGGATGCGACCAATCATGATGGCGTAAACAGAAGCTGGATTCACCCGAAAAAATGACGTTTTGCCATTCGTGCACCCAGGTTCGTCGTTGAGTACACCATCGCAGGCGCTCCTGTCTGTGATGCAACGTCAAGGGTAATCGCAGCCATGGTCTCCGAGCTGATAGTCCATGCTGCTGCAAACGTCGTCGAACTGTTCGTACAGATGGTTGTTGTCTTGCAAACGTCCCCATCTGTTGACTCAAGGATCGAGACGTGGCTGCACGATTCGTTACAGCCATGCGGATAAGATGCCTGTCATCTCGACTGCTAGTGGTACGAGGCCGTTGGGATCCAGCACGGCGTTCCGTATTCCCCTCCTCAACCTACCGATTCCATATTCTGCTAACAGTCATTGGATCTCGACCAACGGGAGCAGCAATGTCGCGATACGATAAACCGCAACCGCAATAGCGAAAGGCTACAATCCGACCTTTATGAAAGTCGGAAACGAGATGGTACGCATTTCTCCTCCGTACACGAGGCATCACAACAACGTTTAACCAGGCAACGCCGGTCAACTGCTGTTTGTGTATGAGAAATCAGTTGGAAACGTTCCTCATGTCACCACGTTGTGTGTGTCGCCACCGGCGCCAACCTTGTGTGAATGCTCTGAAAAGCTAATCATATGCACATCACAGCATCTTCTTTCCGTCGGTTAAATTTCGCGTCTGTAGCACGTCATCTTCGTGGGGTAGCAATTTTAATGGGCAGTGGTGTACATTCTGTAATTAACCTTGTAGATTTATTACAGTGTGTTTATTGGCTAACATTACTAACCTCTGACTGCCAGTCCATTCTGTGAAACCCGCAGATCAAAAGCACTTTCCATGTCCGCAATATTTGCGGTGCAAGTTTTAGGTGGTTCACCCTTTATATTGTAGACCAGTCCCGCTACCCCGCTTCGGTGTGCCATGTCGGAAAAGAGCAAGTGAACTGCCACCGTTTCAGAGACAAAAGTGACCCAAAGTATTTTAACGTCCTTGCTCGACAGCCTGAATAGCCTGGCAAACGTGAGCATGTCCATAGACACAAAGCCGAGCGCGCGTCGATAAGGGAGGAAAGATGCAGGGGAAATAGAGGGAACGAATGAGAAGTGAAGAGAGGTGAAAATGATTATAAGTTAGGGAAGGGGGAGATGATGGAGGTCTGGCCGGCGCCGCTGGTGGCGGTCCTCCACCTCGCAGTTCACGTGGCGAAGCGGCATGCATTATGCAAACACACGCGTCGCACCCGGCGCGCCGGCGCTCGTAAAGGCCGCCGGCCTGTCATTAGGCAAACACGCCGCCAGCGCCGTTAAGAGGAGCCCCACCACGCCGACAATGCGGCGCTGGGAGCAGGCGGCGCGGGATCGAGTCCCCCGCGGTGCACATTACCTGTGGGTGGACCCGGAACCAGCGTCCGGCACCGGGCGAGGGCAACAGCGAGGCGACGCGCGGACGGAGCAAGTGCTGAGAGGCAGCGTGCGATTTCACACCAGTCGCAGTAGGGACGGGCTAAGCTGCGATTTCCGGTATCAGTGAGGGAGAGTCTACGATGAATTTTGCACAGCATACAAACCATACTTATTTTGTATTGTATTGTATGTCAACCGGGGACCTAGAAACGACGGAGAGGCTCCGTCCCCGTCGTAGCCGCAGTGGTCCGCAACCCCACGACGACTACGGCAGTCCACTTCACCCCTCCGCCGCCCCACGCCGAACCCAGAGTTATCGTGCCGTTCGGCCCCCGGTCAACCCCCCCCCCCCCCCCCCCCCCACGGGGAACGTCTCTCACACCAGACGAGTGTAATCCTTATGTTGGCGTGGTGGAGTAATGATGGTGTACGCGTACGTGGAGAACTTGTTTGCGCAGCAATCGATGACATAGTGTAACTGAGGCGGAATAATGGGAACCAGCTCGCATTCGCCGAGGCAGATGGAAAACCGCCAAAAAACCATCCACATACTGGCCGGTTCACCAGACTTCGACACAAGTCCGCCGGGCGGATTCGTGCTGGGGACCAGGCGCTCCTTCCCAATCCGGAAAGCCGTGCGTTAGACCACACGGCTAACCGGGCGGGCAACGATACTTACAGGTGTATGAAACTCTACAATTTTCCAAATCTTTAAAAACTGTGGTAATAACTGAGATAATTAAGTATAAAATTTTAGTTTTTTCTACACATGAAGTTTAAAATATAACACCTCATTCATTTTTTCATAAATTAAATAAATTCTGGAGTTTCATAGACCTGTAAGTATGGTTCGTATGCTGTAAAAAATTCATCGAACAGTCTCTCTTACTAATGAAGAAAAGTGTACCTAATAGCAACAATTGCAGCCAATAGTAAGTGAAAAAATTTAAATTTCACATGTGCAAAATATTATTTTATTATGTTTTTGAACTTCTACTCCTATGAGTGTGAATCCTGAATCCTTCCTGGTCGTGTTGACAAAGTTTTATGAATTTATTTGTAAAAGTATAGACAGTGGAAGTTAATACGTCCAGTGGTGCCTCTCCTGCTCCAAGTCGGCCCGTTTGACGTCCAATCCCCCTTAACTGCGATTTGTCGCAGTTAAGAATCGCAGTTAACGAATTCACAACTTTTATCACTCCGCACTCCACCAATGCTACGAGGCGTGTTTTTTAAGTAAGTAGCGTTTTGAAATTAAAAAAAGATGTGCTAAGATGTCTCAATAATTTTATTTTTACATGAAAACCTGTACCTTAATCTACGCACTGACGCCATTACAGTGTGATTGTTCCTTGTTAAAGTTGTGTACTGAGTGTTTAAGGTGCCTCCGATAATTGTGAGTCCCGCGGACTGTGAATATTTTTTAGTGCTAAAGGCCTAAAAGCGATCGATATTCATCGTGAAATCTGTGCATTTTACGGAGAAAACATTATGGGTGATGGAATGGTAAGAAAGTGGGTGTCAGCATTTAAAGATGGCCGCACAAATGTGCATGATGAACAACGGAGTGGACGTCCTTCGGTCGTTAATGGAAGTTTGATGCAGGAGGTGGACAATAAGGTGAGAGAAAACAGACTCTTAACGATTTCCTCCTGGCGGGATGACTTTACTAGTGGTTCTCGGAGTGTTTTGTATGGCATTGCGACCGAGCACTTGAATTACCGAAAATTGTGCGCACGTTGGGTACCGAAAATGTTGACGGATGTGCACAAATCCAAACGTTTAGACTGTGCTGCACAAAACCAAACGTATAGACAGTGCATTGACTTTCCTTGAGCGGTACCACAACGACGGTGATGATTTCTTAAGCCAAACTGTTACGGGCGATGAAACACGGGTGGCCTACGTCACACCAGAATCAAAGCAACAGTCCATGGAAATTGAGCAAAGGCATCGTTTTGCTGCAAGACAATGCCCGTCCGTGGCGAATCAGACCAAAGATCTCCTCACATCTTTTCGATGGGAAACTCTAAATCATCCTCCGCACAGCCCCGATCTTGCGCCCAGTGACTACCATCGGTTCCTGCTCTTGAAGAAACTCCTGGGCGGTCAGCGTCTTCAAGACGATGACGAACTCAAAACAGTGGTGATGGAGTGGTTAACTAGTCAGGCGGCAGGCTTCTATGAGGAGGGCACTCAAAAACTGGTACAACGTTATGACAAGTGCCTCAATATTGACGGAAATTATGTAGAAAAGTAGATTAAGGTACAGGCTTTCATGTAAAAATAAAATTATTGAGATATCTTAGCACGTCTTATTTTAATTTCAAAACGGCACTTACTTAAAAAACACGCCTCGTATTTCTGCGGCTTCAGCGATTTTTGATACTTCTGCGTTTTACGCGATTTCTGCAACTTACGCGATTTCTACGCTTTGAGCGATTTCTGCGATTTATCACCGTAGAAGTTACACTTTCATTAGTCGCAAAAAGAAGTTAAGTGTGTCAATACAATCAAGAAATACGTTCTCGTCTGCATAGACGGTTACGCATCAAGACCTGAGGCTAACGTTTCAGTGACCCATTTGACAAAGAATTACGCAAGATTCTACTATTAATATTTCCAACCATTCTTCCTCAGTCGTTACATGATATACGACAGATATGCTTGCCCACAGAGAAAATTTCATCACAACAGACAGTAGTAAGAATTTACTTATGTTCCTTCTCTGCCTTAAATTTGGTATTAATGGTTCAAAATGGTTCAAAGGGCTCTGAGCACTATGGGACTTAACTTCCGTGGTCATCAGTCCCCCAGAACTTGGAACTACTTAAACCTAACTAACCTAAGGACATCACACACATCCATGCCCGAGGCAGGATTCGAACCTGCGACCGTAGCGGTAACGCGGTTCCAGACTGAAGCGCCTTTAACCGCACGGCCACACCGGCCGGCTGGTATTAATGGAACGAGTGTGAACCTATTGATAATGAGATGTTCACTATCATAACACAAATTATCACACAGTACTGTAAGAGCTCATGTTTAGAACTGAGCCGTGGCTGGCTAGCGTTGATGCCTTGTTCTTTGGCATTTGTCACAATCGAGTGGCGTCTTATTTCTCCCTGAGTTACTGCCATAACGAGTTGCTGACTTGCCTCCCTCAGTGGCGGCAGCAGCGCTTGTCGATACTAGTACTGCTGTACCATCTTTGGTGTGACCACTATATTTCAATGTGTGGTGTGTGCGGCAGCAGTTGGTCGGTTGCAGCAGAGCAGCGAGGAAGTCTCCGCAGCGGTATCTTCTGCCTTGTGGCCGTCAACGTTCCAGTTACCTGCCCTGGTCCCGGCAGTGTGTTGTTCCTCGCCATGTTGATGCTGTTTGGCACGGCATGTAGTTCGATAGCCTTTGGTGTTGTTCATATTTTTAGTGGTTTTTGTGTCTTAACTGTATTTAGACGCCAATTTTCAAGACGTAGTGCTGCTGGTATCTTCGTCTTCGCTGATTTTTCCGTTGTCATGCTGTTGGTCGGGCGGAGGGGAATTGATTAGGTTGTTGGTCGGTCCTTCAGCCGTCCCTGGGTCGGGTTGCCATCCGATTATTTAGTATTACGCTTGGATGCCTTTCTCACCTAAACTTATGCTAGAGTTTCCTATACAGATCGATCCTTGGAGCACTTCTGAGCACCACTGTTCTGCTGTTTTAGATTGTGATTTTCTTTAAGTCTCAAGAACTATGCGAGGCCTTCAGCTGTATATTAATTTTGTTTATTTTAATGTTAAGGCCTTCAGCCATCTTAAATTAAAATTCTTGCTGAAACAATTTTTTTTTTTAAATGGGGATTTTCCCCATTGGAAATCCTTATTATTATCCAGACCTTAAGCCTTCAGTTCTTCTATCTCCAGTGTGTGGCCTTCAGCCGACTTTTTATGTAAAAGGTTGTAAGTAAGGCCTTCAGTCGTGTGTATTCCTTAAGGAAATTTTAATAACATGTGTTTGGGCCTTCAGCAGTATTGTTTTGGATTGTTTTTAAGGGCATATGTGATTAAGTGTTTTAGGAAAACAAAGTTTGTATGTTTTGTGCAACTGACATTCACTGATTCTGGCCCCTTTCCACAACTATAACCTGATTCGCTCTGTCCTGGGAAACCAGATTTCAAGAATACGGATTGTAACCACGTTGTTACGTTCACAGGTATCCGAATCACATTTTCAGTTACTCGATATAGCGACAATTCAGAATATCTGTGACAGCAGAGCTGGAGAAGTTGCCACAATGTCTTTGCAACTTCTTCGTCAAATGCAAGGTTAATGTCTATGTTATTGAATGAACACAGTAACATCGTTTATGCTTAGTGTGAAACCTCTCCCCACTCATTTGCTTTCATTACGAGAAATATTAGCAACTATACAAAGTGAAATACATTGCTAAGCCATGTCTCCGCAATATCCTTTCTTTCAGGAGTGCTAGTTCTGCAAGGTTCGCAGAAGAGCTTCTGTAAAGTTTGGAAGGTAGGAGACGAGGTACTGGCAGAAGTAAAGCTGTGAGTACCGGGCGTGAGTCGTGCTTCGGTAGCTCAGTTGGTAGAGCACTTGCCCGCGAAAGGCAAAGGTCCCGAGTTCGAGTCTCGGTCGGGCACACAGTTTTAATCTGCCAGGAAGTTTCACATTGCTAGTAATTAGTAAAAAGTGCAAGAGTTTAATAATCCTCGTGATTTTCCAGATTTAGTACCCATTTCGATTACTGGCTGCTATATGTATCGTTCCACAGCTAGAGGAAACCACTCAGCCTGCAAGATCCGGGCAATCACAGAGGGTGGGATTATTGGTATTTGGGAGCTCCAACGTTAGGCGCGTTACGGGGGCCCTTAGAGACTTGGCTAACAAGAAGGGTAAGAAAAGCAATGTGCACTCCGTGTGCATACCGGGTAGAGTCATTCCAGATGTGGATACAGTCCTCCCGGATGCCATGAAGAGCACAGGGTGCAGCCAACTGCAGGTGGTGGCTCACGTCGGTACCAATGATGTGTGCCACTTTGGATCAGAAGAGATTCTCTCTGGTTCAAAATGGTTCAAATGGCTCTGAGCACTATGGGACTTAACATCTGAGGCCAGCAGTCCCCTAGAACTTAGAACCACATAAACCTAACAAACCTAAGGACATCACACACATCCATGGCCGAGGCAGGATTCGAACCTGCGGCCGTAGCAGTCGTGCGGACTGAAGCGCCTAGAATCGCTCGGCCACCGCGGCTGGCCCTAGATGACTAAGAAGGACACCTGTTGCCTGGCTAACGTGATCTTACTAAGTTGAACATTGAGCCCGGCTGCCTGTAACTTCAAAACAACTTGCTGCATATGATCCAAATGGTCCTGAAACGAACGGCTACAGATGACTAAGTTGTCCAGATAATTATACACACACACTATGCACAATGCGTTAGCGCATTAACAGAAACCAAACTTCTCCGCAGGAGCGAGCTTAAAGAAAAAGGTGTGCCCAGAATAATCCAAGACTAAGCCCGTCTTATTGATGAAATCACACCCTAAAACTAGATCTACTGGCAGCTCCTTGACCAAGGCTAACAACAAGGGCCAGGAAGAAAACCCTACCTATATACTCCTTCGGACCCAACCATACAGAGACAACACCTGGCCATTGGCCACCCGACATCTCTGCACCGGAGAAGGGACCGACCGAAGTTTCGTAAGATGACCAAACTCCAAAAACCACTCGAAACACAATAACGAAAACGTGCTACCAGAATCCAAAAGCACAAATCGGTTCGCTACCTACTCAAGAACAAATATAAGGCAAGGGCGGTGATGAGGGAGTGACAACACGGCTACGCCAGGGTCCAAAGGCTCGATGCCTAGGTCGCCGCTCAGTCCTGCGTCATTTATCGGCTCTGGGTGCGCGAGGGTGAACGCAAGAGCGCACCAAATGAGCCGCGCTACCGCATCTGAAACAACGCCGAGGTTCCCTTTTTACGGCTTCAGCGAATGCCGAGACCTCGAAAGTTCCCTTGCCAGCACCGGCGGACTGCCCCTTAACTTCATGACATACATCGTTCCCAAGCGGCAATGCCGATATCGCCACAACCGCGGATAGGAGCTCTTCCCAAGTTGAAGGCTGATTACGGAAGACAAAGTGCGACTTATACGCCGCTCGCATTCCCCTAAGCACAATAGACACCAACTCTTGTTCAGGCAAGGCGATTAACAAGGCCAAGGAGGCCGTCTGAACTCTGTCCACGTACTGATGCAACTGCTCTTTATCCCGCTGCATTTCCCAAATGTAACGACACTCAAGCTGTTTTCGAACTCCGGTGGTCAATCTCTGGCTAATGATGAGCTCCCCCAATTGCTGTAAGGAGAACCCTTCCGCCATGGCTTGGGAGATGAGGTTCTGCAACTCACCTCTATCTAACGGGTACAACAGTGACAAAATCACTTGGTGCGGAACACGAAAGGCAATAGCATGTTGTTCGAGGCGCACCAACAAACATAATAATTTCTCGACCTGCTCAAGCCGCTCCACGACTAATTCAGTAATATCAAGAAAGAAACACGCCAGAGGATTAGGCAATTTGGCAAACATAGCGTCTAGCTTCGCAGAGGATGTAACAGTACCACCCCCGGGCTGGCTCTCGCCCCCTTCCTGGCACAGCAAGTCACCCTCTTCAATCTTTATCCCATCCAACCGTAAACACGTAAGCTTAAACTGCAATGCACTAACCAAAGATCCCAATTCGACTGTTAATTTCTTATGATGATATTCCAAAGCTAATATGCCAAAATCCGCTATCCGATTAGTTAAATGCATTAACTGCGCCCACACCCAATCGAATTGACTGCCACTAGGTTGAGTGCCTTCCAAAACACAAATAGTGTCCTCAAGGCCCCTAGCAGCTTTAAGCAAAAATTCAATGCCCACCCACTGCCGCCGGTGCCGGCCGCGGTGGCCGTGCGGTTGTGGCGCTGCAGTCCGGAACCGCGGGACTGCTACGGTCGCAGGTTCGAATCCTGTCTCGGGCATGAGTGTGTGTGCTGTCTTTAGGTTAGTTAGGTTTAAGTAGTTCTAAGTTCTAGGGGACTTATGACCTAAGATGTTGAGTCCCATAGTGCTCAGAGCCATTTGAACCATTTCAACCGCCGCCGGTGTGACGACAACCGGATGAAGAACGGCAGCACGCAAACGGGCCACTAAATCCGGTACACTACCCTCAATAGGTTGGCGCCTTATTGCCAACTCGTAAACAAGATGGTCCTTCCTGAGCAGACCGATCCCCGGGCACTGCTTGACCGCCATTACAATACACCTGAAACAGTCAACAACCCAAACAATATGGTGTCACAGAACAGAAATAAAATTGAAACTGACAGTAACTGGAATGGCAAGAACACATACGTTACGACGCTCTGCTACCAATCAAATCCCTGGACTAGCAGGACAGAGCGGGTTAGATTACATTTGTGGGAAGGGGCCAAAATAAGTTGCTATCAGTTACACTCAACATACAAATTTTATTAGTTACAACACATAATAACATAAGCAAGGTTTTAACGTAAGAACTCCTTTGATTTGATTTAAATCGGCTGAAAGCCACATGCGAAAATCCAGAGCCTAAGGCTTAAGCAAGGAGTTGAGATCCAGTAGTTCTTCTGGAAGTTTCATTCTATCAAACAAAAATTTCTTTTACTTCAATAAAAATAGGCTGAAGGCCACACATTAAGCAAGAACAGTGTTACAGCTTAAGGCCAAAACAAAGATTTTCAATGTTAATTCTAAATAGGCTGAAACCCGGCTGAAGGCCGCATATCAGCCAAACAAAAAAATAAAATGTCTCTGAGCACTATGGGACTTAACACCTGAGGTCATCAGTCCCCTAGACTTAGAACTACTTAAATCTAACTAACCTAAGGACAGCACACACGTCCACTTCCGAGGCAGGATTCGAACCTGCGACCGTAGCAGCAGCGCGATCTGGATTGAAGCGCCTAGAACTGCTCGGCCACAATGGCCAGCTCAACCAAACAATTTAACTGCTTAAAGCCTAAGAGGAAAGGCTTTCAATTTAACAGACTGAGAGCCTCAGCTTAAAACATTTCATGCAAACTCGGCTGAAGGCCTGATACCCCCCCAAAAAAACAATGTTATGACTTAACGGCAAGAGCAAGATTTTAAATTTTCAGTTTAAGAGAGTTTAAAACTCGGCTGAAGGCCACACACCATGGGGAAAACAATCTCACAGATTAAGGCCTAAAGAGAAAAACTTACCATTTTAATAAGCTAAAACTCGGCTGAAGGCCACACAGAGTACTTAAGACTAAAAGGAAATCACTATGTAAAACACAAGGAGCGGCGCTCAGAAGGTTCCAAGGGTCGGCCTGGGAAGTAACGCTAACGCACGTTTAGGTGAGACCAGCCAGACCGACAACCTCGTAATCGGAAGGCAACCCAACCGAAGGCCAGCCGCCAAACCAACCAACAAAATCAGTTCTCAGAATGATATTTTCACTCTGCAGCGGAGTGTGCGCTGACATGAAACTTCCTGGCAGATTAAAACTGTGTGCCCGACCGAGACTCGAACTGGGGACCTTTGCCTTTCGCGGGCAAGTGCTCTTCCATCTGAGCTACCGAAGCACGACTCACGCCCGGTACTCACAGCTTTACTTCTGCCAGTATCTCGTCTCCTACCTTCCAAACTTTACAGAAGCTGTCCTGGAGAGCAACAACAACAAGACGTCAATAGCACAACGTTCTGGATACTGGTGTCCAATCCAGCCAAGTCAGAATAAACGCCCAGAACTACCAACACACCTCAGCTGTCGAACTACACGCCTTGCTGGACAGCAACAACAAGACGAGGAAAATACACTGCCAAAAACTACGTCAACGCCCAGGGCAGGTAACCGGAACGTTAATGGCCCCAAGGCAGAAGATACCGCGGGCGCACTTCACTAAGGAAAAAAAATGATTCAAATGGCTCTGAGAACTATGGGACTCAACTTCTGAGGTCATTAGTCCCCTAGAACTTAGAACTAGTTAAACCTAACTAACCTAAGGACATCACACACATCCATGCCCGAGGCAGGATTCGTACCTGCGACCGTAGCGGTCACGCGGTTCCAGACTACAGCGCCTAGAACCGCACGGCCACTTCGGCCGGCCACTAATGAAGGAATGAATTATATTAAGTTAAACCCCATCCAAGAAAACGGCTGCAGTTCTAGCCGACTACCGTACACACACGTTGTTGCTCGTGGGAATCTCGCAGAAAGCAACAACCAGGATCAAACGAAGAGAAATGATAGCAGTTGAGGCTTGATAGTAGGCTAAGTTAGCACTCAACTTTAGAGTCCAAGATCGGTGGGCGCTGAAATTCGTAACCCTCGCAAGAAGCACCTCACAACTCCAACCGCGTGAACCCCGCCAGCGGCACGGGCCCGACTCCCTTCGATAGGGACCACCACGCTGCTCTGCGCCAACCGACCGACTACCACACACCGCACACCCGGAAAATATATCCGCCACCCCAAAGATATTACAGCAGTAATAGTATCTATACACGCTGCTGCTGCCACTCACAAAGAGAAGACAGCAACGTTATGGTGGTAATCGAAGAAGAGGAAATTACGACAGGACTGCAACCAATGATAATTAAAAAAAGACATGACGCGAGCCAACCACGGCTCAGGTAGCTCTGTCGAGAAACCAAATGATACGTGTTTAAGCTCTTAAAGATTCCAGTCAGAATGTATTCGCTGCTTTGGACTCCTCAGCCAGGGAAATCTGATGATATGTTTGGTTGAGATACAAGACGGTAAAATACTGGGCAGCTAAAAACCATGAAAAACCCATGTGCAAATCTGGCAATGTCACTGATTGCATAGCAATTTTTTATTGTTTGTTTTTATGTTTATTTCTGTTTTTTATATTTGAAGCCCTGTAACTGAGTACTGACCGAAAATCACCTCCCTTAATCTTACGCACTACAACCATGGGTGAGGAATAAAGAGTGGTTGACGGCTAGATGACGCCTTCCTCCAGCAATTCATTAATTATTTGGCGCAATTCTTTTATTTCGGGCGGTGGTAGCCTGTGAGGGGCCTGCCTGATTGTTTCTTGCTGAGTTCTATCTGAATGGTTCAAATGGCTCTTAGCACTATGGGACTTAACATCTCAGGTCATCAGTCCCCGAGAACTTAGAACTACTTAAACCTAACAAACTTAAGGACATCACACTCATCCATGCCCGAGGCTGGATTCGAACCTGCGACCGTAGCGGTCGCGCGGTTCCAGACTGAAGCGCCTAGAAACGCGCGGCCACCAAAGGCCGGCAGGTCTGTCTGATTCAGTTTCCTTAGTTATCCCTAATTTAGTCATCAACACGCCCGGAAACCTTTGGAAGACCTGCTGCGAAGCTTCCGCTTGATATTCTGATAAATGTTTCACTACATTTTACCAGCTTCCTCAGCCATTTATCTATGATATTACTAATCCTCCACTGCGCCGCTTGTTGACAAAAGGTAGAAGTCACATCAGGTGAGAACATGAAAGCAAACTTACAATCTGCCCAGTCTAACACCTTCTGAATGAAATCACAGCCCAGGATCTCTGGAGCGGTTGAAACCTCAACCACTAACAAGGGGAAGGCCTCAGACACGGCCAACCGATTCGGCTCAAATTTGGCAGGTTGCTTGTGTACAACCTAAAACGAAGGAATCTAAGATATTTTGGGTCAACACCCCCGCAAGTTTGAGAAAATCACCCCTAAAGGTTATGACGAGCAATGGACACAAAATTGGAGGGCTCGACACATAATTGTAAATAGAGCATTTTTCATCATCAGGTATGGGGTCCGCAAACGCAAACTTTTCCAGAAATCGAGGAAAGAAACTTTTACAACTGTCGCTTCTGTACCCACATGGTAAACGCTTTTCGCCGACAGCGCCGATAGCATGCCGGCACGGTAGCTCAGCGTGTTCGGTCAGAGGGCTGCGTGCTCTCTGTAATAAAAAAACTGAGTCAATGAATGAACGATCAAACTGAACGGATGTCTTGTGACGTCCGTCCAGACCAAACGCAACGAAATATACCGAAAAAAAAATAGCGCAACGACTAAGGTAACCAACTGGCTGGGAATCGAAGAACCCGGGTTCGAATCTCGAAGAAACCTAGAGTATGTTATTCCTTTAGTTTGTATTTTTCCGCATCTCAATTTATAGGGATAGGAGGGTTAATAAGGTAAGTAAATCAATAAGGAATGATGATAATAAGGTAGACAGACTAATTTCCCAAAGGCCGTGAGTTAGTAAAGTATTAAACTTTTAAGCCATGTCACATGAAAACAACTACGAGTAAGAGTGCTTCGAATTCCTCACGAGGGATCATAGATAGCCAACCGCCCGACGCTTGTTTACAGCGAGGCACTGGACAGAATGCACGCGGGGAGAGTTATGTTGTCCCGGTTGCCTCTTCGTCATATCATAGTTGTGAACCTGGAAGAAAGAAGGTTTCCAGCACGAGCCTAATTAAAGTCAATCGGAAAGAGTTGTTTTCCGTCATGAGTCTGCCGCGAACCTCGCTGAATAATGTAGCGATTTTTCCATCATTAATGTGCCGAATGAAATAAGTTTTGTGAATGAATACAGTGTTATTCCGTAAGAAACATATGACGAGTACCGTATGTAGTTTGTAATAATTAGCTCGTCTGTTTATGCCGTAATAACTAGTTATTATTTGTTGTCATATCTTTCAGGTGCATAATCTGAGTAATGGAGAATGTACACCGTTCGACTAGCGCTGTAGTATATAGTTGGGAGCCTGTCACAGACGATGCCAAATGGGAAGTTACCGTCGCTGTGTTTTGGTTTGTAAAAGTGTTGCAAGACAGATGCATTATCAGTGCTCTACCGGAAGCAGCCAGGTCTGTTTCTCGGCATTCCAGATTGATAGGAGCGGCTATCGTCGAGAGATTTTTGGAGCTGACGAACGAAATGACTTTTCTTGATACTGAAGTACTATACCATGAAGACGAAGCAGAAGGTGATTCAGTGGAAGATATCCCGATTATTGAATCGCAAAATGGTCATTACACTTCGGAAATCTCCACGTCACTGGGAATATGTGATTCATCTGTTCCCAATGAGTATTACGAACCGGTTACTAAACGATTTAACTACAGCGCTATACCCCTTGAAGTAAAAGTTAAGGCGGTAGCGCTAGCCAGGAATAATCCAAATTGGAACTTACAAACACTGCAAAAGAATAGAGCAACAACAGCCCTGAAAAGGAAGGAGGACTTGAAATTGTGAGAAAGTGATATCGTTAAAGGAGGAACAAAATACGACAAATACCAGGCGATAAATAGGTGGACATACGACCGATTTGTCGAATCTCGTTGACGTAACGAGAATGTAACAACGAGAATACTTCAGGAGTGGGCTGCAGGTGCAGCTCTTCAGTATACGGCCAACAAGGATTTGCTGCATCATTATATTGGGCAAGAAATTTCAAATCGGAGTATAAAATTCGTCAACGGCACGTCACTAAATACATCTCTCATAAGGAGGTACAAAATATAGAAGATATACAGAAAGTGACGGCTCTTTTCAACAAGCAAACGGCGTCATTTATGACCGGTTTTAATCGTGATTACGTGATCAACACCGATCAAACATGATGCGAGTATCGGGTGAACACGTTATTGCACGTTATTGCAAAAGGGAGAAAAACGAACCCTTGTCGCAGTTGGTAGTAAAAACATACTAACACATTCGTACACGGCGCGATATGCCATTACAGCTTCTGGAAAAGTGTTGCCTAAGGTTTTCCTGTGTTTACAAATAACGGATGTTACATTTGGTCCTCGGGTTATAGAAGATGTCAATCGTTTAACCGACTCGTTGAAAAATGTTTACATTACCTGCTCCAAACTGACGAATGCGATTTACAGAACATTTCTTAAGAATGTTTTAAAACCATACGTTTCTGATAACAAGTTTCGTCTAGTATTGGATTCCTGGAGTGGACAAAGTAATACTACAATATATGACACAATGTTTATAGATGGCGAGGATCAGCCGACTTGCACAGTAAAAGTAATATCGCCAAACCGCACACCTGTGTGCCAGCCGTGTGATGTTTAATTCTATCGCCAGGTTAAAAACTTTATTTCCAGGCTTCAGAATTGCAGTGTGCTTCTGGAAACCCAGCGGGAATTGCACAACCGCACAGATGCAATAACTTATTTACAGCATAATTCATAACCAAGTTTGAGCACCGAATTTTCAGGCAATGATATCGTATGCGTGGTACGCATCAAAATTAATTCCAGAAAAAGACATATTTTTAAATGTAAACCAAGTTTGTTTTCCGCCGACTCTTCGAAAGGAACAGTGTAGCTTTCGAAAAATTGCATTCATTAGATGTTCTTGGTGCCGTGAGTATATTTGTTTCTAATATTGCACAACCGCACAGATGCAATAACTTATTTACAGCATAATTCATAACCGAGTTTGAGCACCGAATTTTCAGGCAATGATATCGTATGCGTGGTACGCATCAAAATTAATTCCAGAAAAAGACATATTTTTAAATGTAAACCAAGTTTGTTTTCCGCCGACTCTTCGGAAGGAACAGTGTAGCTTTCGAAAGATTGCATTCATTAGATGTTCTTGGTGCCGTGAGTATATTTGTTTCAAATTTTTATATGACAAGTACCATCCATCTAGTTGTTCGACGAAAAGTGAGGACACGTAACAGTGACTGGAAGAGCTATTGTAAAGTGACGTGGAGTAACATTTTAGTTGTTTACTACCCCAAGAGGTTTGAGAAATTTATTTGCCTACCTTATTATTATCATTCCTTACTGATTTACTTACCTTATTAACCCTCGTATTACTATCAATTGAGTTATGGAAAAATGCAAACGAAAATAATAACATTCGCTAGGCTTCTTCGAGATTCGAACCCGGGTTCTCCGATTCCCAGCCAATTACCTTAGCCGTTGCGCAGTCGGCAAAAAGCGTTTAACATGTGAGTACAGAAGCGACAGTTGTAAAAATTTCTTTCCTCGATTCCGGGAATAGTATGCGTTTTCGGATCCCATACCTGATAATGAAAAATGCTCTATTTACAATTACCCATCGATCCCGCCAATTTTGAGTCGATTGCTCTTCATAACTTTTAGGGGTGATTGTCTCAAAATTGCGGGGGTATTGACCCAAAATATCTTAGATCCCTTCGTTTTAGGTTGTACACAAGCGACCTGCCAAATTTGAACCGAATCGTTTGGCCGTGTCTGAGGCCTTCCCCTTGTAAGATCCAAATCCGCCAAGTGAATCCTTAACACGAATATTTAGTAGCAAACTCTCCTTCAATCGAAGATATGACGAATTTGCCGAGTGATAAACTTGATACGTCGGAACCAACTCGGCCAATCTGCATACGGCCTTGTATCGGATGTACTACCTTCTATCCTAACTCACACAGCAGATCCAGAATCTATTAACAAACACATCTGTTCTTCATCATATGCGTACAAGCGAAGGGTAGGGGTCACGGGTAGCCACTGAGACACAGTAACACTTCCAAACAGCAATTTTCTTCATGCTACTTGTTTTAACTTCCTTTTCTTTCTTTATTCACCGTCGTGAAACGGGCAATCTTACCGCAATTGTATCATTTTCTGGACTCCACCCCCTGCTTCTCAGTCTGGACATTCATACCTTCTATCACGCGATACGAGCCCTAGCAACTTCACCTGATGGTAACTCTCCTTCTCTACCTCACTAATACACTGAAGACGTTGTAAAAATATTAACCAAGACCGAACCCCAGGTTTTAATCCTTCTACTGCATCCTGAATAACGACTGTTTCCTGCACATTTATCTGCAAGGGCTTTAGCATCAAAAGTTCAGTTAGATAATGGGAAAAGGACTCATTCTGCCCTTACACTCACGATTAATATTTGTTTTTTAGCTCACACATATGACTATCTGGCACAAAGTAGTCACAAACGTTTTTATGAAACTGATCTGAACTAATTTCTCAACCGATCGTGCTGTGTCTGTACGTAGACAAATATTGGTGCGCATCTCAGAGCTCCATAAGAAATGGAGAAACAGAGGAAGCCGACACGTGGGAGGAACGCCAGCAGGAGAGAACCAAAATTAACAAATTAGCGGCACGTGAATGAAATCCGGCGGACAGGCCGCGGACAAGACAACAGTTCAGGACAACGGCAAAGAACCTAGACGTTAACAAGGCGCTACGCAAAGCCTTTGGCACAGCGATGATAAGAAGGACAATAATAGTGGAGAGGCAAATCAAAGGTGACTGAAGTGTAAACAGGTGACAGACAAGGCAGTTATCAAACAGTCCTAGCAAATCAAAGATATATCCGACGCTACCAAGCAGGACTACTGAACTGGCCGTCGATGCGCTGGGCGTCTGCCTCTAAATAGGATGACAACTATTGAACTACATGAAATAAAATCGTCATAACTTCTGAACGGTTTGTGTAAGGAAGTTCAAATTGCATGGTAGGACGAGGGACCTGATGGAAATTAGTATGCGCATTATGGTTTTTGTTGTGTACATAGTTCCGCGTAGTAAGCGTGTACACAACTTTCCCACTAGAGCGCTCCCCGCTAAGCACAACAGCGCAGGCGCAGCGCTCGTCCGTCTCCACACTACGAGACGGCGCTGCCTTAGAGACGGACCAAATTCTGCTTCCGCCGATCCGCGTATTAATATGTAACGCAGCCAATGAGATCGCTGCTAACGTAGAACCTTTTGTCCTCGCGGATCACACTCGCACAGTGATACATGAACACGCAAGGTATTATAACGAGTGTACAGACCTCTGATTAGTCAGTCTGCATTTGTCTGCATTAGTCCGTACCAGTCTGCATTAGTCTTCATTAGTCAGTACCAGCCTATAGTCAAGTTTCAGTCTGCGCCTAATAAGATTATCATATTCCTGTACATAGCCATGAAGATAAATATATAGACACTTTTGTCAAGTATAAGAGATATGTGAGAATAAGATTAACGTACCAAGACCAAAGGAACTTCAGATTGTCAATTGTAAATAGCATCCTGAATCAAGTTAAGTTAGTTTATGATTGTTATTATTTTAATAAATGTGTGTGAAAATTAATCAAGTTCTGTTTAAAGTTGGTCACCGTCAATCTGCTACTCTAAGCGTGCAAGTGGCATTTCTATCGTCTGACCTAATGGCAGAAGATAAACACGGCACGATAAGACCACGAGACATATTGCTGACTCTCGCCTACTTCGTTAGAGCGACAAGTCAAATAATCTGATGGTGTGTGTGCCGAAGGTCTTACAGTACGCACACCATAGTTTGGTTTAGCGATGAAGCCCCCTTTCACTTGGATGGGTTCGTCAATAGGCAAAATTGGCGCATTTGGAAGACTGAGAATCCGCATTTCGCTATCAAGAAGTCTCTCCACCCCCAAAGGGTGACTATATGGTGTGCAATGTCCAGTCACCGAATAATCGGTGAAATATTCCTCGATATCTACCGAACGGTACGTGAAGGTTTTGGAAGATGATTTCATCCCAATTATCCAAAGTGACCGTTATTACAAGACGTGGTTCATGCAAGACGGAGCTTGAACCCATCGAAGCAGGAGAGTGTTTGATGTCCTGAAGGAGCACTTTGGGAAACGCAATCTCGCTCTGGGGTACACAGAGGCCACTGACATGCGTCTCGATTCTCGATTGGCCACCCTATTCTCCGGATCTGAACACATGCGACTCCTTTTTATCGAGCTATATTAAAAACAAGACGTGCAGCAATAGCCCCAAAACCGTTGCTGAGCTGAAAGCAGCCATTCAGGAGCTCATCGACAGCATCGAAGTTCCGACATTTGCGGAATTTCGCTATTCGTCTGCGCCACATCATCGCCAATGATGTCCGGCACATCGAACATGTCATAACCCAAATCCGAATATCTGGAGTGACTTTTACAAGTTGCCGGCCAGAGTGGCCGAGCGGTTCTAGGCGCTACAGTCTGGAACCGCGAGACCGCTGCGGTCGCAGGTTCGAATCCTGCCTTGGGCATGGATGTGTGTGATGTCCTTAGGTTAGTTAGGTTTAAATAGTTCTCAGAAGTTAAGTCCCATAGTGCTCAGAGCCATTTTAGAACTTTTACAAGTTGAATAAATCGTGTGCACGCCGTAGTTTGTAACTAATTTACGTTATTTTTCATATAATTCAATAATAGTCACCCTATATCAGTCACACGGAACGTTACAAGCCGCCATACACACGTGGCAAGAGGGTGGTGGAGTTTCTGTACAAGCACAGCGCTCCAAAATCCTTCGGCGGGCATTCGACCTCTGCAGCGTGCGATACTAGAAGTCCCGTCTGTAACACACCACCTTTATTGTCTCTCAGCTTACGGATATAGCAGCCCCAGCAATTCCCGATCTTTCATCTGAAATATGCTGACATGCTCCCGAATTTCAACCAGAAACTACGGCACCTTTTGTGGCCGTTCGAGAGATTGTACCAATAACTTTCTTACAAACGACTCTGAGCACTATGGGACTTAACTTCTGAGGTCATCAGCCCCCTAGAACTACTTAAACCTAACTAACCTAAGGACATCACACGCACCAATGCCCGAGGCAGCATTCGAACCTGCGACCGTAGCGGTCGCGCGGCCCCAGACTCCAGCGCCTAGAACCACTCGGCCACACCGACCGGCTAACTTTCTTACACTCTGAAGGAGAGGCAACAGCGGACTAGGTAGCTTTGCAGAAGTCCTAAAGACATGTGACTACAGCTGTTCCTGTCTTGGTTGCCCGGCTAGGCTAAACTCACTAGCATGCATATTTGTCTTCAGATCACTCATATTTCTTACGCCCACCTTATTTAACAATTCCCCTATTATCTTCTCATACTCCATTACACTTTTTCTAATTCCTTTACTTCAACTAAATCTCTTGATTGCAGCTTAACTTCTTTAACACGATTTCTGCAATGAATAACCTGTGTCTCCGTATGCTTAATTGCCTTCTAGATTGTTCTACCAATTCTAAGAATACCAATAAACTGTCTCACTCCGAGAGAGCAAAGCTAATGGTATTAAGAGCCGCCTTCAACTCACCAAACGGTACCGGTTGATAACGCCCATTGCAGCCTGCATATCTAATCACCTATGCTACTTTTTAATGACTGTCCATGAATAGCCTCTTTATATGCTCATGTCTTTCTTGCGGTCGCTCACTCCCGTTACCTCCCTTAGTTCCATACCAGCAACCGTAAAAAAATGCTCACCCAGTGCGACGCTTACAACTGCAATTAAACCACAACAAACTCTAATTACTGTCCAGTGTCCATTACAACGACGCTCTGCAACCGACAAAAAAGTAATGATCATGAGGATGGGAGGTGTTGAGTGCTGGAGTTAGCATGGACAAGTAACACTTTAAAAATAATTATTATTAACTACCAGCTGTGGAGTTTTATGAATCACAATAATCAAAATATAACTCAAACCAGAGTAATTAAGCACATTAATCAAAATTCAGTTAATGTTGCTAAAAAAGCTCTAGTCGCCAGATGTGGCCGAGCGGTTCTAGGCGCTTCAGTCGGAAACCGAAAGTCGTCAGATGTGGCCGAGCGGTTCTAGGCGCTTCAGTCGGAAACCGCGCTGTTGCTACGGTCGCAGGTTCGAATACTGCCTCGGGCATGAATGTGTCTGATGTCCTTAGGTTAGTTAGGTTTAAGTAGTTCTAAGTTCTAGAGGACAGGTGACCTCACATGTTAAGTCCCATAGTGCTTAGAGCCATTTGAGCCATTTTTTAAAAAAAAAACTATAGGCGTTTACAACCCACATAAGATGGGTTGAATACAGAGAGATTGAGCCTCAACATACTATTCAGAGGGATAGTGCGCAGCCGGCCGGGGTGGTCGAGCGGTTATAGGCGCTACAGTCTGGAACTGCGCGACCGCTACGGTCGCAGGTTCGAATCCTGCCTCGGGCATGGATGTGTGTGATATCCTTAGGTTAGTTAGGTTTAAGTAGTCCTAACTTGTAGGGGACTATTGACCGCAGGAGTTAAGTCACATAGTGCTCAGAGCCATTTGAATAGTACACTAGGGAAGTTGTTTCCTTAAACAAGACGAATAAAGCGATAAAATTCCAACTGAAGTAATGTACGGTGGCACCGGTGCTCTAAATGCTTTGACACAGTAGTTGCATGTGTCCAATCTTAATGAAATTAAGCACTAGATTAAACACTACACTAATATATATGTAGTGTCAACATACACTCCTGGAAATGGAAAAAAGAACACATTGACACCGGTGTGTCAGACCCACCATACTTGCTCCGGACACTGCGAGAGGGCTGTACAAGCAATGATCACACGCACGGCACAGCGGACACACCAGGAACCGCGGTGTTGGCCGTCGAATGGCGCTAGCTGCGCAGCATTTGTGCACCGCCGCCGTCAGTGTCAGCCAGTTTGCCGTGGCATACGGAGCTCCATCGCAGTCTTTAACACTGGTAGCATGCCGCGACAGCGTGGACGTGAACCGTATGTGCAGCTGACGGACTTTGAGCGAGGGCGTATAGTGGGCATGCGGGAGGCCGGGTGGACGTACCGCCGAATTGCTCAACACGTGGGGCGTGAGGTCTCCACAGTACATCGATGTTGTCGCCAGTGGTCGGCGGAAGGTGCACGTGCCCGTCGACCTGGGACCGGACCGCAGCGACGCACGGATGCACGCCAAGACCGTAGGATCCTACGCAGTGCCGTAGGGGACCGCACCGCCACTTCCCAGCAAATTAGGGACACTGTTGCTCCTGAGGTATCGGCGAGGACCATTCGCAACCGTCTCCATGAAGCTGGGCTACGGTCCCGCACACCGTTAGGCCGTCTTCCGCTCACGCCCCAACATCGTGCAGCCCGCCTCTAGTGGTGTCGCGACAGGCGTGAATGGAGGGACGAATGGAGACGTGTCGTCTTCAGCGATGAGAGTCGCTTCTGCCTTGGTGCCAATGATGGTCGTATGCGTGTTTGGCGCCGTGCAGGTGAGCGCCACAATCAGGACTGCATACGACTGAGGCACACAGGGCCAACACCCGGCATCATGGTGTGGGGAGCGATCTCCTACACTGGCCGTACACCACTGGTGATCGTCGAGGGGACACTGAATAGTGCACGGTACATCCAAACCGTCATCGAACCCATCGTTCTACCATTCCTAGACCGGCAAGGCAACTTGCTGTTCCAACAGGACAATGCACGTCCGCATGTATCCCGTGCCACCCAACGTACTCTAGAAGGTGTAAGTCAACTACCCTGGCCAGCAAGATCTCCGGATCTGTCCCCCATTGAGCATGTTTGGGACTGGATGAAGCGTCGTCTCACGCGGTCTGCACGTCCAGCACGAACGCTGGTCCAACTGAGGCGCCAGGTGGAAATGGCATGGCAAGCCGTTCCACAGGACTACATCCAGCATCTCTACGATCGTCTCCATGGGAGAATAGCAGCCTGCATTGCTGCGAAAGGTGGATATACACTGTACTAGTGCCGACATTGTGCATGCTCTGTTGCCTGTGTCTATGTGCCTGTGGTTCTGTCAGTGTGATCATGTGATGTATTTGACCCCAGGAATGTGTCAATAAAGTTTCCCCTTCCTGGGACAATGAATTCACGGTGTTCTTATTTCAATTTCCAGGAGTGTACATAACCAATAAAACAAAACTACATTGCCGACAGCCAGAACAGTACAAGACTGTTACTCCTTCACAAACAGAGAATCTGCTTACACGAGACACAAATGCAATGATCAGAACCTATAGGAACACAATATTCTATTCTAGGATGCAGCGTACTAGCATATGAATCAGCAGGAAATTAGGTCGGAACCGCCGCTAAGGAACTCAACGTTGTGACGAAACCAGAATATGTACAAAACAACGCCGTTCGACACTGTTTGAACGCATTCCCATGCCTCATCGCAGCAAAACGGAAACTGTTCACTTGCAAGAAAGTTCACGTCGGTCTCTGATAGTTGCGGCAATATTCTCTTCAGTCTGTCGACACTCCAGCCAGCTTGTAAACGTCGCTTCCACATGCTACCTTATTGGAAGTGACCGACGTAGCTCACGCTAGCGCGCCGTCCTCGATACAAAGCCCAGCGGTAGGGACAGAGACTGAGAGAGAGAATCAGCCAGTGCTGTACTCGTATAACACGTGCGCGGTAGCCGCCCGTCTTCTCGCTGCGCGGAGTCGCTTCCTTGTTGGGCCTCCGCCGATTGCTCACTCCAGCTCGCTTCTCACCATTGATCTATACAGGGTGAATCACCTGAAACTTGTACGGCAAATATTGCGGAAACGGAGTGCCATTTATGTCCGGTTTTCACAGAATGAATCAAGGACGTAACCAAACGGGGAGCCCGTGGGGTTCGGACACCAACCCCCCCCCCCCCCCTCCTCCTCCTGTTACCTAAATGCCATGTGTTAGAATGGAAAAGTATATTGCTTCTCAGTCATATGACGAAAAACGGATACGCACTACAGATAATTAACAAGGCCATCGATAGATTTAAATTAGAGATAGCACTATCGACAGTTTCCCATCCCTGCTTCAGCCAAGATCAACTACTGTACACTGTTGGCCTTACTTGAACTCAGTTCTTGTTTTGCTGGTCATTTCAGCTGTTGCATGCGGCTGAATTTAATGAAAGTGCTGCCATTTATTGGTTTTGAGGACAGTTCCCTTCCACTTTCTTCTGCTGTTCTTTTTAGCTTCCTTAGCTTCCGCAGATTTTTTGACCGCTTCTTGTAGCGCATTCATGTAGGGAGATAATGTGAGAATGCGGTTTTTACCTCTCTTTCTTGTCTTTCTGACAGGTGATACGTGCGTAAGCATCCTGTCTGATCACCTGCAGCCATTCTTGTCCGCTGTAAATTCCGACGGATTTGGGCAATTCCAATAGGACAATGCGACACCCCACACATCCAGAATTGCTAAAGTGGTTCCAGGAACATTCTCCTGAGTTTAAAGGCTTCCGCTGGCCATCAAACTCCCCAGACATGAACATTATTGAGCTTATATTTGGGATGCCTTGCAACTTGCTGACATGTAGGATTCATGGCGTCAAGTGCTCTCGAGCAGTACTTCAGACATAGGTCGAGTCCATGCCACGTCGTGTTGCGGCACTTTCGCGTGCTCGCCGGGAGCCTACAAGACATTCGGCAGGTGTACCAGTTTCTTTGGCTCTTCCTTGTAACTTCGCCGTTTTAAATTGTCTGTCAGCGGCTCTATCTCCACGTGGATCAGGGTATGAATTCAAGTGAGGGTGACTTAAGGAGAACCAGCCCCGACTGTTAGCTTTCATTAGCCACAGTTGGCAATGTAACTATTGACTACTTAAATAACCCATACATGTCTCACTTAGGGCAACGAAAATAAGAGTGGGCGATAGCTGAGTGAGCATCTCCTCTGTCAATTTAAAATTACTTAATTTCATCGGCCAGTTAAAATCTGATACTTCAAGGATAAGCCTTTTTTAATTCTTCCAGTCACCATTCCCTTACTTTCTTGTATATTGACATTACGAACTTTTATAAAGAGGAGGGCAGCTGGACTCTCTCGCACTCGTTTTCAAACGAAGCGATATGCTTTGATGGCTGCTTCTGAGACTCAGTGGCCGCTCCCTGACACTCACGATATATCCAAGGTCCTTTTTATTTATTTTTTTCCTCCTGTCAGACGATTGGATAGGAGTATGTATCTTACATTTATTTTTACGTATTTTTATTACAAACACATTTACAATTGCAGGATATTCGTACTGTAACTCACATCGAGACAAAATGAAATCATTTACATGTAAAATTGTTTGTCGTACATTTTAAACCACGGAGAAGAACAAAGAGTTACACTGCAATCCTTACAACACAACTTTCTTTTCGAACGCCACGTTTCGCACATACTAGGCATGTTTCCCACTGATCTGGTAGACACGGCGACCCGGCTAATCTTGTAGCGAAATATTGACATGTATTTTCACACCCCATCAAATGCGTAGAAATTTTTTGTAGTGACTTTCAAATTACATTTAGCGTATTTCATTTTCGTCACATATTTCTGGAATGTGTACAGCATCGCTGCATCCAATATACGAAAGAATAATTTGCTGCACCACTCAGAAGACCTTCGCATTCTTCTTACTGTTCTTGATGAGCATTTCCCTTCGGTCGATTTGTCCCACTGGCTAGTTTTCGATACCACTAACGTAAGTGACTATATCGGAACGCAATACCAGTTGCATATTTCGTATCTAATGACTTGCAGAATTAACCATAAATTTGAGGTCAGAAGTTCATATAGTTATAGACTGAATTTAAGATTTTAAAATAGTGCCATAATCTATTCATTGACACGTATTATCTTCTGTTGCAAATTCAACACAATAAGACAAGTATTACAGTGGAAAATTGTGCGTTTTTATTGAGGCAGCATAGCTAATGGTGCGCAAATACAGGGTGTTTCAAAAATGACCGGTATATTTGAAACGGCAATAAAAACTAAACGAGCAACGATAGAAATACGCCGTTTGTTGCAATATGCTTGGGACAACAGTACATTTTCAGGCGGACAAACTTTCGAAATTACAGTAGTTACAATTTTCAACAACAGATGGCGCTGCAAGTGATGTGAAAGATATAGAAGACAACGCAGTCTGTGGGTGCGCCATTCTGTACGTCGTCTTTCTGCTGTAAGCGTGTGCTGTTCACAACGTGCAAGTGTGCTGTAGACAACATGGTTTATTTCTTAGAACAGAGGATTTTTCTGGTGTTGGAATTCCACCACCTAGAACACAGTGTTGTTGCAACAAGACGAAGTTTTCAACGGAGGTTTAATGTAACCAAAGGACCGAAAAGCGATACAATAAAGGATCTGTTTGAAAAATTTCAACGGACTGGGAACGTGACGGATGAACGTGCTGGAAAGGTAGGGCGACCGTGTACGGCAACCACAGAGGGCAACGCGCAGCTAGTGCAGCAGGTGATCCAACAGCGGCCTCGGGTTTCCATTCGCCGTGTTGCAGCTGCGGTCCAAATGACGCCAACGTCCACGTATCGTCTCATGCGCCAGAGTTTACACCTCTATCCATACAAAATTCAAACGCGGCAACCCCTCAGCGCCGCTACCATTGCTGCACGAGAGGCATTCGCTAACGATATAGTGCACAGGATTGATGACGGCGATATGCACGTGGGCAGCATTTGGTTTACTGACGAAGCTTATTATTACCTGGACGGCTTCGTCAATAAACAGAACTGGCGCATGTGGGGAACCGAAAAGCCCCATGTTGCAGTCCCATCATCCCTGCATCCTCAAAAAGTACTGGTCTGGGCCGCCATTTCTTTCAAAGGAATCATTGGCCCATTTTTCAGATCCGAAACGATTACTGCATCATGTTATCTGGACATTCTTCGTGAATTTGTGGCGGTACAAACTGCCTTAGACGACACTGCGAACACCTCGTGGTTTATGCAAGATGGTGCCCGGCCACATCGCACGGCCGACGTCTTTAATTTCCTGAATGAATATTTCGATGATCGTGTGATTGCTTTGGGCTATCCGAAACATACAGGAGGCGGCGTGGATTGGCCTCCCTATTCGCCAGACATGAACATCTGTGACTTCTTCCTGTGGGGACACTTGAAAGACCAAGTGTACCGCCAGAATCCAGAAACAATTGAACAGCTGAAGCAGTACATCTCATCTGCATGTGAAGCCATTCCGCCAGACACGTTGTCAAAGGTTTCGGGTAATTTCATTCAGAGATTACGCCATATTATTGCTACGCATGGTGGATATGTGGAAAATATCGTACTATAGAGTATCCCAGACCGCAGCGCCATCTGTTGTTGAAAATTGTAACTACTGTAACTTCTAAAGTTTGTCTGCCTGAAAATGTACTGTTGTCCCAAGCATATTGCAACAAACGGTGAATTTCTATCGCTGCTCGTTTAGTTTTTATTGCCGTTTCAAATATACCGGTCATTTTTGAAACACCCTGTATCTGGAGTTCATCCATTCTCTATTTGAGAGTGAGAGCACATTTTAAAAATAATTTCAGACTCTTAGGAAACTTTTTCTCGCTGACAACCTTCATAAAATGTTAGAGAAAAAGTTCATCGCTTACTACTCTTTCGCTGTTCATGCAGTAAAACTTTAGAATCTTGCATGAAACTTTAATGTATTACTTTTTAGCTAGCGGTGCTATACGCAACACAGTTTGCTGACAGTATCCACGCATACCACTGAACGCACTTGCAAAATTATATCATTGTACGACTCATAGTTCAGGAGGTACGTTATACACAATCAGATGCTTGAACAATATTCATCCATGTTTCATAACACAGCGATTCTTCAGTATCATTCTCCTGCAACATTTGTATTATGGCTTAGTAAGTCAGGAGCTTTTTAAGCGCGAAGACGACAGCTGCAGTGCGGTATGATGGACTTCATTCTCCACCACAAGTAAGCGATATACGTGCGTATGTCTCAAAATCTGTACTGAGGACAACGTCATCATGGGCGCGTCTTGCTGAACTTCTGTGAACTGGTGTGACTGTCAGCCACACTCAGTGCACGTTCATGTGAAACCGCTGTGGCCGTCAAGTATTTTCAGGGCATGTCTGTGTGGAACTGTTGTGGCAGTCAACTGCGCTCAGGACATACAGAGTGTCCAGGATAAACATCTTATAATCATATAAAATGTTGTAAGTTGAGACGGAATTTGTTGGTGTGTGCTTCTACAGGTGTGGTAACTCAAAATGTTTTCTGTACTTGCTTGCGGTGGTTGGTACCACGCACGCTTGAGCGTAATTACTTTGACCACATAAATGGGCATCAGAATCCATGTTTTCTCCACAGCAGAAGCTGTTCCATACGAAGTGCGTTTGAAAAGTCCCTGCAAAGTCCGAGAGATGGTCCGACCGGCACGTATCGAGGTCATGTTTGGTTAGTAGCATCTCTGGAAAGAACGCACACCAAGTTTCAACCATATTGGTCTATTTCACTGTGTCTGGCATTCGTGTGAATCAAGGAAGTCGAGTGATTGTCAAAAAATGGACGAAAAACGTTTCGTGTGGTGATTAAACATTATGAAATGCAAAACACCTCAGGAGCCTAAAGAGAAGCTTCATAAATATTACCGTGACTCTGCACCTTCGATTAGAACATTTTACAAGAGGTTTCAAAATTTTCGGAGTGGCCATATGGGTCAAGTGATGCTGAACGTTCTGGACGCCCTGTGGAGGTTACGACTCCAGAAATCATTGATAAAATCCATGATAAAGTGATGGATGACAGAAGAGTTAAGGTGCTGTGGATACCTCGAATGAACGGGTACATAATATTTTGCGTAAACATTTGGACATGACAAAGCTATCCACAAGATGGGTTCCTCACAATTGACCAAAAAAAGGGAACCGTGTGAAGTGTTGCAAGGATGGTTTGCAGCTGTTCAGGAAGAATCCGCAGGGCTTTAAGCGTCGTTTCGTCACTGTGGATGAAACATGGATACATTACTATACTCCCGAGACCAAACAACAGTCTAAACAATGGGTTACCAAGGGAGAATCTGCACCAAAAAAGGCGAAGACCATTCCTTCGGCCGGAGAGGTTATGGCGACTGTCTTTTGGGATTCGCAAGGGATATTCCTCATCGACTATCTGTAAAAGGGTAAAACTATTACAGGAGCATATTATTCATCGTTACTGGACCGTTTGAAAACCGAGCTGCAAGCAAAACGCCGGCGATTGGATCGCAATAAAGTCCTTTCCCTTCACGACAATGCACAAGCACACACCTCAGCGGTTGTGTTCTCAAAATTAATGGAAATAGGATTCCAACTCGTTTCACATCACCCCTATTCTCTAGACTTGGCTCCCTCGGACTAATCTTTGTTTCCCAATTTGATGAAATCGCTGGCGGGATAAAGATTTTATGAGGTGATTGCAGCAACTAATAGCTATTTTGAAGACTTCGACAATTCCTATTATTCGGAAGGGATCAACAAATTAGAACAGCGTTGGACGAAGTGTATCAGTCTAAAAGGAGACTATGTCGGACAATGAAAAAGGTTTACCCCAAACACGTAAGTACTTTTTATTTTTGCACGGACTTTTCAAAGGCTCCTCGTATGATTTCTCTCGAGGAGCTGAAGTCTCTTACACTGATACAGCGCCGTTTTCTACGTGAGAACGAACAATAACCAATTAGCGATGTTCCCACTTACGTAACAATCAAGATATGGGTCAAGCGGCATCGGGAAAATGAGAGTTGGGTTTTGATGACGTGCTACACGCCAAGCACCTTGTCCGTAGGCTACTGTTGAATTAATTCTTACGTCCTTCCAGCCACTTGATTCTTTTGCCCCCTCTCCCCCCCTCTCCTCCGTCGTGGGTTCGAGTCCTCCCTCGGGCATGGGTGTGTGTGTCGTCCTTAGTGTAAGTTAGCTTAAGTTAGATTAAATAGTGCGTAAGCTTAGGGACCGATGACCTCCGCAGTTTGGTCCCATAGACCTCACCACACATTTCCAGTTTCCAAATTTTCATTCTTTTTTTTCTGTGGGGGTTTATCAAGTATGAAGTGCGCCAGACATCAGTTCGTGATTTACCAGATCTGTGCTACGGCATTCGTGCTGCTATCCCAAATATTTTTCCTACAGTGGTGCAAAACACTTGCAGAGAAGTGAATACAGATTAGATTTCCGTCGTACCACTTATGGTGCGCATGTCGATGTGTATTATTCGAAACCATCAATACGGCTATGTAGGTTGATATCAGGTATCACACAATGCAGCCATTCACCTTTGCTGCCCCTCACTTGCGAGTAATTGACGAAACAAAAGTTTCGGAATTTTGTGTGACGCTCAATAGTGTTAAAAAGTTACATTGTGTAGATTGGTTGCGTGGTGTAATGACTAGGGTAAGTACTCATGTAAGAGGTCTTGAGCTAAGATCGTCAGGCGAATTATTTTTTTATTATTTTTAAACCTCTATAGATATGACTTTGATCACGATTTTTGTTCGACTACTGATTTAAATGTAATTTTCTATTTCTATTCGCCGGCTGCTGTGGCCGAGCGGTTCTAGGAGCTTCAGTACGGAACCGCGCGCCTGCTACGATCGCACGTTCGAATTCTGCCTCTGGCATGGATGTTTCTGATGTCCTTAGGTTAGTTAGGTTTAAGTAGTTCTAAGTCTAGGGGACTGATGACCTCAGATGTTAAGTCCCATAGTGCTTAGAGCCATTTGAACCATTGTATTCCTATTCCTTTGTCAAAACATTTTAATCATAACATCAACTGCTTCATTTTTCTTCCCATCATTCATTTTCCTCTTGAAATAATTGTGCATGTGTTTTTTATTAATACTACGTATTAACTTCGATATAATTTATTTTGTTTTTACCAGTCTGTTTTTTTTTCGTCCACGTTATTGCTCTCATTACATTTATTCCTCATTTTACCTGAATTTCGTTTTACTTATAAACCCTTTTTCGTTTTATGTCTCCATCTGCGTTGTTTTGTACACAGTGCAATAGGAATTTAGGCCATGTTTTAAATGTTTACAGAGCGAGGTGGCTCAGTGTTTAGCACACTGGACTCGCATTCGACAGGACGCCGGTTCAAACCCGCGTCCAGTCATCCTGATTTAAGTACTCTGTGATATCCCTAAATCGCTTCAGGCAAATGCCAGGATGTTTCCTCTGAAAGGGCACTGCCGACTTCCTTCTCCATCCTTCCCTAATACGATGGGACTGATGACCTAGCTGTCTGTATCATATCAACCTTAAATGTTTCTACAACGATTACGATGTACAAAAAAAGGCACATCTTGTAACAAAAACTTCTATTTCACACCATTGCAGCGTCAACAGAAGAAGATTACGCCTTCTTTTACTTTTAAGTGATAGATTCAAATTTTTCCAGTAACTGAATATTGTAATACATAAATATAATTAAAATCTATTCGTAAAAATTCCAAGTGCGAAAAGATTGATGTAAGGACAAAACGAAATAAATGAAAAAGTGCATGTGGTGATTAAAATTTTGTGACAGGGAAATAGAAATAAAAATGCATTTAAACCAATTAATTGAATGAAAATAATGATAAAAGTCATCTCGATAAAGATTTGAAAATAGAAAACTGTATTGCCCGTCACACAAAATTCCGATTTTTTTTGTCAATTACTCGCAGAGGACGGCCCACCAGAGAGAAATGTTGTGATACTACTGTTACTACTACTACCACGTGATCAGACCCAGTGGACCGCACGCATCTACTAGTTTCCTCCTCCATTGTGGAGTCCATCCCTCCAGCGCTTCTTCGTTCTCCCTGGCGGTCTCTTTCCTGTTTGTGTGAAGTCTACATCTACACCTACATCTACATTTATACTTCGCAAGCCACCCAACGGTGTGTGGCGGAGGGCACTTTACGTGCCACTGTCATTTCCTCCCTTTCCTGTTCCAGTTGCGTATGGTTCGTGGGAAGAACGACTGCCGGAAAGCCTCCGTGCGCGCCCGAATCTCTCTAATTTTACATTCGTCATCTCCTCCGGAGGTATAAGTACGGGGAAGCAATATATTCGAAACGCACCCTCTCGAAACCTTGACAGCAAGCTACACCGCGATGCAGAACGCCTCTCTTGCAGAGTCTGCAACTTGAGTTTGCTAAACATCTCCGTAACGCTATCTCGCTTACCAAATAACCCTGTGACGAAACGCGCCGCTCTTCTTTGGATCTTCTCTATCTCCTCTGTCAACCCGACCTGGTACGGATCCCACACTGATGAGCAATACTCAAGTATAGTTGGAACGAGTGTTTCGTAAGCCACCTCCTTTGTAGATGGACTACATTTTCTAAGGACTCTTCCAATGGATCTCAACCTAGCACCCGCCTTACCAACAATTAATTTTATGTGATCATTCCACTTCAAATCGTTCCACACGCATACTCCCAGATATTTTACAGAAGTAACTGCTACCAGTGTTTGTGCCGCAATCATATAATCATACAATAAAGGATCCTTCTTTCTATGTATTCGCAATACATTACATTTGACTATGTTAAGGGTCAGTTGCCACTCCCTGCACGAAGTGCCTATCCGCTGCAAATCTTCTTGCATTTCACTGCAATTTTCTAATGCTGCAACTTCTCTGTATACTACAGCATCATCCTCGAAAAGCCGCATGGAACTTCCGACACTATCTACTACGTCATTTATATATATTGTGAAAAGCAATGGTCCCATAAAACTACCCTGTGGCACGCGAGAGGTTACTTTAACGTCTGCAAACGTCTCTCCATTGAAAACAACATGCTGTGTTTGATAAAAACTTTTCAATCCAGCCACACAGCTGGTTTGATATTCCGTAGGCTCTTACTTTGTTTATCAGGAGACAGTGCGGAACTGTATCGAACGCCTTCCGGAAGTCAAGGTTGGTTGGTTGGTTGGTTTGGGAAAGACCAGACAGCGTGGTCATCGGTCTCATCGGATTAGGGAAGGATGGGGAAGGAAGTCGGCCGTGTCCTTTCAGAGGAACCATCCCGGCATTTGCCTGGAGTGTTTTAGGGAAATCACGGAAAACCTAAATCAGGATGACCGGACGCGCCGGAAGTCAAGGAAAATGGCATCTACCTGGGAGCCTGTATCTAATATTTTTTGGGTCTCATGAACAAATAAAGCGATTGGGTCTCACACGATCGCTGTTTCCGAAATCAATGTTGATTCCTGTTGAGTAGATTCTGGGTTTCCAGAAATGACATGATACGCAAGCAAGAAACATTTTCTAAAATTCTACAACAGATCGATGTCAGAGATGTAGGTCTATAGTTTTGCGCATCTGCTCGACGATCCTTCTTGAAGACTGGGACTACCTGTGCTCTTTTCCAATCATTTGGAACCTTCCGTTCCTCTAGAGACTTGCGGTACACGGCTGCTGGAAGGGGGATAAGCTCTTTCGCGTACTCTGTGTATCCCGTCAGGTCCAATGGACTTTCTTCTGTTGAGTGATTTCAGTTGCTTTTCTATTCCTTGGACACTTATTTCGATGTCAGCCATTTTTTCGTTTGTGCAAGGATTTAAAGAAGGAGCCTCCGAGGCCATCTGTGATCCTCCATCCAGTCTACATGGACGGCCGACTGCATTCGTTTGGCTTTGACAGTTCCTGCTATGTTGGGCTGCTGGTTTAGTTCCTCAAGCTCTTGGTTGTATCTGATCCTCCATTCCCCTGTATCTGCACCCAGAACTGGATCGAAGATCTTCCGAAGCACTTTTCTCTCGAAAGCAAGGAGCTTATGGAAGTCCTGTTTCCGGATACTCCATGTATCACAGCCACGTAGAACAACAGGCTGGATCAGGGGATCTTAATCTACGTCACGGTATATTTTGTTTCCAAATGTCTATTCCAACGCCGGGGAACTTTCGTTTTGAGTGACCGTGAACGAGCACATCGTTACTTCCCTACCGTGGCAGTCAGCCGCATTTAGAGAATTCCGTGTTGACCTGAGTGGCAGTCAACCAGATTCAGAGCACGTCATTTCTTAAGTGTTGTGGCAGTGTGCCACAATCAGAGCACGTCTGCGCGTAACGATGTGGCAGCCAATTACATTCAAGAGCAAGTCGCCGCTTCACTGCTAAGGCAGTCCACCGTGCTAAGGGCACCGCGCTGCGTAGCTTGTCAGCCACCTGCACTTACGGCGTGTCACCAATGAACCGCTGTGGCAGTCGACCGCACTCAAACGCCGTTGTTTAACTGCTGTGGCCGTCAGCTGCATTCATTGTAGTTTGGAGATAAACTGATGAGGCTGTCAGCAACACGCTGGGCATGGCACACTTCTACTGCTGTGACTACCTGCTGCAGGCACTGCACTAATACGAAAAGAGTATGACAAACATTGAAACTTAGTTGGGTTGTAAATAGGACAAAACTGCAACAAAACTGCACGTTAAAACAAGAGTGGAGTAGTGACTCGCGTTAGTGATTTAGCCACTAGTAAAATATATCAATATCGAATTCATTATCTTGAATACAGGGTTTTATGTTTCAGAACTGATGGTTGTAATGATTGTAACAGGACTAAGTATAATAGACGCTGTTGCACTTCCACAAAGACGTATGAAGATGGTATCTGTTCTTCCGAAAGAACAGATACCGTCTTCGTACAGATAAAGCTTACCGGTCAATGATCTTCTAGAGTGCGGATGTACTCACATTGCTCAAACCTCTACAGGAATCAGTAGATTGTCTGCCGCGAGTAATGAGTATAGGGGGCAGGGGCACTACAAATGTAGTATGTGAACAGTATGTTGGAAATGTGAGTCTCACGGGGAACCTGCCAGAGATAAGTCCCTGCAGTCGCACTATCCTCTGTGTCCTTGATGGCTCAGTCGGATAGCTCGTCTGCCATGCAAGCAGGAGATCTCACATTCGAGTCCCAGTCGGGGCACAAATTTCCAACTGTCCCCGTTGGTACTTATCAACACCTATGATCAGCTAATGGTCTGGATTTCATTGTAATTTCATTCTACAGGGATGTGTCGACCATATTGACCCATTCTCTGTGCCGAAGCTATGCTCTTCCTTCATTCTCCATTGATCCATGCTACTTAGCCTCACATAAATACACTGAAGCGCCAAAGCAACCGGTATAGACATGCGTATTCAAATACGCCTGCATAAGACGAAAAGTGCTTGGCGCAGTTTTTAGTTCGGTTATTGCTACTAAAATGGCAGGTTATCAAAATTTAAGGGAGTGTGAACGTGGTGTTATAGTCGGCGCACAGGTGATGGGACACAGCGTCTCCGAACCAGCGATGAAGTGGGGATTTTCCCGTACGACCATTTCACGAGTGTACCGTGGATATTAGGAATCCGGTAAAACATCAAATTTCCGACATCGCTGCGTCCAGAAAAAGATCCTACAAGAACGGGACCAACGACGACTGAAGAGAATCATTCAATGTGACAGAAGTGAAACCATTCCACAAATTGCTGGAGATTTCCATGCTGAGCCATTGACAAGTGTCAGTGTGCGAACAGTTCAACGAAACATCATCGATATGGGCTTTCGGAGCCGAGGGCCCACTCGTGTACCCTTGATGACTGCACGACACAATGCTTTACGCCTCGCCTGAGCGGGTCAGTACCGACATTGGACTGTTGATGGCTGGAAACATGTTACCTGGTCGGACGAGTCTTCTTTCAAATTGCATCTATCGGGTGGACGTGTATGGGTATGGACACAACCCCGTGAATCCATGGACCCTGCATATCAGCAAGGGAATGTTCAAACTGATGGAGGCTCCACAATAGTGTGGGGCTTGTCCAGATAGATTTATACGGGAGCCCTGAGACGTCAGATTTATACGGGAGCCCTGAGACGTCTAGATATGACTATGGCAGGTGACACGTACGTAAGCATCCTGTCTGATCTCATGCATCCATTCATGGTTCAAATGGCTCTGAGCATTATGGGACTTAACTGCTGAGGTCATCAGTCCCCTAGAACTTAGAACTACTGAAACCTAACTAACCTAAGGACATCACACACATCCATGCCCGAGGCATGGTTCGAACCTGCGACCGTAGCGGTCGCGCGGATCCGGACTGTAGCGCCTAGAACCGCTCGGCCACTCAGGCCTGCCATCCATTCATGTCCATTCTGCATTTCGACGGACTTGGGAAATTCCAGCAGGACCATGAGATATCCCATACGTCCAGAATTGGTACAGAGTGTCTTCAGGAACACTATTCTCGGATTAAACACTTCCGCTGGCCACCAAACTCCCCGGACATGAACATTATTGAGCATATTTGTGAAGCCTTGCCACGTGCTGTTCAGAAGAGATCTCCACTCTCTCGTACTCTTACGGATTTAAGGCCACCCTGCAGGATTCATGGTGTCAGTTCCCTCCAGCACTACTTCAGACATTAGTCGAGTCCATGCAAGTCGTGCTGCGGTACTTCTGTATGCTCCCGGGGTCCCTGCACGATATTAGGCAGGTGTAACTGTTTGTTTTGCTCTTCAGTGTATATTTGGAACTGTTGCACTTCCACAGAGGTGTGTCGACCAAACTCACCCATTTGCTGTGTCTAAGCTTGCATGGGGGCTTAATTATTTTAAATTAAAATATTTTTAATTTTAGTCACTGTCTGTCCGGTTACGCAGTCTCGTAACCGGTTGGCCCTGACTAGTAATTCTTTTAGAGAGAACACGACTTCCAAATGCAATAGTTTTCTGTACTACAACGCCGTTTTCTTCTATCTCTTGAAATAAGTGTACACCTAGGCCTTTGTATGATGAGTCCGTCGCCAAACAAAAATCTTTAGATAAATCCGGATGTGAAAGAAGTGGAGCAGCAACTAAAGCATCACGAAGTTGTTCAAATTCTGATTGAGCTTCCTCATCCCAACACCAATTAGAATTCTCTCCAGATAGTCCACATAAACGAGGTGTGGCCAAATTTTCCAATCTAACAAAGCGTCTAAGGAAATTATAGACACCAAGGAAACTACGAAAACCACGTTTTGTAGTAGGAACAGCGTAATTACGAATAGCATCTAGTTTCTCTGGATCAGGAAGAATACCTTCTGTAGAAATAATATGACCAAGAAATTTCACCTGAGAACGACCAAATTCAGATTTTTCCAAGTTCACTGTAATGCCAACTCTGGCAAAAATACGTAATAATGAGTCCAAAATTTTGCTGTGCTCACTCCAAGAACGTTTAGCAATAAGAATATCGTCACATATGAAGTAATATTGTCACGAAGATAAACAGGTAAAATTTCGTTTAAACCACGAATGAATGCTGCTGAAGATACAGTAAGTCCAAACGGTAATTTCCGAAATTGCTTTTGGGTAAAATAGTCATATCCGGTTATTCTTTACCGACTCTCTAGATAGATTGATAGTTGAAGAGTTGTTTTGATAGATACAAAGAATAGTAAAAGAGTAGGCAGCAGTGCAGAAAACTAAAAGGGAAATAGCACCACTACAGTTCGGGGCCCTGTGCACGCTACGGCACATATTCACTTACATAGCCGCACATAAATTCCAGTTTGTGTCTTAGTGGCCAATTTGGTGGAAGTGCGTACATAAATTGATCTAACCATGAACATGGATGTATGTCATTCTTAGAATTGCGAAAGATCTTAAATTTCCGAACAGTTAAAAAGTGTTTATAGTCAAAGTTTTCGCCTCGTGGCGACAAAGACGTACCGCGTCTGTCCCAGTCCGAATGTCGATTATTGTCAAGTTCGCGCGCCTGGCGCTCTCTTGTTGCATCTCGTAAATGAAATAAATTATTTTCTTCAAAGCCCTCTGCTATCTGTGATTCTAAATTTCTTCTACTGTCCTTTCCTACGATTTCGCTTTCAGTTTGTTTGACTTGCTTTCGTAACGCCTCGAATTCCCTTTTAACGAGTTCATTAAATTTTCCCTGGTTTTCAACATGTTTCTTTATGTTCTGGTACTCTTCGGTTTCTGCAAATAGCAATGGAGCTGTATCATCTGAATCTCTGTCCCCATTTAAACTAAGACTTGTCAGTTTATTTGAAATCTCCTCAACTCTTTCCGATAAGTCAGCTATCTGTTCTTTCTGTTTATTTACGTCTTCCGAAAGTGGCGCGACTCAGGTTTCAGTATTGACACATTTAGTAGTTAACTGTTCATATTGTTGTGTTAGGTTATTTATTCTGTCATTTGGTACGGATTCATCGATTCTTTCATATATTTCTTCTTTGTCATGTTCACGTTGTAAATTTAACTCTGAAAATTTTTGTACTATCACGCGATCTCTTTCTTCCTGTTCTCTATCCTGTTCATTTTGTCTAATTTCTATTGCAATTAATCTATTATTGTGAGAATTCAAAATCGGTTGTACTTCTTCTCTAATTTATTTCTTTAATTCATCTTTCATGTTTTCGAAACATGTCCCTATTCGTGAGTGTAACCGTGTTGCCAGTGTTCCCATCTCTGTTTTTAATTCAGATCTTAACTGTGTTTCCATTGTTCCCATATCAGTTTCTAACCGTGTTGCCACTGTTTTTAATTCAGATCCTAACTGTGATCCCAGTGAGTCTAACCGTGTTTCCATTGTTCCCATATCAGTTTTAATTTCAGATCGTAACTGTGATCCCAGTGTTTTTAATTCAGATCCCAAATTAAATATTGCACTTATCAACTGCTCCATATTAATTGGTTCGAAATTCTTTTCACCCCTAACATTTCCCGCAAAACCAACTTCTTCCGTCAAAGCTGTAAAGCTATCTGTGTTCGATACTATTCCAGAATCTTCTGTCGTTAATCTCGTATTCTGAAAATTTTTTGATTGTGAAAAATTTTGAACTGGTTCCGGCCTAATTTCCCGACTTATTAAATTGTTTACAACTTCATTATTCATAATACTGTTCTCCTGTGTTGGCGAGTTCGCCATGTCAACAATTTCGTCATTCTGACTATCCATCATTTTTGCTTTTTTCATCGATCGCGTAATCATTTACAAAAAATACAAAACTCGTCACTATACGAAAATTACACACAATAACACATTATCTCCAACAATACCATTCACACGAAATGCTTTCAGACAAACACGATTAACGAACAATTGAAATCTTCATAATTGCACAAAATTGTCAAACCCGTATACAAGACATCAAAAATTAAATTCTGCAAAAATACCATTAGAAGAAAGACAAGACAACTACAAATGTTCATTACCAAATCTACACATGCAATATAGACTACAATTACTAAACTACAAATTACTTCAACAATACCACTGTCTGCTATTTTTACTATCAAAAGAATTCCAAGGGACGATCCGAAGCAGCGGTCGCCACGTGCATGGGGGCTTAATTATTTTAAATGAAAATATTTTTAATTTTAGTCGATGTTTGTCCGATTACGCAGTCTCGTAACCGGTTGGCCCTTAGTACGCAATCTGACTGCACAGAATAACAACAAAGAATGAAAGGAAATTTCCGTTAACACAATTAATTAATTAAGTCCCCAGCAACTATAAAAGCTACGAAACAAAACTACGAAACAACAAAGCACAGGTGTAACTGTTCTGTGTGTGGAAGTGTGATTCAACTTACACATCTGGCACGGTTTTTCCTCAATAAGACAAGGTATTTTAAGCACCATTTACACTGAAGTAATTAAAAAACAGAAATACTATAATTCCACATAGAAACCAGAATTACACTCTAATACATGAACACAAGCCAGATGCTTTGTTGACTGAACCTGTGACCAAGAGGCATTGTTAGTTAGGAAATTTAAAAACAATTAAAAAAATGTTTTTACCTTCATATATATTGACGAAAAGTAAACTCTGATCATTACATCTCCATTCGAACAGCATCGGCTGTCTAGCCCATCAGAACAACTGCACACGACATGCTCACAACTAGTACTGCTATCGACATCCTCTCAACAAGCACTGACCACGGCAACCTCAGAACTACTACTGCCCACAGCAACTTCTGAACAAGCACTACTAGTGGAGGCGGCGGAATAAAACTCTTTGGCGCAATCTCTGGCGCTATGACTCAGTGTAGCCACCTTTCAAGCTATGCTCTTCCTTTATTCTCCTTACATCCACGTTACTTAATCCAGCCTCACACAATTATATTGGTGAACAGCCAAATTATTAAGCCTACCATGTGGACACCTAAGTACTGCAACTGCTGGACACCTAAAGGCACACCCGACACCTCTAACAGCTGCAAACTCTACATATGTTTTTCTGCCGGGCTGCATCCCTCTTGGGGTGACGACAAGGTCACGTGCCCCCAACAAAGTCTTTGCCTCCCTGTTTTCCACCTAACGTATTTCATTGTCTTTTGGTTAGAAACCTAAAGAGTAGATTTATAATAATACTACTAAAGTTAAGATTGTCATTTTCTGATCTTCAAGAAAGTTGTTGTTATACGTCCTCTTCCATTGTCACAGATGTCATTGGTATTAGAGTCGACAGTATTTAAAACATTACACCTACTTGTATTAAAAGTAGAAACAATTTTGTCACAAATAAAGAGAACACCGTTGAGTTGGGTTGGGGTTGTTTATGGGGGACGAGACCAGACAGCGAGATCATCGGTGTCATCGGATTAGGGAAGGACGGGAAAGGAGATTGGCCGTGCCCTTTCGAAGGAACCATCCCGGCATTTGCCTGGAGCGATTTAGAGAAATCACAGAAAACCTAAATCAGGATGGCCGGAAGCGGGATTGAACCGTCGGCCTCCCGAATGCGAGTCCAGTGTGCTAACCACTGCGCCACCTCGCTCGCTAAGAACACCGTTGATAAGCACCTTTTGTAACTAGGGATGCCCATAAACATAACATTCCACTGACGCTTGCTAGATGTTGAATTGCGTAACAATGCACATTCGCGAACACTTTTACGTTTAAATGACTTGTTAAATACGTCATGGATCCACATTCTTGGAAATACAGAGTTCAGCTCAGAACATGGTATTTGTGGTACAATCATAATGGAACAGGACGTATAACAATTTTTAAAAAAATCATAAGATCACAATATTATCTGTTGAAATCGAACATCACGAATAAATAATGTTGAATGCTAGCTAGGCTATTAAACGTTCTTCGAAACAAACACAGATCGCTCCTCCCATGTCTCAGTACGAGAAATTTCAATTGCTAAAGCTTTTTAAAACAGTATAGAAGTGTCGAGTTACACACATTTTCATGAAATGATTATGGTCGTTGAAGAACAATTAGTGGACTTAATGCCTCACAGAAGTCGTTCGCAGCAGAAGTACCATCAGAGTGGTGAAAACGTTGATCTCTTTCGTGAATAAGTTTCTTGTTACCAGAGATATAGCTGTAACTGCAAGCCTAGCAACTGGCGAGTAACGGCATAGTCCCCTAGTGGCACAGGACTTTAAAGGTTGCCCTGGTGTGCCACGACGAGAACTAGACTTCGGCATTGCCGTTAGTGTTGCAAGGCCTCATAAGGCTTATAAATCGGAGTTGGAAGCTTCCATGGCAAGACATACTTGTAGCTACACGTTGCGGGAGGGGAGGAGGATGATAGTACATCTTTAGATAATAAATCAGAGGCAACTGTCATTTTCTGTGACCTGCCAATAGCCTTTGACTGGGTGCATCACAGAATTCTCTTAATTAAATCGTAATATTATGATGTCACTGGCATGGCTGCAAAACGGTTCGAATCTTACCTAACTAACAGGAAACAAAGAGCGTCGTTGCGAAATACCTGTGGAGTAAGCAATCAGTCTTTATCTTATTGGGAATTAATTACATGTGCTGTCCCTCAAAGTTGTTGATTTTTCATATGCCTATTAATGACTTCTCAAAATGTTCAAATGTATGTGAATTCCTAAGGGACCAAACTGCTTAGGTCATGGGTTCCAAGACTTACACACTGCTTAAACTAACTTATGCTAAGAATAACACACACACCCATGTCCGAGGGAGGTCTCGAACCTCCGGCGGGAGGGGCCGCGCAGTCCGTGACATGACGCCGTAAACCGCACGCCCACTCCGCGCGGCAATGACCTCTCGTCTGCTACATTGCCACGTGCTAAGTTTGTTGTGCTTGCAGATGATACGAACATTACAATAAATAACAGGAGAAGTACAGATTTAGAAATGGGTGCAAATCAAATTTTCACTGACATTAATAAATGGTTTAAAGCTAGTTCACTGTCATTAAACTCTGAAAAGACCTACTATATGCAATGCAGAGCATGTAAGAGATTTCTTTCCAGCATGTGTATAACATACGAAAACACGCAGAAACGAGAAGAGGTTGACAGTGTTAAATTTTTGGGATTACACCTCCGTAATAAATTCAGTTGGCAAGGGCATACCACAGAATTGCTGAAGCGCTAAACAACTCTTTATTTGCAATGCGAATGACGTCAGATGTAGAAGATATAAATATAAAAAACCTTGCATACTTTGGTTACTTTCAATTATTTCATATGGGATCATATTTTGCGGTATCTCGTCAGATTGAGCAAAAGTTTATTGAATACAGAAGGGTGAATCATGTAGAAACCTGTTAAAGAAACTGGTTGTTCTAACCACTGCCTCTCAATATATTTATTCGTTAATGAAGCTTCTTGCAAATAAGGTACCTCTATTTCCAACAAATAGCTCAATAGATGGCATTAATTCGTGTGTAAGAACAATTTACATAAAGACAAAGAAACACTTACCTTGGTCGAAAAGGGTCCAATACTCAGGATACAGATTTTCAATAGACTTCCAGGAACCGTTAAAAACTTGGTTTCAGATAAAGCACAGTTTAACCAGAGTCTGAAAGACCGTGTGGTAGGCAACTCTTTCTGCTCTATAGATGAATGTAACAGGGACTGTTAGACCAGCTTAAGTAAAAAGGTCTGTTACATTTTCGTATTCACAGCACTTGGTCACAACAGTCAAGATTATCTATTCTGTGTATGATAAATTTATGAAAAGTGCGTAACTATATTTTATTCTGACAGTGTATTGATTATGTAAATATTAGTAGTTCCAGTAATGTATTCACATTTCTTGACAATATCCTAACAAATGACCAAGAATGTATTACATTCAAGTGTTGTATATTTTTATGTTATATTCTCTATGTTCCACACCCGCGAGAATTACATTTTTGGATCTTCTGAACGAAAACTAAATCTAACGTAATATAGATACTTCTAGCGGAACAGGTCGCCATCGGCCCCAAATGTCGAAAAGAACCAGGTCTGTTACCGTTGCTCAGATTGCTTCAGGAGCTGCAAGTGCGTCTGGTGCCTACGATGCCTCCGGAACAGTTCACTAACATAGTACTTCACGGGACCGGACAATTGAAAGTCAATCTAGTGCGCTACACTAATTTCCAAACGCCAGTGTGCCATAGTGCTCTGGTCTGCAAAAGAGTTCTATTTTTTAAGCTGTAAGCACCTCATGAGCCTTGCAAAAGATACTAATGTAGACTTTGATTTCATACAGAGATGATGTGGATCAGAATATTTCTTTGTATTTTGAATGTGGAATAAAGGCAATGAGGTTGGAAAATTCTCTGTATATGGTAGACGAACCAACATGTACTGTAATAATGGAATAAGAATTCAGTATAATCAGGAAAGGGTGTCATTAGGATGGTGGTGATTAATCGTTCATATTTAGGATTGTCAGGTGAAGAATTCTGTATTGCATTCTAACATTTGTGCTTTATTTGTTCTTACTTCTATCCACTTTCTCTTACTGTTGTGCCTCCAAACGTTTCGTATGACTCTCGGGACCGATACGTCGAAAAATATCGACTCACCATGATCGACACTGTTCTCATCAAACGCTAAAAATGATCATCATGATGCCAGTACTTGATGGCCACACGTTTGCTACGAAGTCCGGCCTCCCGAAACCAGCGCCGAACCATATCCACCGCCCCACAAAACGCAATAGTACGTTTCAGCCGTACAGCGTTTCAAAACAGGATTCTACCGTGACTTGTTGACAAGTTTATTATCCTGGGTAGGTGGTTTTGTACACCAGACCTCATTACCCTCACGCTTACTCGATTCCCCAGTATCTCGATAACGTTTTATTCATCGCCATGCTGTGCGCTCAGAAACGCTTTACCATGTCCCAGCGCCGACGCCGTAAAATTCCCTTCCTCCACAAGAGCAACGGCGCTGTCATGAAAAGCCTACTGTCGATGAGAGATGGCGCATGAATAATTTGAGTCGACTGAAAGCAATATGCTGCATGAATTTGATTTTACTCCTATACTGTCATTGACTACTATAGAATGAATAGTGTTGCTGCATACCTAATTTGACGCAACAGACTGTCAGTTTATTACCGTGTAATATTAATAAATCTGTGTGAATAATTATGCATTATTATGCCAAAAGAGGTAGTAAATTAAGTACTAAGACTCCAAGGAGATCATTCTTCAACGGAGAATTGATTTTCAGTCAAAAATCCGTCGCATCTTATGTGGGAAATAGCTGAACATCAATGAAATGTGTTTCATTTAACACAACAGAGGGAATCATAGAAACACACTGCTGAACGAGGAGAATGTGTCTCTTACAGCGAAAAAAAAAATTCACGTGTATTCAACATGAGGCACTGCACGTATAATGCCTGCAATATTCAGTTACAGTAACGATTTACTAACTGCTGTCTGTTCAGTTAACATGCACTGTATGATTATAACTGTACATTTTGTTTGTAGGAAATATTTTATACTTTCTTGGAACAGATATGGAATACTGACGAGGTCAATTTCCTATAATTCTTGAAGTAGTATTTCCTCGTCTGCTTGTTCCCAAGGTAAATAGAAAAAAATGGCATGTTGCATTTCGCTCACGTCAGTATTGTACCCATCTTTGGGTGCGATTTCCGCCGGCCAGTTTTTGTGCTATCCTGCTTTGAATAGTATATTTTATCTTTGTTAGTGTTTATCTTTATATTTGTGATTCGTTAATATATTGCGTGAACGAATGTGTTCAGTCCTAAAATTATTTTATTTTTGTGTACTGCATGCACCGGAGATGAGAAGAATATAATTATTTTTAGTCGAGGCCACGTGCGTAAACGAAACACAGGTTGCCAAAAACTCTGAACAGACAACAGTTAAGAGCCGATATATCTCTAAGAAGCTATCCTACTTACCATGATAAGGATATCAGTCCAAACGAAGTACTGGAGAACTTACGGACGAGGTTGTCGTTGTTGTGGGTGATCGGTATTACTTGTACATTATCCAAGTCATTTACGAGGAGTGATGTACTTGCTGCTCTATACTGAGAGACAAAAGCCTTGCACATATGAGGATGGCGGTTGTATCTAGCTTACGAGGTGAAGCTGCTGTTTGTACTCAGTTGATGCATATGAAAAGATTTCCGACATGACAGGATTCAACAGACGGTGAACACAGGACTGTAGTTAGAGCTAGACGCATGAAACATTCCAGTTCTAAAATCATTAGGGAATTCAGTATTTCGAGATCTGCAGCGTCAAGGGTGCTCCGAGAATTACCTCTTATCCAGGACAACACAGTGGCCGACGACCTTCAATTAATGGCCGACAGCAGCGGCGTTTGCTTAGAACTGTCAGTGCTAACAGACAAGCAACACTGCGTGAAATAACGGCGAAAATCAATGTGGCGTGTACGACGAACGTATCCGTTAGGACAGTGCGGCGAAATTTGGCGTTAGTGGGCTATGGCAGCAGACGATCGACGCGAGTGCCTTTGCTAACAGCACGACATTGCATGCAGCGCCTCTGCTGGACTCGTGACGGTTGGAAAACCGTGGCCTGGTCAAATGAGTCCCGGTTTCAGTTGGTAAGAGCTGACGGTAGGGTTCAAATGTGGAGCAGACCCTACGAAGCTATGGAGCCAAGTTGCCCACGTGGCACTGTGCAAGTTGGTGGTTGTTCCATAATGGTGTGGGCTGTGTTTAGATGGAATGGGCTGGGTACTCTGGTCCAACTGAACCGATTATTGATTGGAAAAGTTTATGTTCGGCCACCTGGAGAACATTTGCAGCCATTCATGGACTTCATATTCCCAAACAAGGACGGAATTATTATGCATGACAATGCACCACGCCACCATGCCACAGTCGTTCGCGATTGGTTTGAAGAACATTCTGCACGATTCGAGCGTTTTATTTGGCCACCCAGATTGTCCCACATGAATCTCACTGAACGTGACATAATCAAGAGGTCAGTTCGTACACAAAATCCTTCGCCAGAAACACTTTGCAATTATAGATGGCTATAGAGACACTGTGGCTCACTATTTCTGCAGCGGACTCCCACATAATTGAGACTATCCCACTTAGATCTGCTGTACTACGCCGGTCAAAAGAAGGCCCGACACGATACTGGGAGGTATACCGTGACTTTTGTCACCTCAGTGTAATACTAACGATACTCACCACTGAGATCTGATGTGAGAAAATGAACCAGTCACACATGGATATGGTATCGGAATAAACAGCTAGCCTGAGACTGTGCGGGAAATACATTTATGTACTGTTCCACTGGTCTCCACTGTCAGCATTAACCATCATCCTCATGATGTCTCCCAAAAATTCATCAAAAATCATTTGCAAAGCTCGTTACCATGGCTGGAGTCATATCGTCATAGGTAGCCTTCAAAGTCCCATCTCAGTGTATGTGTGTATCACCCCCTGTGCTCGAAAACTAATCACATGCGTGTAACAGAAACAACGTTTCGTCCCACTCTGTAAACAAACTTCATATAAAATTCCTTACTTTGAAAATTAACAATGAAACTTTTTTGTCTCCGGTATCTACTTCAAAACCTCTCGTTAAATTTTATTTATTGTGATAAATACTGAAACACAATGGTTTCTCTTGTCTGCTTCATAAACTAACTTACGTTGTATTTCCTTTATTGTGATGAACTATGAGAAACAACGGTCTCTCTTATCTACTTCATAAACTCGGCCAGATTTTATTTATTGTGATGAACAAGTGTATTGCCTTTTTGATGAACAAAGATTCAACAGGCTTCAATTTCGGAGATTAGAAAGGAATTGGGAGTCCTTTTATTATGTTTGTAGTTAGTTATGTTAGACATTTAAAATGACAGCTCAGGTGATTCGACTGATAGAATTGCTGTGAGGTAGAACTGATCTTTCTAGTATAGACGCTTTGTCTTGCGATAAAAAAATGGGCACTTGAAGCGATAAAGTTCTGGATTATAGTGAGACAGCATTTGCTTGCACTGTCTTTGTGTATTTGTAGCAGGATTATTCCGAAAGTAAGGTCCCATCCGTTGCGAAATGGAAACCACTGTGAGAATCAAAAATGTTTTTTTGCTACAGTTACCTACATCTTCCAGATACTTCTCTACATAGTCGCTGCTCCATCTGTCCTAACATTGTACCACCTCCTCAGTAGCCTCATCATAGAAGGCAGCTGCATGTGCTTTCCTCCAATTCTCTGTGCATGTCTACTGCTCGCTGACTGTACCAAAAAATTGTCTTCAAAGCCAGCAGTTCATCTGAGCAGAGATGAAACTCTGGGGCATCCAGTTATAGGCTATACTGTGAGTGATAAAACACTTTCCATTGGAAATGCTGCAGGAGCATTTTCATTGCCGTTGCAGAGTACGGCCGAGAATTGTCATGAAGAAGGAACCGCATGACAGTTGTGTTATGTGGGCTGCATGACAGCAGGCGAAATATCTCATTTGGCCCTCATATTTTGAGGGAGACACTGTTTAGCTAGGCATCTCACTGTGTGGTCAGAACTAAAAGAGCGACGTGACACGTTCAATGGGCATACTAGGGACACTGCCCAACACATCTGTGCAAAGTTTTATCGTATTTATTTTCACTGTGGTTTCCGTTTGTGAGGTAACGGGCGAGCTGTGGCGCCCTAAAAATATTTTAAGTTCGGAGTTGGGGGTCTCTCGGCGGGCTGCGGCTCGTCGGCGGCTGCGTGACGCCAAACGATAGCCAGGGTCCGGGCCAACCGCATGGCTGGGAATTCCATAGTGACGCTGTGTTGATGAAGGAGACATGCTGGGAGCGCCAAAGATGGCGGACTTTGTGAAACCTTAATGGCAGACATTTCACAGTTCGTATATAAATTAGTAGTAGCCAGATGAATCATGATACCTCAAAAATAAACATGTACATTAACATTATTTGCACAACAATTCTGATGGTGTAATCAGATTTTCAATATCGTTATTAGTTTAAAGTTGAGCGTCTGACAATAAATTATACAAGTAACACCTATCAACGAATTTACAAAATCTAAACGATTCATCCGATTTTGTCGATCGACACATCTTTAGAAAGCTATTAGTATAAACCTAAATTGTTATAAATTACCGGCATGTAACTTGAATAGTACATGAGTTATTGGAGATTAAAGTGGACAATTACTATTGATCGCGTCAGGCCATAAACACTCCACAGTTACACGAAATAACGGTAGCAGCATGCTTATAAATATGTTTATTCATCTATGCCTTTGTTTGTATCCAGTATATACTATTTATGAAGAAAGTGGTCAGTTATTTACGGTGTTTTAGAAAGCACAGAGACATTAGGGTACTGGCTTATTTTATTTAATAATGTGTGTTAGAGTGTGTTTATGGTCCAGCCCTAGGAATATTTATTTAATTTCAAGTTATTTAAATATAAATCCAGTATTTCGAATGTTTCATTATGTTTGTGAGTGTGAATTGGCTTGGAGACAGGGCGGAAGCACTCTAGCCAATCACAGCGATCGTTCCAAAAAGGAATGTGGAGAGACTGTATGGAAGTGGGGGAGGAGGATCGTTTTGGGAGAGGACAGGGGACTTATGGACAGTACGGGAGAGGACACGGGAGAGTCCTGGAAAGTAAGGCGCGACGGACACATGGTCACGGAAAAGACTTGGTGAGTGGAGCAGTTTGCACATGGTTGCGGGAGACAGAAATATTTCGCAGTGCCGACATGTGCACTTGTGAGATTTCCGTGGCTTCTGCAGTGAAGACGTAGTATGCGTTTGGAGGTGAATATCTTGCGAGCTATGTTGTTGCTCGTAACTAATCACGTGAAGTAGGAATCTATTGTGTCCCCATTATTCAACTTGTATTTTATTTAATTGCTGGACCATCGACACCAATAAGTGTTTTAAAGTAATAAAGAGCATTCTTAAAGGGTCTTCTGCTATCGTACTCATCATTTAAAGTCGTTAAGATAAATTTTTAATTACAGTCTTTCATTTATAAATGTCCATGCTACGTTCAAAATTCGCAGTTGCCGAGTGATAGGAACTTTCGACCATTTGATTCATGTGTGTATTCATATTGTATACTGTAGACTCAGCAGTATTTAGCTTGTAATGCGGCAACTACGTATCCCAGCCCCTAGACAACTTAACCAGCCAAAACTTTTAATATTTCATCTCTGAGTCTGTGGGTACGTAGTTGAGGGCCACCAACACCATTTCATCATTTTCTATTTGAAACCCCGCACGTTTCGTGCTCGATGGGACCTTATTTTCTGAGCAGCCTTCGTACTTTGTGGCACATCAGATCTATTTAAGCGAGATATTCTCCAGTTGTATTCATTGTGGGCGATATTGGTTAATTGTTTCAGTTCACGATTTCGTTAGAACATGTAAGAATGAGTATCCAATTCATCTGGGATTGCAAGTTGCATCTCCCATAGCAGCCCTCTCATTACACAGTGTGCTCAAAAAAAAGTGTCGAATACCTCGAGGGGTGATAACACTTATCGAAACAAGAAAACATGTCCAACGAACATGGGTCCAGGAACGCATACGTTCCGAGATAAACACGTGTCTACAGGAAGGACTGCGTGACGCTTGGTTTCGAATATTAGCACAGTCGTTGCATTGGCGCTCCATCAAATGTGTCGCCAGGGTATTATGACGTCATACTCACAGTACTCTACCTACCATTAGGTGGTCTGCATTCAGATGCGTCGTTCGAGTTCTGTTGTAGGCTACGTTAGTTTTCGTCGTGTTTGTATGCGTTATTGTACAGTTCTGACGGTCCTGGATACGTATCACGCTGTTTTACCTTTTTCCAACACGGCGTTATTTATGTGTTTATTGTTACTGCGCTTTTTGTACGTACAGACGTAGTACATTCACATTTTCTGCCTTCCAGCGCTTGTTTACAATGGAAGAATGCTACTCGACAAGTGAAATGGCGAATACAGTATTCTAAATTTACATGGATACTTTGCAAATCACATTTAAGCGCCTGGCGAAAGGTTCATTTCAGCAAATGGACATACCTGCGAGCCATTGCCCTCTGCTCTAAAAAATATCCACAGCGCAGAGTGCCCTCTGATAAGTTGTTTGGCAGACTGTTCCAGTGTCTGAGGGGCACAATTACCCTTCACCTTGAAAGACTAACAGTGGAACGCCCTGCACAGTCCGCACGCCTGACATGTAGAAGAGTGTGCTACGTTCAGTGGAAGAAACCTCAGGCATCAGTGTGCGACGATTAGCAGCAGCAGAAGTAGCGTCTCACTATCTTATCTGCGGGGTACTTCATGAACAACTGCTGTACGCATATCGTCTACAGCGCTTCAAGCCCTAAGGACACAGGATGATCATGGCAGATGGCTGTTCTGTCAATGGCTGTTGCAGAAGTGTGCCGCAGATCCTATGTTCATATCCAAGATTTTATTTACCGATGAGGCAGGATTCACAAAATATTGTGAATTTCCACAAATAGCATGTACGGGGAGACGTAAATTCCGAATCAATTCACGAAAGAGGGCATCAAGGCCGGTTCTAAATAAACGTACGGGCAGGCGTACTTGGTAAAACATTAATAGGGCCATATGTGGTACCACAAAGGTTGAGGGTTGGGGGGGGTTGGGGTTGCTTTGGGGAAGGAGACCAGACAGCGAGGTCATCGGTCTCATCGGATTAGAGAAGGATGGGGAAGGAAGTCGGCCGTGCCCTTTCAAAGGAACCATCCCGGCATTTGCGTGGAGCGATTTAGGAAAATCACGGAAAACCTAAACCAGGATGGCCGGACGCGGGATTGAACCGTCGTCCTCCCGAATGCGAGTCCAGTGTCTAACCACTGCGCCACCTCGCTCGGTACAAAGGTTGACTGGGGCGCCTTACAGAAGTAATATCCGGCGTTCCCCAAGGAAGTGTTATACGCCCTCTACTGTTCCTGATCGATATTAACGACATAGGAGACAATCTGAGTAGCCGTCTTAGATTGTTTGCAGATGATGCTGTCATTTACCGTCTTGTAAAGTCATCAGATGATCAAATCGACTTGCAAAATGATTTAAATAAGATATGTGTATGGTGCGAAAATTGGCAGTTGACCCTAAATAAAGAAAAGTGCGAAGTTATTCACATGGGTACTAAAGGAAATCAACTAAATTTCGATCACACGATAAGTCACACAAATCTGAGAACTGTAAATACAACTAAACACTTAGGGATTACAATTACAAATAACCTAAATTGAAACGATAACATAGATAATATTGTGCGTAGAGCGAACCAAAGACTGAGATTCACTGGCAGAACACTTAGAAGGTGGAACAGGTCTACTAAAGAGACTGCTTACACCACGCTTGTCCGCCCTATTCTGGAGTATTGCTGTGCGGTGTGGGATCCGCATCAGGTGGGACTGACGGATGACATCGAAAAAGTACAAAGAAGGGCAGCTCATTCTGTATTATCGCGAAATAGGGGAGATAGTATCACAGACATGATACGTGAATTGCAGTGGCAGTCATTAAAACAAAGGCGTTTTTCGTTGGGACGGGGTCTTCTCATGAAATTTCAACCACCAGTTTTCTTCTCAGATTGCGAAAACATTTTGTTGGCACCCACCTGCAAAGGGGGAAAAGATCATCACGATAAAATAAGAGAAATCACGGCTCGCACAGAAAAATTTAAGTGCTCGTTTTTCCCTCGTGCCGTTCGAGAGTGGAACAGTAGAGAGACAGCATGAAGGTGGATCACTGAACCCTCTGCCAGGCACTTAATCACGTAGATGTAGACATAGACTTTCTCATTAATGTATTACCTGCATTTCTGGAGTTTGGCCATTTCAGCAACGAATAAAAATATGGTTTACGCATGATGGAGCACCAGTATACTTTCGTCATAATATGCGCGAATATCTGACGCAGACATTTCAGGACTTCTGGATTGGTGAGGCTGGGGGGAGGAGGGGGGAGGGGGTTAGCACAACTTGGCCTCCTCGTTCCCCAGACCTCAATCTTCTCTAGACTTTTGGTTGTAGGAAGACACCTGAAGGAATTGATCCACGCCGCGCCAATCAACGATGTGAAAACGGACACTGTAGGGTCGCGCCTTCAACGCGCGCTAGCTGGGGTGCATTGTCATGAATGGACGCCACGTTGAACACGTCCTGTAAACACGTGTTTATCACAGAAAGTACGCATTTCCGGACCAGTGTTTATTCGACTAATTTTTCTCGTTTCAATGACTACTATCACCTCTCGAAGTATTCGGCCCTTTTTTGTGAACGTCCTATATATTAATATGGGCGTTAATATGAATATAAGTTGATTTTATTCATCTTTAGTAAATATATCGTCATGTAAAGTCACGTGGTTACTTGAAGGGCAATTGTATGTACAGACTGAGGTATTTTATTCATGTTCTCAACAATATATATTCAGTATTCACATAGTTTGCGGTTCTAGTGAACTTATTTTTCACTCTTCTGAGTTTTATTCGAAACCTTACTTGTGTGCAGTTAAGGATTACGTTCTCGAAGAAATTGCGTTTCGCTTTCACTAGAATTCACGCCGAAAGAGAATAAACTGTTTTCTGCAGCAATCGCAAATCTTTATTCTGAAATGAAATTCGCAAATACCCAGCTAAGTTCGTGTTGTTGTGGAACTTCAAGGCACGTGATTGCAGCGGCGGAGATTTAGATGTTTTGCTATCACACTAACTCAGATATTTAGTTTAGTAGGTGTTGTACGATACATAGTGCAAACGCATTTGCGTTAGACGAATTGCAGCTATAAAATGTGGTTCACGTACATGAATAGTGAGTAGCTGTATGAAATCTTTCGTAAAGATTGTAGTTTCCACTTGTATTGACTTAGTTTTTGGTAACACACCTTAATTTTTGATTTGCGCTGTGAGACAGCTCCGTGCCAGTAAGAAATCTAAAATACAGTTTAACAGAGTGCTTTTGTTCACTTATGGGTCTTATTTCACATAAAGGGCTAAAGTTTCGGGGCTCATAGCTTTTATGAAATCATATGTTACAGTATTGATATGCTGAAACTTCCTGGCAGATTAAAACTGTGTGCCGGACCGAGTCTCGAACTCGGGACCTTTGCCTTTGGCGGGCAAGTGCTCTACAGTCTGAGCTAACCAAGCACGACACCCGCCCCGTCCTCACAGCTTCACTTCTGCCAGTACCTCGTCTCCTCCTCCTATTGACAGGCTGTCAGTTGTACCTAAATAGATCAAATAGCAGAGTGCAGTTTCGTTAATTTTTTGAATACGAAAATTATTTAACTTCTGAATAGACTCAGTCCACTCAATGTTTATAGTTCAAGTAAATAAACTGTGAGGGACAGCAAAACACCTGATTTTTAAAACATGTAGTCAGCAACTTGCATGTGGGGAAACTTGGAAAAATACAATGACTACCCGAAATTTTGTGTTAAATAAAGACAGACACTGCTGTTAGTAATGGGAAGCATCGGTGACTGTACGACAAAATGTGTCTACTAAATCCAGTTAACAGCAAATTTGTAGCGCGCTGAGGAACTGAATTTCCAGTCTTACAGCAATGAGGCATGTCTCTCGATTGACAAGAAGTATGAGTTATATCGGGAAAAATCTACTGTTATAAAAAAGAAAAGAAAAAAAAGGAACCGAGAGAACGCCGAATACAAGACAAAAATGTGATCGTCAGCTAGCAGAAATTTGGAAAATGTGATCATATGACGTAGCGTGTTTTCTTCCGTGCACTGCCGTTCTGGTCTTAAGCGGAAAGTAGAAATAGCGAATGGGCAGTAGTTTTCGCACTGTGCACATCATGACGTAAAAAGAAGTCTAGATCTTGAATCCGCAAGCCTACCTGGTGGCATCTTCTCAAACGTTATATCACGTTAATCGTTTACCAAGAATTTTGATACGGTATATATTACGGACACACAAGTTTTCCCTTCATTAGCGAGGGTATGTCTGAATATATGAATCGGAATAAATCGTGCATCTATTGCTGTGATCATCTGACCCTGTAAGTGTGCACCGGCATCGTATCAAATAAATTTAGAAATAATGAATATCACCAAGAACGATACTTCATTTGTCACAAAATGAAACATAGACGTACGTCCATCAGCCCAAATATTCTCAAAAGAAACAACGCTTCTTCTCTTTCTTGCGTTCTCAATCGTGAAATTTCGTTTCGTTCTTCCTTTAAACCGTTAAAGGCCCGTAAATCGGGGGATTATTGCGGAGTGATCAAAGTGGACTTGAGTGTGATGATGATGATGATGATGATGATGATGATGATGGCTCGTGGCTGACAAGCGTGAGAACGTTGTAACGTTATCCGTGGTGCGACGAAGAACACGTTTAAGTGTCGGTCGTACAGATGATTGTCCCTCCGTCAAACAGCGGTACCGAGAGAACTGTAAACGACAGCCAGCAGGCGAGCGGTTAATGTTCTCGAAATAGAGATCTCACAGCATCCGAAAGGGTGGTCGGACACCAACACCAGTAATTTTAAATTTTGCGGTCGATGAGATGAAAGAGCGCATTGCATGGAGAGGACCGTAGAGCCATACTTTCAAAAAAGAGCGCCTGGAAGACATGCTGGATACTTGGCGTGGAAAAGAGCCGGGAGCGAGTAGAGAATGGTGTATAACAGATAAACACTTTTACGACGTTATTGTTTGGCACACCCTACGGGTAGGTGGGACAGCTCGCATTTGGCAGCTGCCCTGGTGACTGCTGAGTGAAGTCGAGTTCAAAGTGCAGTTGTTCGAAGTCGATGAGTGTGACGAACACATGTGAAGTTTACATCAATGTTTGCGTTACTGATCATGTAAATTCTAGAAGCACTTACAACAACGCTTCCATACTGCTGAGTCGATTTCTTGTTACACCAAGCTTGCTTCGTAAAAAAACGGAGAATTTTGACCCTGATGACAACAGTTAAGAACAATATTTACATTAGTCTGTGCTGTAAGGCTCGGAAACAGGGTATAAAATCACCTTAAAATCAAGCAACTAACACAGTTAGAAAAGGCTCCAGTCTTTCCGTTGTTTTACTGGAGGCGCCAGTTTACAGAAGTTATTTGCCACTGTTGCGGAAATTTCGGAATTTAGTTATGGCACCACATTTTTTTTCCTTATAAGATAATTCCTCCCATCGGAAAACTCGGAAGACCAGTTTGTTCTTGCAGTATAATAAAAAGATCTAGGAATATTACGGAAAATTTAAGTCAGAAGACCATCGTGTGGCAATAAATGGCCCCCTACTCTTTGTACCAGACTGTTTCTTGACGAGACGCTATCTGGATATCAGGAATCGTCCGACGGGGCAGAGTAAAATCGAAAGGGTACTCCGCTAAGTACTTTAGATTTTGCATAAAACACATTATTTACCTGAAAATTTGAAATATATTTTACACCCATCAGTATACAAACCAGTTACGGGTGGATAACAATGTCGGACAAACGTTTGTGAAAGCTTCGTTGACAAACTCTTACGCACTTTGCAAAATTTTATAATCATATTCCTAGCTCTATTTCCGCAATGGCGCATTCGATATCATGCTTTAACTTAGGAATCGCTCTAGTCTGTTCGCGTAAACACGTGATTTACACGTAATGCCATAGGGCACACAGCGCCATATCAAAAGAGCTTGGGTGCTAGCCCGTTCTGGTCTCCATGAAATAACACTACCTGGAAATTTCTCCAGAGATATTAGGCGCAATTCCACCATGTTGCTCGTCCTACAAGTTTTCGAGACCCATCCCCTTCTGTTGAGACCACAGAAATTCACTTCATATTGCAATAAGCATGTCATTCGCCATCGTAGCGGTACCTGTGGCATTATGGAAATACCAGGGGGTTATAATTAAAGTGCAACTACTCAAGCATGTTCAGTTCGTGCTGTATTTATTGTATGGCTGCGAAACTTGGCAGATATGCTATCTGATTAATGTGGAACCGATTTACTCTGGAAAAAAATAGTTCCAGTTGTGGCCACAAGGTTCAATTCTGGCGCTGCATACTGTTGAGTGACGGTATGACATTTAACAAGCCATAACTTGAGTGAACAGTATAGCTACCGAGAAGAGAGACCGTGCGCTATTAGTGAAACTGTTTATGTGAACCGCAGCAATGATAGTGTTGCACTGAGAGTGTATCGCCGACTCAAGGTATGAGGAGAGGCCCAATGTCAGAATGGTTTAAAGAATGCTATGATGAAATTCGAAAATATGGGTGAGCTCGGTGTGGCACCTGGAAGGGAAGGCGTTCTATCACAATTTAAGTTCTTGATGAGGTTGGTGTTGTGTAACTGACCATGCAGCACATACGATGAGTAGAATTGGTGCTCGTGCAATATCACGAGAATATATTCCATCCCTCGGTCAACAGTATCGAAAGTATTGCAATCTATTTTACACTGGTGCCCGAACAAGATACAGATGGTACAGCAACTGAAGCCTTATGATACGCAGAAACGTTCTGAATTTGCTCTTCCATTTCTGGCAGGGGTCGAAGTTGTTGAAATGTGGTCGGTAAATATTCCATCGAGTGATGAGGCCCATTTTACAGTACAGGGTGCAGTGAATACACAAAGCTGGCCGCTGTGGCCAAGCGGTTCTAGGCGCTTCAGTCAGGAATCGCGCTGCTGCTACGGTCACAGGTTCGAATCCTGCCATGGGCATGGGTGTGTGTGATGTTTGTAGGTTAGTTAAGTTTAAGTAGTTCTAAGACTAGGGGACTGATGACCTCAGATGTTAAGTCCCATAGTGCTCAGAGCCATTTGAGCCATTTTTTGAATACACAGGACTGAAGAATTTTGGATCTTGTAAAGGCGTAGGTTGCTCACGAAGAGCTATTGCACTCCCGTATGTGATTGTGTGATGTGGATTCACGAACTCCTTTATTCTCCGTCCGTTTTCCTTTGAAGAGAAAACACCCAGAGGACCTGTCAGGTGTACTGCAACGTCTGCAAGTTATCGAGACGTCCTTGTGCAGCATGAGATTCCAGCTTTGGAAACCACTGTTTTCATGCAAGATGGGGCAACACGTCCCATTACTCTCCCAGTGGAATATCTATTTAATGCTACCTTCCATGACTGTGTTATCTTCAGACGTTTTCAGATACATGGATAACAAGGTCAATTGATTTGAATCCAAGCGATCTTCGGTTGTGGTGGTTAGCTAAAAGAATCCATTTACTGAGGACACGTTCGGTCTCTGTCCGATGTGAAGGACTATATACTGGAATATGCTGCTTACATTCGACCGGAACTGCTGTGAGCAACTGTCGACCACATTGTTTATGGATGCAGCATCACGTCAACGTTTCTGATGCTCATATTGAACAAACGTTTAAGTAGCGGTTAATAATAAAATCAGCATTATGCCTTTGCAATTGTTTGGGTCTTTTTCTGCCCACATCCCATTCCAAAACCATTACATAGGCAACATTTCTACAATCTTCCGAGCATTGACAGCATCTGCATTTTACTTCATGGTCAAAACTGGAACTTTTTTTCAGAGTACATCGGCTCTGCATTAAAGCATTAGTATATCTACCGAGATTCGATGAAATTCCACATTGGAACTCTGTGAACAGCTACACATTAATTATAACCATCGGGTGGTAAGGTGGCATCTTGAATGAATGTTAATTTTGCACTTTACATGAGATTCTATACATCGTAACAAGTAGACTGATATGTCACAGAACGTACTTCGGCGATAGTGAGCACATTTATCTATCAAAATGTACTGTATGTAATGCAACAAGGTATGACACTCGATTCGACAGTATTAACACACCGAACCCAAATCCTACAGGTGAATGAGGAAAAGATGAAGAAAAGCTGCTCGAAGAGACGCTTCAGTTTGGGACGGACTCGGGTTGCCTGGCCACGGCCCGCGTACAGCGAAACGCTTTTAACAGGGCTGACCTGTAGTGAGGGAGACGGCCAATGCACCAGGCGGTAGATCAAAGGTTGCAGGTGGTCGCCAAGCGCTGCCTGGATGGAGAAATTCTTTAGAAAACTGGGTTTGGGAGTTGCCAGATGGATACAAACAGGCCTGAGACTTAGTTAAAAGAGAGTCGCATTTCTGATGACGTGAAAGGTCCGTGGTGCTCTCGTGATGTACGCATGTAACTTTTAGGCGTAAGGAGCGGGCACAAAACATCTGATTAGCTGAAATAAACTTGGAAAGAGTAGAAGTGGCGAGATTACGGCGCAGTTTGAAAGTACGCCCCTTGCAATTGGCGTGGTAGTTTCCACGAGATGAAAGGTACACTCCCATTGGTCTAAAAAGCAGTGACATGAAGCACAATGGGACACAGGTGGGGGACAGTTTGCTACAAAACACAGAATACCTAAAACTTTGGGGACTCTCCTCTGAACCAGCATCAAGTGTAGAACAGGGCGCATCACGCCCTGCACGACGCAAAAAGAGAAATTTTGTGTGAACACTGCATTCACTTTGGCTGACATTCAGCTAGAAATTAGCTGAGCTCCAACAGTGGAAAATCGAAACAGCCATGTAGTTAATTGTTCTTGCGGGAACTGAGAGGGCGCTGAAGCATACAAACTGCTGCATCTAGGTGCGTGTGTGGCGCTATATTTTCCATACTAGGGACGAGTGCATGTTTTCTCACCTAACGGGAAACATAGGGCAGTTCCAGCCGATAACAACAGTAAGGATTTCTATTAGATTTTTATATTATTTTCAGAGGGCGAGGGCAGTCATGCATCCAAAAACAAATCGCACTATAGGTAAATGCCGCGGGCAGAGGCGTAAAAATTTTGTATCACCAGCTTGTGTCCACTGTGAACACGAGCAATCTTGAGTAATCTCTTGCATATTTTGTCACAAAAACTAACTGTCCTCCTTAGACTAGATTGTCATCCTAAATAGTACCGAACTTAGAACCTGGAATCGGATGATTTGACGTAATATTGGCCAACTAAGACAGTGCTTCACTGTGTAGATGTAAGAAAGAAATTGTATAGAACCTTCTATTTACATTTAATATTGCTGTGTTCAGTGTTATTTCTGCTGATCAGGACGTAATACGTTATCTTGACAATTGTTCTGAAATGGTCATGTCACTCTTTATGTAAACCTGTGTGTAAACAAACCAATTTTGTACAGCTAAACACCGATGTGGACTGTCGTAGAATAAAGGTCCCTTCCTACACCATTAATTTATTGTATTGACGCTAACGCACTCACAGGGTGTTTTTGCTGATGCCTGATGAATGTGAAAAGGAATGAAGTGTCAGACGGTACGTGGGTCAACCGCCCCGCCTACCAGAACTCCGACTAAAATAGTGGAGGACTTTCTGCGCCACAAATCGAAGAATTATGCTTGGTGACGTAGCCGATCCGTTGGAAAGCTGAAGACACCACTCCTCGCAAAACTGCCATCTGCATACTGGTTTCCCAACACACACTCTACTAATTCATGTCTTTTCAAATAATGGAGAGCAGTCTGAACAGACGTTCCGAATTTGGTTTTTGAATTTTATGGAAACTTGGAGTTTTAAAGTTGTTTTGTGTCCTAAAATTTTCTACATTTAATTGTTCAGCTCTTCTTCTCAAGAAAATCGTCTTAACTGCATATAAATCGCTGTACTTGATGATTTTTTAAAATTGCTTAAGATTTCTTATGTCTGTCTAATACTACATACGAATATAACAGATTTAGGAAGGTTTCAAAATTAAAGTCAAATGCGAAATATTGATTTCATCAGTTTGCAGAACAAAATAACATTAAATATCGAGAAATAGTTCTTTGGCAAACAACAACAAATAATATGACTACCAACGAAGTTCTTTACTCTGTTCCTTATACCAGCACATTTAGTGTGCGACCATTTCTTACAGAAATGATACTTTAACCAATGTTAAACAGGTTTTGACTGCGAATACAATTCGTCGCAGTACAAGCAATGACAGTCAACTGAATCATCAGCCATGTCATCAAAGATTATCTTCCCTCACAGAATATTTATTTTCCAAAGTTAATTTGTTTTTTGGTTTGGTTCGGGAACACGTTTTTCTTGCTAGAGATTCTCTTAATATTTGTGCCTAAGTTGTTTTACATACGGACTTTTGGCTAACACAGTGGAAATCTTCTCGGGCGTTTGTCTTCTGTGGAGTCTGCTAGCCCAATGATTTGAAATGGGAGGAACGGAACAGATGTGGCACTGTTGGTGATGGAGAGGCTTTCTATTTTGAAACAAGCATATACACTACACTGGCAGTTTTATTAGCCTATTGGGTTGCTCAGTTGTTACATTTCCTTTATTTTTAGTAAGATTGACCGGACCAGTAGGAATTCCGGTTTCGTTCATCCTAAACCCAGATACTGGAATGTCTCTGGTTGCCGCCAGAGCAAACGGATGCTCTGGGAATGTGTCCGGGTTGAGATGCTTGAGTGCTGCCTGTTCGAAGCCACTTTCAGCAGTAACAATAGTTGCTGCTTTCCCATAAGTTTTAGCAGATAAAGGACAGATTTCGATTGAGTAATAGTTCTTCCAGGATCGCACTTGAACAATCTAGTTGCTTCTTGACCATAGTAGGTGAGCCGTGTACGGCCGGTGTTGGTGCCATTGGTAGGTTGGCATCGTGTAATAGGGATAGTGGCGTCTCGTTTTCTTCTTCTGTTTACTGGCGCCACTACGTTTGCTTGCATTGTCTGCCTGCGAGTGGCAGCAGCAGCGCTTATCGATATGTAGTACCTGTACTATCTTTGGAAGGACGTGAAGTGTTTTCCGGGTCAGGTGTGTCGGTAGTTCGGTTGGGATGGAGCAAGAGAGAGGTCCAGCAGCGCGAGCACATGCCGGGTCTGCTGGCGGCACACAGGCACTGCCGGATCGAGGGGCTGTAGTTGCGAGGGCCACAACCTTGTTATCTACCGGACCCAGCACGTTGAGTTGAGTGAACATTAATCCAGTAGTGAAACCTCCATTTGTGATCACGCTGTTTGTTAGTGCGTTGCTGCTCGAGGGCCAGCGTGAGACAAACAGCAGCAAGTGGCGGTATCTATTAGCCGTCTTTTAGTTCCTGTTATTAGTTTTTTTAATTTTGTATTATTATTTGGTGAAGTGCAACCAGCGGTATTTTACTGCCTAGTGGCCGCTAACGCCCCAGTTACCTGCCCTGGAGGTTAGCGTATTTTTGCCGCAGTGTACTCTTCCTCGTCTTGCCGATGCTGTCCGGGATGATGTGTAGTTCGACAGCCTCGTTGATTGCGGTGTGGATTGTGGTTTCTTTGTCTACCTTGGTTGTACTGGTTCCTTCCGCCTTTCGATGTTTTAAACACCAGATTCTGAAGATGCCCTCGCTTGAATTATTCCATTGTTGTACTGGTCATCACACGTTAGGTAGATTTGGTAAAAGGATTGATAGGCGTTTAGCCTGTCCCTTGTTTGAGTTGCCATCCTGTTAGGTGAGCATAACTCTTGGCTGCTTGTCTCACCACTTACGCAACTGCAGGGACTTTTCTCAGGTCGATCCTTGGAGCGCTTTCTATGGATCACTCTGTTTTTTTATGTGGTCTGATTGTGTCAGTTGTTTAAAAATAATATTTTGTTTAAATTATTCCTAATGCTTGTGGTCTTCAGCTGACAAATAATTTGAATTATTCTTAATAAGGCCTTCAGCTGTCAGTGTAGCTTGTGTTACAGTCAATTTTTTTAAAGAGTGTTTAACGACTTTTTTGGTATTTTTAACGCGTAATTGTTTTCCTCATTTGTGATTCAGGCCTTCAACCGTTAATTATTCTGAAGTATTGCTTGTGGTTGGTTGGTTGGTTGTTTTGGGGAAGGAGACCAGACAGCGAGGTCATTGGTCTCATCGGATTAGGGAAGGACGGGGAAGGAAGTCGGCCGTGCCCTTTGAAAGGAACCATCCCGGCATTTGCCTGGAGCGATTTAGGGAAATCACGGAAAACTTAAATCAGGATGGCCGGACGCGGGATTGAACCGTCGTCCTCCCGAATGCGAGTCCAGTGTCTAACCACTGCGCCACCTCGCTCGGTTATTGCTTGTGGTCTTCAGCCGACAAATAATTTTGAATTCTCTCTTAATAAGGGCTTCAGCCGTCAGTGTAGCTTGTGTTGCAGTTAATTTTTTTTTAATGATTGTTTTTAAAAAAATTATTTCCATTAAAAAAGTGTATATGTTTGCTAAGCTAAAGAAAAATCGAGATACTTTCATAGGATTTGTCGATCTCGAAAAGGGGTTCGAGAACGTGAAATGGTGGAAGAGGTTTGCAATTCTGAGAAAAATACGGTTAAGCTATAGAGAAAGGCGGGTAATATACATTACGTACAAGAGCCAAAAGGGACCAATTAGAGTGGAACACCAAGAACGAAGTGCTCGATTAAAAAGCGTGTAAGACAGGACTGTAGCCTTTCGCTCCTACTGTTCAACCTATACGGCGAAGAAACAACGACGGAAATAAAAGACAGATTCAACAGTGGAATCGCAATTCAAGGTGAAAGAATATCAATGATAAGATTCACTGATGACATTATTATCCTCAGTGACAGCGATGAAGAATTACCGGATCTAGGGAATGGAATGAACAGTCTAATAAAACACTGTATGCAGATTGAGAGTAAACCGAAGAAAGAAGAAAATAACGAGAAGTAGCAGAAATGAGAACAGCGAGAAACTTAGGATTAGGGTTGGTGATCATGAAGTAGATGAAGTTAAGGATTCCTGCTACCTAGGCAGCAAAATAACCAATGACGCACAAAGCAAGTATGACATGATAAGCAGACTAGCACTGGCAAAATGGGCATACCTAGTCAAGAGAAGTCTACTGGTATTCAAAATAGGCCTTAATTTGTGGAAGAAGTTTCTGAGGATGTGCATTTGGAGCACTGAATTATATGGTAGTGAAATATTGACTGTGGGAAAAACGGAAAAGAAGAGAATAGAAGTATTTGAGCTGTGGTGCTACAGGAGAATGTTGAAAACTAGGTTGACTGATAAGGTAAGGAATGAGGATGTTCTCCAGAGAATCGGCGAGGAAAGGAATGTATGCGAAACACTGCTAAGAAGAAAGAACAGGATTGTAGGACATCTGGTAAGACATCAAGGAATAATTTCCACAGTACTAATGAGAGCTGTAGAAGAAAACAGAGTTTGAAATAGATCAAGCAAATAATTGAGGATGTAGGCTGAAAGTGCTTCTCCGAGATGAAGAGGTTGGCACAGGAGAGGTATTCGTGGAGGGCCTCATCGAAACAGTGAGGAGACTGAAGACGGAGAAAAAAAGAGGATGAGACATCTAACAGTTGAAGACTATGTGTGCAATGAGCGGGTAAATTTACCAAAATTATACCAGTTTCTTGGAATAACTGACATCTTCATAAGTCTTGTGGCTTTAACTTCCAAAGAAGTGTTATAAACCCACTGCAAAACTTTCCATTCGGTTTCTCTTGGAACACCAACTATTCCTAATGCAGCCCCATCAGGTAGTTCTTCTATTTGTTTCTGGGACAGTTCAGCATGGGTATAATGACTTCAGATTACTAGAGTCACACACACTCCTTTTTCTGCACTGGTTAACGAACCAATTGCTTCTTTCCAGTCTGAGCAAACAAATTTACAGCTTCCTGTGCTTAGACTAGTCTTGTCCGTATAGTAAATGTTGCAGGGAGAAATTACTTATTTCTTCAGAACTTCTTCGTGAATAAAAAATAGCTGTAGCATCATAGGCCTGTTATAACGACCTGCCCTGGCGCCCGATGATGCCACAGGTTCTCGAAGACTAATTCCTGAATTTCTCTTTAAAAGACTAGCAACCCAGTCCCAGCCAATCATTTCCTGCTCTTCCATAATCTGTTATTTACTTTTGCTATTTGGGTTGCAAGTTGTCTTACTTCGGCCACAGACATGCCAAACAAATGTTACTCCGAAAATTTCACACGATTAATAAGCTCACTTTTCGGTTCCGCTCTTAACGTTAGCTGATACCATCCAAACTGCCTCTCAACACCACTGAAGACTTTTTTTCTGTTTCTTGCTCGTTTTCGAAGTGTAGCTTGAGGATCCGAAAATTGCTTCGATGTATATATCCAGCCCATCTCACCACTGCTAACGGCGATTATTACCCTCTGCAGCCGTGCTCCTTCCCCACACTGTACTGTAGATATTCTTCCTGAATTTGCTCCCATTCCGAAAAAAATTACAGTCTGGTCATATAGTTTTTATACATCCAGTGGAATATCCTCCTGTGTGGAACAGATGGGCAAAAACAGGAAATAAATACTAATAAAATCTTTAAAAATATATTTTGAAATCTTTTTTTAACTTTTTGACTTGAAGACTTGATTATTCAGTTTTCATGTAATTAAATTAATGAATAACGAGCAAACGCTTAAGATTAAAAGAAATTCACAAATAACGTGAAATATTAGTCAGTGTAAAATAACATGTGGTAAGGCTTTCGATACTGACCTGCCATCTATGTTTCACTCTCAAATTAGGTGAATGACTGTTTTACTGAAGCTTTGTTTCCCTTAATAGATAGCCAAATAAATGCTTTAGATGAGCAAATTTACTTCAACACAAACAATTTATATATGAAATAAAAGTTGAACAAATATTTAAGTAAAGAAAAATCTTTGAGTGCTTAGCGTTTGGTTCCCCTTGTCAAGCACCGAGAGCAATGATGACAAACTCCCGCCGTCAATGTAGGATCAGTGCTGCCAATTCACCTTTCCAAATATCATTTCGAAAATGACGACATCACACTCGTTCACTCCAAACCATGTCATTTTTGCCGAGTATGTCATTTTAGATCTCCCAGTAGTCGGTTAGCAGTAGTTATTGTGTCAGCTAAGCATTACGAAGGTGTATATAAAAATCCTTCTCAGAAGTCGTTGCAGGGAGCTCCTCGAAATGTTCCGTTATATGTGATGGACTATAAATCAAGTTTCGAGAGCTTTTGGACTAAACTCTCATATAATGTGGCAATAATTCCACCTGACTTTGTCGAACGACATCGCTTTTATGATTTACATTCAGCAATTGAATCACTTTCCCGAAACTTTTCATTTAGTCCCCGAATTGTCGATCGATCGGTCGGTTACGTTTCATCGCCTGACAATTATATACAATTTTCCGTGTGACACTAGAGAACTTTAAGAAGTTTAGGGATGATAATGCGTTGTTAGACGGTAGAGTGATTCATTTACTCAAACTGTGATGGATTTACATGAAAACTGAGCAATAGCAGCGTTACCAACAGATCGGAACAAAACTTTTGTGCAATTTAAATTTTTGCATTCTTATTGGGGCACCCTATACAGCAGTCAAGAGTGTCTCATGCACATGCACTCTGATTTAAATTGAACTGTCCATTCCTCGGGCATGATGTCCTCATAATGCAGGCGTTCAACCGTACACTGCGTTGTGACATTCACTACGATTTCGGACGATGTTTCGTGCCTACCACCGAATTTAAACGTGTATTTTCGCCAACATATGGGGGGTAGATTGAAGTGTTGAACTGTTCAGCAATTATATCATCTGAGTCGGCAGACGGGGGTGGTCTGTAAAAGGAACCAATTTTTAATTTATTCCGGTTGTCATGTATAACTTCTTCGATACCATCTCATAGGAACTATCTATTGCAATTTCACTACAAGGTAAACTATTTCTGACAGCAATAAACGCTCCACCACCTATTGTATTTACTCTCTCCTTTATAAACGCGGTTAGGTTCTTTGAAAAACTTTCCGTTGAATTTATTTTCAACTTTAGCCAGCTGTCTACATCTGTAACGATTTGAGAATCAGTATTTTCTATTAGCGCTTGGAGCTTTGGCTCTTTTCCAACACAGGCACGACAGTGTACAACTACAAAATTGACTGTTCCTATGTCTACCCTCTTCCTGTGTTCGTCTTGCACTCTCTGAAACTCAAGTTGTAACGACAACTGTACATATAATAATTTTTTTTCTTTATGAATTTAGATAAATTAATATAAGCAACGTTTTGAATTTCTTTTTCGATTCTTTTCGTGTCATGTTAAAGAAACTGTGAGCAACTTTTGAAACGAATATTATTATTTATGTTAGATTTCAAATAATGTGGTAATCAAAGGGAAGTGTATTTAGTGTTAAAACTATTGTAAGATGTGAAAATTGTAATTTATACACTTGGTCCATACGTAGGTAATGCATTAGGATATGTGTAGTAGAAAACCTGTGGTGAATACCCTACCTGTAGGGGAGCGGGAAAAGGTGGAGGCAGGCGAGGCGGGAAAACGCACACTGGCGCGGTTCGGCACAACGGGCACAGTATTACAGTCGGAGGCGAGCAACAGTCGGAAGTACACGTACTGTACCGAGGAGGCTACCCAGGAAAAGTGGATTCCATTGAGCCTCGGATGAACCGATTCCGACGACTACTTGGCACGGCTATATTCTGAAGCACAAAATTGGAAAGATTGCGACGCTAAGAAGATGGAAAGTGCCGATGTTGTGTGAGCCTTAGCCGTGCTAGTATGTGTGCCGTGCTGCCCGCTATCTCGCTGCCCGCCAACCGCCGCACCGACTTGCACAGGTCAAATATTTATTTCATCTTTAGAAGTGTATCTGTGTGGACCAGTGTCGAAACTGTTTCTAACTGTTCAATAATAACGTGACTTTTACCAGAATTGCTTTAGCCATGACTTATCCTGATCACTGACCTAGACAGGATCCTTACCTCGTATTGTGCAATCCGAGTATCCTGAACTGAAAGTTTAATGTTGCTGTTAATGAAAATTATCAGCAGATTAATCTACGCCATAAAGTAGCCTAAAATTTCTGTGTGTTATTGCAAATGTTGGTAAAGAACAAAGGCATGACTAAATTGGAAGAGAGTTTTTTGAATTGAGTTAGCGATGTTATTTAATTAACTTGAGACAGGAATAATGACAGTTAAATTATTCAGAAGTAAGACAAAAGAGTAGTTATCAATAGATTGATAATTTTGAGTGTTAATTTGCCTTCAGTACTTAATAGTTTCAGTTTAACGACCATAACAGTTTCAGGCCCCCCCCCCCCCTTCTCTTGTCCATTCTTTCAAACCTTGAAATGTGCTGATCAGATTTGACCAGTAAAGCTAAATTCTATATTAATCCTAAGTGTATTAGTGTTTTTCCATCCTTAATAGTGGCATTGTGTGTGTACTTTCAAGATTGTCGATGCTAGGGCAATCTATGCCCGATTTCAGTCTGGTCAATATACAAAATGCAGTTCGTAGTAATCATTGCAGTGTGGTGTTGTGTAAATTTAGCTCGTCCAAATTAGTACAAAAAGAGAAAACTTTAGTTCAGTGGATTTTTCTGGTTCCAAACTTTGCCATATAACGCATCATTACTACGTGTTACTATGCTTGTATATGCACCTACTTGTACAAGGAAAAACTCACTCATTGCCTAAGTAGGCTGGCGACCGAATTATTAATTATAGGTAGTATCTACTGTGTATACTTCTTGTCCATGCGAAAGAGTAATTATACTTTGCATTTGCTTAATGCATCACTGTAGTTATTGACTGAGTATAAGTCCGATCTTGCTTCTATTAGGTACACGCGGTCAACTAATGTACTAAAATCCTTGTTTATAAGGTGAAGCCCGTGAACTTATTACAGTACAGGCTTTATAGAGCTAACGTACGTCCGAGCAGGGCGGTAGCGTTACAAGTGGCTTCCCGGTGACAGGACATCCAGTTGTTGTCAGTTACAAATTAACGTAAAGATTGAACAGTGGATGTTCAGTGGCACGAATTGCAATAAAGTTCAGCAAAATAAACTGCAGAGTGAGTCAAGTATAATAGTGTGGTAAAGTTGGCATTCAATATGGACAGGAACGTAGGCAGGGTAGATGCGCCAAGTGAAATGGAGAATGCGGCTGGCAGTAGCCGGAGTTTACGCGGCCAGATAACAGATGGCGTTAGCGGAAGACAATTGGCGTACTTACAATACCACGAACACGTCAATGAACAGATTGAAAGGTTGAGATCGCCTCGAACACAGCCAGGAATAAAACAGGAAGTAGAAGGTGACTTTGTAGATGATAGTGGTTATGTGAATGAATCCACTGACATGTTTGATTCTCCACAGATAAAGAAAGAACCGAAAGAAACTTTTGAAGTAGGATCGGAATACACCGATTCCGTAGAACAAAACAGTGTGAAAATTTTAAGCATAAACGATTTATTTGAACAATTAACCAAACAAATTTCAGGACAGAGTGAGCAGATCAAAACACAGAATGATCAGCTTCAAACACATGTTGATCAGCTTAAAATACATGTTGATCAGCAGCTCAAAACACAAAATGAGCAGCTTAAAACGCACGTTGACGAGCAACTCAAAACACAGGGACATCAGCTCAAAACACACGTGGATCAAATTAAAGCGCAGGTCGAAGGACAGGGAATTAAAATTAGTAAACAAATAGAACAGGTAGAACAAAAAGTGGGTAATTTAAGTTCTGTGGTAAATACTCTGAAATTTGAAATTGATACCATTAACAAAAATACGGATACTATGCAGGAGGAAATTGGAAACATTAATAGTAGATTCGATGTTGAAATTCTCAACATCCAAGAGAAAGTAGAACCTTTGGTTGAAACTAAGGTAGACGAAAAAGTTTTCGGTCTCAAAACTGAGATCGTAAACGAATGTCAACATGGGATATCACAATTGAAAAAGGTAGTTTTAGACACTGAAAGGGATTTAAGTAAAAAAGTATCAGGATGTGTTCAAAATTGTGAACAAAATACTACGAAAATTCAAGGCAGAATTTTCGATCTGGAGAGCAAAATTAAAGATAGGCCTGGTGTTGTCTGTAATGGCACACCAATTACGAAGATGTTAGAAGGCGAGGAACGCTTCGATCCAGCCAAGAAACATAACGGGTGGCATCCGTTAGATTTTATCAAAAATTGCGAGAGAGTGTTTCCTGAGCACTTGGCTGATCAGGAAAAGATAAATGTAGTAATTAGCGCCTTAGCAGGTGACGCTAAGCGCTGGGGGATAAATTTAAATACCGAACGAATGACGTTCGAAGAATTTAGGCAGAGATTTACGGAAGAATATTGGTCTGAACAAAAGCAGGACCATTTATGGCGGGAGTTCATCATGGCCAAACAGCATGATAACAGGGGCAGGCACTCTTTGAAAGATTTCTGCGAGTATTGGTACCGGAAATTAACGCATTTAAGAGGTCGAAGATCAGATTCAGAAATTATCTGGGAGTTATATAAAAAGCTTCCAGAAGATTCAAAGAGGTATGTAGGAAGCAATCATCGCAGCTTCCAAGCATTTCTCGAAAGAGTCGAAGACGAAGATCATTGGCGCGAAAGTCGTGCCAATTATCAAAATTTTGGTAACCATAATAACCGACGCAATGACGAACGAAACGACGGCGATGGATTTCGCGTCAATGTAATACAAAGAGGAAGAGGCAGAGGAAGAGGCAGAGGAAATTATTCAGGTCGCGGTAGAGGGTATGCCGCGCAAAGTAATAACGACGCGGGAAACTGATTTCCGCGAACGTTGCGGGCCAAACGGAAGCGGACAATACATACCGGCCCCGATTTAAGAAGAGATACCGGACCGACCGTAATGTAATGAGACAGGAGAGGGACGGACATGGAACGCCGCAAAGTGTTGTGGCGAAACAAGCGTCAGGTGCGAGCCAGAATAAGTCATCTCTGCCGCACAGAGCGCTACATGTTGACAGGCGAGTGGAGCATCAGAGGGCAACGGCCCAGCCTAGCAGAACATCTGTTCGGAAAGAAGCAGCTAGCAATACGGCAGCAGTAGATACGAACATAGCCGTCAGAGCTAATGAAAATTTTACGAGTGATAATTCCGTGGCAAAGGAAACAATAAATGAAACTGTGAATACACAGGGAGGTGCGGTTAGCAGTGTTTGCGATGAGATAAAAGGCGAGGATGAATTAGCAGAAGTAACTGATTGGCATGTGCAGATCGATGATCTGTACAAGGGCCTAAAGCAATGTGAGTGGGAGGATTTTAAAAGGGAGTATGAGGCGAAGAAATTAGTTGGGGGAAAGAGAGATAGTAGGGACGTCCATAAAGTGACGTGGCCCAAATTTGAAGAGGGGAGAACAAATAGCGCCGCGCAAAGTACGCGTGCTGCAGATAGGAGGAAGGTTAATGATAGGAAGGATTTGGAGGATGAAATCCTCAGCATTGAGGAAGAAATAACTTCTGCTAACAGTCCGCCAATAGTACAAGCTGCTACCGAGAGGCGCCGTGGAGAAGAGGTAGATGATTACCTGAAAGTAATTAAAGTCCACGAGGATTACACTAAATATGAAGTCACAGTGGATATGAATAAAGTTGAGGATGAGACCGTGTTGCCAAAGGAGGAGATTGAATTAAAATCCAAGCCTGACAACAATACAGAGAAAGAACTTAGTGCCTGTCTTAGAAAAGCTTTTATGTTGAATCCTGAAAGCGATCCGGAATGGTCGGATTTCGACGATAGTTCGGATGATGAAAGATACACAAATACAGACGAAAATGAATGTACTAACTCTCCCTATTGTGCAAAAGTAGCGTACTTAAGTGAATCTGATGTTGAGGAAGAGAGTAGTGGTGATTCTAGTGAAGATGAATTTTCAGGTGTAAAGGAAAATGAATATACTTTTACTGAAAGAGGGTATGAGAAAATCAGTGAAAATAAAGGGGATGCAGTTAATTGCGAAATTGTACCTAATGATGAAGAAACTTCAAAACAAAATCCAGATGTTGAGACCGAACAAAGAAAGAAAGAGCCACCGGACGACTCAGTGTTTATTTTGCAAAGAGTTCAAGTAAGCAAAGACTTTGAACTCCAGAAACCGAAAAAGCCGCCAGATATAAATGGTTCACAGGTCAGGAACGTATCTTGGGACGATGTCACAGTCGACCAAGGTGCGTTGTGGAAAAAACAGGAAGGGGCATGATTTAGAGTCTGGGGCAGGATTATATCGGATTTTGAGAATGTCATGAACACAGTGCATCATGAAACTACAGGATTTCCACCGGAAGAAATTTTGTTAGGCAGAAGTAGTAAAAGTTTAATTGAAGAAAAACTAGAGTTTCCACCTTGTACAAGTGTGGGATTGGATAAAAAGAAAGAATTGGTGATAAAAAGGGCAAAGCAAAAAGCTGAATCTAAATCTAAAAGACACAATAAAAATTTAAAAGTTTCAAAATTTAAAATTGGATATTATGTTCTTTTAAAAACCCACGAAAAGTCTAGTGAACTAAACCATGAAATTTCGAAATTTAAATATGTTTATAATGGACCATATATAATACAGAATATTCCACACGACAATGCTTACTACCTGATCTACCCAAAATCCAAATGACCTTTAGGTGTAAGAAATATTGTGGACCTGAAACTGTATGTTCCTAGGAACGAGTAAATGTGCTGTATCTTATGCTGAACCCAAGTTATTCTAAATGTATCTAATCTTTGTAAATGTCTGTATACCCTTAAAAGTGTGCTAATGTAGTTATGTGAGCTTCAGATTACCAATTGTACTGTAACTGTAAAAATGTATGGAGAAAAAGGACTGGAAAGAAAGGATAAATGCTATCAGCCAGATAAAAGATGGGACTGTCAAAAATGAAAATGGGCAGTGTATGAACCATAATATGAAGGACTGCCAAATACCAATGAGGGCAGATAAATAATCGATGGAAAATTGTAAATGTGATCCAGGAGATGTGACAATATGAAGTGAAAAGGACTGCCCAAATCCGCATAATAGGCAGCAAATATGTGTAGTTAATTTTCTGAATGTATGTGTGTGTGTTTGTTTAGTAAGTAAGAAAATGGACTGCCATTCAAAGCATGCAGCGATAAATTATCTTATAGTGTATACAAAATATGCAATTGTTTTTGTAGTTAAATGTTTGTATTCCAGAATTTTAAATTATTTCTTTGAGAAATTTAGAAAAATTGATTAAATTGCTATTTTAGTGATGTTATGATGGGAAGTTGGACTGTGCAAAAGGCACTTGAGTAAATGACAAGTAATTATTCTTGATGTGTTAAAAAAGTGTAAACCTATATACAGTGAGTAAAAGGAAATAGGTAGTGTAAATCTTTTTGGATAATTAAGTAAAGATTCGGAACCACTGTATAATTGTAAGATTTAATGTTCCCATAAAATTTGGACTTAAGAAAATTTTCTGGAAACAGGGGCATGTGTAACGAAAACTGTACATATAATAATTTTTTTTCTTTATGAATTTAGATAAATTAATATAAGCAATGTTTTGAATTTCTTTTTCGATTCTTTTCGTGTCATGTTAAAGAAACTGTAAGCAACTTTTGAAACGAATATTATTATTTATGTTAGATTTCAAATAATGTGGTAATCAAAGGGAAGTGTATTTAACGTTAAAACTATTGTAAGATGTGAAAATTGTAATTTATACACTTGGTCCATACGTAGGTAATGCATTAGGATATGTGTAGTAGAAAACCTGTGGTGAATACCCTACCTGTAGGGGAGCGGGAAAAGGTGGAGGCAGGCGAGGCGGGAAAACGCACACTGGCGCGGTTCGGCACAACGGGCACAGTATTACAGTCGGAGGCGAGCAACAGTCGGAAGTACACGTACTGTACCGAGGAGGCTACCCAGGAAAAGTGGATTCCATTGAGCCTCGGATGAACCGATTCCGACGACTACTTGGCACGGCTATATTCTGAGGCACAAAATTGGAAAGATTGCGACGCTAAGAAGATGGAAAGTGCCGATGTTGTGTGACCCTTAGCCGTGCTAGTATGTGTGCCGTGCTGCCCGCTATCTCGCTGCCCGCCAACCGCCGCACCGACTTGCGCAGGTCAAATATTTATTTCATCTTTAGAAGTGTATCTGTGTGGACCAGTGTCGAAACTGTTTCTAACTGTTCAATAATAACGTGACTTTTACCAGAATTGCTTTAGCCATGACTTATCCTGATCACTGACCTAGACAGGATCCTTACCTCGTATTGTGCAATCCGAGTATCCTGAACTGAAAGTTTAATGTTGGTGTTAATGAAAATTATCAGCAGATTAATCTACGCCATTAAGTAGCCTAAAATTTCTGTGTGTTATTGCAAATGTTGGTAAAGAACAAAGGCATGACTAAATTGGAAGAGAGTTTTTTGAATTGAGTTAGCGATGTTATTTAATTAACTTGAGACAGGAATAATGACAGTTAAATTATTCAGAAGTAAGACAAATGAGTAGTTATCCATAGATTGATAATTTTGAGTGTTAATTTGCCTTCAGTACTTAATAGTTTCAGTTTAACGACCATAACAGTTTCAGGCCCCCCCCCCCCCCCCTTCTCTTGTCCATTCTTTCAAACCTTGAAATGTGCTGATCAGATTTGACCAGTAAAGCTAAATTCTATATTAATCCTAAGTGTATTAGTGTTTTTCCATCCTTAATAGTGGCATTGTGTGTGTACTTTCAAGATTGTCGATGCTAGGGCAATCTATGCCCGATTTCAGTCTGGTCAATATACAAAATGCAGTTCGTAGTAATCATTGCAGTGTGGTGTTGTGTAAATTTAGCTCGTCCAAATTAGTACAAAAAGAGAAAACTTTGCCATATAACGCATCATTACTACGTGTTACTATGCTTGTATATGCACCTACTTGTACAAGGAAAAACTCACTCATTGCCTAAGTAGGCTGGCGACCGAATTATTAATAATAGGTAGCATCTACTGTGTATACTTCTTGTCCATGCGAAAGAGTAATTATACTTTGCATTTGCTTAATGCATCACTGTAGTTATTGACTGAGTATAAGTCCGATCTTGCTTCTATTAGGTACACGCGGTCAACTAATGTACTAAAATCCTTGTTTATAAAGTGAAGCCCGTGAACTTATTACAGTACAGGGTTTATAGAGCTAACGTACGTCCGAGCAGGGCGGTAGCGTTACAAAGTCCTTTCGGCAAGTTCCCGATACCATCTAACCTAAAAAACCGCCCAGTCCCCGCCAAGTAACCTACGCTACCTATGTACCCAAAAAAATATTCAAATGTGTGTGAAGTCTTATGGGACTTTACTGCTAAGGTCATCAGTCCCTAAGCTTACACACTACTTAACCTAAATTATCCTAATGACACACCCATGCCCGAGGGAGGACTCGAACCTCCGCCGTCTATATACCCACTTCCTGCGTGTCGTGGACCCCTGACATACTTAGTATAAACTGGAAACCTACCTCCCTATGGCGCAAAACGAGTAATCTGCAATCTGTACAGTCGCAGAACCGTCTGATCCTCTGATTCAGACCCTCCATTCGTCTCTGTACCAAGGGATCACAGTCTGGCAGTCCTTATTACTACAGCTAACCACCGGAAAACAGAGAGAATCTTCCAATCCAAACTGAGACACATCGTTCGTGCAGACATGAGCCACCACCTAGCCGGCCTTGGTGGCCGAGCGGTTCTAGGCGCTTCAGTCTAAAACCGCGCGACCGCTACGGTTGCAGGTTCGAACCCTGCCTCTGCCATGGATGTGTGTGATGTCTTTAGGTTAGTTAAGTTTAAGTAGTTCTAAGTTCTAGGGGACTGATGACCTTAGCAGTTAAGTCCCATAGCGCTCAGAGCCATTTGAACCATTTGAGCCACCACCTACAGCTGCCTGCATCCTGAGCTCTTCATGGAATGCAGAAGCACATGGGACATCTGGAATGACTTCTAACAGTATGCACACAGAGTGCATATGGTATTTCTTCCACTCATTCGCAGCCCATTACTCACCTAACGTTGAAGTTCCCAACTATCAGTAACCTGTGAATGCCCAGATCTTGCAGGCCGACAGGATTCCTCTAAATCCGGGCAAGTAACTTCATCTGGCTCAGGAACTTCGTCAGCCACAGATAGCGCCAGAAAGCTGTTCGTCAGACGAACTGGTGAGGATCCTCGAAATGTCTTTCGCTGCCGGCCGAACCTCGGAACGACCTGGCACTCGACCACGTGTGAGGAATCTACCTTAGTGCGGGCAGTACCGTTGGCGGTCACAGTACTAGATCGATCGGGGGAAACAAAGGTCGTACTGGACATCGTCGGATCGCCCCGTTCGGCTCCCCACAGTGATGTCTGCTGACAACAACCACACGCTGAGTGGCCAGAGACAACCTTGCCTGGAGCTGCGAGCGAAGGATCACAAAGTCAGCTCGCATCAATACTCAGTAACCAAGAGTTTGCACCAATACTGAATACGGTCTGGTAAACACACACAGGCACGAAATGTGGGAGTTGAAGCTAAAGGACACTGACGAAATGTAAAGTAAGACGATTTTTATGAGAAGCTACGTCAACTTACGGTATTCTTATGCGCTACTGGTGCTGGGAGAACTATCACTCTACCGGAGGATCTAACTACTACCAGTGGCTCTTGAAACACAAAAACAAGTGTGTGGCGTGATGCAAACAGCGGTTGTATGTACGGGGTGTTCAAAAAGCCTCTCCGCGGTGCCGTATTATTGTTCGCCTGCCTGGGTTACTTCCCTTCAAGTGGACTCTCCCAACATTCCACTGTTTCGTTTATCTCAGCCAGCGTCAGTAGTATCGTTGGTGTGTGTCGTTACGTGTTGACGTGAACGTTCAAGTTTAGTTCCTTTGTTCGTTTGTTTCGTTTTTGTCTCTGTTAAAATGCTAACGATTGCAGAACGAGTGTTTTTAGTCGAACAAGTGTTCAAAGCTGGCGGTAAATACACAGTTTCAGTTCGTCAAACATTTAATTCAGTTTTCCCGGAGACAACACTCCCACATCGAGATACTGTGCGAGATTTGATTAACAAATTTCGAAGTACGGGTTCAGTGACAGATGCACCGAGAAGTGGTCGTCATAGCGTTTTGTCTGAGGTTAAACTACTCGATATTTCCGATAAAATGTCCATGAGTCCGAACAAGTCAGTAAAAAAACTCGCCCAGGAAATCGATATTAGTGTCGGAACGGCCCACACAGCTGTAAGGAAAAAATTAGAACTTTTCCCAAAACAAAGTAACAGACGTGCAAGAAGTGAAAAATACTGGTCATGGCAAGAGACTGCATTATTGTCAATGGTTCAAAAATTTCTTTCAAAAGCTGGAAGGGATATTCTTAATGAAACGTTTTTCACTGATGAGGCGTGGTTTCATTTATCAGGGTACATGAATTCGCAAAATTCTCGTATGTGGAGTACTGCAAATCCATTGTGTATTCATGAAGAACCACTTCATCCTGTGAAAATAGGAGTTTGGATTGCTATTTCTAGACGTCGGATTGTGGGTCCCATATTTTTCAACGAAGCAATATTCGCACAACGAGACTGCAGTGATATTCTGTAACCATTCACAGGAGAACTTGTGTTAAGTGAAATACTGAACGGTTATTTTCAACAAGATGGTGCAACCGCGCATACAGCACGCGTTTCAATGTCACTGCTTGCTGATGTTTTTGGTGATCACATAATTTCACCGTGACCTGCACGATCGCCTGACGTAACGCCACCTGACTTTTCTTCTTGGGTGCAGCGAAAGCAACTGTCTATAAAAACCGTCCAAAATCCATCGATGAACTGAAAACCGCAATATACGCTTTCACTGCTTTTGAAGAAATGTTACAGCTTGTATTGAATTGTGTGTTCAACAAAAGGGGGGGGGGGGGACGACACTTTCAACATTTAATGTGAAAATTTTTAAGTAAAAATTAATATTCAATAAATTAATAACTTGTATTTCGCTGAGTTTCACTTCGGTACATTCACAGCGGCATACGGCACGCGCGGCTAACAATCGTACGGCACTGCAGAGAGACGTTTTGAACACCCCATACTACGCAGTTTATAAATCGCGGGACTATGCCTGATAAATAAACACGCACGCATAGGATTTTAAGCTAATGAATACGACAAAATTTAATATAAGTGCTTCTTCTCAGAAGGTGTGGCAACTGTCAGCACCCGCAATTCTCAAACGAATGGTATACACTGCTTTATCTTCAGCAGGAACGCAGTTCCTCCATCGCTGGTGACTTACCCGACACTGACCTGAACTAACCAAAACAAATTTCAGCTGCGTTTACCGGGAATGTGAATGTAATCGTATTAATCGACCTGGCTATTTGAAAAGATTGCAATTGATTTGGTGAGCAATTCTTTTATTGCTGTAATGTGATGCAGTTTTTATGCGGTTTGACGGCGTGTGACCAATTTTACACTATCAAACCTGTAGTAGCAGCATGCTATATTGCATTATAGGAAAAACTACAAATTTAAATGGTAGTGGATTCCTCTCATGTTTGTGTTGTGGCAGAAGTTTTCAGTCTGAGTGAATGCAGCACAAGGTATATACATGGTAGGCTTTGAGCGTTTGGTATTTCGTAATTAACTTTTGAATGTGAATTGAGACCAGGCTGTTGAGCGAACTTCCTTAGTGTTTATATTCAAGTTTCAGTGCATTTAATGAGAACAGTTAGAATGTATTATCTTTCATCATTTTGGAGAGCACAGTTGATTCAGTTTTTGTTACCGTAATCTTAAGAATTAGATGGCTTCTCGATACTGGGCAAATTGGTTAGAACACATTTGTAGCCTAGAAAGGTTTGCATGTTTCTTAAGTTGCAAATCTCTCGTGCAGTGTGAATCAGATTTAAGTGTCATTACAGAGCGTTGTGCTGTGGGTTTAATACCTGTACTATTAAGTAGTTCAATTCACAAACGGCAGTTGCTAATAAAGGACTACTATACTGCATTTTTCAATTTGTAGTCTTTAACCACATCAGTATAAATTTTACTGCACAGCTGACCGTACTCGTCCTGAATTTCTTACAATAATTAAATCTGAAGCAGATATTTTTTCTTAAGTTAACCGTGTGTTATCTTCGGGTCAATATGACACGAAAAGCAATTTTTTCTACTGCAACTTTTTAATAGTTTAATGGTATTGCTCCAAAATTGATGACTTTATTTTTCTAAACAATCTAAATACCTTAAAGCTCAACTTTAAAAAAAATATTTTTCTCCCCCCTTGCTAAAACTTGTTATACTTGTGTTCCTCGGGTCAGTATGACCTGGGGAGGGGGGGGGGGGCGCTTAAAAATTCACAGAATGTACAAATAACATTTTTAAGTTTTATTTCTACATGCCTGAGGTACATGAAAAAGAAAATATCTGAATCCTTATTGTTTAAATCTGTGAAGGTTAGCCGGCCGGAGTGGCCGAGCGGTTCTAGGTGCTACAGTCTGGAACCGCGCGACCGCTACGGTCGCAGGTTCGAATCCTGCCTTGGGCATGGATGTGTGTTATGTCCTTAGGTTAGTTAGATTGCCACGAAATGAACAGTCAGCAGCTGCTGTTAGAAGAATACAAACAAGAAGTCCATCGACACCAAGCTCCAGTGGTAGCAGCCAAAACTCCAAACTTGCTACATGCAGACTCCGTCCATCAAATTGTGACAATAAGACATCAGTGAGGTGTTGAAATTGTAACGACAATGTTTGTAAATATCTCGCTACATACCATTGCTTGAAATGTGGACTTCTAAGTAAAATTCTATTCTCATTTTTACCGTGATTTTCATTTTACGTGCTAAGTAAATCTCTCTTGGGTAACAGCTTCTATTCTCTTCTTGACCAAACTATTTATCGTCCATGTTTCACTTCCATACATGGCTACACTTCATACAAATACTTTCAGAAATGACTTCCTGACACTTAAATCTATACTCGATGTTAACAAATTTCTCTTCTTCAGAAACGCTTGCCTTGCCATTGCCAGTCTGCATTTTATATCCTCTCTACTTCGCCCATCATCAGTTATTTTGCTCCCTAAATAGCAAAACTCCTTTACTACTTTAAGTGTCTCATTTCCTAATCTAATTCCCTCTGCATCACTCGACTTAATTCGACTACATTCCATTATCCTCGTTTTGCTTTTATGCCTTGGTTTAAAACTATAAAGTGTTTTAGCTTTCTGACAAAAAATTGTTGGGGCTCTGTTTATACTTTAAATGTAATCTTAGTTTTTAGTCCGTTGTAGTGATTTGACTGTAACTGCCCTCCTACCAATGCCTGTGGACACTGTCATGTGATTCTTCAATGGCGACTGGAGTTGCTGGGTTGTGACTGTTTGCGTCGGTGTCTATCGAAATATTCTTTTTTCTAAATTTGGTTTTGTATTCTTATAGAAGACGTTTGAATTCAAGATCTAAATAGTTTCATTATAAGAAATATATTAAAATTAATTTTTATTGAACTTCGAAATATTATTTCCATTTACTTGTTGTGGCTTGGCCCTCCCACCCAACAGTTAATTATGCTGAAGCCGAAGTGGTGCACTATTTCAACAATATTTCAGAGAAGCCGCTTCAGCAGAAGGTGGGCTAAGTTCCTTACAGACAGAGACGCCTTACTGAAGTGGACCCATATTTTGTTGTGATGAATGCATAATTTTTGTGTGTTACTTATAAATTTAAAGACACCTCAAACATAATACGGAGCTGTAGGCCTGAAATCTTGAACGATTATTTATTTTCTTCGTTGTTACTTCATCGCCTTCGCCCCATATTGGTGGAGGGGAGGGGTGGACGTCCAATCAGTCCGCTCTTTAGCTAATTGATATGTAGTATACACAGAGACGAAAAGACAACAAATCAACGGGTGAGATTTTTACAAGTGATTTTAAAATCTGTAAGGATCAATTTAATAAATGCCATATATAAAACAAAACTTGGTTCTTGTCAACATTAATTTTAAAACAGTGATATTAAACGGTAAAACAAAAACAATACGAATAAACTTTTGGGGAATTTTGTTGTTTTGTACATAATTAAGTACAGTTTAGGGCAATAACGAAATAATGTGTCAGCTTTCGCAAGTCTCGGTTTTGCATTTTTGTGTAAGTGGGAGTTTTAGTGCTTTTCCATTTTCCATTTGTTCGGACAAATGTACAAGATCCCTAACAGATGCATCAGTTCACGAGTTTTCTTTCAGGCTGAAAAATCGAATATTTTTACGCTGGACACACACAATAACTTAGCTAACTGTTCACTTCCCTTGTTAAATGATCGCCTGTAGTCACACTTACTCGATTTCGTTGCTCTCTCAATCAAAGGATCTGTCCTCGGAGGACCTGCTTCCTTTGTGGCTAATTTTTTCTGGTAAATTACGTTTATGTTCCGAGAATAAGATTTTCATTCTGCAGCGGAGTGTGTACCGATATGAAAGTTCCTGGCAAATTAAAGCTGTGTGCTGGACTGAGACTCGAACGCTGGACCTTTGCCTTCCGCTGGCAAGTGCTCTACCGACTGTGTCAGCCGATCACGATTCACGACGCGTCCTCACAGCTTTACTTTTCTGTCAGCATTTAAAATAGGTTCAACATAGTTCATCTTTTCACTGCACACGAAAGGCGATTCCCGCATAGTAAACAACCAACTCCAAACACAAACAGCCGTTAAACGATTAAACTCAAGTAGTAATGTCTACCAACATGGTCACTTGACTAGAATACAAATGAGGCGCATAGATCCATAAGGGCCTAAAGCACTCCACAGTCGATCCCACATTTAAGTAAATATCAGAGAAACCATTGCTGCAGCTTTTTGTGAATTTTTATATATACTGTGTGGGTCTACACCACAGACGGAGCAGTCTCACGATAACATCAACAGATTTCAGAAGAATGAATAAATGCTACAACCTCACAATCGACGGAGATGTGCTTTAGGCCCTTATGATTCTCAAGTCCTCAAATGGATTACTATATAATGAAATGCATAACTTAATATTCTATAACTCATTCAGAAACGCACAAAACAGGTTTACTGTCAGTATAACTTTAACATATACTGATGTCCAATCTAATTTTACTGTATAGTGAGTGAATTGGCGTATCTGAGGAGTTGCTATCATCTAAAAGGATTTATGCCGAGCAAAGGGGATATTAGTCTGCCGCAGTTTTCTACCACCTACCTGGCGGCACTGCCCTAAACTCCTAGTTGAGTGGGGAGGGTTAGCTACGCTCATCGTGAACCGTGCACGTTGTTTATCAAATCCGTAGGTATTTGGCCCCTAAGCGAGGCCTATGGGAAAGACAGACCACGGCGCGTAAGTCACGAAGATAGGCCAGGGTTCGCTCGCTCGCTCAACTCAGCAGACAAAATGCTTTTCCAAACCTGTTTACTCGCAACTGGATGCGTACGTACTAACGAGAATTGCATCTTCTACTGGAATCTGATATTCTGAATTCTGACTGTTTGTTAATAGTACAACAAAATTTAACCCTCTAACGGTAAGGTGGAGTTTCCTGACATAAACGGTAAGCTGGGGTTGGATCAGACCCCACCCTCCAAATGTCGATTTGTCGGGGTAAAATAAAAATGAAAAATGGGAAAAAGTTTTATCATCAATTAAACACATATAATATTTGTTGTAACAACAAGTTTTTTTTATTTTTATAGTCAATAAGTAAGAATATAAAGTACTTTGGAAAAAATAGGAACTTGATTACAAAAAAATACCTTAATAGAAATATTCTCTATAAAATTATTGAAAACATAGTAAAAATCAATAGATTCAGTCATCAACTAGGAACTTGAATGCTTTAGAAATTCTAAAGATAGGAACTAAATGAGAAACATCTCTTACTAGCTGTAGAAAATAATTATAGTGTCAGCAGTTTCGAAATATAAAGTTCTCAATAATAAATGTCTTTGTACACATAATGTAATAGGAACAAACAATAAATGTATAATGTTATCCTGGAAAACGATCACATACAGCCCTGAAAATACATATTAGACACAATTTATCACATCTCAGTTTCTTTACAGCCAGAGCATGTAATAACTTTATGCTCCCCACATATAAAACGATTGCACTTACTACAAAGAGCATTCCCCTTCCTACCTTTTGATCTGTCACAAAAATCACATCTTCTTTTATTTAGTGGCTGTGCTTGGGTAGGCTTGTCTAATTCGATTTGTTTTTTTTTCTAAAAGTTTTCCAATAGACGAACGAAGCTCACGGGGGATATGTGTGTCATTCAACCTCTTTTCCATAAGAGGTTTTGTCAAAGAGAGCGAAAGATTTTTGAGAAATGATATTCTCACGTCATTTGGAAAGCTGTCCATTTTGCTATAGCTTTTGTAAATGATAAAACTATTTATAGCAGCGATGTCTAAAATAGCATAAAAGTACCGCATGGGCCATCTTCTCGATTTTCATTTTGTGGTCCTGCTGTGGCAAAGCATATCTAATACATTGACCCCTCCTTAATTATTTTGTAGAACTCCACAATTTCAGGCTTATTTGATTTTTCATTTATCTCTCCAGAGAAGTGCATAGACGATATCAGTAAAACTTTTTTATTTTTCTTTGGGGTAAATGACACCAAAGTTTTGTCGTCCTGATACATAAATGTTGAAGAGCCTACTGGAGAGGAAAGCAGCATTGATGGTGGTATTTGCGGTTTGTTCCTCCTCAATGTACCCACAAATGTGAGTTTGTTTTGGAGGAGGGTGTCAGTAACCTCCAGAGAGGAGAACCAATTGTCCGCTGTAATGTTTCCATTAGAACCCTGATAGATTCCGTCAGGCGCAAAACTTACTGGGCAGGTAAAGGCAAATCTCCAGGTCTCCTCTTTATTCTGTTACCCTTGCCAGTGTATGAAATGCCACGCAAAAAATAGAGTGTCCTTGCGTCGCATAGTGACATTATTTTCAACCCATATTTGTCGGGTTTCGATGGGACATACGTTTTGAATGAACAGGCATCCCGAAACCTCAGTAGTCTCATCTACTGTGACATATTCAGATGGACCATAATTTTTTTCACTGTTAGGTTCAAACATGTCCCACACTTCTCTGAAAGCCGCAAATTTGTCGTTGATTTTTCTAGCCTCTCAGGTGGCTTTATCATCGAAGCGGAGGTTTTCTAGAAGAAACGCAAACCTTTTCCTGCACTTAGTGCAACGGAATACCGGAGGTCCATAAGTTGCTAAGAACATGTCATCTACACTGAGCATAGAATTTTTTTAGGACACCACTCCTGAAGAGAAGGCCCATCAACGCTTTTATTTCAACGGTCTCTGTTGGTGAATGAAACCACTGGACCGTATTGTACTTTTGCTTAGATTTCTCGATTTCAAGATTTGTGTACAAAACAATTATTTCTATGATGTTCGAATCTATACATAATAAAAATATTTCCAATTCACTAGTGATCCCCTTGCTTCCCCACGTGGACCAGGGAGATGAGAAATAATATTTGACGCTGGTGTCCTAGAACATTTTGAGTGGATGGGTTTGTTGGTCCATATTGTCTGTAAGTCTTTACCTAGCTCAAAATTTCTCTCATCATCTACATATGACTGAGAATTATCAAACTCGACTGCTCCTGCCGAACAATGAAATACATCATCCTCGTCATCAGCATTAGATAATACATCATCCTCGGTTTCTGAATAGTTTTCTGCATCGATATTGTCGCCATCCTCTGACTCAGCCTCCTGTCGGAGAAACTCTTTGTATATCTCCTCAGGAGTTCTAAGGAGTTGATGCGCCATTTTAGTAAGGTACTAGAAGAGAAAACAAAACTTAGATGTAATATTAACATCAATATGGGGTTGAATCCTCCCCACAAAAGAAGCTAATAAGTGTGACGTAAACAGTAAGGTGGGGTCGGATCCAACCCGAGCGCGGGTAATGTAGGTTTCGGATAGAGAGAGTAGCTGCAGGTCACTCGTCAGACAGACGTGGCCTCCTCGGCGTTCTGGGGACGACCGGCTGGTAGGGTAGCTGGAACCGCAGCGCTCTCAGAAAAGGGAGTGGGAGTTGTAAACAAAACAGACTTGCTGGCGTCGGATCCAACCCCAACCTTACCGTTAGAGGGTTAAGATCAACTATCGACATGGCTTTTTATAGCATTTAGTCTCTTGTGCGTAACAGTCCTCATTTGACACAAGATTTGATGTATTATGCAACTGATGATCATCTTGGCGTTATTCTAATTTTATTGAATCCCACTACAGCGGTAACAAATTATTGATAGGGTTATGGACTTCCTATCGTTGTGGGACTACTAAACAATGAAACTGCATAACAGTGTATACCAGTAGAAAGTGCTATTCTCGTTTGTACATACACACCCAGCAACGATTTAACAGGTGTAGAAACGCAGTTTGTTTGCTGAGCTGAGAGAGCGGGCAAGCGAACTCTGCCTACCTTCGTGACGTACGCATCGCAGCCCGTCTTTCTCGTTGGCCTCGGCCCGTAAGGCAGTTACGATACGCCAATTGCGCATGTGCAAAAGCTCCTTAAAATATGCACTACTGAAGGTGTGCTCACGACCCTGATGCCAAGTTTCACAGAGTCTAGAGGAGCAGTAGCGCCGTAGATTTAAGCGCCGCACCTTTCGGACTGCAGCATCAATGTTACGTTTAATAGCGTTCAAAGAAAAATAACCGATATCTCCGCAAGGTGTGGAAGGTTAAGCCGTCGGCACACGGACCGTGCTATCGAACGTTAACGTTGAGCGTGCCAAGTTCAACTTGCTGCTGAACGCTCAGGAACGATGCGACTTTTGCATACGGTACGTGGGCCCCAACGTGGTATACGCGATCACAACACACTGAAGCGGCAGTTTGAGGGATGTTTCTAGTTCGTAAATCACACTGTTTACTCCACGGACGCGCGTAAAATTCCAACGTTAGCTCTATTAAAACGTACATTTCCTCCATCGTCCACGAAAAGGAAAGTAACATTTCCAATCAATAAGGACATAGGCTTATAAAAGTTCCATTACAAACAGTGCGGTACAAATTTGGAATACTTCTCCGCATAAGATAAACATTATTTCATCATTCCCACATTTTAGTAAAACCCCAAGATCAGTCTTACTTGATCACTGTTCCTACACAATAGCAGAATCTTTGCAACATGTGATTTACGAAGAGTAAAAGAAAAAGGAGCAAAATATCTTTATACAAGTAGCGCAAGCTGTCCTGTAGATTAAGCCAATCGAACAAAGTCACCCCTCAGAAAAAGGTGAACTTATATTTACATAACATCAAATATTATAGCATATACTTATATTAAACCAATAATACAGTATCAGAACCTAATAAAAACGCTAATGTTAGGAAAAAAAATTGGAAGTGTTATGATGCGAACCACCGCCTCAAGAAAAACTCTCTACTGGACAGAGAAGCTGCTCATTACGGTATTTTTTTTTTAATCTCATTTTGTTCGCCATTGTTCGTTGAATCAGCTCGGGGCGGACGTCGTAAGACATCCGTTTAAGTTCGTTGTTGATCGATTAACTCAGTTTTTTTTATTACAGAGGGCAGCTAGCCCTCTGACCGAACACGCTGAGCTACCGTCCCCGCTAAAATAAAACTTTTCGCTCGAGGGAAGACTTGAACCAAGGACTTCTCGTTCTGCAGCTGTTCACGCTACTCACGGGACCACGGCGCTCCTGATTGCGCTGAACCAACAACATGCTCCTTTTACTTACTCATATTGTGTTACCCCTTGCTAAAAACGTTAATCGTAGATAATTATGTTAAAAACTGAAATTTAATTATAACAAATTGTACCAAGGACAATGCGTTTTTGGTGGACCTTCAGTGTATCGCCTACTCTCATAATACACAAGTTACAATAATTCTTTTGCCACGAATATGATGTTTCTCATTATTTTATTGGAACGAATCACAACATCTAACAACGGGTTTTCCAGTGATTCTTAGTTTTCTGGTGCTCAGAAATGGCATATATACATATAGGCTTGAAATGAATGCCAATATGGCGCCTCATAACTCTGTACTGAAGGGAGACAGCGTACGTGTGACGTAGGTGGCGTTGTGCCCTCTCATTGGTCAACGATCAGACGCACGCTCAGAATATCTGACATGCTAGATACTGCTCTGCACGTTTGGAAAGACTCCTGAACGTGCTATTCCACGCTATGACGTCAGAAACTCGGCACGCTCAACGCTCAACGTTCGGATGCAGGGTCCGTGTGCCGACGGCTTTAGGGTGTTCACGTGCTCTTGTGCTATTACACAGTATCCGCCACTGCGGTAGGACCTTCGACCATAAATATAATAGACTGGCCCTGACGTCATTTTCGTGACTCCAACATCTCTGGGCTGAAGTCACGTGAATGTTGGCAAAACATGGTTGTTTCGTGTTGTGCTTACGGCTGTACTCAGCGTTTTGTCGGGGGAAATGGCATTACATTTCACGTGTGTTTCTATGATAGTGCAGATGCGTTTATTGAAATCTGCTGAAGTGACTTTTATATGTTTTATACACTTGAAATAGAGTATCACGTAAATTAATGCGTTGAAAGGGATGCCTGTAAAGTCTGACTCATATTACATTTTGGAAAGTATCTGCGATAATTCGGTTGCAGAAGTAAGTATAACTGTTTCTCGTTCCTACTCATAGTTTCCCTAAGGATGAAAACCGAAGGCAGCTTTGGATACATGCCCTGCAACGTAACAACTTTAAGCCATCTGCACATACGCGCCTTTGCTCGAAGCATTTCGAGGATAAGTGTTTTGATAGGTTAGTTATTATTTACAATGTATATTTATAATTTATATTTATAGCGTCTGTCAATTTTAATCCTGATGTTTTTATAGGGCTAAGACTGGAGGGAATTGGCTAAGTAGTAATGCTATCCCGACACTGTCTGATTTTCCGGAGCATATGAAATCGAAGAGGCGTTCGTTAGATGATTCCTCGTCTTCTGAAATCTGTGCTTCCAATGCCTGTAAGTCTGAATGTTGTTAGAATATGTGTGATAACTGCGAGTTACTAAAATGTTGTATTAGAATAGAAGTGTAGCACGGTAAGTTTTTTTTAAACTGATAGTTTAAACTTTTGTAAAAATTGTGGGAACTGAACCTTTAAAGTGCACCTAAAATTGATACTGTAAAATGAATCTGCTCCTAAAGTCGACAATTTTGGCACCTATAGTTGACATAATTCCCATATCCCATTTTCTTTTATAAGTGACTACAGCTCAAAACGCGGCGAATCCAATGTTTAAAGTTTTGACACGAGCCCACTCTTACTGTTGAAAAGAATTTTAACGACATTTTACTTTAATTGATAGTTTATAGTAATTTCGTCCTGCTGCCCACCAGAGTGGCGTTCGATGTATTTGTTAGATTTTATAAATGGTACTGTGAACAAATCCAGGTCAAATGTAGTTCTGGCATAATTTTTCGCAAATAAAAAAGTAATTTTTGTTGGAAGCGTTTGACAGCCAATTGAGAAATGTGGGGAAAATGCGATACAAACATCGGATGGCAGACCGCTGATTTGAAATCCCGCCACGTGGTTTATGTTGGAGCCACACCAGCGCATCTGACGTCACAAAACACAGTCAGCCAATGCACAGAGAACGACGTTGCCACAGCTCGACTGCAGTGCAGAGCACAGATGAGTGTATTCACTTTTAGAAACGTTCAGTCATAAACAAAGTAATTGAACAAAAGCAATGTCTTGATAGCAGACTTTCTTTTATAGAAAGTTTGGAAAAAGTCTTCTTTATACCAATTGCTTCATATTCTATTAATTTATTAAACCAAACAAGCAATAAGCCTCCTAATTCAGGCGATAGTAAGGAAAGGTGTTTGTATCATTCTCACTTACCGCTTTTTCGCAATAAAGAACAGCCGTAATTGTTTATTTCCTATTGTACTTCGACGAAACGTGAATAATTCATAATCATACGAACAGTGTTTGTCGGTATTTTACGTGATATTTTAAAGATCTCCAGGAGTATTATTTAACGAGGACCTGCGTTACCGTAATTGTTGAAGTGTATGGCTGCTAAGTGAAAGGTTCTTAGTTCAATCCTTATTCAGTGCTTAATATTTTCTTTATTTAAAAACACTATCGCGGTGTCTTACTTCATGAATTTTATTCATTTTAATGTAATTTTTTGAAATTTCTAGTGGCAACTAAAATCGACCATATGGAAAGTATACGGTATGGACCTTGAAAGGTCCCCTTAGAACAATTATACATGACTGTGCTTAAACTGACATACAATATTTTTTGGTGCAAAGCAATCTGACTTTCAAAAATCCCTACAAAAGAATGGCCCTGACTAACATTGACCTATACGTTTCACAAATCACTTACCTCACAAAAATCTTCGTTACTCGAACTACTGCAATACAGCGAGCGCCACTACTGCCAACTAAATAAAAGATTCAAACTACTGAAGGCACTAACTACTGATAGGTATAGTTAGCAAATGAAAGATTTTGATAGAGAACAAACAATAGCAAATGAAAGATTTTGATAGAGAACAAACAATGTATTTACCTCAATAGTGTTCAAAAGTCATAATATATATATCAGTTCATGACATCCAGTCTTACAAATTTCAAAACTCCGCCATGTCTCCCCCCACATCCACCACCACTGGCGGCTCACCTCCAACTGCTCAATGCTACGCACTGTTCACATCCATCTGCCCAACACTACAATGGCAGACAACAATGCAAACTAGCCACAGACTGCACACAGCACAGCCAGTGATTTTTCATACAGAGCGCTACGTGGTGTTACCAATAAGGAAACCTAAACAGCCTACTTACATAGCCCCCATGCTCCCCACAAAAAAAATTTACAAATTGTTTTGGGCACTGGCCAATACAGATTTGAAGAAAATTTTCATAACCACAGCAAGAAAGATATCAAATGCACACTCTTATTAATACAATGTTGGTCAAAAGCTAAAATTTTCTCACAGTCCATAAAGACACTCCTGATCATTCATCACAGTAAAACTGCTGTTTCTTTTCTCAAAGTCTGAGCAGTAAAAGACAATGCACACAGAAGTAGTGGATTTCCATGCAGTCTTGAAGAAGTAGTGTTGTCCTTCCAATGGAAAGACAGTGCTGACTCTTGACATGCTGACAGGCAATGGGCCACAATAGAGCAAACCCACCGCAAAGTCAGTCGAAGTTTTGAAGAATATTGGTAGGTAGGTCATCACAGAGCATACCACTGTAGTCTTGTTAGAGATTACGGTATTGGTGGGCCACCAGAGGTGCAGACCCACTGCAGTCCTTGTAGAAATAATGGTATTGGTGGATCATCAAAGGTGTAGACCCACTGTAATCCTTGTAGAGATGGCCAGCAGCCATCTGCTGCGACTGTGCAGGTGCACAATCACGATCGAGGAGTCTTGTGGACAATATAGCAAGTCCAGAACCACCACTTGTGCACTCACAAAGTTTTTGGAATTGTCCTTAGAACCAGCAATGCTGTTATCCAGTCCCTTGCTGAATTATTAACACACGTGCAAACACTAACAGTCCCTACTTCTCACATATTGTCCATATACTATGACCAACAGAAACGTGTGCAGTGAAATGGAACTTACAAGTTAATAATATGATGAACTGGTGTCAATTAGAATACAATTACAAAGGTACACAATACATCATTAAAGAACATAACTATATAGATAACATTTGTAGTACAGGCTTTACAAAAGAATCGAAATAACGTATACAGCAGTGTTACAGGAATTATGACATGAGTACATACATAAAAGATCAGATTAACTTTCGAAACATCAACTTCACACATGAGCATTAAAACAGAACAGAATAAATAATGTCTAAACATCTTTACCAAGAAAATAACATATTATCAGAAAAGTTCTACAACATAACTCTTATTAGCTAAACACATTAAGACAGAAAAAACACAAATTCACAGAGTGTAATAACACAAAAATACAGGACAGGGTTTGTTTTCAGTGTGACATTTGGTACTGCAGTCCACCCCAAAACTTCATTCCATATATTTTTCCTCTTATTTCAACATTTGTTTCCACCAAAAAAATTCTATCCAAGCATGCTTTCTGTATTTATATGTTCACACATTTCTTAGCTCGTTATTTATTTTCCATTATCTTACCTCATCATTTATTTCCAAGAAAATCCTACCTAAACCTGTTGTCCCTAAACCCTACTTTTTTGGTTCATATCCTCTTTCAAAATACTTTTTTGACCAGACCATTTTCTTATAGCTTCTCAATGCATTTCTTCCAATTCATCACAACTTGTTCTCTTATATGGCCTACACCATCTTAAGCTAACTTAAATCTACTGAGCTCAGATGCTAAACTAAGGGACGAGGCAATGCAGCAGACACAACAACAATTAATACAAACAGCAATAAAAAAATGCAAATTGGCAAAGCAAGCAGCAGTAAACGTAATAACTTATATGTAAACATGACATAGCTCAAGCAGAAAAAATATTACAGTAAAAATGGCCATGTTCAATACCTATGTCACATCTTAACACTAGAGTGATGCATCACAAAAACTTACTCTGCAAGAAAGTTACCAAGTCATTAAAAAAATTGTTTATGCAATTCCTGTGAAGGGAAATGTCTATTTGTGCTCTCTTTTCTAAGAAACTACATCATAAATGTATTCTTTACTGGGTCTGTAGACAGAAAATAGTGATATTAGTACATCTATTAAATTTTATAATAACCAATGCTGCAGTGCAGCTAGAAACTAGATATTAAAGAAAATGAGCAAATATGTACAAAGGAAGGCATGAAACATCATTCATTAGCCGTATGGCATTTCGTAAGGTAGTAAAAAAATCTCTCAACTAGAAAGACAGTAGTCATAATCAGGTGTATAAAATATTTCTCGTCATTTCATTAGGCATTTCAGTAAATATCATAAATTAAGAGCTCCACAGTGTTATCATATGTTTTCAAGTTTGAGCGTGTCGTATTTGCGATGCTTTCTACAAAGGAATGTCAATAGCGAGGATAATGGACCCCTTTTTTGTTCCACCTGTGCCTCTGAAAGGCACACACTAATGGGTTTTTTCCAGGTGACTGTCGTGCAGCTGGGTGCCCATGACTCATTACTTGAAGGTGGTCACTTAACTTTCTTACCGAAATATTTACGACACCAGTTTGCACTACAGTGACAATCTCATACAAAAAATTTCACAGGTCGAGAATTTGCGTTGCAAATGTGTAGAAACAAAATCCTATGAATATAACAGTGTTCAAAAAGTTTTCATTGGCATTGTGGTACATTCGCGCATTTACACACATTTCATAACTCTTCAAGTACGATTCTTGGTTTCCAACATACTTTTCCACAAATCAGAGTCCGTAACCACTACCCCTTATTCATATACGTATTCGTCGACACTTCTCCAAAATTTCATCATAATAAATACATAGCATAATCAAATTCCTCATATTTGGTAGCATCATCTTATTGATCATAAACATACCTCAACAGCATAATAGACATTGTCGTCGTAAAAATAACATCATAACACCTCAGTCAAATCTCAAAAACGTCGTAGCTTTCTGAAATAATGTCAAAACCTAAAAAAAATTCTCTGCTCATTTCAATAGTGTCATCTACCTCAAACGTACTTTAAAATCATGCTCCCCTACCAAATACATAATTCAAAGCTCTCATAGTATCACAATGGTTCCGAAAAAATATGAGCAGTTCACAAAGGACAGACAAAATACAATTTCATAAGTGTGAAGTTACCCAACTGTGTAATTGCGTAAACATGTGTCACTGATGTAGTAAAAAAATGTTTGTCTCTCACTTAAATGATCAGATAGCTGTGTAATTTGTGTGTTAGAGAAATACGGTACCGATGTGTAAAGTTGTATAAGCAAATACCATATTAGCTAGGGCTCCTTGTGCTTGCCAGACACATGGTACACAAAGTAAGCGTGTACCCCCCTGAGGATTTATGTAATTATACCCTCAGGTGTTACAGATTACAGCAATGGAATGAAATGTATCACGGAAAACCTTTGTATCATTGTACTTCAAATATATTTAAAAATAATGTTTTAAGTACAAAATTAATCACTCAAATACGTGTACTGTAGCGCTAAACTGTGTGTCTTGTTGTAAGATAATCTCTGTGGAAGTGTCGTAGTTATCGTCCTCCGAAAGCTAAGTTCTGCAGAAGTCAATGTACTTACCTCATGATAAACAAAAGTGAAATGCTTTGTGTATAGATATCTTAGTTATTACGCTTATTGCCATGATGAAGAAAGTACTGTGCTGTAACTTATTGTTGTGCTACAGAAAAGACTGTCGCCTTGTAGCTATACCACAAAAGTTACTACTAAAACATGTTTTACTTTCCAGAATAATTCAGAAAAACTGTGCAGATATAAAACAGATACACCGCAAAAACAACATTGTAAATTGTCACTCATTAGTAGCGTCGTGATAAAATCGTGTAGCTGTCACATAAACTAACCACTGTATCATCTGGTATCTCACAGAAAGTACTTTAAATCCAGAATGTATTTTCAAGTAAACCAAAATGTTGCATTAAAATCTCATTAGCAGTACTGGTAAATGTTCTAAGTATTTGAACCTTACAGCCGTTACGTAATCGTGCAACTAACAAGCAAGAATGTACACACACAATAACACTGTGTCGTCTGTTCACAATAACAATGCATTCGTAATTTCTGTTTAAATAAGTTCTCTTGGTTCTTGACTGGCTATTTAACTTCAAACATTGTTACATGTTAACAGATTCTAAGTCTGACAAAGCATACTAGCAATGTAAAGTGAAAAGTTATATGGCAAAGACAAAGTTAAAAAGAAGATTATCTTTCAATAAACGGTTTTACATGTGAAATATGGTGTAAACCTTTACTCTTCCTAGTACGCAGTGTTCTCAACTTCGACGCAATTATCATGTGGTATACGTCGGTAAAGAATACTGGAATTTTTCTCAAGGCTAGCGTTTGTAATTTTTCCCTGAGCCAGCCGGCGCACGTGGCTGCCTGTGGTGCGAGTCATTGTCTGTCTCTTTGTTGGCGTGCGTCGTTATTTCTCCCAGAATCGTAACTGTGTGGTGGACCGTTGCGTCTGAAGTTATTCTGTCTCCCATGATAATAATTATTTTCGTTCCCATATTGTCTGTTTCTATGGTTATCTCTGTCATATTCATTACTACGGAAATGCGATCTTTCTCTGTAACTATTACTCTGCCAGTGGTTGTCATATGGGTTGTGTCTGTTTTGTTCACGATTTGCGTTGTAAGAATAGCCTTGTCGTGTCCAGTTATTATTCCTTTCGTCGCGGAATTGTGGCGGATGTGACCTGTAATTGTTGTGTTCCTGTTTTCGCGTTCCGCGATTGTCAGTGTCAATTTCTAATTCTTGTAATAGTTCCTGAAAAGCTTCAGTGTCGTCTTTGCAACGTCCTGCCAAAATAATATGTCGTAAATGTTCAGGTAATTTGATTAAGCGAATGCGGATGAGTTGTGAGGGGCTGTATGGGTTTGACAGGTACTGATTCTTGTGCAAGATGTCTTCAAAATATTTCACAAGACTGGAGAATTCAGATTGTTCGAAATGTTTCATCATTATGATGCTATGTTTTACTCGGTCTTGTGTAGCTTGAGACCAATATGCTGAGAGGAAGGCATGGTAAAATTCTCCTTCACTATGGCAATCGTGAATGACCGATCGCATTCTTACAGCTGGTTCATTCTCTAAATAGCCACACATAAATTCTAATCTGTGCTCTAATGACCAGTTTGGAGGAAAAAATGAGAGAATTGATGGAGCCACGCTTGTGGATGAATGTCGTTGCCAGAATTCTTAAATGTTTTAAATTTACGTGTAGTAATAAACAGCTTATAGTCAAAATCATCATGTCGGCGAGTCGCATATCGGTCATTGTTACGTCGTTTCGGCGGTTCCATTTCAAAATTCGGTGCACCTTCCCAATTTCTTTCATAATTTCCGAAATGCGCTGTGTTATTATTTTGTGGCTGTTCCGTATTTCTATGTCTCTCTTCCCATATTGGGGCGTGAGTGTCCTCTGAAATACGTAATTCTTGTATTACCTGTGTCAGCTGATGTTGTACTTCTCGGATTTCTCTTTGGTGTTGCGTATTGATTTGATTTTGATTTTGTTTGAACTTTCTAATTTGTTCATACTCGTCAGTGTCCGTGAAGGCTACAGGTCTTGTGTCATTCAGATCATCATCTACCTTTGTAGATAAGTTAGTGAACTGATCTGAAAGTTCTGCTACTTTATCCGCTAGTGAAATTATTTCCTCTGTGTGTTTTTCTTAACCTAGTTTCAGAATGTCCATTTGTATTGAAATCGTATCTACTGTGTCCTTTAAGTTTTCCTGAGTTTTTTGCAAGTTGCGTAACAGAATCGGTAGATGCAACTGAGTCAATTTTAGCTTGCAAGGAGTCGTGATTTTTATGAAAAATAGTTTGCAATTCTTTTATGGCCGCTTCGTGATTCTGTAATGCATTTTCATGACGCGAAAAAATAGGTTGGAAATGCTCACAAATTTGTGTTTTACGTCATTACAGACTTTTTGTCATTTCGATTCAATTTATATAACTCAGTAGTTAAATCTTCACGTGTTTGTTCAAGTGTGGTGTCTAACTTCCGAAGATTTTGTTCCATTGTGTCTAACTGTTGCTGTGTTTGTCTCTGGTGTTGTTCCATTGTGTCTAACTTTTGAAGATTTTGTTCCATTGTGTCTAACTGCTGCTGTGTTTGTCTCAGGTGTTCTTCCATTGTGTCTAACTTTTGAAGATTTTGTCCCATTTGTTTCTGATTTTGTTCAAGCGTTGTGTCTAACTTTTGTAGCCTTTGTCCCATTTGTTGCATTAACTGTAATAACAGTGCACTTGTGTCTGAAACATGTTCCTCAGTGTTATTCGGCAGTGCATTTGAACCGGCAATATTCGCATTTTGAAAAGCAGAAAATGTGTCTTGATTTATTTGAGAAAACGGTGAGGACGCAAAACCTGAATCTACAGTATTTGCGAGATTGTGTCCTGTCATTTCGGATTCCTGAGGCGAGCTGTTGACGACCGATCGCTCGATAATGCTTCCCTGTTCACTAATTGTTTCACTGCCTACAGTGCCTACACCATTATTTGCAGTCCGCTCCATTTCCCTATGCACAATTACCAAATTACTACTTTGAACATTAGTTAATTCATTATATGGTGGGGCTATCACACTGCTTTCATCTTCACTGTCGTTTCTCAGTTTACTTTGGAGCCTAGTATTACGTTTTTCACACGCCATTATTGTCACAATATTTCACACGACAACACAGAAAAACACAATTTGAAGAGCAAAAATAAGAGAACACATTAACATAGAACTGAAAATAATATCTAGTTAATTGCAAGCGCAGCTGCGAAATACTTGGTGCAAATTTACATGCGTGCCACACCTGTTTTACTGTACAACAACGAAAGACTGCAACTACAAAGGAGATTCTCTCTACAATTAGGCGCTAGCAATAAACAAAATCTACACTAATTACACAAACTACAAGAAAAAATCAAAAGATTCCAGTAAGGTATCCTCGGCTAAGGGTCGACATATGAAACGTCCCCTTAGAACAATTATACATGACTGTGCTTAAACTGACACACAATATTTTTTGGCGCAACGCAATCTGACATTCAAAAATCCCTACAAAAGAATGGGCCTGACTAACATTAACCTATACCTTTCACAAATCACTTACCTCACAAAAATCTTCGTTACTCGAACTACTGCAATAAAGCCAGCGCCACTACTGCCAGCTAAATAAAAGATTCAAACTACGGAAGGCACTAACTACTGATAGGCATAGTTAGCAAATGAAAGATTTTGATAGAGAACAAACAATGTATTTACCTCAATAGTGTTCAAAAGTCATAATATATATATATATCAGTTCATGACATCCAGTCTTCCAAATTTCAAAACTCCGCCATGTCTCTCCCCACATCCACCACCGCTGGCGGCTCATCTCCAACTGCTCAACGCTACACGCTGTTCACATCCATCTGCCCAACACTACAATGGCAGACAACAATGCAAACTGGCCACAGACTGCACACAGCACAGCCAGTGATTTTTCGTACAGAGCGCTACGTGGCGTTACCAATAAGAAAAACCTAAACAGCCTACTTACAACTTTTCCCTATGCAAACTCTTCAAAATTGCGTGCAGTGGTTTACTACATATAATGCTACACAATAACTGCGTTGAGCATCGAAACAAAATTAATTCATTTATGGGGGGGAAGGTATCAGTCAAGAAGATGTGTAAAAATCAAATTTCTGGGCCAAATAGTTTTTGTGAAATCGAATGATAAAGTGTGTCAAAGCAGTCGAAACACCCTGTGTCTGCACAGGCGAGCAGTGCAATGATGACAAAATCGCGCACATCGCGGAATGCGGGGAGCACGTCTCTGTAACAGCGGAAGGTTTAATGCGGCCGTGGTGGCTTTACTTCATAAACTCAGCGCTCCTCCCTAAACGTAAGTTTGCGAACTATACTATGGCGCTGCTTCTCTTGGCACGTACAACTGGCAACGCAGCAATCTCCCGCGTCAGGGCGGGCATGCGCGAACCGCCAAGATAAAAGAATTGAACTATAGTATCTATGGTCGAAGGGTAGGACGCAATGAAAAGCCGCAATGGAAAGCTGAGAGCGGCAGGCAAGCTCGCCGAAAGACGCGGCTGGACTTCAAACGACAGGTCGGGCGCCCGTATTTGGCCACTCGCGCACACCGGATTCCGCGTGTCCCGAAAACCGTGCCGCGTTGCTAGACGTGGCGAACAAACGGTCTGTCGCTTTTTACGCCGGCAGCACTCGTACTGGTCGAGAGGCGGAGTCCCCCGCAGGGCGCGACTCGCACTGACGGTAGCGATTAGCAAACAATGCGCGAGGCGCGGGCGCTGCCGTTGGCAGTCTGTTCTGCTGGCTGCAGGTGGCAGGCGGGCGCTAGCGAAGCCTCCGCAGCCATTACATCTGCGCGGGGAGACACGTGGCACCGCGCGACGCACGCCCAACTTCCATTATGACGCTATTAGCCGAGGGCAACTAGCGTCACCACTAGTGTCTCCGGCGACACGACGTTCATTACGTCAAATGTCGCTTATTAGCCGGCACACACCAGCGGTGACGCCGACACACCTGTGTCGGGGATAGGCGACTGCCCCGGTGACTCGGAGTTGCCCAGACCCGTCACGGAGCAATACGGTAAATGGGACCCATTAGCCGTGGGACGCGGACGTTGCCGCTTTTCTCCCGCTGTGCTGGCGCGCGCGTATGGTACGTCACTCTGGCGGCAGTAGTAGTGTGTACTGTGTACGCTGTGCTTGCGCTGTACAATATTTACAATTTATTAATATGGAAATACTCATAAGGCTGACTGAGATCGGAAATTCTAGGAGCTCAATAAACCCTTCCAAAGTAAAACAAATACAGCAGATTTGATTGCTGAGATACAAAGCAAACCAGCACTTTGGGATGTCACAGCCGAATCATATTCCTACAAAAGTGAGAAACCGGGTGCTTCGTATTTTAAGGAACTTCATAAACACGAGGGGAGACCCGTGAGCGAGAAGAATGTTCTAGGTGAGTTTCATAAATTTACTACACTACTGGCCATTAAAATTGCTACACCTGAAGATGACGTGCTACAGACGCGAAATTTAACCGACAGCAAGGAGATGCTGTGATATGCAAATGATTAGCTTTTCAGAGCATTCACACAAGGTTTGCGCCGGTGGCGACACCTACAACGTGCTGACATGAGGATCGTTTCCAACCGATTTCTCATACACAAACAGCAGCTGACCTGTGTTGCCTGGTGAAACGTTGTTGTGTGTGATGCCTCGTGTAAGGAGGAGAAATGTGTACCATCACGTTTCTGACTTTGATAAAGGTCGGATTGTAGCCCATCGCGATTGCGGTTTATCGTATCGCGAGATTGCTGCTCGTGTTGGTCGAGATCCAATGACTGTTAGCAGAATATGGAATCGGTGGGATCAGGAGGGTAATACGGAACGCCGTGCTGGATCCCAGCGGCCTCGTATCACTAGCAGTCGAGATGACAGGCATCTTATCCGCATGGCTGTAACTGATCGTGCAGCCACGTCTCGATCCCTGAGTCAACAGATTGGGACGTTTGCAAGACAACAACCATCTGCACAAACAGTTCGACGACGTCTGCAGCAGCATGGACTATTAGCTCGGAGACCGTGGCTGCGGTTACCCTTGACGTTCCATCACAGACAGGAGCGCCTGTGCTGGTGTACTCGACGACGAACCTGGGTGCACGAATGGCAAAACGTCATTTTTTCGGATGAATCTAGGTTCTGTTTACAGCTTCATGATGGTCGCATCCGTGTTTGGCGACATCGCGGTGAACGCACATTGGAAGCGTGTATTAGTCATCGCCATACTGACGTATCACCCGGCGTGATAGTAAAGGGTGCCATTGGTTACACGTCTCGGTCGCCTCTTGTTCGCATTGACGACACTTTGAACAGTGGACGTTACATTTCAGATGTGATACGATCCGTGGCTCTATCCTTCATTCGATCCCTGCGAAACACTACATTTCAGCAGGATAATGCATGACCGCATGTTGCAGGTCCTGTACGAGTCTTTCTGGATACAGAAAATGTTCGACTGCAGCCCTGGCCAGGACATTCTCCAGATCTCTCACCAATTGAAAACGTGTGGCCAATGGTGGCCGAGCAACTGGCTCGTCGCAGTTCGCCATCACTACTCTTGATGAACTGTGGTATCGTGTTGAAGCTGCATGGGCAGTTGTACCTGTACACGCCATCCAAGCTCTGTTTGACTCAATGCCCAGGCGTATCAAGGCCGTTATTACGGCCGGAGGTGGTTGTTCTGGGTACTGATTTCTCAGGATCTATGCACCCAAATTGTGTGAAAATGTAATCATACGTCAGTTCTAGTATAATATATTTGTCCAATGAATACTCGTTTATCAGCTGCATTTCTTCTTGGTGTAGCAATTTTAATGGCCAGTAGTGTACCTCAATACAGAATTTAGCAATATTCGTAAATAGTCTATAATTATTAAATATTTGTACATGTTTTTCCATTACGTTGTTTTATTAGTGAGCTGTAGCTGACAAGGAAATATTCCGACTTCTCATGTCAGAACTTGGTTTTATAATAGTTTCATTGCAACCAGTTTATTCTTGAAAACAAAATTACAACGAAGATAATAATAAGACTGTGCGAAACCAGCGATTCATAACATTTCTGAGACGATTACCCCGAGTAAAATCAGATATTACCTGGCACCCCGTCCTTTTCTCCATCAACAGTAGTGCCTAAATACACTTCAAAATGGAAAAGAATTTTCTTTGTAAACTCTCATTTTTAGAATTATGAAAGATAAATTACATTTAGTTTTCCTAGGTGTTTTATTAAACTAAAAACTAACGAGTCATTGTGACAATTCGTACTACTTATTCTAACAAAAACATTTTACAGAATGAAGATGCAATTGTCAGTGCATAGTGAGTGACACTTACAAGCCCCTCTTAGAAAAGAAAAGTTAATTGTCCACATTGAGGGTAGGCATTTGTTACAAAACTTGTTTCCTCCGCACGACTCCTCCCAAGTGGCGCTTACTTCATCCAAACCAACCACTTTGATTTAAAATCACTTGGGCTACAACGTGTTACTTCTGAACTGCCAGAAATTGGAAGACTACAGGCTGCCAATGCTTTGTGTCTGACGTCTGTCATTAATAATAATAATGTGTAAGCCCTCCAGCAATGTACCAGCCATTACATAGTTATTGTTGTGTTGTGCTGCCAGTTAATTCGTTCATTACTTTGGAGTGAATAATTAAGCAATTTCTGACCTGACGTGGTAATTAGCTACAACTCAGTGAAGGCATATTCATGAGATATTAAAATATATGTGATGAGTATGTCCTAACTGTACTGTCATACATGCGCAGTACAAAATATGTATGTAGTGGGTGGACTACATGAGGAAGATGTGTTCGTACATTCGTTTCACAATCTGCAGCCTCTAACACATTGTGTCACACATTAATGTTAGCATTTGAAAAAAAAAATTATTTCTTGTTAAGTGGTGTAGGCAGTTCTACAGATTTTCGAAATAGCAACGACAGTGACGGGTATTTTAAGAATATCTAGTTTTGGGAACGAAACAAACTTGCACTCTTTTGTCTTCACCCTCAGAAAATTTCATTTTACCCATCTTGGGGTAATTACTCTCGGTTGTGAACCACTGACATAAACTGATCGTGGACATTATTGTTTATGAACGTGTAAGTCGCGAAGTGAGTACTGCACTAACAGGTACTAACACCAGGTACATTGTGAGATTCAGAGGTATCCATCTCTTCGCTGAATGTGGCACCAATAAATTACGATGACAGCTATCTTCATATTTTTTTGTCACCTTCCAGATGAATACTGGCGTGTTCTGTTACATGAAATTAGCTCTGAGTGGCAAATGTTGCTTATTTCGATACGACGAATTGGATGTTCTATTTGTCATGTGTATCACGTAATTTCAAGAGCAAAAGAGATTTTTGATGGAGAGTAATTTTCTTTACGAAGAATCCTCCAAAATTAGTGATACAGTTGTGTATTACGAGTTTAAAAGACAAGTAAGCCATATTACAAAGATTAACGCATTCCACAAATAATAGTGTGAAAAATGGTAATTAAATCTCCAGTTAACAAACATAATTAGAATACTTTAGCTAAACAATGTATTTGCTTTGACTGCCATTTTAAAAAAAAGTCTATTTTCCATGGAAGAGTACATTGGTCGCTCAAAAAACAATCGGAAAACTTATCTCTCAGCTTAGTAGCTTGCTTCGATCTCACTTCTTCTCCATAGTCTAAGTCAGACAAACCCTCAACTGCCAGACAGTCTTCTATTTGAAAACCTTCGCTGCCCCATATAAAACTGTGAAGAACACAGCATACTTTAACAATATCTTCACACAATTAACAGGCCGATGGAGAACCCTCCACTTATTTACAAGGATTGCAAATGAAATTTCTACAAAGTCTGTAATTAAATAAACGATTTTTAAGGCGTTTTCCTGAATAAGATCTAAGTACGGGAGCCGAGAGTCCATATCCTTCGTCAGCAACAAACACAAACGGCATGGGCTCTGTCATTACTGTAAACGATCCCTGGGGTGGAGGGATTTGTAACTTGATATCTTCACGATTTTTAAAAAAACCATTTTCTTTGAAAATTGTAGTCAGCTGATTTCCCATATTCACCAACCTCATCAAAAGGAAACCTGTACGATGCATCACACACTGCAAGGGGTGAAATGAAAAAGCCGTTTTTGTAATTTAGTACACCGATCCATTGGTTTCATGTTTTACAATTCTTGTGTGTTTGGCGTCTCTAGCATCAAAACAATACGGAAAATTAGTATTTTTCATAAATTTCTGCCGGATTTTCTAGCCATAATCGTTCGTCCAGGTCAGCAAAGCAGATTGGTTTGACGTGCTCCCATACAGCTTTACATACTTGGCGAATAATGACAGAGATCGAAGGCTGGCTTATTCTAAACTGAAACTGAAAATCAGTCAACGTCGTTCCAGAAGCCAAGTACCTGAAACAAAAGGTGTACCACTCAAAAGAGGCTACTAATAAGAAAATGAAAAACAAGAACAACTGATTTACTGTTGATATTAGAAACAAGGCTCAGTCACATTGCGTAAATCGAAAGCTCTAAATCTGACGCCTTTCGAAAGCACTTTTTCGTCATCAGAGCTTCTATACTGTCAGTTACTGTTTTTTTAAGTAGACTACAATGTAACGTAACTCTGCACTTAGCACCTAATACATATCTTATCTCTTTATTAAACATTTACTGAGTAATAACGTTGAGCATTTCTTTTATTTTTAGTGACAGTCGCACAGAAGACATTGAAATCAATTCGTTCTTGCTACGACCAGGAACTTCAGAAGAGAAAAATATGAAAAGCAGTTCTGAAGACATTAACAGAAAGCGATATGTAAACTTTCATCGACTTCGGTTCTTAGAAACACTTCACAAGGAAACATCATGCAGTATGGAAAGAAGACAATAACAGCTATGACGCACAAGACCCTGGCGCAGAAGTCGAAAAATAGAGCAAGGAAAACAGGCAAAAGTGAAGATGATGAACTAATTATAGTGTTAAAAAAGAAATTTGCTGCAAAAGTGCATTCTGTGGAAGAAGAAACAGATGAAGACAGGCACTTCCCTTTTTTCTTCTATCGAAAATTCATGAAGACCCTCCTGAAAGGAAAGTGAAATTACGATCCGACATAATTTCAGTTATTGCAGCCGCACTGACTATCTCATTGCGTTCCTCCTACACCGTACCCTATCCATTATCCCGGACAGTTTTCTCCTACCACTTACTATCAAGCACCCCTCTATAGTTACCTCAAGTACTGTACTGTTTCTTGATGTGTGAATAAAAGTGTTCGAAATCCTAGCTATTTATTTTTGCCTGAATTACTTACAGCTAGTTACCGTTGATCCATTCATTAATAAATACTTTTCAAAATTGTAGTTAACTGCGCAAGATGTAGGAATGCAGTAACGACTATGACTTGATTTACCTCAGAGTGGCCGTGCGGTTCTGGGCGCTACAGTCTGGAGCCGAGCGACCGCTACGTCGCAGGTTCAAATGGTTCAAATGGCTCTGAGCACTATGCGACGTAACTTCTGAGGTCATCAGTCACCTAGAACTTAGAACTAATTAAACCTAACTAACCTAAGAACATCACACACATCCATGCCCGAGACAGGATTCGAACCTGCGACCGTAGTGGTCGCTCGGTTCCAGACTGTAGCGCCTAGAACCGCACGGCCACTTCGGCCGGCGTCGCACGTTCAAATCCTGCCTCGGGCATGGATGTGTGTGATGTCCTTAGGTTAGTTAGGTTTAATTAGTTCTAAGTTCTAGGCAACTGATGACCTCAGAAGTTAATTCGCATAGTGCTCAGAGCCATTTGAACTATTTGAACCTCAGAGTGAGAAATAGTTTTTCTTCCTTTGAGAAACACTTGTTTAATTCTGTGTCGATTACCGTAATATCTTCTTTTGTCTAGCCAAGCAACTAGTAAAACGACAATTTTTACTTTTTAAGACAGCTGAAAAACTTAGTGTCATCCGCATTTATTTCGTTAAACAGTGTATAATATAGACCTCTAGTTAGTCTAGAAGCATACATAGGATGTTTTCGTATTTTCCTAACCTTTCGGTTTTTCTTTTTTAAAATAAGTGCAAGGAGGAGAAGTTCCTCGTAGGACACCATTCTCTCAACTAGCGACTAGTGTCGCCACCGGTGACGTCACGAGTGCCGACGCTAGTTGCCCACAGTTAATAGCGCCGTATAGGCGTAAACCCATCGTGTGCCGAGTTCAACAACCATACTTACAGAGCACTGAACCCGCACCATTATCGCCTTCAGCTGTTCAGCATCTACTTTTGAATGCAACCCTCCTCTATATTTTTCCGTTTATTAACTATTAACGTCTTCTGCCACATGCATTCGTGTCTCTCGTATCTCTGTCTTTTCTCATCTCCACTTCCATTATACAGAAGCACCGAAGTCCAAAGAAATTTTTCGGCAGGTGCGGAGGGGGGAGCGCGAGGGAAGGGGGCAGAGGATTGTGAAGGTAGAATAAAAACAAAAGTACTGTACTCCAGATTCCAGATTGGGGAAGAAGAAAGAGCCGACTTGGAGAGTGGAGCAGTTTGCGCATGGTTGCGGGAGGCAGAAATATTTCGTAGAGCCGACTAGTGCACTTGTGAGATTTCTGTGGCTTCTGCAGTGAAGACGTAGTACACAATTAGAAGTGAATATCTTGTGAGCTTGTCCGAACGGTTCTACGAGCTTCAGTCTGGAACCGCGCTGCTGCTACGGTCGCCGGTTCGAATCCTGCCTGGGGGATGGATGTGTGTGATGTCCTTAGGTTAGTTAGGTTTAGGTAGTCTAAGTCTAGGGGACTGATGACCTCAGATGTGAAGTCCCATAGTGCTTAGAGCCATTTTGAAGAAGAAAGAGGGAGGCAAGTGCCCTTACCCCCACTTCCCCCCTCCCTCCCGCCACGCACGTGTGAACACCGCCAATGCATACGAGGTGTAGTCATAAAGCTTTATGCCCTCCCACATCTAGTGCTTATAACAGGTAATTAGATGACGGGGTTAGTCATTCTCTGTTTGCTCATTCACCAATGCAACACCTTTTCTCGGCAGTCCGTTGTCTCATACGACGGTGCATTGTCGAAGTACACTACCAGCAACTCGGCATAGATTTTGGCTACTTTGTTCTCCTTCAAACTGAGCTCTCAGTTCTCTTTATTATTTCCGCACAAAAAGGCCGTGTCTTACTACCACAGAACAAAGCTGATTGTAAACTTTACGTGTGGAGTACAATGGACGTGATGTTATTTGGAGCACAATAGACACGAAGTTATTTTGTCCATTACGAAACATGCGGAAATATGTATTTCTAGTCACAAACCAGTCACAAATATTTTGGAGGACCTCTATTGCTTTGTAATGACTGATTTTCAGCTACTACTACCATCTTCAGACAGCATACGATTGGTTCATTACACAGTCAATATCGTCAGCATCCGTCCCTATACAGCACGAGAATATTTACGCATTTAATACGGCGTTATCTGGCATAGGAATCACATATACAAAGGTATGCTCATGTTCAGGTAATTTAAGACATAAAAAGTTACTGAGGCAGGTATATTTACATACACACTTACACTTGCCTGTCAGTAAGCGACAGTCACAAATTTATTAAAAGTCAGTTCTGTATTCCATCTTGACCGTTATACAGTCACTGTCATTTATACCACAGTTAGTAGCTGTTGGTGGTGTGCCAGTTTCAAGTGCTACTTCTGTGACTATAATTTCCCCCCTACCTTGTCTGGGTATGTACAGATAATCATCAGTTACTTTAATATGTAACTTGTGATGTAGTAGATCAATAACAATGATTTAAAGTAAAATTTCTGGCATACTGGAATAAATACGTAACAATAAAAGCTCATAATATATAGCACAGAATATTCCTGTATATGGTTTGATCCCACATCCAACATACAGAATTACACACAGCATTCTATCACCTTGCAGCAATACAGAGGATAGTCATGAGATGTCAGTACCATGAATTTCAGTTGTTCTGTTTGTTTTGATGAGGCTTAATGCAGAGTTCTATATTTTACTTCAATTTAATACCTTGGCTCTTTGCCGGCCGGTGTGGCCGTGCGGTTTAGACGCTTCAGTCTGGAACCGCGTGACCGCTACGGTCGCAGGTTCGAATCCTGCCTTGGGCATGGATGTGTGTGATGTCCTTAGGTTAGTTAGGTTTAAGTAGTTCTAAGTTCTAGGGGACTGATGACCACAGATGTTAAGTCCCATAGTGCTCAGAGCCATTTGAACCATTTTGAACCTTGGCTCTACTGATATGATTATTACTATTTACCTACCAGATTTCTGGTGCTATGTAACTCCGTTGTTGCAGAGATATACCGAAAACCGCTATTAGAAATTGGGTTAAATTCTTTCACATAATCCATACAAAATATAGTTAGAACCTCATACAATCATGTTACATTCCCCGCACCTAGTGAATTACCTTGCTTTTTAATTACCTTGCTGTTCCTGGGATTTATCCGTAGGTGCGACATTTATAAATCAGGTTGGATGCGATAAATAACGGAAATAGCTTATGCATGCCACAGTATCGGAAACCGTATTACCTAAACTTTCTGTAGCCGACCAGAGTTAAAAATGGGATTGCGCATACATACTGTTAAACATGACGTAACAGGGAGAGATTTTATTTTTTTTTTCTTAGAAATCGTGATTAAAAAGAATAGCACCATGCTACATTGTTACATTAACAGTCTCATTACTAACGAATGATAGAAAAACTTGTAGCAGTTTCCTCTGTCCTAGAATTGCTATTTTCTGGGTTCGCGGCTGAAAAATTACGTAGGAATCTACTTGCCTTTGTGGACTTCATTTGCTATTACATGAACGGTTTGGAGTTAGCTGCAACTTAATAAGTGGAAAAGCGAAAGAAGGAAGAAAAGGGATTAAAAACTGGTCGAGAAGACTAGTTCATTGGAGACGGAGAATACGCTGAGGTGACAAAAGTCATAGCGATATGGACATACACAGATGGCGCTAGTACCGCGTACACAAAGTATATAAGGGCAGTGTATGGGCGGAGCCGTCATTTGTACAAAGTTGGTTCATATCAAAAGGTTACCGTTGTGACTATGGCAGCACGGCGGTAATTAACAGAGTTTGAACGCGGTATGGTAGTTGGATGAGATATCCACAGTGTCAAAACTGTGCCGAGAATATCAAATTTTAGGCATTACCCACAACCACGGACAACGTAGTGGCCGACGGCCTCCGCATAATAACCGAGAGCAGCGACGTTTGCGTAAAGTTGTCAGTGTTAATAGACAAACAACACTGCGTGAAATAACCGCAGGAATCGATGTGGGACGTGCGACGAAAGTATCCGTTAGGACTGCACGGTGAAATTTGGCGTTAATAGGCCATGGTAACAGAAGACCGACGCGAATGCCTTTGCTAACAGCACATCATCGCCTGCATCGCCTCTCTTGGGCTCGTAGGCATGTCGGCTGGACCCTAGAAATCTTGACCTGCTCAAAAGAGTCCCTGTTCCAGTTGTTAAGAGCTGCTGGTATAGTGGCGCAGACACCTCGAAGCCATGGACGCAAGTTGTCAACATGGCACAGTGCAAGCTGCTGGTGGCTTCATAATGATGTTGGCTGTGTTTACGTGGAATGGACTGGGTCCTCGGGTCAAATTGAAGCGATCATTGACTGGAAATGGTTATGCATGGCCACTTGGAGACCATATGCAGCCATTCATTGACTTAACGTTCCCAGGCAACGATGTGCAATGTCAGTGATCTACGATCGTTCATGATTGGTTTTAATAACGTACTGAACGATTAGAGCGAAAGATTTGGCCACCCAGATCGCCATACAAGAATCCCATCGAACATTAATGGGGCATAATCTGGAGGTCAGTTCGTGCACAAAATCAAGCCCCGACAACGCTTTCGCAGTTATGAACGGCTACACTGGCAACATGGGTCAGTATTCCCGCAGAGGACTTCCAAAGACTTGCTGAGTCCATGTCACATCTAGCTGCTGCACTACGCTGGGCAGTAGTAGGTCCCACGAGATATTACTAGGTGTCCCATGACTTGTGTCACCCCGGTGCACGTAGTACCTAATATTCCTCTACATAGTTTAATCCAGAGTGAGGAAAGTACGCAGCATAGTGTCACTTTGCAGCATTACAGAGGGTGGTCATGAGGCGTGTTATGGAACCTGCCGTATCAGTAAGATTAATTCGGTTGTTCAGTTCGTTTTGATGTGGCTTAATACACACAGTTCTACATTTTATTTAAATCAATTACCTTGTCTCTCTGATGCGATTATTACTATCTGCTAGATTTCTGTTGCTGAGCATAGCCACTGCTGCACAGATATACCGTAAACTGCTGTTAGAAGTTAGGCTCAGTTCTACCACAAACTTCATACAAAACATAGTTAGAACCAAATCGAGTCACGTTACCTTTCATTCAGTGAATGAATTAACTTCCTTTTTAATGCCGCAATTATGTCTCCTGTTCCTGATATTCATTTATACGTGCGACATTTATAAAGAAGCTATAAAACAGATGTGAGAAATAATGAATTTAGCTAATGAATGTTACAGTATCGAAGACAAAAAAATGGGTCTGAGCACTATGCGACTTAACTTCTGAGGTCATCAGTCGCCTAGAACTTAGAACTACTTAAACCTGCCCGAGGCAGGATTCGAACCTGCGACCATAGCGGTCGCTCGGTTCCATACTGTAGCGCCTAGAACCGCACGGCCACTCCGACTGGCGTATCGAAGACAGTATCACCTAAAGTTTCCTTAGCTGACCACAGCTAAAAACGGGACTGCACATACACAATATTAAACATAAAGTAACAGGGAGACAGTCTTTTTAATTTTTAGGTGTCATGATTTAAAAGAATAGCAGCATGCTATGCTGTTATATTTACAGCCTCATTCGAAACAAATGGTAGTACAAGTTGTAGCAATTTCTTCTCTTCTGTCAAGGCAGTTTTCTGGATTCACGGCTGAACAATCAGATGGCCATTTACTTGCCTTTGTGAGAACGGTACTTGAGTGAGATGCGACTTAATAGATGAAAGACGGAAGAAAACGCTTAAGAGCTCATGGGCTATTTATAATAGAGACGGAGTAAAATATAGATTTTGACAGCTTGAGAAAAAAGATCAATCATCTTAAACCATCCCGCCATTATCCTTAAGAAATTTAGGCAACTCACAGAAAATCTGAATCTGAATGGCAGGATGAACATTTATACCACCGTCCTCTTGATTGCTTCAGTTATTGTACTATTCACTATTAGTCATGATCCACCCTAAACAATAGCTGAGGATTTGCAGAATGGAATTTAATTATAGTACCCAAATGAGCTGACTGGAATACTCTCTTTCAAATTCTGAAAGTGGCAGGGGTCAAATACAGGGAGCAAAAGGCTATTTACAATTTGTACAGAAAGCAGATGGCAGTTATAAGAATCGAGGGGCATGAAAGGGAAGCAGTGGTTGGGCTGGGAGTGAGACAGGGTTGTAGCCTATCCTCGATGTTATTCAATCTGTATATTGAGCAAGCAGTGAAGGAAACAAAAGAAAAATTCGGAGTAGGTATTAAAATCCATGGAGATGAAATAAAAAATTTGAGGTTCGCCGATGACATTGTAATTCTGTCGGAGACAGCAAAGGACTTGGAAGAGCAGTTGAACGCAATGGACAGTGTCATGAAAGGAGGGTATAAGATGAACATCAACAAAAGCAAAACGAGGATAATGGAATGTAGTCGAATTCAGTCGAGTGATGCTGAGGGAATTAGATTAGGAAATGAGACACTTAAAGTAGTAAAGGAGTTTTACTATTTGGGGAGCAAAATAACTGATGATGGTCGAAGTAAAGAGGATATCAAATGTAGACTGGCAATGGCAAGGAAATCGTTTCTGAAGAAGAGAAATTTGTTAACATCGAGTATTGATTTAAGTGTCAGGAAGTCGTTTCTGAAAGAATTTGTTTGGAGCGTAGCCATGTATGGAAGTGAAACATGGACGATAACTGGTTTGGACAAGAACAGAAGCTTTTGAAACGTGGTGCTGCAGAAGAATGCTGAAGATTAGATGGGTAGATCATATAACTAATGAGGAGGTATTGAATAGGATTGGGGAGGAGAGACGATTGTGGCACAACTTAACTAGAAGAAGGGATCGGTTGGTAGGACATGTTCTGAGGCATCAAGGGATCACTAATTTAGCATTGGAGGGCAGCGTGGAGGGTAAAAATCGTAGAGGGAGACCAAGAGATGAATACACTAAACAGAATCAGAAGGATGTAGTTTGCAGTAGGTACGGGGAGATGAAGAGGCTTGCACAGGATAGAGTAGCATGGAGAGCTGCATCAAACCAGTCTCAGGACTGAAGACCACAACAACAACAACCCAAATGAGAAGAAAATGAATGATAATTACATTTATTAATTGTAAGATTACTAATGACACAGCTTTGCACGCGTAGCGCTAAGGATGTATGGCCAGACGACTTGAATGTAATAGCAGTAATTTTTTTGACGGCATCGACATACAGTTACGATAACAATTCAGAGAGCTGCACTTCGTGACTAAATACTATCACTTCCACTGAAGTTAAACGATTAAGCAGTGCATCCCAAGGTAACGTTCTCAGGAGACAAGAGTGTTATCTGTTACACATGTAGTTGGCCTTTGGATTGATATCTCATGGAAATGAGGAGAAGTGCGAGCTAACAGGCCGCCCCTTCTGGCTGATTACAACTGTATTTGTCGCGGGCTATAGCTTCTTGCCAGCCATCTGACTGCAGTGCCAGTTGGAAAAGTCTGCCCCACCGCAACAGAGACCGGTACAAGCTACTGTCACTTGCAGCCACCTGACAGCAGTGCCAGTATGGCACGGTGCATTGGACCGCAACAGTGATCAATGCAATCTATGGTCACTTGCCAAGCAAAAACTGTAGTGCCAGCATGGCGAGGCGTATCGAACCACAACAGGGATCGGGGCAAGCTATTTCCACTTGCAGCCACTAGACTGCAGTGCCAGTATGACATGGGACATCGGACTGCAGCAGAGATCACTGCGAGCTGTCCTCACTTGCCGTGACGCAGATTTCATTACCAGTGTGCCACAGTGCATCAGACCGCAATAGAGACCAATGCAAGCTACAGACACTTGCAACCACCCAACTACACTGCCACTATGGCATGGTGACTGCAACAGAGACCAGTGCGAGCTATGCTCACTTTCTATGCACCAGACTGCAGTGCCAGTATGGGACAATGCATTGGACTGCAACAGAGATCAGTGCAAACTATGGGCACTTGACATGCATCAGACTGTGGGGCCAGTATGGCATGGTTTACTGGGCCGTAGCAGAGAACGATGCAAGCTATGGTCACTTGCCAAGCACTAGACTGCAAGGTCAGTGTGGCACAGTGCACTGGACTGCAACCAGACCAGTGCAAGCTATAGCCGCTTACAGCCACCCAACTGCAGTGCAAGTATGGCACAGTGCACTGGACAGCAACAGAGTCTGCTGAAAGCTATGGCCAGTTATAGCCTCCCAACTGAAGCGCCAGTATGGCACAGTGCATTGGACTGCAACATAGGTCAATGAAAACTACGGGCACTTGCCATGTACCAGACTGTGGGGCCAGTATGGCAAGGTTTATTGGGCCACATCAGAGACTGGTGCAAGCTATGGTCACTTGTCACACCAGACTGCAGTGCCAGTAGATTTTAGTGTATCATAGTTTAGCAGCAGCATGGACTATCAGCTCGGAGACCGGTTACGCTTGACGCTGCATCACAGACAGGAGCTCCTGCGATGGTGTACTCAACGACGAACCTGGGTGCAGGAATGGCAAAACGTCATTTTTCGAATGAATCCAGGATCTGTTTACAGCATCATGATGGTCTCATCCGTGTTTGGCGACATCGCAGTGAACGCACATTGGATGCGTGTGTTTGTCATCGCCATACTGACGCATCACCCCGCGTGATGGTATGGGGTGCCACTGACTACACGTCTCGGTCACCTCTTGTTCGAAAAAATGGTTCAAATGGCTCTGACCACTATGGGACTTAACATCTGAGGTCATCAGTCCCCCAAAACTTAGAACTACTTGAACCTAACTAACCTAAGGACCTCACACTTATCCATGCCCGAGGCAGGATTCGAACCTGCGACCGTAACGGTCGTACGGTTCCATACTGAAGCGCCTCTTGTTCGCATTGACGGCACTTTGAACAGTGGACGTTACGTTTCAGATGTGTTACGACCCGTAGCTCTACCCTTCATTCGATCCCTGCGAAACCCTACATTGCAGCAGGATACTGCACTACCGCATGATGCAGGTCCTGTACGGGCCTTTATGGATACAGAAAATGTTCGATTGCTGCCCTGGTCAGCACATTCTCCAGATCTCTCTCCGATTGAAAACGTCTGGTCAATGGTGGTCGAGCAACTGGCTCGTCACAATAAGCCAGTCACTGCTCTTGATGAACTGTGGTATCGTGTTGAAGCTGCATGGGCAGCTGTACCTGTACACGCCATCCAAGCTCTCTTTAACTCGATGACGAGGCGTATCAAGGCCGTTATTACGGCCAGAGGTGGTTGTTCGGGGTACTGATTTCTCAGGATCTATGCACCCAAATTGCGTGAAAACGTAATCACATGTTAATTCTAGTATAATATATTTGTCCAACGAATACTCGTTTATCATCTGCATTTCTTCTTGGTGTAGCAATTTTAACGGCCAGTAGTGATGTGATGATCCGTCTGCACGCGGAGCGGCCGTTTTGCAATGTCCGTGCCGCACCGGTGAGCAGAGCAGCTTGTGCTGGCGGTTGTCATCTAGCACTGCAGCGGCTGCCAAGTTAGACAGCGACGGGTGGCACGCTTTTATGTCACGCTCCCTGTCACTCCACTTGGAACGAAACTACTGCGGTATATTCGAGTTCTAGCTGAAGCAACAGCAGACCGTCCCTCACGAAGCTCCGCATCGAGGTGTCCGACACTAGGAGGATCTCCCTCCTTGCATTCTGCTAAATTGTCAGTGGCTGTCTCGACATCATATTGGCCAGTGACCCCAGGCGATCGATTGAAGATATCGCTGGCGGGCTTGTTCATGATCTTTGGCGGGGTTCGACTGGAAAAAAGTGAGCAGCAGCTCGGAAGAGGCCGCGAGAGGTACGAGAAGCGGCGAAGCAAGTGAGGCCTCTGGCAGGTAATGAGAGCTCCGTCCTGTGAGGCGAGTGTTTTCTGGAGTGTGAGTCGAGGCAGAGTATCGCGTGTTCCGAGCCTGGAAGACGCGCCGAGCTGCTATCAGTCGGTTGCGGCCTTAGAGTTGGCCTGTGTTGTGTTTATTCTCCGATATCACTGCTGGACAGGACGGAGTACCGGCAGCCTTCACTTTCTGCTCCTCCATCCAAGACTTCTGCGCATCACAAGTGACCAAATCCGACTTCTAGTTCTAGTGAGGCAGGGGTTCCCAACAAAATTTTCTCGAGGACCCCTTCATCGAGAATGATCGGTACCTTGTCATATCACAGTATCAAGTACCTAAAAATGCCAAATTAAGGGTCTTTTTATACGTTTTCTATTTTTGGTACTTAAAAAAAACATTGACATATTCGTTATTGTCTTTGTCAGCTGCAAAGAGGCAGCGCGCACAGTCTAACGGCATACAGCAGTACTATTTGCCTCTATCTAATTCTAGTTTTGCGTTAGAGTGTGCTAGTGTCAGTTGGCTCTAGAAATACGCTAGACGCAGAAGTTAGCGTTCGCTAAAGCTCTGCTCATGCAAATTCGAATGGCTATGAGCACTATGGGACGTAACTTCTGAGGTCATCAGTCCCCTAGAACTTAGAACTACTTAAACCTAACTAACCTAAGCACATCTCACACATCCATGCCCGAGGCAGGATTCGAACCTATAACCGCAGCGGTCGCGCGGTTCCAAACTGTAGCGCCTAGAACCGCTCGGCCACTCCGGCCGGCTCTGCTCATGCAGAAAGCGGCCAACACAAAAAATCTGTTATCATACGAAATATATTTAGTATATTTTTTATTCTAATAGCATCTCGCGGACCCCTCTGGCATAGCTCGCGGACCCGTGGGGGTCCGCAGACCACCTCTTGGGAACCACTGTAGTGAGGCATTCGTCTGATAGGAGCATGTTTTATCTGTGCAAAAGAGAACGTCCGGTACGCCTTTTGAAGTTCTAGTTGGGCTTGAGGACAACTATTTGCGTAATGGTGTAATGAGCCGGCAACTTGATAAAGGCAATGTTCCCGGGATTGAATTATATTTCTGTGATTTAAATGTTATACGATAGTGATTGTTACGCTGTTTACAGTCTCTGTATAAGTCTGTTATTTACCGCTAAGTTTTGTAGCCACTACTACCATTTGGAAATGAATCTATTCGCCTGACTGTATTGTTTAAAAATTCTCGTGTTTTGTGGTACAACTTTAATTTTGAAGATTGCTAAGTGTTGAATAGTGCTGCTCGTACGAACTAGTCTAGGAATGTAATTACGGTTCCCTTAGAGATGAATTGGTCTTTATTCTCTTAATTTGATATTGTTCAGTCTTGCAATTTAAAAATATGTTAATTTATAACATTGGTCTGTTGTTTCTTGTAGTTGAGTAAGATCTGCTGGGCTGTGTCATCCTCGAGTTAACGGACAAGCATTTCAGGCAGTTTTACACCTTCGTGGTTGACAGTCCAAAGGTCGCTATACCAGCTGTCAAGGTGACAGTGTTTGGAACGCCCAAAATACATGCTGCCGGATTGCTAAGAGTTCAAGATCGAAGCCATAAAACTGCACCAAATAATTTTATTGTTTTTTCCAAGGGTGTCAAGTCAGCAAATAAAAGTTTCAAGTATGTTGAAATCACTTGTAAAGTCTGATGGATGTTGCTAGGAGTATTCATTCTCCAATGCTGAACGGATAAATTCTGGGTAATATGTGCATCACTCCATACATGTACAGTCATTAACTGTAATACTTGTCTTAAAGTGTAAAACCTATAACACACGATCATACCTTTTAGTGAGTAGATTACGAAAGCGTTTTAAATTTTTTAATTCGGTTGATATTTAAACGAAACAGTGAGAAACAAATTTTCGTTGCCCCTGGAAGCCGTTAGATAGGCAACCTGCAATTACCATTGAAAGTATGTGTTCTGATGATGATGATTTTTGTGGGGCACTGAACTGCGCAGTCATCAGCGCTCGTACAAGTCCCAAAGTGTACCCAGTCCAATTTTTTTTACACAGTCCAATCTAGCCACTGTCAGATATGACGATGATGATGATGATGATGATGATTATGATGATGCTGATAACAAGGCAAACACCTAGTCGCCCGGACAGAGTAAATCCCCAACCAGGCTGGGAATGTATGTGTTCTGGGTTAGCCGTCTAATAATGTAGGTGACTAGTAGCGTGAAGTTTAGGAGAATCGTTCGGAAGAATTAGGGTGAAAAGAACAAGGATCCTGAAGTCCTGAGGAATGATGAGATGCTTAGGAAGATGTTTGCGGTTATAGATACAGTGACAATGAATACTTGATGAGCTGTTACAGCTTCATTTTATCTCGGTCTTTTCGGTGCCTTCTCTCACTGGCGCCACAACAGGCGGCGCGAATTTAACTTGCAGTTTTCGTAGATGATCGCTGACTCAGAGAGTTTGACAGAGGCCAGCAGTGGGTCGTAAGGTGAAAACTGGCAGCAGGAACGCAGCAGAACTGCATCACGCGTGGGATTTCACGCGCAACGTTCCTTTCGACCCTTAGTTTTGCTTGTGCCGAGATCGACTACGGGTTGTGGCATCCACACTGCTGTATCGACTGCGTCCTCCTACGGCCTTCAATGGGGTTGCACTTCCCTGTTTATCGATACTGTGCGGACCTGGACTCTTGCAGTTTTGTCCTTATCGTTTCCGCGTATGCAAGGACCTTTAGTGGAAAATTTTGAGGTTAGTATTGCTCTCGCTCTGGTATCTGTGCCTCTGCTCTTGGTGCCTCATGGATCACTGGAACATTTTAATTTATTGTGATTAATCTTCGCCCCAAACGTGTTGTACATTTGCGTTCATTTCATTGGTGGAAAATTTTTATGTAAATTAGTGACTGTGAATGTATCATTCAGACTTTCACTTACTGTAGATTACCGAGGCCGTAAGCCATGATCCACTTTCAAATTCAGTGGTTTAGTAGTGACACTGAAAGCTCGCCTGGTGTGTACGGCAGTTTGACGTTTGAACTTTAGTATTTAATTAACTTCTTTACTCAATTTCATTAACTTGGCCATAAGCGTGCAGGACTTTAAAATCCAGTGGTTTACTAGTGAGTCTTAACTTGCCCGTCAATTTGTTGTTTGAGCTGTAGTGTTTAACGAAGTTCTTTACTCAGTTTTATGAAGGCGGTCGTGAGCTGTGTGGGGGGAATTCCTGTTCACTGAGTTGTAGATTCCTTTTAATTTTTATAAGGTTTGAAATTTTATCTTCTAATTAAATTAAGAGGAAATTCCTGTATTACACCAAGAAGAAAAGTAGATGACAAACGGCCATTCATTGGACGAATATATTACACTAGAACTAATATGTGATTACATTTTCGCGAAATTTGGGTGCATAGATCCTGAAAAATCAGAACCCACAACAAGCACCTCTGGCCGTAATAACGGCCTTGATACGCCTGGGCATTGAGTCAAACAGAGCTTGGATGGCGTGTACAGGTTTAGCTGCTCATGCAGCTTCAACACGGTACCACAGTTCACCAAGAGTAGTGACTGGCGTATTGTGACGAGCCAGTTGCTCGGCCACCATTGATCAGACGTTTTCAATTGGTGAGAGATTTGGAGAATATGCTGGCCAGGGCAGCAGTCGAACGTTTTCTGTATCGAGAAAGACCCGTACAGGACCTGCAACATGCGGTCGTGCATTATCCTGCTGCAATGTAGGGTTTCACAGGGATCGAATGCAGCGTAGAGCCACGGGTCGTAACACATCTGAAATGTAACGTCCACTGTTCAAAGGGCCGTCAATGCGTAAAGGATGTGACCGAGACGTGTAACCAATGGCACCCCATACCATTACACCGGGTGATACGCCAGTATGGCGATGACGAATACACGCTTCCAATGTGCGTTCACCACGATATCGCCAAACACGGATGCGACCATAATGATGCTGTAAACAGAACCTAGATTCATCCGGAAAAATGATGTTTTGCCATTCGTGCACCCAGCTTCGTAGTTGAGTACACCATCGCAGGCGCTCCTGTCTGTGATGCAGCGTCAAGGGTAACTGCAGCCGTGGTCTCCCAGCTGATAGTCCATGCTGCTGCAAATGTCGTCGAACTGTTCGTGCAGATGGCTGTTGTCTTGCAAACGTCCCAATCTGTTGACTCAGGGATCGAGACGTGGCTGCACGATCCGTTACAGTCATGCTGATAAGATGTCTGTCATCTCGACTGCTAGTGATACGAGGCCGTTGGGATCTAGCACGGCGTTCCGTATTACCCTCCTGAACCCACCGATTCCATATTCTGCCAACAGTCATTGGATCTCGACGAACGCGACCAGCAATGTCGCGATACGATAAACCGCAATCGCGATAGGCTATAATCCGACCTTTATCAAAGTCGGAAACGTGATGGTACGCATTTCTCCTCCTTACACGAGGCATCACAACAACGTTTCACCAGGCAACGCTGGTCAATTGCTGTTTGTGTATGAGAAATCGGTTGGAAACGCTGTAGGTGTCGCCACCGGCGCCAACCTTGTGTGAATGCTCTGAAAAGCTAATCATTTGCGTATCACAGCATCTTCTTGCTTCGGTTAAATTTCGTGTCTGTAGCACGTCATCTTCGTGGTGTAGCAATTTTAATGGCCAGTAGTGTAGGATCTGTGTTTTGAAACTAGGTTCTAGATAGTTATCTAGCCTGAGGATTGATTCAAGGAAACACTCTTTTTAATGCCTAGTCACTAAGTATTCCCTTGGAGGGGTGGGCTTAATCATTTATTTGTTCTATCTCTTTGATTCAGGTAGACACATGGGCGCGCGGTTTGGGTGTAAATTTTACATATTTTGTTTGGGAAGACGTTAATTCTTATATTTTTATACTCTCTTACCAGTGATTTAAGAGGTACATCCTTTAGGCAACTTTTTTTGGAAAAATTAGGAGATTTGGGTAAGTTACTATGGGACCAAACTGCTGAGGCCATCGGTCCCTAGGCTTACACACTGCTTAATCTAACTTAAACTAACTTACGTTAAGGACAAGACACACATCCATGCCTGAGGGAGGACTCAAACCTCGGACGGGGAGAGCCGCGCGAACCGTGGAAAGGGGCCTAGACCATGCGGCTACACCTCCCCCCCTCCCACCCCCCCCACCCTTCCCTGCGCGGCATTTTTTTTTTTGTGGGGAGGGGGAATAATATTTGATATCTTAGTTTGTTATCGATTTTTTGGGCTTCTTGACCCCATCTTTTAAGAATGTTAATGTAATTTGTAGTTCTGTACCCTGTATCTCACCTGTGCGGTGTCTCTGATTTACTTGCTGTAACTTCTAACGCCTATACGTGAGCGAAGTTGTAATAAATTTTTAGGTAGTTCCTTTGCCTGTTCAAATATCTGCGTATATACTTGGTGTGCTGATGAAAATTTTAATGTAATTTCCATTCTGACTACCTTCTCCTCAGATTTCTATTTTAAATTCAACTCACTATTCTTTGCTCCTGCATAATGTGTCAGTATATCATTTTTATGTAAGAAAATTTGTCAGATCTGCCTTGCTTGGGTGTTTATTCGAAATTACCAGTTCTTAACTTAATAACTGTGACTGTTTAGTACTTGAAAGTTTTGTCATGCCTGTCTGTGGTTAAAACATAAAAAGGCTAATTTTCATTTAATAACCTCTTTTGTTCACAGATACACTATGTGATGAAAAGTATGCGGACACATGGCTGAAAATGACTTACAAGTTCGTGGCGCCCTCCATCAGTAATGCTGGAATCCAATAGGGTGTTGGCCCATCCTTAGCCTTTACGACAGATTCCACTCTCGCAGGCATACGTTCAATCAGGTACTGGAAGGTTTCTTGGGGAATGGCACCCCATTCTTCACGGAGTTTGCACTGAGGAGAGATGTCGGTCAGTGAGGCTTGGCACGAAGTCGGCGTTCCAAAACATCCCAAAGGAGTTCTATAGGATTCAGGTCAGGACTGTGTGCAGGCCAGTCCATTACAGGGATGTCATTGTGGTGTAATCACTCCGCCACAGGCTGTGCATTATGAACGGGTGTTGAAAGATGCAATCGTCATCCTCGAATTGCTCTTCAACAGTGGGAAGCAAGAAGCTGCTCAAAACATCAGTGTAGGTCTGTGCTATGATAGTGCCATGCAAAACAACAAGGGGTGCGAGCACCATACATGAAAAACACGACCACACCATAACACCACCGCCTCCGGATTTTACTGACGGCACTACACGCGCTGGCGGATAACGTTCACGGGGCATTCGCCATGCGCAAGTCCTGCCATCAGATCGCCACATTGTGTACCGTGTGATTCGTCATTCTACGCAACGTTTTTCCACTGTTCAATCAATATTTACGCTCCTTATTGCAAGTGAGGCGTCGTTTGGCATTTACCGGCATGGTGTGGCTTAAGAACAGCCGCTCGACCATGAAATCGAAGTTTTCTCACGTCCCGCCCAGCTGTCACAGTACTTGCAGTGGATCCTGATGCAGTCTGGAATGCCTGTGTGATTGTCTGGAAAGACGTCTGCCTATTACACGTTACGACCCTCTTCAACTGTGGGCGGTCTCTGTCATCGATAGACGAGGTCGGCCTGTACGCTTTTGTGCTGTGCGTGTCCGTTCACGTTTCCACTTCACTATCACATCGGAAACAGTGGACCTATGGATGTTTAGGAGCGTGGATATCTCGCTCACAGGCTTATGACACAAGTGACACTCAATCACCTGAGTACTTTCGAAGTCCTTGAGTTCCGCTGAGCGCCCCATTCTGCTCTTTCACGATGTATTATGACTACTGAGGTGTTGATATGGAATACGTGGCAGTAGGTGGTAGCACAATGCACCTAATATGAAAAACGTATGTTTTGCGGGTTTCCGGATACTTTTGATCACGTAGTGTATTTGGTGTTTATTTTATTTGTGCTATCATGTGCATTTTATGAATGTTCAAAGGACAAATGATACAAGAATTGTGGGACCACCCTTCGATGTGATTCTTTTAGTATGTCAACTTCTATCTACAGGCTCCACCAGAGTAGGCAATTCCGCTGAAGACTAACGAACATCGCATGAGTTTAACAGAGAAACATAGGTACAAGGAAAGGAGCTACGTAGAAGCGTTGGGTAAGAGAAAAAAATATTTCAAATGCTCGACAAGAAAAGGAAGTACAAAACTATTCAGGACAAGACAGGAATACAAAAATATAAGCCAAGGAAATAAAAAGGAAGTGCAAGAAAGGCAAGGCGAAATGGCAGCAGGAAAAATACGAAGAAATCGAAAAATAAAGTCATCTGAAAAACTGAGCCAGCGTACAGTAAAGTCAAAACAACCTTGGTTGAATGCAAGGTCGTTAGCATTAGGAGAGTAGACGGAATTCCACTGTTAAATGTGAGAGAAAGAGTGGATGGATAGAAAAATTATACTGAAGACACCCACGAGGGGGAAACCTGTCTGATGACGCGATGGAGAAAGAATTCGCAGAGAAAATGGAAGATATACGGGATCCAGTGTTTGGCTGAGTTCAATAAGCCTTTGGAAAACTTTTGATCAAATGAGGCAGATAGGATTAACAACACTCCTTTCCAAATATAACTGGCTGAAGTGGCAACTAAAGGCTATTCAGTTGGTGTGTAGAATCTATGAGACTGGAGACATATCATCAGACTTTAAGAAATATAGGCCCACCATCCACACGATTTCGAATGTAGAAACTTCACCAAAGTGAGGCAACTATCCTATAGTCAGGTTAACAGTTTATGCATTAAAGATGCTAAAGCAATAATATGTCGAAGAATGGAAATGAAAACCGAGGATCTGTTGGATGACGATCTGTTTGGCTTTCGGAAAGCTAATCATTCTCACCTGACCGACGTTAGGTAAATATTTATAAGTTTATTGTTAAAATGTTTTATTAAATGTGTATCAAGATATTAAAAACGAGGCAGTGTGCTGTGCAGGTCAGTAGAGCGTCTTTGCCAATAGCCACCACCGGGGAGAAGATACAGACTGCATTGTGAAGAGCCAACGCATTATCATGGTAGTTTGTAATGAGGGATGCACTAACAGTTTGAATACTGAAGTAGTATGTTCTCGCTGAGTCTAATAAAAGCGGACTTGATCCGATACTGGGCATAGCATACTGCAATAGAATCAATCTCAGTGATGCATAATAAAAACTGCATTTAATTTGAGAGGAATATTTATTTTATACAGAAATACTTTTATGTATATCTAGGTAAAAATCATTTTTGCAGGCATCCAAATTATTTTGTCGACGATCTAATTGCGATCACAGAGAAAACTGGACAGTTGCAACCAGATGTCGTTTTCATCGAACTGGTTGGTTGGTTGGTTGCTTGGGGAAGGAGATCTGACAGCGTGGTCATCGGTCTCATCGGATTAGGGAAGGACGGGAAAGGAAGTCGGCCGTGCCCTTTCAGAGGAATCATCCCGGCAGTTGCCTGGAGTGATTTAGGGAAATCACGGAAAACCTAAATCAGGATAGCCGGACGCGGGATTGAATCGTCGTCCTCCAGAATGAGAGTCCAGTGTCTAATCATCGAATTGGTCCAAATGGCTCTGAGCACTATGGGACTTAACATTTGAGGTCATCAGGCCCCTAGACTTCGAACTACTTAAACCTAACTAACCTAAGGACATCACACACATCCATGCCCGAGGCAGGGTTCGAACGTGCGAGCGTAGCGGTCGCGCGGTTCCAGACTGAAGCGCCTAGAGCCGCTCGCCACACCGGCCGGCGTTTTCATCGATTTACAGGCTGTTTACGTTCAGGTATCATATATTCATGATCAAGCTTTTATTACGTAAGTTTACTGTGCGCAATGCGCGTTTCCTGTGCCAATCTGTGGTGTCACAAGGCTTAGGCCTGTCCCACCCCTCATTAAATTGACCAAGACTTATACGAATAATTGTGAGAACAGTTTTTATTATGAGAATGAGATTTTCACTCTGCAGCGGAGTGTGCGCTGATATGAAACTTCCTGGCAGATTAAAACTGTGTGCCGGACGGAGACTCGAACTCGGGACCTTTGCTTTTCGCGGGCAAGTGCTCTGCCAACTGAGCTACCCAAGCACGACTCATGCCCCGTCCTCACAGCTTTACTTCCGCCAGACAAAGGTCCCGAGTTCGAGTCTCTGTCCAGCACACAGTTTGAATCTGCCAGGAAGTTTCAGTTATTATTATTATGTTCTTTAAGTTTGTTTTTGGGTTTTCAGAAATACTGTGGGAAGAAAGTTTATTTATGTTGTAGATAACGTGGAAGACGTTGCCCAAAGATCACCACGAAAGTTCGACGTAGCGGCAAGTGGGCAAGGAATAAAACGAATGCTGCAAACTACCGCGAGCCATGGAAGAGCCTGGGCCGCGAGGGCGTCGAGCTTCCTAGGTCGTCGTTGGACAACGTCAAAGGAAGAGATATTCTGCTTTCTATTTGTAAACAGATCGAACGAGTCTTGAAAGGTTCATGTAAAACGTATAGGCGGGTGACACATTAGGTGGGACCCGATACCTGTAATACTTCCACAGTTATTAAAAAGTTGTTAAACGGCAAAACCAATAGTTCATCATTTATATAGATAAAAATTAGTAAAGATATAGGAAAGGAAGAGTTGCGGCGTCAGAACGAAAAGTGATACATCGCTCAGCAACGAAGAAGGACGTAAACAGCGGGCGTTACGTGGTGAAAACAAATCAACTGATAAAATAGTAAGTCTGTAATTAAGCATAAAGCCATGTAACACTGAAAATGCTTATACGTAAAGTAATTAACAATTGTGTTTGCTTCAGGCATTAGACTGATATATTTTACTGTCAGTCCTTTACTAACGTTTCTACCACACCTCGACGGCATGCTCATTATATTGTACCGTTACGTAATGTGGTCAGCGGTTCCATGAATAATTCAGAATGCTGTTGTTCCCTTCATATCCGCACCGCAACCGCCGGCCGTTACAAATGGGCTCTGAGAGGCCTCGATATTAATTCGGACTACCGTCGTCAACAGCAAAGGAAGTCCATCGGGCATTAACGTCCATTTAGTCACGGGGCACGCAGCAGGCTACGGAATCAAGAAGCGGCAGACGCAAGTAATTGGCCGGCCGAGTCAACACTTTACCATCAGGTCGGCCGGCGGGAGCCGCGTCCGGAATGGGAGCACCGCCGCGTCCTTTGTCGGCCTTACTGAGTAATGAGTCCCCTGCGCAGTAATGTCCCACATCGCTCTCACTGAAAGGCGTTCGCGCGTCACGCGATTTATGCTATAGCATATCCCTGCCAGCTGCTGCGACAGCACTGACCGTTCATGGTATCGCAAAAACTAATACCGGTAGCCAGTAGTCCAAATACATACAGTAAGTAGATGTTTATTTCCCTCCTTTATTGTTATTTGTAGATATAGGGCGGTCCATTGATAGTTACCGGGCCAAATATCTCACGAAATAAGCACCAAACGAAAAAACTACACAGAACGAAACTTGTCTAGCTTGAAGGGGGAAACCAGATGGCGCTATGGTTGGCCCGCTAGATGGCGTTGCCGTAGCTCAAACGGATATCAACTGCGTTTTTTTAAAATAGGAATCACCATTTTTTACTAAATATTCGTTTAGCACATAAAGAAATATGAATGTTTTAGTTGGACCACTTTTTTCGCTTTGTGATAGATGGCGCTGTAATAGTCACAAACATATGGCTCACAATTTTAGACGAACAGTAGGTAACAGGTAGGTTTTTTAAATTAAAATACAGGACGTAGGTACGTCTGAACATTTTATTTCGCTTATTCCAATGTGATACATGTACCTTTGCGAACTTATCATTTTTGAGAACGCGTTCTGTTACAGCGTGATTATCTGTAAATACCACATTAATGCAATAAATGCTCAAAATGATGACCGCCAACCTCAATGCATTTGGCAATACGTGTAACGACATTCCTCTCAACAGCGGGTAGTTCGCCTTCCGCAATGTTCGCACTTGCATTGACAATGCGCTGACGCATGTTGTCAGGCGTTGTCGGTAGATCATGATAGCAAATATCCTTAAACTTTCCCCACAGAAAGAAATCCGGGGACGTCAGATCCGGTGAACGTGCGGGCCATGGTATGGTGCTTAGACATCGGTAGAACATTACATTGGAAATCAACATACATTGCACCATTTAGATTACCATAGATAAAATGGGGGCCAATTATCCTTCCTCCAATAATGCCGCACCATACATTAACCCGCCAAGGTCGCTGATGTTCCACTTGTCGCAGCCATCGTGGATTTTCCGTTGCCCTACAGTGCATATTATGCCGGTTTACGTTACCGCTGTTGGTGAATGACGCTTCGTCGCTAAATACAAAAAATCAGTCATCATCCCGTAATTTCTCTTGTGCCCACTGGCAGAACTGTACACGAAGTTCAAAGTCGTCGCCATGCAATTCCTGGTGCCTATAAATATGGTACGGGTGCAACCGATGTTGATGTAGCATTCTCAACACCGACGTTTTTGAGATTCTCGATTCTCGCACAGTTTCTCTGCTTCTGATGCGCGGATTAGCAGCTAAAACACCTGCTTGGCCATCATCATTTGTTTCAGGTCGTGGTTGACGTTTCACATGTGGCTGAATACTTCCTGTTTCCTTAAATAACGTAACTATCTGGCGAACGGTCCAGACACTTGGATGATGTCGTCCAGGATACCGAGCAGCGTATATAGTACACGCCCGTTGGGATTTTGATCACAATAGCCATACATCAATACGATATCGACCTTTTCCTCAATTGGTAAACGGTCCATTTTAACACGGCTAATGTACCACGAAGTAAATACCGTCCGCACTGGCGGAATGTTACGTGATACCACGTACTTACACGTTTGTGACTATTACAGCGCAAAAGTGGTCCAACTAAAGCATTCATATTTCTTTACATACGACACGAATATGTAATAAGAAAGGGGGGTTCCCATTAAAAAATGCTGTTCATATCCGTTTGATCTATGGCAGCGCCATCTAGCGGGCCAACCATAGCGCCATCTGGTTTTCCCCTTCAAGCTAGACGAGTTTCGTTGTTTGTAGTTTTTTCGTTCGATGCTTATTTCGTGAGATATTTGGCCCGGTGACTATCAATGGACAGCACTGTATATTCCTCCTCGAACGTCAGAACCTTCGCCATACGATGGTGGAGCATCAGCGAAGTCAGTTATCGTAAAACAGTTTTATCGCATAATTTACAATTATAATAGGTTTCACAAGTTTGTTCTCGTGGCCATCATCCGCAGCAAGCACAGGAATAACCGTTTTGTAGACAAATAGACTTCAGGAACCAAAAGAGTAAAGAAAACATTGTTGAATGATTAAGCACACATGCAAACTACTCAATGTTTACACTAATAGATAAAATAATGGAGTAACACTCGAACAGAGGTGTATTATCGTAATAATAACACCACACAACCTATTTCCATACACTTGTCCTTGAACCCTTACACAAAACATTTGAACCAAAACTCAGATCAACTGAACACCAAACTTTCAACCGACGGTTATTACGTTCATATATAACTTACTGCAACTCGCACTGAAGTAACCACAAATATATATTCGGTAGAATGACGGTTCAAACCCGCGTCCGGCCATCCTGATTTCGGTTTTCCGTGATTTTCCTAAATCACTACAGTCAAATGCCGGGATGGTCCCTTTGAAAGTGAATGGCCGACTTCCTTTCCCGTCCTTTCCTAATCTGATGGGACCGATTATCTTGCTGTTTGATCTCCTCGTCCCAAATCAACCAACCAACCATCTTTCTTACACACACACACACACACACACGCACACACACACACACACAGATGTAAACAGAACAGAAAGGAATAGACGTTATTTTTCAGCATATACTTCGCTATGTCGCAAACAAACCGAGCAAGATGAGATGTGAAGTGAACACATAGTAGTTACGATTTTAAATCACATTTCGATGAAATATCTACAACTAGTGACAGAAGTCTAATAGGACTCCACAGCAATTAATGCAAACAATATGAAAGTCATGAAGAAAATTTCGTAAAATGAAAACGTGCTAATGTTTTGTTAGTGAAGTTATAGTGCGACGTCCTCCATGTGACTATATGAGAGGAAACGCAGATGAGAACCAAAAACGCGAAGAACTGTACTTTATGCAGAAAACGCGACGTGAAGTGTTTTGTAACCTACAAATACCGCATATCAAAATAAAACTATATCATTCTACATTACACTGAAGATGCCTTAAAGTAAAAGGCGAAACGTGTCTGGAAGAATTTGCAGCAAGAAAAGGCGGTTTTTATTTACAAAACGAATATAGGTCTCATTTTGTAAAATGAAGAGGCCACACAGCTGCTAAATCAATCTTTTATTGATTCACGACCGATTTCAGAACACTTGAATGTTTCACCATCTGGTGTAAAACGAATCCAATGAAAATTGTCTCCTTCCCCCCTCCCACCACCTCACCCCACCCGACATATAAAACTACCAGGAAAAGAATGCAATAGTAAATATTTGTTATTAATAGCAAATTATTTATTATTAATCAGTTTTTCTGGAAGTGTTACCGGTCGGGCGCCACAGAGGCGGGGGCAGAGGATGACGATTTTTATGGAATTCATTTAATATCAGATGACGGAATTTTAAATGTTTCGAAATCGGTCGTGTTTGCAATAAAAGATTGATTTACTAACTGTTGTGCGGTTTCATCGTTTTACAAAATGGGCTTCTACAGTTGCAGCTGTCCCACAAAAACTCTTTTTGCACAACTGCGTTTAGTTGTTGTTTAAGGCCAGGTTCTCATTCAAACGAGCAAACAATAGGCAAAGCTTAGAATTTTTTTGAGACAGTGAAAAGACATACAAAGGTCCTGTTTGGGTATTATAATTGATCATACTTTGAACTTTATTTTAGATTTCCAATCCAAAACAAAACAAAATGCTGCCCGTAATTATGGTTTGATCAAAGACCTGCGAGTCTGAAGTACGCAGGCTGTGTCCGGTGTAGCCCCTTAGAAGTTATCTGAAATCAAAAATGGATAACATCAGTCGATACTGCACTTGGTTAATTTGTGGAGCGATTTCTCTTGAATAAATCCTGAACCTTTCTCTTATTTCCGTCAACGCCTTCTGGATGAGTAGATTCAGTAGTGCGGGAGAAAAGACAGCGTCCATGTCTTATACTATTTCTAATATGAGCAGACTGCAGTGTAGCAAAGCGCTCGTCTATTCTATAGTGCTCAGTATTCACTAGCATATTACCATGAGCCACATTCTAACAGTGGTATACAGAAAGCACCACGCCACACGTATAGCTTTGCTTGTTGCACGAGACGGTCTACAGGGATTAGCATGGAGGTACAATGTCGCCAGTGGACGCTTGAAGGATGCCAAAAGATTGCCTCGACTGACGGACCGTGGTACACGTTGACACTACTTAGGAGTACACCGGTATCCACGTGAGACAGTGAATCTTGATTGTCAGCAGGACACTGTTCGCACAGTTAGAGGAAGTGGGGCTTTACCTGGGCTGATACTCATCGGCACTCAGTAACGGCAGTTATATAATTGCCAGAATAGGCTACCGGAAGCTCTAAAGCATGAAGACCTATGGCGGTATGGACCAGCTCTTAAAATGTCAATCCTGCAGTTGTTTAAAAATTCTGTAATTTTACTGAATCGATCAGGTAATAGAAAATAACCTCATACGATACACCTAATAATGGGTAAGGTGATAATCCTGAAGAAAAATATACCATCTGCACAGGTTACAAAGAACTACAAAGAAAAATATGCTTCAGCAATGAGTCAGTTCGTTTGACGTTAACCATTGTCGTCTGCTTGCGCCAAACCATGTAAAATGTTAATTTTTAACAGTCAGTACAATACCGCCTTTGCGTTGAAACAAAGATTTAATCTATGTTTTATGTTAAAGAGAGACGTTGTATCCAGATTTAGGTTACATCTGAAATATAATCTCGATTCCAGTAGCAGTAGGTAGTGTGTCTTGTTAGGAATCAGATGTTATGTATGTGGTCATGAAATAATGAGCAACATGAGTTTACTAAAGTGGTTCAAATGGCTCTGAGCACTATGAGACTCAACTGCTGTGGTCATAAGTGCCCTAGAACTTAGAACTACTTAAACCTAACCAACCTAAGGACATCACACACATCCATGCCCGAGGCAGGATTCGAACCTGCGACCGTAGTGGTCGTGCGGCTCCAGACTGTTGCGCCTTTAACCGCTCGGCCACTCCGGCCGGCTTTACTAAAGTGGTTAAAACAAAATAAATGTAGAGAAATCGATGAAAGTGAAACTGATTTTGCAACTATTTCGATAATGATAGTGCTGAAAGTACGGCGAAAAGACCCGCCACCATGGAAGATACAGAACATATCTCCGAAAGCTTTGCAATAAATTATGTAAATTGTAAGGTGTCAGGCAAATCCAACACCTTCCATGAAAACCCTGACATGATAAGCAAATCCAGCATAATGTCACATAGCTCCGAATAAATCGTGACATTAAATTAACCAAAGTAATACGAGTAACGAGTAAGCAAATGGAATACCACAGACTAACACAAGAATGTCTAAATGCATGTCATACTTTCCCACCGTGAGACAGACGCAGTTCCGAGGAGAGAAACGAGAACAGAAGCCGAGAGCAGAACCGTGTTAAGCTAGAAGGCCCTACGATAAGGGACTGACACCCACGTCGCCAGCTGACCGCCAAAACCACCCCCGAGCCCATGTTAAAAGATAGAGCCCTCCAGATGAACAGTATAGATCTTACGATAACACTAAAAGGGCCACACCAACTGCAAGTGATAGCGTGAGACTTTTTCGCGTCTCTGTTACGTTGCAAACGTTAAAAACATTGCCCCACCACGAAAAGTATAACGTTTCTCATTGGATAGACAGAATTTTTGTAGGCGGAGCTTAAAGTTAACATTGAGACCCTGATTGATCAGTTGAAAATACAGCCAGATAGCTTTTTTTTAAACCAACTTCGGTAAATTGTAGTAAGGAGAAGTTAGGAGAGAGTTGCTTCCGAGACGGCGAGATGTGAGAAGCTGCGGCACCCGCTGCCCCCTGACGCTGCCTAAACACCGACAAGGTAATGAACGCACGTGATGCCGCATTTTTGAGCGCATAAGGCTTCACTCAGAACTGTAGAAGTCTCATCTGTTACACCCCCTTTTTGCGTAATACTAGTGTCGATTGTCAATTAAAGCTCATGGTATTCACATTGAAACGTCCCCTTAGAAAAATTGTGCAAGACTGTGCTTAAACTGACACACAATATTTTTAGCGCAACGCAATCTGACTTTCAAAAATCCCTACAAAAGAATGGCCCTGACTAACATTAACCTATACGTTTCACAAATCACTTACCTCACAAAAATCTTGGTTACTCGAACTACTGCAATACAGGGAGCACCACTACTGCCAGCTAAATAAAAGATTCAAACTACTGAAGGCACTAACTACTGATAGACATAGTTCGCAAATGAAAGATTTTGATAGAGAACATACACTGTATTTACCTTAATAGTGTTCAAAAGTCATAATATATATAGTAGTTCATGACATCCAGTCTTACAAATTTCAAAACTCCGCCATTTCTCTCCCCACATCCACCACTGCTGGCGGCTCACCTCCAACTGCGCAACGCTACGCGCTGTTAACATCCAGCTGCCCAATACTACAATGGCAGACAACAATGCAAACTAGCCACAGACTGCACACAGCACAGCCAGTGATTTTCATACAGAGCACTACGTGGCGTTACCAATAAGAAAACATAAACAGCCTACTTACAACATTTGCTACGTAAGTTAAAATCTGAAACGCGATGATTTTTCTGTTATATAATTATTGAGAAGCCACATCAGCCACTGTAATTTACGACAAGTTAGATAAGTTCAAATGGTTCTGAGCACTATGGGACTTAACATCTATGGTCATCAGTCCCCTAGAACTTAGAACTACTTAAACCTAATTAACCTAAGGACATCACACAATACCCAGTCATCACGAGGCAGAGAAAGTTAGATAAGTAATTAAAGATAATTGAGGGTCACTGTAGACCATTTTGATAGTCTTCTCTTTTGTGAAACTTAATGTAAACCTATAGATGTGATATGGCATAGGTCATCCTTCGATCCATTGTAGAACTTGGAAACCCACTCAGGAAATATTCGTTCACATTTTTGTTGAACGCAGTTGGTTTTTATCATCCTGTATTAAAATATTTCCTTTTATCAATAGTGCAATTTATAAACAATGTTTTGTGAGTAGAATAAAATTTCCAACGGTAAACTTAACTGCTTTTTCGACGTTATTTTACCAGCTAACTAAAAATAGGAAAGTCTTGAACCCCTTCCACTAAATTTAGTAGTATTAAGATTCTAGCTAACTAAAAATAGGAAAGCCTTGAACCCCTTCCACTAAATTTAGTTAGTATTGAGATTCTTTTACAGGGAGTACAGTGGATCTGACGCCGAAATCATTAAGTATTCGTTTATATCATCGCTAGTCTCACTGAACTCTTCTGAACTCTACATGTCTTGTGTGGTCTGGCGTCTCCTTACCAGCAACAGGTCCCAGGTTCAAACTAGTCAATTCCCTAAAAAACACGCTCAGAGCGTCGTTGCGCGAAAGTGGTAGGCAGACACGACTTAGAACAAACAGACACCACGCAGAATGTTAGAAAATGGTTTATTCAATGACACCCCTCTTTCACCTCCTTGTTTAAGCTCAAATCAGTGGCATTTTAATGGTAAGACTCTATGGATAATTATTAATAATGGTAACATAGGATCTAATACATAATCCGAAGCAAATTTTAGTCCTAGACAGTCTAGAGATCTTCACATGTCGTATGAATGGGTGCATTAAAAAAATTGCTTTGGAAGTGATAGAAATGCTCAACAACAGACTTTGAGGGAAAAGAATCTGGTGAACATAAATTAAGTAACTCACACACGTTTGCATCGTTGTCGGCTGATACTCGTATCCGGGTTTTCATTTCTCTCCTGAGATTTCCTTTGTCACGGTTCAGGCGTGGAAGTGTCGTTGATGGCTTATCAATCCAATCCTAGCGTGGAACAGACGGCCACAGACATTACAGCTGATGGAAGGTGGAGGACGTGGCTGAGCCTGCAGGAGTTGACGTCTCCGGCGTTTGTCATTCTCCATTCTTCGACGTTCCAGCTCAAAGTTTTGAAGAGCATTTGAGGTAACTGAGCGCCAGCGACTTCGATCTTCTGCTATTGTGGACCAGTTGCTCGGATCAATGTTCAAGTTTTTCAGATTTTTCTTGTAGTGATCCTTATAACGTTTGAGAGAGGCACGTCGTGGCCTTTTACCTGTGCTCAATTCGCTGTACATGTCCGACCCATCTGAGTTGATGCCCTATGATAAGAGCTTCCATGCTATACGTTTTTGCTTTCTCAAGAACAGCCGTGTTGGATATGAAGTCATCCCATTTCAGGTTCATGATATATCTTAGCTTCTGTTGGTTGAAGCGTTCTAGTTTCTTCGGATCACAGCAATATAACGTCCGGGTTTTGCAAACATATAGCAGGGTGGAAATGACTACAGCTTTGTACACCATCAGTTTGGTGTACAGTGTTAGGTCTTTATTAAGGAAGACACGCTTTGTAAGACGTCCAAAGGCTACATGGGCAGCACGTAATCTATTCTCCACATTTTTCCAGATGAGCAGTTAGATGACAGTATGCTTCCTAGGTAGAGGAAATGGTCCACTTGTTCGAAGTGTGCATCATATATGGATATGCTGAAATCGGGAACGGAGGAGCCAGGAGATGGCTGCGCCATCACCTTTATCTTTGGAATATTGATGGAGAGACCAAATCGTTCGTACGCCCTGCTGAAGAAATCAACTGACAGCTGCAACTCTGCAGGTGAATGAGCTGGAGAAGCATTGTCATCAGCATACTGCAGCTCTGTCACACGAGTGGTACTGGTGAACCTTTTTGAATGGAGTCTGGACTGGTTGAATAATCCTCCATCGAACCTGTACTTTAGTTCTATTCCTGCATTGTTTACAGATGTCTCGTAAAGCATAGCTGCCAGATAAAATGCAAATAATGTTGGTGCAAGAACGCATCTTTGTTTAAGCCCACTTGTTATTGAGAATTCACCAGTTGTTTCATTCTGGCAGAGGACCTGTCCAGTCATATCACCGTGGAGAGCTTCAATCAAGTCAACAAAATGTTCAGGGCAGCCGAAGCGTTTCAAGACCTTCCACATGGCTTCTCTCGGAACTGTATCAAAGGCCTTTTCTAGATCGTAGAAAACAAGTAGTAAAGGCTTTTGCTGTTCTCTGCACTTCTCCTGTAGTTGTCGTGCACAGAAAATCATGTCAATTGTCCCTCTTGAAGGTCGAAACCTGCATTGAGACTCAGGTAGTATAGTCTCTGAAAGTGTCTTGAGGCGATTGAAAAAGATTCTTGCAAAAATTTTGCCAGTGACAGAGAGTAGAGATATTCCCCGGTAGTTACCACAGACGCTTCTGTCGCCCTTCTTGAAGATGGTGACAATTGTGGAGTCCTTCAAGTCAGCTGGTACCTTGCTGGTTTCCCACATTAACAGATTGAGTGAGAACATTCTAGTTTTTAGAGGCAAGCCGCCACCCTCAATAAGCTCCATCGGGAGGCTGTCAGGTCCAGGAGCCTTCCCAGGATTCTCACTCTTGAGTGCCTTGCAAAGTTCTTGAAAAGTTGGAGGATCAGCCATCCAGAGTTGTGGAGGGTGCTGTGGGACATTTTTGAGAAAATCTCCATCGGCAGTAGAAGGGCGGTTTAACAGCGAGCTGAAGTGCTCTTTCCAAAGATTTAAGATGTCCTGATTTTCAGTAAGAATGGTGGAGTTGTCAGCAGCTTTTCGATGTTCCTGATGAGGAGCGGATAGGTCCATACAGCTCTTTAACACCAGCGTAGAAGCCACACAGGTTGCTTGCATCGGAAAGATTTTGGAGTTCTGTGGCTTTCAGTTGCCACCATTTGTTCTTGATTGCTCGTATTTCACTTTGGCATTTCTGCTTGAGTTCTTGAAAGTGTGCTTTCTTTTCTGCGCAGGGCGGATCTTGAGCAAGGGACAAGTAAGCATCCCGCTTTGCATTGATGATGACTTGGATTTCTTCATGGTTGTCATCAAACCAGTCACTTCTTTTCCGTCCACTAAAACCAACAACATTCTCAGCAGTTTCTTTGATGATGTTCTTTAATGTGGTCCATTCTTGTTCGACATCATCTGTGGTTGCTGGAGCTTTGTTAAGTTGTTCAGACAGAATGTCTTGGAAGTGTGAGCGAACGTTTGTGTTGTTCAGGTTGCTTATGTTGCATGCATCAGAAGTAGCAGAATTAAGCAAAAATCAATTCTTACAACAAGGAGCCGTAACAATACAAGAAAAGATTAAAACCACTGCTCGTGTTTCTAGAACAGCTTTCGAAACTGGAAAATATCAGAAACCTTCTACTGATACACCAGTTGATATACGTATATCTTTAATCTCTTAACAGGCTCCGTATGCGAAGAATCCCTCACACAAATTTCCTTTGGATTAATATCACATCTCATATCACTAAAAGTATGTGTGAAAGGGTCGTGGAATATATTGTAGGAAACAAACGGAAAATAAATATATTAAAACTTGAGTCCACTAATCAAAAACCAGACATTACTTGCGTGTTTTAAAGTTTTCTATAAAGGACACTGACATTTGGCAAACTATGTTCGTAAATATGGTTGAACTAGAGAGTGGAACAGCTTCTAGTATTACTACTGCCCTTATTAAAAATTTCAGATTCTTTGGAATGAGTGAAGAATAATTAAAAGAATGTCTTACATGTTTTTCATGTGATGGTGTCTCAACAATGATTGGTTGAAATAGTAATGTAGGGGCACAACTTAAAAATACATTTTCCTTTGCCACAATCTGTCAATGCAGCAACCCTAGACTAGAGCTAGCTCTCAGTGTCTCTATCAGAGAAGTCCATGGAATAAATTACTTTCAGATATTTGCAGAAAAATTGCATGCTCTGTAGAATCGATTTCCTAAGAACCAAAGGAAATAAAACACCTGTGCAAAAGCTTCGGGGGCAAGGAATGTTACATATTGGCAGAATTTTCACAATTCGGTGATTTTCATCAACTAAACGAACTCTACAATCTGTATGGGAAAACTTTAAAAGTTAATCTACCAATTTTGATATGACTGAAAATGATCTTACAAGAGATCAAAAAGAAAGAGTCAAATGTTCTGGGTCATGGAACAATTTAGAAAGTACAGAGTTTGCAGAAAATTAAGGAGTAATGTTGGATGTATCGACAGAATTAGCTGTTCTTTTAGATGATCTTCAAAAGAGGGAAATAACACTGCCAACAACAGATAAAATGATAAAAAGAACTATTAGTGCCTTTGAGTCAATACAACAAAATCCTGGCCATTATGCGAAAGGACCTGACAGTACGACTAAATTAAATAAATTAAAATCTGTAGTTATGTGAGGATCCAATGAAACACTAATAATTCGTGCAGGTCAGTTTAACAGGAGTATTGTTGCCAGTTTAGGATCTAGATTCTTAACTACTCAGTTTTGTTACAGTGGAATGAAACAATATTTGAAAAATAGTAGTAGCATAATGATCTCTTCCGTCGTCTAAAATTGCTAAGCCCATCCGAACGGCCCGAGAAGCTAGATATAAAGTATCGAGAAGAAAGTGTACTTCATCTCTACAAAATATTTAGAATGTCATGTAACGGCAAAATTATAAGAGCATTCAGGTAGCACAACGAATATAGAAGTATTGAAAGGAAGCCTCTTGATATTCTGAGACTGCTTTGTGCTTCAGATGCTGTTGCCATGTCACCAGGTGAATGTGAGCATTCGTTTAGCTACATGAATGAGATTTTAATCCATTTAACAAAAGCCCTTTTGGTTGATAATGTGTCTGATTCGATGTGCATAAATTTAACTGGACCTCTCTCCGAATTCGAACCACTGCCATACGTGAAGTCCTGCCTGGCAAGCTGGAAGCGGTCAGAAAATGAAGACTCTTGTCGTAAAAGAAAAATGACTGCAGAACAATAGCCCTTCGAGACGGTACGGAAAATTTTGAAGGGTTAGGTGAATACGAGAAGTCGTAATTTTCCCACTAATGCCTTGGGTGGAAGCATTCTCGAAGTCTGCTTGGAATTAAATGGGCTGTCCGATTTGTCAGCTACAGTCTGTTATTGACGATTGATGCAAGAACCTACTATCCGTTTGTTCGCCTACAGCTCGCCGCAGGCTGTACACCAATTCCTTCCTCTAGAAATGTTTCAGAATGGTTTTACAAACCCTCCACATCCTATGGGGAAAAATTGTGTTGCCCGCCCCTCAGATTAAATAACCATTAAGCCAACTTGGGAAACATTGAAGAGAAATGCGAGAAAACCAAGCTCACGATAGCATTCTTTATTTTTGTAATTTAATTATTGCTGTATACCGTCAGTGTTGTGCGACTGACTATTCCGTAAATGTAGCGCAGCACCAAAACAAGTTACTGATGCTAACAACACGAGCTACTCTTTACTGACAATGCTCAGAGCAAGAAAATATTTGTTGGTACCTAGCTTTCATTCCGTTAAGATCGAACTCGTGTACATGGAAGAAATTTTGATGATAATCCATTTGATTTATGATTTTGTATCCTATATTAGAGACGTGAATCTCTATATTATGGCTCACAGCATTCACAGTACTCTCATCTGCATTTTTTATGCGAATTTTATTGAAGTTAATGATTAAGTAAATCGATGTAGCTATAGTAAAACTGTGCTCGCCTTACAAGTAGAAATCTTTAGTAAAAATAACCCGCATCACTACACTTCAGTTCACGTTGATTATCACGACCACATGACTTTTACAAGAACTGTGCCATTGACGCGTTTATTAGGTCATAAGAAGATTGCAAAATAGAGCGGAAGTGTTATACAGGGTGGTCCATTGATAGTGACCGAGCCAAATATATCACGAAATAGGCATCAAACGAAAAAACTACAAAGAACGAATCATTTTTATTACATATTCGTGTAGTATATAAAGAAATATGAATATTTTGGTTGAACCAGTTTTTTCGCTTTGTGATACATGGCGCTCTAATAGTCACACACGTGTAAGTACGTGGTATCACGTAACATTCCGCCAGTGTGGACGGTATTTCCTTCGTGATACATTACCCGTGTTAAAATGTACCGTTTACCAATTGCGGAAAAGGTCGATATCGTGTTGATGTGTGGCTATTGTGATCAAAATGCCCAACGGGCGTGTGCTATGTATGCTGCTCGATATCCTGGACGACATCATCCAAGTGTCCGGACCGTTCGCCGGATTGTTACGTTATTTAAGGAAACAGGAAGTGTTAAGCCACATGTGAAACGTCAACCACGACCTACAGCAAATGATGATGCCCAAGAAGGTGTTTTAGCTGCTGTCGCGGCTAATCCGCGCATCAGTAGCAGACAAACTGCGCGAGAATCGGGAATCTCAAAAACGTCGGTGTTGAGAATGCTACATCAACATCGGTTGCACCCGTACCATATTTCTATGCACCAGGAATTGCATGGCGACGACTTTGAACGTCGTGTAAAGTCCTGGCACTGGGCACAAGAGAAATTACGGGACGATGACAGACTTTTTGCACGCATTCTATTTAGCGACGAAGCGCCATTCACCAACAGCGGTAACGTAAACCGGCATAATATGCGCTATTGGGCAACGGAAAATCCACGATGGCTGCGACAAGTGGAACATCAGCGACCTTGGCGGGTTAGTGTATGGTGCGGCATTATGGGAGGAAGGATAACTGACCCCCATTTTATCTATGGCAATCTAAATGGTGCAATGTATGCTGATTTCCTACGTAATGTTCTACCGATGTTACTACAAGATGTTTCACAACATGACAGAATGGCGATGTACTTCCAACATGATGGATGTCCGGCACATAACTAGCGTGCGGTTGAAGCGGTATTGAATAGCATGTTTCATGACAGGTGGATTGGTCGTCGAAGCACCATATTATGGCCTGCACGTTCACCGGATTTGACGTCCCCGGATTTCCTTCTTTGGGGAAAGTTGAAGGATATTTGCTATCATGATCCACCGACAACGCCTGACAACATGCGTCAGCGCATTGTGAATGCATGTGCGAACATTACGAAAGGTGAACTACTCGCTGTTGAGAGGAATGTCGTTACACGTATTGCCAAATGCATTGAGGTTGACGTACATCATTTTGAGCATTTATAGCATTAATGTGGTATTTACAAGTAATCACGGCTTAACAGCATGCGTTCTCAGAAATGATAAGTTCTCAAAGGCACATGTATCACATTGGAACAAACGAAATAAAATGTTCAAACGTACCTACGTTCTGTATTTTAATTTAAAAAACCTACCTGATACCAATTGTTCGTCTAAATTTGTGAGCCGTATGTTTGTGACTATTACAGCTCGATCTATCACAAAGCGAAAAAAGTGGCCCAGCTAAAACATCCATATTTCTTTACGTATTACACGATACTTCTTAAAAAAATGGGTGTTCCTATTTTTTAAAAAAACGCAGTTGATATCCGTTTGAACTATGGCAACGCCTTCTAGCAGCCAACCATAGCGCCATCTGGTTTCTCCCTTCAAGCTAGAAAAGTTTCGTTCTTTGTAGTTTTTTCGTTTGACGCTTATTTCGTGAGATATTTGGCCCGGTCACGATCAATGGAACACCCTGTATAGTTTGTACGGCACTGCTCCTACCAGTCACTGTGGGCTGAGAACCTCAGTTAAGCTGTCCTCATGGATCAAAGTGGCTCCCTGATTCGTGCTCTGTCTGTCTGTGCCGGTAATGATTAGCAGTGGGCAGTCATAGATGTGGTTTACCAGGCGGAGGGTACTGTACGACTTCTGTAACTGGAGGAACCAACGGAAGACATGTGTATAAGCAGTCCAGCTTGTAACATCTGAGTGTTAATATAGGAAGACCTAAACCCATACCTAAAGAAAACCGAGGCACTGGGCGGAGACGGATCCATCTGCTGTCTAATCGGAAAAAGTTTTCTCCCTGGACGCACAATGGTCCCTTTATGCTGTATAAGACTACTGTGTCAAACGAATCCGTTGAGAGTAGGCGACCGCAGTGGGTGTTTGTTTACTGTTGTGTTTCTGTTGTATGATGTTGAAAGAAGGTGAAACCCAGTACCGGAACATAGCGCATTCTGTGAGCACAAAGAGCATCCCGACGATTGGCGTCCCGACTCGACAAACGGAATACAGTATCATACGGCGGAATGTTTTAGGATTTAAATTTCCCAAAGCGAGGAGAAACTTTCGTTTGCTAAAAGCTTTGCGGGCCGCCACGAATTCCTCTCCTATGCCAACCTTTTCATCTGAGAATAACACTTGAAACCCAGATCCAAGGTCTGTCTTCTTCTACAATTTATGTCATCTACAGCTTCGTCTACTACCATGGAAGTTATTCCTTGATGTTCTAACAAACGTCCTATCGTACTGTCCCTCTTCTTGTCAGTGTTTTCCGTACATCCCTTTCCTCGCTGATTCTGCGGGGAATCTCCCCGTTCCTTACGTCATCCGTCCACCTAACTTTCAACAATCGTCTGTAGCACCACATCTCAAATACTTCGATTCTATATTGTTCCGGTTTCCCACTGTCCATGTTTCACGACCATAAAATTCCGTGTTCCAAACGCACAGCCTCAGATATTCCTTCCTCACATTAAGGCCTATTTTTCACACCAGTAGACACCATTTATCCAAGAAGACGACTTTTTCCACAGATAGTCTCCTATTTATGTCTTACTTGCTCTGTCCATCGTGGGTTATTTTGGTACCAAGGCAGCATAATTCCTTAACTTTGTCTACTTCGTGATCCTCAGTTCTTAGGTTCCTTGCTGTTCTTATTTCTGCTCACTGCTTTCGCCATTCTTCGATTTATTCTCAATCTATATTCTGCACTCACTAGTATGTTCATTCTATTCAACAGATCCTGTAATTCTCCTTCACTTTCAGTGGAGATAGAAATGCCATTAGCGAATCGTATCATTGATATCCTTTGAATTTTAATCCCACTCTTGAACCTTTCTTTTATTTCCATCATTCTTCGACATGTGGATTGAAGTGCGGAGTGAAAGGCTACATCCCTGTCTTACATTTTTTTTAATCCGTGCACTTCGTTCCAAATGGTACAAACTCATTGTTCCCTGTTGGTTATTATTCATATTGTACACTGATCAGCCAGAACATTACGACCACCTACCTAATAGCCAGTACGTCCACCTTCGGCACGGCTAACAGCGAAGACGTGTCGTGGCATGAAAGCAGTTTGACCTTGGTAGGTTGCTGGAGGGAGTTGGCACCACATCTGCACACAAAGGTCATCTAATTCTCATAAATTCCAGGCAGGGAGGCGATGAATTCTGACGCCACGTCCAATCCCCAGATGTGCTCAATCGGATTCAGATCTGGCGAGTTGGGGAGTCAGCACATCAACTGCAAGTCGCTACTTTGCCCCTCTAACCTCTCCACCACGCTCCCGGCCTTGTGACAAGGTGCATTATCTTGTTGAAAAATGCCACTGCCGTCTGATCGTCATGAAGGGATGTGCGTGTTCTGCAACATGTGTACGATACTTCTCGTCCGCCTTGCACGTGCTCCAATGGACTCATGGAAACCCAGGTGAATGTTCCCCAAGCATAATGGAGCTGTTCTCGTAAAAGACGACGGATCGCGTCCTTTCATCGTCATGATGAAGGAGGTAACAGGATTCATCATACCATGCAACGCTCTGAAACTGCGCCAACGACCAATGCTGATGTTCATCTCCCTATTTCAGTCGTGGTTACCGATTTCATGGTGTTAACATGCGCATACATGCGTCGTTGACTGCGCTGGCCCGCCATTAGGAGTTTTCGGTGCACTGTGTGTTTAGACACATTTGTACTCTGCCCAACATTAAAGTCGGAAGTTAGTTCCGCCGCAATTCGCCGTCTGTCCTGTTTTACCAGTCTGCCCGGCCTACGACGTCCGACATCTGCAATGAAAGGTTGCCGCCCCACCCCACAGCGTCTGGACGTTGTTTTACCTTGATTTCGCCACGTGTTGAAGACACTCACGACAGCAATCCTCGAACACTGAACAAGTCGTGCAGTTTCCTAAATCCTCCTGCCGAGCCTCCGGGCCATCACAACGTGCCCTCGCTCGAACACTGACAGATAGCGCGCTTTTCCCATTCTACACAGGGATAGCAATCTCACTGATACTACACTTACCGTTGCGTGTGTCTGACTAGCAGTCATTTCTCTCCAGGTGACGGTTTTATATATATAGTAGGTCGGTGATCACAATGTTCTGGCTGATTAACGTGTATTACTTACCTTTCCCTGTAGCTTACCCCTATTTTTCTCAGAATTTCAAACAACTTGCACCATTTTACAATGTCTGAAGCCTTTCGAGGTCGACCAAACCTATAAACGTCTCTTGATTTTTCTTCAATGTTGCTTCCATCATCATCTGCAACGTCAGAACAGCCTCGCTGGTGCGTTTACCTTTCCTAAATCCAAACTGATCATCCTCTGAAAGATTCTCAATTTTCTTTTCCGTTCTTCTGTATATTATTCTTGTCAGCAATTTCGATGCATGAGCTGTTGAGCTGATTTTTCAGTAATTTTCGTACTTGTCGGCTCTTGCTATTCTTGTATTGTCTGTGTGTACTGTAACTGTGAATGAATGATCTGTGTGTAATGTAACTATGAGGTGTTGTATGAAATTGCCTTTTAAACAGGTAACGGTTAATTATTTTTATCAGAGATCTTTTTACAGTTTTTTAAACTGTATAAATGTTAACACAGACTTATTACACCCAACATTTCGGTTTGTGCTGTTGCTTCTTCTACCGTGTCATCGGACAAGTCATCCTCTTCATAGAGGCCTTCAGTGTACTCTTTCCACGCACTCTCTCTCTCTTCTCCTCATTTAACTGGGGAATTACCATTGCATTCTTAATTTTATCGCCCTTGCTTTTAATTTCACCGAAGGTTATTTCGACTTTTTTATGCTGTGTCATTGCTTCAGACAACAATTTCTTTTTCGATTTCTTCAGATTTTTCATGGAGCCATTTGGTCTTAGCTTCCCTGCACTTCTTGTTCATTTCATTCCTAAGTGACTTGTATTTCTGTACTCCGGAATTCCCTTGGACATACTTGTACTTTCTTCTTTCGTCGATCCACTGAAGTATTTCTTTTGTTACCCCGGTCTCTTGGCTGTTACCTTCCTTGTACGTGTGTTTTTCTGTCCAACTCCTGTGATTTCCCTTTTTGGAGATGTCTATTCCACATCAACTGAACTGCCTATGGGGCTATTCACTACCTCGGTAAATACAGCTTCAGAGAACTACAAGCGTATCTCTTCACTCCTGAGTACTTCAATATCCCACCTCGTATCCTCACTTCAACTTCAGCCTATTCTTCATCATTACTCAATTGTGATCTGAGTCTGTATTAGTTCATGGGTAATCATTAAAATCCAATATCTGACTTCGGAATCCCCGACTGACGATTATGCAATCTAACTGGGATCTCCCGGCCTTTTACAAGTATACCGTGCCTACTCCTCTTGTGATTCTCGAACAGAGTATTCGCTGCTGCCAGCTAAAATTTATAGCAGAACTCAATTAGTCTTCCTCTTCTCTCATACCTACTACCACGCCCACATTCCCCCTTTCTTCTGCTCATTCCCTGATAGCCGCAGTCTAGCTCCCCCATGACTACTGGAATTTCATCTCCTTTTATGTACTTACCCGTAATGTCTTCGTGTACTTTTACTATCTCTTCATCTTTTGCTTGCGCCTTCGGCATGTTATATGTGAACTATTGTTGTCGATGTTGGTTTGCTGTCGATTCTGATGAGAACAACTCTATCTTTGAAGTGTTCACAGCAACACACTCTCTGCCTTACCTCCCTATTCACAACGAATTCTACTCCAGTTATACCATTTTCTGCTACTGTTGATGTTACTCTATAGTCATCTGACCATGAATCCTTGTCTTCTTTCCATTTCTCTTCACTGATCCCTTCTGTGTCTTGATTGAGCCTGCGTGTTTCCTTTTCAGATTTTCTAGCTTTCCTACCACGTTCAAGCTTCCGACATTCCTTGCACCGACTCGTACAACGTTATCCGTTCGTTGGTTATTCAATCTTCTTTTCATGATGACATCCTTCCTGGCAGTCCCCTCCCGGAGATCCGAACTAGGGACTATTTCGGCATCTTTTGCCAATGAAGAGATCATAATGACAATTTTTCCGTTACAGGCCACAAATCCTGTGGATACATGCTATGTGCCTTTAATGCAGTAATCTATACCTGAAGTCTCTGAGGACTGAAACGAAATTTTTGACAGGGTTCCATGATTCATTCGTGATGGCATAATCGAGAAATGTACAGCTGTTGGACAAAAGTATGGAAGCACCGCAAGAAATGCGTACTTGAACATAAATATAGATGCTAGCCAACCCTGCAGGTTACATTTTACCACGAAAGGCATCTTTGCAATGTCCTCAGTGCGTTGCAAGAGTCAGTAGTGGTCAGAAGATTGTTCTTTTTAATTGTGAGTGCATTATGTCGGAGCTCAATGACTTCGAGCCTGGGTAAATTGTTGGTGTTCGCACCATGCACACCTCCATAACCAAGATAGCCGAAGTGTTCGGGTTGCAAGAGACATCCTATCGAAGCTTTAGACTCTATGAGGGCAAAGCAGGAAAACATTACCTGCTGTGTCACAACACGGACGAAAATTGTGTGTTGAGTGACCGCGACAGACGATCATTGTAAAGGATTTTGGTGGAAAAAAGGAGAACAGCTGCAACAAAAGTTGCCGCAGAACCCGATGACGCAGACGCAAATCCTGTCATCAACCAAACAAAATGAAGCGAGCTCAATAAGCAGCGAACTGTATGGCAGGCTGAAATTCCAAAACCACAAACAACTGATACAAACGTCCGTAACAAGGTAAACGTGGTACCGAAGCTATAAAACCTGATATATGGAGCAATGGAAAAAAGTCATTTGGTCAGTTCAGTCTTGTTTCACATTGTTTCCAACTTGTGGCTGAATTTGTGACAAAAATGTAATATCTTGGGGTTCCGTGATGATTTGGCCAGCTATGTGGTAGTATTGCATGGGCCCCATGGGTACTCTGCGAAATCGAATTACTGTCAAGAATTATGTGAGCAATCTGGCTGATCAGGTTCATCCCATGGTACAATGTTTGCTGGCTGATGTGACGCTGTTTTTCAAGAAGATAGGGGCCCTGTGCAGACATCTCGCGTTGTCCATGACACATTTTATGAGCAAAAGTGTGAATTATCGTATCTTCCCCGGCCACCAAAGACACCAGATCTCAAAACTGTTGAACATTTGTGGTTTACTATGGGGGCGTTGTTACGATCCACCTCCATTACCATTACCTGAACTTGCCACTACTTTACTGGAAGAACGTTATAAGTTGCCCCCGAAAACCATATATCTTTACCCACTCAGAGACAATTGGAAACTGTTTTGAACGCCAATGGTTTTTCAACATCAAATTATGCATGATAATGTGCAAAAATAAAATGATTTTGTGGTAGCATTTTTGTTTCACAACCGCAAACCTATACCTATTCCTTCAGTATTGTTTCAGGTAACACAGCGATAAATTTCGTTGTCGTACGTCCAAGTGAGCAGCTGTAATATAAAATGCAAAGCGAGCTTGTCGAGAAAAAAATTACGATCAGTTCAGATAAAGGACTCCAGTTACGAACTAGCAACATAATCCTACATTGAGACAGTTGTCTACGAGATAATTAGTGATCGAATAAGCAGCTGACCGAGATCTGATGCAACGGCACTTCTTAATGCTTCGAATGCCTCATTACTGTCTCGTTAACACCTGTCCTTGGCAACAGAGAGTTATAGTGAAAATTTATTTAATTATTGTTTAATAAAACAGTAGTTTGGCTCATATTATGTAAGTTTATTTTTTCCTTGTTTAAGTAAACTAAGATTAAACTGTGATTTTGATCATAGATGACTTACCTTGGTAACATAAGGAAAGCTTTTCCTTTCATGTCTACAAAGTGCGCCGCGCGCCCTCTCGAGGGTTAAGGAATGTGGCACCTCACTTGGCCGGTAATGGTGCGGGAGCACTGTTGTACCGACTGACACTGCTCGTTCAGCGGTGATTGTTTGGGACAGGCAGTGACAACCACACTGGTTCTTTTTTCTTTTTTTTTTTTTTGCAGCAAAGATCATACAGCTAACAGTATTTACAAAAGTGACCGGTTAACATAATTGAAATTTCCACAGTAGAACTACAAAAAGAGTTTGACGCCCAAACATAAGTTCATGACCAAAAATAAAAACACACGACAAAGTCAACAGTAGGCGCAACACTGCCAAGTTAACCTCGGTGCAGTTTTCACAATAGAACTATGGTAAGAGTGTGTAGTTCAAAGGTAAGTTCTTTATATCAACGAAAAAAAAAACACTCACAAAAGAAAGAACCAGGGTTGTAACCGGGTCGGTTCCAGAGGAGAATGACACCCACGGCAACTTGTGATTAAAAGCTGAATAAAGGCGTCGTTTGCAAAGATAAGTTCTTAACACAAAGTAAAAATACACACGCCCCAGTTTTCGAAAGGGGCTTATACAAGCTGGATACCGGCATCTTTTAAATAGTTCGCAACCGTCACACAAGCTCCCCAGCTCTTTGTTCGCTTTCTCCCTTAAATCTCTAGCGGGTAATCATCTGCGAGGTGCATCTTTCTTCACTAATAACCTCTTCTGATTGCGCGCTTGCCTGTAGATCTGATTGCATTTTGCTCTGTTAGCAACAGTTTAATTTCGTAGCGTTATATTACGATTCACCACGGAGCTTTGTAGCTGTCGAAAAGCGGTCTACTACATTAAGAACATGTTCTCTTTTGTGAGACATTCTCGCTTAGTCCACGTTCCGAGACAATATGTCAGCCGGATGTAACCTACTTTGTGAGCAAGCGGTCAGAGATCGCAGGCATCGGTTTCCTCGCAGGAGAGCCTTGGGGTAAGGACTTTCCATCATCAAAAGGCGTTTGATTATTATGAAGCAGCAGGATTCATTACCTGATGGTATCACACCAGGTGTTCGATAGCCACCTCATTTCGACTTATGAGATACGATAAAACGAACTGCTCTGAATGATTTAAGACTTTTTTCCTCTGCTGGAAGATTCTTCGCAACAGATGGCCAGCCACACAAGTCGTCTGTAGTGGTCGCGAGTCGTTCCTATTCGTGAATTCGCCACGCTAATTTAAGCAACACAAGGGGAATCCATTTTTGGCTGCACACAATAGCGCAGCTGCATTGAGAAGCTCAACAAATATCAAAGGAATAAAGAGGGAAAAAAGTATAGGAATTAAGATTGTATTTCAATACATAAACCATTCCCTTCTCTTGATCTTCGTAGGTTCAGAATCAATGTGACTCTGAAATACATATGCCACCTGCAGTTCTGCGGATAACTAACTGTTTTAAATGAAAATTACTTGCAGTTATTATTGTAGCAAATGATCGTGACAGTATCGTAGGATTTCATGGACTACATTTTTACTCTCACACATGCGGCAGCCGTGAAGACCAAAATTCAAGTTTTTTATATCGGTTTTCGTCACAGAGAAACTGATTTTAGCAACACATCAAAACCCTGCAACAGTAGACATCTAAATGCAAATTAGACTCAACTTGCTGTCTCGTAATGCAGACAGTGGAGGTGTGACAGCGCTCGAGGGGCTTCCATATAACTTTATGAGACTGTTTCCCTGCGTAAACAATAACAATTCTGGCTCAAGAAAAAACTATTATACACTGACGGCAAAAAATACCAACACCAAGAAATAATTAATGTAGGGTGTCGAAATTTCAGGGACACACGTATATTTTCAAGGTAAGATACACTACTGGCCATTAAAATTGCTACACCAAGAAGAAATGCAGAAACGGGTATTCATTGGACAAATATATTATACTAGAACTGAACATGTCATTTTCACGCAATTTGGGTGCATAGATCCTGTGATATCAGTACCCAGAGGAACCACCTCTGTCCGTAATAACGGACTTGATACGCCTGGGCATTGAGTCAAACAGAGCTTGGATGGCGTCTACAGGTACAGCTGCCCATGCAGCTTCAACACGATACCACAGTTCATCAAGAGTAGTGACTGGCGTATTGTGACGAGCCAGTTGCTCGGCCACTATTGACCAGACGTTTTCAATTGGTGAGAGATCTGGAGAATGGGCTGGCCAGGGCAGCAGTCGAACATTTTCTGTATCCAGAAAGGCCCGCACAGGACCTGCAATATGCGGTCAAGCATTATGTAGGGTTTCGCAGGGATCGAATGAAGGGTAGAGCTACGGATCGTAAAACATCTGAAATGTAACGTCCACTGCTCAAAGTGCCGTCAATGCGAACAAGAGGCGACCGGGACGTGTAACCAATGGCACACCATACCATCACGCCGAGTGATACGCCAGTATGGCGATGACGAATACACGCTTCCAATGTGCGTTCACCGCGATGTTGCCAAACACGGATGCGACCATCATGATGCTGTAAACAGGATCTGGATTCATCCGAAAAAATGACGTTTTGCCGTGCACCCAGGTTCGCCGTCGAGTACACCATCACAGGCGCTCCAGTCTGTGATGCAACGTCAAGGGTAACCGCAGCCATGGTCTCCGAGCTGATAGTCCATGCTGCTGCAAACGTCGTCGAAGTGTTCGTGCAGATGGTTGTTGTCTTGCAAACGTCCCCATCTGTTGACTCAGGGACCGAGACGTGGCTGCACGATCCATTACAGCCATGCGGATAAGATGCCTGTCATCTCGACTGCTAGTGATACGAGGCCGTTGGGATCCAGCACGGCGTTCCGCATTACCCTCCTGAAGCCACCAATTCCATATTCTGCTAACAGTCATTGGATCTCGACCAACGCGAGCAGCATTGTCGCGATACGATAAACCGCAACCGCGATAGGCTACAATCCGACTTTTATCAAAGTCAGAAATGTGATGGTGCGCGGTGCTCCTCCTAAGACAAGGCATCACAACAACGTTTCACCAGGCAACGTCGGGCAACTGCTGTTTGTGTATGAGAAGTCGGTTGGAAACTTTCGTCATGTCAGCACGTTGTAGGTGTCGCCACCGACGCCAACCTTGTGTGAATGCTCTGGAATGCTAATCGTTTGCATATCACAGCATCTTTTTCCTGTAGGTTAAATTTAGCGTCTGTAGCACGTCATCTTCGTGGTGTAGCAATTTTAATGGCCAGTAGTGTGTTTCAGTAATTGTCGTTAGAAGATACAGGATAATGTAAACGTGAGATTAGCCATTGAAAACATGTCATGCTGGTACCGTGACAACCGGTATAATTGCCATAATGTTGAACGCAACTATACAAACGTGCATGCATTGTGTTGTACAGGTGCCAGTTTGTGGCATGAAGTTGCATGTACGTTGCACTTGGTCGGCCAATACAGGGACGGTTAATGCTGGTTGCGGATGACGCAGCAGCTGTCTCCCGATAATGTCCCACACTCGTTCGGGTGGATATAGATCTGGTGACCGAGCACAACAAGGAAAAAGTCGACACTCTGCAGAGCATGTTGGGTTACAGGCGAGCGTTAACCTGATGGAAAGCACTCTCTGAAGTATAGAAGCACAACAGGTCGAATCATCATACTGACATACAAATTTGCAGTCAGGATGCGTGGAATAACCACGAGAATGCTCCTGCAGTCATGCGAAATCGCACCACCATAACTCGAGGCGTAGCTCCAGTGTGTCTATGCCGCAGACAGGCTAGCTGCGGGCACTCACCCGGCCTCCTCCTAACCAACACACACACACACATCACGGGCACCGAGGTATTACAGGCTTTCATCATAAAACACAAGAGCCCTCTACTCTGCCCTCCATTGACCTCTTGTTTGACACCACAGAAGACGCAAACTGCAGCGGTTTGGGGTCAGTCGAGTGAGCGCCACAGGACGACTGGCGCAGAGCTGTCCTTCAAGTAATCGATTTTTAAAAACTCTTTGTGTCAGTGTGGCCCCAATTCCCGGTCGAAATGCTGACGCAGACGTAGTTCGACACGCTGCAGCCACAAACCGAACACAATGTCCTTCCGAATGAAATGATAATTAAATCAAGCTGCCGACAGGCGTTGATATATATCAACGGAGACAGTTGAAAATGTGTGCCACGACCGGGACTCGAACCTGGGACCTTCTGCTTACGTTGCAGACGATCTATCCATCTGAGACACCGAGGGCATAGGGGATAGTGCGACTGCAGCGATTTATCTTTTGCACGCTCCCCGTGAGACCCACATTCCCACATGTCCACACACTACATTCGAAGTGCCCCTGTCCATTACACTCATTACACGCGGCAGACACTCTTACCGAGCCCCGTAAGAGTTCGAGCAATGCGTGTGCATCCGCACAGAAGGAGGTCAATGGCCGGTTAGCCTTAACTACATGAAGATGGTATCTGTTCTTTCGGACATGTCCGAAAGAACAGATACCATCAGTGACCGTGCAGCTCTCTAGAATGACATGATAATTATATGAAGAGCCTAAGCTGCCGACAGTCGTTGAAATACATCAACGGGGACAGTAAAAAATGTGTGCCCCGACCGGAACTCGAACCCGGTATCTCCTGCATAAATGGCAGACGGTCTATCCACCTGAGCCCCGGACGGGGCACACATTTTCAGCTGTCCCCGTTGATTCATATCAACGCCTATCGGAAGCTTAGGGCCTTGATTTAATAATCATTTTATTCTAGAGAGCTGCACGGTCACTGATCGTATCTGTTCTTTCGGACATGTCCAAAAGGACAGGTACCATCTTCATATACGATGTCCTTCCCTCTCGATAGCGTCCCTTGGCCGTTCGGAGCCCAGTCTACTAGTGACCATACCTTCCTGTGACCTCTGCTGCCAATAATCATACATAGTGGCTACATTTCTCCCACGTCCTTCAGCAACGGCGCAAGGAACATCCATCTTCTCGTAGCCCTATTGCACAGCCTCGTTCAAACTCATTCAGGTGCTGATAATGACGTCTTCGTCTTAAAGACATTCTTGTAATATCAATACACAACGTCCAATCACAAAGGTAACTAACGCTTACGACCGTTACAGCGCCTGTATAAAGTAAACTTGATTTGCATCCGCTGCCACTCTTGCTACTGTCACGAAATTTGAATAGACCTTATCTTTTCGGACGTAGTAACACGGCTACCTACTTTCGTTTATGTCAAACGGTACAAACTTGGTGTTACGATTTCTTTTACTTCAGTGTACGTGCAATGTGTGTTCATGTTCTACGTGAGAATGTGAATTTACCTGTAGTATAATTGCAGACATAGTGTCCACAGGGCACTGTGAACACGTACAACATATAAAAGGCTAATACCCTATAGGCCTTTTTTTTATTTTAATGGATAACCGGTTTCGACTCTTTTCAGGTCATCCTAAATTCCTAAAATGTTAATAACACAAAGACAGTCGTAAAGTGGCACGAAGATACAATGTCAACACGAAATATAAAAATAAAACAATACGAATCAAATCATGTAGAATTACTGGAAAATGCAGGGCATCAGTTGAGAAAGATTCATTAAAGACTAATGAAGTTGTGGAAAATGAAATACAAGACACTTACACACATCGTAACTTTTTCATCTCTGCACCTCCCACCTGAGAATAAGACATGGACTCCGTACAACATCCTATCTCATCCTCCACCACTGGTCAGAAAGTAACAGCAGCCAGACATGCAAACTGCCGTTGCGTGCGTGGACTGCCGTTAACACAAGCGAATGCGTGTGGAGAGATGCCCTGAGCGGGAAGCGTCGCCTTTTGGTGAGGCCCGTCGCATTGTGATAAGCAATTTGTAGGGAAGCAGCCTACTCACGCCGTAGTAAATTCACATCAGTCTTTCCATTGTGTGCCAGCCAGTCCGCTGTAACTAGCTCTGACGTCATAAAGGTTGCGCAATACTTTAAAAATCATGTAAATAACCTAAAATGTTTCTAGCATGTCAGGAGTAATACTAAATTAATATGTGTTGAATATCAGTTTGACAACTTTAACCATTTTCGAAATTTGGACGTTTTTCTGTAAAAATCGTTGGCGCAACAGAAAAGAGCTAGAGACTTACAAATTTATATTTAGATTCCTTTTTCATAATTATTTAATAGGAACAGTCTTCTGGATCTCACAAATTAAGGTTTTAGTTGAAATTCATGATTTTCTGGTTTTCGTCTTAAAACTTAAGGAAGCAAGATAGATTAAGTAGGCTAATAAATAAGGCTAGGATGTTTATTATTGCAGTAGTTCGAGTAACGAAGATTTTTGTGAGGTAAGTAATTCATGAAGGGTATAGGTCAGAGCTATTCTTTTGTAGGGATTACTGAAAGTCAGATTGCGTTATGCTAAAATTTTGCGTGTCAGTTTGGTGATGATCGGAGTAACTAAAGACAAAACAGTCTCAGTACGTTTAGTTTCACTCTGGAGTTTGAAAATCAAGTAATGTAGAAGTTTTACCAGGTCAGTCATTCTTTTCGTACAAAAAGGGTAAGTTTCAATTCCAGCTAAGCACTTGTGACATCGGTGACATTTGTTACGTCATATACAAAAAAATTACATATATATTTTTATTTTTAAATTTATCAGCATGCTTCTTTCTCTCAGGGATATTGTCTTTTCTTATCACTTTTACCTACGTGCATAAGTAAATATGAAACGGGTTCTTGAAGGGCCTCAGTTATTCATGTACCAACTTTAGATTTTGAACGTGATGACTAAAATATAGTTGACGTTAACTGAATTGAATGTAATTTTGTTAATTTCTATTTATTGATTGCAAAGCAAGGCTTGAGAGAATTTCGATTGTTGCCATGGAGCGGCCAAGATAAAACTTACTGAACTCATGGAATCTGTATAGTTTAAAAACATGAACTTTAACGTAAATTAATTATCTGTTGCAATTTAAAAAGGGTTCTTATAACAAAATCTCTCACATTTACAGTTACTGTTAACACTTTGAAAAATAAATTAATACTTCGCGCGTAATGGCGACCAGAGGCTGCATCGGAAGATGAGCTTCTCGCAGCGCAGATTACTGAAAAAATGTTTATTAAAAATAGTTAGCCACTGCGAGCATTTGACGTGACAACTATTACAAAGAAATTCATTTTGTAATAATAATAACAAGTTTATTTAAGCAGAAATACGAATAACTTACATAAAATATGCGTAGCCGCTCAATGGCTGCCTTCCGTACCAAGAAACAAAACAGTGTGTGTCCCATAAAATACGTCCTTCCTCCTCGGCCGTACAATCGCGTCTCTCTCGACCCTTTTTTATTTTCATAGACATTAAATAAAGATGCTACTCTTAAATTATCGCTGCATATCAGTTGTTTCAAGAACATTAACTATATCTTTTACACTAATTACATTCATAAAATACTTAATTACGGTTTACAACCGATAAAAAGTCAATATTTATGTGACGTAACGTCACACACTACAGAAACGAAATTGCAAATATCTGCCGAGACACCGGAGAAAATGCGGCTACGACTCTTAGGATAGACACCCGTTGCAGTCCTCTCTAATCCCTCCAGGTTTATATTTTCATCCGGTTGCCAACAAAACAACATCCACACAAGTCTTATGGAATTAATGGCCTGCAACGAAAGGAGAAAGCTATGGAAAGAAAAAAATCAAAAATAAATTGAGTTAGTGTATTTTCATACCGTTTTACGTTCTTTTATACTTTTGCGTTAGTCAACTTGATCTGCTCTCCCTGGTCTGTTTTTCTATTTCTGTCGTTAATTTTCCCGCAAATTACGTGAGGGAACAACGAGTGGAGACGAAAACTCACGGCTGCTTCCTACGTAATTAGAATATTCCTGGCAAATCTACGCTTGCAGCTGCGACTAACTGGCACATATGCGACAAGTCTTTCCGAATATGCCCGGTGATAGCGATCAACGACTATATACATCCGTAGTAAGTGCTAATGTTAACAGCTTGTCCAGCATACGTGACAACAAAATAAAAGAATATGTAACAAGCAGGCAGCGACTTACTGTCACCAAACGCTCATTTAGAGCCCGGCTGGAGTTGTATTTTTCTCCCGCACTTGCACTAATTGCAGAGCGTCTGACGTGCTACAACGGCGGAAAAGCTGCCGTCGGCACAGCAGGCTGGGATAACACGTGGGGCTTGCGTGCGTAGCGCTTATTTGTGAAGGTCCTCTGCGACATCCAATCCATAAACAGTGTGACGAACCCGCTCGTGTGTCCAAGTTGTAATTGGACGTCGCGTGTACAACACAAATCGCTATTCGCAAATGCATTTTTTGTCTGCCACTGGCATCGTAGCTTAAGCGGACGGTACACAGCAAAATGTGAGCTAGCTTGTTACCGTGGTCATGATATAGTAGTCAGCAAGATTCGGCTTAATGAATGTGTCACCTCATACATTCTCCTGCCTTCGGCTTTGGCCGCGAAACCAGTCGAGCAACCGACCACTCACAGCTCACACTTCGCGTATACTCCAACTGACGAGTCTCACTCTTTCAGGAGGTATACATCTTGAAGGCACTGGAATAAAACAATATGGAACGCCTCGCTAAACCCGCAGGACAGGACAGGTAGTTTAAGTTGTGGAATGGGGCCAAAATAAGCGCCTGTCAGTTACACTCGAACATACAACCTTTTATTTGATCAAACATTTCAAGAGCGAAAAAAAGTTTTTTTTTAAAAAAAAAAAAGAAAGGACACAGCTTTAGTTTTGGAACTTAATTAGCGGCTGAATGCGCCGTACAATCTCATGCCTTAAGGGCAAGACCACTTTAATTTAAAAACGGCTGAAAGCCAATAACTTAAAGCTCAACCAAAATCAGAAATTTGAAAGGCAAAGACTTATCTTAAAAGAGTTCCTTAATTAGGCTGAAGGCCCAAAGAATCTGACACTTTAAGACCTAACAACTTAAATTCAAAATTAGCTGAAGGCCAACACTTAAGACTCAATAACATTAATTTTAAAAATGCCAAAGGCTTTACGTAAAACAGTTCTTAAATTAGGCTGAAGGTCCAAACCATCTGACGCCTTAAGGGCAAAAAACCTTAATCTAAAACTCGGCTAGAAGTCATACAAGTACAAACAACAAGAACAAACAAGAAAAGGCACTACAACCAAGGGCGCTCAAAAGTTCCGAGGGTCGGCCTGGAATCCAAACACTAACGCTCGCTTAGGTGAGACAGGCAGTCATCCCAACAATTCTCGATCCAACGACAACCCAATCGACAGACAGTCAAGGGACCCACTGACAACGTAGCTTGCACTCCACCCGACCAGCACACAACAGGGAGTTCAATGGAACAACGTAGAAAATATTGGCACCGACAACCAATTACACATTGATTTGTCAAATTACGCGCTGTGCTGGATAGTGACAACACGATGAGGAAACTACACTGCTTGAATTTACGTCAACGGCCATGGCAGGTAACCGGAACGCTGACGGCCACGAGGCAGAAGATTTCGCTGGTGCACTTCAATTCAAAATAACCAAGTACAGTTAATCTCCACTGAGGGTGGTTAAAATTTGCCAACCTGAAAACACACATTGTTGCTCGCGGGAATGTCCCAACAGCAGACAACGAAATCCAAACGACACAATGTGAACAGTTGTGACTTGCTGGTAGATTAAGTAAAAACTCAACTTTCGTATCCAGGATCGGTGAGCCACGGACCTCGTAGCAATGGAAACAGCACCACACACTCCGACCGCGCGTAGACGCCGCCAGCGGCCTCGGCCAAACTACGCGCTGCGGAGATTTCCTCGCTGCTCCAGGCCAACCGTCCAACTGCCCAGGCCCGGAAACGGTGGAAGGGCCAAGTATACATCGGCCGATGAGACGACCAATCGAACGAACAACCAACGGTAGTCCCACTCCAATCTCGCTCCGTCGGACAGTTCATGTGTGTCGCCAGCGGTCGGTGAGCTCTGGCTGTCGGCGCCTCACTGGCGCTCCGTCCCCCGACTTCACTGCCGCTGCGTCCCGACTGCAGTGTTGTTCCATCCCGAAGTGACCGCCAGACACACGACGACACGGAAATATTATCGGTCGCTCCAGAGATGGTACAACAGTACACTTATCGATACGCAATGCTGCTGCCGCTCACAGGCAAGTAACGCAGGAACTTAAGTGACGCCAGTAAATGGAATAAGAAAATGAGGCGGCAGTACCGTAACAGAAGATGACAAACAATAAATGGGATAAACGCGAGCCGTGCACGGCTCACATTATATACACAGCAGGAAGAAAATCTCAACACCAAAACATAACTAATGTAGAGGAATGAAATTTCGGGAATACGTAGCATATTTAAGCTACTAACATTGCAAGATCACAGGTTAACGTAAGACCGAGATAACAATATAGCGGAGATACTGACTCGCAGATAGGCACTACAAAGAGACTCTCACAATTATAGCTTTCGGCCGTTAAGGCCTTCGTCGACAATAGACAGACATACGCGCCCACACACACACACACACACACGCACACACACACACACACACACGCGCGCGCAGCCCACACACATGACTGCAGTCTCAGGCCACTGAAACCACACTCCTAGCAGCAGCACCATTGCATGTTCGGAGTGGCGACTCGGTGGGGATAAAGACGAGGCTGTAGGGGGGAGGGATAGTATGGTGGAGGTGGCGGACGGCGAAGTGCTGCAGATTAGACTGAGGGTAATGGAGAGTTGGAGAGGAGGTGGGGGGGGGGCAGGGAAGTAGCGGAAAAGGAGAGTAATAAAAGACTGGGTGTGGTGGTGGAATGGCGACTGTGTAGTGCTGGAATTGGAACATGGAAGGGGGTGGATGGGTGAGGACAGTGACCAACAAAGTTTGAGGCCAGGAGAGTTACAGGAATGTAGGATGTATTGCAGGGAAAGTTCACACCTGCGCAGTTCAGAAAAGCTGGTGTTGGTGGGAAGGATCCATATGACACAGGCTGTAAAGGAGTCATTGAAATGAAGGATATCATGTTTGGGAGTGTGTTCAGCAACAGGCTGGTCCACTTGTTTCTTGGCCACAATTTGTCAGTGGCCTTTCATTCGGACAGACAGCTTGTTGGTTGTCATGCCTACATAGAATGCAGCACAGTGGTTGCAGCTTAGCTTGTAGACCACATGTCTAGTTTCACAGGTAGCCCTGCCGTTGATGGGATAGGTGATGTTAGTGACTGTACTGGAGCAAGTGGTGGTGGGAGGATGTATGGGACAGTTCTTGCATCTAGGACTACATTACATCCTGAATTTTCCGTTGTTTGATTAAGATCGAGATAAACCATTGCAAATGTGAAATTCTTGTACATTAATAACCAGTGTAACCGCCAGAGTGCGTGCATTGTGTTTTACAAGTACTATGTGTCAATATGCGGAATGAAGTTCCGTGCATGTTGCACGTGATCAGTGAATACAGGGACAATCATTTGCCTATTGTTGGTGGATGACGCTGTAGTTGTCTTCAGATGATGTCCGATAAGTGCTCGATTGGGCAGGGATCTGGTGATCGAGAAGGCTAAAGAAAATACATTCTATAGAGCATATTGGGTTACAATAGGCCCATGTGGGCGATCTTTATCCTGTTGGAAAACACCCTCTGGAATCCTGTTGAAGAATGGCAGCAAAACAGGTCGAATCAGCAGATTGGCGTACAGATTTGTAGTAAGGGTGCGTGGCATAACCGAGAGAGTGCTCCTGCTGTCATACAAAATCGAACCCCAGACGATAATACCAGGTGTGGGTCCAGTGTGCCTAGCATGCAGACAGGTTGGTTGCAGGTTAGCACACTGGACTCGAATTCGGGAGGACGACGGTTCAATCCTGCGTCCGGCCATCCTGATTTAGGTTTTCCGTGATTTTCCTAAATCGCTCCAGGCAAATGCCGGGATGGTTCCTCTGAAAGGGCACGGCCGACTTCCTTCCCTAATCCGATGAGACCGATGACCTCGCTGTTTGGTCTCTTCCCCCAACACCAACCAACCAACCAGGTTGCTGGCAGGCCCTCAACTAGTCTTCTTCTAACCATTACATGGCCCTTATTGTCACCGAGGCAGAATCAGCTTTCATCAGAAAATACAACAGACATCCGCGCTGTCCTCTAAACGATCTCTCATTTGACACCCTTAGTGGCAAAAGGCGGTGGTTTAGGGTCAGTGGAATGACCGTTGCAGGGCGTTGGCTCGGAACTTTCCTTGAAGTAACCGATTTGTAACAGTTCGTTATGTCGCTGTCGTGCCAACTGCTGCTCAGATTGCTGCTGCGGATGCTCTAGAGCCATACGCCAAACACGAGGTTTTACTGTCGGTAGCGCTACGTGGCTGTCTGAAACCCAGTATTCTTGATACCGCACATTTTCGTGGCCATCTAGCAATCATATATATTGGCTACACTCCTGCCAATTATTCTTGCAGTATCAAGGAAGGAACATCCAGCTTCTCGTTACTCTATTGCATGACCCCATTCATACTTAGCGAGCTGTTGACAATAGCGTCTTTGTCGCCTTAAAGCCATTCTTGACTAACATCAGCTCACCACGTCCTATCTGAAAGGTAACTAACGCTCACGGCCGTCACAGCGTGCAAACCTGATTAGCAACTGGCGCGAAATCTGAATAGAAATCATCCTTCAGATGTGGAAACACGTCTACCAACTTTAGTTTATGTTGCACGACTCTCTGGCGTTGCAATTTTTTTGCGTCAGCGTATCTGAGTGAACATAACGTAGTTACCTTAAGACAGTCGATCCCAGTTTGGATATCGAGGTTGTTAGCCTTAGAATATTTAAATGAGAAAATATTTGTAACTAATATTTGTGACTCGTCGAAAGTATTTCAATGTGCATTTCAAGTTTCCATACATAAGCACCTACATTGTGGTAGCAGAGGTCTTGCTAATAATTGATTTCCGTCTCAACTAACTCCAGAAAGGTCACTGTGCCATGGAGAACCCCAGCCAGTCATCAAAACGAAACGGTTTAGAGAGGAGAATAATCACTGCCGATGTGCCACATATGCATATGCACATTAATTTTGTCCCTTTAATCTACAAACCAACCCAACAGACGTATGACTGCCGGAAAATATACAAAAGGCTCAAACTGTTATCTCTATTGATGGTTCAAGTACTTAATTGAGCCTCATGAAGAACCCTTAATAGTACAAGACGTAAGCAAACAAAATTTCTTAAAGCTTTTCATCTGCTTTTTTGAATATAGAATGTTGGGCCTGTGATAGGACCGTTGCTGTTCACAGTAAATATAAATGATCTAGCAGAAAGCGACGGATGCACTTTAAGATTAATCGCAGATGATGCATTTGTTTATACCGAGGTAGCAACGCCAGAAGATAGTAAGAATTTGCATAACGCCTGCAGAGAACTGAGGAATGGTGCAGACTCTGGCAGTTGACCCTGAACGTAAATAAATGTAACATATTGCGCATATATAAGAAAAGAAATCCACTACTGTACAGCTACACTACTGATGACAAACAGCTGGAACAGCTGTAGGCATAACTATCCAGACCGACCTTAAGTGGAATGACCATATAAAACAGACAGTGGGAAAAGGAGACAGCAGACTCAGATTCACAGGAAGAATCTTAAGGAAATGTAACTCACTCACAAAGGAAGTGGCTTACAAGGCGCTTGTTCGCACCATTCCTGAGTATTGTTCATCTATCTGGGATCTGTATCAGGTAGGACTGATAGAGAAGATCCAACGAAGAGCGGCGCGTTTCGTCACCAGAACTTTTAGCTGGCGAGAGAGCGTTACGGAGATGCTAAAGAAACTCCACTGGTAGACTTACAAGAGAGACGTTGTGCATCACGGAGAGATTTACAACTGAAATTTCGGGGCAGTACTTTTCAGGAGGAGTCAGACAACATATTACTTCCCCCCCCCCCCCCCCCCATACATCTTGTGTATTGCGCACTAGGAGAAAATTCGAGAAATTAGAGCCAATAAAGAAGCTTACCGACAATCAATCTTCCCACGCACTATTCACGAGTGGAACAGGGTTGGAGGGATCAGATAGTGGTACGGAAAGTACCCTCCGCCACACACCATTAGGTGGCATACTGAGCATGATGTAGATGTAGATGTAGGTAAAACACAGTAGATTGGAATTGTACTTCAGAAGGCAATCTGTACTGCAAGAAATAATACATGAAGGAAAAGCAGTAAATGAAACAGAATGATATTACTTCTTGGGTGTTTATATTAAACAAACCCTGGGCTGGAAATTACAAGCTGCTTACACATCTGCGGTCTGGAATTTTCTTATTGGACCCGATGTCAGACACTAGAGATAAACATGTCGAAAAGGTGATTTACATTTCCTGTTTTATTATTGGTGCCTTATTGCACGAAAGCATGAGGCAACTCCTCTTTGAGAACGAAATCGCCCATTGCCAACAAGTATGCCATAAAGATATTATGTGGTAACCACTTGCGACATTCCCTCTCCCCTTAGACTAATAAAATTAGTGTTAAAAAAGTTGCTGTCAAAGTAACAGACGGTCGCGTAAATGTGTGGGCTAGTAGAAATTTGGGTTCGATGTCTAAGGGATGGTTATACATCGGCCCACTTATCACCCTCCGCCAGTCTATCTATGCAGTCGTTAGACTGTACTGAGTTTCCTAAGAATAGATAAGAATGGTAAAATACGGGATTAATATTAATAAAATAGAGTAGTATAGTAATACAAGGCGACAAGGGTTTATAACTGAAAATGAAAGTTGATTGCATTAGATGAAATTGATTTCATTTGGGAATGGTGACCTCTCAGTATATTGTTGTTGTTGTGGTCATCAGTCCTGAGACTGGTTTGATGCAGCTCTTCATGCTACCCTATCCTGTGCAAGTTTCTTCATCTCCCAGTACTGCAAACTACATCCTTCTGAATCTGCTTAATGTAGTCATCTCTTGGTCTCCCTCTACGATTTTTACCCTCCACGCTGCCCTCCAATACTAAAGTGGTGATCTCTTGACGCCTCAGAATACGTCCTACCAACCGATCCCTTCCTCTAGTCAAGTTGTGCCACAAACTTCTCTTCTCCCCAATCCTATTCAATACCTCCTCATTAGTTATGTGATCTACCCATCTAATCTTCAGCATTCTTCTCTAGCACCACATTTCGAAAGCTTCTATTCTCTTACTGTCCAAACTATTTATCGTCCATGTTTCACTTCCATACATGGCTACACTCCATACAAATACCTTCAGAAACGACTTCCTGACACTTAAATCTATACTCGATGTTAACAAATTTCTCTTCTTCAAAAACGCTTTCCTTGCCATTGCCAGTCTACATTTTATATCTTCTCTGCTTCGACCATCATCAGTTATTTTGCTCCCCAAATAGCAAAACTCCTTTACTACTTTCTGTGTCTCATTTCCTAATCTAATTCCCTCAGCATCACCCGACTTAATTCGACTACATTCCATTATCCTCGTTTTGCTTTTGTTGATGTTCATCTTATATTCTCCTTTCAAGACACTGTCCATTCCGTTCAACTGCTCTTCCAAGTCCTTTGCTGTCTCTGACAGAATTACAATGTCATCGGCGTACCTCAAAGTTTTTATTTCTTCTCCATGGATTTTAATACCTACTCAGAAGTTTTCTTTTGTTTCCTTTACTGCTTGCTCAATATACAGATTGAATAACACTGGGGAGAGGCTACAACTCTGTCTCACTCCCTTCCCAACTGCTGCTTCCCTTAATCCCCTTCGACTCTCACAATTGCCATCTGGTTTCTGTACAAATTGTAAATAGCCTTTCGCTCCCTGTATTTTACCCCTGTCACCTTTAGAATTTGGAAGAGAGTATTCCAGTCAACATTGTCAAAAGCTTTCTCTAAGTCTACAAATGCTAGAAACGTAGGTTTGCCTTTCCTTAATCTTTCTTCTAAGATAAGTCGTAAGGTCAGTATTGCCTCACGTGTTCCAATATTTCTACGGAATCCAAACTGATCTTCCCAGATGTCGGCTTCTACCAGTTGTTCCATTCGTCTGTAAAGAATTCGTGTTATTATTTTGCAGCTGCGACTTATTAAACTGATAATTCGGTAATTTTCACATCTGCCAACACCTGCTTTCTTTGGGATTGGAATTTTTACATTCTTCTTGAAGTCTGAGGGTACTTCGCCTGTGTCGTAATCTTCCTCACCAGATGGTAGAGTTTTGTCAGGACTGGCTCTCCCAAGGCCGTCAGTAGTTCTAGTGGAATGTTGTCTACTCCTGGGGCCTTGTTTCGGCTCAGGTCTTTCAATGCTTTGTCAAACTCTTCACGCAGTATCGTATCTCCCATTTCATCTTCATCTACATTCTCTTCCATTTCTGTAATATTGTCCTCAAGTACATCGTCCTTGTATAGACCCTCTATATACTCCTTCCATTTTTCTGCTTTCCCTTCTTTGGTTAGAACTGGGTTTCCATCTGAGCTCTTGATATTCATACAAGTGGTTCTCTTTTCTACAAAGGTCTCTTTAATTTTCCTGTAGGCAGTATCTATCTTACCACTAGTGAGATAAGCCTCTACATCTTTACATTTGTCCTCTAGCCATCCCTGCTTAGCCATGTTGCACTTCCTGTCGATCTCATTTTTGAGACGTTCGTATTCCTTTTCGCCTGCTTCGTTTACTGCATTTTTATATTATCTCCTTTCATCAATAAAAATCAATATTTCGTCTGTTACCCAGGGATTTCTACTAGCCCTCGTCTTTTTACCTACTTGATCCTCTGCTGCCTGCACTACTTCATCCCTCAGAGCTACCCATTCTTCTTCTACTGTACTTCTTTCCCCCACTGCTGTCAATTATTCCCTTACGCTCTCCCTGAAACTCTGTACAACCTCTGGTTTAGTCAGTTTATCCAGGTCCCATCTCCTTAAATTCCCACCTTTTTGCAGTTTCTTCAGTTTCAATCTGCAGTTCATAACCAATAGATTGTGGTCAGAGTCCACATCTGCCCCTGGAAATGTCTTACAATTTAAAACCTGGTTCCTAAATCTCTGTCTTACGATTATATAATCTATCTTATACCTTTTAGTATCTCCGGGATTCTTCCATGTATACAAACTTCTTTTATGATTCTTGAACCAAGTGTTAGCTATGATTAAGTTATGCTATGTGCAAAATTCTACCAGACGGCTTCCTCTTTCATTTCTTACCCCCAGTCCATATTCACCTACTATGTTTCTTTCTCTCCCTTTTCCTACACTCGAATTCCAGTCACCCATGACTATTAAATTTTCGTCTCCCTTCACTGTCTGAATTATTTCTTTTATCTCATCATACATTCCATCAATTTCTTCATCATCTGCAGAGCTAGTTGGCATATAAACTTGTACTACTGTAGTAGGTGTGGGCTTCGTGTCTATCTTGGCCACAATAATGCGTTCACCATGCTGTTTGTAGTAGCTTACCTGCACGACTGTTTTTTTATTCATTATTAAACCTACTCCTGCATTACCTCTATTTGATTTTGTTTTTATAACCCTGTATCCACCTGACTAAAAGTCTTGTTCCTCCTGCCATCGAACTTCACTAATTCCCACTATATCTAACTTTAACCTATCCATTTCCCTTTTTAAATTTTCTAACCTACCTGCTCGATTAAGGGATCTGACATTCCACGCTCCGATCCGTAGAACGCCAGTTTTCTTTCTCCTGATAAGAACGTCCTCTTGAGTAGTCCCCGCCCGGAGATTCGAATGGGGGACTATTTTACCTCCGGAATATTTTACCCAAGAGGACGCCATCATCATTTAACCATACAGTAAAGCTGCATGCCCTCGGGAAAAAATTACGGCTGTAGTTTCCCCTTGCCTTCAGCTTACCTCACAGTAAGCGAAATAAATTAAAAATAGTTTCGACGTGAAGGTTCATACATCCGTGCAGTAAAGCTACTTGTATATCAGACCTGCCACAGCGAACTCCCACACCAGACAACGACTAAACGTGGGCGCAGAATTCCACAGTTCGAAAGCGACTTAACTTCATATGAAATACGGATATTAGAACTCGTTAAATGTTTTTCTAGTCACTAAAAATCAGTAATAAAAATGTCCAATTGTATCTGTTTAGTTTCTCATTAGCAAAACTAGTTTTCTGAATATTACTTTAAAAAGGCTTAACCTCACTGTAGGACATCGCGACACAGTGCTGATCGTAATGTTACAGTTCACTTGAGCGTCTAAGATCGATCGAGAGTTAAAGTTCTCGCTGTCTGCGAACAGCTGTTATCTGTGAATGACGTATTAAAACAGAGTTAAGAACCAAGAGTAAACTTTGAAGTCTTCCCACATTCGACGCCACCGATATGCCGCACGGAGATCTCTCCACAGCGCTGTCTCTTCCAGAACTCACCGTCGACGTTTCGAATGCGACTGAGACCCAAAAGCATCTGCGGCACGATGCATCATGGTTATGAAGTGTCACCGACGTCACACTGTCACGTTTCTTGCAGTGACCATTGCATTTACAACCACCATTTCGCAAATTAGACATTAAAGCCATATCTTTATAGGCAGCTAAATGCTATAATATAAATCTGTTGGTTATCTTTTTGTTAGCAAAAGCCGGCCGCGGTGGTCTAGCGTTTCTAGGCGCTCAGTCCGGAGCCACGCGACCACTACGGTCGCAGGTTCGAATCCTGCCTCGGGCATGGATGTGTGTTATGTACTTAGGTTAGTTAGGTTTAAGTAGTTCTAAGTTCTAGAGGACTTATGACCACAGATGTTAAGTCCCATGGTGCTTAGAGCCAGCCAGTTGTTAGCAAAATACAGTGAAATCTTCCCCCAATACTCACTTACACAAAGAAAATTACATACTTAACAGAAAAATTAAATGGCCAGTTATTCCGGAACGTCTTCGACGACCATTCACCCAGTGCCCTCAAAATTTAGGAAACATGCACCATACACACATGGCAAAAACCTTTATTAATGGACAGTTTAAGTAAATGTAGCTATTAACGTTACCGAATATTGTGAAATCACTAAGACATGAAATTGCATACACTGTACTAATTTCATAATAGGTACTTGTTACTGTGGAGAATTGCGTAGTCTGGCTTAATATCAATTTGTTCAACTGCAGAATGTTTTGTTGCTTGTAACGTTAAGATTATTTAATGTACGAAAGTAAGGGGCTGACAGATTACGGTATAAACACGGATATTTAATTCACCACCTCATTTGAGTTCGTAGCATTTCGTATTCTGATACAGTTCATTTGTTATGGAAAATGACATAAATGACAATTATCACTACTTCTGTAATGTCCATAGCCTTTCCTTATTCAAAAATTCTTAGTGGCGATGGACTCTTCTCAACGACGCGTTCAGCTAGGTAACTGTGGATTTAGTAAGAGTTCAGTTAGATTACATCACGGTCAGACAGAGATTCAGAAATCAGGTACTGGATTGTAAGGCGTACTCACGAGCAGATATATACTCAGACGACAATGTAGTAGTGATAAAGAGTAGGGTGAAGTATAAGTGATTAGTCAGGAAGAATCTATACGCAAAGAAGGGGGATCGGAAATACCAAGTAGTGACGAGATACGCTTGAAGTTCTCCAATTCTATAGATACAGCAATAAGGAATAGCTCACTAGGTATTACAGTTCAAGAGGAACGGAAATGTCTAAATAGAACAGAATCAGAAGCTGGAAAGAAAACATTGTACAAAGAAGGTAACTGCGAAGAAACCATGGGTAACAGAAGAAATACTTTAGTTGATCGATGAAAGGAGGAAGTACAAAAATGTTCAGGGAAATTCAGGAATACAGAAATACAAGACGTTCAGGAATGAAATAAATAGGAAGTGCAGGGAAGCTAAGACGAAACGGCTGCACGAAAAATGTGAAGAAATCGAAAAGAAATGATTGTCAACATATTGAAAAGTCAAAACAACCTTCAATGAAATTAAAAGCAAGGGTGGTAACAGTAAGTGTGCAACGGGAATTCCACTGTTAAATGAGGAGAGAAAGGATAGGTGGAAAGAATACACTGAAAGCCTCTATGAGGAGGTAGATTTGTTGGATGCGGGAGAAGAAGAAACAGGAGCCGATTTAGAAGCGATAGGGGAACCATTATCAGAACCAGAATTTCAGAGAGCTTTGGAGGAATTAATTTCAAATAAGACAGGAGGGATGGATATCATTCCATCAGAATTTCTAAGATCAATGGGGGATGTGGCAACAAAACGACTATTCATGTTGTTGTGTAGAATGTATGACTCTAGCAACGTGCCATCGGACTTCCGGGAGAAAAACGTCGACACGATTTCGAAGACCGTTAGAGCTGAGAAGTGCGAGAATTATCGCGTAATAAATTTAACAGCTCTTGTAACCAAGTTGCTTAGAAGATTAATATAGAGAAGTATGGAAAAGAAAATTGCCGACCTGGAAAAAGTGGTGGACATTGTAAAATGGTGCAATATGTTTGGAATTTTGAGACAAATTGGAGTAAACCGTAGAAAAAGATGGGTCATATACAATATGCCGAAGAGCCAAGAGGGAATAATAAGAATAGACGACCAAGTGCGAAATGCTCGGATTAAAAAGAGTATGAGACAGGGATGTAGTCTTTCGCTCCTATGGTTCAATCTGTACATCGAAGAAACAATGATGAAAATAAAAGAAAGCTTCAGGAGTGGACTTAAAATTCAAGGTGAAAGGACAAGGACATCAATGATGCGATTCGCTGATGATATTGCTATCCTAAGTATAAGTGAAGGAGAATTACATGATCTGCTGAATGGAAAGAACAGTCTAATGGGTACATAATATGGATTGAGAATAAATCGAAGAAAAATGAAAGCAATTAGAAGTAGCAGAAATGAGAACAACGAGAAATTTAATATCAGAATTTATGGTCAAAAATTAGATGAAATTAAGGAATTCTGTTACCTAGGCAGCAAAGTAATCAATGATGGACTGAGCAAGGAGGACATCAAAAACATTCCTGGCCAAGAGAAGGTTACTATTATCAAACATAAGCCTTAAATGGAGGAGGAAATTTCTGACATTGGACGTTTAGAGCATAGCATTGTTTTGTAGTGAAACATGGACTGTGGAAAAACCGGAACAGAAGAGAATCGAACCATTTGATATGTGGTGCTACAGACGAATGTTGAATATTAGGTGGAGTGATAAGGTAAGGAATAAGGAGGTGCTGCGCAGAATCGGAGAGGAATTAAATATGTGGAAAACACTGAGAAGGAGAAGTGACAGGGTGATAGGACATCTGTTAAGACATGAGGTAATGACTTCCATGGTACTAGACGGAGCTGTAGAGGGCAAAAATTGAAGAGGAAGACAGAGATTTCAACACATTCAGCAAATAATTTAGGACATAGGTTCCAAGTGCTACTCTGAGATGAAGAGATTGGCACAGGAGGGGAATTCGTGGCTAATGTCATCAAACGAGTCAGAAGACTGATGAATTTTTAAAAAAAAATATGTTACTGGATTGTCTGACACAAAGCTTCCAAGATCTTTACGTAGACGTATTTTATTTGAATAAGCATTCTCGCCATGACATCCGTTTCGTTCAGTGCATGGAGATGTGACCGCATCTTGGAGTCCGCAAAACCTAACGTGTGTTCCAGTGTCTCTCTTGCCGTGCCGTTTACCTGAAAGCCATGAGCCGTACTTAACCTCGGCCCTTTTGTCTGGACTATCACCACCCCTTGCGACAGGCGCATCAAATATAAATGAAAATCATATCCACTTATTGTGCAGTCTTATACAGCTAAATATTCGAACCGTAAGTGTCCGCTTCAGTGTATCGAAAACGGCACATCTAGATATTTGTGATGGTCTGCCTTAACTGACTCAACAACCATAGAGATTTCTGGACTGATGAATCACCATAACCATTCACATTAACGGTTTCGGCATATTAACTGTCGTCTTCAAATGTGACAATAACCCACAAATAGTTTCGTAATCATCTATAAACACTATTTACAAGTATACTGAACATCTTATTAAATGGTAAAAAGTATGTCAGCAAACTGTGCTTAGAGCTTGCAGTCATATAGAAAAATAAATTGAAATTAAAATATTGTCGTGTGCTCTTTACACGGCACTTAGAGAAGAAAGCGGGCACGAGAGACGTGAGTGGAGCTAGGGAAATCGGCGAGAACATACTGACAACAATACACTTTATATTCACATGTTTTTGCTATGTGCAAATTTTAAAGCGAACACCGTTAAAACACAACTAAGTGTAAAACATTAAAAGTCGAAATTTTTTTTAAAAACAAGTTAAGACATATTATCCCTACGGCTTCGTCCTCGTACACACACACGCACTGTCATTTGTACTCAGATCATTCGTGTGGAAAGGTCTCCGACGTGATTACGTACGCACGACGGGAATTGCCAGACTTTGAACGTGGAATGGTAGCTGGAGCCTGACGCATATGACACTCCATTTCGGAAATCGTTAGGGAATTCATTATTCTGAAAACCACAGTGTCAAGAGTGTGTCGAGAATACCACATTTAAGGGAATTGCCTCTCCCCACGGAAAACTCTATGGCCGAAGGGCTTCACTTAACGACAGAGAGCAGCGGCGTTTGCGTACAGTTCTCAGTGCTAACACACAAATAACTCTACGTGAAGTAACCATATAAATCATCTGTTGGGGCAGTGCGGTGAAAATGGGCGTTAATGGCGTATGGCAGCAGACGACCGCCGAATGCGCCTTTGTTAACAGCACGACATCCCCTGCAGAGACTCTCCTGGGATCGTCACTATAGCGGTTGGACCCTACATGACTGGAAAAGCGTGGACTGCTCAGATGAGTCAGATTTCAGTTGGTAAGACATGATGATAGTAAAGATCGAGAGTGGCGGAGACCCCACGAAGCCATAAACCCAAGTTGTCACCAAGCTGGTGGTGGCTGCATAACGATGTCGGCTATGGTTATATGAAATGTACTGGGTCCTCTGGACGTCCAGCTACTTGGTTGACAGCCATTCATGGACTTCATGTTCGCAATCAACGATGGAATTTCTATGGATGACGGTACATGTCACCAGGCTACAACTGTTCGCTGTTGGTTTGAAGGACGCTCTGAACAGTACGAGCGAATGGTTTGGCCACCCAGATCGGCCTACGAGAATCCTATCGAACATTAATAGGCATAATCGAGACGTCACTTCGTGCACACTATCCTACTGGCTACATTTTCGCAATTATGGACAGCTCCTAGGGGCACCATGGATCAATATTTCTGCAGAGAACTTCCAACGACTTGTCGAATCCATGCCACTTCCTGGTTAAAAGGACGTTCGACATTTTATTACGATGGATCCCATGACAAAAGTCTAAGTTTCGCACCGTGCAGGGTAGCCGTGCGGTCCAAGGGGCCTTGCCACGGTTCGCGTGGCTCACCCCGACGGAGGTTCGAGTCCTCCCTTGGGCACGGGTGTGTATATTGTCCTTTGAGTAAGTTAGTTTAAGTTAGATTAAGTAGTATGTAAGCCTAGGGACCGATGACCTCAACAATTTGGTCGCATAGAACTTACCACAAATTTCCAGTCTCTAAGTTTCGGAACTATACGAAGAATCCCATGACTTTTGCCACCTCAGTAAATGTCTACAGTAACGGAGTTGATACTGATTTGGTTGTAATCGAACATCTTTACATGTTACGTTTTCTTATCCCACCGCACCCCTTAATGTAGGTTAGACTATATTATCCCACAATATTTGTATACTAATAATTATACAAATAAGGAGTCATGTAGATACAAAATTTTATTTAAATTGTTCCAAACGTTTCGGAGTTAACGTTCTATGTCACTCGTTTTTCACCGCCACTGCTATGAGTGGTAGGTGGTTCTCATCAGCGTAGAAACTGTAATGCTACCTTATACTCGCACCTGTGTGGAGTTTATAAATATTTAGCATTGAAAGTAAAACATTTGCGAAAAATAGTCGCATCACATTGTCGACAGCAAGAGAACAATATAATCATGAAAAAGATCGTACGCTTCTAAATTACTTGACGGAATTAAACTTCTCATGCTTTGTGAGTAATCTGGAGGTTAATTAGTGCCTGTGAAATTCTATATGATTTTCATCAGGCAAGGAAGTCCTAGAAAATGCAGTGTAACATATCGTTTGCGTGATAACAGTGATAATTGGACTTTATGAAGAACGTTAGATTGCAGGCTCGTCTTGTTAAAATAAAAATGCATAAACAATAGCGCGCTGATGGTGCGCGACCGCTGCGTCACCAAACCAACAACTGCCAAACGTATCTAGCTGGCTGAGACATAGAAATTAAATATTATTAGCAGATAGAATTAACCACCGTATTATTAAACGAAAACGCAGTTAAACTTAATTATTCTTATTATTCATACCCAATTTCAGATAAAAAGACACTGGATCTTAAAGACTGCTGTTTTCATTATTATTATTATTATTATTATTATTACTATGTTGCAAAACATAAGATGAACGAAAATTTAAAACAGACAATATCTGACTTCACTGGCCCCTTGAATGCTGAAGACAAAGCCTGTTACAGTTTTGGAAGAGCCATTTAATCTCATCACTCAAGGGCTGGACGTTAGATACGGTACTGACGTACAGTGGTTTAATTACAGAGTTACATTTAATCGAGTATAATGTTGCTTCGCCAAACAGTTGATTAATTGTAGGCAAACAACAGCTCTTTTTGGAAAAGTTTTCGGGTAAGTAATATGAAAGAAGTGATTTTCACATCCACGACATCCAAGCAAGCTGTTGAGTGTCATTGCTTAGTTGAAGGATATCATCGCTAAAAAGACGGACATACGGTTACTTATTTAAAGACTGGATTTTTTACCTCTGCTCAGGACTATCCATTTGCCTTCCCTTCCTCCGCCTATCTGGGGATAGTCGACAGAAGAACCGAGAAAACTGCAACGGGTTCTCAAATGTGAACACTTTACAAACAACAGATGTTAATGTTGATTGAAAAATGAAAGGAGCATAATGTACTTTACAGATATTAAGGCTGTTAAATATTGATGAAGGACGAAAACAGCGAACCGGTTGGACACATTTTATTACATTGACCTGACTAAAGTTATAGTTTCCGATAAAAATATTTTCATCAACACAGGAGAATAACAACGATATCAAAACCCTTCACTAGCACTAGAAGTATTAAAACTTACATATGTTCACACTGCATGGTACCTACTTTAGCCGGCCGAAGTGGCCGTGCGGTTAAAGGCGCTGCAGTCTGGAACCGCAAGACCGCTACGGTCGCAGGTTCGAATCCTGCCTCGGGCATGGATGTTTGTGCTGTCCTTAGGTTAGTTAGGTTTAACTAGTTCTAAGTTCTAGGGGACTAATGACCTCAGCAGTTGAGTCCCATAGTGCTCAGAGCCATTTGAACCAACCAAACTACTTTACTCCACGCAATCAGGCCCAGAAGAGGATGTGCAGCTGCAAGTCTCCTCTTCCGCTGGATTCTGTGCCCTTTGTCAGCAACTACCCTCTACGCCGATCAGCAACAAGTCCTCGTGGATTCCATCTCTCCACATTTTCTTTGGCCCTCCTGGTGCTCTTCTTCCGCAAGGAGTAAAATCCATTGATTTCAAAGGCCACCAGTGTTTACCCATCTGAGCGATATGTCCTGCTCATATTACCTCCTTGCTTCTCATCAGATCTACAATGTTTTGTCCGTTGTAGATTTCATCCAGCTCATAATTATAGTAGATCCTCCATTCTCCAGTGATCTTGTCTTATACTGGACCATAGATCTTCGTTAAGACTTTTCACTCGGAAATGAGAAGATTATTTAAGTCTTTTATTCCAGATACTCCACGTTTCTCAACCATACAGTTCTACTGGTTGGATCTGTGTTTTGTACTGCTGGAGTCCGAAATTCCTTGACAGACAGCACACGATGCATTGTTTGTAAAGATTACCCCCAGATATTTAAAATTGTATTTTGTACGACCGGATTCCAATTACCAAAGATTGGAGCGAGTCTTTTGAATAGGCACGGGTCCTGCTTTTATCCAGATACTCGGTCTTCGATTGATTCACTAGGACACTGATTCTGCTCGCTACCGCCTCAATTCTGTAGCTCATCCGCATCAGTTCTACCTTTCACCTGGACAGCAGGGCCGCATCGTCGGCGAATGCGAGGTGTGTGATTTTCCCACACTCGATCCCCTAGAAGATCGTAAGGAAAGTCTCCCTCATTATCTTTTCAAGCGCCAGGTTGAACAATATCCGTGACGACGTCTTGTTTACATAAAAGCTCTTCGTGACTTAGTTCCCAAGCTTCATTTTGCCTTTAGAATCAGTGAGACAAGCTCGAAAAACGTTGATAGGATTCTTAGGTATTCCATACTCGGTTAGGCAATTCATTATTCCATACTCGGTTAGCGTTCTCGCTTCCCACGCCCGGTTCCCGGGTTCGATTCCCGGCGGGGTCAGGGATTTTCTCTGCCTCGTGATGACTGGGTGTTGTGTGCTGTCCTTAGGTTAGTTAGGTTTAAGTAGTTCTAAGATCTAGGGGACTGATGACCATAGATGTTAAGTCCCATAGTGCTCCGAGCCATTTGAACCATTCCATACTCGGTTAGGCAATTCATAAGTTTCTCCTGGCGAATGCAGTCCGATGTCTTCTTAAAATCTACCAAGAGCACATGTAGGTCTTCGCCATATTCCCATATCTTTACGGCGAGTTGTCGCAGCACATAGTCGAATGGCCTTTTCTGAAACTCCCTTGATATTCACCAGTCATCTCTTCTGCAAAACGCTGGATTCTATCGAGTAGTAGGGCGATCCCTCTGTGGTTGGTGCAGACCATTTTGTCATCTTTCTGTCTACAGGGAAGATGACTACTTTCTTCCAGTCTTCTGGGATCTCTTACAAAATCCAGATCCTCTTGATCAGTTGGTGAATTTTCTTTTACGGTCTCTTTCCTCCAGCTTGAATGACTTCTGTCTGGATTCCACCTTCTCCCAGACTTTTGTCCTTCAGCTTCATTACCTGAATCTTTACTTTTTCCAGCGTAGCTGGTGGTATAATCTAAATCTTCAACGGCAGTTCAAACAGATCTTCAGCTTCCTGACGTATTATTTCCATCTCTCATCAATGTTGAAGTAATTGGCGAGTGTGTCGTACATCCTACCTTTTCATCTGCACAGTTAGTGTACTAATGTGTGCAAACTTAGCTTACTACTTAGCACGCAAATGGACAAAACCTCTGAACTGACTTCTCAATCCCAGGGTGTCAAACAGACATTCTAAATAAATATGACCCTGGCCCTGTGAGGCAGCTAATATCAGATGTGGATCGTAACAACAATAATTAGAAATGCTGGTGTCAGGTACCGAGAATGCATGAATTAATAAAAGTGAAAGTTTGGGGTCTATTCTAGAAAGACAAAACAGCTATTCCCTTTTTTATTCTACATGTAAATTATCAACTGTTGCTTTCAGGTGTCAAGTGATAATCAACAATCATGTTCAATTACCTTTGACACTAAGTCACAAAATACTTAATTCTTGGACATACTGAAATAACGATTATTAAATTCGTTATCTCTACACATGAACATTTTCTAACACAGGAAAGAATTAATATTAAAAATTATCATTAGCTCATTTAAATCTACTTTGTCGTAGCTGGTCAATGCACTGAGTTGGTGGAGAATAAATTTACGGTTCGTCTCCAAAATGCGTTTCGCTTTAAGCTTTTTGTTTCATGCCTCTGTCCATATACTGGTACAGATTGTTTTGTTAGTTTTCGGGTACATGAGATTAACGTCTCATGTATTCAATGTGAGGGTAGTTTATTATCCTAGCTTTTGATATTCAGTTGTCAAAGCATATGCAAGTTGGAGTGAGCAAAATGTAGACTCAACATTTACTGTGGCCTAACGCGTGATGATACTTTACCAAGCGGCATCTGCAATGGCGTTGTCTCCATATTGGATCTGAAACGCTAATTCCCTACTCTGCCCTTGACTGAATTCACTCAGTCGCAACTTTCCTGCATTCCGTAGAACGTTAATCTTTCTGTAGCCGAAATAATGACTATCGCACACTCGCTATGGGTTGGAGTGACGTGCACAGTTTCTTTGCCAGCAAAAATTCCCGCACGAATATTTAGATTACTACCTGTCGCCGCGATACGTGAAGCGTATCCACTTCGCAGAAAGCAGACTCTCAACGCCTCTGTTTATTTCCACACACTTGAGCGGTCCGCCACGAGACGAGAGAGAGAGAGGGAGAGAGTGCCTTAATTTTATGTCTCAAAATGCTCTCCCCACCGTATCGCGTCTGCGTTGCCAAGAATGACTTCAGCCAATCACCATCTCGCTAGAGGTGAATAAACACTTTTATTTTTCTTTCTGGGTCGCAGTCTGGTCCTGTTAATGACGTGCAGCCACTTACCCTCTGTCCATGCCTTATTTAAGCTAAAAGGAATAATATATTATTCTGGCCTTCCCCCTTTCTGCACTGAAGCTCGCTGTTCTCTTGCTAATGGGAGTTTTACAATATCATTAGCCACCTGCTCGATTCGACTCCAAAATGCGTTTCGCTTTAACCTTTTTGTTTCATGCCTCTGTCCATATATTGGAACAGATTGTTTTGTTAGTTTTCGGATGCATGAGATTAACTGCAATTGTCTTTTGTTGATATAATGAATTATTATTTTCTGAGGATCTATCGTACTGACGTTATGGATAATGTTCAAGTAAGGTCCATTCAATCCGGACGCCTTACAAGTGTAGTCCCATTATTGTCCATGAAGAATTTTTGATTGGTCTGGTATCCCTTCTTAAAGAAGTTAACTTTATGCTTCATTTTTTACATCTATTTCCTGTTGAGCCTCCCCTATAATTTATTTAATGTACATTCGCACTGCTCTTCTCAGGGTTGCTTGTGTCTTTATCTTTACTTCTTCGAACTGTACCTTGCCTTGGGCAAAATGTGTGCCTCGTAGGCAGCTCTCCTTGGCTTCTCTTCTCCTGGCTAATGCATTCGTCTCCAAACCAAATCTTCTTGCCACAGATCAGCTTTTTGATACCTGCGTTTGCCACCTCGGTTATTGCATCCTTAATTTCTTTTCACACTTATTCTGGGTGCTAATGTGAATCCTCTTCCAGGGGGATTTCGAAGTGGTTGTTGAGATGAAGGCTAAAAATGGTTCAAATGGCTCTGAGCACTATGGGACTCAACTGCTATGGTCATGTCCCCTAGAACTTACAACTACTTAAACCTAACTAACCTAAGGACATCACACACATCCATGCCCGAGGCAGGATTCGAACCTGGGACCGTAGCGGTCGTGCAGTTTCAGACTGTAGCGCCTTTAACCGCTTGGCCACTCCGGCCGGCTGTTGAGATGAAGCAGAAATCCTTCTTTGTTGAGATGAAGCAGAAATCCTTCTTTGTTGAGATGAAGCAGAAATCCTTCTTTGTTGAGATGAAGCAGAAATCCTTCTTTGTTGAGATGAAGCAGAAATCCTTCTTTGTTGAGATGAAGCAGAAATCCTTCTTTGTTGGGATGAAGCAGAAATCCTTCTTTGTTGAGATGAAGCAGAAATCCTTCTTTGTAGTATTTGTGCGCATCGACCTGGTACCGTACTACTTTCTTAAGACTGTTTCAAGCTCAGGCTGTGAGTTGTAGGTAGATTTTTACTAGACAGTGGTCGCTCCCGCACTCTGCACCCGGTGCTGTCTTATCACTCATCCAGTTATTGGCTCTGATGTCAATTGCAATGTGACTTATTTATGTGGAAATTTGTGCTGTTAATGCACATCCTCTTCGGTGTTGCAAAGGCTATGAACCTGATGCCATTGTCATTGCTGAGTTTATGTAAACTGTGTCTTCCAGTTCTTGAACGGAACACATCTCTTCTGCCAGCTTTAGCATTCATATTGCCCAACAGGGCTTTACGATTACTTTTCAGAATAACATCGATGACAACCTCCAATTCCGCATATAACTCAAGTTTCACTTCGCATGAGCTTTTTTCTGTGGGTGCTTGGCATGTTACAAACGACATTTTCCAAATCTTCATGTCTATCGTTAATACTGCTATTCTAGTAGGCACTGACGAAAACTCAGATACATTAGCAGCTAGGTCCTTGCTCGCACAAAGTCCAATACCCAATTTGCGTCCTGTCTCCCAGCTGCAATAAGAGTTTGTATATTTTTCGACATCGAAGGTGCCAGTGTCCTACCAAGAACTTCCTGTAAAGTAGCTAAATACTTCTATCTCCTTAGATCTTCTTGACTAGACTGACTGAGGCACCTGTTTCAATAAACCACGAATATTCTGTGTTCCATTTCGATACCTTGTTCTGGCTCTTTTCGTGTTATTCGTATTATGACTCAGGCCCAATCGTCCATGTCATTGCGAACATATTTATTTCAGTATTTCCGGTAAGCAAGTGTTCCCTTTCTTCTACATCTTTGCGGTGAGTACGCTCTGGATTCTTCTGTATGCCAATATGTAAACAGCCATCTCCACATCATTTCCTGGTTTTGCAAACGGGCAAGCATCCCATCGCACCTGGATTTGCACTCTGAATGAATCGTTCTTAGTCCCGTGGAAAATTTTCGGGACCATGTGAAACATTGGGTGCCTGCAGTTTGGTAGTGTAACGGGATCTAATAGTCAACGAATGGGTTCAGAAATATATGGCATTCCTGAAAACATTATTGGACTCTCTTCCTCGCCGAATTCAGGCCGTTATCAAGATTTGGGCAATGTCACACGATATTAGAGTGGTGAACAATTTTTCACTCCATTTACTAATATCGCTCGTCTTAGGTCTTCACTATTGTTTCTAGTACAGCGCAACCTTTTCTTCTCGCAATGAACATACATTCAGCTGCCTCTTTATTCGTTTTCTTTTCCTTTTGAGAGGGAATCACGATTAGAGATGCATGCAACAATGTAAGTACTGTTGAATTTTTTGGGGTTTAGCTGTGTGTCGTTACTGGTTATGGCGTTATCTTTGCCATATACGGGGGCGTGCTGAAAAGTAATGCCTCTAAACTTTTATTTGAAAACTCTTAAAGCTTTATAAATAAAACAGATCTTATTAACATTCCACATCTTTATGCTTCATCTCTGTATATTTATAGAAATCTGCCGCTAGAGGGCACCGTATTGTAGTGTATAACATGGGGATGTGTAACGTAACTTTGTCTGGACGTGAGAAATAGCATGCTGTAATCGAGTTTCGAATTCGAACAGTTCGTCCACGCATGGAGCACTCTCTTCTTCAGCATAACAATGTCAGATTACAAACGAGTGCTGCGACATCTGCAACAAAAAATGGTTCAAATGGCCCTGAGCGCTATGGGACTTAACATCTGAGGTCATCAGTCCAATACAACTTAGAACTACTTAAATCTAACTAACCTAAGGACATCAAACACATCCATGCCCGAGGCAGGATTCGAACCTGCGACCGTAGCGGTCGCGCGGTTCCAGACTGAAGCGCCTAGAACCGCTCGGCCACTCTGGCCGGCACATCTGCAACAATCAGACGCCTTGAGTTCACTGTCATCGATCATGCTGCATGCAGTGGCGCCAGCAGAGATGAGGTCGTGGCTCCATCAACAGAGTCAATCATTCCACTCTGGCGGTATCAACAAACTGGTCTCTTGTTGAGAGAAATATGTTCGTCGCCATGACGATCATGTAGAGAAATAAACATGTAACCACGCAGAATATTCAAAATGGTAAAACCGTTTGTTTTGTAAGGTGGCTGTAATTTCGCACCCACTACAAGTACTCATCTACATACTTTGCCGTGATTTACAACCAGAATTAGGCATCACTTGACAGGTTGTACATCGTATATTTGAACATTTAAAGAAGACTGACATTGTCACGTACACCTTGTAAGTAGTTGTTGACGCTTATTGCATGAAAGGTGATGAATTGTCTTTATTATCAAAACGGCATAATGAATGATTGCCTATACTAGCAGACGTTGGAATGCCAATGGATATGAAACGACAGGCGTAACTGAGGCCCTGGGTGGAAAAGCCCTCACAGGTGTGTTGGTCCTGCTTAACAAAGAAAGTAACCCACAATGGACGGTCGGGGCACATGAGCGCTGAAGCACAATACAACGACGGCTGGCCAGTATTGTAGTGGGGTCGGTAGGATAACCGGACAATACTTCGGAAATTCTGAAAATCTTGGACGCAGCAGAGAGGAACGAGGAAGCGTTACCTCGGAAATCACGCAGGCTGGGTTATTTACGAGGATTTGTACTCTGAGAAGCGTGTTATTGTATGAATTCCTAATTAACGGGTATAGGTATTTCCTCACAAACTTTCCGCACTGGACGACAAAAGACTAAAATATGGTTGGTCGGCGTTCGGAAGAATCTGTAGAGAGGGAGAACACTCCGTGATTTCGAGAATACGATTCGCCTTCTGCAGTTACGAGGGAGCGGAACCAAGCTTTGAGGGGAAGCCAGCGGTGGAGAGACAGTAGTCTTCTATTTTGAGTGCATGTGTTTGACGGTCGCTCAGTATCAGCTTTTGTTGGTACAGACGGACTTGCTGTCTTTGCTCTCGAGAGACTTTATAGTAAGAATGGTTAGGCACTGTACTGTTGCGAACTTATACGATTCTGGACTTCGCCTCCGGATAGGGAGTCGTCGTTGAGACGCAGAGTTGCGTGATTGAGAGCACTGCTTCTGCCTATACTCATGTTGAGACGTTATCTGAACTCTGTCCTTGTGGCTGAGAGTTCGCGTTTCTCGTCTGTAGAACACAGAGAGAAAAAGAGAGTATTAGATTATACTAGTCCAAGGAGCGTCTTCTGCCGTCCCGGTGTTTGAATGAGTTGTTTTTATATTTTGTGGCTGCAGTTCTTCCATCGTCGCAGCCTAGTACGAGAACCATCACTCCGAAAAAATGGTTCAAATGGCTCTGAGCACTATGTGACTTAACATCTGAGGTCATCAGTCCCCTAGAACTTAGAACTATTTAAACCTAAATAACCTAAGAACGTCACACATATCCATGCCCGAGGCAGGATTCGAACCTGAGACTGTAGCGGTCGCGCGGGTCAGACTGAAGCGCCTAGAACCGCTTGGCCACACCGTCTGGCCATCACTCCGACACGCCGGACACAGTACATATGGTGATACTGCTAACTGCTTTAGCTTGTTAGGGCAATAAAGCTTAACAGCTGTAATCACGTAACTTTTATTTCCTTTGAGGTTGCACATCACTGTAGATCATGTTTCAAAGTAGTGTCTTCTAGTGCTTGGTTCGTAGATGATGTCAGTCATCTCGCGTTATGTATATTAGATCGCGTAGCCATAAAAAGGGGAAGATTGTGCCAATTGATCACTAATATTAGTTAGGAAATTCATTTGCGTCTCTTTATGTCCATTGGACATTAATACACAAACATTTGTAATATATGAATAGGTTTTAATCTACAGTAAATGTATAAGCATAAACAGCATTTATCATTTTGTAGTTACTAGTTCCCTTAATCATTAATTTATGTTTGTGTTGTAAATTATATGTTAAAGAGCAAGAAGGAGGAGATAATATCACCATTAAGAGATCCTAAGATGTGCTTCACTGGGTGGACAGACAGGACCAAATATTCATTTTCGCGTTCAGTATTTTCCGTTGCGCTCATTCATTTTACACCCACCTGGGGTAGCATCTCGGAGTTTTGTTTAAAAATGCTTACGAGTATTCACATAAAAATTCTGGAGCATTGCTTTACAGCAAGGCCTGCTCTCTTTTTGGATATTCTTTGAGACTGAATTGCATTGCACTAAAAGCATTGTCCCCTTTATCGAACAAAGTAAACAAGTAGTCAAATGACAATGGATTTCTGTGGTATGAAAATACAGTCGTGCGTGGCCCCTTATGCGCTCTCTTAGCCACATCTGTGAGGAGACCATTGTCTTAAAGGAATCTATATTCTCCCCCTGTTTTATGATGATTTCGGTGACTACCGCAGGCTCAAAAGATATTTACGTTCTTAACTTAACCGCAGCGTCAGGCGACGGGACGGCTTTTCACGGCCTTACGCGGCAACGGCAGGGTATGCATGGATTCCCAGCAGGAAGCGGAGTGTGGCTGCTTACGACCGGCCGGGTCGCTGCGCAGCGCGCCTGCGCCAGTGGCAACGACCGCCAGTTGCAAATTGTCAGCCATCCCGCGCGGCGCGCGCGACAGCTGGGGACATGTCCAGCGGCTCCCTGTGCTTGGGTCTCAACGTCTTCATTGCCGGCTTTACCGTAATTAAGTGTACAGTCCCCGAGAGTACTTCCTTTTGCTTATGTTGACATATTGGTGTCTGCTAGCTTACTTGACACGGGCCACGTATAACACTGATAGGAGAGCGATGACCAGCTGTGACTGTGGCGAAATCGCCTTACTAGATCATGTCCTATGGGGAATGGAGGGCTGTACTGAGCGAGTGGCGACATTTGCCCCCGTCGAGATGGCATCCATATATGGAACGCAAAAACAGACTGGTACATCAGCTCTTCTACCAGTTCTGTTTCTATCTTCTGCCTTCGACAAGAGTGTGTGTGTGTGTGTGTGTTGGGGCTTATGGGCGCTCAACGTCGAGGTCATCAGCGCCCTGACACACATTAAAAGGAACGAATGTGGACAGACCCAAGAAAACTGAAGCACACACGCAAAGAAAGCAGGAAAAGAAGGAAAACGCTACATAAGAAAATAAAACGTAAGGAAAGCGAAAATGTAGCAGCAAGAACGCCACAGGAAGGTGTCATTGACTGGCCACTTACATAAAATATGGTCGCGCTTGTCACACAGTGAGCAAATTAAGACCCTCTCCCTAAAATCTTTGTAAAAACATTTGACAGGACACAGAACTTTAAAACTTTAAGCACATTCGTCCGAGTGTTTCCTAAAAGAGATGGCAGGTCCGCTGGCAAGGCAGCCGCGGCCTGCTGGTCAGAAATTAAAACGCAATCCAATAAAACGTGGCTGACAGTGACCTGGACGCCACAAACACCACACATTGGAGGTTCCTCTCGTCGGAGCAGGAAGCCATGCGTCATAGGGCTGTGGTCTCTCCGAAGCCGAGTGAGGAGAACCTCATCTCACCTGCGGGGCTGGAAGGAAGTACACCACACACGCGTTGTGGGCTTGACTAAAGGGAGATTATTGTCAGTCATTTCCAGCCAATCACCCTCCCACCGACGCATGAGCTCAACAGCGAGGTGAGTGCGTGCAGAGGGATAGCACAATGAAATACTTGCGGATCGAGACACGCCTCCTTGGCTGCGAGATCTGCCCTTTCATTCCCAGCAATGCCGGCGTGCCCCGGAACCCAGCAGAAAGCCACAACCTTCCCCAGTCGCTGTAGTTGGAGGAGGGCATCCTGGATGGTCTGGACTATTTTATCTGCTGCAGTGCCCGCGAGATCGCAGACAATTCTGCATCGTAAGACAGTAGAAGTCTGAGGAAGTCGAACCTTGAGGACACGATCCGGGGAAACAACAGAGCAACCAACGGAATCCCCTTGTTTCGACCCAACCGTAAAAACAGCTACATGGTCGTGGTGCTCAGATAAAATGGCAGAAAATGTTGCATTAAAAACGGTGGCAGGAGTGCAAACTCTCTTGTACTGCACCAAATCTAGAATCACTCTGGGCCTCTCGAGTAACCAGGGTGGCAGGCGGTTAAAACCCTGGATTTGGGGTCGTACAGACTCCACTTCGAGAAGAAGCATTTCCATCGGCCTGCGCTAGTAATCGCAGCCTTTTGTCACAGTGTCAGTTTTACAGTGTCGTTTCATACATGTGTTACCATACTGAAACGAATACTATCGAACAAACGTCTGCAACCGCAGAGTATGCTGTAGGAACAATTTGACGAACAGAAAAATATCCTCCCTTCAGGCACAGCTGGAGGAAGCAAGGAATGAATCGACCAGGAGATAGAGGGGATAAGGGTGCCTGGGAACTAGCCATTGGCAGGAGGATAGGGAGAACACTATCTGATAGTTTCATAATAAACACTGTCTAGGAGCAGGAAATGTGTAGCACATTTCAACCGATTTCAGGAGGCTAGGAGTGTGCGAACTGCTAGCAAGAAGTGCTGCTGCTAGATAATAGCTATAGGTGAATGTAGGACCTCAGCTAGAGGAACGTTCAGCGACAGTGTACCAGGCAACAAGCATATTGAAACATGATACAGGGCTAAGTCAAGTGACAGAGAACTTATGATCAGTATGTAAGGATTTTTGAGGGCCAAAATGATTATGTTAATAGGGGGTACTCAATGAGTGATACCTACGATAACACAATCTTGGACAATGTTTTGCCACTGGATTGTGAGAAAAATAAACTGGGGGACAGGGAGTGTCCTGTGAAGCGTCCCTGGTGACGTGGCATTACTTACCACGTAAGAAGACTGCAGACGGCCATTGGTCGACCCCAGATGGCAACATGTATGCAGAGACAACAAACCGGAGGGCTCCAATTGGCCTAAAACATAAGAAAGCGCTTTCTTACCCTTTCCCAAGATAACATAGTAGTGTGGAAGGGACGGTGGAGGTGAGTGGTTGTGTGTCTCATCAATTAAACTGTGCCACTGTTTACAGTTTGTTAAATGTAAATGTCCCTGTTTTGGGGCGATATGCGAGTGTAAGGTCGTTGCAATCTGCATACGACGTACACGAATGACAACTGATACTGTAAACGTGTTTTGTAATGCACCACAAGGGAAAACACTAGAATTAAAAATGCCATCCCTTCCAAAAACGTCGTGCGTCCCATTATTCGACCACTGACTCCTGTCAGACTTCACATCATTCTACACCATTACATGGATTCATTCAGTCCCTGAGTATGACGAATACGCGACGAGCGCCTCTACTGTGCATAGGGCACATCATCATCTGAAAGACGCACGTCAGAGTATTTCAGGTACCTGCAGGGAGACACGATGGTAACATGAAAGGTATTATTTGATGTCTTAGCAGATGTCATATGATCCTGTCCCACCTTATTGCCAGTGGTTTCCTGTGTATTCGTTTCCTCATAGATTCTGCGGAGAACCTCCTCATTAGTTACCTTATTGGTGATAGATTCCAGAATGAAACTTTCACTCTGCAGCGGAGTGTGGGCTGAGAGACTTGGCGAAGTTGCAGGTGTAGAGGGTTAAACTATACAGGAAGACAGAGACTGGAATACATCCAGCAATCAACTGAAGATGTAGACTGCAAGTGCTACTCTTAGATGTAAAGTTGGGCACAGGAGAGAAATTTGTGGCGGGCCACATCAAACTACAGACTGATGACTTAAAAAATAAATAAATAAAAATAAATCACCAATAGGTTCAGTGACCTGTCTTGCTAATGCAAGAACAGTATTGATGTGTGGCGGTAGATGGTTTTCAGAAGGATAAGGCATATGACACAGGTACTGACATGGAGAACACAGCTACCATGATTCGCAGCAGTAACGTACACTTTATCGAGTTGCTCCATCGTCATGAACAGGTACTCCTCAATGGAGCTGTGAGGCGGCACTGACGGCAGCCGACTCTGCGCGTGGTGTTCTGTTGCCTGTCGGGTCTATGAATAGATGTGGTTTCACTAGGCGTGGTCCACACCTACACAGGACTAGGAAGGGGGTGGATCTATGGACACGCATGGTCAAATATCTATTGTCATAGGTAGAAGAAGGAGAATGAGTACCTCCGGCAGTTTAAAAAATTGTAGAGCTCTCACTCTCAAGATATTCTCTGGCACATCAAATGACATACATACTACATCTCATAAAGAAAAAAAAAGTTTTAAAAAGCAACATGGAACATTTCACAGATTTAACAAATGTTAATCAAAACATACAATTAAAAGGAAATCAAATACAACAATATGAAATTGAGCTCGAGTCTCTGACCTGCACAGTAGTTTGTGTCACTGAGCATTGGTGTAGAGACACAGAAATATAACGCTTAGTATTATAACTATATGGAAAGTACAGACTTATTGTAGGACCATTTCAAAGGACAGAGGACCGTGCATTTATATGAGAACACAGTTCAAATCAAGACATTTCCTTAATACAGTAAGAAAAAACAAACATTTAAATGCATCAGCTATTCAATGAATAGGCCTTGATGACACCAAGAAATTATTTTTGTGTGGTAGTTTGAGCACACTTTCAATAAATTAACAGAAGTTTTACATAAAAATTGAGTATAAAAGTCAAAAATTTTGTGTGGAGATAAAAACATTAACACAAATATAAATGAAACTAGCAGTGCCCTCACATATATACTTCAGAATTTTGGGAAATATCTTTTGCTCAATAGTGCATCAATAGTTACTACAATGACTGCATTGGTAATTGATCATATGGCCATAAATATGGACAGTGGGAACTGTGACGTACCTATGAAACATCTTGGACAATAAGATCAATTCTGCCCAATAACAACAGTAAAATCGTGTATAGAAAAATTCTCTGATCTACAATTTTACAGAAGACATCTATTAGAAGTCAAAATACAAGATTTTTCAAAAGAACTAGCAAACCAAAGCTGGTATGAGGTGCATAGAGAAACCAATGTAAATGTGATATTCTCTAAATTGTCAACATTATTTAAATTGAACGTTGAAAAGACATTTCCAAAAGTATTCACATCAGTACCAATGTTAACAAAACAAATGGATAATAGCAGGTATTAAGAAGTCCTCCCAAACCCTTAAGCACCTCATGTCCATGAAAAAGAGTAATAACGAGCCAGAGTTCTTGAACCTCCATAACAGGTTCAAAAACGTTTATAGGAATAAGCTGACTGCTGAAAAAAAGTCATTTAATAACAAAATAATATTCAATGCATAGAATAAAAGAAAAGCAGTCTAGGATGTCATAAAAAAGGAAACAGAAAGAGTCACCCAAATATACAATTACATCCTGATAAGAAAAAGGCATCTAGTCAAAAATGATCCACATCACATGGGAAATTAAATGTATGGGCGTTTTTCGAATACCACAGAAAAGCTACAGCAAAAATTTCCAATGAAAAATTAACTACCTGCAAATAATTAAGCCAGTACAATGACTTTCTACCAACCACAGATCATAAAGTCAGCAAATTGTACAAAACCTAAAAAATAAAAGTCAATAGACTTAGATAAAGTACCAATGTGTGTACTGAAACAATGCATAGAGAGTATACCAGCTTCCTTAACAAACATAATAAACGATTCCTTCACACCAGGAAAATTTCCAGAGTATTTAAAACAGGCAATAGTTGCAGCTCTGCTAAAGAAAGGTAATGCAGAAGACCTATAAAATTACTAGACCATTTCGCTGTTGCCACTATTCTCAATAATAATGGAGTCATTTATGAAAGATATATTAATGAGGTACTTGAACAAATACAACTTTTTAAGCGAATCACATTTTCGTTTCTGAAATAGTAGAAGTATGGAATCAGATGTAGTAGAATTCACAAAAGTGGTACTTGACGCTTTTGACAAAGATGAATGTGTCACAGGCAAATTTTTAGTTCTTTATAGGGATTCTGATACTGCTGATTATATTATTCTGGTGAATAAGCTGGGTAGCGTTTTTGGACCAATACTGTTCCTGATATACATCAATGAATTTCCCCCTAGTGTTAATCACGTGGAGAAAATTCTTTCCTGATGACAGCCACATTAAACTCACTGAGAAAAGAACTAGTTGCAGAAAAAGCAAATGGAGCCCTAAAGGACATTTACAATTAGTCAACAAGCAATAAAGTGACATTGAACATGAAGAAAACAAATTCCGTGAAATTAAGTTTGAAGAGCAAAAATTACACTATTAAATTAAAAGTAGATGGGATCTCTAAAGACAGTATTACAGATGTATACTTTGTAGCAACGAATATTGATTCTTAGTTGAAATGATGTGAACATGCAAAAATACTAGCGAACAGAATGTCATCAGCATGTTATGTCCTTAAGAGGTCTGTCGTCAGTGTGTAACAGCCAGTTACATGATGTTCATATGTACACACAATTCGTAGCTTTGGTATTCTGATCTAGGAATCAAACACACACAATATATGAACACAGTTATGAAATTTCATAAAAGGTCTATAAGAATAATAGATGAAGTGGTATTGGAGCTCATTTACAGATATGTTCGAAACAATGTGGATTTTAACTGTATCTTGTGGATACATTTACCAAACACACGCAAACACCCAAAATAACGATAGTAATTACTGTACAAACAGCTTTGTACGTGAATATGGAAGAACTTCTGGATTGAACTTACATGTACTAAGAAAGAATAAACAGAAAACGCAAAACAGCATTTTCTGCCAAGGAATAAAGCTGTACAATAAAGTATTAAAGAAAACTGAAGAAATTGCTAAAACCATCTTATGTAAAAAAAAAAATAAAAAATAAATAAAAAAAAGCAGTTAAGAAGTACCTGGTAACCTAAACATTCTATACATTGAAGGATTACTTAGATAACACAGAGTTAGGATTTGGTAAAATTTGTAACATAAATAATAACAACAATAATAAAAGATGTAACATCCCACATAACACTTTCATATGACATTTTTCCTTCTTTTTTCCTTTTCTGGAAAAGCTTACCCCCAGATCTATGCGATGTATAATAGTAATACCTTATCCCCTATCTGAACCTAACATCTCTCACTTTATTCTCGTTATAGAGTGGTGCAGGCTAGCCAATGGGAAGTTGCGGTGCACAAAATGGTAGTGACATCAGTTGATAGGGTGTGTAGTTTATGTAATGTTATGAAACAATGAATGTAGAGTGTGTAATTTGTGTAGTGACATAGAGAGAGAAATAAATGCCTTTTGTCATTACTAATCAACTTATCTGTAAAACAGTACTATACACTAGGGATAAACCAAAAGAGGTAGCCCTGATTTAAGCAGTGTGGCCTTGCATTCGGTAGGATAAAGGCTTCAGTCTTCATGAAGACATCCTGTTTCAGGTTTTCCATTGTATCTCTAAATTATTTCATGCTAATGCCGGGATGGTTCCTACTTTAAGGCCACAGCTGACTAGCTGGCCCATCCTCATCATTCCAGACTTGTAAGTCTGTATGTGATTTTTTTTCTTCAATTGTATCTGAGATCTGTCCAGTAACCTTGAAAAACAGATCTACGGATAAATAAAACCTACTACTGCTACTGCTACTGCTGCCGCTACTGCTGCTACTACTACTACTACTACTACTACTACTACCACCACCAACAACAACAACAAAACCGCCACTACTACTGCTACAGTACTGCAGAATCTCAAACGTCAGCGAGCGGGTACTGATGCAGATATGCTATTTAACCGTAGGGACACAATATTTACCGGTTTCTGCCGGTTGAGGACTGAATCGAGTGTGACGATGCAGTGAGCTAGCACCACAAATGCCTAGTACCGATAATTAAAACAGTGGTACTGGCAGAAGTAGGGCTCATAGGACGGGTCATGATTCATGCTTGGATAGTCAGATGGTAGAGCACTTGCCCGCGAAAGGAAAAGGTCCCGAGTTCGAGTCTCGGTCCGGCACACAGTCTTAATCTACCAGGAAGTTTCATATCAGCCCACGCTCTGCTGCAGAGTGAAAATTTCGCTCTGGAATTTACTTGTCCTTCGAAGCAGTACTTGCGCTACTCCCAAATTTCGATTGGTACAGTGGCGCAACAAAGGTGGGCGTGGAATGTGGCTGGCAATTGTGTGGGCGTGAAATCTTCAGTAAATGAAATTCATTTTATTAGAAGATAAATGTAACTGGGAGTGTGTACAGAATAAGAAACAAGACCACACATTAACAAATAATCACTGAAGAAGTAACACAAGATAATAAAACTTGAATGCAAGTGTCCCACTGGAATCAGACAGCTTTAAAATAAAGGAGGCACGACACATCGGTACGTAACATAACAGAACATAGTATCAGTAAATCAGCCCCTTTGAATTCATTCAGTTTTACTATATAAGGGGATCAATTACTATATACAAATAAAAATACACATAAAAGGAGACTACCAGAATACTCGATAAGAGACATTATTCCAGAATCAAAACCAGAAACGCCAAAGGCGATGGATTGCTTAATATTCGATTAGTTATAGAAGAGAGTGAAAATCAACAGTAAAACCAACCATTTATACTCTAAGCTGCTCGCAGAAATTAAGAGCAATAAAAAAAGCACACTCCAACAGCAAAGGCAAATAAAATCTCACTAGTCACCCTTCGACCAAGTACAACATTTTCAACTGAGGTCGTTAGACTCAACAGAGGCCTCATTGTGTTTAGCAAACGTAACCAATAGGTGACGTAAGTGGGCTAGTTATAACTCAGCCGTATACACTACAAGGTAGCACTGATCACACCAGCCACACTCTTCCCTGAATGTTGTGACGAAAACACATAACAGCAACCAACTTTTCAGTCGCAGCTGTGCTGTATTCCCGAGACCTCCGAAGCCAAACACCAGCCGCTGTTCCAGTTGTAGCGATGCCCTGTTTTGTATCCCGCCTAGATAGACGGTGCGTGGGTCTGCTCCTGTGAACTGCTTCTGTAATATAGGCCAAGAGTAAAGGAAGCGAGTAGCAGCATGAGAGGTGAAGCCCTTCGGTACTGCATGTAACTTTAACATTTTTGCCGGCCGCGGTGGTCTAGCGGTTCTAGGCGCTCAGTCCGGAGCCGCGCGACTGCTACGGTCGCAGGTTCGAATCCTGCCTCGGGCATGGATGTGTGTGATGTCCTTAGGTTAGTTAGGTGTAAGTAATTCTAAGTTCTAGGGGACTGATGACCATCGATGTTAAGTCTCATAGTGCTCAGAGCCATTTGAACCATTTTTTAACATTTTTAATAGAGTCAAAAACACAAGCAAATATCAAATGCATACATAACTTGGCTAGGATGAGCACGTAGGTGTGAAGCCGTAGTCCATGTCTAATCTTGTGAAGTTAGGATGACTGTTCTGTATAATCTCAAAACTAACAAATACTCGTTGCTCTCCAAACTTTGACTAAACGTAACTAATACAAAGTCTCAATAGCAAGCTAGCCCACTCGGTATTTGAAGCGATATTTCCAGGCCGTCTGCTCTTGATGAAATGGGCCGAAATAAATATGGCACTCCTTGAGCTCCACAGCGTCGACCAACGGGCGCTGTGGTCGGCGTAGTCTTCTCTCGTAGTTCCAACTTGCGAGAGCGTGCACAAACGTTGTGGCGTCTTAACTATGGACGCCACACCCTGTGTTGACAGCAAGTCGTCACCACTCTCGGCCATCTGTTCACCGAGATGCCTCACTGATCCAAGCAGCTTGCTTCGCCCCTCCAGGCAGTTATTCTCGTACTGCAAGTTACTAGTATCGTTCTGCTTCCCTGATTGTTCCAAACCGCCTTCCTCTCCACTGTGACTGCCAGTCCAATGATGACAGTAGCCTCCTTGTCCTCCATTTACGTAGAGGCACGTTGACACCGGCAACTGCCTGGGCGAATCACGCCAGTAAACAAACAAGCTCAGCCAGCACGTCATGCTCAAAAATGGTTCAAATGGCTCTGAGCACTATGGGACTTAACATCTGAGGTCATCAGTCCCCTAGAACTTAGAACTACTTAAACCTAACTAACCTAAGGACATCACACACATCCATGCCCGAGGCAGGATTCGAACCTGCGACCTAGCGGTCGCGCGGTTCCAGACTGAAGCGCCTAGAACCGCTCGGCCACACCGGCCGGCACATCTGCAACAATCGGACGCCTTGAGTTCACTGTCATTGATCATGCTACATACAGAACCGACTTGTTCCCATCTGATTTTCATCTGTGGGTTAAACATAAAGAAAACTGTCGACGACTTCACTTTGATAGAGATGAATCGGTGCCACCAGAGATGAGGCCGTGGCTCCGTCAACACAGTCAACCATTCCACTCTGGCGGTATCAACAAACTGGTCTCTTGTTGAGAGAAATATCCATGCCCTAGAACTTAGAATTACTTAAACCTAACTAACCTAAGGACATCACACACATCCATGCCCGAGGCAGGATTCGAACCTGCGACCGTAGCAGTCGCGCGGTTCCGGACTGAAGCGCCTAGAACCGCTCGGCCACCGCGGCCGGCCCACACGTCATGCATGGCCGAGCATCGCACCGAAGACATGTCCACTGCTGTCCAGAACCCAAAAACACTTGCTTTTGCCGCAATAGTTCTGGTCACTACACTGCACTCCACTGGAGCCACAAGAGGTGGGAGGAAATCAAATGTAACATGAGTTACTAATTCATGGCCCAGTACGAACTGTTGTGTGAATAAAAAATAATTCAAGAATAATCCTTGTGTGGCTGATTAATAAAGCACTTGTGTTCGTAACTTGGGACGAAAGTAACTTTGTCATGATATGTCACTGCCAAGTTACATAGATCCATGAAACTTGGACTCTACATATAAAGAGCAGCTACAGTATAATTCTAAAGGTAACTGAAAGAAGTATGCAGTGAGACGAATAGAAATGGCACTTTCATTCAAATAATTACACTGATGTGACTGCAATTCGTGATGACCCCCTGGATATTACAAAAGGAGGGACGTGCGTCTTAATAGGGTGTGTCATCATCACAGATGGCAATGCACAGTCTGCAACATGTTCCCACCCTGCCCACAAAGTTGGTTAGCAGTTCTTGTAGAAGGGCGTTCCATTCATACATCAGTGTAACTGATAACTAATGGACGGACAGGTTTATATCGGTACCACAAAGAGAAGTGTGAACACCCGTCTTTGAACATAAGAGGAATTGCCGCCTGGGTCACACGGATAATTCTACCGTAGCAGAACATGTTTATCAGGAAGGTGGTCATGAAATAAAATTCAGCGAGACGAGCGTCATATCTAAAATCTCGCATTATTATGCACGCATGTATAGAGAGGCTACCGAGACTGATAAACACCGTAATAATTTGAACAGGAAAGGCGAAGGTGTTAAACTGGATAAAATTTGGATGTCAGCGTTGCATCAGAAGGCGATCTATTACTTTCAATCGAGAATGTTGGCATTACCAGAGACGTCATGTCACGGACAGTGGCCTCCTCTGTACTGCCTATATAATCAGTGCTTCCTCGAGTCCTCTCCGCAGTTCACCGCTTTACCTCAGAGGACGTCTCCCGCAGTCATGGGAGAGTTTTATACATCAACCATGGCCTATTAGCTCGGAAATTTTAAACATCAGTTATTTTGCTTCCAGAATAGCAAAACTCATCTACTACTTCAATTGCGCCATTTCCTAATCTAATTCCATCAGTGTGACCTGATTTAATTAGACTACGTTCCATTATCCTTGTTTTGCTTTTGTTGATGTTCATCTTACATCCTCCTTTCAAGACATTGTCCATTCTGTTCAACTGCTCTTCCAAGTCCTTTGCTGTCTCTAACAGAATTACAATGTTGTTGGCAAACATCCACGTTTATGTTTCTTCTACTTGGACTTTAATTTCTACTCCAGACCTTTCTTGTGTTTCCTTTACTGCTTCCTCAATATACAGATTGAATAACAAGGGGATAGGCTACAACCTTGTCTCACTCTCTTCTCAACCACTGCTTTCCTTGTACAAATTGTAAATAGCTTTTCGCTCTCTGTATTTTATCCCTGCCACCTTCAGAATTTGAAAGAGAGTATTCCAGTCAACATTGTCAAAAGTTTCCTATAAGTCTATAAAAGCTATAAACGTAGGTTTGCCATTCCTTAACCTATCTTCTATGAGAAGTCGTAGTGTCAGTAGTGCCTCGTGTGTTCCTACATTTCTACGAAATCCAAACTGATCTTCCCAGAGGTTGGCTTCTACAAGTTTTTCCCTTCTTCTGTAAATGATTCGTGTAAGTATTTTGCAGCCGTGACTTATTAAACTGATAGGACGGTAACTTTCACACCTGTCAGCACCTGCTTTCTTTGGAACTGGGATTATTACATTCTTCTTGAAGTTTGAGGGTATTTAGCCTGTCGTGTACATCTTACTCACCAGTTGGAGGAGTTTTGTCATGGCTAGCTCTCCCGAGGCTATCAGTAGCTCCAATGCAATGTTGTTTACGTCTGGGGCCTTGTTTCGACTTAGGCCTTTCAGTGTTTTGTCAAATTCTTCATGTAGTATCGTATCTCCCCTCTTATATTCCTCTACGTCCTCGTCTGTTTCCATAATATTGCCCTCAGGTGCATCTCCTCTGTATAGAACCTTTCTGCTTTCCCTTCTTTGCTTACGACTGGTTTTCCATTTGAGCTCTAGATATTCATACAGGTGGTTCTTGCCTTACTGCTAGTCGTATATGCTTTTACATCATTACATTTGTCCTCTAGCCATTCCTGCTTAGCCATTTTGCAGTTCCTGTCAATCTCATTTTTTAGATGTTTGTATTCCGTTTCACCTGTTTCATTTGTTGCAGTTTTATATTTTCTCCTTTCATCAATTAAATTCAGTATTTCTTGTGTTACCCAAGAATTTCTACCAGCCCTCGTCTTTTTACCTACTTAATCATCTGCTGCCTTCACTATTTCATCTCTCGAAGCTACCCATTCTTCTTCTACATTCCCTTCCCCTGTTCTTGTCAATCGTTCCCTAACGCTCCCTCTGAAATCTTCTACAACCTCTGGTTCTTTCAGTTTATCCAGGCCCCATCTCCATAAATTCCAGGTTTTTTGCAGTTTCTTCAGCTTTAATCTACAGTTCATAACCAATCAGTTGTGGTTAGAGTCCACATCTGCCTCTGGAAATGTCTTACAATTTAAAATCTGGTTCCTAAATCTCTGTCTAACTATTATATAATCAATCTGAAATCTTCCGGTGTCTCCATGTCTGTTCCATGTATACAACCTTTTTTCACAATTCTTAAACCAAGTGTTAGATATGATAAAATCATGCTATGTGCAAAATTCTACCAGACGGCTTCCTCTTTCATTTCTTACCCCCAATCCATATTCACCTACTATGTTTCCTTCTCTCCCTTTTCCTACTGTCGTATTCCAGTCAGCCATGACTATTAAATTTTCGCCTCCCTTAACTATCTGAATAATTTCTTTTATCACATCATACATTTCCTCAATTTCCTCCTCATCTGCGGAGCTAGTTGGCACATAAACTTGTACTATTGTGATAGGCGTGGGCTTTCTGTGTCTCTTGGCCACAATAATGCGTTCACTATGCTGTTTGTAGTAGCTTACCCGCACTACCATTTTTTTATTCATTATTAAACCTACTTCAGCATTACCCCTATTTGATTTTGTATTTATAACCCTGTATTCACCTGACTAGAAATCTTGTTCCTCCCGCCACCGAACTTCACCAATCCCCGCTATATCTAACTTTAAACTATACATTTCCCTTTTTAAATTTTCTAATCTACCTGCCCGATTAAGGGCTCTGAATTCCACGATCCGATCCGCAGAACGCCAATTTTGTTTCTCCTGATGACGACGTCCTCCTGAGTAGTCCCCGCCCGGAGATCCGAATGGAGGACTATTTTACCTCGGGAATATTTTATCCAAGCAGATGACATCATCATTTAACCATACAGTAGAGCTGCATGCCCCCTGGAAAAGTTACGGCTGCAGTTTCCCCTTGCTTTCAACCATTTGCCGTACCAGCCCAGTAAGACCGTTTTGGTTAATATTACAAGGACAGATCAGTCAATCATCCAGACTGTTGCCTCTGTAACTACTGAAAAGGCTGCTGCCCCTCTTCAGAAACCATATGTTTGTCTACCCTCTCAACAGATACCACTCCATTGCGGTTGCACCTACGGTACGGCTATCTGTATCACTGGGGCACGCAAGCCTCCCCACCATCAGCAAGGTCTATGGTTCATGGAAGGGAGACAGTCCCATATGGCTAACTAATATACTAAAATATCTTGGGCCAGCAATCAAGTGGCAACTAACTCCATCTACTAACTATCCAACAGAAAGACCACAATGGAATAAAGCTACTAAAACTACAACTGGCTGAACTTGGGGATTGCACCCGTTCACTGTCCCCACACCTACAAAACCTTGGTCTAACCAATCTTTTGCTACGCCAATGTTGCATGGGCCTCCACTCAAGTCCCTCCAGTTCCTGGAACATCATGAATATGGCCCTGATTTCTGCAACCATTTACCTTCCCCCACAAGGATCCTTTTACAACTCATGAAATTGCCACCTCTCTTCACATACACGGAACACCTCCAAACAATCTAAACCATCCATCAGATCAACTCGAATAATTCTGTAGTTCCCCTCTACTTTACAGTCCTCGTATGTTGCCACGCTTTTACCGACCCTACACCTACACACACTCCATATATTCTCCCAAAGAAATTGCAATCATCTCGCCTTCCCAAATCATGAACACTAACTTATCCTACCAGCTATAAAACCACCCCACTCATTTCACCTGATCAGGGCTGCCTCTCTCGCCCCTTTTTCCCCATCTTCTTTCTCTCCCCACTCCCTTTTCCCACCAACTATTAGCCTCTCTCCTTACCCCACCCCCTCTTCTGCCACAATAGCCACTCTTACCCTATCGATACCATGTTCTAGTCCTCCATTGTTATACTCACTGGTCAACCCTTCCCCTTTCAACAACAGACTTCTTGTTCCAGGGCTAGTCTATCCGCGTTTTAGTACCAGGAAACTGCTTCTTTTCAATATCAGTCTTCTGGCATCATATTTTAGAAGTTTTAAATGCACTCTCATTGTGTTTCGTTTTTTCTTTCGTTATTACTGTTTTTACTAAAAGTGTCAGAAGTCCTCTCTCTCATATATATAACAACTTCCATTTTATTTTCATCTCTAAAATGTTTCAAATTCATTGTAATATCTCATCTTTATGTTTCTTGTTTTTTTCATCTAATTTAATTTTTACTTTCAATTGGCTGAAGAGCGGATTTCCTATATTGCACACACCTCCTGTCTATGTAGGGTACGTTATGGAAAGATGAAATAACACTAATGAGAACAAAATTAGGTTCATCCATATTTGTCTCCCTTGATAGTCAAAAAGTCTTCAACCGTAATATGGCATTCTGTACTGCTCTTCAAGCTAAAAACCTGTGCACTACCAGTTAACTACGTCTGCCTGACAGTGCCCTTCCTTCATCACCATCTTACATATGTCACAGTCAACCATACCTGTTCCCGCATCTTTCATCCCCATGCAGATATGACTCAAGGCTCTGTCCTTTCACCTGTCAGTTATATGCTGTACACTGCAAACATGCCAAAACAACCACCCTCAATGTATCTTTCGCAATATGCTGACAACACCCTTCGACTCTCCCACGCCTCCCTCCAAAAGCACTTAAATATCCTGTTCGAGTGGTGTAATATTTGCAAACTTCAAGTAAATCCACAGAAAAGTTAAACCACCATCTTTGGCTTCAGCACTCGTCGTTTCCATTGTCCAGGTTTCCATCTCTCCATCTACAACTAACAGAAACCTCTAACACGTAAATTATTTAAGACTAACTCTCGAATGAAAACTAACATAGAATGCACGTCTCCTTACCATCCAGCATAAAGCCCAAAACTGACTAAAACTACTAACATACTGCACATGGCATCTACATCGTCCTACCGTTACCCTCAGCCATAAATACCTCACCCTGTCCATCTTAACCTATGCCAACGTTTCCTGGATCTTCACATTGCCTGATGTGTAAGTCCCTTGCAATTCTGGAGAGATATGCACTCTGCCTCGCCTTCCGCATCCGTATACCTTCTCCAACTCGCATGTTCTACCACCTCAACCTCTCCTCACACCTTCTCCTGTTCCTAGAGCACATTCGAATCCAATACATTAACCGCAAAACCCAATCCCAGCACCCAATTTCGCACCCACTATTAACCAGTCCAGATCCCTTTATGACCTCCCCCCGGTTTCGCACCGAACATTATTGTCAGTTTATACAGAGATGAAGTTATATTCAATTAATTTAGCAGAATGAGTAATAGCTCCTTTGCATCAAACTCATTGTCGTGTCCTTCTGTTATTGTGAAATCTGAGGAAAACTACTAAATGATAATATGTCCTTTCTCAAATACTGTATTTTAATTAAAATACCCTTTCGTAAACCAACATTTACAAACACTCAACAGAAATCAAATACTGTGTGCCATTACGCCTATATTCTGCCACTAATCTCCGGCCTCGTTACCGAGCAACCGTCTCAAATCTCCCGCACACCCGTCTTCCACTCACGGGCTCTCACCCTGCCACTCCACAACATCCATATTCCTACCATTCAGCCACCTTCACACCATCCTCTCCCGCCGGAATTTTAACCAACTCCCACTACCCAACAATGAAATCCGTCCCGAGGTATACCAATCTCAACCCTAATCAGAACGCTTCCCCTCACACCATCCCTCCATTTTCTCCTTCCCCTTTAATCCATCTCGCTTACATCTAGTCGCAACTTGCGCTTCTAGAGTGCCCCGTAGTCATATTCATCATCGCATTCGTCTCATGGCAATCAATGTATCGCCTAGCATGAACTTTATACTATGGCATCATTCACATTTACCAAAGACTATATTTTAACTGTAATATAAAATTTTCAGACGGGTTTTAAAAACCATTAGTATTTCCATCATGCATATTTTACAAAAACATCCTTTACTGTCATTCGTTTTTGTGCAAAAATC